>NC_137082.1:38088976-39478976 GCF_951640355.1 Cnephaeus nilssonii | reverse complement strand
GGGTCACAAGCTCTCAGACTCCCAGGAGGCCTGGCCTCCCTATTGTCTGCCTTCCTCTAGGCATTTGGATTTTCTACAGCTGCTTTAAGTTCTTGCTATTTTTGAAACAGTGCAATTTTCTCACTCTTCCTCTCTCAGCCCACCCAAATTGACACACTTCACCAATGTCACCCATTTTCACCTTATTTTTAAATATAAATCTCTATGTAGATGTAGATAGTGAAATATGGAGCTGGAGGCAGAAGGGGAGGTGATAGAAAGAGGACATGGTAACAGAAGTGGTGAGGGTAGAAAAATCACATCCCTGTTGTAAAGTATCTGTATATAGTTTTTCATCTTCAGGACATATTCCATAGCCAAATACCCCCAACGCTTTATGTAAGTCATCAGTCAAGATAACACATCAGACAGACACAGAGTCTTGAAGAAAGGATGGAAAACACTTCTTACTGTAGCCTTATCTACACCCCCCTTCCCCCCACCCTGGAATTCCTGTAGATGTAAGATATTACTTGCCAGGACCTGGTTTTGTTGACTTGTCTTGTTTAAGTAATACTGATAAGCCCTAGAAGGTTAGAATTGAGAGATCAGTGTTTTTTAACCCTGGTTACCTGTCAACACCACTCTGGGGGAGCATTAAAAAATCTGGATGCCCGAGTTGTACCCTAAAGGGGTTAAATCAGGAAATCTGAGGATGGGGCCAGGCACCAGCACATAAAAATAATGCTTCTTGGATGATTACAAAGCCTAGGCCAGTATAAGAATTACTGACCTAGATCTTAGATCTTGCCTAAAAAGCTTGATTTTTATACACATAAGGAATCTGAAGTCAGTGATTTACCCAAGCAGTTAATTCAAGACCCCAGGAGCCTCATATTCCCAATTCCTATGCCTGTAGCAAAAGTTGAACAGGGAAGAAGGCTGATAGAAAACAAATTGATTCATTTGAAATATGATGTTGGAGGAGAGCTCTGTGGATGCCCTGGACATCCAGAAAGACAAACAAGTGGGTCCTACAGCAGATTAAGCCTGAAACATCACTCGAGGCAAAAGTGACAAAACTAAAGCATCATGAGAAGGCAGGATTCTTTGGGAAAAGACAATAATGCTGGGGAAATATGAGGCAGCAGGAAACGAGCAAGACCAAATATGATGTAGATTGACTCCATAAAAGAAGCCATAGGCATGAGTGCATAGGAGCTGAGTAGGGCTGTTGAGGACAGGCCATTGTGGACATCAGTCATTCACCAGGTCTCCAAGAAATGGAGCTGACTCAATGACATGTAATACACACCAAGGCCCAAGGAAGGAAGAACTGAGACAAGAATCCATGTGGTCTTATTGCTCCTCATTCAGGATTCTCTACTTATGTGGTGTGCAGAATTCTCTCCAATATTCCTCCACAAATCCTGCAAGGTAGCAGAGAACCATTTTGTTAGTTATTGAAGAAACAGGCACAGCATTGGATAACCACTGGCCCAAGATCACAAAGGAGAAACGGTTGGGGTAGCATTCTAGGGGAAGCTTCTGTAGGGTATGGTCAGCACCAAATGGAAGTGGTAGTTAAGTGGTAAGATGCTCTATTTTATTTATATGATGACTTTCAGTACTCTGAAAGACCTATCAATGCATTGACAGTCATCATGATTACTAGTACAGAACTTAACAAGATGGCAAGGAAAAACTTATTATCACTCTTTTTAAAAAACCTAGAATGGGAAAATATATTAGGATTATTTTAATAAGATATCTCTGTTGCTTTTTAAAAAAAATTATTTTCATCCAATTGTAGACAGAGAAAAGTTACAAAAATGACACAAAGTTCCTGTATACCTCTCACCCAGCTTCCTAAGTTAACCTAAGTATGGTATAATTATTAAACCTGCACAACATTATTGGTATGATACTACTAACTAAACTATAGACTTTATTTAATAGATTTCACCAGTTTTTTGCTTTGTTTTTGCTAATGTCCTTTTTCTGTCCAAGGATCCAATCTGGGACCCACATTGCATTTAATTATTTTTTCTGCTTCATCTTTTCCAATCAGTGGCAGTTCTTCAGCCTTTCTCTGTCTTTCATGACCTTGACATTTACTGGTTAATATTGTAGAATGTTCTTCTATTTGGGTTCATCTGATATTTTCGCATGATTAGATTGAGTTTGTGCATTTTTGGTGAGAACATCACAGAAATGAGGCCGTATCTTTGTCAGTGCATCTTTTCAAGGGACTCTATTACTAGAAACCTTAACATTGATTACTTGGTTGTACTAAAATCTCTTTATTTCTGGTGATCCAACTGAACAATCTAGAAAACTTGGCACAAGAGAAACACATACATAGAACCTTATGCTTTGGTGGAAAAAATTACTCTGTGGAATGATCTCAAGGGAGCTGAGATTGCTCTAGTCTCTCTCTTCCCACCCCACAACCAAATCCTTCTCCTGCATGGGCTCCTCCCTAGAATTCTACCATTAGAACTTCATCCATTTAGCCAAGGCTTTGATTCCTATTAAAATGCAGATGTGGAGGGAGGAATACCATGCACTGTATTCAGTTCCCCTGGGAGCACCTTGGGAGATGAATTGGAAGAAAGGCAATACAGCATTTCTGCCTCCTTTTGACTATGGAGGCAGTGAGGTTCCTGAAAATATTTGCTGCATAAGCGCCCAGGTGATCTCTTGGAAGCATGTGTCGGATCTCAGACCTTTATGCTCACACCTTCTGCTGGCTCTTCATTTTCCTCTGGGTGAGCCTCTTTATGCTGTGCTGATTTGAGCCTCACCCATCTTTTCCTCCGTGGCTCTCTCCAACCCAGTGATCCAGCCCTTTTTCAGTTCCCAACCTCTGAATTGTTAATTGTCCTCTCACCTCTGAATTGTGACAAGTGCCTTTTCCTTTCCTTGACACATTCTTCCCCAGTTCTCTTCACTGGTTTGCCTCTTACCGACCCATCAGGTCTTAACTTAGTCATCATGTGCCCCCAAAAGCCTTCCATGAACTCTCAAATTAGGCAAGTTGTCCTTCTCTGACCTCTAATAGTCCATGGTACTTCCTCCTCATTACTGTTATCACCCTGGTTTGTAATTTTCTCTAAACTTAAAGGTGTCCCCCTCTAGACTAGGGTTAGCAAACTATAGCCCATGGGTCAAATCTGGCCCACCTTCTGTGTTTTTAAATAAAGTTTTATTGAGCTCTGCTCATTTTTAAAAATGTATTACTTATGATCCTTTTGTGCTATAAGGCAAAGTCAAGAAGTCATGAGAGAGGTAGTATGGCTTGCAAAGCATAAATATATACTTACTGGCCATGTACAGAAAAAGTTGGCCAACCTCTGTTCTAGAGTATGCATTAGCCTCGAGCCCCTATTCTAACGCATCATGATCAATAATTCCGTTAATCTTCTTTGCTCTTGAATTTTTAGCTATCAGCACCCCAGGATCTAGCCCAGATCTTCATGAAATATTTGTTGAACAAAGACAAATCTCACAATTTTGCTCTAGTCCAGACTTACCTACACATTATAACCAATTAGAGTGGCTAATATAAAAATTAAATTTAAAAAATCTGCCATATTTTGTATTTGTTTCTGCGGAAAAACTTACCAGTGGAAAACTGCCTACAGCTTATTCTCATAGTTTATATTGCATATATCATCCTGAAATAAGAAAGGGGATGGTTTCCAGTTTAGTTAAGCCCACATACTTCATTAGGAAGGTGGTATTATATTCACATGACCTAGCTGCAGGTTAGACCAATACTGGACCAGGTTCACCGCTATTAGTGGGATTTCTTCTGACTCAATAGCATATCCTGGCCTAGGCCAAATAAAAATAGAATTTGGATTACCAGAGCGTTTCCTGTTGAAAATGCCAAATCTAACCAGATTACGTACCATTCAATAAGGCCATGGAGGAATGAAGAAGATTCCCCATACAAGTGAGTAGCCAAAATAAAAATGAACAAATTTAAGCTTTGGTTGAGTAGCTTAGTTGGTAGAGCATTGTCCCAATACACCAAGGTTATGGGTTTGATCCCTGGTCAGGGCACATACAAGGATGAACCAATGAAAGCATAAATGAATGAAACAAAAAATTGATGTTTCTCTCTCTCTCTTTCCCTTCTTTTTCTTCTCTAAAATTAATTTTAAAAAATTAAAAATAAATTTAAGGGGTGGGCAGAGAGAAGCCTGTTTCTTCGCTCACTCTGACGGCTTGGAAATAGACTTCACATTCACTCTGGGAAGCCTTGCTTACACCTGCCTCCAGTGGAGGACTGTGGATTCCATTACCCTAAAATATTAAGGAAAAAAATGTAGATTTCGTTTTCAGACTCTTGACTTCCTCTGGGAGAGGGCTTAACATCAAAGCAACTATGTCTACAAACATTTAAAACATCTTTTTTTCTTCCTGCTTGCCTTCCCCCTACTGCTTTGCTTTTGGAAACACTAAACACACCCAGTTTTCCAGACTCCGATGGCCCAACAGCACTCCTTTCCCTTAGCAAGGACCACATTACTGCCGTGATTTATGGCTGGTGAATAATTAGGAGCCTGTTGCTATGGTCTGGGGTTGAGATCAAAAGAACCATGTGTCAAAGTGAAGGGAGGGGTGGCTGGAGCAGAGGCGAAGGGTGGTGGTGTTTGTTTGTAATCCTAACCAGAGGGAAGCAGGGCCACAGCTTAATTGGGAAAAGGCGCGGTGTCTGAAGAAAGCAGAGTCTGTTCTATGAAAAGAATCCCTGTGTTTTGCAAATCAACAATATTTAGTGATAGGTGAACCCCTAGGGGGCCTGCAGGCTGGACGGTTTGAATTAGTACTCAAAGGTTTGGAGCAAAATGTGAAATATATAAATACTGAGTATAAAAAAATTGTCCAAATGGGCTCGCTTATGAGATTTCTGGTATTTCCTTCTTCTGGTCAAGAGGAAATGCCAAGGAAAGGGCTGCAGTATTTCAGTTGTTCTGTATCTGTCATCCAATTTCCCAATGAATATCGATTCTCTGGTTTCCCTTTGTCGTTCCCCCTTCCTGTCCTTGGAGAAGGGGGCCCTGGGAGTAGAGGGACGGACGCGGGGAGGTGGGGGGGAGGGGCTCCGAGGGCTCTGAGGTTTCATCTGCTGTATATTAATGACTCTGTAAATCACACGGGAGCAATGGGAGAGGCCCTGGACAGGGTGTCGGGAGGCCAGTTCCAGTCGTGGCCGTGGCTTCTAACAAGCTGTGTGGCCTTGGGCAAATCTGGATGGTTGGATCTCAGTTTCCTTATCTGTCCTATGAGATGGACTGACTTGAATGAAATGTAAGCTTCCTCTCATCTCCCAATGTTATCTCAGATATCTCTCCCTAAGCCCTTGACATTGTAGTGGAAACTCCAGGTCTGAGCACAGGTCCCATTGGAGGTTGACTTTCCTCTTAGCTGGGAATGTTGAGCCAGGGTGTGACTAGAAGGCATCTGTACATGAAGTATTCAGTTCTGCAAAAGGAGCATTTGGATTCAGACACACCCTGTGTGTGTGCAGATTGCAGGAACTGAGCTAAAAGGACCTTCCTTGTCAGCATCCACAAAGTGAGCTTAAGGCAACCGTAGACCTCACTCACCCTGGAAAACCACAAGTATCCAGGGGAAGATCCTGGGAACGAGGCTGCACAAAGTGAAAGCCCTTGCATGACGCGTGAGACACGCACAGTGCCGCAGAGCGGCCGGCTGCAATCCTACAGTCCTAGGGTGAAGGTGCCAGCACGGAAGTCAGGTTGCCAGGTAGAGTCACAGATGGCACTTGGTAAGCTGGGACCCTTTAGAAGTTGTGTGTGTGTGTGTGTGTGTCTTCTGTGACTGAGCCCTGTGGCTCTGTCTGCTGGGGCCTCAGCTCTTCCCACATGACCCTTTTTCATGCTGCCACCTAGTGTGGGCTCAGGGACTTCAACGTAAAGAAATGAAAGCACAGTTGGTTCCCAAAGGCTCACAGGAAGAGGCACGTTCATGTTAAATGATGTGGCCACGTGGCCTCCTTTCTCCTCATGATAACCCTGCTCCTAGTTATGGACATGTTTGGCTCTCTAACTATGCTTTTTTACCATTAATGACAGCACCCTGAATTCCACACAAAGGGTCCAGCTTTGTAGCACTAGTCCTTAATATCCTTGCATTTTCCCTCTGAAAAGCAAAAAGTTGAAATCAAAAATAATTTTTTTAAAACCTGGTGGAAACCCAATGGAAGATTAAACAGACCATCGTTTGCTATACTCATCAACAGGCGGATGTGTGAACCTTGAAAAGTTTATTTTGCAAATTATTCAAGGGAATTTTATTCAGTGAAAAGGTGGGTATCTCAGGACTGACACGATACCACGAAAATGTACCCCTGCATATCTCTTCAGAACACGTGCTTACAATGGAAACGTATTCTTGATAAGGCATGAACGGGTGGAATTATACTAATCAAGGAAAACCTTACAGGGTGAGCAATTGAGTAACCTCTTTCTGAGTATAAGAGCCTATTTGGAAGTTCTAAATGGCACCATAAATGTAGTCAGGCATATATTTCCATACTGATGCTGGATAATAAACACAGTCGGAGTCAGAAGTACCTTGAGGGACGCCCTGCTGTGCTTATTATCCTGTACTTCCCTCCTCATCACTCCAGCCTACACTTTAATACTCATGGCTTTGTTTACCTAGCACTCGGCAAGTCCGACACATTGGGTTCTGTTACCTCTCCGGGAGAGGCAGCCACAATCATGGAACTGCTGTCATTTTTCTCCTCAGCACCGACTTGAGTTCTTTTGTCTTGAGATTCTTTGTGATAGTCTAAGTCCATCTTTTGAAAATTGAGGTGTTGCTTCAAAACTTTAAAAAAGACTTTAATAGAATCACATAGATGCAGGGCTGAAATAAGCCTTAAATTTCCATCCATGAACTACCCTAAAAGACTAAAAATACTTACGTTTCTAGAAATCCTCTCATGGCCCATTTGATGGGCTTTATAAGGAGCAAATGCTACATAGTTCTAAAACTTTGAAATAATAAATGTGTATTACTAAAATACTACTAACATGTATCTCTAAAACTGCGCTCTGCCTCTATTTGCTCATTTTAAAAACAGGGATATTGATGCCCATTCATGGAGTTGTAACAGTTAAATGAAATGATGGATAGAACAATGTCTTGCACGTGATTATTGGTTAATGTATATTTGGGTTTTTCCAAAGATTAATTTCCTCAAAAGCATCCAGTTCTAAAAAAAAATTATAGTTTCCTCTGCCACCTCTACTTCTTTATATATGCAGGGTTTTTGTTTTGTTTTGTTTTATAATGGAAATGCTCAAGGACTCTAGCTTAGCTGACCTTATTCGGCAAATCTTATTGTTGGACATCTCTCTCCCTTACTTATAATTGTGCATGCTTTTAAACATTTTGTGTATTTTATCAAACTGCCTTTCAAGAAAGTCTCAAACCATTTATATTTTCTCTTTTAATTGCGATATATTTAAGATGTATAAGTAGATCATTTGCTATATGTAATCACTATAATCAAGCTAATGAACATATCCATTACCTCACAGTTACCTTTGCTTTTTTTTTTTTTTTTTTTTTTGGTGAGAACACTTAGGATCTACCCTCTTAGCAAATTTAAAATGTACAAGTTTAAAATTGCTACCTGCAGTTACCATGCTGTATTAGCGTTAGGTCTCCAGAATTTATTCATCTTGGGTAATGAAGCTTTGTAACCCTTGACCAACATCTTCCCATTCCCTCTCCTCCTTCCCCAGCCCCTAGTAATCACCATTCTACTCTCTGCCTCTCTGAGTTTGAGTAATTTATATTCCACATATGAGTGTGATCGCCCTGACTTTAATCCTCTGAGAAAATGGGAGAGTTGGGAGACAGAAGCAGCTGTACAACCCTCTGTGAACAGTGACCAAATGTTCAACTTGACGCCTGTGTAGAAAATGGGCTCAATCCAAATCTCAGCCTTTCCAGAAGAGAACTAAAAGTTTGGGAACACCCAAATGTGTGAGTAGGGGAGAGGAGAAGACGAAGGGACAAAGATCATAGGATGGGGACCATGGCCAGGTCCATGTCCCAGTCTCAAAGGTCTTATCATTACCCACACGGGAGAGATGGCTGCACTGATTCATGACATTGAGTGGGTTACAGATCCCTAAACCCACACACAGAATGTCTTTGATGTATCGTGTGGTGGAGGGTGTTTCCCTCTGCACCACTGAGGAGCTGTATGCAGCAGATTCCAGGTGGCAAACTATATGTCAGAGAAATGGAAACAAACATAAGAACAATCTCCATGACCATGAACCTGGGGAACAAAGAAGACTGAATCCTGTGGTCAAGTGCATGGACTCTGGAGTTTGAGTCCCAGCTTTACCCCTCCCAGTTGTATGACTGTGTACAAATGAAACATACTCAGCCTCTGCTCATTTTAAAAACAGGGATAATAATACCTACTCATGCAATTGCAACAATTAAATGAGTTAATAGGTGTAAAGTATATAGAATAATGTCTTGCATGTAATTATTGGTCAATACATGTTAGCAGTTATTATGTCATTGTTGAAATTATGGTAAAATGGGGTCTGGATACTCTTAAGACAATGAAAACAGAAGACTCAGAACTCAGTTTTGACCGTATTAATTCAGAGGTTGGCAGGTCATCTAAATTACATACTGAGCAGTTCTACGTAGGCCAAAATTGGTGGGAGCTTGTTCAAACTTAAAATGTGGGCATCTTGTTAAAAAATTATTAAGATGATGACAGCAATACGTTAACCAGAATGTGGGGCCCTTGAAAGCAGGTGGTCCTGTGTGACTGCACAGGTCACCCCCCCCCCCCCCATGAGGCTGGTCCTGCAGAGGCCACGTGATACATGGTGACTAGACCCACAGAGCTTTCCTGCTAGCCCTCAGCTCCTATGTGATCTTTTCCCTTCCACTCAATTTCTGTTGGTGTACCCTTTCTTGGTAGTGTTCTTGGTGCTCAAGTTCATGCTTTAAAACACATGCTTCCTAGTAATCATCTAAGAGCATTCAAACCCTCTGTCTCTGTTTCCCCACATTTCCTGCACTCTTCAATTCACTCTGGCTCTTACTGCCTACACCCCACCCCACTCAGCCACCACTAGCACCTGCTCTGAAATTTTTTGGGTGAGGTACCAGTGGCTTCTTCATTTTCCCTTTATGGTACCAGTCCCTCTTCAACTGTATTTATCACTTACAGTTTGACATCGATGACATTATCCTAAAACTCTCCTACCTGACTTCAGTAATGCCATTCCAGGGTTCCTTGTGTCTCTCCTCTCCTTGACTGATTTTCTGACTTCTTATGTGTCTTCTTCCTATTTTTCAACATTTGATGATCCCTGTGCATTTCTCTGTGATGTCTGGCCCTGTTCTCATTCTTTCTTTGCACATTTTCATTGACGATCAATCTCATTTACTCTGATGGCTTCAACCACCACCACCAAAAAAAAAAAAAAAAAAAAAAAAGCCAACTCTCAAATAAATATGTTTACCCTTTTCTCTGCTGATTCAGATCTATATTTTTAATACATATTTAGATGCCTGTGACTGGATACTCATAAGGGACCACATCCTCAACACATCTAAAACTAACGTGTTTTCCTCATGCCTCTTTCTTGTATTGTCTAATTTTACTCTGGTATAACTTAGTAATTCCAGTTAGAAACTATGGTGATCCTTAGCCTCTCTGCTTCACCACCACCCAGCACCCAATGCTTCTCCAACTTTAATTGGTTTTATAATCTAAATATCTCTTGACTCTATCCTCTACTTTCAATTTTCATGACTGGTTTGGGGCCATCACCAAATGAGTCTATTAGTCTATATCTCTACTATTCTAACTTCTTACTGGACTCAGTCTCCAGGTTTCCTCCTTCCAGTTATATTCCATACATATCCGAAAAAATGTTTTCTAAAATGTAAAATTGTGTAAGATATACCCCTGCTTAGGGAGCCCTATGATCATCTAAATAAAGTTAAAATTTCTTTGGAAAGCACAATGATCTACGTTTTCTATTTTATTCCAATTTATATGAGATTAGTCTTAGTTTCCAGTCTTCCTAGCCACAGACCTTATCTCAAGCAACTCTAAACTGTTGGTCTTTTCTTGACTGGGTCATCACTATGTCCTTGCCGATTCTCTTCCTTATGTCCAGAAATGCCTTTCCCTATGTCCTCTACCAGTAAATTCCTAGTTGTCTTTCAAGATGCAGCTTATCTGAAATTTCTTCTAGGAAATATTTTTTATTTTCTGTGTCCTTATAGCACACTTCTATTAATTACAATTATTTATTTGCCTTCTCCACAATTAGCTGTGAATTCTTGAAAGTTGGGTAGCATGCTCTATTCTTCTTCATATACTCAGCACCTATCATAGTCATCCTTAGATCAGAGTAGGAACTAAAACAATGTTTCATGAATGACTATCCTACATATAAAGTAAGGGGTTTACTAAGGCTCTTAACTCATGACATTGAGGTTGCTTCTTTGTTTTTCTATTTATATATGATAGAATTTGGACCAAGGAGAAGAAAAGCCAAAACTTTATAATAAGCAAACTTTTCATACAGTCCCTGGAAGTGCTCTAACACAGAATAGTTACCTCCATAAAGAAGAAATTTGCATTGGGATTGAATGCTCTCTTAAATTTCTTACACATAAACCTGTGTAGTAACTCCTTTGGTGGATAAGATACAGCAAAAATATCTCACAAACAATAGAGCCTATGATATGACTTCAGCACTCGGAGCCCCTACTCCTATCTCACTCCTTTGCCCCCACTCAGAGTTTTAAAAATAAATCTTATGTCTACTACCAAGTGGTTATTACACTTATTCTTTTAAGAAGTTCTGTAGGAGAGAGCCAAAAGTACCAGACATTTTTTTATCTATCATCATTGAATTCATGTGTCAGACTGGTCACAGTGGCCAAAGTTACAGAAGCAATCCTCATGTAAATCAGTTCTCTTCCCAAAGAGAATTGTTACTTCCTGCATTCTAAGACAGCACGCTTTTCCCTCACCAGGTGAGAAAAAGGAGGTATCTTTGAAGAACGTCTCCATTTATTGGAAATACATCTCCTGCTATATGGTGAGTTAGTAACACTTGTGTGTGTCTATGTATTTTCTATAATATTTGTGAAATTTAATGTGTCGCCAGCACCAGAGCTCATCTCAAAAGGACCAAATTCAGCATATTTGAGGGAAAAGTAAGTTGTTTCTTATACACTTATCTTTGATATCAGGACAGTCAGACAAGGCTAACGATGATGTAAACAATGCAATAGCAAATTACATTTCATACTATATTTGTATTCTTCTGCATTGTTTCAGGCAAATTTTGGTTGCCTTCTTTTATCAAATTTAAAGCTACTATGAGTCATTTTTTACTAACAATTATGTATGATAGTAAAAGTATTCAAATTTCCTAGTGAAGAACACAGGCCACCTCCCAAGCTTAAGTTTTTTCATCTGTCAGGTAGGAACAAGTTTGTGGTTTGTTTTTTCATAGATTTATGTGCAAGTTTTGTTTTTTCATAGATTTCTGTAAAGTTCTGTAAAAGAAGTACATATAACAAATTTTTAAGGCAACAAAGTCAACTGTGTTTGCTCAGAAATAGAAATGCTTTTGAATAGCCAGTTTGGGGATCAGTAAGAGAATTCATGGAGGAGAATTGTTCACAACAGAAAATAAAAGTAATTTACATAGCACTGTAAACACTGGAGGCTCTAGGCAGTTGTATATTTATAACACAACAAACAAAGGACCTAGTCTCTGACCCTGAACAATTTTCAATTTATCACTACAAATGCCCTAAGAACTCCGAACAATGCAGCACAGACTAAGGGTGCATTAACTACCAGGCATTGTCATTGAAATCCTTCTTCGGTGCCAATTTTCCAAGAAGGCTTTAAAGTTCTTAAAGGGAAGAATGTTGGCTGATATTAAATTGGCAAATGATTCTAGGTCAAAAGAAAAGATTGTATGAACAAACAAAACATGACCCTAGAATGAACAGAAAGGCAAGAAGGACTGGGATAAAAATACGAAGAAAAGTTGGAGACATTAATGAGGTGACAGATGTTGGTCAGATTGAGAAGTCAAAAGTCCAGTGAAAAATAAGAGAAACCTCTTTTCAGCATATATTGCAACAGAAAGACAGTGAACATCAATTTAAATGTGTAGAATGGGGCTGGCAAACTTTTTCTGCAAAGGACCAGATGGTAAATATTTTTGGCTTTGTAGGCCATATAGTCTCTATCACAACCATTCAACTCAGCTAAAGTTGCAGGAGAGCAGCCATAGACAATCCAGAGTGTGGCTCTGTTCCAATAAAACTTTATTGACTTAAACAGGAAGTAGACTGATTTGGCCCAAAGGTAGAAGAATAAGGGAGGAAATAATCAAGCCAAATTGATTCACCTCTGCTCTGGCATCCTTGGCCTTGGCAAGATATCTCTGCAGTTACCAGTGAAATCAGAGCCTTATGCAGGATTCCTGGCAGTTAAGTGAATGATAGCAATGGCCTTGTTCAGGGGTGACCTAAAATTGTGCAGCAGGCAAATTGTCCACTTTCTTCTTATTTGTGCTTCCCTTTTTGTGGGTTCCTCTCACCATCTCTCATCACGTAAATGCATCTTCTGGAAAACTACATCTGCTCCCCACCATTGCTGGGCTAGAGCACATTTGATTCGCTATTTTTAACTACCATAGAAATTAATTTGAACAAAATTGGCAATGACTTCCTAAACATAATAGCAATAAAAATCTAGCAATAATAGGACCATGGACACAAAAATTTATTTCAATTAACACTAGGGTTGTCATTATAAAAATTTATGAATCTTTTAATTTCATAACTGGAGATTTAGGGGTCAGGGGGATTAATCATGAAAATCATGTACAATTATAATTAACTAGTGGCCCAGTGCATGGATTCATGCACACTGAAAGGAAATTAATTACAAGAAAGATTTGTGCAGTAATTACATTACTGCAAAAAATTACATGTCAAAATAGTGTATATAATATAGTATTATAAAATTAAAATACAAAATATTTTAACATCACTATTTGCCCTTTCTCTATAATGGAAGTGTCAGAGATGAAAGAAAATTAGTAAAATGTGTATGAAAATAATATATAAATTGATTAATAAATAAATAATAACATGTTATAACAATAACAAAGACATAATAAAAAACAACAAAAACATGATATAAAAACAACATTGATAAAAACAATGACTGATAAATTGATTAAACTTATTCTAATATCTCCCTGTATACCACATTAAGAGTAAAAACACTTTCAGAGTGCTTGACTAATTTCCCTTGTGATGAAGTATTTATAACTTTAACTTTAATGTCACCCACTCTTCAAACTTGAGAGAAAGCAACATGTAACTGACCAGGTCCGAAAAAGGGTTCAGGTAGGAATATTCTGATGATGCTGCTTTCTTTCAGCTTCAGAGGTATGTTGTGCCAATAGTTGGTCTTCAGATACATTCTGGCATCACATGCGATTGGCGCCAGTGAGAGCTTTATATGTATCATGCATGTGTGAGTCAATGTTTATTTTTAAATTACCAGTGCGCGTCATATGTACCGACCGGTCGGTCAGTTGGATGGTTGGACAGATGGACGGTCAATCACTTAGCCTTTTATATACTAGTATATA
The DNA here is from genome assembly GCF_951640355.1 of Cnephaeus nilssonii. Classification (NCBI taxonomy): domain Eukaryota; kingdom Metazoa; phylum Chordata; class Mammalia; order Chiroptera; family Vespertilionidae; genus Cnephaeus; species Cnephaeus nilssonii. The sequence continues at coordinate 39,465,261 of NC_137082.1, read as the reverse complement.
GATGACAGAGCCTGGCTAGGCCCCAGGTCAATAGATTTCTACATTAGAGCTCTTTGTCCCAATTGATGCTACTTTATTTTTGTTGCTACTTTTCAAGGACATGAAAATAGTTTTTAAATCAGTCCAAACAGATGAGTGATCCATAAAATCTGGGACACAGTCTCTAATCTTTCTCTATTGTGTGAGAGAAATAGGATAGATTCAGTCTTACCTAACGTCAGGGACATGGACCACGCAATCTCTTCTTCCATTCAGATATTACACTATCTTCCTGAAAAGTAGATTGTACTCTGGCTGAGGAATTTTCCACTTGTAAGGACAGACATGCATCAATTCATGCACCTTCCCTCTCTCCCTTGTCATCAGCAAATACACATGCAGGTCAGGCTGTGGATGCAGGACATCACAGTGAAAGACAGCCCTCCCAGGTGGCCTCAACCTCTGTTTCACCAACTGCACTGGCTAGCCACAAACATGACCACACGTGTTTTTAGGATGAAAATCATTCTGCTCACAAGTGCTCAACACTGTAGGGCTGCTTTCACTAGACATCATTTTGCCAAACCCTTGTGCTGCTAGTTTATCTGATGAAATTGAAAGCATTTGAGTCAAATAAATTAGATTACCACCCTTGGATTCAGATAAATCATTTCCCCAATTTTTGGTGTGTTTGCTTTGGCTGAGCTTGAATCCTAGAAACTCCCCTTTGGATAGCCATACTAAAGCAACAGGGTGTGAGCTAACAGGAGGAGATGTGAGAAGGATTGAAATATAAAATACACAATCAACAAAGGACTGTTTAGATTATGTTATGAATGCTTTAGAACTTGGGATCCTTCTGTAATTGCATTTATTACCTTAGCCCAGGAAATCCATCCCAAAGAAAATAGAACTGAAAACTAATGACAGATTTGTGAGGAAGGGGAGATATGACCAGTGTGTCCTTTGTCCTTCACAGATTCAGTTAGGTCTCCATGAGGTGGACAGGCTCATTGGTACCTGTGAAGCCACGGCCTGCGTGGCCTGGGTTCAAAGGCCTGGAGAAAGAGCTGGTGTGCAAATTAACACACAAGATAAGAAATATAAATTTGGAAATTATGGGGGAAGCCAGATGTGAACTTAGTTCAAGTGACTAAGCTCTGCTGAATCTCCACACCCATCTTCTTCTTATTTACCAGAATACACAATTGCCTTTTAGGAATGCAAACAGGCATATCAAAGGTAATGTTTAGTAAACAGCAAAAGATTATCATGTTAGGAGGGTTGCCTTGGGCCAGTCAGCATTAGATAATAACATGCAGATATTCAGCCTTCTGAATATCAAAGCCCTATTCAGCCTTCTGACCAGACTTCTCACATTTATATTATTACTATTGATCTTTGCTTCCAGCAGGTACCTGTGCTTCTAACCTGGCCAAGTGTTCCCATTCAGCTTCCCTGTGGAGAGAGAAACTGCAGTCTGGCCTTGCCCACACAGTAGAAAGGCTACTTAGGGATTTGACCTTTAGAATTTGTGATGTTGCAATCACTCACGTATTGCACATTAGCCAACAAATACAGGTTCTTTTAAACCCTGCATTTTCATCACTGGACTCATCATAGCCTTATGCAGGTTTCCAGGTGTAGAGGGCCGCCTGGAAGGCACCTGGGCATTTCCTTAATTATCATCAGCTGAACTCAGGGAGTAGGCCAAGTCACGCCCTGGGAACTTGCTTCCCCAATGAGGCTGGACATGTTAATCAGTTCTGACTTCATAGCAGCCCAGGTGTCAGCAGGGGCGGGTCTAGATATGTAAATCTAGTAATGCTGGGGCCTAGTTAAGAATGCAAATAAGCTCCTTTGATCCTAAGTGTTGGTGTTACTTCCTGGATTTTTGGGATATAAAATAAACCTGCTGGGTGGCTCAGGGTCGTCGTCGTCATGCTGCCTCTCCATCAGAGAGGAAAGATGGCGTCCCACCCAGCCCCAGCTTCATGAATCTATTTCTGCGTCTTGTTTTCTTTATTTCTATTATTTCTCAATCCCTGGCCGCCTCCACTTAGAACCTGCTCATTCATCTCTCTTTCCTCGCGGGACGCGGAAAAGGGAGATCCCCGCCATGTTTGGCCCCCGCCGCTTCAGGCCCCCGCATAATGGCGACCAACGTGGGCCGTGAAAGAGGCAACAAGAGGTAAGAGGCAAGGGATCGCTCCCAAGAATTGCGTGCGCCACAGATTTAAGAAATGTAAGGTATTGGGGAGTGTATTGAACTGAATTGAAATAGCCGGGTGTAAAACGTGGGTAAAAATGCTTTAACTATGCTCAGATCTCAAAGATTTTCTGTTAAGCATAGTCAAATTCTTGATTTCTTTCTTAATTTTTGTTGTTAAAATGTGGGAAAAGGTCAGAAAGCAGTTGCATGCTTGACTCAGCACAGGCGAGTTTAAGAATGTCTAAACGGGATGTGGCCCTGGCCTTACAGCCGCCGCCTCCACCCGCTCTTCCTGCCAGTGTGTAGTTAAGAGCACACCTGTTGGAGGCTAAAACTTCTTGTAACAAAGTAGAAAGGGATTAAAGGAATTTCTCAGCAACTGCCAATAATTCTTTATCTTAAAAAATCTTTTTCTTTCCTAAAAAATAAATAAATAAAAATAAAAATTGAAAAAAAAATAAAATAAAATAAAAACAGTAGATGCCAGACCATTATTGAATCTTCCCACTAAGAAACAAGGAGGTGGGGAAGGGAGACACGTGGCGATCCAATATGGACGCCCCTCCCCAAGAAAGCCACTTTGAAAGGCCTCATCTTCGCCATCTTTATTTATTTTCCAGCTAATGACTTAAAGCTTTTACAAATTCATAAATGTATCCGGGATTTCTGTGCACATGTAAAGGGAAAAGGCCAGTTTAAAAACGAGTGCGCATAGTTTTGAGCTGAACTTAACTCTTTGCTGTGTACAGAATAAAAACCCGAGACTGTTTTTAGCCTTAGAAATGGCGGATTTGACCAAAAAAAAAAAAAAAAAAGAAAAAAAAGAGGCTAGTTCCAGCAGCAGATTGGCATTTCCATAATAAAGAGTAGTTTTTAAAATGCTAATGAAAGGTGTTAAAAATTTAACCTTAAGGTCTTCAAGACAAAATTTATCCAAAGTAAATGCCTTAAAATATTTGGAATTGGATTTGAAACTCAAAAATTGTTGAAAAACATATAAAAATAAAGTAGCCCAGATAAAGACTGGCTATGCCCTTTGTTAATGCAGGAAGGCGTAGTCGCCCTTCCTCCAGCATTCAGGTAGGCAAGTTCCCGCCAATAGCCATTTTTAAGAATGTCATTTACATTTGAATAGACCAAACCTGTTTCGCCATCTTTAAATAGGTTTGGCTTTGGCGCTTAAAAATCTTAAAAGTTTGCTTAATTATATAAATAATAAAAGTTTATTAAATAATCTAGGTATTTTGAAATGAAAAAAACGCTAAAATATTAATCTAAATTTGCTTCATGAAAGATTTAGAAGACAGAATTGAATCTATTTGATTATGTCTTGTGTTTTAGAAATTTATTATTAAGAATATAAAAGAGTTGTTAATAAAAGAACTGCTAATATTTGACTTGCAAGCTCTGAAAGTTTAAAGTGCAAATTGAATTGAGAGAAATTATATAAATGTGGTATAATACCTAAAATATAAAAACGTGTTTTTGAGAAAATGAAATGTTTTCTCTTAAATAATTAGAAATTTAAAATATGTTACTTCTTGGTCTGATTTTAAAAAGATAATTCTGTGATACAGTTTAAATTTAATTGATATTCTTTAAGATAATTTAAGTATATAATCTTTAAATCATATATATAAATATATATTATATATTTGATCTTTCCAGGTATATTTCAAGGTTTTGAGAGCGGCTTTTGGGCATTTCATTGGGCCCTTGAAATGTATTTCAAAAGTCTATCCTCTCTTAAAAGAAATATTTTAATTAAACCGATTGATACTTGAAGTCTCATGGAAAGCTTTATCAAATAAAAATTAATTAATATATTTTACTTATATACATGTATATTAAATGTTATGAAAGTTTTCACCTGTAAGAAAGGCAAAAACAATATGTTTCTTAAATATAGCCAAAATTTTCAACAGCAGTAGAATTTCATAGAAAGACAAAAAGCCTCAAGCAGCCTGCATTTTTGAATCGGCTGGAGGTGGGACACTGTTTATGCTTTTAGATCAGACCAATAAGTTTACTGAATAAGTTTCTTTGCCTTTTTTTTTAATTAAAGATACCTACTTAAGTTGCTTTATAAATTAGCCTTTTAAAAAAAAATAATCAATGTCTCATATAAATTAAGTTACATGAGAAGCCAATGTTTAAATAATTGAATTTAAGAACAGATTGGAAGCCACCATTGTAGCCACCTGCATTCTTAATTAAGCTAGAGGAGGAGCAACATTTGCTGCTTGTGAGGCAGCCGCCATCTTGCCTGCCTCTCTGGCCACGTGGTTACTGCCCACCATCTTGAAATAACAAAGGCCAACCCCTTTCCTTTAAATAAGCCAATGTCTTTGTAAGCAATTTAAATAAATCTTCTAAGAAAGTTACTGAAGCCTTCCCATGATTCCTCTGTATATGCAAATAAGCCTAAGAAGATACTTTAAAAATATAATTATAAATTTATTATAAAGAGAAATTTTAAATTCTCTTTCACTAACATTTACAGTATAAACTGAAGATTGTTATTAAAATGTTAAATCTGAAAGTAAATTAGTAGTCAGCCTTACTGTAAGAGTACTTGTAATATAGCTAACTAGTCGCCTGAGGCTTGCCTTTCAAGCTGTAACCATCCAGATTGCTTATTATAAAAAGAAAGACAAATTTTCTTAAATGAAACTCTCTATAGCCTGAAAATTATTTTGGAAGGAAATAAAGAGAGGTTTCCTTCAAATATCATAAAAATTGTAATTGATAACCAATGCATTAGGCCTCAGAAGTTGTAAATAAGAAAAGATTAAATGACTTTTAGAAATTATTAGGAGACTTTAAGGGTTAAAACCTTTTCTATACAAAAATAAATTGATAGCCAGTTTGAGATTGAATTGCCATGGCCTAGAACAAAGAATATTCTTACATGATATTCTACAATTTCATTATAATTTTTGATATTTTACAACAGCATATTGTACAATTATCCCAAACTTACAAACTAATTCTTTGAATGTTTGGCAGCAATTTAAAAGGACATGAAAGGATTTAATCCCTTCCACGGTGTGGAGGGCCCCTTGGGAAGGCACTTGAGCATTCTATATTGGCCTCTCTTGCCCTTTTTGCCAAGAGGGACCCTCTTCTCACAATCCAATTGCCCATAGCTGTTGCCTGGGTTTTCAGTTCATGCTGAGGTTGAAGCCTCATGGTGGCTGGTACCATGGATCTGTCTCTTGCACAATGGCATGAGCTCGGTCCTCCCTGGAGAAGAAACCTGGGTACCCCAAGATCTGTGATCAATGCCGGGGCCCCACCAGCAGGCGAGGGGATCTCAAGGCAGGTGCTGGACATGGAGGCCATAGGGGCATAGGCTACCAAGAAGACAGAACTGAACCACACATCACCCTGCTTGGCCCCAGAGGATGGCTGGTTAGTCAAAAACGGGTAAGATTCCTCAAGGGAGGAACAACCTAAAACAGGCACAGTCGCAGAGGGGCCATCAGGAGAGAACTTGGGGATCAACAGAGGTGGGGCACAGAACCTCACCCCCCCAACATTGCAGGGGCTTGAACACTCGCCCCTTCTGAGGGAGGTCTCCTGCCCCATGGCTGCTTCGCGCTTCCCATGCCCAGCTCAGATCGGGACCCAGGCAACGAACAGAGACTTGGCCCAGCTCAGATCTGAAAGAGACCCAGGCAACAGAGAGTTGGCCAATGGCAGCTGCCCTATGTCTAAATCTAGCCTAGCACCAGGAATGCTCGGGGCTTTCTCAAGGATGCAAAATAATCCTTTCCATTAATATTTACAGAGTAAACTAAGATTGTTATTACAGTATTAAATTTGACAGTAAAATAGTCAAGTTTTCAAATTAATTTAAATTAGCTAAATGAAATAAATGAATATTCAAAAAATGTAATTGTACAAAAGCTGTTCCTAAAGTATTAACCAAAATTTCTATTGATAGTTCATTTCATGGTAAAATTACATGCAATGAACCTAAAGCAGTCACATTTTTGTGCAAAAATTAAAGTTATCAAGATTGCATTATAAAACATTTTCTAAAAGCCTCCTAATAATTAAATAAAAATAAGGGGGGGATAGTGGAGTAATATTCTGTAAGGAAAAATATCCTGAAGGTAAATTACATCTAGATATTTTTTACTTTGAAAATTAATTTTTATTTGTAATGCAAAGAGCAAGACACCCATGAAAAACTCACATGGTGTCAAAATAAACCAAAGGAAAATTGTTTGGGCAAAGATTAAAAGGATCCCAAGTCTAATTTATAGAAAAGAGTTCTTTATTAACCTTTGGTCGAGAATATGTTTGTATTTCCAGGAAACTCCAAACCCCATATGGATTCCTGCAACAACGGATCCCAGAGAGGACCTGATAGGACTACTGCAGCCACAGAATAAGCAGTGGCCCCCGAAAACAGGAGAAATAGTCCAGAAATAAAAATAGTGAAGATGCCTTGCCATGCTAGCAGTCAGCACCTGTGCATTGCTGCAGATTGACCAAGGGCAAGGAAGGTCGGTGTGCATGCTTCCAGACCATGTGTGCACACCCTTCTGCATAGAAGTCAATGTTTGATGTTTTGTGTTTTTACCAGGACCCCTGACTTGGGGTCTTGCCTTATTTCTAACTCAGGGAATGGTATTAACTGCCACATTAAAAGAAATGTTATGCCTCGGGCATTAACCATTTTTAAAGATGGATCCAGTTCTAGAAAGGCTGGATCTACTGCAGCAGGAGAGCAAAGATCCTTCAAACTTTTTATATTTCAGTAGAAATACAAGCTCTTATTTGTGCCTTTACAGATTTTGCTACAGAGCCCATCAACCTATAGTAATAGTGCTTATGTGGTAAGTATGGCCAAAATTATTGAAACAGCTACTATAGGGCACACTAATTCAGAGGAAACTTTTCATTTAATTTTCAGCCTTTAAAATGTTATTAGACAAGGACAATTTACATGTTTTACTGGAAACAATGTCCTCAGTCTGTTATCCACCTCTCTGTGCCAACTTTAGGGGTAAATCCCCGAGGACTTAAACCTAATCAAATCTGACAAAATGGATGTCACTCAATTGTAGAAAGAGCCAATCGTACTCTTAAAATCATTTATTAAAACAAAAAGGGGGAGACAGGTGTTATGTGTCACCTCTAAAGAGGCTCAGTCATGCTTTTTATACTTTAAAAAATTTTTAATTGTAATGCAAAGTATTGTACAGCAGGTGAAAGGCATCAGGCCTCCTGTATAATAGCCTCCACTGAGTCAGCTAGGTGGAAGGAAGCACAAAACCAGACAAAAGTTTTATCAGATTCAGTAATAATGTGGGGAAGAGTTTGTTTTTTATATCTTTCCAGAAAGAACAATGCAGCCAATTTGGGTGCCACAGTCTTATGTCCATCACTACAATGGACCCAGAGAAGCTCCTGTGTCCCTTCACTCAAAAGGACTAAGTACTGCCCTGATGACAGCAAAGAGGTAGAAGAAGAAAACTGAAAGCTACACAAGGGACTGAGGTGCCAACATGGAGTCAGCTGAAGAAGTTAACAACTGAAGTGCAGCAGATTGTGGAAAAGCAAGAAGTTGAAGCTACTTCTTCAACCATGTTCCTGCTCATGCTAGCATCTGTTAGCTGCCAGTCTTCTGCAAATTCTTGTGCAGCCAAGTCCAAGGACTCTGAGTAAATATACACCAGCAGCAAGAGAGACTTTCTTTCATTTAGTAGCAAAAAATGTTAACCTGTCCATAGTTCTGATTTGTCTTATTGTTGTTTTGCATTGGCATTGTTTTGTTATTATTTAATAGCCAGAGATTTGCTCTTGACATTCAAGTTTTGAAAATGATAACATGTATGTAGTTTAGTTTTGCATTGGCATTGTTTGCAATTGTGTTAATATTAGAGCTTTATTCTTAATGTTTAAATTTTACTTTTATTATAGTAGCTTAAAAACAAAAGAAAGGGTGAGATGTAGAGGGCCGCCTGGAAGGCACCTGGGCATTTCCTTAATTATCATCAGCTGAACTCAGGGAGTAGGCCAAGTCACGCCCTGGGAACTTGCTTCCCCAATGAGGCTGGACATGTTAATCAGTTCTGACTTCATAGCAGCCCAGGTGTCAGCAGGGGCGGGTCTAGATATGTAAATCTAGTAATGCTGGGGCCTAGTTAAGAATGCAAATAAGCTCCTTTGATCCTAAGTGTTGGTGTTACTTCCTGGATTTTTGGGATATAAAATAAACCTGCTGGGTGGCTCAGGGTCGTCGTCGTCATGCTGCCTCTCCATCAGAGAGGAAAGATGGCGTCCCACCCAGCCCCAGCTTCATGAATCTATTTCTGCGTCTTGTTTTCTTTATTTCTATTATTTCTCAATCCCTGGCCGCCTCCACTTAGAACCTGCTCATTCATCTCTCTTTCCTCGCGGGACGCGGAAAAGGGAGATCCCCGCCATGTTTGGCCCCCGCCGCTTCAGGCCCCTGCATCCAGGTAGTTAAGTGAATGATACCAATGGTCTTGTTCAAGGCCAATTGCCTACTTGCTCCTTATTTGTGCTTTTCCTTTTTCTTCATCCTCCTGTTGCAGAATTTACCAGGTGACCAGAAAACACAAAACCAGTACTCAGAAGATTCGGGGGAAAAAAGAAACCTTTATTCAAAGCAGTGCTGCTGGCTCAGGGGATTCAAAGATCCAAAGCTTAAATACCTTATACAATGAGGTATTCCTTATATATATTCCTAAATTCTTTGTTTCCTAACTTCTGGGCTTTTGTGGTGGGCTTTTGCAGCCCTGCCTAAGTTAGTTAGAATGGGGAAGTAATATTACAGCTAAAGGCTTGGCCTGGGTGGTGCCAGTGTCCTCCCCTCTGGCTAAACTGTTAAATTCTTGGTTTGTGGCCCTTGTAAACTGGGAGTATTTAGGAAAACAGATTATTGTCTAAGGAAGGGGCAGTGACTTCTTTGTAGGCTAACAAGAATGTGCGTTAGGATACTGGTTACTGGCACAGATTCAGATTGCCGCCCCCCCCTCCCCGCCCCCGCCCCAGGTTTCACCATATATTCTCCTTCACTCCATCCTGAACACTGTTTAAATGCATCTTCCAAGAGACCAGCTTTCTTTTCTCACTGATGGGACAGTGCCTTATAAATGACCAGTTTTCTTTTTCTTTTCTACACACAGTTTGCTCTGATGCCTTCAACTATTTCACATTAAGTTATTAGTTTATGTATGAAACTGTTTCCTGCACTGAAAGAAACCTCCATTCATGCAAGTTGGGGCTGACTTATAAAGGAAGTACCTTGGGATATGGAGGAGGTTTGCCTTATCCCTCGAATCATTTCACTTTAGGACTCTCTACTCAGTATGTAATCGCCTCCTGGAGCACGTGGCCAATACTAAGGCTTCTGTGGTCAGGAAACCATTTGGAGAACATATTGCCATATTGGCTTTTATGGGGTCCTTGTTTAAAGTAGGTAAGATATCATGTCCTTTAACTCTGGGAATATAGGCAAAACCATTCTTAGAAAGTTTAATGGAGCAGATCCCAAAAAGGAAATTAAAGACAATAAGGTGTTCAGTGCTATTGTGGAATAGCCCGATCTGGGTGCTTTCAATTCCTCTTCATATTCCAAACCAAAAAGAAAACACAAAACAAAACATGGGCATGGAGCCATGCATAGCCATGGCAAGAGTTAAGAGGTTTTTTTTCTAGGAAAAATAAAACTCTTGAAAATCCTTTTCCCTCAAGAAAAAAACATAGGCTAAAAAATTTAATAAGATGGAGCCTTTATTTAGCAACAACATGCTTTCCTGTGAGCACAGAGCTCACTTGGAAAAAAGCTAAGACTGGACCGACCCGCACAATTATTTTCTGGCAAAGAACCAGTCACATTTGGAGCCCTCGGCAGCTGGACACAGAGTGACAGCTGAAAACAAAAACATGTTACAGAGATCAGAGACATTGCTGAATGCTCCATTTTGAAGTTTGATCCAAAGACCCAATTTATGTCACGTTGATTTTATGGAAGAGAGAGGGTTTGTTCCAAAGGCTCTTTTAAGCCCTAACCTCTCCTTTTGCTCTTTTGGCCTTTCGGCCCCACAGGATTTTCAATATCCCTGGAAGATATTTGCCCTTCAGAAATGAGTCCCATGGTGCATGAGAAGGTACTGGGTACTGTTCAAGACCAGCTTCCTCCTCCCAGAACCATGGGTCCAGGCAGCCAGTGCACCCACATTCTAATAAGAGAATCTCTTTCTCATTCTGCCTGCGGGCTGCGTGTCAGTTCTGGCTTCTTTTGAAATATCTATGGCTTGTCCAACATGAAAGCAAACAAGGGCAACACATATAAAGCTTCTCGTATTACCTAGATTTTTTAAAAGATACTAAGTACATGGAAAAAAAATCAGACAATAAATTAAGAGGCAATTTGGAGTTAGGATCTTGAGTTCTGTAGAGTGACTACTGGGGTCTGAATAGCACCTGTGACTACAGACAATTCATTAATTCAAACCGCTGTTCCTCATCAATGAAAAAAACCCAGAAGTATAATCATCTCTACCTCACAGAGCTGTTATAAGGGTTCAATAAGTTTATAATGGCCTATATATCTGGAAGCACTTAATGCATAGGAGGTAATAGTCCTAAATGTAAATTGGCCTGGTTCAAAGTATAAACACTCGGACAGAGACAGGTGGTTCAGTGGGGGAGGGACTCAGCTGGGGTGTGGTTCGTTCTCTTCCATAGCCCTGTCCAGAACCAGTGTGTGAATCTGCTGCCATCCCTAGGGAACTAATAGATTTCTGTTCCCATTTTGTAGTCCCATTTTGCTTTCACACGTGTATACTTTCAAAGTCTTTTGAAACCACGAATGAATATTTTGGCGGAAGTAGACCTGCACCCTATCCTCCTCATTCCCCACTTCCTCACAGTTGGGAGGCGGTGTTCCCCATTGTGTCTGTGGACCACTGGCCAACTTTCTGCTTCTGTGGTCGGCCTCCATCCGGCCCAGTTCAATCCAAGTCTTCACATCACATTTTAAGAAAACACTCCACTTTATTGTCTTTACTGAACCTCCTGTTTTAATTCTAGGAATCAGTTTAAAAGGTACAACTGGTATACCATGACACATTCTCACATTTTCAAAATAACCCAGAAAATTTAGTGGAATGCCCTAATTAGCATGACAGTTTATAGCCTCTAACAATCGACACCTTCCCTCCCTTGCTCATTATATTTCCTCTGTAGTTCCTGCCTTAAAATTTGTAGGCAACAATTCCCTGGAATTTACATCTATTTCTAAGGCTGCTTGTTGAACATCTTTTCTTTGCTATGACTTTGAACCTGAAGAGCATTATTATTATTATTATTATTATTATTTTATTATTTTGTTAATCCTCACTTGAGGATCTTTTTTTTTCCATTGATTTTTAGAGTGGAAGGGAGGGAGGGAAAGAAAAACATTGATGTGAGAGAGACACATGATTGATTGCTTCATGCACATGCCCCAACCAGGGCCTAGGATCCAGCTTGCAACCGATGTATGAACTTTCAACCAGAATTGAAACCCATGACCCTTCAATCTCCAGGCCAATGCTCTAACCACTTAGCAAACCAGCTAGGGCAAGAACATTATTATTTTACTAGAGTCCCGTTGCATGAAGATTCATGCAATAGGCCTTCCTTCCCCTGGCTGCCGGCACCGGTTTTCCTCCAGCACCCGGGACCTGGGCTGTAGCGGAGCCAAGCCTTCAGCCTTCAGGCTTGGCTACGGCCACAGCGGAGCCTTCAGTCCTCAGTCTTTAGTCTTCAATCTTCACTCTGTGCCTGCATATGCAAATTAACCCGCCATTTTGTTGGGTTAATTTTCATACCCACTCCTGATTGGCTGGTGGGCGTTGTGGAGGTATGGTCAATTTGCATATTTCTCTTTTATTAGTGTAGATATCTACTATAGAAGACACAGGCTCTACTCTCAACAATTCCACTAGACAACACGAAGGCTCCATTGCACCTACGTGATCTCCCGAGTAATGACTGTATTTGATAATTTGACTAAGAGAACCTGGAGTGTTCATTATCAATTGGTTCATCATGTTATATAGGTTAATCACCAAGGTTCTCATTTATTTACTTCTCTTCTGGAACCTCTAATTTTCTAAAATGTGCAATCTAACCTTTCAGATTTAGTTTTCACTATTTTCCCTAACTGGTGCTTATAGAGAATCATCTGATTATGAAGAAATCAGTATTCTTTGATTTCTACATCCCACGGCTAAAATCTGCATCCCTTTGATTCTGTGGCAAGTTTTCAAGTTGTAATATCTTTGTTTTCACCAGATATCATAAGTGAAAGGCTGGGGCATGTATTTGGCCCCAGTGAGATTCCTAGTTCAGGGATGTAGTAGTAAACCTGATTTTTAAATAAGCCATGGCCATGCACATATTGTTCACACACATATTTTTGTTAATATTAAGCAGTTATTTGCAAAACAAGCTGGTATAATTTCTTGGTAGGATTGTTGTACAAGATTCTATCAGCTGTTACAAGAAAAGAACTGAGCTGCAAAAGGGATTCAAGTTGTATCTTATTACTCTTTGTTAGGGAGGGTATTGAATTTAGTTAGAAATCAGTCAACTTGTTTAGAAATTATGCCGCAGACAGACAAATGCAAAATGCCAGATGGTGGAGTTGAGTAGAGACCTCATTTGAGTCAATGAAAAGTCCACTCTGACTTAGTATTCTTGTCCTATTAAATGTTATTTACTTTTATTTTTTTCTCCACTTAACTGAGTTTTGCTGTTTCATGAAACATAAAAATTCATAATACACTTTAACCCTAATCTTATTTGAAAGTTTATTTTATATAGATCTATTCTCGATTCTTGCAGCCTCTATAAAAAACAAATTGTTCTTGGCTGATGAATTTCCCTGGTATCACTTGTCCTAAGATATAATGAAGACATATATTGGACCCCTTGTCATTTAAATTAATTTTACTTTTTACTTGTATAATGTCTTATAAGAAACTGATTATACCTTAAAAAGGTTCCTAGATTGTGTCTCTTCCTTCCAAGACCACAGAGATGCTCATGGTGATTGTATTAAGCTAAATAATACTTCATTATTCTGCCATTATAGAAATCACAAGGCAGAGATAGTAACACATCAATTACCCGGCTTTGTCAGTAAACCAAGTATTCCTTGTAAGTGATTTTGGCAAGAAACAAAGTATATTATATTACGAGTTAAAAGTATTAGTATCAGTCATTTGGCATAAAAATATACTTTTAAAAATCACTGTAAACTTTCAGGCTAGTCTGGCAGGAGGCTGCCACTTAAAAAATCCCATTCTCAGGCTGATGAGAGAAAACCAAGTGGTTCAGGGAAGGAGAAGAGTTGCTCTGAGACTGACTGGCCTGTGGCCCTGCCTCCCTCTTCCCACGTGTGCTCCGGATTGGGTCACACTCTTTCTTTGCAGCCTCCTTTGTGATTCACCTGTGTCCAGCTCACTTCTTTGGGTGACCGGGGTCTCTTGCCTTTGAATGAGAGCTTTCCTTGAGTCATGATTTCCTCTCTCCCAGATTGGTACTGAACACATTCAGTTGAACCTTGACAACTTGGACTAAGGAAATTCTGTCATGAATTGCCTTCTGGGAATTCTGGTTCTAAAGACTCATGGGTGAATAATTGTCATCCTCAACTGTATATATACATTCATATACATGAGTGTATATATATTTTTTTCCCAGAAAATAAAAACTAAGTGCTAAAAACAATACAGCTGCCATTATTATTGAACTAGAGGCCCAGTGCACGAAATTCTTGCACTGGAGGGGGGGAGGGGTCCCTCAGACCAGTCTGCATCCTCTTGCAGGCTGGGAGCCCTCGGGGGATGTCCCCATGGGGAGCAGGCCTAAGCCATCAGTCGGACATCCTTAGCGCTGCCTTGGAGGTGGGAGAGGCTCCTGCCACCACTGCTGCGCTCACCAGTCCTGAGCTTGGCTTCTGGCTGAGTGGCACTCCCCCTATGGGAGTGCACTGACCACCAGGGGGCAGCTCCTGTGTTGAGCGTCTTCCCCCTGGTGGTCAGTGTGCGCTATAGCGACCAGTTGTTCCGTTGTCAGGGTGAAACTGGCTCTTCGAAATCCCCTGAGGGGTCCCGGATTGCAAGAGGGCACAGGCCAGGCTGAGGGACCCCACCAGTGCATGATTGAGGCCAGGGAGGGACGTGGGAGGTTGGCCAGCCGGGGAGGGCCTGCAGGAGGGCTCCAGGGCATGTCTGGCTCATCTCACTGATTCCCGATCGGCAGGACCCCAGCAGCAAGCTAACCTACCAGTCAGAGCGTCTGCCCCCTGGTGGTCAGTGCACATCATAGCAACTGGTCAAAAGGTCAACTGTCTGCCCCCTGATGGTCAGTGGTCATCATAGCAAGCAGTTGAGCAAACTTAGCATATTATGCTTTGATTGGTTGAATGGCTGACTGGACGACTGGACACTTAGCATATTAGGCTTTTATTATACAGGATTAGCTAGTTCATCAGCTTCATGGCGTCACTGTGCTGGAACTCAGCGATGGCCACAGGAATGTGGAGATGTTGGGCTGTTTACTAGTATTCCTTAACTTAGTCCCAGATTGATGTAGCAATCTCTCCCTCATTTAGTCCATTAGCTATCAACTGCTATTGGTAAAATCATATCCTTAGCTGCTCAGTGCTTTCTTCTCAAGTTGTATTTGTAAAATAACAAATTAAGTTGACTTTTCTGTTGTACAGTTCTATACATTTTGACATGTGTGTAGATTTGGCTAACACCATCACAAGCAGGATATTAAACAGCTCCATCACTACAAGAAATTTGTTTGTGCTGTCTCATTTTAGTCACACTGTCTTCCTACCCCTAAACTCTGACACCCCAGATCTGTTCTCTGTCACCATAACTTTGTCTTGTACACAATGTCATATCAATGGAATCATGTAATCTATAACTTTCACCTAGTTTGATGCCTTTGAGATTCATCCAAGTCATTGCATGTATCAATAAGTCATTCTTTTTCATTGCTGCGTAGTATTCCATTATACTAGGGATGCGCAACAGTTTATCTGCTCCTCCACTGAATGACATCTGGGATATTTCCAGTTTTGGCTGATTATGAATTGAGCTGCTATAAACATTGATGTGTAGATTTTTATGTAAAGTAAATTTGTATTCCTTCTGGGATTGCTGGGTCATATGGGAAGTGTATGTATGTTTTTACTTTTTAAGGAACTGCCTGTTTTCCAGAATGGCAATAGCAATTTACCTTCCCACCTGCAATGTATGAGAGATCTAGTTGTTTTTTTGTCCTTACCACCACTTGCTACTTTTTTACTGTAGCCATTCTGATGAGTGCGAAGTGGTAGCTCATTGTAGCTTTAATTCGCATTTCTCCAATGACTAATGGTGATGAGCATCTTTTCATGTGTTTATTTGCCATCCATGTACCTTCTTTGATGAAGTGTGTCTTAGCATATTTGTACATTTTTAAAATAGGGTTGTATGCTTTCTTGTTGCTGAATTTTAAGTTTCTTTATATATTCTGGAGACAGTCCTTTGTGGATATGTGGTTTGCAAATATTTTTCTCTCAGTTTGTGGCTTGTTTTCTCATTCCCTTTACAATGTCCATCACAGGGCAAAAGTTTTTAAGCTTTGTGGAATCTCCAGTTTATTACCTTCTTCTTTTGTAGATTATGCTTTTGGAGTTGTAACTAAGAAATGTTTGCCTAACCCAACATCATAAAATTTTTCTTTTATGTTTTCTTCTAAAATGTTTATAGTTTTGTGTTTTATATTTTGGTCTATGATCTATTTTGAGATTTTGGGTTGATTTTTGTGTGTTATGTGAGGTTGTAGTTTAAGATTCTTTTTTTTTTTTTGCTAATGGATGTCCTTTTGTTCTGCTATCACCATGGCCTTCTTAATGTGATAGCTTCATTCTGGTTAGATATAGAACACCAGATAGCCAGACTTATTAGAATGGCTCATAGGAACGGAGGCTTTGTAGTACCTGTTATGGTTATTCAGTGATTTTTTTTCAGATTGCTTCTTGTTTTGGGTTGTGCTCTAGGTGGTTGGGGATACTGAAATGTCAGCATGAATAAAGAAAACAAAATCACTTATGCTGAATTACTATTTTAATATACCTCAAAATATATGGCCGCTGGAATTATGTGGACAGGGTCTACAGAGTGGTAAACCGTTACTGAATAATTTGCATCTCTCTTTTTTTTAGAGGAGTCCCTATGACTCACATATTATTGGTCTATTTACTAATTCTCTTGTTAAGCCCCTACTGTGTGCCTAGTACTATTGTAGATGCCTGAGAATCACCAGTGAGTAAAAGCAGATAAAAATTGCCTCCTCATGGAGCTTGTATGCATGTAGGTGATAAACATATGCTTAAGTGTGTGGGGTCAGGTGAGCAGTTACCATTAATTTATATTAATAAGATAGTTAAAGATGTATAAGATAATACAAACTAATATATGTATTATAATATAATATAGTAATAAAATAATAGTGAAAGGTCTAAATAAATAAAATTTATAAATAAAACAGTTTTGCTAGTTTCAAGGGCTTAAAAAATAAGACACAAGTTGCAAGTAGTAGAACTTTATTGATTATTTACTTATTTACTACATACTTCTTTCTAAAAAAATATATTTTATTAATTTTTTACAGAGAGGAAGAGAGAGGGATAGAGAGTTAGAAACATCGATGAGAGAGAAACATCGATCAGCTGCCTCTTGCACACCCCCTACTGGGGATGTGCACGCAACCAAGGTACATGCCCTTGACCGGAATCGAACCTGGGACCCTTGAGTCCGCAGGCCAACGCTCTATCCACTGAGCCAAACCGGTTTCAGCTACTACATACTTTTTTAAAGGTAATATATGCAAACCAATAAATATACAATTTTTCTACTGTTTTGGATTTCCCAGTGTGCATGTGTATGCACATGAATGTTGGGGGTTGATATTGATTAAACTATTATACAGATATATATATGATGCTCTACATGATTGCTCCAAACAAGAGCAATGAGAATTCAGAAGAAACAATTCTGGCTGCAGACATACAAGGCCCTGCTCATTTGGTTCCATGCTACCGTGCAGTGGTTAATAGCAAGGGTTTTATTCTTCATTTCGGAAATGTTTTTCATATGGAAAGATTCAAGCATATGCAGTATTAAAATCAAGAGTATGAGAAAAAACAACCTTATGTAGCTATCATTTAATTTCAACAATTTTTAATTAACAGCAAGAATCATGGAATAAGGCACGTGAGAGATTAAGTTCTAGCTCTTTACTTGCTGGCTACAAGACTGAGATCAAATTACTGACCCCCTCTTAGCTTTAGTGTTCTTATCTGCAAAACAGGGTTAATAATGACATCACAGTGTATGTGTGAGGATCAGGTGAGATAATGAAAATAGTGTGCCTGTCACAGTGTCTGTTATGGTGTAGGAACTCCATGCATACTGTCTATCGCCTCTTCCTCCTTGGTCCTAGCAGTTTGTTTGTAACACACAATTGTTTGGTGTGCTCTCCACTGGACAGGGGGTACCTTAAGGAAGGCTTTGTGCTGTTCATGTCTCCACGCTGCATGGCACATAGTATTCAATAGACACTTACAAGCCAATGGTTGAACAATCTGATATGATTTCACAGGACAGATATTGGAAAATGGTATATGGGAAAAGTATAACAAAAAATGTGTATCAGAGGCAAGAAAGTCTAACATGTGCTCTCAAAAAGTGATAAAATCTCACTCAACATGGTCTAGAAGAGGGAAGTGGAAAGGAGGGCTGGGTCCACAGCATAGACCCTGCTATTTCAAAATTATGTAGATAACAGAGCACCACTGAGGTTTTCCGAGCCAAGTTATTTTTAGTTAGTGTGGCTATTGTCAGTCTTTAAATGTGTATTTTGGACGTACTTAAACAGAATCTTTCTGTCAAATAGTGTAATGGGTTGAATTGTGTCCCTCACAAAAGATATACTTAATCTTAATCCCCTGTTTGCCCCCCTTACCCGTGACTATGACCTTATTTGGAAATGGGGTCCTTGCAGATGTAATTAAGGTGATTAAGGTGGGTCCTAATCCATTATGACTACCGTCCTGACAAGAAGAGGGACATTTGGATGCAGAGAGAGTGGGGAGAATGCCATGTGACACAGAGGCAGACATTAGAGTGTTGCGGCTGCAAGCCAAGGAATGCCAAGGGTTGATCAACACCAGAAGTTGAGAAGAGGCAAAGGAGCTTCTCCCCTGCAGAGGGTGCCAACACTTTGACTTCAGACTCCTAGACTCTAGAACTGAGACAATGAGTTTTTATGGTTTTAAGCTACTCAGTTTATGGTAGTTTGTTGGTGGTAGCCCCGGAAAATGAAATACACACAGTTTGAGTTCTCCCTGGAAATCTCATTGGCATTGTCAACTTGCATGACTCACCTGTTAGGTACAATCTAAAGACATGGCCTTGTTCCATGTTCCATGAAGTAGAGCCCATGGAATGGGAGCCCATGAAGTAGAGCAATGGGCCCAACACTCCCTGCTCTGCGCGGAGCTATGGATGTGTAGTAAGAAGACTACACACAGCTGTCGAAATATTAAAATACATACTTTCTGGCCCAAAGACAAAAGTAAAATGTAGGAACATCCCTTCTGGTTCTCTTGGCTGCCATGGACCCTCGGGGCTTCCTGAAGCTTGTCTGGGTGCTGTACATTTAGTGAGTAGTGAGCTGGGTTTGTGCTGTGACACGGGCTGGGATGATTTTGAAGCATGTTGTGATGCTCAGAAGGCAGGAGAGGGTAGGGGGAGCCCTGCCAGAGGGCTTGGCACCCATCCAGGTCCCTTTGTCTTAGTGCCCAGGCACCTCCCCCAGCTCACACTGGGACACAGACAGTTTCCCACTGGTCCGGCATCTAGTGAACAACAGAGTTCACTTCAAAATGGACAAAATAAATAAGGAGTGACTAGAGGCCAATCTTTTGCAACATGATGTGGGGGGTCTTATCCATTCCCCTAAGACTATGTTGAGCTGTGCATCCAGTAGAGCTGACAGAAATAAACAGAACGCAGGATTTTGGATATGCCTCTTCGCAGCTGACCAGCACTGGGAATGCGACAACCTCCTTATCAGCTCTCAGTAGAGGAGCTCACCCCTCCACGCCCCATGCATTTGTTCCAGGCACAGGAGATGTCCCTACTCAAAGTGAAGGTGGGAAGTGGCAGCGGCCTGGCATTGTTCATCAGCTCCGCCCCCGAGTCTCTGCCAAGGCGCACCAGTGATTGCCAGCGAAGCCAGAAGCCATGGGAGAGGCATGGACACATTTGCCCTCACAGGCCTCAGAAGGAACCAATCTGCTGATACCTTGATTCTGGACCTCTGGCCTCCAGAACTGTGAGATAAGAACTTTAAGCCACCCAGTGTGTGGTATGTTGCTACAGCAACCTTAGGATACCAGTGCCCTCCCCGTTATTAAGTGTAAAATCAGACATGGGGAACTATGGGCCGAAAGTGGGCTGGCACAGCGATGGAGCAGATCTTGGGAGCAGGGTCCTCAGCGGTAAGATTGCAAGGCAGAGATGTGGAAGACTGCACATGTCCCCACACTCCACGCACATGATGCCACCAACTGGCTGGGACTGTCTTTGTCTCAGCATCCCCCTCCCCCACACGCTCCAATATTGACAGCCCTGCAGGGCAGCAGCGATGGGCGAGGGACCAGGTCACACACACAGACGAGACATGACAACCAACTCCTTTTAAATTTGATTAGAGACTGAAGGCAGGAAGCTACGACTTTAATTCCCTCCGGGATGATATATTAGGATCCCAAGTATATCAGTTATTCTAAAAATAAAAATAAACACGTGGAGGAAATAAATGAATAAACAAAGTAGCCAAGTTTTCATTAAGAGACGGCTGCTTTTCCTGCCTTAGAAGTCTTGCTTCCTCAGTAAAGCTGTGGTTCTCGGGGGGACGGACCCTTGCAGTGATGAATGTGACATTGAGAACTCCAGATCAAAGCCTTTACTCTTTTCCTTTCTTCCCTCTTTTGTTTTCCACCCCAATTCTTATTGCTTCTTTTTATAATGCAGGTCTTGATGTTAATACAATGCTTAGCACATCGCTGCTGAAGAAAGGATAGTTCACCCACAGTTTCCTGTCCCTTTACAGTCCTTTTGTTATATCTTCTTTAAATAGATGTGTCTCAGCCCTAGATGGTTGGCTCAATGGATAGAGCATCTGCCTGTGGACTGAAAGGTCTCAGGTTCGATTCTGGTCAGGGGCACATGCCTGGGTTGCAGGCTCGACCACCGTAGGGGGCGTGCAGGAGGCAGCTGGTCAATGATTATCTCTCATCATTGATGTTTCTATCTCTCTCTCCCTCACCCTTCCCCTCTGAAATCAATAAAAATATATTAAAATAAATAGATAGATAGATAGATAGATAGATAGATAGATAGATAGATAGATGTGTCTCAGACCACAAGATATTAATAAAGTCAGAGGTTGTGGGTCCAAGTTTATTTGTTTCAATGAAATTTAATTAGTTGTCAACATTTGTAAGAATGGGACTCCAATTTCTTTGGAAAAATTGAACGGTCTGGCCACATTGGACCCCCATTTCTTCCTGCTTGGCCATTTCTGGCCAGAGTTTAGCATACGCTGCCCCTTTGGGCTAAGCATATGTGCTCCTCCATCTTGCCTTGGTCTCATCCTGCCTGTCTTCCTCTAGACATCACAAAAGTCTGTCACTACCAGGGGCAGCCACCTCTGGGCACCGCAGGGATGAGTCTCTGCTGTGAATTTACTCTTCTTTCCAACTCTGCTTCCTCTTCTTGTCTCCACATTATTTTCCACATATCCTTGTAACTATCAAATTCAACCTAAAAGTGTTCTCCGTAGGAGCAAAGCTGGCTCACATTTACATTAACTGGGTATTAGTAACATTAGCCAGAAATGGCTGCTTATGTCAAATTTGGCAGAATAAACAGAAGTCTGTAACGTTAGTATTGCTTAATTAGAATCGCTGGAGATCCATGCCTATTAATACTTTGAGCTTGTGGTTGATGCTTTCCTAGTACTAATTAATAAGTCAATACTTCTTTTTAAATTACATTTTATGAGCCAGGTCTCTAGTGACAGAATTGGACAGTGGCTGGTGCAATAAGAGAAAAGAATTGATTTTTATTAGCACTTCATGATTTGCAGAGTGTGCAAAGTTCCTTTGTTTGCGTGTCGCACTTGATGTTGGCTGTCTCTCATCACCAGCTTGGCATTGGCAATGATGTGTGCTGGGATCTGAGCAGTAGCCAAAGGAAATAGGGAGGAACTATGGAATGATCTGGGTCTAATACCATCTTTGGGAGGGGCAGGGGAATCACAATGTCTCAAGGAGGAGGTGGTACCAATATTAAGTTCAGTTCAGGCTGGGCTGACTGAAGGTGCCAAAGGTAGTAGATGGGTCTCCACCACGGTGATGCTTATAGGCAAATGGAACTTAGCACCCTCCCTTGGGAAATGTCCATCTGGGATGAAGCAGGAACCCACAGAGGGTTGAGCAGGACAGGGACCTGGCAAGCTAGAAAGGTTGTCAGACTCCCAGCAAAAAGGTCAGGGGGCCAGAAAAGGGCTCCAGTCCAAGTGTACAACTGGGGAAGTTTAGGTGCTCAGTAAATATTTGTTGCAAGAGCCGATGAATAAATCCAGCCCTGCCACTTACCAGCTGTGTAATCCTGGGACAATCCTTCAAATTCTAAGTCAGTGTGTGGGCAGGGAAACAAAAGCCATCTCAGGTATTTAGAGAAAGTTTCACGCAGGGAATTGGAGGCTGAGAAAGCAAATATCAGGAAGTCGAGAAATGCAGGGATTGTAGGAAGCTGATCCCAGCTGCAGCCGCCAGGGTGATCCGAGGAAGCCACCTGGAAGCCACAGCAGGGCTCCTTCCATAGCCAGCAGGCTGGGCCTCTGCGTGGCCACAGCCAGAGGCCAGGGGACAGTGCTTCCCCTTCTCTTCTGTCTCCAAAGCCCACAGCAGGCCTCTCCTGGTGGCGTCCAACCAGAGACCTGCTGGCCCAGGACTCTGGGAAAGGGAGTCTTCAGACATTGTGAATCTGTTCCTCAAAGTGTTTGCAATGTGCGACCTTGAGGGATGAGCTAAGGTCTTCCCCCGGAAAAAAAGCAGGATTGCCTTTGCTTGCTACATTTGGTGAATCCCCAGGTCCAGAGTTCCTCCCCGCTAATGCAACCCACAGCCTGTGCCGGCATCCACGTGTGCCCTGGCATGGCAGCATGGGACTTGGGGGGCATGAGCACCTGTGGCAACAGGAAGACCGGACCACTGCTTTTGCCATGGATAATAAAGACCTTTTTTTCCTGACCCTGGAGTTTTGATTCTCCTGCCAGCGTCCATGAC
This sequence comes from Cnephaeus nilssonii, assembly GCF_951640355.1. NCBI lineage: Eukaryota > Metazoa > Chordata > Mammalia > Chiroptera > Vespertilionidae > Cnephaeus > Cnephaeus nilssonii. Next base: position 39,442,612 of record NC_137082.1, on the reverse strand, counting down.
ATGATATCAAGCTAGTTCGTTTATAGTAGGGAAATATCCCAGACGCTGCACAGTTCTTGACAAGAGAGGGGTGAGAGTTCAAGTTGGAGGGCAGGTTGCACTTCTGGCAAGAAGAGCCTGGGATCTGCTTGGCTCTTGTTTGTATTCTGCTGTGGAGACTTGGAGAAGGTGGACACTGTTTCTCCTCTCTTCCCTTTTTTACAGATGAAATACGTTTATTTGTGGCTCAAGTATCATGGCGCACATTAATTATCTGTAATTTCTTATTAAGTATCTATTTAAAGAGTGGAATACTCTTTCTTTGTCTCTCCAGTGTTTGTGAGTTTAGGACAGTAACTAGCGGAAAGGCACTGCTTTAGTAAAATCTTCTTATTAATAATTCTAGGTTGAATTAAACCTCGGGTATTGCACAAGGGCACAAGTGCCCACCAGTTGGATGCAGCAGAAGGAATCAGAAACAACTTCGCAAGAACTTGGCATAATAGAGCTTCGAGGAAACAGCCAGTCACTAAGAGGTCCTCGGGCCAGACGCGGCACCTAGGAAGAGTGACATTGAAAAGCAAGGAGCAGCTCAGAGGCCAGGTATGCAGATAAGAACCAGGACGCAAATGCCAGGTTGTAAGGCTTGGTGCAAAACCGAGGGCTTGGTGAACAGCTGAAAACCAGGAGACCCGAAAGGGCAAGATGAATTCGGGGCCAGGTAAGCAGAGACTCAAGAGCGTGGAGAGCCCCCAGCCAGCGGGAGGGTTAATCTGTCTCCTTCCCCAGACAGAGCCAGTCCCATGTGTGACTCAGTCAGAGCTACAAATGGCAGCGAGCTCAGAGTGAGGAGACAAAGTAAGTGCTTTGCAAGTTAGCCCTGGCTTGACTTGTGAATGTGAAGCCAAGAGGGGGGTGATGCTTTCCCAATGACAACTTCTTTTTGAAGCGCTGTGGATTTTCTTGGAGGAGAATAAAAATGCAGTGCCTCTTCCTGCTGCATCCTCATGGGACCCTGGTCTGCTGGCATCTGCACTTTCCAGCATCCGCAGTTTGCCAGCAGATCAGACCTTGATGATCTTAAAAGAAAGCGATACTATTGGTGAGAACAATGTTGTTCAACATCGTGGAACTTGACATCGATTACAACCTCCAGATATACGTAATAGTCTTTAAAACGTGTATCAGGCTATGGAATGAAAAGTGCTTAAAATTCAAAATGTGAGATAATGGTTTCAGGGACGCTGACCATGTAGAAATCAGTTTCTAAAATCTGCAGCCTAGAAATAGACGCGTGCCCCCTCTGTCCCTCTGTCCTGGCACACATAACCTCAAATTTGGGCCCTGGCATTTGCAGCTCATTTGCATATGTACATGCCAGTTGGCAGTGCTTTGAATACTTCAGCAGTTCTCCCTGCACCCGTTTGAGTTGGGGCTGGAAGCCCTGTTTCAATGCGTTTTGTTTTTCCTGCCATTTCAAAATGAAGTCGTGAGCTCGGGACCTCTTCCAAGAACGTCCAGCATGGAATTTATCTTCCGCTTCTTCCTGTCCTATACCCCATCTCATGCGATATCTCTGTAAAACTCTAACTTGAGGTCGTGGGGACCTTTCAGAGAGTCCCAAAGTGTCTACCAGTGATTTTCGCTCAACATTTTAGAAGCCGTGCAAGGAAGATGGGTGCTTTGGCTTCCGTTAGCATCGTGTAGAGATTTTAAAAGAAAGTGACCACCAGCTAGAGGAGGCCAGGAGGGAAGCGCATCACCCACCATCCATCCTCCCTAAGCCTGGAGCTCTTTTCCTAGGTTAATTCTTTGTGCTGAGATGGATGTTATTTCCTCTTTTCTCCTGCTTTATCATCCCTGAATTCCTGTTCGGTTCATCTCCAACAGTGTATTCCATAACTGATGCAGTGACATTTGGCTATGATGTACAAGCAAGGTTGGTTCCCTCACAGAAGTGGCCACAACCAGGGAGCAGGGATATAGGCTGGCAGGTGTCTTTGAGTAGGATAATTAAAGGACAGGATGGCTTTTCTATTTAATTTTTACTTTAAATCTATTTTTTTCTTTGTAAAAATAACACCCTAATGGCTGCAAATGCCCTGTTTCCAAAGCCGCCCACTTCCTCTCCTTGGAGGTAATCATCAGTTTCTCTTGATCATTCCACAGATATTTTATGGGTGTGCAAGTGTGACACTAGAACGCTAGCACTAGGCGCTGGGAAACAATATTAGCTGCATTTGAAAGGAGGTGTTAGCAGATGAAGCAGCATCTCTCTTTCCAGGCAGAGATTCTATTTGTGCTCTAACAAAAGGGGCTTTGTGCTTGGAAAGTCGGGAAATGTGACATCCACAGGCAGTTTCAGGATGGGGAGAGAGAAGATAGGATGGTGACATTTCAGGCCTTGTAATTTCTCATATTTTTATCCAGATAAAGGACGATGAGGATGGAAATCAAGGGCAGCTGGCCAAATCACCTCTTGAGTCATTGTCCTGCTCCTCATATGAAAAGGCGGGGTGGGAAACCCGGCTCTGGGTCTGGGGGGTCAGACCCATCAATAGACCCTTGCATGTTAACATGCATAAATATGTCTGGGATTCCCCTGGGGATCTTGTTAAAATGCAGCTGCTGATTCCTTGGGTTCTGGGTGCAGCCTGAGAGTGTGCATTTCTAACAACCCTCCCCGCCCCTCGCCCCCCGTGCTGCTGGTCCTCAGACCACATTTTGAGTGTCAAGGACCTAAACAGGCCCCACCTCCAGACACCCTGTTTCCACGATGTAAGACAGAACGTTGCCTTTCGGTGCCTTTCCTACCTTGAAAGGTAATGCTGTTGCAGGTTGACTTCAGGACACGCTTCGAGAAACCCAGGTCCCACACCTGGAATTCTCCTTCCTTCACATAAATAGAGAGGAGAACACGATCTCAGAGGACATTAGAGAAGACGTGAGGAGGGGGAGGGTACAGAAAGCTCTGGGAGGCTGCCCATCCCTGGGGGTGAGGGGTTGAACCAAGAGCATATTCTGCACTTGAAACCAAATTTTGCTTCTCAACAGTGAGAAGACTTTCTTGGAAGTAGGATCACAGGACTTCCTCCATTTCTCCACTTTAGTCTTTGGGGTAGTAGCCACCAGGAATGTCACTCAACACAGTATTCCTTGAAATTTCTCCTTCATGAACTTCGGTTCCAGTCATCTAATCTTCACCTTAGCCCAATGAGGCCAGAGGGAAGGTCTCAGGGCCCAGGATTCCTTGTAGGATCTCATCTCAGGACACCCAGATGTGATCACTAAGGCTGATTTTGTCTCTGGACTGAGATTAGGGTTTTAGATGTATAATGTGCAGATGCTTAAAGGGGTTGTGCCCAGATTTTCAGCACAGTCCAGACCTCTGTTCGTCTACCAGTGGGCAGTGGTTCAGAATTAACGTGGCTTCAGTGAAATGACTAAGTACAGTTTCCATTTCGTGAGAAACTGACCTCTTTCTGTAAGCTCTGGGTGCCCCTGGAAGTCATGGGCACAGTGCCTTGGTTGGTATCTGCTTCTTGGGCTCGGGAGGGCAGAAGGGCAAGCATCCACTGGGTGTGAAGGAAGAAAGGACAGAAATGGCTGTCGATGATCAGTTTCAACAGGCATCTTTGTCTCCTGGGCACTGCGACCCCTGCCTTAGCACCTCATGCAGAAAGGACTGCCCCTCTTCCACTGAAGCTTGCCAAGCCCCAGCTGAATAGGGCAACGGAAATAGCCTGGATTGAATTTTCAGCTTCTGTGTGCCCCCTTGTGTCCAGTGTGCTGATTTTAATCACAACTTAACCACACACAAACCCCTGAAGCAGACAAGGAGGGCTGAAGTTCTCCATAACCGTGCACCTGCCGCTGCTAATGTAGGAAGTGAAAGTACCATGCATGCACTCCATCCCACGCAACGCAGAATCACCAGCCAAAAAAATCCCCTCACAAAATGCCACCGAGACTGCCATTCAGCCCACACCCTTACCCAGGCACAGCAGCTGAGCACCTGGCATGGGGGACATCAAACCACACATCTCACAAGCCACCTTGCTCAGCGTTGCCGTGGAACCCATAGCTCTCCAGTTCACCTATTTATTTAATTCTTGCAGCATCTCTTGGAAGTGGTAGTAAGGTGTTAGTATTCTCTCCCACAGTAGTAAAGATTACACAGCCCACGTTATGGGCAGAATTGTGTCCCCCTCCCAATTCATATGTTGAAGTTCTAACCCGAGTTCCTCAAAATGGAACCTTATTTAGAAATAAGGGCATTGCAGATGTAATTGGCTAAGATGACATTATTAGGATGGGCCTGACACAATATGCCTGGTGTCCTATATAAAGGGGAAATTTGGAGATTGACATGCACATTAGGTGAAAGCCAGGGGAAGATGAAGGCAGGGACCACGGTGCTGCTTCTACAGGCCCAGGAAGACCAGAGATGGCCAGCAAACCACTGGAAGCCAAGACAGGCATGGGGCAGATTCTCCCTCACAGCCCTAGAGGGAGATTGGTCTTGGACTTCCAGCCCCCAGAACTGTGAGATGCCAAATTTCTGTTAGGTCTCCCAGTTTGTGACCCTTTGTTATGGCAGTCCTAGCAAACTAATGCAGCCCCTCAGCAACAGCACAGGGACACAAAATAGTTTTCCGGATCCTGGTCTACACTACTAGAGGTTTGTCGTACCGATGGGAGTGTGACATTTTCAAAGCCAACGAGGAAGCATCTTTATCTCCACTGTCCTCCAATTCAGACCCACTTAGAGACCCACTCAGCAATATCAACTTATAAACAACCAATCCTCTCCACCCCCGCCCCCCCCCCCCCCACCCTCAGCCAGGCTTCTGGCACTTATTCCCGAGCTATATTCTATTCTGGTTACTATTGCTGCATAGCACACTCTCATGCAACATGCATAGTACTGTATCTCACGGTCTCTCTAGTTCAGCTATTCAGGCAGGGCTCACCTGGGTGATTCTTTTGGTCACCCTGGCACTTTCCAAGGTCCATAAGTGGTGCTGAGCTGGCAGGAGGGCTGGCATGGAGGAGCAAGAGCCCTGTCACTCACATGTCTGGGGCTTGGTGGGGATGACTAGGAAGTGGGGCTCAGCTGGGACTGATGGCTGAAGTCCTTTTGAATAGCATCTGAAGCATGGTGGCTACAGGTGACATGGCCTACAGGTGGCTACAGGCACTGGCATTCCCCACAATACGTGTCTCAAGAGAGCCAGGTAAAAGTTGCTTGGCCTTTTATGACCTAACCTTAAAAGTCACAAGCATCATTTCCATCACGGTTTATTGGTCAAATTAGTCACTGAGGCTCACCCAGATTCTAGGGGAGGCTTCAAAGAGCTTGCCTCCCAATGGGAGAATCAAACAATGTGTGTGCGTTACTAGTAAACAAGGATGACAATAACTCTCCACCTCCCCATCTCTTCAGTGGCAAAGAAAAGAAGAAAAATCTCTGCTTTTTCCATCTTCCGCTTTTGTGTTCCCAGGGCTCAGACAGAGATGGTGGGTGTGAGGAGCACTCACAGCTGCCTATTTGACTGTTTTATGGCTGAGACTGTGTTCAGGGAGAGTCAAGTCTGAGCCCACACAGAGTGTCCAGCTCCAGGCCAGGAACCTCTCAGGAAGCTCAAATGGAGATGGGGAAGGTTAACAGGACCCGCCACCGTCAGCAGGCTCCCAGATATTTATTGTCTTAGCCCAGTGGTCGGCAAACTCATTAGTCAACAGAGCCAAATACCAACAGTACAACGATTGAAATTTCTTTTGAGAGCCAAATTTTTTAAACTTAAACTTCTTCTAACGCCACTTCTTCAAAATAGACTCGCCCAGGCCGTGGTATTTTGTGGAAGAGCCACACTCAAGGGACCAAAGAGCCGCAAGTGGCTCGCGAGCCGCAGTTTGCCGACCACTGTCTTAGCCTATCATCCTCATGCTCCGAGGATGAGTGAGCAACCTCCCAAGGACCCTCTCACTCAGTAGTTATTAGAAGTAGCCCAGAAAGAAGCCTTCACCTGGTCTATTACTGCCTGCAGGAGGCTCAGTGACAGGTTGGGTCATCTGGAGGAGCAAAGCTCTGGGGAGAAGTGGATGCCACACCACCCTGTGCCCTACCAAGCACACCCCTCTGATAACATTGGCTCTGCAAACAAAAGGCATGGGGAAGGGGGACTTTTGTTGTTCCAGTCTCTCTCCGCCTCCCTGTGCTCTGCCTTGCTGTGGTCCCCAGGTGTCTGGACCGGGAAGGTGAGTCCACCTGAAGAAGCCTAAAGCTAATGAGGCATTAGATTCAAAGCATTCTACCACTTACTTGACCCAATAACACAAGCCACAATAAAAAACAGACCATGTGCTGCAATTGTCATTTAACTCCAATATTATAGTCTTGTGTATGTATTTGTGTGCATGCACGTGAGTGTGAGTGACAGAGAGAGAAAGGGAGAGAGAGAGAGAGAGAGAGAGAGAGAGAGTCTTAAACTGCCATCCAGGAAGTAAGTTCCTTAGAGATTGGAACTATATAATATTTACTTTTGCCTTCTCAAAAATTCACATTATTGTGATTAGCACATAGTAGGTACTCACTAAATATTTGTAGGAAGATGAATGGGAGAAAAGAGGGGTTGGTCAAACCCAGTATACTATTTTTCATTACTTTCAGGATTCCCAGAGAGAGACTTTGAACTATAAGGCTGACCTGGAGTGAGTGGGTTGGTGGCTAGGCTAGCTGGGTTAGCTTTGGACACAGTGACAGAACCAATAAAGAAAATTAGACTTATCACTCATGTTAAGCATGGAGAAATTCTATCAGGTGCTCGGGTTCATGGGCTATTTGCAGTGAGGCAGGGATAGGCTGTCCATTTTGGGCTCCCCATAAGGAAAATGCTGACCTCTGAGCATCATTCAAAGCTCATCGCCTCTGCGTTCCATGGGCCTGCATTCTAGCTGCTCACAAGGTTTTTCCTCTTCACTGACCTCACAGCAACCTACCATTGAGCTTTCAGCTCCAATACTCTACTACTGCTGTTCTCAAAAGTGGATTGGTAAACTTGAACTCTAAAACTCGTTACATTTTCCTAGTCTCGATTCTTCTAGACTCCATCATTCATTGTATAAATTATAGCTGCTCATTATCAGTTCAAAAGCCCATCCCTCACTGTGGTTCCTGTTGGTCTGATAAAGACCTTGGAGGCCTGTAGTCCGACAAGTAACATCAGGACGTCACCACTCAGAAAGCTCAGTGCCAAGGTGATGGCCAAGCTGGATAGGGCAGTGGCAGGATCCGGAGGATAGTCAGGAGGAGGCCTTGGTGGTAATCCAGTTAGGGTCTAACAAAATCTGATACCAACTGGACACAAAAGACATTTTGAAGTAGAATAAAAATATTTGCTGACTGACTACCTAAAGAAAAAAGCATTTGATATGGTTTTGAAGGTTTTCAGCAGCGTGATTGTGTGATTACAGCTGACAGAAACTGAGGGGTCTGAAAGGGGATTTGGTTTGGGGAAAGATAGGGTTTGGTTTTAGACATGCTAAGTTGGATGTGTTTCGGATGAGAACCGTTCCATTGTGGACTATGGGTTAGTGGTGCAAACGAAACCTGGGCTTCCTTCCCCTCCTTCTTTGCCCCAAGAGGAGCCCTGAGATGGTCAAAGTTATAAGCAGACCCTGTCCTTTGGGGTAAAGACTCCAGGGAGGAGTGAGTGGTTAATGCTCTCTCTTCTGCTTGCGGGCCCCGTTTCCCCTTTGAATCATTTCTAGAACTTTCTCTCGTGCAGCTGGTGTGGTCAGGCGGGTGTTGGAACTTTTCCTGCTATGGAGGCATTCCATTCTATCTTTAAACCCTTCCCCCCTCCAAACACATCTTACACACCCAGAGGGGAACCAGGGAAGCGTCTTCCAGAAAGAGTAGGAGGTTCACCCTGACATTTTCCCCTTCCCAGGCCTTACACTAGATAGACGAAATTAGTCCTTATACTTTACATGTTGTCCAGATGTATAATTTTGCTGGTGCTTAGGAGAGCAGAGAGGTGGAGATAGTTAATTGCAAGTTACCCATGTTTAGAAGATCATCCTATATAATAAAAGGCCAGGTGCCATTAGCGTAATGACTGGAACGACCGCTCGACCAGTCGCCATGAGGTGCATTGACCACCTCTCGGCCCCTCCTCCCCAGCCTGCAAGTGGTGGCAGCAGGCAGGACGGCAAGTGGCAGCAGGGCGGGACTGGGGACTGGTGATCTGGCTGAACAGCTGACCTCTTGGTCCCTCTCCCCGGCCCACAGGCTCCTATGGATCAGCGATGGTGAATGGGGGAACCGGGGTGGGTGACGGGAGGACCAGGCTGGCTGTCAGGCCATTGGGATCCCCAGCTCATCCCCGCCTGCTCCGGGGCTCAGGCCTGCGGGAAAGCGGGTGCTGGCAACTTCACCTCCATGTGCGTGTGCTGGGCCGGCTGCTGATGGAACGCGCTGCCCGCTTGGGGCTGCTCACGTGGGCACCGCCGCGGCTGCTTCTGGGGCTTGCAGCACTGACAGAAGCTGCAGGGCGTGCCCACAACCTACCCGCCCCAGCGGCAGAGGTGGCGTTCGGCCTGGGGACTGGCAAACAGGCAGAAGATGGCCCTGATTGCAAGCTAGGCCTAGGAACCCTACCCACACGATTTCGTGTGCTGGGCCTCTAGTCAAATATATAATTATCGTAAAATATGTGAAGGAAAATCTGTTGAAAAGAAAGAAGGCAGAAATACAAGCCTGCAATTCCACTCCTGAACCTGACCTTGCACATACTTTAGTGCCAACTCTGGCCACATCTGCTCCATTCATACCATCATGATTTAGTATCTCAGAGCTGACTTTGCATTACTTGCTGGCTGAAGGGATGATAAATAACAGAGAGAAAGTCCTCTGCAGGGACTGAGGCACCATCACACTAACCCAGAGACAGGCCGACTCTTAGACAGCAAGGGGGTCAGAGACCTATTTCCAAAGTTCTGCGCTTGGATTTGTTTTCTTTTTGCAAATTTTACCAAGTATAACCTATATAGGTATCCCAGAAAATGTATGCTAGTATGTACACTTTGAATAATTTTAAAGGCTGTGTTTATTAAAATACACTTCATTTTCAAAATAGAGCTATCAGCTGTTAAAGTGTGTATGCATTTTGGAGGGACACCCTGTATACAGTACAAGTCGTCATAAGCGTTCACCTCAAACAATTTGAAGGTGAACACACCTGGGTGCAACAAGCACCAAGATCAAGAAAAACGAACACACAAATAGGATCCAGCAGGCCCCTGTGCCCTCCCTAAAAGGCAGACACTGCCCTAACTTCTAGTAACATGGATAACCTTGCCTGTTTTTGAGCTTCACATGAATGCAGTCATACAGTGTGGTTCTCTTTTCAGTCTGGCCTCTTCTACTCAGCAATATGCTCGTGAGAGTCAGCCATGCTGCTCGTAGTGAGTGTCCACTGATTTTCATTGCTCCATAGTAGTCCCTTGAATGAATAAACCACAGTTCGTTTATCCATTCACTGTTTATTAACTGTCGGGTTTATTCCTTTTTTGTCTGCCATGTATAGCACTGTTATGAACATTCTTATAGATTTTTTTTTTTTGTGGACATATGAGCCCTTTATTGTTGGGTTACTATCTTGATCCGGGTACTAGTTATGACTTGTGTCTGTGTATATGTTATACTTGATAAAGTTTGCAAGGACAAGCTCAGTGACCTCAGCAGCCCAAAGATAGTGAAGGATCCACTGCATAGCGGGGGTCATGGCTACTTGAGTGTTACTCTGGCAAGTGTGGGCAGTAGGATGGGGGCCCACATCATCCCAGTCTTCCAACCTCCATGTTCCACTTCCAATGCTCTCTCAGGTCCCACAAGTTTGAGGGCCACTGGGCTACCACAGTGTCATGGCCGGAGTGAAAGTCAGAGAGAGGATGGCGTATGGGTGGACCAGAGCACATCAATGTAATATTAAGATTTACATCAGATGCACAGCCCGTAGTATATACTCATGTGCACTATCACTTATTTAATTTAATCATAATTTATAAGTTTTCATGTAATAACTATTGCAGTTTCTTTAGGAATATGTGAAAAACATAGAAATGGGGGGAAAAGCTTTAAGAAATTGAACTTAGGTGATTGAAACTTTTACCTCTTTGTGTCATAACTCCACTGGACTGCAAGGTGCTGAAACCAAGGACCGTGTCTTCTGCCCCTTTGCATCTCAGCACCTAGTGCAATGTCTGAGCTCATTAATGAGCCATCATGGCCTGGCTGGCATAGCTCAGTGGTTGAGCATCGACCCATGAACCAGGAGGTCGCAGTTCAACTCCTGGTCAGGGCACATGCCTGGGTTGTGGCTCTATCCCCAGTGGGGGGTGTACAGCAGGCAGCCAATCCATGATTCTCTCTCATCATTGATGTTTCTATCTCTCTCTCCCTCTCCCTTTCTCTCTGAAATCAATAAAAATATATATTTAAAAATATAAGCCATCACGACACAGGGTGAGTTGTAAGTTTGGCTGGCTTTGTGGGTTATGGTCTACCTGAGTCACTGTCAGGCCAGGCTGCCCTGGAGTGGACTGCCTGAATGTCATTAGAATGGCTGCATTAATCCTCTGGAAAAGCCAGAGATGACTTTGATACATTTGTAAACTCGCTGCTTATTGAACCCTTCCTAACTAGCGCTTTTTGCTGTGGAAATTTGTCTTAGAGTCCACAGATAATTTAAATCTCATTAAAGTTAGATAGAAACTGTTGTATCTTTAATTGAAAATCCCTAGTTCATTTTAAGACTCAGAATTGTCACTGTTAAGACAGAATGTATCATTTTCTTTACATAGCAGGTAGATATTAATATCATTATTCTAAAACTAGCTCAGAAGAGAAAAGAAATCACTATAGTTTGATATACACGATGCATACATATATTTTGTGTCTATGTAGGCATATCAGTTGTGTGGAAATTATTTTGTCTATTGCAAGTAAGTGCCACAGGTATTTAGTTGGCGCTACTTTTACACTTTTTCCTCTTGGGAGAGTTAATTACAAACAATTTAATTAAGATCTCTAACTCATTAATGTTCTAGTAGCTTAGCAAGTTTGGGTTAGCTCAGCAGGTTGCAAAGGTTTAATTTTATCAGTTGTCTTCCCATTAACTCATACACCATCAGTACTGTGCTTGTTTTTTTATCCTTTCCTGCCTGGGGTACAGACAGAATTTAAAATATCATTAAAACTAAGAATTCAGGAGAGACTCCTTTAGTTGCCACCTGTCCTGATGAGGCTTGGATTTCCATTTTGAATCTTTAGAAATCAAGACCAAGGATGTCTCCATAATGTTCTCTTCCATAAGATAAAAAACATTCTATTTGTATTAGAATTATCTTTGTGAGAAATATAGATTTCAAAGACAAAAACCTGTTTCATAATTCATTAGAAACTTAAACACTAAATATATAAGTTTTGGCTAAAACAGTATCACAAGGAATATATATAATATGAGGAAAATACAAATCATGTCTTAAGAAAATATTTTTTCTATTTATTCTTTCTGAGGATGTTCTATATAGGCACAATTTATTCCTTGATTTCAGTTATCACTAATACTGACTGCCTAGAATGGAAGAGATGACCTGTGAAATTCAAACTTCCCTGTTAAAAGTCAATGCTGTTTTTTGTATTTTTTTAAATCGACTGACATTTTTTTCAGGTATAATTGGCTTAGCAAGAAACAATTAGCTTTCTGATTTAAATAATAAATAAGAAACAGTTAATGTTGTAGCAAGCAGTTTTGTTTTGTTTTTTCAAAACTCTGGCCATGAATCATATTCTCTTATTAACCATGATGTGTGCTAACAATTATTGGGCTTGCCTCTCGTTTCTGTCCACGGAAATGCTGGAGGTCTGAGGCTAAGCCTTGTATTGCTGCATTTACTTAAGCGACAATGGTTAAAAAAGGAAAGGCATTTAGCCTTACGTTTGTTGTTTGTTTTCAAGTCTGTAAGACTTGAAATAACCTGGGAGCATTTGTTTTGAACTGTTCAAATTCCTATATTCTGAGGTTGTATCCAGAAATGATTATGTACACATAGGAAATACAATAAATTCAAACACCTTTGTAAAATGAATGAAAAATAGAAATCATATTTCTTTAACAATTTAAAGATTAACAAGTCAAGATGAATTTCACTCAGATTAGCAAAAATACTTATTGTAAATTGATAAAGAAGTCAGAATAGAACAGCTGAGAAAGGGACTGTGGGCCTCTGAGGATAATATGACCCAGGTAGAGATGGGAGAGTAAGCAAGTCAAAATATAGAACTTTTAGTTACTTTGAATTTCAGATAAACAAGAAGTAAATTTTTTAGGATACTTTTGTCCAATATTTGGAACATTTTTACCCTAAAAAAGCATTCATTGTTTATCTGAAATTCAAATTTCACTGGGTGTCCTATCTGGCAACCCTGAACCGGGGAACTTAAAGGTGGTGGGTTCAAGGTCACAGAGCTACTTTTGTGGCACATTCACCACTAGAACCTGAGCCTCTCAAAATCATATTACTTCCATTCTATGACCTGTGGCTCTACATACCTGTCCTATAGACATGCAACATTAATCAGTGATTTTTAAAAATAAAATCATGTTTCTTTCATTTTTCAGATGGCTCATGAATGAAGACTTTTTCTATTCCATAAAATGACACTATTAAAACCTTAAGATAAAAGCCACATTTGGCTCTCCCGACTATTCTGTAAAATGGTTATTTTAACATGGAGTATCAAAATTGTTCTTCACTCTGTGATTTTATAGCCAAGTAATTTGACCATGTATTAAAACTTAAGGAGAGTTATAACCAGGGAAATTACAATGTAAAATTTGGAATCCTCTCTCATAAGAGCAGTTTTTCCCCCTCCTCTCTAGTATACCATCAAAAATGAAAGCAGAGGGCAGCTACTTAGGACAGAATGTACAGACACTGTCTGAAAAGACGATGATTTTTGCGACTGAGAAATCTAGATGGAAATGGGCAACAGTTTATTTCAGTGGCTGTGATTTTATAACCTAAAGCTGTGTTTTCTGGCAGAAAAATTCAGTGCCTGGATCAGAAGTGTGAAAACGTGAGGTCCTCGGCAGGACGCTGGGAGATGGGGCTGGTGGTTCCCATAGCCTTTGAGGCCAATCCATAAACTGGTGGCTCATTTAGAAATTAAACAGCAAACAAACAAACAAACAAACAAACAATAAACCCTTAAGAACCAGAGTCTAAAAGCCACACTGTCATTTGTTTCCTTAAACCAGTGGTCGGCAAACTGCGGCTCGCGAGCCACATGCGGCTCTTTGGCCCCTTGAGTGTGGCTCTTCCACAAAATACCATGGCCTGGGCGAGTCTATTTTGAAGAAGTGGCGTTAAAAGAAGTTTAAGTTTAAAAAATTTGGCTCTCAAAAGAAGTTTCAATCGTTGTACTGTTGATATTTGGCTCTGTTGACTAATGAGTTTGCCGACCACTGCCTTAAACCATCTCCATAGGAGGGAAAGGACAAAAGGGCTGATTGACTTCACTTGGCTCCTAGTGACTAGGGCCTGGGGAGGGTAGCCAGGGATGGGAGGGAGGAGTCATCTACTCAATACAGTGCAACTCCGTGAGCTGCTGTCTGTTAGGCTGCTATCTCAGGTTTCTGTGATCATATCATCGAGTGAGGGAGATACTCTGGAAACAGGTGAACTACCAATGGTGCTCTAGTCGGGAGTGAATGAAGTATCGTGGAAGCACAAAGGAGGGAACCTCAAACTCTGGAGGGCTCAGTTTCTTGAGGATGCTAGTTAATTTCCTTCTGGGGCTATACCCTGAGGTATTGGCAGGTGAATATGATAGGATACCTGAGATTTGCCTCATAGCAATAATACTGCGTGAGGGAAAAGGAATGAGCTACGTTAGCTTATGAGTGGTTGGAAGCTGCAGCTGGGTGTGAGGACATGGAGCTCAATTATACATCTTGTCTACCTGACACATCTGAAAAATGCCCATAAGGAAGGGGCAATACGTTGTAGGGTGTGTGTGTGTGTGTGTGTGTGTGTGTGTGTGTGTGTGTGTAGATAGACACAGAGATAGAAATGGAGATTGAAATTATAGGCAAGGCAAAGGTGCCTGGGAAAAGTGGACCACCCAGAGAGAACAGCTTGTTTTAAGATGCCGATTTGCAAAATTGAGGAGATCCAGTTCTTGCTCGGTAACCTCAGGAAGGCGAAGGAGACACATGCGGGAACAGCAGAAGCTCCCAGCATTACTCCTGCAACCCGCGAGCAGGTCTGTGAAGGGTGGAATGGGGTGGCCAGCCAGTCCCCGTACCAGGGAGTCCAGAACTGCCCCCTCTAGGTCAATCAATTATAACTTGATCGTCAAATTCTTAGAGATCTACTTCCTGGGTCCTAGCAAAGACAGCCAGGACAACACTGCCAAACAGACAGAGTTAGAGAGAGCGGGGTGCAGCTGTCCAGCCCCACTCCTAGAAAATCGCAGCCCCTGAGCCCCTGACCCAACGTCCCTTTGTTCTCTGTAGTTCACCACCCCGTGGTTGGTCAATGTGATCAGCATTTGGTAGCCCCCAAATGTTTGCCGAGCACTGTGTTGGGTGCACAGAGGACCAGGGGCTCACTGTTCCTGTCTTTGCAGTTTAAAGGTTCCTTTTCTTTTCAGTCTTGCAGGAGGTGAGCAAGGGAGGTACATTACCTCTTAGGAAGCGAATTGAGTCACTACAAACATAGCCCCGTAGTGACAAAAGAAAGCTGAGTTTGAAACCAGTCCTTCCCTGTCCTGCCTGCACTGGGTAATCTAATTTGAATGCAAGGAAGTCTGGCAGTTGCAAATGCTAGCTGGCAATAGCAGCGCATTTTCATTGACTTCCTGGGATTCTTTGCCTCCCTCAAATATTTTGGATACAGAGAACATGGCACAGACTCTTCCGTCGGTGCTAATGATGAGAAGAACTGCATAATGGGGAGCGTGCCTCATCCAGACAGAGAGAAGTCGCGCAGATGAACGCAGCCCATCAAAATGGGGGCCGCTTCCAAGGCTGCCAGGCTGGCGACCAGGAGCGGCAAAGACTGTGACATCCAAGTGTCACCGCTCCAAAGTCGGCGGAGTCTGCCAATGCAAGACAATTAGCAAGCGCGACTTCTCAATTGTGTTGACAGATGAGGGAGAAAAATCGAGTGGATGTGCGAGCTGTGTTTATCCTGCTGCAGTGTTTTGCAATATTATGTCTATTGATTTGCTTTTTGTTCCCGAGTTATTGGGTGGCTGGGGCCCCGCTCTGTGCCTGTCAACCCCGCAAGCTTGCTTTCACAGCTGCTTGTCAAGTGAGAATTTCTACACAAATCACCCCAACAGTCTCGCAGGGGACATTAGGCCAAAGATACGCTGGTATGATTTAATGGAAAGGAAAAAAAAAAACTGTAGCATGTGGCTCAATTTTCTTTTTATAACAATTGGTTATAGCTTTTGAATTCTGTGCTGCAGCGCAGCCCGTAATTGGTTTTGTGAGATTTCTACCATCCGGGAAGGTGGGCTGTATGTGTGTGCCTGCTCTCTGTGGTCCTGGCCCACCCTCTTACTAAACTGTGATCGGAAGGCCCGTTGGGAAGCAGCCATGATTGTTAAATGAAAAGGACTGGAGTTGGCTGTTGGGACTTGTTCCTCTCCTGGCCCCTGCACACCTGGGCACAGAGGGGTCCCTCTTGCTTCCCAGGGTGGGATGCTGTCCCCAGCTGGATCAGTCCTCCTCAGAGGGACCCTTCATCCTATACCATTTTAAATTCTAAACTTGAATGTGTCAATGGATCAAATTCATGGACCAGTTTCAAAGAGCCCCATGTCTAATACAGAGGAAATGGATTCAGGATAACTCAGGACTCTATCATAGAAGCTTTATCTGCAGCCCTTCATGTCACTATCGCTTTGGAGAGAGGCCTTATCTAAAGGAATGGCATTCATGGCAGGAAGTTGGGAAGCTATGGCAAGAGAAGAGCGGAAGATTTGGGGGCTCCTGGACTTGGGAGTATCCCTCAAATCAAATTTCACACGAGGCTTCCTTGTCCTCTTATGTGTAGCCTTTGTCTGGCAACACATGCGAATTATGAAACAAATCCTTACTCCCCACCTCTGTGTGTATTAATCTGTTTGTAAGTGCTCCATGAATGGGAACAGTTGTGGAGTCTCTCGGTTCAGCATCCCTACATCTGAGCTTCGAGGCACCCTCTCTGTGAAATCGGTGTCGGGCTAGACTGAGAAGCTCCAGAAGGCAAAACCGTATCCAGCTTGACTATAAAATAAAATTCTGCATTGCGGGCATGCACTCGCCTGTGCACATTTCTCGTTGGTATTATTACATCCAGGCCCTTGTGTTCAACTCATTCCTGGGAGAGAGTTAGGTGCATTTAGGGAGATGCATTACTTTCCCGCAAATAACACGGGGACTGTTAAACAAACAGCAGGAAGATGGCTCGATTTTAAACAAAATTTACTGGCCCAGAATGAATGCCCCTCCCTAAATAACTAACTTACTACCAGGAAATTTCTTAGGCACTGGGGATTAGAAACACCGATGCTAACGTTAATTACGATACATAAACATGTAAATTTAGAAAGATAATTATTGGACATTATTTTGGAACTTGACTGAAAATTGCTTTCTAAGGGCAGATACTCCTTCTACAGGGTCTCGTATGACTTAGACACAATGAAAAGGCTCGTATCATGCCGCACATGGGACTCTCTCCCAGCCATGCATTCTGTAACAAATCAGTGTCTCCGACGCTTTGTTCTGTCCCCCTTTCTGTTATTTCCTGTCTCCAGAGTTATCTTCTCCTGCTACCTAAAATGTCATAAATACCATCCTGGGAGAGAACGTGCTCTGGTGCAATTTTATTAAAAAGTCTCACACTTTTTGCAGCCAAATCACCCCCAACATATGCTGTTCCCAGCCTGTCCTCCGTCCCAGCAGGTTCCCAGAGAATGACACCAGTAGCATCAAACGCTTTGCAACTTTTCAAATGCTCTTTTATTCATTGAGACAACACCCAGGGCCAGTTACGTGCACAAGATGCTATAAAAATACAAGTTGTTCCCAGCAACAAATCGCTGTCCTCAAAATGCTGACCATCTAGTTGTGATGGGACAGTCCCAGGTTATCCCGTTCTAACAAAAGGCAGGCGTTTCAAGAACTGCCAAGGGCCAGAGGCTAATTCGTGACCAGGAGAATGCCTCCCACATTTGCAGGTTGGGAAGGTTGGGAAGTCTGGCCACATTTAATCCTCCTGGCATGTCTGGGATATGGGTGTTCTCATCTCTGTTTTATAGAAGTAGAAACTGAAACCCAGACCAGCTAAACTGCCTAAGCCCCCCTACTGCTAAGTGACAGACCCCAAACCTGTAAAGGCCACCTGGGTAATGAAAAGGCAGGCGTGCAGGGTCTGGCACGACCTAGCCTTAGTCTCAACTCGAATTTCAGCTGAGGAATCGCTGCTGCTTTCTGGGAAGCTGAGAACAGTGATACCTACTTCACCTGGTTGTTGTGAGAAGAAAAGGAGGCACATGGCATTTCCCACATCTAAGCTATCACTTATTTTAAATGACATCATTGTTTTAATGTTTCACTAAGAAAAAAAATAATGCCAATCAATCTACAAATACAATCTTATTACATAGAATTTTTATTTGTTACTTAATCAAAGAGCTCTTTCAGACTTAAAGATGGGCTTTCTTTTTTAAATCAAATATGACTCAGGCATACATAAAAGAAAAAAATATAATAAAAGTGAATGAACCAAGTATTCCTAGGCCTCTTCACATGTGACCTTCCTAGTTGCTTTTTTGTCTTTAAAAAATATATTTTTCAATTACAGTTTATATTCAATGTTATTTTGTATTAATTTCAGTGTACAGCATACTGGTTAGACAATCATACAGTTTGCAGAGTATTCCCCCCAACATTTCCAGTACCACCTGGCACCACACATGGACACTTTTTGACCCAGAGTCCTTGATGTCTGTGCTTTTCCTGCAGCAGCACCCTCGGAGCCTGCAAGACCAATGTTGGAGCAGCACGTCCTGTTCACCATCTGGGATTTCACCCATAAGACCCTTACTCATAGTGCAAGTTTTAAGGCTACGGTGTCAATAGAAAGTTTTCAAACATCAACCAGAACTTCCATCCCTTCTTCAAATGGTCCTTAAATGTTTTGTTGACTGAAATGCCAAAGGGTTGGAGCTGTCCAGTCATTCCACTAAGAATAATAACTGATACTGACAATCATTTCATGACTGCTGGCTGGTTGGCGGTGATGGCCAGACCCAGTTGATTGTGAAGGAGCATCCTGACTCCAGAGGCATTAACATTGGAAAAATATTGTGTGTTTTAGAATGCATGAAATACAGATCTATACAGGATAGCCTTATACCCAATCCTTAGTAGATGCTTTAAAAATAATGGTTCTTTCCCTCTCTTTCTTTCTTTCTTTCTTTCTTTCTTTCTTTCTTTCTTTCTTTCTTTCTTTCTTTCTTTCTTTCTTTCTTTCTTTCTTTCTTTCTTTTTTGCATACAGAGTAGCTATCAAATTGGTGACATTGCCAATAAAGATTAAGCGTTTAGAGGAGGAGCAGGTATCTTGAAGCAGAGGGATCGAAATTGCTTCATGTAAGAGAGGCCCTCAGCTCCAAAGAAAAGATAAGCAGAGATACAGGAAATACAGCAGCACCTAGAGATCACTTCAGTGGTCCTTTAACCTTCTCCCCCATCATTACCGTCAGCCCCACCAAACCCAAAGGGCTTGCTGTGCCAATACAACCTTAAGAAAAACCCTTAGCACCGTTCTTCCAACTATACTGCCACCTCTTGCTCTGGAAATTCGACTCACATTTACAGAAATAATAATATATATGGCAAAAATGTATGTGATATTTTGGAGAGAGTGGGTAGTAATTGAGAGAATTGAGAAATCTATTTGAGTTGTAGGGTTGGGAATCAGGCCAAACTTGGTCCTAAATCTGGCTGTGGTCCTTAATTACTGTGCAATATTAGGAACGTTTTACTCATCTTTCTGCACCTCAGTTTCCTCTTTCACACAATAGGGGATATTTACCTACCTTAAGGGAGTATTACATTTAAATAGAACATGAATTAATGTACATAAAATGTTTAAAACAGTGCTTAGTTCCTGTAAGCACTGATCAGGACTTACTCTACAATGTAATCCTAATTGAGTTTTTAGTGGAGAGTGATAAGTCAAATATAGTGAAACCTGCCTGCCTTCGAGTGTCAGCTTCAATGTGTACTATTCCCCCCAAATGTATATATACTTTGAATAATTATTAATTCCAATGGGTTAATCTGAAAAGAATGAAACATCAATTGAGCTACAGCTGTTAAATTGTGTATACGTTTTTTGGGATACCCTATCCTATATAATAAAAGCCTAATATGCTAAGTGTCCGGTCGACCAGACCAATCAAAGCATAATATGCTAATGAAATGCAAAGGCCTCTCAACCACTCGCTATGATGTGCACTAACCACCAGGGGGCAGACACTCCAACTGGTAGGTTAGCTTGCTGCTGGGGTCCAGCTGATCAGGACTGAGCAAGATGAGTCAGACACACCCTGGAGCCCTCCTGTGGTCCCTCCCTGGCTGGCCAACCTCCTGCATCTCTCCCCAGCCCTGATTGTGCACCAGCTGGGTCCCTCTCGCAATCTGGGACCTGGCCTGCACCCTCTCGCAATCTGGGACCCCTTGGGAGATGTTGGAGAGCCAGTTTTGGCCCGATACTGCAGGCTAGGCTAAGGGATGCTACTAGTGCAGGACCCCGAATTCGTGCACTGGGCCTCTAGTAGTAAATAAAACAAAAAAGTCAGGAGCCATATGATTTCACTCCTACATGGGATATAAAACTGAACATAAGAAATGGACAAACAAACAAAAACCAGAGGAAGCCGGATGAGGGGGTAATAGGGGTGAACAGAGTCAAATATATGGTGACAGAAGATTTGACTTTGGGTGGTGAGCACACAATACAATATACATAGAATTGCACACTTGAAACCTATATAAATTTATTAACCAATGTCAAACCAATCATTTAATAATAAACAAACAATGAAATGAAAAGAAAATAGAATCCTCCCTTTTCTTATGGTCTGAATAATTCTTCCAATCTCCATAATATAATGTTAAATCTTTATTGTCTCTTCTAAAAGTCTAAACTGAAAACTTGGGAATTAATTATATCGCCCTCTGCTGTGGCTCAAAAATAAAATGTGGCTCAGTATAGTTGCCATGCCACATTTACCAAGATGTTACATGCTCAGTCATTTTCAGTGAGCCACTTACTTAATTCATCAATATTTTTCTCCTTTCGGTTTGGGTGAAAAGCAAGCTAATCAGTGATGTGGCTCAGATGTTCTGATCCTCCAATATATTATGTTGGTTGCACTCCAGAGTCACATTTGAATTAAAAAATAAAAAGACCCAGAGCAAGTCACTTCTTTTTTAATAGTGTTTGTTCTCGTTTGCATTCAATCTGATTCTTTTAGCAAGTACAGACCTAAGCATTTAATTTTACCATCTTCAGTTCCCCCAGGAAGACAAATAAAAATAGTATCGTTCTCTAAAAAAAGTGTTTCAGAAAATGGAGAGAGGACAATCTTTAAAGTCAAGTTTTAATTTTTCTGTCAGAATGAGGTCTTCCCAAATCTGGCTGCTAGCTACCTTGGCAGCCTCCAGTCTTGTGGAACTACTGGCCCTTCAGTCAGTAACTCATTATCCTCAGGACCTTGGCCTTGGCATGGTTTGCACCCTCAGAGAGAGGACCTTTCATTCCTGTCCTCCCAGCCATCTTTCAAGATGCAAATAAGATGCCACTTCCTCTGCAGGACCTCGCGCAACCTCGCCCTGCTCTCCTCCAGGACAGATGTAGTTTTTTCTCCTCCGTGGTTTGTAGATGTTGGGAATCTATACCTCTGGTAGAGTGTCCAGCCCATTGTGTGTGGCCACTGATCCCTTTACCTCTCCTACTCAAGTGTACAATCTTTCATAGCCTGGCTTATAATTTTTATTTTTTTTTTGGTCTTTTACGCCTGACTTTTGAGAACATACCAGACTCACCAAGGCACTTAATAAATACCCAAAGCCTCCCAGGTATGTTTATGGTGTTATACGGGGAAATGGACAATTACGAAATTTTCAGTAGTGATGACGATGTACAGCATGTTGGAGACATACTTATTGAAAGCCAAGGATGACAGTTGTTGATTTATGACCTCTTAGCTCAAAACATGTCCTTTTTCTCCTGCTGCTCTGCAATAATGGAGGTGGGACTTACAAATATTTCTCCTTTGCCAACTAGTAAAACATGAAGTATTGTCATTAGAGAGGGTGCTGGAGGGACACTGGGGGCAAAAGGGTCTCTCTTCCATGTTCTGGTGTGCCTTGCTTGCTGGGTTCCTGCCGGGTGCAGTTTCTCCAGCATCTGGCTTCTCTCCCGAGAGGTTGTGCCAGATCCTAGTCTCTGAAGCTGAAGGGGACCCACGCATCCAGCAGCTTCCCCAGGGCCTCCCCTAATGGCTTCAGAGTGAGGTGCTACTAGCAAAGCCCAGACCCATGAGCCCCCTCTCCCGCCACTCTCTTGGTAACTTTACAATGAGTTCTGAAACATGGCACTGCATGTGCATGGCTTCCCCAGCACCCCAGATTGTCAGCAAATGCTGTGTGGGTGGCATCTCAGCCACTCCTTGCTGCCCAGTAGGCCACAGTCAGTCTATCTCTCAGCCCTGTTTAGAAAGGCGTCTTCTTTGGAGCTCAGTCCTAGGCATAGTGGCTGCTCCTCATATTGTTATCCTTGTATTCTTTGTTGTTTTATTTAACTCTTAATAACCAAGTCCCTGCTACTCCAACCCTGTCCCTGCTCAAATTATTATGTGGTTTTATCTCTTGACTAGAGGCCCGGTGCACAAAATTCGTGCATGGAGGGGGGTTGTCCCTCAGCCCAGCCTGTACCCTCTCCAATATGGGACCCCTTGAGGGATGTCCGACTGCCCATTTAGGCCCAATCCCACCGGACATCCCTCTCACAATCCAGGACTGCTGGCTCCCAACTGCTTGCCTGCCTGCCTTCCTGATTGCCCCTAACCGCTTCTGCCTGCCAGCCTGATCACCCCCTAACCACTCTGCTGCCAGCCTGTTTGCCCCCAACTTCCCTCCTCTGCCGGCCTGGTCACCCCTAACTGCCCTCTCCTGCAGGGTTGATCACTTCCAACTGCCCTCCCTTGCAGGCTTGGTCCCTCCCAACTGCCCTCTCCTGCTGGCCATCTTATGGTGGCCATCTTGTGTCCACATGGGGGCAGGATCTTTGACCACATGGGGGCAGCTATATTGTGTGTTGCAGTGATGATCAATCTGCATATTACTCTTTTATTAGATAGGATAGAGGCCTGGTACAGGGGTGGGGGCCAGCTGGTTTGCCCTGAAGGGCATCCTGGATCAGGTGGGGGTTTCCCTTGGGGTGTGGGGTGGCCTGAGCGAGGGGCCTGTGGTGGTTTGCAGGCCGGCCACGCCCCCTGGCAACCCAAGCAGAGGCCCTGGTATCTGGAATTTATTTTCCTTCTACAATTGAAACTTTGTACCTGTAGCGGAGCCAAGCCTGGGGCTCCCTCTGAGGCCCGCAGCCATTTCTGTTGGGGTTATAATTGAAACTTTGTTGCCTTAAGCGGGTGGGCCCAGCCAGGGTGTGCGGAAAGCTTTGCTTCCCCTGTTGCCGACGGCAACCCTGGCCTGCTCTCTCAAGCTCCATTCTGCCGCCATTTGTTTGAATTTGTTTACCTTCTATAATTGAAACTTTGTAGCTTGAGTGGAGGCTTAGGCCTGGCAAGGGCAGGCAGAAACCTTGGCTTCCTCTGTTACCTAGGAAACCTTGTTCTCTGTGGCTGTAGCCATCTTGGTTTGGGTTAATTTGCATACTTGCTCTGATTGGATGGTGGGTGTGGCTTATGGGTGTGGCTTGTGGTGTGTCGGAGGTATGGTCAATTTGCATATTTGTCTATTATTAGATAGGATTGGGCCTTGACTGATTGCACAAGGACTAAGAGACTTTTATTTTGGAACTTTGGAACCAATGTCAGAGTATGGTGAAGTTATTTATCTCTACATTAGCTATTTTAATGTTAAGATACTAAATTTTAAACATTAAATTTGGAAGTAGCCTCTGCTCACACTTGCACAGGATGGTAAAACTAGAGAGAGAGAAGTGAATTTAGACACTCTCAATTTTGAATTTTTAATAATTTAGATGGGAGCTGAATAAAAACACTCCTTACCAAAAATTTCTTCTTCTAACTATAGTGAGTAGTGTGATTATATCTGCAAAGATACAATTTAAATATTACCACCCTGCACTCAAATATATCTAATAACTTCTACATGGTAGGTCCTTAATGGATGTTGGCAATGCTATAACTGATAATTGAATTCAACCAAATCTTTCAGCTTATTAAAGGAGTTTTTCTAAGACCCTCCTTTAAGATACACCTAGCCTTCCTAGCTGGAATTTCTGCATCTACACAAAAGTTATACTTCTAATATCTCTAAAATAATGTCAATCCAATTAATTAGTTCAAATTAATGGAGTGTTGGCGTTTGTTACTTTTGTTGTTGCTAATGTTATTCTTTATAGTGCTCATATGGTGATTTTAAGAGTACATGGAGTGATTGATGATAAATTCTACTGAGATAACGGATAGAAGAAAAAATTAGACGGAGTCTCCTACACGCTACAGCCTCTTCTGAGAAATCAGAGTCACATTAGAAAACTGAATACCACTTAGATTACATTACCGGGCTTGAGTTTCATATCCAAATCCATTAGCTGCATTAGTGAAGACATCCACAATTATTAAAACACGCTTAAGGAGCTCATTCACTGCCAACTGCTCCTCTCAAGACTTCCAGGGAAAATGCCCATGTGATAGGGAACAATTGACCCTTACGTTGGTTTGGATGATGGCATGTGTTTGTAATGGCTCATTCTGCTCGACTAAAGCATTGTTAGTGACATTTCTCCTTCCTATCTAATTCTCTTGGTTATAAAATTGAGCATGGGCCTGAGTGTGGATGATATGAACACTTCATTTTAATCTTAGATAGAGTAATTGCCAATTTTCACTCTCTTCACCTTTCCAGATCTTCCAGTTAACTAATACTTTTTAGGCTTGCCATCCCAACTTAAAGTACTTTCTCCCTCTGATCTATTTATGCACTTTTATAACATTCTAGAATAAGAGTCAGCAAACTTTTCTATAAAGGCCCAGATAGTGAATACTTTAGGCTTTGAATACCATGCAATCTCTGTTATAATCATGCATCCCTGTTGTTACAGTGTAAATGCAGTGACAGACAGTATGTAAGGGAATGAACACAGCTGTATTCCAATAAAATTTTGTTTACAAAAGCCACAGCAGGTCAGATTTGGGCCAGAAGCTATAGTTCACTGCTCCTCTATCTCAACAAGAGTCTTCCATTTGGGGTGCACAGAAAGTCTTTCCAGAAGGTGCTCAGGCATGGAGAGCTTTAAGGGAATCACTCCTTGATTATGAACTTAAATCACATTGTTCCCTGCAGTCAATCTGCCTGAGGTCTGTGGCAATCTATGCCTCTTCTTTATTTTATTTTTTTTAAGAAAAAAACTTTTTTTTTTCTTTATTGATTAAGGTATTACGTATGTGTCCTTACCCCCCCCATTGCCCCCCACCCCCTCCTCCACTCATGCCCTCACCCCCCTGGTGTCTGTGTCCATTGGTTAGGCTTATATGCATGCATACAAGTCCTTTGGTTGATCTCTCCCCCTACCCCCTCCTCCCTCCCCTACCTTCCCTCTAAGGTTTGACAGTCTGATCGATGATTCTCTGTCTCTGGATCTGTTTTTGTTCATCAGTTTATGTTGTTCATTATATTCCACAAATGAGTGAGATCATGTGATATTTATATTCCACAAATGAGTGAGATCATGTGATATTTATCTTTCTCTGACTGGCTTATTTCGCTTAGCATATGCTCTCTAGGTCCATCCATGCTGTTGCAAATGGTAAGACTTCCTTCTTTTTTACCGCAACATAGTATTCCATTGTGTAGATGTACCACAGTTTTTTAATCCACTCATCTGCTGATGGGCACTTAGGCTGTTTCCAAATCTTAGCTATGGTAAATTGTGCTGCTATGAACATAGAGGTGCATATGTCCTTTCTGATTGGTGTTTCTAGTTTCTTGGGATATATTCCTAGAAGTGGGATCACTGGGTCAAATGGAAGTTCCATTTTTAGTTTTTTGAGGAAACTCCATACTGTTCTCCACAGTGGCTGCACCAGTCTGCATTCCCACCAGCAGTGCACGAGGGTTCCTTTTTCTCCGCATCCTTGCCAGCACTTGCCGTTTGCTGATTTGTTGATGATAGCCATTCCGACAAGTGTGAGATGGTACTGCACTGTCGTTTTGATTTGTATCTCTTGTATGATTAGTGACTTTGAGCATGTTTTCATATGTCTCTTGGCCTTCCTTGTGTCCTCTTTCAAAAAGTATCTATTTAAGTTCATTGCCAGTTATTTGATTGTGTTGTTTATCTTTCTTTTGTTAAGTTGTATGAGTTCCCTGTAAATGTTGGAGATTAAACCCTTATCGGTGATAACATTGGCAAATATGTTCTCCCATGCAGTGGGCTTTCTTGTTTTGTTGATGGTTTTTTTTTGTTTGTTTTTGTTTTGTTTTGTTTTGTTTTTGCTGTACAGAAGCTTTTGCCTCTTCTTTAGAAATTGCTTCACTTTACCAAAGAATTGCACACCTCTTATCCATTCTGAATCTCCTTGCCCCAGTGAGCAAAAGGTTAAAATACTTGTAACAAAACAAGTTTTCCTTTTAGATGACTCACTCCTCAGTGACAGCTCTTTGAGATCCAAGCAAACAATACTGCTGTAAGAAATCCTGAAGATCTTGAAGAATGCTGTATCTTATTTCATTAATATGAAACATTCTGCACAAAGCATTTCTCTCTCTCTCTCTCTCTCTCTCTCTTAGATAGAATTAAAAATAGAATTCAGAAATAAAAAGATTGCCATGGGGACATCATTAGCATGTTTATTTAAATTTTAAAAAATTAGATTTTATTTTTCTAGCATAAAGTAACTCCAGTTGGCTGACTTGTTTCAGAATAAGGATTGACATATTATTTGGTTGGATGGCAAATTTTTGCAAATTGAGTGAGCTAAATCTTCAATTCAATATATATTGGCAACTCAAAATATATTGATAAAAATATATTCAAGACACAAAGAATATATAATACATTGCAAAACATATTTATGGAACTATAAAGATACAATAAAAATTTTATATGTACATTTAAAGTTTTTAAGGGGATACATAATTTTAAAAAATTAACAGATATATTAATGAACTTTTTAAATTTTCTGGTCTAGAAAAATCTTTGAACATTAATTATTTACTACTTCATCATACCTGTATTTTTGTCGTGAAATTTACTGAAATATTTTATTGTTAGGTAATTTTTCTTGTGTGTTGGGTATTGTTTCTTAAATGGATTATAAGCTTATCTATTCTGCCACTTTCTGGACCCGTGACCTCATTTCTTAGTTTTCATCTAAGTAATAACAAATATCTGTTCCCATCACCACCACAATTAATCTGGTATGTGACCCAGAATGTCACTAAAATGATCTCCAAAGATTGCCAGTGGTCTCCTGTCCCATGGATCATAGTAATGAGAACCTTTTCTTTGCCTGTATCCCCTCCAATTCTTCTGTAGCATTTGACACTGTCACCTCCTTTATGAAGGTTTCTTCTCTCGTGGTGTTCATTATACCCCACTAAGCTGGTTGCTCTATAAGCATTTGGACACCTCATTCTCTTTTCTTTCCTTAGTCATCTGTCTCAGTGTCCTGTCGTTTGCTCAACTCCCCCACTTCAACTAAGTCTTGACTGCAAATGATTCCCACACATCTTTAGCCCTGAAATCTAATTTGATTTCTAACTAGGTCATCCACTAGCACTATAACATTAAGTTAATCAAAATCAACCAAAGAACTTGTATGCATGTATGCATAACCCATGGACACAGACAATAGGGTGGTAAAGGCCTGGGGGGTGAGGGGAAAATGGGACAATATGCAATACTTTTAACAATAAAGATTTAAAAAACAAAACAAACCTAATTTGTCATCTTCCATATGCTCTTCTCACTTTCCTGTATTGTTACAATTGCATCTTTTTTTCTGGGCACTTGGTCTCACAATCTCAAAGGCATCTCCTTCACCTCCCATGTGTATCAGCACACACCTTTCCATTCCCACCTCCACTCCCCTAGTTCACGACCTGCCTTTATCAAAGTTGAAATGTTTCAATAGCTTCTAACTGGTCAACCTTTAACCCTGGATGCATGTAAGTATCAACTGGGAAGCTAAAAAAATCCCAATGCCCAGACTATCCCCAATCCAGTCACATCAGAATCTCTCGGGGTGGGTCAATGCCTCTGTATGGTACAGTCAGGACCGGAAACTCCAGTCTAGACTCTTTCCCTTTGCAATGTAATTCACACATCAGTTGGTTTACATACCCTAAAGGGCAGATGCCATTTTGCAACTCACTCACTCAAAAGTGTTTCACTTTCGCACCATGGAGCCTATGGAGCCCGATGCAAAACCAGTCACACAATCAACTCTCAAAAGTGATTCATGGTAAAAGATTAGAAACAAACAAACAAACAAACAAAAACGGCAACAATGACAAGATAACCACATCATCTTGAGAAAGCTCAGACTATTTTCAAATCATGATAAAATATTTAAATAAACATAGATTAGAATCTAAGCTTCTTATTTTTCTAAAAATAAAGTGTTTTAGTTTATTTTCCTTCCTCAAGTCATCTACTGCTTTCCCCTGAAGTTCCAGTCTCCTTTGGAAGGGCTTCCAGGCTAAGATGGGAAAGTGCTATAAAAATCGCAGGCCTCACACTGTGCTTAGAAATTTGGGACAGACAATTTTTTTTTTAGTTCTGAGATCAAGATAGATATTATAATATGGTGCAAATTAGAATGAAGATACTAAATAATTTACGCTAATGCTCTCAGTTATAAAGATAACTGCCTCACTTTGCAACTGATATAAATTAAGGGAATATATTTAAATGTATATTTTAATCAATCAAGAAGGCTCGTCTGCCAGCCGGTGTCAGATGCTAATGCATGCTCTCAATGAAACGGTCTGTTTATTAACTAATTAAGTGCCAACTGACTGAGCTACTGAATTCAGACACAGGCATGGTGACAGTGTTCTCTTCAGGTCACCGGGTGTGCCTCACAGTAGGATGTTCAGCCTCTACCTAACCGTGAAAGGTAGTTTATTGCTAAGTGACCTAAACTGCCCTTTATCCAAAATGTGAAGTCTGTGGTAGAACTAAGAGAAATGAGATGTAAGAAGTAAGAATATACTGCAGAAAGCAGTATTAAGAAGAGCTTAATAGACTAAGATCCCAGGTTCCCGGATTTTGCTGACCAGCTGCTGAGTGCATAGTAGGTTTCTCGGCGAAGGTTTGTGGCATTGAATTGAACGAAGTTGAATGTGCTATTCAGTACCCTGATGAATTGGAAGAAAGATGTCTTTTCAGGGGATCTTGGGGACTTGATAAAAAGCATTTCCAAATAACTGCCAGTATCAAAAGACATAGAACAATGACAGAGATGGGGAAGTACAGGTATAGGTAGTGAATGCCTGAGTTGGAAGCAGAACCAACAAATTAGTGCACATTAACAGCTCAGGGAGCATAAGACATGGAAGAAAAGGCTTTTGAAAAGAAAGCCAGAAGAATGAAACAAACTGGAAATTCACAATCAGGACCATTTCCTTACTAATCAAAATCCATTTTTCAGCTTTTTATTTTTGTGTGCGCTGGCATTTTTCTCGCACGTCATGGGCACAGAAAATAAATCAGCCGGGAAAGTAGCAGCTCTTCGACGTCGCCAATGAGTCACTATCAAACTTATTTTCAGAATTTTCTTGTTTTTAAATTTGTCTGCTTTATTTTTTTTGAAATTAAGCAGGAAAACCTGAAGATGATTCATACCGCATCTAGCCTGCTCAAATCATGGATTTTCTAAAGAAAAGTTTCCTATCCAAATTTCTTCCTCAAATGAATTGCCCTTACCATGACATATTCTTTTCTTTTATTTTATTTGCATCTTAAGGTTTCACAAAACACTTTAAAAATGCACTGACTAGAATGCAATTATGTGAAATGTGGTAGTTACTGAACATAAAGCAAATGTAAATATAATTTTGGATTGAAAGTAATTAATATCTTTTTCAACTATAAATTTGAAAGCAGACTTAAGCAAATAAACCCAAGTGGCAGATATCCTATGAAAATAATTTTTAATATCTATAATTTTTGAAGTTCTATTTTTGTCCTTTATTTGGTATCTTTTGATTTTCTATAAATCTTGACAAGACTTCCACGAAAACATCCCACCAAACTGGAGAGCTTACCTAGAGGAATGCCCTTTTTCATGGATTCTGGGGGTGGGGGAATAATTTAATGGGATTTGCCCTACTTTGATTATGGGGGCTGGCTTGAATAATGCTTATCTTCAGAGTCCTAACATAACTATTGAATTTTAAAATTAAATTCCTTTTTTAAAAAGAGTTTTCATTTGGTAAGACATGTAAGAAAGAGGACAGTTGACAATGCCCAAACTGAGTTCCTTAGTTCTTTTAAACTTAGATAAATACCCAACGTCAATAAGGTTTTGTGCTGCTTGTAGCTTAACTTGGAGTCCTTTACTACGTGAATGACCAAGTCCTGGATTCCTTAAAGTCTAGGAGAATTAGGTAAATGCCAACCTCAGTCAGGATGCTCTGCACTCAAATTTACTTCTCTGGATAAATTACTTCTCTCCCCAAACCAGCATTTCAGCTCAGGAAAACCACGACTTTCCAGGAGATGGAACTACTTCCTTGTGTCTTGCTGGCATCGGCAGTGATGGTAATGTTAATGTTGAGCAGAAGAGGAATTCTCACAATGCTTCATCACACATAGCCTGTCATACCAGCCAGAAGCACGCTGACTTTTCTTCTGGGATTGAGTGCCAGGGCACTGCCATTGAAGTTTCTCAACTTCTCTTGAATCCCATTCCAGCAGGACCAAAGCTGCTAATACCTTGCACGGCCAGTGTGGCTCCATGGTTGAGTGTCAACCTATGAACCAGGAAGTCATGGTTCAAATCCCAGTCAGGGCACATGCCTGGTTGCCAGATCTATCCTTAGTGTGGGGCGTGTAAGGAGGCCACTGATTGATGATTCTGATTCTCTCTCATCATTGATGTTTCTATCTCTCTCTCCCTCTCCTTCCTTTCTGAAGTCAATTAAAACAAATTCTAATACCTCTATGCAGGTTATAGATTGCACCAAGGATGGCCAATTACTTCTTAACTGATGAAATGCCAGCTACTAAGGAGCTGGGCTCTAATTACTGTAGAAGCTTTAATCTTTTTTTTTTAATATTTTTTATTGATTTTTTACAGAGAGGAAGGGAGAGGGATAGAGAGTTAGAAACATCGATGAGAGAGAAACATTGATCAGCTGCCTCCTGCACACCCCCCACTGGGGACGTGCCCGCAACCAAGGTACATACATGCCCTTGACCTGAATCGAACCTGGGACCCTTTAGTCTGCAGGCTGACGCTCTATCCACTGAGCCAAACCGGTTAGGGCAAGGAAGCTTTAATCTTTTTTCCTTCTGTCCCAGGCCCTTTCCCCCAAGGATAAAGTTGTACAAGGTTTTGGTAGAGTAAGGAAATCAGGATCATTTTAATTTTATTTCCATGACATCAAAACTTTATGTCCAATCTTATTTAGTTTTCCATGTTAATTTGTCTCTTTTTATTGTCCATGTAATATGTTAATATAACATTGTATCATTGGCATTTTAAAGAAAAGATTGAATAAATATTTCAGGTTCCTAGTGCTGAATTAGAGACTTTACGTTCAAATGTTTCCTTTTGAAAGTAATATTTTGTTCTTTTTTTAATTTTAGGAAGGGGGGATATATCTAGCAAGTTGTTCCTATTTATAAAATTAAATGGAATGTATTATAGAGCTAGTGGTATTGATAAAAATTGCAGTTACAAGTTGGAAGTGTCCTTATAAATTAGACCTCTAATCTTCCCACTTTATAGATGAAGAAACTGAGGCCCAGAGAGGACATGTGGCTTATCAAAAGTCACCATCTAATTAGAGGTAGAGAAGGAATTTCAACATATATCTCTCGAGCCCTTGACCATTCTTTGCCTCATTGTCCCTTGTAATCGTTATTTGAGGCTATTTGGGATCCTTTAGTACTCTAGTCCCTGATATGAAAAAGTACTCAAATGAACAAGGTCTGCTTTTAGCTGTAGTGCTTCTTTCTATAGTTGTATTTAAGATCAGCATTTTATCTTGCCCTGAAATAAAAAGAACAAATGCACAATATTACATGATAACATTTCTAAAGCTCCATGAACCACTGGAAATGATATAGACGCAACAACATCGATATAGTCTATGCCAATTATCGCGCCTCTCTTATGGGATAATTAGGAGATGTTCACTGAAATATGCTTTTCATTTCTATTCACTGGTAATGACCATGCACTCCTTCAGGGAAGATTTATTTTCCCTCCACCTCTGCTTCTACTAAGCTCAGCACTTATTCTAAACTCACGCAGATGAAAGGTGTACATTCCAT
The DNA here is from genome assembly GCF_951640355.1 of Cnephaeus nilssonii. Classification (NCBI taxonomy): domain Eukaryota; kingdom Metazoa; phylum Chordata; class Mammalia; order Chiroptera; family Vespertilionidae; genus Cnephaeus; species Cnephaeus nilssonii. The sequence continues at coordinate 39,410,777 of NC_137082.1, read as the reverse complement.
GCAAGTGAGTGAGTGTGTGTGTGTGTGTGTAATTAAGACATGCATATTAACTCTTTAGCTGACACAAGAAGATACGGCTTCAGAATATTGGAAATCTGTTGCAGATAAAACACATCTTCATGTCCTCCATTTTCTATAAAACAAGCGATATTTACAGGAATAATTCTCTATGTAATTACACAATTATTAAAAACATAGTAGTGAAGTAGGAGCTTTTATCAAGTCATTCAAATTAGTGCTATTTCATACTAATCACTATCTACTTGAATGTGTATTGCTTGGATGTGACTGTGGAAAGCTCATTAAATAAATTTTCTTTAAAATTTAATTACTGGGGAACTTCTTCAGATAATAATGATTATGGGTATAATTAGGATCTTTGTTCCTCTTTGTTGTTAGACTAAAAGGTACAAAGACTCAGAGAAAAAGGGATGGAAATTGCATATCCAACCATTGGAGAAGTAGTTGTCACGGGCCTTGTAGAATATTAAAGAGCCCAGAGCCCATGGAACATGGAGATGGAAGGCTGGAAATTGCAATGTGGTGTTTAGTTATTCGGTCTTTCATTTTCTTTCAAAATTGCCTGAGTCGTGTTCGTGAACTGAGAAGTGAAAAACAAGGAAGGGATGTTTCCTTTAATGTCTGACTGTAAAAAAAATGTTAGAAATTGATAATGTCTTCACTTGCAAAGGCTGTGGGGCCCGGATCCTGCACTTTGGGCGTTTAACGAGCATGGGAGGTGCTGTGTGCTGTGCTGGTGCAGATCGCAGCTAGAATATACACGTCCTGGAGTTCATGCCTTTGACGTTGCAGTTCAGAAAAAGGCATCAACACTCTGACCAGTGAAGTTTTCCAGGTCCTGTTTTGAAAATGGCAACCAAACTTTTGAACAAACTGAAGGGTATACCAAAGCCTTCCTATGAGTACTTCATTTGGAAATGATACCCACTTTAAGAAGAACGGCTACATATAATTGCTGGGTTCAAGCAGTATAAAAGTCTCCCAACTCCCCAATCAAAGACAGTTCCAACACAGAATTTTAGTACATGTACTGGAACATTCTCTACGAGAAAACTCTGGGTTAAGAAATGAATTGTGAATATTTTGTCAGGCTCCTGACAAATGTAAAAAGTGAATATGCCTTCGCTCATCTAAATCTGACTCTAATTATGTTTGTAAAGTGTTCAGCATAGTAAGTTAGAAAATATTAAAGGTAAATGAGAAACCCATTTACAAGAGTGAGAGGAACTCTAGACTCTGGTTCCCACAGGCTAGCGCACAGGAGGAAGGAGTTCCGGGTGTCATAGCAAAAGCAATGACTTCAGGCAGTCATCTTCTGACCCAGAGCCTTCTGTCGCACGGCCAGTTGGCTAGGACCACTGTGTGTAACCTGTTGTGTTGGGCGCCCTATACAGCATTCCAGCTCTCCTTGTCATCAGAAGGGCGTAGAGTGCCCAAAGTATAACCAAGCAGATCAACGCGTTCTGAAAAATGTAATTGACTGTGTGAGAGGAAAACTGCTTGATATCCACATTGTGTTTCAGTTGCTCTGGGCACTGAGAGTTGCACAGTTTATTTAGGGACCCTGGAATCAGGTAGGGTGAATAATAAATGCCCTCATGATTTCTCTTACACGAGAGAGACATATAGAGGTTTAGAAAAAAGAGTAGAAGGAGAGAGAGAAGTGGAAAGAGGACTACCAGCATCACCACCAAAACAATAGCAACCAAAACAACCGCAGCAACACTGTTAGGAGGTGTGTAATGAGGGCGAACAAATATTTTCAGGTCCTTTGTTCAATTGAATGATTCAAACTCTACCACCATTTCCTGTCTCCTTAGCCAGTGTGCCTGAAAAGAAAGCATGGCTGATTCAGAGGGCTTTGGAGCAAAGGAAAACCTGCTCCAGTGCCCCTATTGTATTGTGTGGCGTTGCACTGATGTACGGTTGTATCATCCTGAAGGAACATTGCATGTAGGTCCAGGACAGTTATTTTCATGGCATTGCTTGAGTCTTTGCTGTGACTAAGGTTAATTGACTTGGAATTGTCACGTAGGTGTTGCATGAACTTTATAATCAGAATTTCTTAAGTCTCTCTTCCACTCTTCTCTTCAAAGACATCTTTATTTGTAAATTTGGGATTTTAGTTCATTCTTTAGTGTTTTCAGCACAAAAAATACAAAACAGTTATAAGATATTTACCTTTCCTTTAAAAAAAAACTTACAATTTAGTTGGTGAGATAAGGCTGATGAAAACTAATAGCAATACAAGTATAGAATTAATACTAAATTGTGTAATAATTCTCAACCTTTCAATGTGATATACCTACTGAAAGGTATTTATTATAAGCCTTTTTTAAAATATACAGTGTGATTTACTGAAGAAAATGGAAATGTTGGAATTTGAAATGTCAAACATGTTTTAGTTTGAGATGTTGAAATGTTGACATGTAATGAAAATACAATCCACTAATGATTTCTACAGCATACTATTGTCCTTCCCATCATCTTCAAGTCCTGAAGATTTAATTCCCTTAAGGTCTAGTCATTTTATCTGATTTATGTTTTCCTAATAAACTTAGAAATACTATAGCCTTTTCCATTCTCTTTGGACTTGTTCTTGCCATTTGCCAGAATTCTTTGAGAAATTTTGAAGTGTGACAGTTTTCCCCAACTTTAGTTAATCATACATAAAGTGTTCACATACTGACAAACCAGCCATTTTGTGTGTTGGGAGGCGTGCTTTTCCCATAGAAGAAGAAAGAGAAAGAAAAAAGTCACACACATTATTGCACAATGCTGCAGAAGGTGTTTTTCTGAACTCTAGACAATGAACGCTAATGGATCATTTGTGCTGTGTGCTGAAGTCTTTTCAATCCACAACAAGAGAAATCATCTTTGATGATGCTTTACTCAGCCAAGTTCTCCAATCAGCCAAATTACAAACACTGAAACTTTAAGGAATGAGACCGTCTTTGGGAGGATGGAAAGTCTGGCAGCTTGGTCACTGAATAGCACATATATCAAGCTGGGGGATTGATTGTCTAGAAAGGTGACAATGTGTACAGGGTCCATTACCCTGTGAATTAATATTGGCTAGTGCTTCCTTTATCCTTATAGAAGTAGCCTTAGAGATTCCTTTGTGATGCAGAGATAATGGGCTCCTGTGACACCTCCATCCGGACCCACCAGTTCAAATCTAGATAAAGCACATGACAAGTGAAGGTTTCCAGAAACCTGCAGGTGTTAAAACCTCTTTTCATTGCCCCTAGCCAGTCCCTCCTAGTGAATTGAAATCACTGTAAGCAATACAAGGGGGTGGTTTAGGAGCAGAAAATTCTTCTCATTCCAACCCAGATGAAAATGTACTAGCAACGACTGGGATACCAGCTTTGTTCAGAACCAAGGCAAAGATCGGCCAACCAGGGTCTTCCATTAACCAAGCTACCACAGATGTACTGCACACACTTTTGGAAGCTCCTTTGAAGGGTGCATCTTGCAGGTGGCTAGTGGGGTGGGAAGGCCTGTCCTGTCCTGATTCTTTTGCTCATCCATAAAGCGAGTCTTCCTGGCTACCACTTATTGTAGGAAGTTGGAGCAATCATCTCATGGATGTCATTTTATTATGGCCTGAAAAATTGCTCTCAGAAATCTCCCCTCGCACTAAGGACTTTAAACATTTTAAAAAACAATGACTTTGCATCAAAATATAAACACAAATCTTATTAAATTTCCTCTTACTTAACCCTAAAGCATGGCTATTGCAAAATTGACCTATTTTCCTTCAGCATAAACTCGCTCAGTGTCACAATATTGAGAACATTTAACACCATTGGAACAAAATCTATCTTGGCAGGTTTATTTGATATTGTTTTCATTTTCAGCAACGGATAATCCATTCATTCAACAAATATTAAGTGAGCACCTATTATGAACTACTGTTTAGGTACTAGGAATATAATATTGAACAAAACTTCATGAACAAGCATCCCTGTTCTAATTCTACATGGGAGGAAACTGAGGAGGTTAGAGTTTGTTGGTATTCTGACCATGAAGCTGTGGCATGATTTAAAGGTTTTGATTGTCTCAATGACAGTAAATGGTATAATGATACCTTTGCAGCTTTAAACGCTAAGCTCTACAAGAGCAAGCTCATAATGTTTTCCCCACAATTGAATATCCAGTGTATAACACAGTCTCTATCATATATTAGAGTGGTCAATAAGTATTGAACAATATGAGTAAAATTAAGAAAATATATTTCCTGAGGTCATAAGATATAAGGAAAACAACTAATGGTTTATAGAAGTTAAATGTTTTGGTATTTGTAGGCTGAACAAATGTCAGATAGCCTTTAATTTGTCCTGATCACATTTGCTTTTAATTTGTTGGTGAAAATCTTTGATGTAAATTCAACATTTGGGAAATTAAGGTCAATCTTTGAGTCTGAAGTAGTAAAATGATGGCTCTTTACTCTTGAGTACCTTCCTTAATAATATATTTTTATTGTAGCACCTTCTATTAGAGAAGAATTTGATCATGATTATTGGGAATTGCCCAGTTGGTAATTTGTAAAATCCAGCTGTAGAAAAGCCAGACCTTATTTTAGACAGTCAGGAGGGAAAAAGCCAAAAATCTTACTTGAGTATTTTTCATCTGGAGATGAATCATAGGCAATTAACAGGAACAATTCTAATTAACTGACATAATTAAAAAACTAATAATGTTTAACATTATTGTTTTATACAATGACATTAGCTTTAACAGCCTAGCAACATATCAAGGCCTCATTTCCATAGTCACAGAATATATTATTTATCCTAGGTTTCTCTGGTAACCAGTTTGACAATAGTAACAGCAATGTGGGTTCCTAAATTGTTTTGCCATACAGCTTCATAATTTATGCCATTGGCAGTAATTGTAATGTCTGTATAATTTCCTTTTAATTATCAACTAATGAAATTTACATCCATTTGGGTAAAACAAATACATTCAACTTCCAATCACCTGTCCATGCTTCCATTTAATTTACTCAAGTTTGATGCCTTTTATTTATATTTTTAATATCAAACTGTGAGAGGAATATTAACATTCATTTTCTGATTAGTGTTTAGGGAAATATTGATTACGTGGTTCCTTTCCCTTCTTTACCTTTAAATTTTCAGTGTGTGAATTTTTTAACCCAAGAAGATACACACTTCCTAGTTTTTTCACATTAAACTCCAAGGAGTTTAAGTGGAATTAATTTAGTAAACTTTAATTGCAGAATAATCTCTGCTGGTTCCCTTATCTCTTGATTTATTACAGGCATTTATTTCTACTTTGAAAAATTCTCATCAGTTTCCCAGGGAATTAATTTAGATTTCTAAAAAGAAAAAAACACACCAAATTGCATCTAAATTCAAATTAAGATGCTAATTACAATAATTATTTCATCACATTATATAGAAACTTTGTACATATGAGTATAGCAATTTTGAGGCAAAAAGTGTTATTTTTTCACAATGCTAATTCTTGCAACTTTTGAACAGATGAGTTTCCTAGTTAAATTAGTTATATACAAAGATTGCCCCTCCAAAGGAGTTATGCTGAATGCCAATCAACTGCTAATTTGAAAAATTGATAATAAATAGTCTTGATAAGTGAGCTGAATGTCAATATTAATTCACCAAAGTGAGATGAGCTTGTGATTAGTAAATTATGGGGGTCGATCATTAATAGGCATGGTGTGCTTTGGACCAGTGAGGTTACACTCACAGAGAAAAACTTGTTTAAAAAGTGATTAGAAGCTTATTATTATTATTATTATTAAAAAGGGAAACACATTGGGAGGAACATTGGTTTATTCTGCACCTGGGCCCCAATCACTGGGGACAGCTTCCTTACGGACCCACTCATTGATGTCCCCATGCTGCACACTCAGGATTTAATTCTAGGGGAGAAACTGCTGGCCGAGTTGATGAGAGGAATGTGCACCTCTGTATTTGGGGAAGGGAGAGTTTGTCAGCTCTGACTTGTTCTTTAGATTGGGGGTAGAGAGGGCAGCAAGGGTTTTGTTTGTTTTTACTTTTGTTCTCTCTCAGATGAATTCAAATGATTTTTCCTTGTATCTACTGAGGTAAATGTAGACTTCATACCTATCCACAGATAATACACATGCATTTGGAGTAGTTGATAGCTATGTTCCAATGCATTCCTGCATTTTTTTAGTAGGCTGGGGATAATGGTGTTTTAACATAACATATTCATACAATGTACCAATTATAGTCATCCCTCACTTGGCCTCTCCTGGAAAGGAAAATCAGGTGCTGGACCTGAAATCTGCTATTGATCTATGCTGATTATGAAGCATGTGTTATTAGGAAGGCTGTTGAATTTGAACCCAGAAAAAATGTCAGCTACTTACTGTCTATGGGACCCTGGGAAAGAGACTTGACTTCTCTAATCCTTGATTTCCTATTTGGCAAAATGTGGATGGATAATAATACCTGCTATTTCAGAATTCATATGAGAACTAAAGGAGGTAGTAGAGGCCAAGGTCATTTATGAACTATAAAATGCTGTACAATTGTTAGAGACTGTTAGGGTTGCAGCTATTCTATTCTGGTCTTCAGTTAATTATGGAATTAACTTCAATGCAGCTTTTATTTTGTAGAATGTTTGCATCCATGCATAGGTGCTCAAAGTACATATTTTATTAGAGTGAATCTATGACGCATCTTTGAATGTGCAGCCTGTTTTATGAATATAAATTGTGTAGACTTCCTAACTTATCTGTTCTCGAATTTTAGATTTTTCATATTGACTGTTTTGCTTCTAAAATTGTACATACTTTTAGTAGTAAGTCTCTGAAATGTTTTAACAATCACATTATTAATATTCTGCTCAATTGATTTTACGATAGGCTGTGACTATAGTATTGCCATTTTAACAGTAAATAATAAATAGTTTTGCATTACTCCCTGAAGTCACTAAAATATGCCATCTAAGGACTCCCAAAATAATTCTTAGGTCAATCTCCTGTAGTTCAGATTGAGAATTTACTTTTTCATGCTTCAATTTAAGAAATTTCCTTCCAATTTAGACAAGCCAAAAATAAGAAATTTATTTAATGTGCAAAATGAACCAGTACTTGTTACAACTGAAACATAGACAATGAATGGAATACCTATGTCTTGATATTTATGTAAATAATTGTTTTAATATTTTTTAAGTCCATGGCATATTGCATTGCTCAATGTAGGTTTGGAGGAGTCATATTTGGGTGCTGTATTACTTGTGCTATATTTCTTATTATAAGAAGACCTGGCCTGTGGAAGAAAATACCATTGGAGCTGACGCCCTTTTTTGTGACCCATCGCTTGCTGTGCTCTTCAACACAAGAGCATTGTCCATATCAACACTATTTGTTGATTCTTGGAAAAGTGCTTGGGAGACAAAGGTATATTCTAAGGAGTTCTTCCTCTCAAGAAGTTTTGGTTGGATTTAGGAAAACATCCTAAGAGATTAAAAAAAAAATACCAGGTCGCTGATATCCAGTGTAAAATGAATGGTAGAAGTAGCTAGTAGGCTTCCAAGGAAAATTCCAGAGGAGTTGGTTTTGGGCAGAAACGTCAGTGAGTATTGTAGCATTTTCAGGGCTACATCTTCAGTAAGCAGTGCTTGTGGAAAGTGCAGGATGCAGGAAGTGAATTCACTGGTATCCTTACTAATTCTGTAAACTTGAGCAATTTACTAGTACTGTCTGAGTCTTGGGTTTTGAAAAAATTTGTAAATGAAACTAATTATAATACCTACTTCCAATTATAGTATTTTATATTATTACCAGAGGCTCGATGCATGAAATTTGTGCAAGGGGCTCGGCCCTCACAGCCACAGCAGCTGCCTTGGTCCTGGCAGCCCAGGCTTCGTCCGGAAGGTCATCTGGAAGGTCTTTTGGCTGTCTGTTCTAATTAGCATATTATGCTTTATTATTTTAGGTTTTTATTCTATATTTTATTATTTATTATTATTTTCATCTTCTAAATGTGGAAACTAAGGCACAATGAGGGTAAGTAACTCAATAATAATATGTCTGGGATTTCAACCAAACTCTTAAACCCCATGCTACTTTGCTTTTTAGTAACTCTCTGCATACAAAATTACAGATCATCTCTGTGGAAAAAATGTATATTTCAAATTTTAACACAGATGGTAAATGCATCTCTAAGTTATCACTGAGACTTGAATTCCAAATGGATGAAGTTCCTAATTTAGTTGAAAAAAACAGGTTTAATACATGGAAGTACACAGTAAGTTGAATTATAATTAATGTTTTAAATATGAGTTTAAAACAATTACAGTAAGAAATGTCTAAAGATAGTTCTTGAAATTGCCAAAGAAGTGGTCTAGTTAATAATTATTACACTAGCAACTTTTTATAGAATCCAGAAGATTCTGATTGAGGAGCACAATTCTGATTGAGGTTGTTCCAGCCTCTATTCAGTTCAGTTAGGAGTAATAGAATAACCCCAAATAATAGTGATTTAAATAAGATAAGAGTTTATTTCTTTGCACTTTAAGAAGTTATGAGGTCCAGGGCTGTTATGGCAGGACATGGTGTCAAGGTTTCTTCTATCTTGTTCTTCTGTCTGTGCCTGTCATTTGTAGTGATTCTTATGGTTCAAGTGGCTGCTGGAGCTCCAGCCATTATAAATGGGAAGAGAGGGAGATGGAGAAGGATGTGCCTTCTATCTTTAGGGATGCTCCCTGGCAGCTGCACAGTTAGCTTCAGCCTCTATCCCATTGGCCAGAAGTTAGCTGACTGACTCAACTGATTGCAAGGAAGGCTGGAAAATACCAATCACTTTTTGGGGGGTTGGTGGTGGCTATATGACCAGATAAAAGTATTTCTGTTACTGGGGAAAGCAGAGAAAACAATTGGTAGTTTATGCTATACAAGCTCATAAACTTTGTGACAGCCCACACCCTGAAAAGGTTCAGAGCTAAGAAAAGGAATGAAGACTATGGTTATTGTCATGTCCTTGCTGTAACATTTTCCTTGTCCTGGCTGAGTGGCTAAAGGGCTTGGTGAAGCTAAGTTAACATATCCATGTCTTTACCTCCCTCCATACTTACAGGTATCAATCATTTGCAGAAGGGGGGCAGATGAAACCAACAAAACCAGCAAGCAATATACTATGATCCCAGTTTTACTGAGAGTGGAACAATGAATCTCTATTCTCAAAAAGTGATCATGTCTCTACAGTCCTCCCAAGAAAACTCTGTATTTGTAAAAGGAAAGGAAAGATGTCCATGGGTTTGCAAAGTCTTTGCAAAGGGCACATCATAGGCACGCTTAGGGCTATAGACTGATTATGTGAGTGATATGGAGTCTCTGATCCCAACTTGTACTTGTATTTGTTTTATTGGTGTTGTACACAATCTTGAAAGATTCACTTAAGCTCTCTAAGAGTCACTTTTCTCTTCTGCAAATGAGAGACCAAAATTAGTACCCCATTCTTCCCCTCACAAGGGAGAAAGCTGATTAGAATAAAGATGGGGCAATTACTTGAGCTCTGTGGAGAAAAGTATGAGCAATTTCTTATAAATTCCTACAGAGAAGGTTATTATTATTAATCTATATATATTTCTCTACCCTAGAGAGCTCTTCTAATCCATCTCAGCCTTCTCATTCCTCAGTATAATTTCACTGACATCCCTCTGGTTAAATGTGGATGTGCTTCTACCGTCTCTGACACGCGTGTGACTCCAGACCCTTCCAGGATGTGTTTGTATCTTGAATGTGGCTTCTACAATCCTATCTTGGTTAGCAGTTCTGTAAGCCATGCCTTTCCCTACTATGTACTGGATGGCTTGAGTGGTTAAGCACTTAGGGGCTTTGTGAACAAAAAACAACCGGCTTCAAACTCTATCTCTGACACTTGCTGATTTTGTAAACTTTAGTAATTTCACCTCTTAAGCCCCAATTTCTTCAACTGTGAAGTGAATATAATTAATTCCTGTTTCATAGGACTGTTATAAGAATTAATTAAAATGACGTGTATAGCCCTGACCAGTTTGGCTCAGTGATTTAGAGCGTTGGCCCGAGGACTGAAGGGTTACGGGTTTGATTCCAGGTCAAGGGCATGCACCTCCATTGTAGGTTCAATCCCTGGCAATGGTTATGGTACTAGCGGGAGGCAACCAATTGATGAGTCTCTCTCACATCAATGTTTCTCTCCCGCTCTCTCTCCATGCTCCCCTCCCTTCCACTCTTTCTAAAAATCAATGAAAAAAGATATCCTCACGCATTGGGTGAGGATCAAAATAATAATAATAATAATAATAATAATAATAATAATAATAAAATGTATATAAAGTTTTTTGGTAGATCTGCCTACACAGTGAGCGCCTAATAAATGAATGCTATCATAATTTTAGTAAAATTATCAAAGATAGGGATTTTCTTCATTGCTGTGTCCTATGAGAACCAAATATTTGTTCGATAAGTGGTTAATAAAAAATATTCAGCATTTTTCTGTAGAGTGGATAGTGATCATAACATCATACAGTTTGGAAGTGGCAGGGCTAGAATTTATGTCTGGGTTGTCTGACTCCAGACTTCCTGCAGGTAGTCACCACTCTCTCTCCTCCAGACCATTGAGACTCATAAAGTTGCACTCAGGCACCTCCAAGACATCAAGTTTTGTCTCTGCAGATGCTTTTGATGCTCCATTAGGATTGATGTCATCTATGATATGCTCTATGCTCCGATGAACTCCAAACACTGGGCTGTCACTCAAATTTGACCCTATCCTTGGCCCTTAGAACTGGAAGGTGGTGCTGGGCATCCCTGGTGCAGAGCTGTGTTTTTCTCAATACACTGGAATAACTCAGCCCTCCAGCACAGCGTGCCCTGCACTGCTGCAAGTCACAAATGCTGCCCTGGCTCTGTCTCTGTAAAATGCTCTCTAAGCAGTGGCCATCTGGCAATGCCAACCCTGGTCCCCATAATGGGGACAGAATGTTCTAGCAAAATTTCCCCATGGGTTGGGAGTTAAATGTGATACTGTTAATTCTCAAATATTCTCAAAAATAGAGAGTAGCAGGCATATTCATTGGGAACATTATAATTGACTTGTTAGTGCAGGAAAATAGATTCTTAAAGTGATGTGGTATGGTTATGATGGTTATGAATGTGCATGTAGAACCATACCTCTACCACACACACACACACACACACACACACACACACACACACACACCACACTTATTCACATAGTAGACTCCTTTGGGATATCTCACAGCCTCTAGTTTTGGCTCAGTCTATAGGGAATTAGGGCAAAGGAGTTGGAGATAAGGATTTTTGAGAGATGGAGAAATCTTTAGAGAGTTCACCAGTTGCATAATTCACACATACACAACCAGAGGCTACTATACGCAATGAGGCATGCCTGTAGACTGGAGTGAATGATCTTTGCCCAAACATACCAGAATTTCTACAGAGACTTAAGTATTTTATCTTCATCTGTGCATTTTCTATCTCCACAGAGAGAGACTGAGAAAGTTGGTGCTGTCATCATTTTGTTGTTGGCCAAAACTGCTTTGGAATTCCTTACTGGAATCACAAAGCTGGGACACAAGCTTTTAAATAATCAAATGGTGTGAGATGTATTTTAGAGTTGGTTTCTTAATTTTAGAGAAATTTTTCAAGATCACTGGGAGCTAACTTTGGGAGATAAGGAAGGAGATCAGGTTGGAAAACAATATTTAAAATAAAAAATAACCAGTGAGGACACATTTTCCTGTGATGCTCATGAAATGACTTTGAGGGCAGTTTTCAAAGATGAGTTAGAAAAATATATTTCTGCCAATGGCAACACCCCAGGGGTAAAAGTGTGTGGGCCTTCTAACGTGTCTAATTTGAAGGGAATCGAATAAAACTGAATAGACAAAATCTGAAGTTTGTTAAAAATTGAAAGCTTTTCTTTAGAGTTATACTTCGTCCTCGGTAGCTATTCACTTTTTTAAATCAGTGGATGACTCTCTTCTCTGGGATATACTTAATTTGGGGGCTTTTAATAATAAGCAGCAAAGCAAATATCACACCAAGAGATGGAGGCCGGAGTGCTTTCCTACTCTGCCTTTATTCTCTATCTCTAGAGTGTTAAACATCACTTGGATACTATCCACACTTGTCCAAGTGCCTGGCTTAAAAGGATCTTTTTCCAATGATGCAAGTCCTTTGATGGGGAAGCAGATACAAGGCAAGTTGCCTTAAATGGGGGTGTATTTACTACCCTTTATTATTATCCCCTCAAGAAGAAATGATTGACCTTTGTGAAAGTCAGTCATAAAGTCATTAACTTACATGGTCTGGTATGTCAACTGGTCTAGGAGTGTCATTACTTTATATGGTTTGAGGTCAACAGGTCCCTCTGTAAGTTAGCAGCAACATCAAAGTAAATAAGCATAATTTTGGATAGGAACGATATCTTAAAGGAACTTTACAACCATTACAAGCAACATGCAACATTTATCTTTGGGAAAACTCTCCATTTTTTTTGCTATCACTTAATACATTACCATAATTTGTTAATTGTTTGTATTATATTTCTGTGAGAGAGGAGAGACATCATTAGTTGTACAAGGAGTGCAAGTGGGCTTCAAGTCTAGAAAAAGGAAATTTGACCAAAGTTCTCCAAGATTTCAGTTTATTTGGAACTTTGATGTGCAGGAATCATTGAGGATCTTGCGGAACTGGAGATTTGGATTCAGTTGGTTTGGCTAGATCTTTTGTTTTTAATTTCTAACAACATCCCACAAGATGCTGGTGCTGCTGGTTTGAGGGCCATGCGTTGAGCGGCAAAGATCTCAAAATCTTTCTCTCTGAAGATCCCTTATTAAAAATAAATAACAATTAAGAGGAACAGCCTCCCAATTACAACTCAGACACATTCTCGCCGTGATTCATGACATTCTGAGAGCCAAGTTCTGGAAGACATTAGGAAACTGTATAGCAATGTGCACCTTTCCATGTGTAGAGCGCGTGTGATCAATTAGTGATGTTGAGACCAGGTGTTGCCTGATGGGTGAGCGGCCTGGGGAGTAAGCCTTTGTAGTTATTTCAGGTGTGGATATATTCAGATTTTAAAACAACAAAGATCAGGGCAGTGGTTTTCAGGACTCCCAGACTCAGGGGCATATGGTACCTTTGGGTGTGCACATAAATCTTCCATTTGATAAAGAAAAGGAACTCTTGGGTTTAATTAAGAAATTTGTTAGAAGCAAGAACCCTGTCAGATATTTTGCTTTGATGTTAATTCTTCAACAGAAGTGGGGATTTGGGCATGGTGAAGATCAAGGTGATTACAAAAGCAACATAAAGTATAAAAGCAAGGCACTCTCCCCTAGGGAGGCCATCAGGACTTTCTCTACATTTGCTGTTACCACTTATTTTGCAATATAATGTGCTTGAGCATGATATATAAGGCCTAGATCTTTGTGTCCAAATGTGTTTTATTGTATTAAGGGGAATTACTCTAATTAATCCTTGGTCATCATCTTAAGAATGGTAGGTATAGGCAACCATGGCTAGATTCTCTGGAAACACAGATGCAAAAAAGCGTGCTGTTCATGCACTGCCATGTAGAATCAGATCAGAGGGATGGTTCAAGAGTGTGTTTAGAGAAGAGCAAAGTCACATATCAGTTTGTAATAAGGTGTTTTTTTTTTAAATCAATGTGGAGCTGAAAGTTACTGCAAATTTCTACTTCTCTAAGTAGATTTCTAAAGATCTCAGATTGACAAAGAACTTGAGCCATGTTCTGCATATTCTTTGAAGGACAGATCCAATGTCTTTTAAATATCATAGATTAGGCAACTTATGTGCTGTTGGAACCCCAGTCCTACAAAGTATTTTCAAAACATGAGTCCCATTTTCAAGTGCTTTTGGGAAATGTTGCAGACATGTTTCTCACCAAGATTCACAGTGCTCTCCAATTAAGTGAAGGCTCTGAGACATCCCGCCACATCAGGTTTCCCATCTAACCTTACATCCAACACAGGTAAATTACTATCCTACACAATACTTTTGAAAACAAGGGTCCTAATCAAGCCTTTATAGATCAGTGGTGATTTTTATATTATCAAATATCTGTGATTTTGGTATATTATTTGACTGTAGCCATGCTATGTTAATTGTATAAAGATTCCATATAATTTTAGTGAGAGGGAACGACAAGTAGAAAATGTTATGAAATTCCAAGCTAATTCCATATCTATGATACAGTGATAACTCTGAATCTCCGGTCTATGCTTATAAAACTTAGATCTCGTGTCAATACACTTTTACTCCTTTGGATAGGAACCCCGAAGATGAAGTTCTAGAATGAAGGGTCAGGAGCCTAACGTAACCCTTTCTGTAAAGATGTAATTAATACTCTTTTATTGATTGATCGACTAAAAATATCTAGAGGGTAGCGATTACTATAAGCATCGAAGTACACTTCGTGCTTTGGGAAACACAAAGGGAACATTTCTAGCCTTTCAGAATTGACAGCATAATTGGAGAGATAAGACAGCCTCCCTTGAAAAGTTAAATAAAAATGAAGACCACATGCTTGGCATAGATATTTTGGACAGTGGCTATTTAGAGAAGAAGGATCTTGCATGCTCCTGGTGGGTGAGACTATTTAAATTTATTTCTCATTTCTCTGCTCACCCTGGAAACTTACCACCTAATTTTACTGCGCTGCATTAGATCACATTGGTTGGCCTGAGGACTCAAAGGAAGCTTCATGGAGAACAGTGGGATGGAGAACAATTTCATCTGCCAGTCATGTGGGCTCAAAAGGCTTGTCTTTATTTAGGTTATACAAGCAGATTCATGGCAAAAGGAACTGGCACCTGGCAAACAGGAAAGTCAGAAGGAATCACTTGAGAGGCTCTCCACGCTCAACCTTAGGAGGCCCCGGTATTCAACAAATAAGCGTAGTCTGCAAAAGATATGGGAGCGCTCTTTACTGAAAGGTGCCATGCCTCCTACAACTCCAAATGGCTCCTCATAGCAACCAGAGCTAGTAGCCAATGAAAAATTCCCCTTAGTTCAGAACGGTGGGAAAGTTACATATAGCTATTTTTGCCCTCTCCCTAAAAGAAATATTATACAGAGCATCCAGTTCTGTAATTGTCTGTCTTGTCCATTTTAAATTTTGCCCGTGTCCCACAAAAGATACTATAGGTCCTACAGCCCCCACTCACCCTTCACAGATGTATCTGTCTTGCAGGACTTTTTCATTTTCTCTGAAAGGTAACAGAAACCTCTTTCCTTCGTTTCTGTGCATTTAAAGTTATTTTAAATTTTTACCTGCACTGGGTTTGTTTCTCTAACTTGGGACTAATTATAGAAGAGATATACTGACAGGGACAGTAATAGAAAAGAATGAAGAATCATTTGGGCCCAAGTGAACAACATCTCTACCTATATGCTAATTAAAATAATCTGTTTCTTAGGGAATAATTGGTTTCTGTCAGTTTTCTTGGGCCCATTATTCCCATGCAGGTGTTCAAATCCCACTGTATCCACATATTCACTGTGTTGCTCAACACTGAAGGTTAATGGGCCGTGGAGAAGAATCTGATGAATGGGTGACATGGGAATGCAAGAGAGCAGAGGACAGCAGTGTTGGTGGGATGGCTGTTGGCAAGGGACTTGGGTACCATGGTGCTTCCAATATGAGTTTCATTGACTCCCAGCCTCTTATAGCCTCTCTGTCCCCTGTGACTGGCTGCAGGGCCTTTGTCAAGCCACTTACCCTCTCTGTGCTTCTGTTCATGCTGCTGAGTTTGGGATGCTGGCTGTTTACTAGTTTGTAACAGGCTTTGGGATCCCCGCATGCTGTAAATTGTTTGATATTAACCGTAATTGCCTACAGATTTTTCTAAATCATCTAGATGAAGAATCTTTGCAATATGAGGTTAAATTATAGTATGCTAATAGTCAATCAATGTTGAACAGTACACTTTCATACACTGAGTTGCCATACTTTGCCTGCTCAAAGCAAGTGGATTCTTTTTCATGCTTAATGCTTTTTCCGGTTCAGGCTTACCCCTGTCATGGCATGAGGGAACTAAAATATTCTTGACATGAGCTTTTCTTTACATATAGGTTGTGCCACAGTGCTTTGGAACTCATGCATGTACCTCCCTTCCTGGGAGAGTGACGGACACATTCCGGCATAGGTTGTGTGCAGCTGCGGTGAGAAGCTTGCGGAATTCTTGGGAACAAAGAAAGCTCTGTGCTGAAACTAGCTTAGAGGAATGGCATGAAGCGTGAGGAAATTTGCAGGAATCTACCAAAAGGAAGGGTTTGTCCAAACTAAATTTCAACCAGGAATAATGTAAATAAATCTAACTTGTGTAGGACATGTAATCCAGAGAGACAGCAGAGAGTGAAATGTACTTACTAGGAATGTAAGGGACCTGCTCCAGGTTTCCGACCTGCCTTAAAGGGCATGTGCTAGATGAAAGTGAAATAGAGGCTGCCGGGAAGAGAGTTTTGGGCAACATTTACAATTTCTCCCCTTAGGCCAAGAAATTAGCTAGCTGACAGGAATTTATTATAAAACTACAAGTGACACCCAGCCGGAGTGGCTCAGTGGTTGAGCGTCGGCCTATGAATCAGGAGGTCACGGTTTGATTCCCTGTCAGGGCACATGCCCAGGTGGCAGGCTCGCTCCCCAGTAGGGGACGTGCAAGAGTCAGCTAATAGATGATTATCTCTCATTATTGATGTTTCTATTTCTTTCTCCATGTCTCTTCCTCTCTGAAAATCAATAAGAATATATTTTTTGAGAAAACTACCAAGTGATAAAAATCAGTCTCTTACCTTAAGTAGCTTACAATTTAGTTGATGACACAAGACAATTACCCTAGTTAAGTTCCCCTTTATGCTGGGAATCACAAAAACGTGCATCTTGAATGGAGAGTATGCTCATTGGGAGAGTCTGTAGCAAAGTCTGCATTTCCAGAAGGTGGAACATCATCCTGGGAGTTCAGGGACTTTAGTTCGTCACTATATCCCCAGCATCTGGAAGAGCTCCTGCCATATAGCAGATGACTAATGAGCATTGGTTGAATGAATGGATTCATGAACAGAAGTGAAAGGGAGCATATGAGTACAGTAAGCAGGAGTCTTAGCCACTTGCTGGTTTTCCACCCCATCTCTAACTTCCCACGAGACCTGCTCGTGAGCAAGCTCCAGGCATTCGAAGGCTGGGTTCTCTGAATCACTTTACTCCACGTGTGGGCCCATAAACACCCCCCTCAGAGGCTAAATTTTTACTTCAATTTAAGAAATGTCTAAGAAAAAAAGTCAAAACCATGTCTAAATATAGTACAGATATGTCTTCAAGGGTCTCAGGAGGATATCTGTATGTCTCTGCATAGTCTCTCTCTAACAGGAAGACTCACTGAGATGTTTCTCCTCCCAGCAATCGGGGGACAAGTAGCAAGAGGTCTGTGGCAGGCCTGCAAAGATAGCCCACCCGTCCTGCCCATTCCTCCACATGCATGCCCCCTCTCCAGGCAAGAGATAGACTATTTTCTCTCTCCTGGATTCTGGGCTGGTATTGCAGCTTGTATTGACCAATAGATCATGGCAGAAGTAACTTCTCTAGTTCTGGGCTGAGTCCATATGAGATCTGGCAGCTTCCACCTTTGTCTCATAAGCCATTACCATGTAAAGAATTCAAGTATCTTTCTGCAGAGAGAGGCCATGAGGGGAGAGAGAGGGAAAGAGAGAGAACAAAGAAGAGAGGAGAGGAGAGGAGAGGAGAGGAGAGGAGGGGAGGGGAGGGGAGGGGAGGGGAGGGGAGGGGAGGGGAGGGGAGGGGAAGATGTGTTAGGTAAAGTTCTTAATATCAGATAGCTAGTCCTTAGGGGAACTGAAATTCGGACCCAGTTCTGACTGTGTTCGAGGCTTCTGCACCTAACCTTGCCTTTTGTAGCTCTGTGGTATTGCACAATTATTTAATCCTTTGTAAGACTTAGTTGCCTCTTTTTATGTAATTGGATAGTTATAAATTCAGATTGTCTTAAGGATTAACAAAAATAATGTTTAGAAAATATTTCACCACATATATATGTATACACACACACATAAAATGCACACAAAACTGAATGGCCACTATATTGACATATGAAAATCAGAGATTTGCAGCAAAACCAGCTCAGGCATTTAATTATAATTGCAAAATGATAAAGAACTTTACTGCAGTGAAGATGCATGGGAAAAAATAGCTACTTTCTCCAAGATTGACAGTGTGTACCATTTGTGGGTCGCCAAAGCTGCAGCAGTGGTCACCTGTGTGGTGATAGGGTTTGGATGAGTGAAGGTCACATCAGACCATCTGGAAACACAGTGGGCTCTCTCTAAGTCCATCCTTATATACACAGGAGCTTTCTGCATTAGTATGCGTCCTGCCAGGCCACCTCACCTGGGCCAGGTACCTCCTTAATCTTGGAGTTATGCAATGCACTGTAGATCATGGGGTTCTGTATAATTCAGGCATAAACAAAGTCCCCACTCAGACTGCACTTGAACCCTGCAAGTAAGTACAACCTGTTCCCAGGATATCACTAAACTCAGGGCCAAAAACTAAAACAAAAGCCACGTTTCAAAATTCAGTTCACTTTCCAAAAAAGTAGACTGACCATGTCCTATATAATGAGATATGCTAGTGATTTCTTTAAATAAAAAACTGAAAACTAGAATTTATAACATCACATATAATTATAGAGTAACTAGAGGTCAGTTACTGCAGGATCAGGCTGAAACCAGCTCTCCAACATCCCCTGAGGGGTCCTGGATTGTGAGAGGGCACAAGCCAGGCCGAGGGACCCCACCGGTGCACAATCAGAGCCGGGGAGCAACGCAGGAGGTTGGCCAGCCAGGGAGGGACCGTGGGAGGGCTCCAGGGCGTGTCTGGCTCATCTCACTCAGTCCGGATTGGCTGGACTCCAGCAGCAAGCTAACCTACCGGTCAGAGCGTCTGCCCCCTGGTGCTCAGTGCACATCATAGCAACTGGTCGACCAGTCGACTGTCTGCCCCCTGATGGTTAGTGCACGTCATAGCAAGTGGTTGAGTGGACTTAGCGTATCATTAACATATTATGCTTTGATTGGTTGAACGGATGACCCAACACTTAGCATATTAGGGTTTTATTATATAGGATGAGGCTGATAGGCCACTTGTGGCTCTCGCTCTCCATAACTCACACACATAGATTTAACTTTCCGCTGCTAGGAAGGTCTTCCTTGCTTATGCACTGTGTTTAAATATAAGAGGGTTGTAAAACTGTTCAAAGAACTAGATATTAAAACTTCTTAGCAAGAGCACTATTGTAGGTAGATATATTTTAATACATGTACATAATGGTTTATAATGTTTTTTCTCTAATAGAAACAAAATAATGATTCTTTCAGAAATTGTGGAAAATATAAGGAAGCAAAATGAAAAAAAAGTAAGGCACCTAAAAGTCCATAATTATTCAATAACTAATACTCTTTTGACTTCTTATTTTCTAGTCTTTTTCTTACAAATTTATTGATTGATATTATATATTTTATGAGTAAATATGAATTTTTAAGAGCAAGAAATGTTTAACATGATAAACATTTTATCCTATTAAATACTTTTCACCAATTGAATCAACTACACTGACTTCTAATACAAGAAAACCAATTATATTTCCCCTTGAAGTGCTAAAGACCACTCATCATTTTAAAGGCTACAGGAACTAAATATTTTACTTAAAAAATAAAAATTGGTACCTCTTTAATTTTTAGACAATAATCTTTTGCAAATTTCCTAATCCTGCCCTTTATGTAGTTTTGGTAGGGGAAGAGAGTGGGAAGTTTTATGTGTTCTTACTGGTTGGTAAGACCTATTTCTATAAAAGAATAATAAACCTTTGTCTATCATTTATCATAAATATTTTCCTCAGTTTGATGCTTGGCATTCTTCTGGTCATTTTTAGTCACAGAAATTCAATATTCTTATGTGTTCAAATCTCAGGGACTTGGAAAGAACCACGAATGTGAACGCATAAGTAAATAAATCTTCCTAATCGGCACATTCCTAAAATAGTTTGGACCTGAGAGTGCTCTGTGTGTGTACGCAGGTGGCAGCTGGCTGGCCCTGGCCCCGCCTCCCTCGCCCGGCCTCTAAGAGGGTGACTGGGTTTAAAATGCTTTTGCGGAGATCGCTTTGAGGAAAGCCAGGAGGCAGGGTTAGGCGCCCTTTCCGCTGCTCAGAGGTGGATAACCTGGGAAGGACGCAGTCAGAGAGCGAGCAGCGTCAAGTACAATGAGAGGAAGGCTTTTCAGGGCTGGAACATCTGTGACGGGCTCATTTTCGGTGTGAGCACCAGTGGAGGAGCTGGGTGGGTCTGCAGAGCAGCATCTCTATAGCAGTCGAAAATTCATTTCATTTCATTTCATTGTCGGAACTGCTCAAGCACCCCGATTCGGATCAGGGAACAGCTTCCTAAACCTGCAGGGAGCTCATTTACCCCTGCTGAGGCCCCAGCTCCCTTTCTTAGGGGAAGGTAGAGACAGAGGCGGCTCACTGACAAATCCAGGCAGAGATACATAGGATTTGTATTGGAGGCACACGAATACGTCCCTGGATCTGCCGCCTCCCGCGGCCTTCATGTCATCCGTGTTCTGTTTGATCTGGGTCTGTTTCAAGGCCACTTTCCTGAGCCCCTCATTGTTAAAAATCCTGCTCTCCGCGCATTAGTAAACGGTGCCTCTGAGGTGGCGCGCGGGGAACAAAGAGCATCGATTCTCGCAACAGCCAGCAATAAGGCAAGTCGGGTGTTTTTCAAACAACAAACACTGATTGCGAAAACTCCTAAAGAATCCAGATGGCATTTACAGATTCAGAACCAAATTAATGGAGGGGAAAATAATCCATAGAATTGGAAGCCTTTACAACGGAAGTCATAAGACCTATTCCTTGACTTGCGGCTCTCCTGGGCTCAGAAACCACACCTGCCAGCGCCTGCTTACACCCTCCAGGTCAGGAGGAGGCAGGAGGCAGGAGGCAGGGGGAAGAGGCTAAGCGATGCCCAGGCGTGGGAAGGGGGCATACAATGGTGAATGGGGAGAAGGTGATTGGGTGAGACAAAAGAGATGAAGCCAGTTGAGCAATGGGTGTCCAGAGGGCAGAGTGGCAAAAAGTGGGTGACAGCCTAGACAGTTCACGAGTGTGTGCCAGCGTGGCGGGAACCAGGGAGGAGGGCTGCTGAGAAGTCCAGGCGAGAGGACCCGGCCAGGGAGAGGGTGTTTAGAAAGCGTGGACCTCCACAGAGGGGATCTAGGCACAGGCCTCCATCCCTGAGTCACCGGCCAGAGTGAGGAAGCCAGGATCCCTCCCTCGGAAGGAGCACGGCGCAGCTTCCTCAAGCACGGACCCAGGCACAGGGACACCAGTGAGGTTTCCATCAGAGAGGGCCCCCAGGGAGAGCAGCAGCCCCTCTGCTCAGCACTGGCGGGAGCAGCTCCGGGGAGGGATCCCCTGAGCCCCCCTCTGCTCAGCTTGGGTTCTGGCTCTTTCTAGTTCATTCCACTAACCACAGGATGGGTCTTACACCCTCCAGGGTGCTATGTCTGTGGGAGAGAGTCCAGTTGGGATAAGGACAAATCCATGTAATGATATTATGGCCAAGTTGTGCTGTTTCTAGGGAGTTAAAATGGGAAATACTGAATGAATAGTATTTTATTACTTTTTAATGCCTGGCAGATTGTGCATATTTATTTGTTTTGTTTTTTAAACTAAACTTTCATGCAAGCTGATTAAATATTTCCAATAGAGCCCCGGCCGGTGTGGCTCAGTTGGTTGGGCATTGTGCAGTGCACCAAAAGGTTGAGGGTTCGATTCCCCAGCATGGCACATGCCCAGGCTACAGGCTTGATCCCGGTAGGGGTCATGCCGGAGGCAGCCAATTGATATTTCACGTGGACATTGATCTTTCTCTCTCTCTCCCTCTCCTGTCTTCTCTCTCTAAAAATCAATTAATATATATATATATATTTCCAATGGAAGAGACCAAATTGGAAATTTGTAGACAGGTACAAAGTGGAGGGGTAGGAATCAGGAACCCAGTGTGTACTGGGAGAATTTTAGCATTAACGTTCTTATGTTTTAAAGGGCATATTGTGTTTGTTTGGTACCACAATCTATTTCTTTCCTCCAAGGAGACTGCTTATCATGCCACTGTGCACACAGTGGGAGCTGGATTACCGCATGTTGCTGGACTAGAGACGGCTAAGGAAAATCAGGGAAATTGCATTGTGGTTAAGCCACTGGAACCAGTTCTGGTCCAAGGAACCTGGGTTCTGCTTTGTGGGATAAATGACTGGTCACGGACGGATGGCGGGCAAAGACAAAAGCAAAACTGTGGCAAATGCCCTTGGTTGAACACTAACTACAGACCACTCGTGTGACAGGGTCACGTGCATTGTTTCATTTACAGACTCCTTATGAAATGGATGCTTTCCCCTCCATACCCACTTACAGAGGAAGGAAGTCAACCTCAGTATAAATAAGAAACACCCCAAGACCACACGGACAAGTGGTAGAGCCCGCACACAGACTTCTCTGGCTTGGAAGCATGCTGCACCATCTACGGCAGCAGGTCTTGGCCGGGTAGTGTTTGTCACATGCAGTGTCAGGCTCAGCCTGATTGATTCACTGCTGTTCCGAACGTACAGGATCACATGTCCTGTCAACACAGCCAGGATACTTTATTTGAATTCCCAACCTTCAACTGATTCACCCTTTGCCCGCGTGAAATTAGTAAAATGGCTACATTAACATTTCTCTTAATGCTCTTTTTTAAAGAGTACATTTTTAAGCACGGAAATAATGCATTTAAATGTGCTCTATAAAATGTGCATTTGTTTATAATAGACCAAGAAAATTGCAAATGCAAAAGTACAAATTGTTTTAGACATGAGCAGTTTTTGTACTGATAGTACTTATAATGGCCTAAAATACACATTTTAGTGTATCTGTGCTGAGAAATGCAGTTTTAAATGTTGGCTTGTAATGTAGGCATATCAAAAAATTCTTATTAATTGCAAATACATCCTAGTTACTACCTGTTTCTTGAATTAGAATAATATCTACCTCATTTTAATAGCAACATAGAACAATTCACACATATGTAATTTATGAGTAGGAAGCAAGATGGAAAATAAACGTGCAAAATGGTAAGTCTGTTATCTCAAAAGACAAACACCTTTATTTTATGTACTTGAACAATGTGCTCATTGTCTGATCTGAACAATAAAGGTGGAGATGGGGAGAAAGGAGAATCAAAAAGGAAAATGGCAGGAAGGAAACAGAAGCAGACAAAGGTGGGAGTTGGGGAAATAACATTTATTTATCCACATGACAAATAAAAATGAATGAATTTTTGGCAAACATATTTCATTAAGGTAGAACTGTGTCTTTTTTACTCATGTATATTAGGCTTAAATGCCAGAAAAATGTTATTATTTGCCTACTCTCATTTATCAAAATCATTTTTTAAATGTAGTTCCCAGACATCCATCTGTGATAGCAGGAAATAAGCTAATTTTCTTTTTCTGTCTTTTTTTTTTCAAATATGCTGAAAGATATTAGGTAAACTAATGTAATGTAGTTTATTATATATTTTCTCCACTGTATTAGAATACATGTAATTATTAGTAAAACTGAAATAAAGAAAAATAGAGGAGAAAAATCAGTATTCTCTCCACTCAAATAAAAAAAAGCTTAACATTTTTGTGACTTTCCTTCCAGTCTTTGTTTCCTCCTATAACCTTTTGTGGGCTGAAACCCACATTTCTGCAAACTGTTAAAATATCCAGAGTTCAATAATTATTAGGTACATTATTATTATTTTCTCACAGAATAAAAAAAGCAACAAAATGGTTCAGGAACCCTTAGTTCATGCACCTTGTTCTGAGTCCAATAGAAATGATGTTTTGGTCTAAACTGCGTTAATTTTAACCTTGCATCCCTCACTGCTTTTGATGTATCCAAGCATATGTGCGACAGGGCAGAGCTTCCATATACTGTTCCCAAGTCTCTCTCCCACGTGCCTTGTAATGATGATGGAACCATGAAAGCAGCATCAATGAAGAAATCGCTCAATTCAGTGTCAGTGCAGAATAAATCTAATGAACCTAATGTCTCAGTAGGTAGTCATTGGTTCCAAAATAGGAACATAATACATGGGAAGAATTTTCTTCCCTGGAGACAGAGCCAGTAACATGTCTGTTTGGATTCCATTAGCTTCATTTAAAGTGTAAGTTGCTCCCTGCATTCCTTGGTCTTTTACCAAAGATTGATGGGCGAACAGGCTACATAGTCCAAATGAAGGGAAATGTTCGATCATCCTGTGGGCAATTCAGGTTCTATAGGAGCAGACTTGCATCCGAATGTGCGCCTCCATGCTTCACCCCAACTTAAGTTCCTGCTGTGTGACTGCTTGAATGAGGCCTCCGGAGGCCTCAGGCCTTCAGTTCAGTCAGTCAGCCACTCAGTAGCCTGACTGTTATCTTACTGTCTCCAGTTGAGGCAGGAGAGAAGTTATTTCAATTTTAAGAATAAAGATTTTATATTAACTATAACTGATATAGTTTACAGACTTAAACATTATAGACTCAAACCAATTAGGGATGCTTATTTACATGTCAGCATTTGGTTCCTTCATACATCAACAGCCAACCCTATGACAGGGGAAGTGATGGGAGGTTTTGTAGCTTTGGCAACATTATCGCACAGAAGCGGTGATTTCTCCTCAATAGAGTAGTAGTTCTGGCCTGATGCTTTATATGACTTTTTTGTCGTGGGAAGGTGCTATTGCCTTGATCTTCCCAAAGACTGTGTAACCCCAGGCAGAAGGACATCTTCCAATCATTATCTCGGGATGGGCCTGATGTTCTTGTGTGTCTTCATACGTTTCCCAAAAGGTTGACATCTACTTTGAGCTTCTCTAGGTTCTAGTTTCTCTGCCCTACTTGTCTTATAGTTGGTGTCAGTATTTTTGAAATGTGCACACCTTTACTAGTATTTTAAAGAATTACCTGTCACATCACTGAATACTTTTTGTATTTTATTATTGCTTTGGAATACAGTTATTCAGCATGCAGATGGCTTTCCTTGTTAGCCTTGGTTGATAATATGAAACTTTATGTTGACTTGCTCTTTCTTATCCTTTCCATTTCCCTTCAATAGGATCCTTCCCCTCGGCTTCAAAGACACCGACTGCTGTTGATTCCTGGACATTATTCCACTTGTGTAATCACTTGCATCTATATGGTTTCTACTGTTTTACTTGCTAATTCGCCAATCAGGGTAATTCTCAGACACTCTCTTCCTTTGGTGTTTCTCTAAGCATTGCATTTCCTTTAGTTCTCATTTATCCTTCCCTGATTCCTTGTATTCTGTTTGTGATCTGGATGATGGGATGGCAAACATGTTCTGTACAGGACCAGATAGTAAATATTTTAGGCTTTGCTGGCTATGCAGTCTCTGTAGCAACTTCTCAACTCTGCCACTGTAGCACAAAAACACCATAGATGATATCTAAATGATTGGTTCTAGGGTCCAATAATATTCGGTATGCTTATTTACATGTCAGCATTTGAATTTAGCCTGAGGGTCACAGTTTCCCAACACCTGTTCTGAACTGTCAGCTGCCCAATCAAAATTACTGTTTTCTCATAAGAGTTTTGGCACATTAAGAATTTATAAATGTTTACATGCACAGTTATGTTAATTATTAACCATAAGTAAAAGATAATCATATTTTGTGAATACTTAACATGTTCTAGGTACCACATTAAGCATGATACATGAATTATCTCATTTAATTTGGTCAGTGGCCTTATGAAATTGATTCTAAGGTTAGTCTTATTTTGTAGATGAGGAAATTGAGGCACAGAGAGGTTAAGAATCTTGATCAAGATCACCTGTGAAAAGGTATCCAAATAAGAAAAACAAATAAAAACTCATAGATACAGGCAACAGTATGGTGGCTACCAGACAGAAGGGGGAGTGGAGAGTAGTAAAGGGTAAAGGGGATCAAATCCTATCTAATAAAAGGGTAATATGCAAACTAACCATCACTCCGTCACAAAGATGGCGGTGCCCATAGCCACAAGATGGCAGCACCCAGTCCTCTCAGCCCCGCCGTAGTCCCCCAGTCCCAGGGGGGCAGCCGCTGAGAGTGGGCAGTGTGAGCGGCCTGGCAGAATGCTTGCTTTGTCACCGCGGCAACAATGCAAGCATTCTGTGCCTGGCCGCGGATGGGCCTCTGGGTCATGGAGAGCCTCTGGGCAGCGGGCGTGGAGCGGCCAGGCCCCACAGAGAGCTACTGGTGCACAAATTCGTGTGCAGGGCTGCTAGTATATGATATTGGAAGAAGATTTGACTTTGGAAGGTGGGCATGCAATGCAATATACAGATGATGTATCATGAAATTGTACACTTGAAACCTATATAATTTTATTAATCAACTAGAAGCCTGGTGCACAAAAATCGTGCATGGGGTGTGTGTCCCTCAGCCCAGTCTGCACCCTCTCCAATCTGGGACCCCTCAAGGGATGTCCGATTGCCCTACTGGGATCGGGCCTAAATGGGCAGTCGGACATCACTCTCACAACCCAGGACTGCTGGCTCCCAACTACTCGCCTGTGCCTTTCTGATTGCCTCTAACCGCTTCTCCTGCCAGCCTAATCACACCCTAACCACTCCCCTGCCAGCCTGATTGATGCCTAACTGCTCCCCTGCCAGCCTGATTGTCCCTAACTGCTCTCCCCTGCAGACCTGCTCACCCCTAACTGCCCTCCCCTGCAGGCCTGGTCTCTCCCAAATGATCTCCCCTGCAGGCCTGGATCCCCCCCAACTGCCCTTCCCTGCAGTCCCAGTCGCCCCCAACTTCCCTCCTGTGCCAGTCTGGTCACACCTAACTCTCCTTCCCTGCAGGTTTGATCGCCCCCAACTGCCCTCCCTTGCAGGCCTGGTCCCTCCCAACTGCCCTCCCTGCTGGCCATCTTGTGGCAGCCATCTTGTGTCCACATGGGAGCAGCCATCTTGTGTGTTGGAGTGATGGTCAATCTGCATATTACTCTTTTATTAGATAGGATGTCATGCAAATGAATTTAATTTAAAAAAGATATCCAAGTAGTGTACCATCAGAGACCACTCATAAATAATCCTTACACAGGAGCACATGACTCCAGGTGTGAAGACTATAAGCTCAATGGCACCAGGGCCTCAACGGCCATTGGAGTTTGTTTTAACTAGCTATAATCAAAGAAGTGACAACACTACCATTGCTGACCCACTCCGCTACAATATTAAATGTCACTATCCTAGAAACCACAATAAAGCATTTTAGTCAAGATAATGTCTTTTTTGTTGTTGTTGTCTTTTGATTATCACAAGAACTGAAGGGGAGATGTAACTGTATTGAGAATATACTTATTCCAGGGAGCACTGGTATCTTTGTTTAGTTCTCCACTCACATGGTCAACTCGGCAGCAAACCAGATTTTGGCAGAAATGTGGGGCTGAAGTAGCATGTCCTCATACTGAATCCCGAGTGGAAACAGCATGGCCTTACTTTGCTTTGTGCAATGTAGACACAGCAGGAGGGACCAGTCACCCATCTGATATCTCCTAGTTGACCTCTTAGCCTCTGTGATCAATAAGTATGTACTTTAAAAAAATCGTAGTCTGCATAAGAAAGCTATAAAAAAGTAAAATAGTTTAAGAGCAGCCTGTGTATGGAAATGCCCTCAGAATTTTTGAGGAAACGTTTTTTATGTAAAAATGAGTAAAAGACTGAATGTCCTCTGAGCATCTATTATGTTAAAACTTGTATTTATTACTTAGTAGGTAACAGGCCCTGGTAACTGGAGCATAAATAAATATCTATTATACAATTCTTAAACACTCCACTGACATTTAAAACACCTGTCTTTTTTTTTAATGTGTTCATGGTAGAAAATCTGAAAAATAAAAAAGGAATGAGGAAAAATTTAAAATCTTTAATTCTCTATCAAAGATAGCTATGTTACCAATTCGAGGTGCTTTCTATTTCCGGTGCTTGTTCTTTATGTGGATCATTTTAAAACATAGATCATTTGATCTACGTTTGCTGTACATACTCTCTCCATAGAGCATTATTGGAATAGCACAGAATATAGCTTTACATCTTCTACCATTCAACGTTATAGCATAGCGTTTTCCATATAACTAAATGTCATGCAAAAGTACAATTTAAATTATACAGTATGCTCTAATTCCTGCTCACCAGGTAACAGGATTTCCTTCTCACAATTATCTGGAACTCACTTGGAATCCTCATCAGAATGGTTTATTTAAGAAATAAAGAAAGTTGATACCTTTCCATTAAAATGGTTCAAATAAAATTTCGTGGGTTTAATTTTTGTTATCTGGAAAATTCGCTTATGCAAAAACGTATAGCCATGAGTAAATGAGCTGTTAATGAGTGCATGTCTTGTCTGGTCCAAAAATGTCTGTTTACTTGACAGGATAGAACCCCTATTCTTTAAATCATTGCAGAGAAATAGAAAGTGTGGTATCAATAAAGCTGCATTTTTTAAATGAAAACCCAAAGGACTACAGGTCAAGCAAAAGGTAAGTTCATTACTTGGCAAAATTAATTAATATAAATAATTACTGTAATTCAGATATTCAAGAAAATTTTTCTAAGTTAGCATTTTTTAAAATATATAGTTTATTGATTTTTTACAGAGAGGAAGGGAGAGGGATAAAGAGTTAGAAACATCAATGAGAGAGAAACATCGATCAGCTCCCTCCTGCACACTCCCTACGGGGTATGTGCCTGCAACCAAGGTACATGCCCTTGACCCGAATCGAACCTGGGACCCTTGAGTCCGCAGGACGACACTCTATCCACTTAGCCAAACCAGTTAGGGCCAAGTTAGCATTTTTAATCTTGCTATTCTCTTCCCCTTCAAAATGCATACATGCACACAACAGAAATACACACATGCTTACAAACACATACATGCTCACAGACACATGTCCAGATTTCTGGATTAGTCAATCAATTCTCCACTTTGCTATAAAATTTAATTATGATATTTAGTGACAGATATTTTTCATATCTTGTCACATCTAACTTGCACATGGTGAATCACATACACATGGTGAATTTTGTGCAGAATCGTAACCAGGCTTTTTATCTAAAGTACCAATCAAAACATTTTGATCTTTCATTTAATATAAACAATAAAACCCTTTGCTTTACCTTTTTTGGTAACATTGTAAAACGTAATCTGGAAAGTGGATAGGGGTTGGTTTCACTGTATGAAAAGAACATCTTGAATCCTTCTGCCTTTTTTTTCCTCCTCCTCAAAGGTCCTTCAACTTGGAATTCAGCACAAAATCTGAGCCTAACTAAAATTCAATTTAGTTGTTAATCCCATAAGGGGATACAAGAACTGCTACACATTCTGGCAGTCTCAAATATCTACAAATTTTTACTTTTAATAACGTTTTCCCTGTCTCTAATTTCCTGTGCAAGAAAAATTCTCTTGGACAATTACCCTCCTAATAGCCATGCCAGAATCAATTTCAACTTTAGCTATCTCAGAGAGTTCAGTAGCAGCCTGAGATTTCCCCCTTTCCCCTCATTTGTTTGTTTTGTTGCACAAGAAAACGAAGTTTCTTTTCTTATTGTCTTCTCAAATGCTTCCACATATTGTTAAATGAGCACAGGACATACATGTTTTAGCATAACGCATTCGGACAATATTCAGATCGTCTCCAACTTAAAAATGGGTTAAGTTCTCCACGTCCTTTTATCAATTATTTGAAGCCTATTAGTTACACATCTCTGCAGAGAAACAGTGGTAGCATTAAAGGGCAGATTCCAAGAAAAACGAAAAATAATGTAAACTAGAATGCATCAGTATAAAGCACTTTGAGCAACATTTTAATGGCACCTTGCCACCAGTGATAATAAGAAATTCATTCTGAATTTCAGTAACAGACACCAGGAACACATCCTTCCCATTCAGTGGTTTCTCCGCAGGGGACATAAGGAGTGGCATGTGGGGTTAGGATAGAATGGATGACATAGACATAAATAGTCCCCATGCCAATATCTTGTTAACACTCTACAGCTTCGAAAGGAAACACATTTCTCCCGATAAATCACACCCAAGGGGATCCAAAATGAGAAAAAAACGATAGGTTTACCCTGAAGAAATGGGTGCTCTAGTGTTCAATATATTCATTGGCTTGGTGTTTGTCTGTCAGATTTTTTTTTCCCACTGAGAAGAGGGTAAACTTTTTTGGAAATAACTCAAAAAATGTAATGAAATTCAACTTGTATAGCATTGGGGGCTCAGACACTACTCTCAGATCAGAGGAGAAAAACAGCACTTACTCCCTGAATACATCACCAGTGAGGGACCAAATGACAACTTCATGGCAAACAAGCAGCCAATCCAGTTCCTGCACCCAGTTCAGGTGGCTCTCCTCAATTGCCCCACTGTTACCTGCCGAGCCTGGATGAGGTTTCAGAATATTTTCCTAGAATGGTGCCACATTCTTTACATTAAAAAAAGAATACATCATAATTCAATCAAGGTACTATCACAACAAACAAGAATTACCACATGATCATAACAGGAGATAGAAAAAAACACACACCCAGCATTAGACAAAATTTATTCATGATAAAAACTCTCAGCAATCTAGGAATAGAAGAGAATTTCTTCTACTTGATCATAGTTTGAGAGGTTTTCATAGAACAGTGCCCAGAATTCACCCAGGGTCAGGAATAGGACCTGATCCAATCAGCCAAACTGAAAAACCTGGTATGATTCACAGGGCATTGCAAAGCTGCAAAATTCCTGAAACTGATAAAGGGCATCTACAGAAATGCTACAGGTGACATCATATTTAGTGATGAAAGACTCAGTGCTTTCCCTGTAAGAGCAAGTAAAAGACAAGAATGTTGTTCTCACTGCTTAAATTCAACCTTGTTTTGGAGGTTCTAGCCAGCAGAGTACAACAAGAAGTAGAAATAAAAGACATGCAGCGCTAGCTGGTTTGGCTCAATGAATAGAGCATTGGCCTGCGGACTGAAGGGTCCCAGGTTCGATTCTGGCCAAGGGCACATATCTGGGTTGTTGGCTCAATCCCCAGTAGGGGGCATGCAGGAGGCAGCCAATCAATGATTCTCTCTCATCATGGATATTTCTATCTTTCTCTCCCTCTCCCTTCCTCTCTAAAATCAATAAAATATATTTTTTAAAAGAAATAAAAGACATGCAGATCTTAAAGACAACTTTATTTGTAGACAACGTGATATCTAGTTAGAAAATCCTATTGAATGTATAACACAAAAGTCAATAGAACCATACATCTGGCTTGGGAAGCACAGACGGGCTCTCAGCGAATCTGAAGAGCAGGTTGGGTGGGTGTGAGGCGTTATGAACCCTCCTCCTATAGGCTTCACAATCCCTCTGCTGACTACTTAGGTACAGATTGAGTCTCAAGGTCCCCCCTTTTTTTTTTTTTTTTTTTTACTTAGCTGTGGCCTTCCCAGAATTCATGAGAAGCACCTGGCAACTTTATCTTGCCAAACCTTGAGACTGCTGGCTTCTCTGCGTAGGTAGTAAAACGGCCCTGTTTTTCTTTCCTCTTTTCTCCTCCATTTCTGCATTCTCTTGTTAGGGGAGTTGTTTTTAACCATTTGCTCTGGGGTCCTTGGCTGGGGAAGACAATGGTTTGTTAGTTATAAGCTGGCTGCAAGTTGCCCACACTGTTTGGACTTGTTTTAACTTTCCTGTCTCAGTTTCCCTATTCCTCCTACCCTGGAATCCTGTAACATTATTAACTCAAAAGAATGTCACAAAGGCACAGTAAATCTACTTTACCCACCCCTGTATAAAGAACTCTTAAAACTTAATGATAGGAAACAAACAAAACAAAACAAAAAAAATTAAAAATGGACAAAAGGTTTGAACACAGATTTTACTGAAGAAGATATACGAATGACAATAAACTAAAAAAGATGTTTATCACGAGTCATTAGAGAAATGCAAATAGGAACCTTTAAGAGATCTGACTACACATAAATAGAATGGCTAAAATGAAAAAGTATCACCTACCAAGTGTTAGCAAGGATGCGGGAGAACCTGAAGTGAACGGCTGGTGGGAATATAAAACGGTGCAACCTTTGCAGAACCGTTTGGCAGTTTCTTAATACATTACACATACACACACCATATGATTCAGCTATTCTACTCCTGGTATTTACTTAAGAGAAATTAAAGTGAGAATCCATACAAAGCTTGTACATGAATGTACATTGCAGCTTTATTTGTGATAGCCAAATACTGGAAACAAACCACACACCCATCCACAAGTGGATGGATAAACAAACGGTGGTGTAGCCATACAATGGAATACTAGTTAGTAAACAAACAAAAAATAAACAACATACTGAACATAAACAAATTTAAAGTGATTCTTCTGAATGAAAGAAACAAAGGGAAAAAAGTACATACTATATAACTCTATTTATGTAAGATTTCTAAAAATGTAAACTAATGTAGAGTGACAGAAAGCAGAACCGTGGTTGCCTGGGGGTCATGGGGCAGGAATGGTAGGGAGAGATTGCAGAAAGGTACAGGAACACTGGGGTTTCACAGGTGTATTCATATGTCAAAATATATCAAATTGTATACTTTAAATATTTGCAGTTTATTGTATGTTGGTTATACCTCCAAAAAGCTGTATAAAAACTAAAAAATGAAAGTAATCACCAGTACAGACTCTTATTTAATCCTCTGGGGAGATAGCCAACTGGGTGGATAGTTCATTTTCATGAAAGGAAGAAGTATCAATATTCAAGAATTGTTTCTAAACAGATAGGAAGTTGAAGGGTTATTTTAATTCTGTCCAACCCAGCTAGTTTTATCAAACTATATTGATCATTTTTCAATAATTAAAACTGGCTATTTATTGGCAACAGTGGAGACAAAAAGCAAATGTAGAATTATATATCTGGGCTTTTCCACTTCTGCTGTCAAGACTGAAGTCTCTGAGATTCCAGGCATCTCCAGCTTGGGAGTGGGTGTGACTGGTGATGGAGAGACCTCTTGGACCATTCAAAGGTCCCAGGTGGAAAAAGGCATCTCTTATTTTGGGTCTTTAAAGAGAAAACATCGCACTCTCACCTCCAGAACCAAACTCAGCATCTCATAATGCTCCCATTTCTCTCTCTGGTTCATACAACCCAGGCCACTCCTGTCTGCCCCTTCTTATCTCTTCAGCTGACACATTTGTAGAAAAGCTACAGGTTCCAGTTCTTCACCTTGCATTGAGAGAGAATTGAATCTGTGTGTGGGATCCCACCATAGCTATGTTCAAATCTTGCTCACCAGCACCGAGTCACATTTTAAATCAAATAAAAAATCTACACCCAATCTACAGGGTTATGCCTTTTACTACTTCTACCTTTCAAGGTGAGAAAATCCTAAACAAAACAACATACAATGTAACATTTTCCCTGGAAAGAGCTTTGCTCACCAATCAAGGGCAGGTAAAAATAAACAGTCTTAAGGTCTCTTCTAAACACGAAATGGTTGTCTGAGCTTAGGCAGGTCACAACTTGTCAGTCCTTGGTTTTCCCAGCTGTAGAAAAGAAAGGATTATACGCAATGATCTCGAAGGCCTCATTCAATGCTATGCAGACACATATGTTCCCAGGCCTTAGTGAGTTTACAATCTGGTAGGAGTGTAAGACTAACCATCCTGAAAAAACAGCAAAGCGTTACTAGACAAAACACAATCAAGGGTTCAATTATGTGGTGCGGATCCTGAGTGCTGTAAGGATTGAGTGCACAGTAATTCCTGAGGTTGGAGAAACGAGTCCGGGCTTCATGGAGAAGTGGTGATTTCATCTGGGTCTTAGACATGACGTATGAGCATTGTAATTCCAGAATCCACTGGGGCAGTGGCTCATTTTCAGGGCGGAAGCTGTGTCTTCATAATTGTTGTACTTTTTCTCCCTAAAGCTCCGTGTCTACACCATTGGTTTAGCTCCACATCCAGTTTATCTTGTCCTCTTTACTGAGGAATCATGCACGCTAGTCCAACCACGTTGTACTAAGTTCTTTCATAGCCAGGCCTCTGCTCTATAGTTCTGTACCCAGAATCATCGATTCTATCTCAACACCAGAGTAAATCGTACTCTATGACACAGCCCTTTCCAAACTCTTTTCATAGAATTGAAATAAAGTGTGTGATAAGGGTAAGATTCAGAGGAAAAGAAGTGATTAGAGAGAACTCTGAGGAGACTGGAGAGTAGGGGGTGGTGATGGTCGATGCTCTGTCCTACGTATATACCACAAAGGCACACATATACCCACATATAGGCCACTCTTTGTGGTCATTGGCTGATGCAAGAATGGGAGCTTCAAGGTTTTTGGTAGTTTTATCTGTTTGTTTTATCTCTACCAAACTTCTACTCTGTTTGCTGACTTTTAAAACTCTTTCTTGACTCTTTATAATTGGGGTTCCCATGCTGAGGTCATTAGGAAATTGTGGTAACTTTGTCCATATCCTTCCCCCAGCATCCAGTATGGAGCTGTGTATAGATTGATGATTTATAAAATACCCATTTCTTTATTTATCGCTTAAATTTAATTTTCCTTGGGTAATTGAAATGCTGTTGGCCTTATTAAATTACTATGGTGTCAAATTTCAGAGCATAGTTAATTCTGACTCAGCAATTGGCTGAGGCAAGAAGCCTCAATGAACATAGACCTGCCCGAACAAGGCAAAAATCGGGGACATGATGGCTTAGGGGGCTTGAGTATGGCTTAGGGGGCTTGAGTATGGCTTAGGAGGCTCTGTGCAGAGCAGGAAGGGACTGGTAGATTGCATTAATGACCCAAAACATTCTTCATCTCTTCCGCAACTTCTGACCTTTGCCGTGTGATTTTGCAGTTAGAGTAAAGAGGTGAATCCTGTTTCCCCTCCCCTTGACTTTGGGCTGGACTTGTACTTGCTTTGGCCACTTGAGTATAGTAGCAGTAACAGTGTGCCCGTGTCAAACCTAGGCCTTGGGACGCCTGGCACCTCCCCCCTTGCTCTGCTCTTGCTCCTGTGCATGGCCATGGGAACATGCCTGGGTGAGCCTGCTGGAAGCTGAAACATAGGAACAGAGCTGAGATACCCATCATCCCAGCCAAGGCCACACTAAACATCAGATCCCAAATGTGTGCGTAAACCCAGCCAAGATCAGCTGAGCCCAGCCCATATCCACTGAACCCTGAAAACACGTGAGCCCACAAAATGTTCATCATCACACACCACTGAGGTGGTGAGATTGTTTGTTCTGCAGCATCACTGTGGTGATAGGTAACTGATGCAAGTGCTTCCCTGCAGCCATGGAAAGTGAGGCTGCTGTCCACCTGCATCTCTAAGTCACCTGGACACACCAGTGCGGGAGGAGTTGTCTGACTTCACACTCCTCAGCCTTATTGGTCTATTTTATTTGGAAGCAGAGTTGGCCTCATTTGGGCTGATAAAGTCTGAGAGGTTCTTGGGCAAGTGGGAGGCACAAATGTCTTCAAGGTGGAGATGCTGTCCTTTCTGCTAAAAGGAGGATGCCTTTTTAGGCTCAAGGGATTGATTAGGAAAAAAATAAAAGAGTATGAGCATATTTTATAAGTAGGCTATGCCATTGACACTAAGTTTTCAGGAAACTTGAGTGAATTAAAACAAAAACAAAATAACTAAGCCTAGTAGAATTCCCATCATAGATATGGTGACATTTGGATCTATTAAAATGTCTTGAATAGAACTGATCTATTCCTTCACACAAGTCTTTATTAAGCAACTGTTATATGCCAAACACTCTTTGGGGTATTGGAACTATATTAGTGAACAAACACTCATTGAATAAATACTATGGCCTGGCATTGTGCCAGATACTAAGGAGTCCAGAGATTTTATAAAAACAAACACACCATTTTTAAATTTTTTTTTTTTACCTTCAGGAGCCTGTATGAGGCAGTGGTGCGGGTGATGGAGGGGTGAGGAGTCAATGAATAGTCTTAAATATTCATTAAAACATAGCCAAGTGCTATAAATAGGGTTTGAGCAAACTGTTGGGGGAGCACTGGAGGGAAGTTCTGTGTCTCTTTTCTTTGTTCCCATACAACTCCACCTCCAGTTTTGTGGTCAATTCCTTGATTTACTATTTCTTAGATTCAACCCTTCTTCCTTCTACTCCAGCAAGAGATGCTGGTTGGGCTTTGAAACAACAGACAGATATTGGTTAATCAGATCAAATATTCACAGCTTCTGGGTTACACTCCCAGATAACAGTGTTTAACCCTAAAAGAGTTACCACTGAAGTTGAATCCTGGAGTGCTGAAATTTGGGAGTGAGCGTCTCAGACCCCACACTAGTGTGACTGCCTCTACCTTCCAGCACAGGGCCACACTGTTGGGTCCTCTTGCTTTCTTCCTTGGAAGCCTAAAGCTACTCCAAGTGTTGTATACGTTCAATAAAAATAAAAAAACATGAATCACTCCCCAGCTTCAGAAACTGAGGAAGTTGTTCAGACGAGGACCCGAGCTCTGAATTCAAACCTCAGCTCCACAGTGAGTTACTTTAAGTATCCTATGCCTTGGTTTCTTAATATGGAAAAGGGGGAGTTATATTAGTAATAGGGTTGCCCTGAGGATTATAGAAGATAATCCAGATAAAAGCTTGACACAAAGTAGGTGCTCACTAAATTTTAGGCATTTCTATCTCCTGACTTTGATCCTTAATTTTTACAACTCCAATTTGGGTCTAGAGCCTAAGTTGATTGTGTGAAACAGGAGAGCTATATGGATGGTGTCCAAGATCCTCCCAAGCCCTACATTTTCTGATTCTAGGGGCACAGGATACTGCATCAGGAAACAGAATGTCTAGAAATTTTGCAAAATGACCACTAGGTGGCAACATGTTGTCATTTTTACTGTCCCCACTGCCTAAGTTTGTAACAAGAACCCTAAGAGACCACATATGCCTTCTCTGATAATTAAGAATTTTATCACAAACAAAAATGGACTGGCTATTGTCATTATTTGAATAGGAATAGCTCCAATTAGTGGCTTCTTGTTTAAAAAATAACATTTTTTATTCACATGTTTGAATCATTTACCCTATATCATGAGAGCAACAAGTTAAGTATTCCACTCTACATTTCCTAATCAAAGGCTCTTATGTATTTGATTTTTAAATGTTCAGGTTTAACTTGGTTGCCTGACAAAGGAAGAAGAATTTAAGGAATGTTCATCTACATTATTCAAAAATTCCATTGTTTGCACTCTGTTCATTTGCCATAATATTAACAACTTAGGGAGACAACTGATAGAGAAGTTTTTTCTTTTCATGGATTTCATATTCTTAGATTGAAGAATTGATAAAGACAAAAAGTCAGAAATAGCACATTAATTATGTGACCAAAAAAGTGTGGAATTTTTTTACAAATATCAGTCATCTCTCTAAAATGAACTTCTATTTTCTTTGCTTTTGCTACTGATTGGTAGTATATTTATTTGAGGAGGCATAAAAATGACTGAAAAATAAGTTGATGAATCTGGGAAGCAGCTATCAATGAGAGAGCGAGGCATGAACAAAAACATGTTTCTGAACAAGGGAGAGAACATTCCTGGTGATGCGAATTACCATTAAAGATCTCCATCCTGAAGGGGTTTAGGTTTATGTGTGAAACACAATTATATAATAAAACCATTTTAGGGAGACTGTTTTGGAAGTAGTTATATGATAAAATCTTACGTTATTTAATATATATTTGAGTACATTATGGAGACTTCCCTAATATATTTGACTACTTACTTACATTTACTATAAAGCATTAAATGGATGAGGGAAAAATTGATATTAATGAATGAAGTTCCAGAACAAGTATGGGCCTTGCTTCTGAAATCTCACTGCCTACAATAAAATAATATAATCCTAATCTATACATATGCTAAATCTTTAATTTTTAATTGAAAGTCAATAATAATCCAAATATTGCCTGGAAATTAACCTCAGGCCTATTATAAAATTAGCATTCTCAAACTCATATTTTAAAGCAAGCTTTCAAATCATTTTTGTTGTTGTTAGTGACGGTGCTGGGGTCCATGTTGGAAAAGGAGGTATATTGATTACAATTCACATTATTGAGGAAGGGTCATCCAGCAAAAGACTTCCATTATATTGAAAGTTACTCTATGGTAATGTGTAAATATTTGCAAATGTTATAGAGTAGGTTTTTATCTGTTTGTTCTGCAAAGAATACACTGTCAATCCATGGGTTGTCTAAAACTATTTAAAGTATAGTTGCTGAGAGCTGGGAGCATAGCATAGCCTTAGCAAGGACAAAGTATATCATTGTTCATTAAACAAATATTTATTGACTTGGTGACACAGGACTTAGGAATTCATTGTTGATTCAAACAGAAATAATCTCCACCTTCACCATTGCTCATATATTCTAATAGGGAAACAGACAATAAGTAAACAATTATGATACATGTAGTAATTATGGGAAAGCAGGCTGGTGGAAATTTTGAAATACAAGAAGAAAGTTTACCCAGAGCACACACTGAAATTTAAGTCTACTAAATCAATGACTTGTACATATAGAACAAAGAAACAAAAACAAACCCATGTTGTTTAATATAACTAATTAATGATCTTTCAGATCATCAGCAAACATGTCGCACTACCAACTTGTTGGTACCCTGCTATCCTTCATGTAGCACACAATCTATAAAAGGAACTCTTTATCTGAACCCCACCTCACTGCTGAGTCACTGAATTGAACCTCCAGTGCAGACTCCATTGGTCCAGTCTATGAGTAATGCTCTCCACTCTGGGTGCTGGCAGCAGGTGAAGTAGTTCTCTAGAAAGCCCAGACACTTCTGCTCACACGAGTGAGCTGTATGCTTCTTAAGTATCAATTGCATTATTTTTCCAAATCTGTTTATGTCAGCTCTATGCAACATTTTAGTTTTGTAATTTATTTAAATATACACACTGATGTAGTACAAAAATGAATAGTTGTTTTTATGAAAAATATGTTGAATGCTTTGAAAAGACTCAAAGGTGAGTTGCTAAAATACTTTTTCTCTCAAAATAGGTGTAGATAAGCCAATGAATTAATTAGTACAAACAGGAAACACATGGAAAGGACCTACACTTGGATTGTTTCGTAAGTGTAAGTTCTTGCTCTCACTAAAAGAACTGAATTTGGACACTTTAGGCCATGCCTATGTGAGCATGTTTATTTAGAATCAAGATGCCCCAAGATGATCCATTAGAAGTCAGCCACTTACTCAAAGACTTGGGCCCTGCCTCAATAAACGGATGAATAAATGTACACTTATGTTTTAAGTTAAAGTCAGATAAAGTATTTGCATGCCATTTTTTATGATTCCACCATTTTAACCAACTTTTTGGATTACACTACAAATTTTCACTAAAAGATTCTTTAAAGAGTAGTCAAACATCCCCTACTTCCATTTCTTTACCCTTCTGACTCCTTAACCCCTTGACTCAAGACTTCAGCAATCTGCCCAGCCAGCATGGCGCAGTGGTTGAGCCTCGACCTATGAACCAGGAAGTCATGATTCGATTCCAGGTATATGCCATGGTCCGGGCATATACCTGAGTTGCAGGCTTCATCCCCAGTGTGGGGTGTGCAAGAGGCAGCCAATCAATGATTCTCTCTCTCCCTCTCCTTTCCTCTCTAAAGTCAATAAAAATATTTTTTAAAAAAAAGAACTTCAGCAATCTCAGACAGTTCCCCCATCAACCAGAACCAGTGGCCTGCTCTCACCTGTCATTCATTTCCTTTCCATTCCTAGTTCAGGACCTTGCATTTTGCAGAAGCCTCCCAGCTATCCCACTGCCTCCTGTCTGCCTGCCTATACATTGATGGCAGATTAATCTTCCTAAAGTAGAGTTTGGTTCAGGTTGCCCAAGTCCTACCTGGAAGATCTGTGGGGTCTGGCAGGAGTAGGTTTGACAAAGGAGGGTGAGCAAGGGAGAGGAGCATGGGGAGAAGGAAGGATGAGGAGGGGAATGCATGGAGGGACTCCAGAGCGAAGTTGAATGAACCATGTAACCAAATCAGAGGAGTGAGTAGAAAAATTCAAATTGTGGTAAAGGGGAATCCAGGAGACCTGTGCCATTATGTGAAGAATGAAGATTTAAAGCGAAAAACCATAAAGGGAAATAGGATTGGAGGACCGGAAGGTGGAATATAGTATTGAATGTGGTCAGAGTAATAAGAAGACCCTAAAGAGCAAGAAGTAGGGCTGGAGTTGGCTTTCTCTGAGCTACTTGATGTGTGGTTTGGAGTTGGTGTTGAGTTTCAGAGCTGTGGTGACTTTCCAGTTTCTACCTATCTTAGAGGATTCCTTGCATGCTTTCTTGGTGGGACTGTTGACCAAAATGCTCTTCCTATGGACCAAATGATGAGCAATTGACACATGTACGATTCTCTCTCGGAAATTTGAATCTAAGTGAAAAGAAGCAAAAGGTTGGAGTTGACTCACTCCAGCATCGGTGACTCGGAAAGACTCCCTCTAGGTCCTGCTCCTTGATCCCCAATCTAATAGAACTATCTGACTTCTCTTCTTCTGAGAGCTGGCTGTTCAGCTTTTCCTTTGATTCTGTGACCTCTTTCCAATGAACTAATCCAATGAATTCTGTTAGGTGCACAGTTTCTGTTGTCTACTACCTGAGAGCACTGACTGACCCTCCAGCTTCCAGAGTGGGGCTTTTCTATCCTAACATTCAATGATTCCCTATGATCTGGAAAATCAAGTGCACGTTCCTCACAATGGAATTCAGGCCTCCAAAAATACAATAGCAATCCACTTCTCAAGTTTTATTTTCTACTATTTATCTACATGTATCTGCTCTCCAGTAAATCAGTTACCATCTGGGGTAAATCATTATGGTAAAGGCTGACAGTGAATCATGCCTCCAGGTATCCACGCCTTTGTGGAGTCCCTCCTGCATTGACTCTGGGCTGGGCCTTGTGACTTGCTTTGGCCAAGGGGACATTAGTAGATGCGACAGAAGCAGAGGATTGAAAAGCGCTTGTGCATTGGAGCTTCCCCTCTTAGAACGTTGCTGCCACCATGTGATGAGATCCGGTCTAGCCTATTTGAGGCTGAAAGAGCATAGCCACCAAGAGAGAGGCCCAGCTGTCCCAGCCCCCAGTAAGCCTGCAGCTGACGCCTCATGAGCACACCATTAGAATCAGACCGCAAGAAATGACAAGTGATTATTTTAAGCTACTGCATGTTAGGGTAGGATGTCTCATAGCAAGAGACAACTAAGACAGAAATTGTTCCCATCTCCCTCATCAGAGCTACACGCTCATGAGATACAGTTTTTATCTTCCAGCCACCAGTTTGCCCACCTGCTTCACTGCCACAAAACGTGGGTCTGGGTCAGCCCTTCCAGCCTCCTACAGCAGAGTCCTCACTGCTCTTCCAGACTCCCCCATGTTTCCTTGCTGCTCCTCTAGCCTCTGCCTGCTGTCTGGTCACGAAGTCAAGGCCACGTGTTTTCATTTATTTGTTATGACAGCACCTGCATAGCCAGTTTCCATCTCTTGTAAAATATTATCATCGTATTTTTAATGTGATACAACATTTTTGAAAGATGAACCTTTCCTCCTGTACTAGATGGGGTTTCTCCCTCTTTTTGAAACCCTCGCAGTACTCTGAGCCTCTTTCGTGGTATTAATGGTTTGCGTCATATTCTTTCCTGCCTTGTTGTTGTCCTCTGGGTAGTCTCCCATGCAGCATTTTATTGGATATTAGAGCAGTCGACTCTACCATCTCTATGCTTTGTTCCTCAAAACAGGCTCCCCAGACCAAAGGCAGTAACATCACTTGGGAGTTTGTTAAGAATGCCAACTCTCAGACTCTACCCCCAAAATACTTAAACAGAATCTGTACTCTACGAAGACCACCTCCAGGTGATTTGAAAGCATATTAAAGTTTGAAAAGCAGCTGCACATTAGAATACCTTTGGGACATAAAAAAATATCCCAATGCCTGGGTACCACACAGATGAATTACATTAATTTACAGTGTGGGTTGAGACCCACTGTGCTACAGTAGAATTGGCAGATTTAGCAAATAAAAATACAGAGCACACAGTTCAATTACAAGTTCAACAGTAAATAACTTTTTAGTGTATCTCAAATACTGCATGGGACATATTTACATTTCTTTGTTGTTGACCTAAAATGCTAATTTAACTGAGTACCCTAGATTTTATCTGGCTGCCCTACTCTCATGATTATATGGGACAGTAAGTTTTCAAATATCACTGTGCAGCAGAATCACTTATCAACACGGAATCCTAGGCTCCCATCCTCAGAGTGTCTGGGTCAGTGGAGCTGGGATGAGGCATAAGAATCTGGATTCCTGACAAGTTTTCAGGGTGAACGTGTTGATCAGGGAACCACTTTTGAGAACCATTGGTCTAGCATTAGATCTGTCTGAATTGATACCGTGGCTATCTTCATCAGCAGTAGTGAACATGAAAAACTTTATAATGCAGATGAGGATCATGATAGGGTCAGGTACCTTCGTAAGAAATAAGTTCCTCATTGGACATCATGAGCTTCAAGTGTACTGCTCCCTCCAGGGGCAGTCCAAAGCTTGGCTTATCTCTAAGAATATGACTCTAAACCAGAGCTGTCCCATAGAAACACAATGTGAGCCACAAATGTTTTTTCAGTTTTAGATGTTATATTAAAACTAGAGGCC
The DNA here is from genome assembly GCF_951640355.1 of Cnephaeus nilssonii. Classification (NCBI taxonomy): domain Eukaryota; kingdom Metazoa; phylum Chordata; class Mammalia; order Chiroptera; family Vespertilionidae; genus Cnephaeus; species Cnephaeus nilssonii. The sequence continues at coordinate 39,367,853 of NC_137082.1, read as the reverse complement.
TGGTGCATGAAATTCATGCATGGGGCGGTGTCCCTCAGCCTGACCTGCACCCTCTCCAATCCAGGACCCCTTGGGGGATGTCCAGCTATGGGATCAAGCCTAAACCAACAGTCAGACATCCCTCTTGCAATCCAGGACCACTGGCTCCTAACCTCCAATGGCCCTCCCCTGCTGGCCTGGTCACCCCCAATGGCTCTCCCCTGCCAGCCTGGTTGCCCCCAACGGCCCTCCCCTGACAGCTTGATCGCCCCCAACAATCCTCCCCTGCTGGCCTGGTCACCCCCAACAGCCCTCCCCTTGCAGGCCTGGTTGCCCCCAACTGCCCTTCCCTGCAGGTCAGTTCGCCCCAAACTGCCCTCCCCTACAGGCCATTTTGCCCCCAAATTCCCTCCCCTGCTGGCCTGATCACACCCAACTACCCTTCCCTGCTGGCCTGGTCACCCCCAATGGCCCTCCCCTGCCGGCCTGATTGCCCCTAACCACCTGCCAGCCTGTTCTTGCCCCTAACTGCTCTCCCTTGCTGGCCTGATTGCTCCTAACTGCCTCTGCCTCAGCCCCCACCACATGGCTTTGTCTAGAAGGAAGTCGGATGTCCGGAAGATAGTCAGTCAACCCAGTCTAATTAGCATATTACCCTTTTATTAGTATAGATATGTAAATAAACAGGTGAATTGATGTTAGCAATATATTTTAATGCAATATATCGAAAATCTCATTGTTTTAATATGTGACCATTACAATTATCCATGAGGTTATTTACATTCTTTTTTTCATAGCAGGTCTTTGAAATCAGGTGTTTATTTTATGCTTACATCACATCTCAGTTCAGACTAGCCACATTCTAAGTACTCAGTAGCCATGTGTAGCTAGTGGCTGCTTTATTGAAAGGTGCTGCTTGAAACTATTGCCTGACCCTGAACTTGGCCCTCATCCGGACACCTCACTCTTCTCTGACCACAAACTTGGGCTAGTTCCCAGACTAGTTGTGCCCTGTGATTTTTCTTTTTCTCAAATTCCTAGCCCTAACCTTTACCTTCTCATTCCTGTGCCCTTACTCAAGGGGAAAAACCACATGAGTGAAAATCTTAATGCCAACAATAATGAACCAGGCTTAAAGAGACCTTGTTGCCCATCCAGTGTAATGTGAGAGACTGAAACATTGTGTGAGTCTATTGAGTCCTTGCTTTGAACAGGTTTTCCCATCACACAGGAGGCTTACTAGGTGTACTGGTTAATAATGCAGATATTGGTTGATAATGGGGATTGAACGTTCTAACCAGTTAAAAATGCAGATTTTATAATCAAAGAAAACACAATAATTGCAAGAGAAACATCAAAAGTGCTTTATTCAAAGTAATGTCCATCGCTAGCTACACATTTCCCTCATCTTTCAGGTAATTTGTGGATACCATCCCAATAGAACTTTTCTTGTTTTGAGGCAGACCATTCAGAGACCCAATTTTCCACCTCTTGGTACATTTTGAAGTGCTGCTCAGAAAGTGCGGGTGGGTTAATACTTCCATGCAAGATCTTTTAACGTGTCTTTAACTGGTTTTGAAGTGTGTGATGGTGTGTCATCATGAAGCAAAATTACTTTGCCGTGTCTTCTGATCCATTCTGGTCATTTCATGATCAAAGCGTGGTTCAAATTGATTATTTGTTGTCGGTAGCAATCAGTATTAACAGTTTCACCTGGTTTTTGAAGCTCATAATATACCACACCTTCCTGATCCCACCAAACGCAGAGCATTGTCTTCTTTCCGAAGCTATTTGGTCTTGCAGTCCATGTTGATGGTTGACCTGGATCAACCCATGATTTTGTGCGTTTGGGATTCTCAAAATAAATCCACTTTTCATCACCAGTCACAATTCGATGCAAAAAAAGACTTTCTTTGTGCCGTTGAAGCAACGTTTTACTGATGACTTTTCAATTTTCCATTTGTCTTTCGTTCAGTTGATGTGGCACCCATTTTCCTTCCTTTAAAATCTTTCCCATTGCTTGTAAACGATTGGAAATTGTTTGCTGAGCAACGTTTAATCTTTTTGCAAGTTGTTTTTGAGTTTGACATGCCTCTTCATCCTTGTAATTGTTGGTCTTCAAATTTTTTCAGTTGACCTGGACGTTCTTTGTCTTTCACATCAAAATCATCACTTCTAAAGTATTTAAACCAGCGTTCACAAGTACCTTGAGATGGAGCATGTTCACCATAAGCTCCCCAAAGTATAAGATAACTTTCAGCAGCACTTTTCTTCAAAATAAAGTAATGAATTAAAACTTCCCACAAATGCTCTTTTTTGGCATGAAATTCGATATTTTTAAGCGTAAAAATATCTATGATGTTAACACCTTCAGAAAATTTGACATATGAAGTTTTGAAGCTTGTTGTCAATACAACAAAATAGCATACATATCAAATCGCACATATATCAACATATGTGTAACTCCTTCTATTGAAAAAAAATCCACATTATTAACTGGTACACCTAGTAATCAAAGTCTCAGTCCAAGAAGCCCTGTTGAGGCTTTGTTTCCCCTAGTTTTAAAATCATAAGTGCCAAAGAGATAACACTTCTCTAAGATAGCTTCAATCCTATAGCTTCAATTTTCAAGAAAAGGAGATCCATATAAGTAACACAAGCAAAGGAGAAGAAAAATCACTGAAAGGTAATTGGCCGAAAGTCTTAAGTTCCTGAGTAAAAAATAAACAGGGTACTGTACTTGAAACCATCGTTTATATATTTTTTTCACACATCAGTGGCATATTTATCCCAGATTTGACACTCTTTTAGTTGTAAAGATGCCAAAGAGTTTGGTAATTCTACAGTTAAAAGTCAAAAATAAATTATTTATCAATCACATTGCTTTATGAGGCAGAAAAACAATATGTACTGATTTTCTGTGTATCAGTCCTATGTTCACAGCCTAGGAAGGTTCAGATCAATTTCAGCTGGGAGACGTGTGAGATCTGGACCTTGGTTGCTTTAATGGCATCTAGGGCTTTCTAAAGCTAGGATCACTGTTGTGGTCTGGAATTAGGTTTGAGGTCCTGAGACTTGGGTTAAATTTAACCTAGATCATCAACCAGATGAATTTTCGGCTACAATTTCAACTGTAAACAATCTGACAGGGTGATTGGCAGCCTCTCATTATAGAGGCGTACTGATTAATTAACACAGAGCTTAATTAATTTTGTAAGGCAAAGAACAGTATTTCTTTGCAGTGAAAATCAATATTGGAATACTTGGAACTCATTCTTGGGGTTAATTTCACTCAGGTATTTAGCTCACTTTAAATTCACAGTTCTTAATAAATGTTATCTTCTTCCAACTATTAAGGTAATTGGGAATATTTATGACACTCTACCTGAAGTTATTTTTGGAAGACTGTGAAGTGTAAATAAGTATATTCTTTTATTCTTGCTTAGGTTTCAAAAGCATATTTCTATTATTGTATTTGTCAGGATGTTACACTACACTGTTAAAGGCAAAGATGTATGTAGAAACTGTAGGAACATCTACCCCCACCCCTGGGTTTTGGTAGGAATTATCTCAATGCTGTGCTCAATGGACATTTAAATCATTTTGCCATTGTCAATGCCTAGAGAATTATTTCCTTAAATATTGGAGTGAGTCTTTGGGGCTCTTCAGAAAAGAGTTTCTTCCTTTGGCATATGACTTAGCAGAGTTCTCTATTCTGAAAATAAACCATGAATGGGAGAGTTTCTGCAGCCTGCAAGGTAATTTTCTGGGAAGGCCTGAAGAAAGTCCAGAGTTTGAAAACTGGAAGGGCTGGGATTCTCCCTCCTCCTGGGAAAGAGACATGATACCTGCCAAGAAGCTCAAGATGAAGACTGAGCCACAAGGCATCACTTGGACCATCTAAAGTCTGAGCTCAGGGGGACAAATGAAGATGCTCGCTTCCCTGAGGAAGACAGTGATGAATGTGGCTTTGGCCAGCTGTGCAGCACAGAGACACACAGAGAGAGGGGACAGAGTGGGAGGTGGCCTTGTGAGAAAAGGTGCTCTAGGAATGTCCCGTAGAGGACAAGAACTTACTGTAAGCCCAGAAGCCCAGGAGGACTCAGGAGCACCTTCTTCTTTTCCTCTGCTAAACCAGGAGCTAGAGCACAGCTCCAGGGGCCCTAGAGGGGCACAGCAGAGAGAGCAGAAAGGAAAGGACTGTGCCCTGAGAGGCCCAGGGAGGACTGTGAGAAGCAATGGTTAGGAAACTGGTGTAGGACTAACTGATCTTCCTGTTGCACCTGTAACATCTGTGAGAGATGTATTTTCCTGTAGCTTGCAGAACAATTCTAAGGTGATTTAGTAATTACTTGGTTAAGCCAACTTTTAAAGTAAATTTCATTCCTTAAAGAATCTCTTTAGGGCCATAGAGAGGGGAGCAGTAACCCCTTAGTGCTCAAGTGTGAGGGTGTCAGTGAACCCAAAGTCCAGGGAGAACCAGTGATGTGGGACAGGAGGAGCTGAGGTACCAGAGGGAGAATTTCAGGGTCAGCTGTGGACTCCTGAGGCCCCATGACTACTTTGTTACTGAAGCAGCTGAAATGTGACTCCCCAGGTGTCTGTGACCACTTGATACCACACACACACAGGTCAAGTGCACACAAAGGGGACTTTCCTTGGCCAGTAAAGATAAGCTGTGACTTTGGCCACTCTCTGTTTTCAGGAACAAGATGCTAATTGATTTCTTTACAGATTTTAAACAGATTCGAACTGTTCGAACTGTCCTAAATATCTTTCTTTTTGATTTGTAATCAATATTTCACCATTCATTATCATGAAACATACATATGTAAGTTTTAAATGGTTCCATCTGAGTCATATTAATTAGTTAAATAGGCTTCTGATTGAATCCTATCTTTATGGCATTATGAAATTTACAAAAATATCTGAGACTTCAAAGCTACATATATCCAGTTTTTCTCCCAATTCATTAGCTGTTTTTTTCTTAATCTCTGCTACATCCTCCTCTTTTTGTCATCCCGGTATTTTATCTTCATACTCATCCCCTTAATTATTTCATCCAGTTCTATAATTTTCCAATGCCTTTAATAATTCACATATTTATTTTTATACAATTATACCCAGTATTGAACTCCAGACTCCCATATAAAACTACCTCAATGTTAAATCTCTCTATTGGATATTTAATAGGTATTTTAGTCATAAAAGTTTGAAATGAAATGCTGCATTTTCCTCTAAATCTTTCTTTTTATTTTATTAATCCATAAAGTAAGGGTTGGAACTGTAATGCTGTGAACAGGTTCAAGAAACAGATAATTAAAGAAAGTTCTGCTTGTTTGGTTTGGGAATATATTAGGTTTTCCCCTATTCCAGCAGAAGGAAAACAAAAAAGAACACAACAAAATGAGCTGCTGGAGTATATTGACATTATCCTTTCCAACTGCAGGTAGAACAAGGATAAAGGAAGAGAAGAGGAACAAAAGGAAGCTAAGACAACCCATCTCCACATTTAGGCTCTACCTATAACCAAAAACTTTGTCTAACACGACCTTCCCACGGCCTTGCTCTGGCTTCACATCCCTCCTCCAAACATAGAAATACCTGGATGAAGTATTTAGAATAGGCATCACAACTCCCATACCTTCCTCCACTCTTGTCTATGCCTCTTTCATGAGGGGGAAGGGATCACAACACAGAGGAAAGTTATATTATTATTCTAGCTACTGCTAAGTCAGAGGGGGTGAAGCTTATAGCAGAAAGAAGGGTTATGAAAAACAGAACACATCAAGTCCAAAGGAATATACCAAACTGTGTGGCCTCCAGCTGGTTTAGGTTGGTTCATCTACTAGTCTACCAGATGGTTATGGTAGGCAGCTTTTCTGATTGGTTGGTGCCACTGCTCAAACCAGCAGGCACGTATTTTGAATATTACCCTTGGTTATGTCATGGTTTCTGTATCTATTATGTGAAAGTAGCCTTACAAAAGGTGCACCTGTTCAGACAGACTTGTATACACAAGTAGACACTCATATATTGTTCATAAATATTTGCTAAGTGTTCTACTGATGAACTCATAACAACAACCAGAGTTTCTTTCCCTACAATGTAGGTTGCTAATAACTCCACATTCTTGTTAATCCTGAGAGGTTCCCAGCTTCCCTCCATACAAGATTTACTAAAGTCACCTAAGTAGTAGTACATTTGCAGAACTATGAAACAGTACTTCATATTATGCTTTCAGGTCAAGTTCTCCATCTCCCCCAGAAAAGTGCCCAGAAATCTCACCCTCCCCTCTTTGCTTGTCAATTTCCTCTGGGGCTTACATACAAATTTTTTCTCTTAACTATTATTACTTTTAGCAACTTTCTCAAAAAATACTTGAAATATAGAAAATCGCTTAGCTCTGTGGTACTGGGCCATCTATCCTGTGTTTACCTGGACTATAGGGGTACATATCCCTCTCCATGAAGTGTTAAGCCCAGGAAGAGGGATGACAGGATCTCAGAAAGCAGGACTGAGCCAGATCCCAGCTCAGAGGAGGAAATGTGGTGTTTATGGGACCAACTTGCAAATGCAAACATGAGCAAACCAAAGCAACGGAACAAAGGATCCTCAGCCGCTGGATTTCTCCCATGTTTAAAGTTGTTATAAACATCCATGGCTAAGTTTGGAACAGGTTTGTCTATAAACATGCATTTATCTATTTAATAGAACCACAAGGGTAACTTAACCAAAACTTACCTAAGAAACATCAATTTTCACCTCTCCAATTGGGGCCCAATCCTCAAGCTCATCACACACACACACACACACACACACACACACACACACACACACACCATTTCTTTTCCTCTTACTGGGTTGGGACTCAGTAATCAAAGGACTCCCAATAAGATTCTGAAAAGCCCTCGGATATTGGGGGAGGCGGGCTGCAGTTTTCCAACTCTGTCCAATGTGAGATGAGTGCATCAAATAATTAGTTAATTATCTCCCCTCCCCAGACCCAATACTTTATGCACTTTCAAAGGAACTCAGGAACCAACCCAAAAGAGTTCCCAATGGTCAAAGCTAGGACAATTTGAGCAACAAAATAAATAATGTAGTATCAATTACAGCTCAAAGTATAGAATATACATGAGTCCATACTGGCATAAGTAAATGGTTGAATAGATGAGTAAGTGGGAGAGAAGGAACATATCTTCCTTGTAGAGTAATTGCAGGTAATATGTGTAGATACCCCCACCCATCCAGCAGGTGGAGTTTTATTCACCCCTCTCCCTCCCCCCCCCCCCCCCCCCCAACCTCCTCTCTTGGGTGTGGGCTGGATTTAGTGACCTTCATCCAAAGAAGAGTATGACAGAGAAAAAGAGTCACTGCCTTGGAAAAACCTGGCAGGCACTGCTTTAACCAAGTGACTCAGGTTGCCATTCCCAGTACTGGGTGGTATTGTTATCTTGTGCCCCCACAGATGCTATGGTGAGAAAGGCACTTTACCTCCGTGGTCTTCCTTCACCAAATTCATCACCACGGTCTAGTCAGGAGGCAAACACCAGACAAAACCAAACAGAGAAATCTTAGCAGAATAGCTTAGCAGAATTCTTCGAAACTGTCAAAGACCAACAAACGAACAGAAACAAGAGAGGCTAAGAAACTGTCACAGACTAGAGGAGATTAGGAGACATGACATTAAATGCAGTGTGGAATCCTGGGGAGGGGGTGAAGAGGAGGGGGATCCACAGAAAGATGTTAGGGGAAGCTAGTGAAATGAGAATTAAGTCAACTTTAGTTACTTGTATGGACAATGCTGATTTCTTAGTTTTGACAAAGCCTCCAGGTAATGAAAGACATGAACATTAGGGGACACCGGCTGAGGGGTTTAGGGCACTCTGTGCTGTCTCTGCAACTTTTAAGTGAATCTAGAATTACTCCAAAATAAAAAGTTTAATTATCAACAACAAAAACAAAAGTTGATGAACTTAGAGTGCAAACTGAACCTTCTTTATAAACTATCCCCCTTATATCTCTCCTGAGAGGGGTGCGGAGTTCGGGAGCGCTGGGGTGCAGGCAGTGCGCCCCGGGGTGCGTGGAGCAGGGAGGGTGCGTCTGGGCGCTGGGCGCGGCGGGAGCCCAGGCTCCTCCCCGGAGCCACCGGGACGCCGGACTTTGCCCCGGGCGCGCCCTTCCGGGCGGAGCTGATCTGTCCCCCAGGAGCTCCCAAGGCCCCCCCAAGGCCACCCAGCGGGAGATCCCAGGGGAGGAGCGGCTCCGAAACCCGCGCGCCCTCAGCGCCCTCCAAGGTAGGCGATCTGCGGCCCCCAGCGCGCGCCAGGTCACCCGCAGGCGGGCGGGCATCCAGGTGCCCTTGAAGCCGGTTCCACCAGCGCAGCTCAGTTAACCAGGGACATGTCCCTGTTAAGGGGCCCTTGTGAGGAGAATATACCTCCAGGTAAAGCGGTCTTCTGTGCCCGGATTCCCTAGGCCAGAAGTGTCTGCTCCTCCGAGAAGAGAAAGGAGCTTCCCCAGACCTCCTATCCCCCAAGCTCCCCTCTCCCTCCCCTGAGCAAAGATAAGTCCTCCTTAGCCGGTGAACACCAGATTATTTCGGTTGCCAGAGGACCCCGCGGTTTCTGTTGTCAGGGCCAGGGAGAAAGCCCTCTGGAAAACTTACTGTCACCTGTGAATCCCCAGGTCGGGGCTCTGGCAGGTCACTGCTCCCGCAATTAAGAGCCCAGACAAATGAATGAATGAAGGTGGTTATCTTGCCCTTCATTCATTCCTGCTGGACTCTGTAGCTGCAGGTGTGCTGTGGTGGGATGGTAGAGCTGGAAGTTCCACAGCCCTGCAGTTGTGCAAAGGCGCAGTGTTACCTTCCAGAAAGGCTAGTACAGGACCGCGCAAGGCTGCTTTTTAGATGAGATGATGATATATGGCTGTGGTTTTCAACCCTCTTCATAATGAAAAGAGAAAAATACACACAAACTCTCTCTCTCTCTCTCTCACACACACACACAAAACACACACACACACACACACACACACACACACACACACAGGGGTGGGCAAAAGTAGATCTACTGTGCCATCGTGACATTCTTTTGAGTAAATAAAACTATTGTCATAACCTGCATGTCTTTTTCCATAGGAACAACTATTAACCCACTTTTGCCCATATAGAGTATATTTGCCTGTAAATATACTATATAGATTGGAAGAAGCAATTAGCCCCGGATATAGCTGAAACTGTGCCAGTTCACCATTACACTATATTGTTTTATTTGAGGAATCCAAACCTTCTTTATTTCTTGGTATATATAGATGAGGTGAAGCAGAGAAATGCAGAGGGGAATTACTGTATTCTGCATTTGCAAGAGGGGGAAAAAGATAGTCTGTCCTTTTGATTTTACCCAACGCTATTAAATATTCAGCTCTGCAGAAGTCTGGTTTTCCAGAAATTTGATCTGAGCTGGAGTCTCAGGTACCCGGACAGACACAATTGGTGCTGTTGTTTCCTGTTGCTGGGCCGCCCCCTCCCCCTGCCCTCACACTCCTGGACAGTGAAGGTCACTGACACAGAGGAATGCCTGCCTGGGCAGGGAATGCCCTCCCAGGGGCCCCTGGATTTACAGAAAGAATGAAAACAGTTTACACTTCCTGGGACCCAGGCAAACTTCCTAAGAAGGAGCCTATCTTTGTGATTTGCTAAATGACTTCAACCTGTTCTAACTACAAAGAGGCTTTTGAAATAAACAGTCACTATTTCAGTTGTATTATTTATTCGCCTTGATGGTCCATGAATCAATACAAGCATGTTATGGGTTACAATGTGCTGGACATCGAGTGGGCTTAATCCAAGTTACGACCAAAGATGAAAAGTAAGCTAGGTTTGGCTAAAACTGAAAAGTGAACTGCGTGTTTATTTGTCTGGGATAAGGACAGAAAAGGAAAAAAAATAAAATTGAAGATTTTGGAGGGAATTTAAATGTCTTTAGAAGTAGTTGTTTCAAATCTTTTGAACTGAGATATTTACATCAAAATCACATGACCATGTATTCATTGAAAAAAGTTCATGACGGCAAAAGGTTACTATCAATTTAATTACACGTTTAAGTGAACTTATATTTTACAAGCATGAAAATTTACCTGCGTTTGGAAAACAAGAGCCTGTATGTGTTTCCATTCAATTTTAGAAAATACTTGGTGTGTCTGGGTTTCCGGCTTATAAATGCATCCATTGAACCAATATTTACTGAGTGCCCCTCCTGTAGGGCACCGTGTTCTGTGTTGGCGACTCAGGGGGACCCAGCCCTGTGTAAATAGCGCATATTCCTGTCCTTGTGGAATTGACACAACATTGGAATCCTCCAGGACACCGAGACCATAGATTAGGAACCACATCAATGATCATCACTTTTGACTGTGATTTAAACCAGCTTAGTTTCAAACCACATATTGTCTTACACTGATTTAAATAATTTGTAAAGGAACTTGTGTGTTATTTGTGTCAGTGGTTTTCTTTCTTCTTTTATATTTCAAGCTTTTATTTAAGGGCAATGATCCAGAATGATTTAGATAGTCCTCAAAAGCAGTGATCCACTCCTCCAGTATGTCTATTCCCAACTTTATTGTCTTCCATCACACACTATTATTTGAAGTTTTTGAAATCCCACGCCCCGTGGAACTAGTGTAGAAGAGCCTCAGACCAAGCCGTCTGCTTGAATGCTCCTGACACGCTCCTCTAATTTTGCCATTTCCATCTCATCATCCTCCAGTTTCACATCCAATAAGACAGAAGGCTTGGCCACAAGTGCAGGTTTTGTGGCTTTCTTTGACTCATGCTGCCCAAGGTGTTCTTCCCTTAGCCTCTTCCCTTCTTCACTTTCCTCCTCCTCCTCAGATCCAAAGAGATCAATGTCATCATCATCTTTAGTATCTGTAGCTCCACTCCCTGTGGTGTCTTCCACACCAGCAGGGCCACACTCGTCCAAAGCTGTCTTCACTCCGGGCAGACAGGAGTGATGGACTTGATGTGATTATACCAACGTGGGGGATAATACATATCGGCAGGTGGTAGGCTGGAGACTGCTTCAAATACTGCCACGTCTGCTTGTGATGGCACAGAGCCCTCGATGGGTCTGGCTCTTGTCCGCAGGTAGTCGTTGAGCACCTGGAGACCAGTGGGCCTGTTCAGGCCTCCAAAACCTCTGGTGCTGGCTGATTCAGGAGTTGGGCAGCCGAAGAGGAAAGAGGTGTACAGGCAATCAGTGACAAGCAATAAGAAGGGGAAAAAAGTGGTTTTCTCTTTTGCTTAGATTGGGGAAGAACTTAGGAGTCAGGTATTCTGGGTTTAATATTGAAAGGTGAACATGGTGGATGGTGCATGCAGGCAGGCTAAACAGCCATCTCAGATGGTGATTAAAGAAAATTTAATTTATTTAGGGAAAGGGAATGGGGGATGGGATATCCAAAGGGAAGGGCTGCCCAGCACCGACATTGGGTCAATGATGGCAGCCAAAATATACTTGGGACAGTGAAACAAGGAAGGGCATAGACAAGGCAACAGGAGAGTGTAGGCCGGGCTGCTCTGGCTCACTGGGAAGTCAGAGAAAAGGGGGCTTAGAGACAGTTCAGGGGTAAGCCCAGGATGAGCTGCCCATTGTTCTCCCAGTTGCAAGTCTCATGTGCTCCCTTAGAGGTTGTAGGATACGTGCCAGTGGGGGAATGGCAAGGGTGTGCTCCTTGGAGGGAGAATGCGCACGGGGTCCTTTGCTTTGCAGGTGGAAATCTTAGGGGAGGTCTCAGGGAGGGTCTTAATAGAATATTCATCAGCATTGCAGGTGTGCTCTTCTAGGGTCCTGGTCTCTACTGTTTGGTTGGTGCCAGGATGGAGTGAGGGGAGTGGGGGGTGGGGAAAGTGAGGAGGTGAGGTGTGGGTGGGGAGGTCATTAGTCAATATAGCTGGTCCTGAGGTAGCCACAGTGCCACTTGTTTGGTTTTGCTGATTTTCTGGACCTGGAGCGGAAATACAGCTGAGACCTAGATGTTATCATTACAGAAGAAAAGGTCACATGACCAGTGATATGCTACAGAGAGGATAGGTTACCCTGGGGGCAAGGTTCTTGTTTTCCCAGTTTTGCCTCTAGCTAGACATTCCTGACCTTTCTGCCCTACAGAGTTTTTGTACCTGCCCATCGTCCTGGAGGTCTAACATTCTGGGGGTCTGTCTAACAAATATTATGAAATATTGAGATATTAAGCCTAAAATAGCTAAATATCAATTATATATAAATTTAATAAAAACTAAACTTTTAGTACTTGATGTCAATAAGTTAGGAGGAAAAAATGAATGAAAAACTTCAAATTGAGAAAATTCTATGCATCAAATTATATTTTCCTGTATATTATGACAGTAATTATATTTCCTCCCAGCGGTAAAGAGTAACTTTATTCAAGCCATTCTTGCCTCCCCTCTTTTTTTCTGCTCTTTTTAAAAAACAGCTTTATCAGAGGTATAATTTATATCCTGAAAAATATATTCAAGTGTATAATTCAATGATTTTTAGTAAATGTACAGAATTGTACAACCATCACCACAATCCGGCTTTAGAACATTTTTATTATCTCAAAAAGACCCCACATGGCTGTCTCCCTCACTGACCCTCAGCCCCAGCAGCCACTAAAATGTAAAGTCTCTTTACATTTGACTTTTCTGTACACTTTATGCAAATGGAATCATACACTATTTGGTCATCAGCATCTGGCTTTTTCCACCTAAAATAATGTTTTTGAGGTTCCTTCAGGTCGTAGAATGTTTCAGTGGTTGGCTTGTTTTTATTGCTTATATTCATTCTGCTGTATGGTTGTGACTCATTTCTGCAATTACATTTAGGTGGTAAGACAGACATGTTGGTCTAAGCTTCCTTGGTAGCATAATTTGAAAATAACTGATGGGAGCCAACCTCGTACTTATATTTATGAAAAATATATTCCTGGTATGGATTGCCGATCTTTCCAGAATGTGACGTAGCTGTGATCTTTCTGTGATACTCCCATGAAAATTGTGAATAGTAAACCTCATGCTGATAGAAAGAAGCCTCAGTCATTCAGTCCTTTAAAAAATGTTTCTATTGATTTTTTGAGAGAGAAAGAGAGAGAAATATTGATGTGAGAAAGAAAAACATCAATCAGTTTCCTCCTATACACCACCCTGATCAGGGACTGAACCACAACCTGAGCTTGTGCCCTGACCAGGAATCAATGACACTCAACCAACCGAACCTCTCCAGTTAGGGCCATTCAGTCATTTCGGTTGGGCTTGGAAGATGTTTAACTCTTGACATTAATATTTGTAAAGAAGATACATCTCCTTTGCTACATTTCATCCCAAATGTATGCATTTAGAATAAGGAAATGTTGATGATCCTTAGACCTAACAGTAACAACTGAATTACTCTTCAAAATATGAGCGCTTCTTGGTAACACATTTCAGTGGTAACTTAACATAAAGCATGAATCATCCATACCCTTTAGCCAGTAATTAGGAGGGAGAGTATCTAGATTTATAAACTTTTAGTTTTATTATTCTGTTGTTTCTATGACTGTGCTGAAGAATGAAACTGATATACCTGTTCTTTTATTTACAAAATCAGGCACTCATTTGAGCTCTTTCTAGTAGATCAGAGAAAATCCAAAACAGAAGGAATGCCACTCCTTTTTTTTCTGTGTTTTTTTTTTTTTTTTTTTTTTTTTTTTTAGGACCTAGACGGAAACTGTAAATGACCCAGGTTCCTATGAGGTGGTGTTGTTTTTCTGTGTGTTTCCTATAGAACAGAGCAAATAAGAACCTCCTAACACTGCATAGGCATTGACCTTGGAATGCCTCTTTTAGCAATCGGGAACCTTGAACAGCAGTCAATCACAGCTGTTTTCTCATACACCCCATTCACCCTGCTCTGTGCCAACTACTGAGTGGCAAGTTCATTTTAGGAGGTTACACTTGACAGCTTATGCTTAACAGATCTTAAGGCAATTTAAGTAGTTGAGGAGAAACCCTTCTATAAAGAGTTGGCAGAATCTGTGACACTAAAGAGAAGACAATGCATATGTCTTTGAATGTGTGGTATAGCTGAAATTGCAAGTTCCTATTTGGGGTGTGGGGGAGAATTCACTAACATAACTTGAAGATCTACTGTATTGACAACTTAGAATGCAAAGGATTCTATCTTTAAACTTCTAAAATTTGCAAACAAGAGACTCTAGGTTAAATAGTACAGTTTTCCAAAGCTGACTGTGCTTCCTTGGAGCTCAGTTTTTCGGTTTGAAATATCAAAACAACTTGCTGAAACTCCTGGGTGGGAACACTACTCTTTTGATGATCTGTGTGTAGATGAATTTATCAGTCTCTGTTGGTAACATCTTTTTTTTTTTTTAAACTTGGTCAGGGTTTAAACATTTCCAGGACAGATGCATTTTTGTAGCCATACACTGCCAATTTCATTTCAAATGTCTCCTAAGAGTCACATACCAATCGCAGGAATCTGTCTTCATCCTTTTCACTTTCATAGACTTTGAAATTGGCATGGGCACGCTTCTCTGGAGGAAGGTTCCATCAGCATAGAGCTGTAAGCATCTTCTCATTATTTTGATGAGCTCACTCATCATAAAATTTGTTGACATGATCCAGTATAAGGAACTTGGTTTTACCAGAACAGAAGCTACTTCTCACCCTTGTACTTTTTCTGTTACCGCCTGGATTTTGGTGGGATGCTGCCCTCAGATCAGTCTGACATCTTCCTGGAGCTATAGGGTGGGTAGAGCCTGCCAAGCACAGGGTCCCTGCTGCTTCAGGCAGTGGCCAATCTGAGCAGACTCTGTAGCCATTGGCCGGATAGCCTACATACAAATGGGCAACTTTGAAGAATGATAACATGCTATGCATCTAGAAAATGACTAGAAAAGTGATGGATAGATGAGACAAGGAGTTCTAGTTTCATGAATTAGATTTAAATCTTGTTGCAAATATTCTTACATAGTTTTTCTATATTTCCTCCTACTTTTCCACTTTAGTAAATAATAATTATAATTGACTTTCTTAAGATGTTTAGATTTCCCTTGTTTCTATCACCATATTGAATGCCAGGTTTTACTGACTATTCTTATAGCAGCAATAATTCTATTATCAGCAGCCCTGTTACCTGCTTTTTAACGATCCTGATTCCACTGCTGTTTTTTATTTATTTTTTTTTTTTGCTATATTTACTTTTTTGGGGGGTCAATAATTTGAATGGAGAAAAGAAAATCAAGCTAATTGTGGCTTCCAGTTAGTTCTGATAAAGTCAGTGAAATCCTTGGATTCTGAAATCTGAATTGTATTTTGCTTTTTTAGGGTACTATTGGATTATTATTTTTTTAAACAAAAGTATATACATTCACCCTTTTTTAATGTAGAGTTCTGTAGGTTTTGACAAATGGTTCCAGTCATTGAACCACTATCACCACGAGGACATAGAACAGTTATATCACCCACCTTCCTGCCTCCCCCCACAAAAAAAAATACCCTGGCTCTCCTTTGTAGCCAGCTTCTCCCTCACTTCTGTCCCCAGGTAACCACTGATCTGTTTGCTGTCTCCAAAGAATTTTCTAGAATGTTATATAAATGGAACTAAAGGATATGTATCCTTTTGGATTTGGCCATCTTTAGTCAGCATAATGCATTTGAGATTCATCCATATTGTTGGCCATAACAGTAGTTTATTCTTTTATATTGATGAGTGGGATTCACCTGTTGATGAATATTCGATTTTTTTCTAGTGTTTGGCAATCATAAACATTGTGTTTTATGGGACATAAACTTTCATTTCACTTGGTAAATACCTAGGAATGGGATTGCTGGGTTGTACAGTGTGTGCTTAACTTCATAGGAAGCTACCCAGTGTTGTCCAATGTGGCGGCACATTTTTCATTCCCACCAGCAACAGACAGGAGTTCCAGCTCCATGTCCTCACCCACACTTGGTATTGTCTGTTTTCCCCCCATCACTGGGTAATTTTTAAAACTAAGTAAATTATACTGAAGCGAAAATATTCCAGGATGAGTTTAGAAAGTTATTACTATTTTATATATTCCTGAGTTTTCTACTCAAAGTATTTTATAAAGCCACAAAAGAAATTTTCCAAAAGGACACTTTCCTTGTAAATGGTACAAATGACTGAGATATATGGCAATGACATCTGTTTCTTTTTGTATTTTTTTTTTTTCAGTGACAAATCATAAGTGGCTTTTGAAATGATGGTTAATGGAAAAGCTCAAAGCAGGAGGAATAATTGGCTGATGGGAGAGCGATTGAGTGGGGTCAACTGAGTGTGTCCTTGACACTGTCAAGTGATGTCCTTTTAACCTATGTCCACAATAACCGTGAATTTAAGTATTTAGTATTCCTTAACTGCGTATTATGGGTCAGATACTCCAGTGAGCACTTTTTATGTGTTAGCTCATTTAATCCTCATGTAACTCCAAGGGGAAGTCGGCATTGTCATCTGACATTTTCAGTTGAGGCCTAAGGGGTTTAAAAGGGTTCCCAAGGCCACCCAGCTAGTGTGGAAGGAGAACAAAGTCTTGTGGGCAGCACCTCGTCCAAAGCCCCTGTTTTTAAACCATGAATCCATACTCCTTCTGTTTGGGGGATAAATCTGTGGGAACAGCACTGTCTGCTCGGGTTCCTGAAGGACACACCTAGGAGCTCACATCAGGAGGTACTTGACTGTTACTCAGTGACTTGCTTTGGAAAACTCTGATTGCTAAACTAGCTTGGGCTCAAGAAACTGGGCCTAGAAATCCATTCAGAATTCAACAGGAGGCAAAGTGGTAAGCTGGAAAGGACCAGCGGACTCATAGGTTGTGATCCATGACCATTATGAAGTATCAGTCTTCACTTCGTTGTGTTGAGCCTCATTTCATCATCTGTGAAATGGAACTAGTAACACCAACCTCTCAGGGTGTTTGTGCGGATTATTAAAGGGAGTATACCCTAGCCTTCATGTGATGGGCATGCAATAGACCCTGGGCCCTGCTCCCCACCTCTCCAAATGGGAAGGGATCATGTGATTCCCCCTGCCCCTCTTTGCAGTTTAGTTGCCATATGGGCACTGGGTGAAATCTTCAGCTGTTTTCCAAAATTCTAAATAGATAGATCATTTCATTACAAAGAAACCTGGATTGGTGATCAATCTATCTGGGTTCAGGTAATGAGGTCAATTTATGACCTTGGAAAACTTAAATCATTTGTTTGTGACTTGGTTGCATTATACATACATATACAGGGATAGAGATAGAGATATATGGATAATAACCTTAGATAGTGTATTGTAATGATTAATTTTGAGAGCATATGGGAAATGATTTCTTGGTAAATGACACAGTACTTTGTCAAGAATCTATATTTGTAGATTATGTTTGTACCAACATTTCAATCCTTCCCCCCACCAAACTAACTTGCTTTTATTTTATATGTAGGAGCTTTGTATAGCACTGGCTATGATATAAATATATGTGTATGTACAAATGAGTAGCATTTGCAAATGAATACAATTAGTTGTACTTTAAAAAACTTACATTATTACTTGAAAACTTACTACTTCGGCTTAGTGTTAACATGCATGTCTTTTGATATGCTGTGCGTCACTTTCCAGGTAAATTGCACAGTCACCTGAGATTTAGCTAGCTGACACTGGATGTCACCATTGTGCTGTGGAATGTGGATGCAGAACAGGTATGCTCTTTAATACTCAGGAGATTGTCTCTTCAGGAGTTTGGAGATATGTGAGCTTACCCCCCGCCCCCCTCATATAACCTAATTATGCTTATAGCACTTGTATGGTATTACTCTTTCAGTTTCTAATATCTAAGCTCTATATAATAGTGATCAAGAATGAGAAAACAATAGTTAATATTGTTAGCTCAGAACTGAGAAACTGAAAACTCAGAAACTGTGTCCAAACCAACCAGGGCTCTTGGTTGCAAACCTAAGTAATTGACTCTGGCTAACTTAAGCAGAGATGGAATTTACTGGAAGGATGTGGAATAGCATCCAGAACTGATGGGAAAACTTTGCAACGATCAGACTTTAGCAAGAGCAGGATAAAGTCCTTCTGGCATTGCCACTGGTCACTAGATACTTCCACTGGCCTTCCTGCCTGGGCACAAAGCACCGCCCTGTGCCAGCCTCCTTCCCTTCCCAGAATAAGAATGGGGTTTTCATTGACTCCAGCTTCCACATGCCTGATGGCCAATCCCTTACTAGCATTTCCAGGTGACAGTCCTCCGTGGGCTGGGTCTGGGTGTTGTACCTATGCTCCAGCCCCAGGGAGGGAGGAAGAACAGGTAAGACACCTTTTCCTGCAAAGACTGTACAGATGCTGATTCCATATATCTGGGAAGGTGGGTCAAGTACTGAACAACCCAAGCATGCCAACCATCCACCATGGAGCTTTTCAGTTATCAATCATGGAAATGAGTTGAGAAGACCACTTAGTCACCTGGACTTCATGCCCTTCTCTTGCCTGACCTGGAGTTAGCTGCACTTGCTTTGACTTTGTTCTACCCTGCTTTTCCTTGAACCCTGAGGAAGCCTTACCAGCCAGGAGGAGACCTGTTTTAAGTGGCTGTGGTGACAGCTCCTTATGCACATGGGAAGTCTTAAATTTCAGGCTATTAAAAAAAAAAATCCCTGCTACATTAAAATAAAAAAGAAAACATGGTAGGCTACACTGTGTTCCTTGTTCTTAGAACACTGAGCAAACTCCAGCCTCTGTTCTTGCTCCTCCCCCCACAACCTGCAGTCCTCTTCTCCCTGAGGGCCACAGGGCTTCACCTCTTTTATTCAAGACTTTTGCTTAAATGCCTTCCCTTCCCACCCCGCGCCTCCTTTTATTCTGTTCCCCTGCTCTGCTTTTCTTCATGACATTTGTTATTACCTCCCATTATTTTCTCTCCATACTACTGTTTTGTACTTTCAGAATCTCTGGCTCACCTCTGTGGCCACAGCTCTTATCACAGCTGTATTTAATAAACACTTAATATATGAATGACTGGATTAAGGGCTAAGTGGAGGAAAGAAACACCTTTGTTAGAATCTCTAGACTATAAACAATGTCTGTGTTAGTGTCCTAAGGCTGCTATGATAAAGCCACAAACTGGGGCTTAAACATAATCATTTCTGTCTCACAATTCTGGAGGCTGGAGGTCCCAAGCCCTGTTGGTGGGATGGGTTCCTTCCAAGAGCTTTGAGGGAGAATCTGTTCTGTGCTTCTCTCGTTCCAGCTCCTGGTGGTTCTCTGGCAGTCTGGGGCGCTCTTTGGCTTGTAGAAGCACCACCTTGATTGCTGCCTTCCACTTCTCCCCAAAGTGCATGTCCGTGTCCATTCTTCCCCTTTTTATGAACACACCAGTCATATGGGATTAGGGATCCACCCTACCCAAGTATGCGTTCATCTTAACCAACTATATCTACAGTGACCCTATTTTCAAATAAGGTTACATCCTGAGGTACTGAGGGCTGGGACTTCAACATGTAAATGGGAAAGGGGACATAGTTCAACCCATAACACTGCCTTACATGTGTTGATTGTATAATGGGTAAGACATTTGTCTGTGATTAAACAGAGAACTAGGTTTAGTCACATTATTCTGGGTGACCAGTGATGTGTTGCTTTATCACAATTCATAATAATGTGTATGAATTGCTTTGTAACTTGTAAACTATTCATTAGATGTTAGCATAATCAGTTGGGATATTGATGGATTATTGATGCTTTCTCAAGAAAGAACCAATACAGTGGGTTTGCTGGTCTTTAGATTCCCCCAAACAGAGTTTCTCTTATAGCCCAGCTCAATCTGCAGACTGTTTAAAATATTACCTGGTTCTTCTCTACCACTGGTGGTTTCATATTTTATTTACTCATTTGACAAACATGTATGAATCATTTATTATGTGCTAGGCACTGTTACAAGTGCTTGAAAAATGTTAACTCAAACAATTCCATACAGTTTATTTGTATTATTAATTATTCATGTTATTAATATTACCTGAATGTTACTAATAAGGAAACAGAGGCATAGAGAGGTTAAGGAACTTGATCAAGGTCACACCTCTGCTGAGTGGCAGGGTCAGGCCATGAAGCTAAGATAGTCTAGCTCCAAAACTTTTCTTTGTAGAAAGCTCTTTCTTCACCGAAAAGTCTCACGGAAAAAAATCAGTGTGAGACTGAACAAAGCAGCGCTTCTTTGGTTCAAATGAGAAGCCAAAGCCCGGCCTGCTCAGCACCTCCCCGGTCCCCTGAGAGTCCTTTCTGCACCGCTTTGATCTAGGAAATAACACCTCTTGGAGGGATGCCACTTGTAAGCTGTCTTCAATCCACTCTAGCAGAAAACAAATAAAATTCGTTTCTCACTTTAATTAACTGATTGTGTTTTATGTTGAAATTTTTATCTGCCTAATCTACTTCTGGCAGAAATAAAATGCTAAGATGGATTTTCCCCAGGAAGCTAATGCCATATGGCAATTTGGACTTTGTGAGCTTAAGTTCCCCTTGGGTTTCTTTATACAAATCAAGGACTGTGGTTGAAAAAGTTTTCTGAACCAGAGAAATGGAATTTGATTTTATATGAATAGAGTTGGGTATAAACCTTGCAACCAGCTGCTTATCTTCTGTGGTCATCAATAATATAAAATAAAAGGAGCAGCAATATTAGCAGTTACTCTACATTGACTGCCTTCTACAAACAGGGATTTTTAAAAAAAAAACTTTGTTTTTACATTTCGAGGCGTTTCCACCCCTATTTTACAGATATGTAAATTGAGCCTAGGATTTCATGGCACTTGTTGAAGATGGCCCAACAGTGAGTGGAAATAACAGTGATTAATGAGCTGCATATCTTGATATTAAGAATAAATGACACAAAAGAAAATATATTTTGGATATAAAACATGAGGCCCATCGTGGTTTTCAAATTATGAAAGACTGAGAGAAATCAGTGAGATCCATTCTTAAGAGTGATTACTTCCTATGATGAAACACCTCCTGTCATTTGTTAATGTACCTAATGCATAACATGGTAAAAAGAAAACAAGAAGGTAAATCCGTCAAATGGGACTATAGATCCAGGGGCAATGAACTGGAGAACCAAAAGCAACTCACATCAAATCGATGTTTTGCTTGCCTCTGTTTTCCCACTGGTTTTGCTCCCACTCCTTGCCACATCCTAACCTAGGATTTTTCCGTAAAGGAGCAGATTAAACATTGCTTGTCACATATTTTCTCTGTCACAGCTACTCAACTCTGCTGTGTGTAGTGCTAAAGCAGCATAGACACTACGTAAATGAATGGCTCTGGTTACAATAAAGCTTTATTTAAGGACACTAAATTGGAACTTCATATAATTCTCATGTGCCATGAAATGTTATTCTTTTGGTTGTTTTTTTTTTTTAATGGTTGAAATTTGAGAACCATTCTTAGTCCATAGGCTGTCCAGAAAGACAGGAAGTCAGCTTAGGCTCATGGGCCTGGTTTGCTGACCACCACTCTGACCTGCCCACTCCACCTCCGGTTTCCAAATACATTTTTTTTTCTTTCTCTTTAATTTTTATTGAATTTATTGGTTAATAAAATTATATAGGTTGCAGATGCACCGTTCTATAATACATCACCTGTATATTGTGTTGTCAAAGTCAATGTCTCCTTCTGTCACCATTTATGCCCCCTTTATCCTCTCCTACCTCCCCACACCCCCATTCCCTGTGGTAATCACCACACTGTTGTTCATGAGCTTTTTTATTTGTTTTTCTTTGTTTTGTTTAGTCCCTTCCCTTTTTTCCACCCAGCCCCCAAGCCACGCCCCTCTAACAGCTGTCAGTCTGTTCTCTGTATGGATGAGTCTGTTTATATTCTGTGAGCTTATTTTGTACTCTGAGCATTTTGATGTTGTTTTGAACTGGGAACTTAATCCCAGAAGAGACTTAAGAGGACCCAGTAACAGAAGTACTTCCACTCAAATTCTGTAACTGCAGAGCTGCAGCTGCCAAGTCAACTGCAGTCTAAACAAATAGAAGTCAGCGTGGCTGTCTAAGAAGATTTAGAATAAAATGGAAAATTCTTGGCATACTCCGTCAATTTCATCGAAGATTAAAGGATAAATGCAAAACTCTGCATTATCCCCAAAAGCTATCCAGCTGTAAACTGATGCTAGTAAATATGAAAATTCTTTCTGTGTTAACTGCATAGGCTATTGCTAAACTTTAAATAATTGTGTTTGTTTCTCACTAGGGAAGCCAGCCTTAATGTGATGGAAACACCCTTGACCTTGGTGTCTAGAAGACAGAAGTTTGAGTTTCCGCTCTGTTAGTTTTACTGTGATCTCAGGTAAGTTAACATCACCTGTGAGAGTCTTGGCTTCTTTATCGGGAAAATGAGATTAATAATCCTATCTCACAGGACTTTTTGTTTTATTTTTTAGTTCGTTATGGTTTATTATGAAAATTTCCCACAGACACAAAGTAGGTAGAGGAGTAGAATGAACCCCATCTGCCCAGCTTTGACAATACCTTGCATTTTGCCCAAACTTCTTTCATCTTTGCCCACCCCACTTTTTCCTCTGTGTTAGAATATTTTAAAGCAATTCCAAATATATTATTCACTGCAAATACTTCAGAATGTATGACTAACAGATAAGATTAAAAAATATATTATTGATTTCCGAGAGGAAGGGAGAGGGAAAGAGAGATAGAAACATCAATGATGAGAGAAAATCATTGATGGACTGCTTCCTGCATGCCCCCTCTTTGGGATCAAGCCTGCAACACCATCATGTGGACCAACCAGGAATCGAACTGACCTCCTGGTTCATAGGTCAACGCTCAACTGTTGAACCACACCGGCTGGGCAAGATTTTTAGTTAAAGAATGTCATAAATTCATTATCACACCTAGCAAAACTACAGTGAGTCTTTAACATCATCTATTATCCAGTCAGTGTTACAATTTTCCCAATTGCCTCAAAAATGTCTTTATATAGCTGGTTTATTTGAATCAGGAGCCAAAGACTATTCATATATTACATTTGGTCATATGTCTCTTAAGATTCTTAATTTATAGCAATTTTTCTTTGCCTCATCTTTCTTTATATAATTTATCTGTGATAGGAACTAGTTTGTCCAGTAATATTTCACATAATCTGGAGTTGGCTGATTGCAACCTTTACCCTTGTAGAGTCATTAAACCAGTGGTTCCCAACCTTTTTTTTTGGCCATGTCCCACCTAAGCATCTCTAAAATCCTGATGCCCCCCCCCCCCCCATGACATATAATTCTTACTTTTCAAAAAGTGGACTCCTATTAATGTGGAGGAAGCCTAAATGGCCATTAACTTGGTAATGGGTACTGAGGAATAAATCACTAAGAAATTGTAAATAATAATAATATTAATATGAAGTGATATGAAAAAATAGCAAATAAAATTTCAAAACATAATAGAGAACTGAAATGCATAAATATGTCAAAATATATATTTACTAGGGGCCCAGTGCATGAATTCGTGAACCTTGAAAGGAATTGTGGGCTGCGAGGCTGTGGTGGGCACAGGAGTGGGTCTCAGCCCATCCTCCGAGCCCCTGCCTGGTCCCTCCCACCAAGGCCCTCCCCCTACCCCATCCCCTGTCTGCCCACAGCCCTGCGCCTGCCACCACCACTCCCATGCACTGACAGCGCCAGCCCTGCTCGCACTCACTGACTACGCAGAGCGATTGGGGCTGGCGCGAGCAGTGGGTGCTAGCAGGGCTGGTGCCAGCAGTGAGTGTGAGAGGTGGCTGCCAACCCTGATCGCCCCTCAGGAGCAGGGGGAGGTGGAGAAGCCTTGAGGGGCGGTGGGGGCCAGCAGCCACCACTCTCACCTGCTGATGGCGTCGAGCGATCACTGCTGGTGCTGGGTGCCAGCAGCGGGTGCGAGGAGGGCCAGCACCAGCAGTAGGTGCGAGTACCCAGTGGGACCTTGGCACGCAGGAGCAAAGAATTTTCAGTAACCACTAGAGGCTCGCCCCCCAATGACAGCAACCGACACCCCACCTTGGTCTGGCGCCCCTGCTCACCTACTCCAGCTGATACCTGGCATGTTCTGCATTCTGCTGCCTGCTGCCAATGTCCACTATGTTTCACGCGCACCCCCTGGTGGTCAGCACACGTCATAGTGACTGGTGGTTCGGTTGTTCTACCATTCAGTCTTTTTGCATATTAGGGTTTTATATATATAGATATACTGTATATGGTGCCCCTAGAACCATAAGAAATGTAAAAAATTCACTGAAAATAACTCATTCTTGAATTTCCCTCCTTAAACATTAAATTGCCCTCTGTGGGGTGTGTGCACCACATTGAGAACCACTGCATTAAGCACTTTCCCCTTGTTCAGATATTTACTGCTATTAGATATAGAAGCTTGATCAGATTCAGGCTCACTTTAAAAAAATCATATTTCATAGGTGATGCTTTCTACTTGTGATTGTACCACATCTAGAGGACAAAATGTCTGTGTTTTGCATATTCACAACTACAAACCTACATTTGCCACACTCTGTATATAAGTTATATATATATATATATATATATATATATATATATATATATATATATATATTATAATTATACTAGAGGCCCGATGCATGAAAATTCATGCACTGAAGGGGGATCTCGCCCCCTCTCACAGTTCGGGAGCCCTCAGGGGCGGGAGGCAACCCAGTGATCAGGGAAAGGCGACACCCCCATCACATCTCTGCTGCTGCTACTGCCAGCAGCGCAAGCCTCAGCCAGCCCTGGTTACCTGAGCCTCAGGCGGCCCTGGGCAGCTGGGCAGCCACCATCTGAGCCTTGCCTGCGCCTCGGGCTGGCCCTAGGTGACTGGGCAGCCACCATCCAAGGCTTGCCTGCACCTCGGGCCAGCCCTGGGCGGCTGGGGGGCTGAGGAGACTGGGGGACTCCAGAGGCAGGCATGCCAGTGGGGCTGAGGGGACTGGGCACCGCCATCTTGTGGCTGTGGGCGCCGCCATCTTTGAGGGTGTGGCAGTCAATTAACATATTCCCTCTTTATTGGCTGTGGGCACCACCATCTTTGCAATGGTGTAAGGGTCAATTAGCATATCCCCTCTTTATTAGATAGGATTATTTTATTTCCACAACAATTTATTAAGCACTTACAATGTGCTAGAATATAAAGATGAAGAGGCCACAGTATCTACAGTCTAATATGATGTGGATTAAAAAGAAAAATGTTACATATTTCCTTCTCAGATAATCTTTAAGTTTCTAATCAAGGATTGTTTCAGCTAGTGTTGTTTTTTTTGTTTGTTGTTTTTTAAATATATTTTATTGATTTTTTACAGAGAGGAAGGAAGAGGGATAGAGAGCTAGAAACATCGATGAGAGAGAAACATTGACCAGCTGCCTCCTGCACACCCCCTACCGGGGATGTGCCCACAACCAATGTACATGCCCTTGACCGGAATCGAACCTGGGACCTTTCAGTCCACAGACCGATGCTCTATCCACTGAGCCAAACCAGTTTTGGCATGTTGTTTTAATTTTAAATAAATTCCTGGATTTATGGGTATATATACATATCAATAAGTTATAATATTTTCTACTATACAGTATTTAATTATAGCACAATTTACACACCATATAATGATATCATCAAATGAGTTAGTCTAACTGATTTATGTGTTTCTAAAGCCAGAATTCACCATGACAACAGTAACAGTGACCACCGAGGTTCCCTCCAGGGGTAAGATAGAAGACAATCCTGCCTCGTATGAGTCCACGTCAGCTCACATTATTGAAGAAACCGAATATGTGAAAATGGTATGTGGGTACCAGACATCATGTTAGCATGATATGATTTTTTACAATAAAGTAATACAGATTAGTGGGCTTTGTTTCTCCTTCCTGAGAATGGGTGAGGAAGAGCAAACCTAGTTTGGCAAAGGACAATCTTGATAACTGGAGTTTGAACACCTGTTTAGTATCCTCTTGAGGCTATGAGCCCTCTGTCTTCACACTTGGAGTAAAATAGAAGAATGAGCCAGAGGGGTTTGGAACGCCTATCAGCACTTAATTTGTCCCACAGTATTCACCACTGCAGTTCCTACTGGTACATTTCTTTTCAGTTGTTTCAGGAGTGTTGGTACCACACTCCCTAGGAGATGTTTACATTTTCTGCTGACTTCCTGTCTCTCCTTACCTTGTTCCTTCTCACAGCTTAGTTTGCTATCTGCCAATGACTACATGTTGGCATGTTCCTTCATGAAAATTGTGAATTCTTGTAAGAATCCAATGATAATGGGTAACAAAACTTACATTCGTAGGAACTGTTTCTTAGAACAGATGGAAAAATGTGGAAGTAGAGAGTTTGTAACATTCAGATCTATTAATTCATCTCTGAGTGTCTTGCAATTTCATAGGTCACCAGGCCACGGAGCTTATATTTCATGCATAGATTTGTATCATCTCCATTTAGTAATTATTCTCTAGTAATTACTAAATAGCAATTATTCTCTAGTAATTACTAGGTAGTAATTATTTTATAGTAATTACTAAATAGTCATTATTTTGTAGTGATTACTAAATAGTAATTGTTTTACACTAATTACTTAATACTAAATTAGTACTAAATTACTATATAGAAAAGCAGAGCTAAATAGAATTAAATACTAATTACTAAATAGTAATTATTTTGTCGTATAGTATTCATTCAGATTGTATTTTAGATTTGATTGAGAATTATAAGGATCAAGTGCTTCATTTTCTGCAATCTAAACAATATTAGCCTTAATGCAAGTTAGATTGATGGTAGTTATTTAAATCTGACATCAGTATATATATATATATTACTGTCTAGATAAATCAGGTACACTGCTGCTGCTATAGAGAAAAAAAAGTATTGGACATTAAATGCCTTTAAAAGAAAATAAAATATTTTTATCTCCTAGATTCGAGCTACTCTGGAAAAGATCCGTAATCAAATGTTTAAAGATGAAACTGGACATAGCGATACAAAGCACAAACTAGATGCAAAGGTAATGAATTTATCAAAACGCACTACCTTAATTTCTTCGGTAAATAAGCATAAAGCCAAATAGAAATTATTCTTTGATGCTTTGAATGATGAATGTTAAATATTTTATCACTATCTAAAGATGTTAATGGACATATGCATGAAATATTTAACTACAGAAAGCATTAGGATCATATTGGAATGACCAGGCCTTACCTGAATATTTTAAACTGGGCTTACTTATCTACAGTATATGGGAAGATGTCAGCCCAGCCAGGACACATGGCGGCAACATTTCCCAATGCCAGACAGAGGCACAAGCTTTTAGGTTTACCTGGCCCTCAACAATGGCCATGCAGTTGAAGCCATTAGGCTGAGTGACCAGACAACTGATAACTTTAAAAGACCCCCCTCCCCTGTGATCAGCCTTATATTCTTAAGGTTGAGCAATCTGCCCTTAACCTTGTCTGGATTATTCCAAGTTAAATGTCATCTGAGCCAAGTGCATGTCGTCAGCGTCAATGTCATCCACTATGTTGTCTGGTCATGGAGAACACCAAAGATAGGGTATGATGCATGAACATAGTCTCCTGTATTATCCTCAGCCCCCCAAACTAACACAACTAGCTTCAATTATTTTCTTAAACTAAGTGTTCTGAAACTGAAAAAAAAAAAGTTAATGTTTATGAATGATGGGAACGATGAAAAAATCAGTTTTGGTTCTGTTGAGTTGCCTATTATCTCCAAGTGAAGGTTTCTAGTGGGTGGGCTGGATATCTGATTCTGGAGTGGAGGGTAGAGGTCTGGGATAGTAGGTCCAGGCTACAGGGTAGAGATTTGAGGGAGTAAGGATGATGCTTAAACTCCTGAAAGTGGAGGAGATCACCAAGCATGTGAGTGTGGATAGAAATGAGAGAAAAATCTAAGCTCTAAGTCCTGAGATTTTCAATGTTAGATCTTAGGAAAAAGAGGAAGAATCATCACAGGAGACTGAGAAAAGAGACTAGTGGATTAGGAGGAAAAACAAGAGAAAATGGAGTCACTGAATACAAGAAAAAGGGTCTCAGAAAGAGGAGTTGGACTACTGTGTCAAATGGTGTCCATGGGCCAAGTAAATTGAGGACTGAACACTGACCATTGGCTATAACATTGGGGATGTTTTGAGGACCTTAATAGAAGTAGTTTCTTACAAATGGAGATGAATTGTGTTGCCAGTGTCTCTGCTCAGCCATCTCAAACCACAGGTTAGCAGACAAATGAAGCATCAAAATATCAGCCCCCTCCCTTTGGCATCTGGGTAATGTCACAGAAGAGATTTAACTGTAATGATCCAGGGCTCTGCTGTTACAGAACTAAAGTTTGTATGCCCAATGCTTTGAAATGCCAAAACTCAAAACATCAGAGCTCAAAGTAAGAAGTTTACTGACCAAGAAGATACCAACTGAGAAGATAGAAAACGTAATGGTACCTCAAGTCCATCTTCAAAGTGTACAGAGTTCAGGCTTCTTTTATGTCAAGAGAAGGGGGAATTGGAGTGGCAAGAGGTGATTGATGACCACAGACATCTGGGCACCAGTAGGGGTCCAAGAAAGATTGTGAAACTTCTTTGTTCTTAGTCTGTTCACTCTAGTTGATGTGATTCAGGTCACAAGGTTCCTGCAAATCTTTGAGAAACAATCATTTTTGTATATACTTCCCTTACCTCCTTGGGAGAGGCCCCTTCTAGTCAGGGATCTTTTTTTAAAAACTCAGGCTACAAGCCGAATTCCTGTAATGATTAGCATGTCGATCTGAAGAAGCTATTAACCTGAAGGCCATGAGGGAACGAAGCGGACTTCAATAAGATGGAGTCAAAGAGGCCAAGCATTTCACTCTAAAATGCTCCTCTCAAAGTGCGGTCTACATTCCCAGCAGCAGCTGCAGCAGCAGAGAGCTTGTTAGAAGTGTGGCATCTAGAGCTCTACCCAGGACGTCCTGAATCCCAGAATCAGAATCTGCATGTTAACCAGATCCATCACCAAGTGACTCATATGCACGTTAAAGTTTGAGAGGCACTGGTCTATGATCTTTGTGGTTAACTACCATGGACAGTAATCTACCTTCTACAAGAGTTTTCCCGTCAATTATTCTTTAATAAATTAAAAAAGAAAACAATGCCTACTCTATATATGGAGAGTGAGAATATGCGTGAGGGTCTGAAGTACGAAAAACAAAACCATGACAGAATCAATTATTTATGTAGTCCATCTATCGTACTAAAGAGGATATAGGCTTTGTTGTTAAGCAAGCTGGGATTCTAATCCTGGTCCGAGCGGTTATTTTGGATATAACCTTGGGCTTATTAAACTCTCTAGTCTTCATCTGTATAATGGACATAATATCTTCTAGTGTTCTGAGTATTCAGACAAAGGAGTGTGTATAAAACAGCTAAAAGATTATCTGACACATAATAGATGCTTAATGAATAAAAGTTGTTATAATTATAGGATCTACTAGTATATATTATATATTGTAAATATTAGGTTTGATTGTATTAGTTTGTAATGCAATATAAGTAACTAAACTGCATTTGTCTGTAACTTCAATTTTTTTAAAAAACTGGCCTTGTAGATATTACATTTCCTTAAAAGGAGTTAATGGTATATTTAAAACTGTGGGGAATATAAAAGACAGAAAAGATGTACTCTGCCTCTTTTAAATATAAAAATCTACTCAAATTTAAGCAAATACGGAGGCCAGCTGCTTCATCTAGAAACTTCTACTGGTCTTTGAGACTCAGAAGGTTTATTTGTGCCGACCTGAATCTCCCCTGATATACGTAATAGGGAGTGATCATTGTTGTTCTTGAAGCTTGTAGAGGAAAGGAAAGGTCGGGTCTGTGATTATCACGTTTGCTCATTGCAGTGCTGTCGAAACATTCAGAATGGCTCTGACTCGGAAATGCACCCCTCGTGCTGCAGTCTGGATCTGCTCATGGAAAGGATGAGAGGCAAAGATTTACAGCTCTTAAAAATGAACAAAGAGAATGAAGTATTGAAAATCAAGGTATGCCCACAAGGAGAACTCTCTAGGGTATTTTGAGGCTTTGAGCCAATAGGATAGATTCATGGACCCGTGAAAGCAGACCTGCACACACAGCCGTAGATCCACACCTAGGCTCACATTGGTAGAGAAGCGTTTGATGTTTCATAAATTAAAACTCACTATTTTATTTGGGAGCCTACTTTTATTATTAAAAAGATCTCGCAAAGGCTCAACGATTATGAAGTCTCAGTTGTGCAAGATGAAGAATTTCTAGAGATCTGCTATATGACATGTTGCCTCTAGTTAATACTGCTGGACACTTGAAAATGTGTTAAGGGGGATCGGTCTTGTGTGAAGTGTTCTTAATGCAATAAATTTTTTAAAAGTATTCACATGTTTAATAAATCATGGTATATTATACATATACATATATATATATATATATATATATATATATATATATATATATATACACATACAGTCCTGCAATGACTATCTTGGTAGGTGAATCTTTACAGTCATCCTTGATTATTTCCTTAGGTTAAATTCTTGAAAGATTCATTACACTTTAGCTTTACTGCCTTAATACTCCAATCTTGTCTATTTCAATCACTGTTATTTCAGGACAATGCATCTTTTAGTGCTGCTGTGAACATGGAAGATAAAATGCTTGCAAATACATGCATAAGCTGATGGGCACTGTGGAAGTCTGAAGGGTACAGTCTGCACACGCAGGGCACTGATGTTCGTGGAACTCTGGTTTGGCCTGCCCAGGGCCAGTCGGCCTGCATGATAGCCCCACTAAATAGGGTTTCTCATTTTACATTTTCCTTTTACAAATTAAGCGTCTTTTCTCCTGTCCATTGACAACGGGGGTGCAAACCAGACAATTACCGCCTCTGTGTTTTACCGCCTCTGTGTTTTTAATTGCCCGTCAAACCATTCTGCCTTAGAACCTTTTCACTGTAAATGTCAAAACCTGCACAGTGACCTTTTTTCTTTTCTTTTCCTAGTTGGAAGCCTCCAGGGAAGCAGGCGCAGCAGCTCTGAGAAATGTGGCCCAGAGATTATTTGAAATCTACCAAACACAGTCTGAAGAAGTTAGAAAGCAGCATGAGGACAGTACACACTTCCTCCAGGTACTTGCCTATTGGATAAATCTCCCCCAGTCGTTCTGGTCCCCCTTTCTGAAGAGTTAAATGTGAAACAAGCAATGGGAAGGGCAGGAAGTGCTCTGTGACCATCCCTTCCCCCCCACCCCCACCCCCTGCCACCCCTGCTTTGCGGGCTCCTGGATGTTGCCAAGCTGCTGTGTTAGCACCCTTGCCCAGGGCCCTGCAGAGCACAGGTGGCAGGTGGGCCGTGCCTCCCTGCCTAGAAATCAGAGCTGTCCCAGGTGACCCTGGCCAGTGACTTCTCCTCTGGTTCTGCCTTTGACTAACTAGCTGAGTTGAGTCCTTCCACCTTGCTGGACTTGGACCTCCTTGTGTTTAAAATGAAAGAATTGGGCTAGTGAAATGGTTTCAAAATGGATTTGATTCTAGAATACATTTCTCAGGTTGAGCAAACAACAAGCATGTGTGTATGTGTACATATATATTTTAAGATATATAACAATTATATATTTCTTATTTTAATAGATAAAAATTAAAAATATTAAAACCTAAATATGTAATTATGTGTGTGTGTGTATATATATATATATATATATATATATATAGTAGACACACATGTGTGTATATATATATGTATATATATAGTAAACACACATTTTTTGTTTGTTTTTTTTTTAAATCTGAAGTATATATTGTAGGGCCAATAAAAGTTTATCTGAAGAATGTATTCTAGAACTGGAAAAGAAAAATAATAGTGCTCATGCACGTGTGTGCGCGCGCGCGTGCATACGCGCTCCAAATTGGAAGCTCGTTCATGCCTGGATCCCCGCCAGCGCCGGCCCTAGGAAAGCACGGTGGGGACACAGTAGGAAATTCTCTCCTCGGTGACAGGCCTTCATGCTTCAGCCTGTGGAGGTGCAGGGTGCGGATAAGAGCCTGGGTGACAGGCTGTGTGGACCCCAGCGCTCTGTGAGGGGTGAGCCTGCGGGCCTGGAGCGCACATGTCCCGGCCAAGGGGCTCAGCCCCAGCCTGGAGTGGCCTGGCAGCAATGCCCGCCTGGTATTGTCAAGGGAAGCCAGACACTTTTTTAAAACTGCACACACTCAAATCTGTTAACTACACACGCAGCTGTGAGTGTGCATGTCAGAAGTCAGCTGAAAAGCGCCCACCTGTGGTCCGGGGGCGGCCAGGTGGACTGCTCTCCACTGGTCTTTAGCACAGCTGCTACCC
The DNA here is from genome assembly GCF_951640355.1 of Cnephaeus nilssonii. NCBI lineage: Eukaryota > Metazoa > Chordata > Mammalia > Chiroptera > Vespertilionidae > Cnephaeus > Cnephaeus nilssonii. The sequence continues at coordinate 39,335,413 of NC_137082.1, read as the reverse complement.
GCCTGGACACAGTGGAGAGAATTATTCTGCTTTTATGACACTTTTGTGTTAAAATAAAACATTATTTTTCTTAAACTATATAAAATTTCATTTTTGTTCTAGATATGTTTTGTTGAGAAAAGGTAAAAAATTTTGTTTTTCTTAAATTTGTGTCTCTCTTTCTCATACCAGTTCAAGTAGTACACTTTATGGTAACAAAGGTAAACATTCTAGGGATATTTATATATTATTAATTCTTCATTGATTTGGTGTTGTTGTAGCCCATCAGGTTTATTTAGAAGGAAACACTGAATTAAAAAATGAATTCTAAACAAGTGCAAATTGTTATTATTATTTTTTGGGTTACTCAGAAAATTATAGAAGATAATATTTGTACAGTAAAACCTTGATATAATGGACTAATTCAGGCAAGGAGTCATCTGTTAAAGCCGAAAGTCCATTATATAGGAAAGTAGGTTTTTCCAATGCGTATGTTAAAAATTTGACAAATTAGGTTACCTGTTTTTACTTATGTAGACACATTTGTGTAATTAAAATGAAGTATGTATGAAAAGTTTCCTATATGTATTACAGTAATTTTAAATTTACACTGAATAGATCTAGTAAATGTGTGCATTCATCAGTCACAATGAGTAAGCAAATGCACACGGCTGGGCATGGCTTAGTGCACTGGGAACTTTGGCCAGCATGAGTTACAACTGCTGCAGAAAGTCACACTGCGTGACAACAGAACTAATTACCTCACATGACATGGTGTGATCACGTGATAATCATTCCCTGAACATTGTTTACACATGGTGACTCTTGGATTTAAATATGTAGACTATAGTTGTAGATATATAATATTTATGTCGGTGAAATTACTACAGTATTTTTTCCAACATCTGGCTTATTTTTAAAAATATTTTTTATTGATTTCAGAGAGGAAGGGAGAGGGAGAGAGAGTTAGAAACATCAATGATGACAGAGAATCGTTGATCTGCTGCCTCCTGCATGCCCCCCACTGGGGATCGAGCCCGCAACCCAGGCATGTGCCCTTGACCGGAATCGAACCTGGGACCTTTCAGTCTGCAGGCCGATGCTCTATCCACTGAGCCAAAACAGCTAGGGCTATTCATTAAAACTTGTTAAAAATAATAGTGACTTAATAACAAAAAAATTACCTGTTAATTTAATTATAACCAAATCTAGGTTAAAAGTATTTTAAAATTAACAGGGTGTTAATTTTCACATATGACATATGAACCAGAAATTTTGTTCATTAAATCCAAAGTCTGTTAAATTGAGTATTTGCTGTATAGGTTTAACAAATTAATAAACTGACAAATGTCTTTCTGACCAAAGGTTAACAAACTTGAAAAAGAACAGGAATTGAAACAACAGGTTGAACATCTGAATCAAGTTGCTGATAAACTTGAAGAAAAGCATAATAAAATTACAGCATTGGAGAGCCTTGTACAGAGAATGGAAAAGGTAAAGGGCTAGAGAATTAAAGGGATTTCTTCCTGCAATTAAAAAAATATCACCAAAATGAATAAGATAACGTTAAGTAGCAGTACTCTTTTCAACTCCTAAGACTTTAGGAAGTATTCAGTGATGCTAGTTTCTGTCCTTACACATTTAATATGATCTATTTGTTCAGGATTGACCTCTCTACAAATACTGATGTTATCACTCTGTCACTTTCTCCTTCCAGTAAATGTAAAACTTAGAAAGGGGAACCATGTGAGACACTGAATGGAAACAATGGAGAAGATCACCAAGTTTATCTATTAACTAGAGGCCCAGTGCATGAAATTCGTGCACGGGGGTGGTGTGTCCCTCAGCCCAGCCTGCACCCTCTCCAATTTGGAACCCCTTGAGGGATGTCTGACTGCCCGTTTAGGCCCGATCCCAGTAGGATCGGGCCTAAACGGGCATTCGGACATCCCTCTCACAATCCAGGACTGCTGGCTCCTAACTGCTCACCTGTCTGCCTGCCTGATTGCCCCTAACTGCCCCCCCTTTCAGCCTGATCACCCCTAACTGCCCCTGCCTGCCGGCCAGATCACTCCTAACTTCCCCCTCTTCTGCCAACCTGGTCGCCCCTTACTGCCCCCCCTGCTGGCCTGGTTGCCCTCAACTGCCCCCCTCTGCTGGCCTGGTTGCCCCCAACTGCCCCCCTGCTGGCCTGGTCACCCCCAAATGCCCCCCCACCTTCCTGGTCACCCCCCAACTTCCCCCTGCCAGCCTGGTTGCCCCCAACTGCTGCCCCCACTGGCCTGACCCTCACTGCCCCCCTGGCTGGCCTGGTTACCCCAACTGGCCACCCCTGCCGGCCTGGTTGCCCCTCATGGCTCCCCCTGCCAGCCTGGTCGCCCCCAACTTCCCCCCTTGCCGGCCTGGTCGCCCCTCACTGTCCTCCCTGCCGGCCTGGTCACCCCATGCAGCCTGCTGTTCAGTTGTTTGGTCGTCCGTCACTAAACCCCCTGCCCCACACAGAATATAGGCTTTACTTCTAGTAAATACTTTCTAATACATTTTATATTTTTATTATATTAACTAGAGGCCTGGTGCACGAAATTCATGTACGGGAGGGGGTGGTGCCCTTAGCCCAGCCTGCACCCTCTCCAATCTGCTCACCTGCCTGCCTGCCTGATTGCCCCACACAGCCTACTGTTCAGTCATTTGGTCGTCCCTCACTAATCCCCCTGCTGGCCTGGTCGCCCCACACAGCCTGCTGTTTGGTCGTTACTGTGAGGGCGTCCTGACCAATTTGCATATTACCCTTTTATTAGTATAGATTCCCTGATTTACCTATGTTCTTTCCAGTCTTGTTTTATTTAATGAGTTTCCCCCAGTTGATCCCATTTTAGAAATGTCACTTCAAAAGCATCTTGTTTCAATATTCACGTTTCTTGGCAAAAGGACTTTGATTAATTTTTAAATATGTTCCAAGAATTTAATTGATAACACTGTGCATTTGGCCAAATTTGTAATCTTAATGAAAGTCCTATGAGGAAATCACAAAAACTAAATAAGCCTAAACTGAACTGAATCAAATAATAATAATACACAGCTGCATCTATGTTGTGCAGTGGGTCACCGAGTGTTGCACTTGAGCCAAAGTCACTGGGCCACAATGTCCTTAAGCAACTGGTTTGTCCTTGTGTGACAGCCCATCATTAGGATGTTTTGGACAAGTTATAACATTTGAATGACTATTTGTAGTATTAGGATACTTATCATGTAATAAATAGTTTAACAAACTAAGATAGCACAAAGAATGCTTGCCATTAGGAAAGAAAGACAATTCTGGAATGCAAATAGGGTTGTTTAACCAAACAACTTGATTAACTAGTTTGACATTTAAATTTAGACTTGCACTCACCTCAAACCCAGCAGCTTTGGGTGAGGGTTAGGGGCCAATTGTCAGTTCCTGAAAGTGAACAAAAGAACCGTGGAATATACTTTTCATTTCCTAGAAATCTGTACTCGATATAGGTTCATGTCAGAATTCTGGAATATATTCATGTGACTTAATTCCACAAATATTTGAGCACCTACCATGTACCAGCCTGAGCTAGAGGCTAGGTATCTATTCATGAATGAACCAGATACAGTCTGCTTATGGAGAGTACAATGTAGTATATCTGGGTTGTGTGGGACTCAAGGAACTTTCCAGATCTCCCTTCATCCATTCTCTTAGGGCTCCTTAGGGATGCTGGCACCCCTACTGAAGATAGGGGATATACCCCAGTAAGAGGTGAGATGTCTCAGAAGTGATGAGCGTTTGTCTTGATATTGACCCATCATGGTGGACTGTCTCTAGGAGTTCTGGGACAGAGTGAGTGGACAAGATGCCCATGGCTCAGCAAGGCCTTGCAGTAACTTCCAGAATACTAGTTCAATGATTTCTTAGAGTGGATCCATTCGGATGTCTGGGATGCGGGGTAGGTGAGGATGGAATAGAAGGGCAATGGAGTTTTTCTGTGGGTTTTTTAAAGACATTTAGTTTAAAGATACTTTATATTTGTAAAGCAAACATGCAAAGAAATAAAACTTTAAGAAGCAAAGCTGGGCAAAGCATCTTGGTTTAAGGAGATACTGAGAATACAGGCTGTGATGAAGGGTTTCTCGGGTGCAGAGTGTGTATCAGAAGAAGGGAAGGAGGTACAGAGACTTTTGTATAATAGGAAAAAGGTGAGTCCAACAAGGAAATGAAAATTGAAAAATGAACATCCACAACAAAGGTTGATAAATACCACCCTGGTAGGGGGTGCCCCCGGAGAAGGAGTCATTTTCTACTCACCAGTAAATAGCCATTAGTGGTATGAGGTCTGGTAATGAACACATTACTTACAACCCTCACCATCTGTCCCACTTTAATCAGGGATGCAATAAGAACGAATTCCATACACACAGTGATAAGCCAGCAAAAACGTCCAGTTAGAGCCTTATAATACAGCATATGTTCCTTTTGCGAGCAGTGCAATTCTGTTGCACCATATTTGTTTTCTAGTGTCATTGATTTAGCTCTATTAGAATTTTAGAGTTCAAAGGTGCTTTTGAGACCATCTAGTTCCTCATCATCATTTTATAAATGAGGACAATGCAAGCAGGAACTATTCCATGGTCGTCCAGTTACCAGTTTACAATCCTCTCCATTATGTCTCTTATCTCTCCGTCTTCTCCGATGCTGGATAAAAACGACAATCTTGGTCATTTAGATGTTAACATCTGGCCATGATTTAAATTAGTGTCTGCTCCATTATGATGAATAGGGGTGATTTGGGAAGAGTGGATTGCCCACTGGGTGGCGCTGCGAACTCCTTTCCCTTCTAGAAGGCACTATCCCTGAGAAGCTCTGGCTGGGATAGTGTGATTTTCTGTGTTGTCAAAAAAGAAGCATTAAGAGCCCTCCTTAAGGCAGAACATTGATATGTCCAATTGTCTGGTCTGCTTGCACCTTGGTTATAAAGATAATGGAGTAAGTCCATTAAGAAGAATGTTCATTAAACACCATTTTCCTCCCCACAAATTCAAAGCATATTATCAGTAATATGTTTCTTTGATGATCCGAGTATTGTAATAAGGTTACAAGGCATATCTGTGATCCCTCAGAGATAACTTGAACACAACTAGTGCTACACTGGAACAATTTCTATGTCACAGGAATGCTAAGGAAAAAAAATTGAAAAAGTATAAATTTTAAAAATAACAGCACATAAAATATGAAGTGTTTGGCACCTTTAAATTATTATACATTGAGGTCCTAATACGTCCCAGAGAAGCCCGTAGGCCTTTCACATATATTATCTTCAATCATTCCAACTTTCAATATAGGAGTATTATTCCCATTTTAGAGTTGTTCAGAGTCAAAAAACATGACTTATACAAATATAGAATGAATACATGTCAGATGATTTATTCAAATCATTCATTAATGAGGCTGGTTTAAATAAAATATTTAGAGAAACTGGCTATTTATAGGCATTTTGTAAAAAGGCATATAGAATAGGATTACTAGGTTAGATATTTAGCCAGTTAATATTCTTTAAGGCAATTAATACATAACCTTTGGGATTATCTTTTCAAACAGACATGAATCTATAAATTAACATTCAACTTCAGAGTCAGGGCTGTAATAATAAATAATAAAAATCAAACACAGGGAAATTCTCCAAGAGAATGAAATAATCCTTGGGTCGGGTTATTAAAGTGACCCAATATGACATTAAAACCACATGCTGTACATTACTTTGATTTCCAAGTTTTGGTTGATTTTATTAACAGCAATAAGGCCCAGAAAGATGAAAGCTTTGGCAAGAATTATGCAGCCATAAAATTTCAAAACCAGGTCAATGCAGGTCCAAAGCCACTCTAATGCTGTGTTTGCTGTACAGCCTGCCTTGTTTCACCCATACAGATACTGTCGCAGGAGTGAATGTAAACAGCATTGTGTGAAATAAATATAAAAAAGAACACAATCACCCCAGCTTGGTTTTTCATGGACCTGTGTATTTTCCTTTCAGATGGAAAGAGTTTGGCTTACTAATGACATTAAGGCTTATTCTTGCTCCCTGTCATTTCGCTTACTGGTACATCCTAATTAGGAAGTGACTTTATCATTTGTGACCTTGGTCCTTCCCTAAAAATGCATTTACTGCTTTCCTACTTCCTGACAGATGCCCTATGAGCAGGTAGATATCAAGTTAAGCACAATAGTGTCCTTGGGTACCGACCTCAGTCTAATGGAGAAGCACCTGTGGTGGGAGAGCCGTGGGAGAGATGAGCAGGGGCTTGCAGGAGTGGGATGGAGAGGCAGGAGAGGGGTCACTGGGCAGGCTGTGTGGGCAGTGTGCTGGGTTGCGGGGAGAGTGCTGCGGGCAGGCAAGGACAGTGAACACAGCCGGGGCAGACAACCGGACTTTGAAAACTACACGAAAGCTACACAGAGAATGCCTGGCCAGGCTCCACTGGGGCGGGTTGTCACTGCTCCATAAAATGGCCTCTTTAGCTCAAGAGGTATTCCTGTTATTGCAAGAAGCATCTTTTGTGAACAGTTTGCAATTATGTCTTACCACATGTACACATGTTGATGAGAGAGAGAGAGAGAGAGAGAGAGAGAGAGAGAAATAAGCAAATATTGTATCTTATTTTCTCCTAGGAGAAAAGAACACTGCTGGAAAGAAAACTGTCTTTGGAAAACAAACTGCTGCAACTCAAATCCAACACTACACATGCTAAAAGGTTTGCGAATCTACCTCCTAAGTAATAGCAGTTCCTGGAACCTTTTCTCTCCACTGGTCCACTGGCCAGTGGACAGAAGGCTACCGCCCCCTAAGGAAACGGGAGGCCTGTAAGTGCAGGAGAGGAGAGAATTCCTGGCATTAGCCGCTGTGTGCCTGCCCTTCCCCGCTCCCTGGGCTCCAGGGAAACTGTGGGAAGGTTAATCCTTCTGAAGACTGAGGGAGCCCCTCCCCTCCCCAGTTACCCTTGGTGATAAAGGGGATGCTGTGGAGGTCTTCATTCCTTCTGTGCTTCTGACTTTTTGTTGATGGGTCTCTGCAGTAGCAGACATTAAATTGTCCAGCCGCAGTGGAATTGTAAGGTAGGTTTGTGGTGTTCCCCAACTTTGTAGGAAGTGACAAAAATAATGTGAACAACTCCTTAGTTCCATTAAGAGTCCAGACAGTCTGGATTTTCTTTTAGAAATGATTTTTTTTATTGATAATAGTTTTTTTGTCAGTCTTTGAGCCAAAAAAAAAAAAAATGTAACCATTTGAAAAAACGAAATTGACCTATTTTTTTTTTCAGTTCTATTCTATATGAGCAGTGGTTATAAAGAATTCTCAAAAAAATCTTAAAGAGGTTTTAGAAATATCTTGAGGGAAATGGATGTTTTGTGTTTATAGAAAGGTGTTTGAACACCCAGGCCTATGCAATTTTCATAGATTTGTAAGTATCACAAATATTCATTTGTTGCTTTTTCTGAGCTGGGTGTAGAGGTATTCACTTTGCTAAGAGGCAAGAAAATGAAATCAGCATGAATCAGACTCTTGGGTTAAAGCAGTAGGGACTGGGTTAAGCTCCCACAAATAAAGGTGATCTCTGTTGGGTTAAGATTGGAGAGCTGCGGCCCTCGAGAGCAGGCATCTCCAGGAAGACAGGAGGCCACCCTGGGCACCTGACGTGGCTTTTAGAAACCAGATTATTTTGTTGCTCCCATTCCGTCCTGGGTGTGAGCAGTTTCACTCTTCCTTTGTTCTTCCTGTACAGTTCATTACCTTTTCCCACCATTTTCACCAGCTGGTTTATATTCTTTGCATTTTCCTCTCCATTCCAGAGGAAAGAGACTGACTGGCCTAATACTGCTTCCTGAATTGGGCAGAATGTGCATAAGATCCCTGATGATTTAACAAGATCCTCCAATGCACATGCAGTTTGAGAAGCAATTTTTAGTACATGCTGTGACACAAAACAGAGACTTTTTTTCTAATGAGAACATGTTCTGTAGAGTGGCATGAATTTCCATGACCTTTGTAATATTTGAACAGGCAATGGAAATCAGAATTGCAATTGCATTGGATGTTGGCCAATAATCGTAAAACCTTAATAAGTGAAAATTATATTCATATATTACTTTGTAAAGAGCTCATTTTCCAAAAGTACATTCACTTTATCCCTTTAAGTCTACAGTACAATCTTGTAAAGTAGAAGAGGTAGGACTTATTATGTCTATTATACTGAGGCTTAGAAAGGTGTGTGACTTCAAACTCACGAGGCTCCCAGGTTGGGTGGGTCTTGCCAAAATGCTGTTGTCTCATAACTCAGATAACATTAGCAATTGATTATAACTATATAATCAATTCCAGTTACCTAAATAGGGCTTTAGGAAACTATGAGTAATCTAAATTCAAACTTCAACCATCTTTTTTTCACGATGGTTGATGTAGAATCAAAATATTAGCTGGAATTTAATTTCCTCTTTTTTTTCCCCCTTGAGCTACTTACAGGTAGCAGAATTACCCAAAGTAGGAAGCCAAGATAATAAATAGACAAATACACAATCTATAAGGTATACTAACTGTGTCATTGGAAATTGGTTTCTGGTATGTATGTAAAGTCTCCATTCCTGGACCCGTGTTCTAAACTCTTACCCCCCTCAAATTCTCTGCGCATTCTGATGGGTGCTAGGTCTGTGGGTGCTCATAGGCAAGACAGGTGCGATAGGCAGATGCTGCACCTGGGTCACTACAACTCGGCTCAGCTACCTGCTGGTGGGCCAGAAAGGAGCGTTCGACACGAATTTATATTCTTACTGAAGTTCCTATCTGAGCTAACCAGAGGCTGCCTTATGGCTGTTTATCTTCAGTGTGTCTTGTGTGAAGGGGCCTGGGCATCTGACTCACATAATGCCCAGTAAGTAGCAGGTGGCACGTGAGGAAAACCTATCAGCACAGCTGTAAAAAACAAAACAAAAAACAAACAAACAAAAAAACAGCTGTATGATGCGTTCGTGAATCTTTTACTCTCTCTCTCCCTTTGCCTCTCCAGTGTCCAGGGTCTTCAGAAGGAGATTTCCCTTCTCCAGGAGCAGATCTCTCACCTGCAGTTCGTGATCCACTCCCAACACCAGAGCCTGCGCAGAGTCATCCAGGAGGTCAGGTTAATCCAGACGTTTCTGGGGAGATGGTATGTTTACAGCGAGAAGACCCCATAGGAGCGGCTTGCCTGGGTTTCACAGGCAGCCAGATTCTTCTCCCCACGGATGGCTGCTTTTTATTCCCAAACAACACGGCTCTGTTTTCAATGCCCGCCCCTCCCCCCCTTTTTTTTGGTACACCAACACCTGGAATGTTCTCAACTAAGATATCGAGGAAATTGTGTTTAACTGCTCTTTAGATCAGCGATTTTCAACCTTTTTCATCTCATAGCACACATAAACTCATTACTAAAATCCCGCGGCACACCAAAATATGTTTTTTGCTGATCTGACAAAAAAATAATAATTTTGATTCATTCACACCCGAACGGCTCTTGTTGTGTTGGCTGCTGTCACTTTTCATTTGACAATCTAAGGGAAAAGAGGTCAGTGCCTCTGACTAAAGAGTCAGCTATTGCATGTTTAAAAACTTTTTGGCACACCAGTTGAAAATTGTTATTTTAGATGTTTCAGTGACTTTTTAAGTGTCCTGAGCTAGGTAATGTACAGTGTTCTTTAGAAGATTGTGTATATTTGGAGGCTCAGCCTTTTCTCGAGGAAGGAATAATTGGTGAGTTTCATGTAAATTTACTTAGGAGGAGTGTTAGAAAAGGGGTGTCTTCATTCATTTTTTTGTACTAATATTTGTCTCCAAAAGGAGTCTTTCTAAACACCTCAAACCCCTTCCTGACATGAATGTAACGTCTGTGCTTATGCGGTTAGAACCTCACCAAGAGAATTGACTGTCGGCACTTTGTAGCCAGAAAGGGCTTAGGGGCATCCCGCGGTCTCATTTTACAGATGGGAAACCTGAGGCCCACAGCAGTTGAATGACGGAGCTGGCAGTGGCAGGGTTGGCCTTAGAATCACGTGTTGCTCTTCCTGCACCCTTCTGAACTTCGTCCACCTCCCAGCCCCACGCTGCCACTGGCCTGATGCTTTTCTTCTGGAAGCGAAGCAGGCTCCCCTCATCATGCTGCTGGTTGGCCAGATCTCTGCCTCAGGTTGCTGCCCCACGCCAGGCAGCGGCCTGGCAGCTTGTCCATTGGCCTCTGCATCTGCAGTCTGAACACATTATGTGGCTGAGACACCAGGATGGCCAGTGCTGCTTTCCACAGACGCACTCCTGCTGAATTTGGTTTAAACAGGTTTCCCAAAGATTGAAATGTTTAACAGCACCGTCTGTGTGCTCGCATCCCCAGGAGCCAATTTGTTCAGCTATTCTCCTTGGCCTGCTGAGTCTCCTGATGCTTTGGGATTTCATTTTTGTCTTGGATGTACATCATTTGACCACAGAAACCTGCACAATTTCTGACTTACGTAACTATTCCCTGTTGTCTGACAAGGTTTTTCAATTGTGTTTCCTAATTCTTAGATGGAAGGCTTAAAAATTAATTTAAAAGAACAAGATAAAAGAATTGAAAATTTGAAAGACAAAGTTAATGTACTTGAAGCCCAGGTAAGGAGGAATCTGTTATATTTTTCAGTGTGAATGTGACTGTGTGTGTTCAGTGTTTCTGTGAGCCTGTGTATGAATGTCTTGTGTGTGGATGTATGTGTGTGACTGTGTCTGGGTGTTCATGTGTGAGTATATGTGCATATCTGTGGTGATCTATGAGTGTCTTTTTGTGAATGTGTGTTTATGTGCATCTTCTATGCATAAGAAATTATAGCTCTGGGGAGAGGTGCTCTTAATCATTACTAAAGTATCAGTATTAAACAGTTGATATTATTAAATTATTAACATTACATATTAATAAATAATTGTTAGAAGTCCATGTAAATTTTCCAGAACATTTGCTATATTGTGGAGACAGCTGGTATGGACTGGTATTAGAAGCTTGGTCAAGGCCAGCTTAGTCAGATAGCCTGTTTGCTGTCTCCAGCCTTTACCTATTCCCACCCTGAGGTGTCCTCTCTCTTCTTCCTTTATCCATATCCACGTGGCTTCCAAGCTTTGCCTCAGGGCTCACTCACTCCAAGAGGCTCTTATGATTTTCTTATTTTTCAGAGTTTTAAAACTCAGCATAAGACTTTATCATTTACTGAGATGTTTTTCTATCTGCCCACTATTCCCTTTGAACTAGGGAAGCCCCCACTGAGGTTGGGGTATATGAAGCCCCCATAGCTGCCTCAGCTCAACTTACTGCTCAGGGTCACCCCTCTGTCTTTGTCAGATGGCTAGTCACTGACTTCCCAGACCTGGCCACCTTGGCTCCTTCAACCCTGGGTCCTGCTTGCTGTCCACTTCCGTATTGTACTGTTCTGTGAATACGCAGAGGCTCTGACTTCCTTGCAAACCTGCTCATCTTTTGGAGCTTTGCTCCTCCCCAGGGCAGACCAGAGCTACATGGTCACACTCCCAGCATGCCGCCACACCATTCCTCCCACCTCACCATTCCTCCCACCTCACCATTCCTCTCACCTCGCCATTCCACCCCCTTACTGTTCCTTCCAAGTCACCATTCCTTCCACCTCACCATTCCCCCCACCACCGTGTTCCTTCTGCTTTCCCAACAGAAGAAAAAACTCATAACAGAAAGAGGTTGTCCAGATTTTTACGTCTTGAATTTTGTAACCATTTCTACCTTCCCAGAGGACCACTGTTCTCCGCATTCTGCAGGGTGAACCCTTCAAGCCTCAGGCTTTGCTTAGGTTCTCACCTGCTTTAGGTCATATGGGACTGTCCATTGATCAAGACAATGCTCACAGCTCTCCATAGCTGCAAGCGCGGTGATTGTGGAATAATTGGCTCAAAACTAGTGTTCACTCAAGTGCCCCATGAGGGCTGACCATGGTACCTCGGAGGGCCTCAGGTTATATGATCCATTTCACAATACAGCCTCTGCCTGCTAAGAAATGTCTTTAAAGGCATCTCCTCACTGCTTTTCTAACGTAGTGGCCTTTTGGCAAATAGTACTTGATAAAATATTTTTCTTACGTTATTTTTACACAGCTAACGTATTAATTCATTCTATATAAAGTAGTAAATATGGATAAGCAAATATCATGCAAAAAATCATGCAAACATACCATCGATGGGCAATTACTCAATGCAGTTAAAAACCAACTGCCTTTAAGTCTTAAAAATCAGTGCCTGGCACTAAGCTGAGTTCTTTACATATTTTTATCTCATTTTAGAACCTCTGGAGAACAGACTATGATTATATCTATTATACAGATGAAGAAATTAGGCACAGAGAGGTTAAGTAACTGAATGAGGTCACCCAGCTAGTGAGTGTGTAATTTCAGAGATATTAGTGACTTTCAACTGGTTACCTTCTGTGTTCTGACAGGAACGACAAGGAGTGATGTAGCGTTGATCAGGAGCATGATTAATGTGCTAGCTATGTGATTTCTGAACTATTTTTTTTTCAACTTTAGAATAAAGAACTAAAAACCAAGGTGGCACTTTGGTCTGAAACTCCTAGGACAATGGTATCTAAGGCCGTCACTACAAGGTAAAGTCTCTCTTCTTCTACCCCCACCTGCCTTCACAACCCCTGTTGAACATTCATGAATGTTGACATTTATCCCACTGGAGAGAGATCCCAATGTATTAATACTTATGTCATTGTTTACTGTCTGTTTCTCAGTTCTTCAAGACTAGGAACTGTGTTAATCTTGTTCACCACTGACTTCTTAGAGCCATATGAATGCTTACTGAATAAATGAATTAATTCACTTAGATATCTCTTATCTCTTCTTTGCTATAAAACAAGCCCAATCTAGGCTTCAATACTTCCTGCAAACAAACTAGATAGGCTCCTCTCTTGTCCTTGTTCTTCTACTGCTCACATGTTCTGTGCTATTGATGAGTATTTTAAGCATGAAGTGCTTATATTTATTTAAATGTCCATGTCTATACCGCAAATCAAAATAGGCTATAAATGTCAAGAGGGTAAGACTAGTTCCTTGTATTTCACTTTACTGCTTGCATTGCTAACGACAAGTGTCTTCAATAACCACCTAATAATGACCCAATTAAGTAACGATAATGACCCAGTAAATCAATAGAAATGATAGTTGAAACCATCAAAGTCACTTTCTAGTGTTGACCGAATCCAAAGTACAAGATGTAAAACAAAACAAAACAAAAAAAGACTTCTGGTCTCAAATCTCATTTTTACAATACTCTATGAAATATTCACTTAAAAGAAAACAGTCTGTAATTACATGAATAATTTAAAAAGTGATTAAAACCTTCCTGTTCTAGCAGCTTTTGAATTTCCCAGTCTAGCCCCTCAGGGGCAGAAGCCCATTTTCTGAAACTCTTGGTGCATGCCTGAGCTGGAGAATCCCGCTGTGATTAGCATCAGGCTAGGAGTTCAGGCCTTAGCATCTCTGTCTTAGTCCCTGAAACAAGTGCTTCACTTGGCTAATCATATATGTAATTACAGCCTAGAGAGGAAACCAATATGAGCCAGTCTTCTAAAACCATTGGGCCCCCAGATGCTCTATTCTTAACTTTTGGCCACTAGCCCTGCAACTTCTAATCAAGAAATGAAAGTAGCCCCGGCAGTAGTAAAGGAGGCAGTGAAATGCCCACACTTCAGAAGCAGTGAGAATACAGCAAATCCTCGATTTTGTGGACCTCGATTTAATGAACTTCGGATTTAACAGACAAAATTTCCATTCCATATGTCATAAGTGAAAATTAACACCCTGATAATTTAAAAATGCTTTTAACCAAGATTTGCCTATAATTAAATTAATAGGTTATTTTTTATCATTAATTCACTGTTATTAACAAATTTTAGTGAATAGGCCATATGTTGGAAAAAACACTAGTAATTTCACAAACATAGATCAATACTATATACCAAAACTGTAGTCTACATATTTAAATCCTAGAGTCACTGCTCATAAAAAATGTTCAGGGAATGATTAGCACTTGATCACACCACATCACCTGTGTGGTAATTGGTTCTGTTATCTGGAGACTTTCTGCGGCAGATTTAATTCCTGCTGGCCTATGTTCCCACGTGGGCTAAGCCACGCCCAGCCGTGTGCATTTGCTTACTCATGGTGACTGATGAAAGCATGCATTTACTAGACCAATTCAATGTAAATTTAAAATTATAGTAATACATGTAGAAAACTTTTCTGTGAAATTAAACCTTTCATAATACTAAATTTTAATTACACAAGCAGGTCTCCATAAGTAAAAACAGGTAAACTAAGTAATTTGTTAAATTTTTAACACACACATTTGGAAAACCTACTTTGTTATATAAGGGACTTTCTGCTTTAACAGACATCCCCCCACTTGAATTAGTCCATTATACCGAGGTTTTATTAAGGTCACTTCAGAGCAGGGAGGGGGAAGAGTTTGGAATAGAAAGGCAAAACGTGACTTGTGACTTTACAAGGGAGGAGAGGATGGTCAATTTTTTGATTCCTTAACAGTGTCATCTACATAAGAAGCCTCTGAACCTGTAGAGAATTTTTTTTTACTTTATTTGAGCCAAACTGATGACAATTGCCAGGAAGCAAAATCTCAATGGATTGGGCAAATGCTCTGGAGAATGGCAGTTTTGCAGCTTATTTTATACATTAGAGTCAAAGGTGGAGATTTAAGGGGGGTTACATGATATCCATTGGTGCTAGATTAGGGAGGTGGGAGAAAGCAAAGCAGGGAAATCTCAGAGATTTGATAAAGAATAAAACAGAAAGACAAATCCTTTTACATTGGTGGGTACAGGATAGTTAATTAACATTTAGAGCACATACAGCTGGTATGTGGGAGAACAAGATACCAATGAGGGGCTACATGGTCTCTCACTCTGCTGGGAGACTGTGCCCTGAGGGGTCTGGAAAAAGGGGATTACTCTGACATTCCAAGGGGTTGTTATTGTAGCTGCAAAAGGACAATAGACAGACCCAGTGAAGGTAAAGACTGACCTTTGTCAAGGAAGATACTGGCCTAAGACATGACTAAGCACCCTGACTTGCTTTTAGTTAGGAAGTTTTAATTTCAGACAACCCTATGTGGCTACTTTAGGTCTCTGAGTTTGCAAGGCCTGCCATATAGGTCTCCCCTGAGCTTGTCAGGTTTAGTATGTGGCCCCTTTCCATCCACACCAGATACCATTCCCCTTGGGGTGGTGAGGCATTGTGGCCAGCATCCACTGTTTGGACCCTGGAAGGAATGGAGCCAGCCAGGAACTGGTTGTCTCCTTACGGTAACCACTGCAGTAATGAGTGCTGAGATCCCAGTGGGGAAAGCTGCAGGAACAGAGGGGATGTGTTGGAGACAATGGCTTCTACGGGCAATCCTACAGCAGCTGCGGTTAATTTAGAGTGAAAGGCCTTTTAGTTTTAAAGATTTATTTTCTTCCTATGACTTGGGAAAGGGCACATGGGAATAGTTCCTAATTGAAATAGGGAAACTGGACTGAATATGCCCTTTGTTTTATGATTTTTGATAGAAATTGCAGTGTGAATGATGTAATGGCGATGCAGGCATTCCAGGGGTCCAGGGACCCAAGGGCCTGGGACCCACTGTGAGCTCCTGGCCTCATGTAGGAACAAATTCAAAGTTAAGCCAGAATACAGTTCAAAGTGAAAGTTTCGTAGTGCAGCAGTGAACGAGAAGGCTACTGCATAGGCAGAGTAGCCCTGCCCTCGTGGGATTTGCTTCCTTTATTGAGGATCATTTAATCTGAGGATAGAACATTCAATAAGGGAGAGGAACATTTAGGATGGAGACTTCTTGGAAGATCCCCATGGGCCATATTGTGTTCTTATATTGGCTTTCTGTTTCCAATCATGGCAGCCAGGTGTATGATTTAGAATGCTAATATGTTACAATGAGCATAGAACAAAGCTAGGGATTACTGCAAAGTGAAATTAGTCTCCACATTGGATAGAGCTGGTTTTCTGTGGGTTCTCAGCCATACATTCATTGGGGGTTAGTCTTACTATCTCTGTGATAGTCCTTGTAGCCCTTATCCGTTACAGTCATTTCACCACATACCCTATCTCAATGGTAGGTCTCATGTTTGCAAAATAAATATGGTTAATTGGTTCCTTTGAGAATGTGAGCAGTAGTATGGTTTGGTAAGTCTAGATTCACCAACATACAGTGGGCTTACAACTCTAGGGAGAGTGGAGTATGAAAGTAGCCCTTAACTCAAAAAAAGGTACATTTCAAAATTAATCTAGGCAAATACCTTAAATCACCCATAAAATACATTTCCATGCCACCTCTCAGTAAGTACCCAAAAACAAGTTTGTGTTTTGTTTTGCTTTGCTTTGTTTTGCTTTTCCTTTGAGCATTAGAACATATAGATGTTTCTTGGGTTGAACACCAGTAGATGTGGAGATTAGAGGTCATTAGACAGTGACAACGAAAACAAAACATGCGCGCGCACACACACACACACACACACGCATGCACACACGCACAGAGAGAGAGAGAGAGAGAGAGAGAGAGAGAGAGAGAGAGAGAGGAGAGAAGGTCAGGCTTTGAGAAACGCACAGAATTAAAACATTCTGAGGGAGCATTGATGTGTTTCCCATCTCCATGTCACTCTGGTGAGTATCTTCACTGCGTGGAGTGGCAGACACAGGCTCTAACTCTCCTGACCCCTCACCCCCATGCCTCCTCACTTTTGTTCTAGTACAACTATGTGAATTTGCATAAGTTTAATGCTTCCACAACATGATTCTCCTGTGTCTCATGGGGAATTAAAATCCATCAATTAACCGCCATCTCTTAAAGCAATTAGTTGTGATGCGGTGGTATAGGACAGTGGAGATGTAATGGCGGTGGTACAGCAATTATATCCTTGCAGGTTAATGTGCTTGATCTTGATGACTGTGTTGTCTTTTCTATAGTGACTTGAAGACTGAAGACTCTACCCCCTACTTGATGTTGGTTAGGCTACGGAAATGAGCTGGCTGGCTGAAGATCTGAATGAGAACGATCATTCCGTGGATCTTACTTAGTCTTTGAAACAGAATCTAAACTTGCATGTTAAAATGGCCCAATGCCAGTATTTAATGGAATCCATTATACATCAATAGCTTTGCAGCAAGATGACATTCCAGAAAATCAAACAAACATATATTCGAGGGAAAGAACTCTTTCTTCAAAACTTATTTAGTGGGTGAAGAAACCAGGAGTTTCCCATGATGGAAGATAAATTCTGCTTTCAAGTTTTTAAAAACCTATCTTTTCTTGCAGATTTTTTACTGAAGAGAAAGGTTTAAGGTTGTCAACTTGAACCTTTGATAGTGGTTTTTATTTATGTAAGTAGAAGAAAGTGTGTATATGTGTATGAATAAATGTTATATTTTAAAGTTGACTTTTGGATAATAAAATATATCTTACTACTAGAGGCCCATTGCACGAAGATTCGTGCAATAGGCCTTCCTTCCCCTGGCTGCCAGCACCGGTTTTCCTCAGGCACCTGGGACCCAGGCCTTGGCTCTGGCCACTGCTTTCCGTCTTCGCTCCGGCCAGAGCACCGCTCCTGTAGCTCCCACCACCCCCCACCCTTCCCCTCATAGCAGGCATCCTTCTCTGCCCAGCCGCTCCACACCTGCATGCATGCTGCCCAGAGGCCTGGAGTGGCTGGGGGTGGGGCTGCCACCATCTTTGTCGGTTTATTTGCATACTCACTCCTGATTGGCTGGTGTGTCGTGAAGTGATGATCAATTTGCATATTTCTCTTTTATTCATGTAGATGATATAAGTTCATTTTTGAACATTGTTAGTGGTACAGTTATTCTCAACTGAGTTATGGGCAAGGGAAGATTCTTTTCAGCTAATTCTCCAGCACACACACACCCCTCCCAAATTGAGAAACATGGCTACTCACCACACCTTAGGAAACCAGGGTTTTTTAGCTGGGATTGAAAATTGGTTGATGAAAAAAACACACACCTAAGTACAAAGGAATGCACTTTGTGACGGCCTTCCTGGCTAATTTCCTTTTCAATATTTATTATATTTTCTAAGTAAAATATTGGGGGCAAGTAAGGACTGGAACACAGTGCTGTTGGCTCAGACCTCCATAAAAATGCCTGTATTATGAGTTTGAAGGAACAGTGGCTGCAGTCTGCAGCCAAGAAGAATCTGAATTCATGAATTAGAATTGTATGTCTAGTGCTCTTGTGAAAGTGTGCTTAACCCTTTGCACTTGCTTGCTTTTTTCTCGATTCCTTTATTCTAATGCTAACCGTGTCGAGTCACACTCGACATCCGAGTGCAAAAGGTTAAATGTTGGTACATGCATTCATTACAGGTGAGCTTGTGATCGTTCTGAGTAAAACCAAATTCTAACCTGTAGAAATGCGGACATACTGACAGCCAGGAAAGCAGAATGCTCTTTGACTAAAGGAATAATGGAAGATCTTAGTCGCCCTAAAGGGTGAACTACTTTAAGTCTTTTGATCATCCTCTCTAGTATGTAACTCAAACCATTTTCTCAGGAAATACGCTCAAAGCCTTTCCATGTGGAATGTGAAATTATCACTGTCATCTATGAAATATTTAAAGGTCTGAACAAATGAGGCGAAGTGATGTATTTATAAATCCATCAAAGTACTGTCACCCTTGAAATGTTACATAACTGTGCAGTAGGAGACTTCACTCAGAGACCGTGTAGGTTCCTCTTACCCATCAGTCATCATGCTGGATTGTAATAAATACGAGGTTTGTGAATAAACCCATCAAACTGAGCTAACAGCCTGGGTGGTATCCGTTAGAACAATGTCTTCTAAAATCGAAAATGGAAGAATACTATTGGATTTTATTTTGATTTAACTACACTCATTTTTAAACAGGGAAGTACAGTTGGACATAATACTGATAGGACCTGCTCATGAGGTCTGGAGGGCTCACTTTGGAATGAATGATCTTGCGATCTCCTGAGAATAAGAATAAGCAGGTTCAGAAGCCTGAAAAGATCTGATCTCTTCAAACACAAAAGTGTCTTTTTAGTAGCATCAGCAGCACCATTTATTTGTCATAAATGGATTATTTCCTATCTCTTTATTATTTCAGCGTTTTATCATTTGAAACATTTTTTAAATAAACATTTCTGAGTCACGAAACAAATGATAACAGTGGAAAAGTTTATTAGTTTAAAAAGTAGTGCCACACAGGAAAGACACAAAAACAAACACTAGTTTGGTTGAAGTCTAAATAATTGCACTTATAATTATACTAATTAATATATTGGATAAGAAGATCTGAGGTAAGCCTTGAAGTGAATACATGAATGTGGGAAATGCAAAGAAATTTAGTTTCATTTTAAAAAATATATACTTTTATTGATTTCAGAGAGAAAGGGAGAAGGAGAGAGATAGAAACCTCAATGATGAGAGAGAATCATTGATCTGTTGCCTCCCACATGCCCCACACTGGGGATCGAGCCTGAAACCTGGGCATGTGTCTAGAATGGGAATCAAAGCATGACCTCCTGGTTCATATGTTAATGCTCAATCACTAGCCATGCTAGCCAGGCAAATTTAATTTCACTTTGATTACATATAGTATTACAATTTATCATTAAGAAATATTTAAACCATTGATATAGTATATGTTTTGAGTAATTTCTTATAATGTCTTAAAATAAGGACATTTACATTATAGTTTGTGAATTTTTTCTTTTAACATTAAAATTATTATACATAAATAAATGAACAAATTGTTATATAATTAATAATAAAAACTGATTGTTTTTGTCAATAAAAAAATACAATATGCAGATAGCTCCCTGAATTTTCTGCTAATTTTCCCTGGATCCAAATCAATGCCAAAAGGAATCTATTATGATTTATTATACATTTGAAAAAGTAGTAGTATTATGAAATTAACACGAACATACTTCTAAAATTCTTTCATATTTCTTCACTTTGAAAATCCTTAACTCTCCTTTGACCAGAAAATTATTATAGCATCCTTACCAATATCAAAAAAGGTACCCAATTCCCCAATAATTGAAACTCCCCTCACTAATATAATAATCATTATATTTCTCTTCCATCCACCTCTTATTTCTTGATTAGAAATATTAAGGATGCAATAAAAATTTAAATTATATTTAATTGCTTTGTTATTAAGTATTTATGTGTTTAAAACTGTATTAGAAATATGTGTCCTATGTGGTTTGGCTCAATGGATAGAGCGTCAGCCTGCAGACTGAAGGTCCCAGGTTTGATTCTGTCAAGGGTACATGCCCCGGTTGTGCGCTCAATCCCCAGTAGGGGGCGTGCAGGAGGCAGCCGATCAATGATTCTCTCTCATTGATGTTTCTATCTCCTCTCCCTTCCTCTCTGAAATCAATAAAAATATATTTTAAAAAAAACTGGTTTTAGAAATATGGAAAAATGCAATTTATCCTGGGTACCCAAGGATGGTTTAGTAATTTTCAATGTGTTGATAATGGTGAGCCTTTCATGAGCATGTATCTTCACAAAAATCCATAAATTATGTCATTTAAATATTTGAAAATTTACTTTAATAAAATAGTAAATATTTTAAGTTAGCACTATTAGTCTAAAGTTCACTTGATCAATTTTTCAAACAGGATTCATTCATTGTTTTGCAACAAATATTTATTGAATGCCCCCTATTGGCTAGTCACTGTTCTAGATATCAGGGCTACAGCAGTGAGAAGAGGAGAGGGGGGTGCATGTGGCCAAGAGTAAAGAAAAGGGGAAAAAATTCTCCATCTTCATGGAAATAATAAAGTTAGAGGTGCCCACTGACTGAAGAAGAAAAAGGAGGAGGAGGAGGAGGAGGAGGAGGAGGAGGAGGAGGAGGAGGAGGAGGAGGAGGAGGAGGAGAGGAAGAAGAAGACTCAGGGGTCTGGAGTTACCAGGGGTGAAAGGCTGTGATTGCAATTTTAATCAGGTGATCGTTGAAACTATGGTAACTGTAGATTCGTCATTTAAGGAGGATAGTCATCTTAAATAAGAACTCTCTCACTATGCTACACAGCTGAAACCAATACAGAATAATAATGAAAGTAAACTGTATTTAAAAAATAAAATAATAAAAGTTAAAAAAAAGAATTTTGAAAGTTACAAAGCATCATTCTGGTGCATTAAAAAAGAAGAAGAAGAAGAACTCTCTCTCTGACGATAACATTTAGGCAAAGATGAGAAGAAAGATAGGGAAGTGGCCAAAGGAGCTGGTATTTGGTGGGAGTGGCCCAGACAGGAGCCAGCACAGGTGCACATACTTTGCAGGATGGGCTGGCGGGAATAGTCAAGACGTAAGCTGGACTGGCAGGTAATAAGTCCCAATATTGTCTAAAGCATTTTCCATGCAGCATATTCTTTCATATTTCCTTTTTATAAATCATTCTTTTTATTTGATTAAGTTTTTCCTCCAGTTCTTTGAATTCTGAGCCATGGTAACCTAATGGCTTTTAAGAATTCATACCTCAATCCCCTCCTTGGTGTGCTTTTTTCCAGGGCACTGAATAGTCTTGTTTTGACTGACCCTCCAGGACTGACAGGAACTGCTCTTAGTATTTGGGAGCAAGGTGCTGTGTGTTCATAATCCAATATATTAACTAGCAGGACTCAAGTCTCTGTTTCACTTTTTCATGAGTGTGAATGAGCTCATGATGTAAATTTTCTCTGGGGAATTAATCAGACAGATTGAAGTCTTCTGTTGTTAACCTTGCTGCTTTTTTTTTTTTTTTTTTTTTAAAAACAACCTTTTGGTAAAGAAGAGTCTTTCTCTCAGAGACCTATGAAAATGTTCTAAAGCTATGGTCATTTCACAAATCTGATGACTACCACAAAATGTTTCTAGTACCTATAAGATAGCCTTAGTCAAATGATCATTCGTGTGTTGGCTTCCTAATCCATAATGCCAGTCACCTAAATGAGTTTCTAACAGAACAGCAACGCTCACAATCTTATTACAGCTCTTCTTTCTCCACAAGCAGCAATCCAGATTAGAATAAAAAATGCTGTGGTATGGAGAATAGTGAATGATCATAATACTTTGTAAACAGTTTTTTTTTTGTTTGTTTTTTTGTTTTTTGTTGTTGTTAATCCTCACCTGAGGATATTTTTCCATTGATTTTTAGAGTGGAAGGGAAGGAAGAAAGGAAGGATAGAGAGAGAGAGAGAGGGAGAAAGAGGAAGAGAGAAGGAGAGAGGGGGAGAGAGGGAGAGGTGGAGAGAGAGAGAGAGAGAGAGAGAGAGAGAGAGAGAGAGAGAGAGAGAGGAGAGAGACACATAAATCTGCTCTGGGCAGGAGATCAAACCTGTAGCCCAGGTGTGCGCCCTTGACTGGGATTGAACCCACAACCCTTTGGTGCTCCATCCAATGCTCTAACCACTGAGCATCCCAGCCAGGATGTAAACAATTTTAAAATAATATATCCTTCCCCATCAGAGTGGCTCAGTTGGTTGAACATTGTCCTGTGCACCAAAAAGTTGCCTATTGGATTCCCAGGCAGGGTACATACTGGATTGCAGGTATGATTCTCCTGCCAGTTGGGGGCGCAATGCCTGGCATGTTGGGAAGGCAACCAATCAATGTGTCTCTCTCACATGGATGTTTCTCTCCCCCCCTTCTTTCTCCATCCTTCCCTCCCTTCCACTCTCTCTAAAAAATCAATTGGGGAAAAAAATGTCCTTGAATGAGGATTAACAACACCAACAAAAAGGATTCCTTCTTAAGTATTTAGCAAACTATGACACTTTAAAAAACAAGCAAACAGCCCAGCTTATGGCTCAGTGGTTGAGTGTCGACCTATGAACCAAGAGGTCAAGGTTCGAGTCAGGGCACATGCCCAGTTGCAAGCTTGGGGCAGCCTTTGTAAATGAACATTTAAGGAAAATGCATGGTTGTGGTCTAGAATTTTTCTTGAACAATGGTCCTTTCACCAGTCTGTGATTAAGGGAGACATCACTGCCTGCCTTAGCATTCTGTTATGGGGAAGAAGTAGGTTATAACTTATGGAAGTGTTGTGTACTATAGAATACTTCAACATGGTAAGTGCTAATTTTATAAATGCATCATTTAAAGCTATTAGAAAACTAGTGGCCCAGTGCATGAAATTCGTGCACAGTGGGGGAGGGGTGTCCCTCAGCCCGGCCTGCACCCTCTCCAATCTGGAACCCCTCGGGGGATGTCCGACTGCCAGTTTAGGCCCGATCCCACAGGGACATCCATCTCACAATCCTGGACCGCTGGCTCCTAACCACTCTACCTGCTGGCCTTCTCGCCCCCAACTGCCCCCCCCTGCCATCCTGATCGCTCCCAACTGCCCCCCCACTGCCGGCCTGATCACCCCCAAGTGCCCTCCCCTCCTGACCTGATCGCCCCTAACCGCCTCTGCCCTGGCCCCGCCACCATGGCTTTGTCTGGAAGGATGTCCAGAAGGTCTCCTGGTCTAATTAGCATATTACCCTTTTATTAGTATAGATATTAATATAGATAGAGGCCTGGTGCACAGGTGGGGGCCAGCTGGTTTGCCCTGAAGGGGGTCCCAGATCAGGGTGGGGGTCCTCTTGGGAGTGGGGCTGGCCTGGGTGAGGGGCTGGGCGGTTTGCAGGCTGGCCATGCCCTCATTGGGTGGGGGTCCCCGCTGTGGGATGTGGCCAGCCTGGGTGAGGGGCTGAGGGCCATTTTCAGGCTGGCCACACACCCTTCGGGGTGGGGGCCCCTGCTGGGGGTGCGTGGCTGGCCTGGGTGAGGGCTGAGGGCCATTTTCAGGCTGGCCACGCCCCCATCAGGGTTGGGGTTTGTGCTGGCCTGGGCAAGGGGCTGATGGCCGTTTGCAGGCTGCCACGCCCCCATCGGGGTAAGGGTCCCCGCTGGGGGGCATGGCTGGCCTGGGTGAGGGGTTGAGGGCCATTTGGGGGCAGTTTGCAGGCCAGCCAAGCCCCCAGCTTTGTCAGGAAGGACGTCTGGAATGTCTCCCAGTCTAATTAGCATATTACTCTTTTATTAGTATAGATTTCCCTTGCAAAACCCAGTCTTTAAATAAATAATAAATGAGAAAGTTTAGAGAGATAGATAAAATCACTGACTGCATCCTAATGGATACTTTTCCTTTTTAATGGATGTGTAATTGACATAACATTGTATTATTTTCAGGTGGATACCATTTAATGTGATGTAAGTTTCAGTTAATACTCATTTAATGTTCCCCGACCCATGGCATGTTGACCTTCAGCATAGAAAAAAGGCTGCTTTAACTACACAAAATAATTGATAAAAATTCATTTTTATTTGGAAAGTGTGCAGTAATAATCACTGAATACAGTTCTCAGCCATAGTATTCAAGCCCAGACACCACAAAATCATTGGATGCAATGATTTCTGAAGTCACTAGAACTTTGGTACAACAAAATAATGACCTAATGGGGTCTGTCAGGCACCACAGTCTACTCAGGAGCATACAGAAGAAAAACTCTATACTTAAAGTTTTAAGTTACATTCATAGCACTAGTCAAAACAGAGATGTATGTAGATGACAGACAAAAACAACCAAACGTGCTTAGCCTAATAATGAGGACGATATCACTTAACGGTAGACCATTGGGATACATGAAGCACATCAGTGTTATGTCAGAACATTGTCTACTTTTGACACATTAAGCAGAGAAACTTACTTTTCTTAAATAATTTCAGAGAGAGTCAGTATCTTTCACAAGGCTATGGAAACAAAAGCCCTATTTGTACAAGAGGTTGTTGACTAAGTTGTAATATACTATCTGGAATATAATTGGACTCTGTAAAGAAATACAAGTAACATACAAAATGAAATAGAATTCTTTTTTTTTTCAGTAACTTGAGATATATTAAACATTTTCAATCAAATACAATGACCTCAAGTTGACTACTCATTGGTAATTTCCAATATATCTACTAAAATTAGTTGTGTCTCCGGTTTTAGATTATGATTTTTATTAGTTCTTAGTTTGTGATAATAGAGTCTGTTTATGAAATGGAATGAATCTTACAAATCAACTTCTTATATATGTTCGCCATTGAGCCTGAAATGAACCCTGTGAGACACTCAGGGTTTATAAGTCCCACATGAGGAGAAACCACTAAGATACTTAATGACATACATGTGTCCCCAACTTGTTCTTTCTGGACAAGGCTTCCTCTCCATGAGCATTTGAAAAAAAATCACCTGGAGAATAAAAGATTAAGGATAAGCATATGTTATTCCACATCATAGGGACACTATTTTGATGTGCCAACAGATATAAAGACAACAGCCACTGGTTAAGTAAGAGACCCATTAGGTTAAGGACAGATATACCAGCTCCTACACAATTTCCTAAAGATCCTTAAAGACTAAGTCAGCTGAGGGATATTAGTCATGACTTCCACGATCCGTGGGAAAGAAAAGAACCTGAAAACATTTAAATGACTCAATCCAAAGATGATTCGTTTTTGTTTTTTTCTTTAAAAGATGACACCCTTTAAAAGAATCCCACTAGTTTGTCACTGTTTTCTCTCCTCTCTATATATGACGATAGGAAATCTCCCTCTGCCCCTCCCCGACCCCCCCACCATAGGTGGGGGGAGATTTCCTATCATCATATATGTGATGCTACTCCGGTTTATGAGGTTCAGATAAATGAAATGTTCCTAAGTTTCCAAAAGTTTAATGAGAATAATGAAATATTTTTTTAGCTTAAATATTTTTATTAGCTTAGTTCTAAGGATAGACTCCTCTACTTGTTAGATAAAAAGGATGAATAAATATTTCCCACGTATCTACTTACAAAAACTCTTTCTGTTACTCTTTTTTTCCTACCTAAAAATCAACCTTTTAAGTATGAACTTCTCCATGTTCTGCCAGATCTAAGGGCTCTACTTAGACAACTTTTACTAGTAACTCTTCTCTCTCTCTATAGTGCTCGTTCAACAATGTCATCATGGGTGGGTCTCCACCCAAGCATTCTAAGAAAATAAGTTTATAACATTCCCTATATATCTCGCAATAATTTTTATCAGTTCTACTTTGTGAGACAAGTATTTTAATGGATTTATAAGGCATTGAGACAACACTCATCTCAGATAATATTCTATATCTACTGTCCCTTTTAAGAGCTCAGCACTCTCCCCAGAAATGCATTTATATCATCTTGCTCACAAAATCAAGAAAAAAAAAAACATAGCTTTTGGTGAACTTTTAGACAACTTTTTCAAATATAGACAGCATCTTGGAATCCTTAAAAAATGATAAAGCTTTCCCTAAAATACTTAAACATTCTAGACGTCTCTTAATGCTTTAAAGCTAGGTAGTAGAGGACGAAAGTAAACTTTTAAATTCACTTTGGTTAACATCAGCTCTCAGAAACTCCTTTTAAAGAGTTATTCAGTATTTTAGGAAACAGAAATTTTAATATTATTTCTTTAAAGTTTGAGTTTTAAACTCCAAAATTCTTTATGGATGAGGATTTTCCCTCAAATGGGTGTGTGATAGATACACAATGAGGAAAGCATACGTGCCTCCTCCCACGCCCCCCCCCCCCCGCACCCGCTTTTTATTCAGGTGAACAGAGATATGGGCAGTAAACAATCTTGTTTCATAGACACAAGTCTCCAGGTTACACACTGTACCTTGTTGTACACTCTTTCTATCACACATCCTAAATAATAAAGAGGTAAATGCGAATTGACCATCATTCCAACACACAAGAAGGTCGCCCCCATGTGGTCAAAGATGGCCACCACAAGATGGCTGGCAGGGGAGGGCCGTTGTGGGCGATCAGGCCAGCAGGGGAGGGCAGTTGGGGGGGACCAGGCCCGCAGGGGAGGACAATTAGGGGCGATCAGGCCTGCAGGGGAGGGCCATTGGGGGTGACCAGGCCAGCAGGGGAGGGTAGTTAGGGGTGACCAGGCTGGCAAGGGAGGGCAGTTAGAAGTGACCGAGCCAGCAGGGGAGGGCAGTTGGGTGCCACCAGGCCTGCAGGAGAGGACAGTTAGGGGCGACCAGGCCAGCAGGGGAGGGCAGTTATGGGCAATGGGGCTGACAGGGGGAGCAGTTAGGTGTTGATGAGGCTGGTAGGGGAGTGGTTTGGGGGTGATCAGGCTGGCAGGCAGAAGCAGTGAAGGGCAATCAGGCAGGCAGGCAGGCAGGCAAGCGGGTGGGAGCCAGCAGTCCTGGATTGTGAGAGGGATGTCCCAGATTGGAGAGGGTGCAAGCTGGGCTGAGGAACACACACACACACACCCATGCACAAATTTTGTGCACAGGGCCTCTAGTATTTACATATTTCTCTATCTGCTGTGCTCACTCTATTGGTGAAAATATATGTTTCATCAAATTCGTTGACTCAATTTACAGTTTAAAAATATTTGGCTATTATTACTTTTTAATATAGTCATGTCCTTCTCTAGAGTCAAGCTTCTGTCTCTTACAAGGGCTGGTTAAAACTCTTGCCCAGTTCATCCAACCTGATTGGCAGAGGGTAACTGGCACTAGAAGCATAAGAAAGACACCCCCTGATGCAAAGAATGACCCACCTGGTTAAAAACAACAGGTAAAAGGTTTACTTTAGAAAATGCTGGTTTGAATTGTGTGCAGTGTGATGGCTGATACTAAGGGAATGGTAGCAAACTGGCTAGAGTATGACTTGGAAAGAATTTTAAAACGCTTCTGTAGAGACCTGCAAGCTCTACTCCCAGCACTTAATATTTTCTCTGCCGATTCCTGACCTGCCACTCTGGTCATACGAAGACAAACATTCTCTCAACTATTTTTGATACATTTTTCTAAAGAGTTTTCTCTTTTTACACAGAAAGGTAACCTTGTACCTATTCAGTTAAGAGTCTCAGGTAATGCTCACTCTGTGAGAAGTGAGCTAGGAGACCAGGAGACAGTGGTAATGGTCTCTGATCCCAATGACGTCCTTGAACCCTTTGCCAAAGACATCAAAGACCTTAAACTGTGTGAATGTCTCTGTGAGCCCTTCCTATAATGACATTGTAGGAAGTGAGCTATAGGTTGGAGACAAATGTGGTCACAGAAGTATCCGAGGCACTGTGTTAGAGCAATGTAAACACTGAAACAGAGCAAACACTCCAGAAGTGGTTTCTATGCCAGAAAGGAATTTCATGTACACTTTAAAGATTTTTTCCAAGATACAATTTGGCTTTTACTAGAGCATTTGGGAGATAATTAGTTACAGGGCTCATTTTGGCTAAACATATATATTGTTGTGGGTTAAAGGGGCTATGCAATCCTTTAAAGTGGCCTATATACTTCAGGGCCCCCAATCAATTTGAGGTTGTAAAATAAATAATACAGACTAATTAACTGGGAAATAATAAGAGAAGGAATTTCTATTGATGTTGACATAGAATTTGGGGTCAAACCTGACAGAGAAAATATTTCTTAGGTCAAGTTTTTATAAGCAGAATACCACTACAAAGTAATTTTCTTGTCTTAAGTTTTGTCGTACTTGAGATTATTACCCAATAATTGTTATTTTTACAGGCGTAGTTCTATAATTATGGGCATCATCACCCTCTGCTTCACGCTGCAACTATCAAATGACAATCTTAAAATAGACCCTGAATAAATGCTTGTTAAATAACTGACAATGACAGAAACTTGGCATAAGTAAGTCAATCATGTAACTGGAAAATCAAAAGAAACAAAAGACATATCCAAAATAGAATACCTTCAGGGTTTTCATAAAGGCTCAATATTCCCTATTATGGAAATGCAGGGGATATCACAATTTGGATCCAAATAAGACATTGACATAATGACCTCGAAAGTTCACCACATTTTGCTAAAACAATAGCTACATTGTTTCTGCTCACTTTCTTCCAAAAGAAGCATCTTTCATGTTAGCCAATAGCTTTCTATCCTCAGGGCACAGGTACTGAGGTCACGAAGAGCATCACAGAGAAAAACACCATTGGAGGGAGTACCCAAGCACACTCTGTCTCAGACACTGGCTTTGTGCTGCAGAAGTCAGAGGAACGGGGCAGAAAACACCAAGAACTCCACCAGGCGCTAGCCCATCCAAGCTTCCCGATTGCTTTGATCCATGGCACCTCTCTGTGTCTAGTCCACACTAAGAACACTGTAAGTAGACATTCCCTCGGATCTGAGTTCCTAAAACGGATTTTATACCAGATAGATGTTGGTAGGCAGAGGTTAAGGGGTGGGGAGAGCTGGGTTTAGGGTTTCCAGTGTCTGTAATTTAACAAAATAAGTATGCACCGAGTTGGGAAAATGAAGTTTCATTGGCAAAATTTTATAGTAAGAGGAACCATTCTGAAGAAAGTAAAAAAAGAAAACTTAAAGTGTAATGCCTTTGTTATTGATAAAAATTCACTGAAATGGTTAAATAATGGTTTAATAGGAATTGATAATGATAAGAATAATGATAAGAATAGGCCAATGAAAAATACTTTGGAGATCATCTTTAGAAAGAAAAGGCAGCTTATTGTGGGGGGAAAAAAGTGATTAACCAATTTTTGGTGAGATATTATTCCCAATCTCCAAATAAAAGTCAACTATAGGCATTTTGCCTTAGGCAAAATAAAAACAAGTGCTAAATACATTATAACATGGCATGAGTTATCACCAATTCTTATGTGATTAGTGACATGAAAATTCAGAGTGACCATAACATGGATCCATGATTATTCTGAAGTTGTTGGTCTACAAAGTGACACACCTGTATTTTTTCAATTGATTCAAAGCCAGAGTATAGGTTAGAGAAAAAAAATTTGATTTAGAGTTTCTGGGATTTTGTAAATTGAAAAGAAGCCCACAATTTAATAGTCACTTTCTGTTTCACATCACCAGCATATTTATCTAAAAGAAATTAAGGTGAAATGGTTTTTGTTGACTGCATTTTTAAAAAGAGGTTGTTTTTTTTTAATAAGCAGCAATCTTTAATTTGTGCTTGTGACTATTTATCACCATTTGCTAAAAAAAAAAAAAAAAAAAGAAAGAAAAGAAATGTGAAGCCGAATACTGAACCTATTTCTAAAATTTTGTTTGAAATGGAAACCTCTGGATCATCTCTTAATCCCAGCTGATAATGTCAACTTCTCATTGGCTTGAGTGAAAGTTGGCTAAGTGACTCTTCCAGACATCTGTAACAGATACATTTAATTTCATTTGTCCAAATGCCATGTTTCCATCCTTTCATTTTTCTCCCAGGGCATTTCTCTTGTACATTGTCATCCACAATCTTGTTCTTGTCTATCTGCCATTTATTAATAATATAAAAATGGCATTATTACACACTCTCCTACATTTTAGCAGAAGTCTGACATTCATCCTCTCATAACCTCACCACTAATTAAGTCATTCTAATACAGCGTATTGGGTGTACAGAATAATGTCATTGTTAATGGTCCATTTAGAATTCTTTATTGTGTATCCATTTTTAACTATGTTTCCCTAATGCAAACCCAAAAGTAATAATCAGATTCTACATGGGAAGTAAACCCACTCTTTAAAAAAAAAAATCAACTTTCTATGTTCTCCCTTTGCTAGCTTATTTCTTCCTCCACTGCGACAGGGTAATTTTTGTTCTCATTTACAACTCCCTGTTATTTCATCTTGTGTACTCCCCTACACATTTGTCTTCTTTATTAAAAACAAAACAAAAAAACAACAACAACAACAAATGGGGCGTCCATGATGGTGAGATCACATTAGAAATCTTTGATCTCGTTTGAAGGGGCCTCAGAAACAACGGGTCGATTCTTTTGAATACTGCTGACTATTCTGGTTTCTTAAAATACATTTTCTGGAAGAAAAAGAAAGATGTGCCGTTATGCATGGTCTACCCAGCAATTGTGTGGTCAGTCGCTGTTTGGGGAAGTGATATTTGGGTGGGATCTGGATGATGAGTTCCTGTGTGAGGTCTAGCAGGTGCATTTCTTCTCTGCTGGTTTCTCCCCATCGAGCTTCCCAGAGTTTCCACCATTGACAGAGTCGGGGACTTGTGTCTTCTCTACACACTGTTCCATTCGCTTCATTATTAAGTCCAGAAGAGTTTCCACAGCTTTCTCCACATCTTGGCCAGTTGCCGCACTTGTTTCAAAATATGGTATGCTAGCATGGAAGAGATGAGAAATATTTTCAAGAGGAAGAAATCAGAAACGAGGCAACAAGATGTACAAATGAGTCACACATATGAAAATATGGCTGACAGAGATTGCACAATATTCAGGGTTTTGCTGGCTGAGTTGGAAAGCATCCCTGTTCTTACTCAGTGAGTGTCAACTGGTGAGCTGCTCATTAGTGTGAATATAACCAGTACTATGGGCAAGAAAGCGGATACAGCGGGTACTCAGGAACTTGAAGTCAAGGCACTGTAACTATTTTTTAAAGTTTAAGAGGGTAAAACATGGTAAACTAGTGATCAATGTTACTTCCCTTCTAATCAATTATCTAGAAATCTGATTTAGAAATTAAACTGCCACTGAGTAGGATATTCATGTGACTTCAGTCTACACTTACTCGGAATCAAAAGTTTCAAGAATACATGTACCATT
The DNA here is from genome assembly GCF_951640355.1 of Cnephaeus nilssonii. Lineage (NCBI taxonomy): Eukaryota > Metazoa > Chordata > Mammalia > Chiroptera > Vespertilionidae > Cnephaeus > Cnephaeus nilssonii. The sequence goes on along the minus strand of NC_137082.1, from coordinate 39,303,743 downwards.
TTAATGTTCTCAAGGACAATCCAAAAAGAATGGCAGGTGTGATGAAACTGCTTTAAATTAAAAAATATAATGGCAAAGTCTGATTTGGAAATCAATTTATAACTGCATGGGGTGCTTTAAAATTTTTCATTTGCCTTTAAGTTCATTGAGAATAAAGGCTGCAATATTATATCCACATCAGGTATCACCTTTAGAGGTTTGTAGCTATCAATCGAGAGGCACTCGTAGAGGATCGTGTTGAAGAACGTGAGTTCTGATCTCAGACTGCCTGGGTTCAATTCAGCTCTCCTGCTTACCAGCTAGGGGCTTGGCCTCCCCTCAGTTATTAATCTCTCTATGCCTAATTTTCATATATAAAATGGGATAACTCTAGGCCTTCTACATATGGTCATGAGGGGTTAAAGAAAATAAAATCTAGGAACAGTTGCTAGTACCTGATAAGTATTCAGTAAATGTTAGTTGCTATTATTAATGAGTAATTGCTTTAAAATGTCACATGCATTCCTCTGGAAGATCTTTGTAATTCCTAGTATCAACCTTGTGTCCCTGCCCCATTACTTAGCAGCAGTGTGCAAGGCTGGATGACATTGCCAGGTGACTGACTTACCTGTATTTGTCAGCCAGGTCCCGGGCTTGCCGTTCATTGACTTCCCTTTGGTCTGGTAAGTCTGCCTTGTTGCCAATTAATACTATATCTGGATTTTCACAATAAGCATTTGCTTGCAGTTGGCCTTAGAAAGAAAGCAGATGGAACCAGCAAGCTAGTTACAAACAAGCAATGTCAAATGACTGCTCATATGAGATTCCTAATCTAATTGTTTATCTCCAGCTTTTTATATTCTATTAGCCAAGTAAAATGGACACACTGCCTCACAAGCTGCATGTGGTGAAGATCAATCATAATTTACATGAAGCACCTGTATGAACACCTATCAGTGCTCTTCTCCATCTGAGGAAGTGCCCTCCAAGAGGGACATATTGTTTCTTACCACTTGTTCCTCAAACGTAAGTGGAGAAAACAGAAGATGATTTTAAAGTACACAAGTTTGTTCTTTCCTTTAAGAGCTTAGGTGATGATCTAAGGGAGTGGAACATTTTTGAACCTCCACAAAGTCATGTAAAAGCAATTTTAAGATAGGAAACTTGATTTTTGTCTTTGTTTTTCCAGGAAATGAGAGGGGGGGCGGGGAAGGGAGAGAGAAGAAAAGAAATGATGAGAAATGTGTCAACCTATGGTTTGGAGGTTAGAGGGATTGCTCTAATGTTATCACAAGGCCTGCTGCATGCAATTTTGCCAAGGAAAAAGACAAAGGCTTAGCCTATAACATCGACTATTTGGGTGTTGGAAATGAAAGTTTTTTAAACATAGCAATGAATTATCTTAAATCCCAATAGTATCCTTCTGAAAAAAATTTAAAACAAGGAAGAGGCTCATCTACCTTGATAAAGAATGAAGAAATCATTCTCTGAAAGTATGTGTTGAATAATCTTATCTCCTTATCTCCTCAGAATCTAATAACACCAAAGTTTGAATAAGGAAATCCTATATAATAAAAGCCTAATATACTAAGTGTCCAGGCATCCATTCAACCAATCAAAGCATAATATGCTAATTATATGCTAAGGCCACTCAACCACTCACTATGATATGCACTGACCACCAGGGAGCAGTCGACCAGTCGCTATGATGTGCACTGACCACGAGGGGGAAGACGCTCCAACTAATAGGTTAACTTGCTGCTGGGGTCTGGCCATTGGGACTGAGCGACACAGGTCGAACATGCCCTGGAGCCCTCCCCAAGTCCCTCCCCTACTGGCCAACTTCCCGTGCCTGCACCTTCTCATAATCTAGGACCCCTCAGGGAATCTCAGAGAGCTGGTTTAGGCCGATCCCACAGGCCAGGAAGAGGGACCCTACTCGTGCACAAATTCATGCACCAGGCTCTCTAGTATAACAATAAAAGGAAATAGAGACAGATCCTAGGATAATTACTCATTTCGAGAAGCAATATTTTTCCCCAAGGTAACAACTGTTATTGAACTCACATTTAAAGCAGTTATATACATTATTCATTACAAATAATATATAATAATGACATATATATTAGATATAGCAAATAAAATATTATCTTTAGTGCCACATCAAGTAAAAATAAAAATAGTATACTATTCTTCTGTGCTGACATATATTAATCTGGCTTTAATGACTGATTAGGTGACTTTTAACTTCATAGTATATCAAAATTGTGTAGTTTTTCTATACGAGGCTTCCTCATATCGACCATTTTTTTAAGAAAAAAAAAGTACAATTTCAACGTGAGCTGCTTGACTGGCACATGATCCCTCATCTTCACGTGGCTGGTCCTCTGCAGCAGCTTCTCTCCTGACCACCCTGTAGTTAATTAACCCTTTACTTAACCCAAGTGCATGGGAAGACATTTTGGGTGCCAGTGTACCTCTCAGGAAAAACAGCTGTTTTTCTCTATGTCCTTTCTATGTTAGATGTAATAGATGTGGAAGCTCGCATATTTCTAAGACAGGGAACCTTTTTTCTGTCGAGGGCCATTTGGATATTTATCACATCATTCATGGGCCATACAAAATTATCAACTTTAAAATTAGCCTGCTATATTTGTTCAAACATTTCATTAACTCACCCCTAATGCCATGGCAGGCCCAGACCAAATGATTTTGAGGGCCTTTTACGGCCTGGCCCGTGGGCTGGATGCTCCCCACCTTTGTTCTAGGAAATCCTTTAAATGGCTGGACAAGTAGAATGAATGGCCTTACAATTGCAAAAATGAAAACCTTAAATATGACGGATCTGAAGCCACATTGGCTTCCTCTAAGAGTGTCAAAGTAAAATACAATTCCAGGCCACCTTGCGGGATGCACATAAAGGCCCCCACTTTGAAGGTGACACCGGAAACACTAAACTCATGACTTCCCAAGGTTATTCTTTCATCTTGTGAGGCAAACAAGCAAATAGAGCTCTTGGGCCCCAAAGTGACCAACACAGGTTACGTGGTCCCACTTACTCATCCAGTTTCTGACATTTAAGAAGCTCTGTTGACTGGTGAGGTCAAACATTAATAAGAAACCCATGGCATCTCTGAAAAATGCGGTCGTGAGGCTCCGGAATCTGCCGAGAAAGCACAGTGGGTAGTTCTGAAAGTTAGTCCATGTACATATAGTGCTGACAATACAAACAACACTGTTTCCCTCTCAAATATGAAATCTCTATGGCATCCCTTATGGGTTATCCTATGGAATGGGAGATGACCCTGAAAGACTGCTGAAGGGGCAGAGGATGGTGTCTGCTGGTAGGTTCTTTTTAAGACCACATCCTGGCTTTATGTTCCATAGCACTCACGCACAAGGAATTTTGTAACATTTAATCACACACATGCTTACACAGCCCCTTGGACTCGTTGGCTCATGGGCCTCCTGTGATCCACAAATAAAAACTGAGAACACTTTAGAATATTGGGCCTTTAACTTATACTTTTCAGTCATTCTTGTCTGTGCCCAGAAACTTTGGCTTGAAAATGAGTGCTTATGATTACATGTAGAAAACCACAGCTTGTTAGCATCTGGATCCAGAGTTCTTTTGTAGGGAAAAGCAACGTTGGTGAGAAAACTCTTTTGTGAGCACTCTGTGGAGTTAAAGAGTGGCATCTATGTCTCATGAGGAAGAGGGAAGACAGTGAAGAAAGGAGGATGAGGAAAATGATTATGGGAACCGAGGAAAGGCCAGACTCAGTTGTTAGGGAGAAAAGGGAGCACTCGTCTCTATTGGAGGATTTTGAAGAATACACTCTGTCCTGGGCAGTGTAAAGACTGTCTCTCCTCTGATCTGACCCCCTCTACCTCAACATCCTCAGTGAAGTGGACCATGTGCTGAAGCCCACTTTAATGTTGGGAATAGGTGAAACCAGAGACCACATATACGGACCAGCGAAGGCTGACACAGAGATGCATTTGGCAATACATTTTTAGAAAGGCACATAACTTTGAAATTAAGAAGAGTATCACTTCCTATCTTAATGTCCTCAATTTTGGTCCCCTATTTTAGCTTACTTGTAGATTCTTTGGTTTCCTCAAGGTTCTATTCTTGACCTTGTCTTACTCTACACACATTCATTGGGTTATCTCATCCACCTCCTGGCTCAATTATCACCAATGTGTTGAACCCAAAATTTATAGAACTAGAATTTGCCTGCCTTCATACTGTATGGCCAATTACTTGCTGGATATTTCCACTTAGAGGAACCTAGCATACCTCCACCTTCCCTTGTCTAAAACCAAACTGCCCTTTCTTCCTGATTTCCTTCTTGGTTTCACCATCCTTCTGGTTGCTCTACCCTCTTTCCCCTTCACCTCCTGTATTCAATCAACAAAAAGCTCCTGTCCTTCATCTTTATGTCCATCCACCTTGCCACTATTCTAATTTTGAACCCATAATCTTTCACCTGGATAACTTCAACAGCCTTCTCAATAGACTTCCTGTCTCCAGTTTTTTTTTGGGGGGACCTGTCTCTTCCCTGGTTTTTTCCTCTGATTATATAAATCATCTGATAAAAACACATTCATGATGATGCATTACTTTTAAGATAATGACTGAACTGTTCAATAAGCTGTCAAGGCTCACTAGCCAGATTCATCTCTGGACTACCCGCAGGCATGCTGATCTTCTTTTAGTTCTTAGAAAGTTCACTCTCTCCCCCGGACTTTCACACACGCTGTTCTTTCTGTGGGTAACCTCTCCTTAATGCTTCCTTCATCTCCTTCCCCTTTAGCCTGAAAAAGACTCACTCATACATTGTGTATGAGTATATAGATATAGATGTAGATGTAGATATAGATATAAATATAGATATCAGAGAAAATATCACCTCCCCAAGCAGTCTTCTCAACAACCACATCAGGATTATGGGCTCCTTCTGGTACACCTGCCAACCACCCTTTGTTGTCCTATCACTGCCTTAAGGCTATATCACAATAGTTTGTTATTTGTTCAAATTCTACCCTAGACGGTAAGCTCCATGAGCAAAGGAGCTGTGTTTCGAACTTGCTGTGCATTATGTCTCATGGCCCTGAACACAGTGTTTACTCATTAAATGTATGTCAAATTAAGGGAGGGGGGGGGAATCAAGAGACTAGCAAAATATAAAATTAGTAAATATTTAAATGACTTCAATAAAGAACAAGACTTTTAATATTGAAGCATGGAGAAGAGATATTTCAACAACTATTAATTTCCAAATTAGGATATTTTTGGTGAGACATAATCATGATGATTATGAAATACCAAAAATTGTATGCAATTTTTTCTTGTAGCTTTGTTTCTACTAGTCACTGGAAGCTCACAGAGATTATAGTACTTTTATTGAATGGATCCCTCTCTTTGGGAACTAGCTGTACTCATAAAATTGTCTGCTACTCAACCACAATAGTGTGGTTAACTCAACCCTAACAGCCTGCTCTCTTTTCTCTCCATGAGTGTGTGTGTGTGTGTGTGTGTGTGTGTGTGTGTGTGTGTGTGTGTTTTATTTGAGGATAAGACACTGCCTTATTCCCCTCTCACTGTTCACATGACAAAGTCACTTAAAAACATGCTTATTGTATGGATTTGATTGGGACAAATACTTTTGCATCCATAGCAATGTGGATAGGATATTCTTAGTCTGGACAAGGCTTATCCCCTGGACCATTTTCCCCCAGTACGCTTGTTATCCTCCATTTTTTCCAGGACTTATTCCAGAGGGAAGGTAATTGATTTTCTGCTTTACCCACCAACTTCATTCTGTCTGCAGGGTGGAAAAAGCTAGGAACCCATTAAAAAAACAACACAGAAGCCAGGGTCACATTATCACTGGTTCTCCCTCACTGGGAATGAAGGCTGTGCCCTGTATTCTTTGGGCTTACATAAGGGGTGTTATTTTTTTCCTCCTTCCCATAATATCACTTTTATCAATAACCATTATTTTATATGGGTTATGCTGCCAGGTGTCCTGGAACAGGGTTGAGGTGTGAGGCCTTTCTATCTTGTTGCTTAGCTACACCTTATATTTACAGAATGCAAAATTCCCGAGGGATAAATAACCCCATTGTTACCAAGACTGTCCCCAGTCTTCCCCATTTCCCTCATGGAGCAGCTGTCTTAAAGGGATAGATGAGAGAAGCCTGCCATCATGCTAGGCTGACAAATCATGTGTGAAGACATATGGGAACCACATTTTCTATATTACTTCTTCAAATAGGAATCAGATTGGTCTACAAAACATACATCTTTGTGACAACCAAACTGACATACGAACAGAGTCTTGTGAGGAATGACTCCAGCAGCAGCAGCAGTGTTGAAGGATGTGTGTGAATGGAATTCACAGTCAAAAAAGCTAACGGAGAGGGCCCAGCACCTCTCCTGGCGTTTACACTCACTGAAGGCGAGAACACTTGGATGCATTTCAAACACTGCAGTGTTTACAAGCATAAACAGTCTAAGAAACGCGATGCCGAATGTGGAGGTATGTGCCTTCTAAAGAGCTTATCCTGACAATCTAATGCCAATTTTTATTTACTCTAATATTGAAGAGCTTCACTAGCTTGGGGTCTTCAGCACCTTTGAAATCTTGTAACTCAAAGAAATGTACTGCCATCAAATAAGCAAGCAATACTCTTACTCCTGAGTAGCTCTTATCTTGGACATTGTACCAGAGATGACACTGAACAACCAAGCATAGTCTCTGCCCTTATAAGTCTGACAATTCTGTTTGGGTGACAAGGCTACAAGTGAATCAAAGAACAGCAAATAGAGACCAAAAATAAAAAAATAAAAAGATTGGCTTCATCAGGAAGTAAATACTTAATGAACTTAAGGGGTGGTAGACTAGGTGTTGCAGGACTCTAAAAGGAAGAGGCAGCTGCTTTCAGCTGGGGGTTTAGAAAGGCCCCAGGGGAGGTGGATATGAGCGGGGACCTGGTGAAAGGAGAGGATCAGGGAAGGTGGAAAGGCAATCTGGCTGGAGGGCAATGCTGTGTCCGAGGCAGGGGTCCTCCAACTTTTTAAACAGGGGGCCAGTTCACTGTCCCTCAGACCGTTGGAGGGCCGGACTATAGTTAAAAAAAAAACAAACTATGAACAAATTCCTATGCACACTGCACATATCTTATTTTGAAGTAAAAAAACAAAATGGCAAAAATACCCGCATGTGGCCTGCGGGCCGTAGTTTGAGGACACCTGGCAGGGTCTTAGAGAATAAAGCTAGTCAGATGGCACAGATCAGAGAGGCTCTGCAGAGAATGGAAAGAGATGAGAAAGCTCTAAACACCCTTTCCTTCATGTCCCTCTTGGAGTAGCCCTTACAACAGTGTAAATGTCCCCCCTTAATTCAATTAAATTCTGGAGAAAATGTTTTTTTTCCTATTATGAAGTACAATGACAACGTATAATAAGAAACTTCATAGAGATTTTTGAAATCTGAACCAAACTCACAATGCTGGTTATGGTTAATTAACTATAAACAATTTCTTTTTATTTCTCAATACAAATGCCTATTTTTAAACTAGGGGAATAGCTGCATATAATGTGGTTAAGTTTTTTCCTATATAACTGAAACCAATACAAAATAATATTGACAAGTAAATTATAACTTAAAAAATAAATAAATAAGAAATAAAATCAGTTCTTCTGCGCTATTTGTAGCTAGAAACAAAGTAATTTACTGTTACCGCTCTTGTCCTGCAGTGTCCCAAAGCTGAAGGTGCACCTTAAATGCTTTCCCTGATGATCCATTTGGCCCTTGTGTATTATAAACCTGAAAGATATGGTTTTCATCAGTTTATACTGCTTTGGATTTTGTCAACATTCAAATTCTCTGGGTTCACTCAACATGTTTTTTTTTTCTCAATTACTATAATCAAAGTTCATAGTGCAGGATAAATATTTGCTCTGGTTTTTTTCCAGAAGTATCACATGTACTCTCACTTTTAAATGTCAAGTACAAGTATGATTTTCAACACAATTTAGGCATACTGCAAACTTAAATTAGACACCTTCTGTCATTTCCTCATGGAGGCAGCAAGCAGTAGATTTAGGACCCAAGTTCTAGGTTCAAAAATCAACTCTTCATTTAACCTCTCTGAGTCTTATTTTCTTACCTGAAAATAGAGACCCATAATCTCTCCCTACTTTACAGTCACTGCAAACTTAAATGAAATACCAAATGTGAAGGCATTCTTAAAACAGTAAAATGATTTACAAATACCTGAATATCTTTTACTGTGCATTGGACTTTCAGAATGACTTAGCCATGGCATTTGCTCAGAATTTCTCAATAAGTTCACACAGGATATTTTAACTCTTCCTTTATTAGCCATTTCTTCCAAGGCTATTTTTAAATTCTTTAAATTATGGTCTTTTGAATTCTTATTAAGCAAAGCATAACAATTTTAATATTTCATCAGCTCCCTTAAGTACGGCTTAGTGGAATGTTTCAAAGGGAAAACTACAAGGTCATATACCTAGCTCAGTGGGGGCACTCAGGAGGGGAGAAGGCACAGGAAAACCCTGTAGGGGTTGGAAGCAAATTTGCTGACTGCACTCAGTGTATGGACTTTCAGATAAGGTACAGGACATTATAAGAAACCATGATTTACCTTCTCAACCATCATTTCCTTTGTGTGGGGTTTTTGGGTGTGTTGTTTTTTTCCCCTCAATTATTGAGGAAGGAATAGATCTGTGACATCAACTGAGAGCTGCAGCCATCTTGGCAATCGAGAATACCTTGGGTGGCAGTAAATCTGGCAAGGCTTATGTGCCTATGCTACACGTCTCACATGTCACAATATCTTTATTCCTGTCATTAGCGTCTAGCACAGGAGAAGGAAGTGGTGGCAATTCTCACTTAAACTCCCTTATCTCGGAAAATAGCATGGATTGGTCTCACATTCTGTTCATAATCAGCTAGTGATTGATGGCTGAGTCTACACATAAATAAAAATGCAGCAAGAACTTACAAAACTCATGTTCCAGCTATTTGCCAATCACTCTTTTGACGTCTTTAAGAGTAGAAAAATGAACACTTGTTCTTTTTGAGGAACTTAACTCAGACTAAGAGTTAATGTTTTCCTATCCTGAATAATTCAAGTTTTGAAAGAGTCCTTAAGAATTTGTGGAAAACACACCATATAAATTCATACATTATTTATTTTAGTTGCTCTGTATACTTTTGGAGATAAGCGATAGTGTCACTCAACGTCTTTCTGTGCAAAATGTTATTTATAGTGGAGAAAGTAAAAAAGTAATATAAATTAAAGTGACAGGCCATAAATTGCATGTGATAAAAGACAAATGTCTCACATGCAATAAACATAGCTTCTTAATTCTTATCTCATTTGGGAGGATTAGCAATAAGTTTAACAGTATGGAAAAGAACTCACCACACGTTTTTCCCGAAAGTCTATTCCTACTGTTGTGATGAACTTGGGATTGAATTTATTGTCTGTGTATCGATAAAGAAATGTCGTCTTCCCCACCCCCGAATCTCCAAGGGCCAGGAGTTTGATCAGATAATCATAGTCCCCATCGGTCATAGTGATGGTCTTGTTGGGCCTGTGTAGAAGAGGAATAATATTTTGTTAGGTTTCAAAGTTTGACATTTTGAATGCCTTCATTCTGCCACATTCTCAATTAACTGGTTCTGAGAAGCTTCAGGAGTCAGGGCACATCTATTATTCCAGTCAGTACAAATCTTTTTACATCAGGTCAGTTAATATGGACAAAAGCTACATGATATCTACAATAGACATTGCCACAGCAATAGTAGAACTAAAGAGTCATCACTTTTTGTTTTAAAGCCCTTTGGGGTCAGGCATATGGCGCTGGGAAGAGGAGAGAGTTACAAAGGGAACAGAAAAGCCCACCCAGGATGATGCAGGTATGCCAGAGAGAGACTGACATTATATTTGGGTAGTGGGAGAGAAAAGCCTAGAGGGCTATTTTGCATCTAATCATACAGAAGGAGCTTTCTATCACGTGCGAACAAAATATTCCTTTTTAATTTTAAAATTTTAACAACTGGTATGACAAGCTTTAAAAACACTAATTTGAAGTCATTTTAAAAGCAATGTTTAAAAATCTTCTGTTTTGGAATACTAAAGACTCTGTTCTCCAATGGTAAATCTGTTATATTTGGCAAGTCTGCTCAATGTTTTCCGGGCATTAAAAAAAGGGAAGAGATAGTAAGAGGCATAATTGTGGTAATTCTGCTAATATTTAATATTTCTCCTGACTAAAGGAACAGTGTCAGTTGCCATTTCTTCCAGTGCCCTAACTTCTGCCTCATTTTTTCTGTTGTTACAGTGATTATGAGTGAAGATGAGCCCAGGGCCAATGCCAAGTGCACCCACACTGGTAACATCGAGACTACCTCCACACACATGTGAAGGACACCACCACCTACTGAACACTTGGTGAAGTTTCCAATCATGAGTTTGGCAAAATGATTGGTGGGTTATAGACATCGTTTTGTCATATCCTCGTATAGAGAAAGGCCTATAAAGACTTCATTGGGATGGGAAGGTTTCTTTCCTCACTCTGTGAGAAGGAATGCTCTCCCCACCTCTATAGATCCAGAAAGCATTGTACTCTTCACGAGTTCTGAAGTGATTAAAATTTTAATTTCAATAACAGGTTATTCGATGGATATATCTAAAATTGTTAGATGATTCTAAAAATTTCTACATGAGAAAATGATACACATGTTCAGCAATTTAAATAAAACAATATTTTTTTTTACATTGTCACTTTAGTTAGTGGTCAAAACTAAAAGATTTTATGTCTTGGGATAAATAAAGATGATAATTAGGGACTTAGCGAATCAGTACCATTACATCATTTGGAAGATTTGCGTGTTGTTTACATTAGAATTTTCTAAAATTTGGACCATACTCTTGCTAAATCCAACTCAATTTCTTATGGGTTTATGATTTTTTTAATTAACGAGTGGTTCCTGAGGACAGTGCTTCAAAAGCTGCCAATTGCCCTGATCAGTTTGGCTCACTAGAGCATTGGCCTGCGGACTCAGGGGTCCCGGGTTCGATTCCAGTCAAGGGCATGTACCCTGGTTGCAGGCATATACCCAGTGGGGAGTGTGCAGGAGACAGCTGATTGATGTTTCTCTCTCATCGATGTTTCTAACTCTCTATCCCTCTCCCTTCCTCTCTGTGAAAAATCAATGAAATATATATATATATTTTTAAAAAGAGCTGCCAATGCATAATTTTGCACTAAAGCTTTTCTTCCCAATTATATGCTTTCTTCACTGAGTTAAGACTCTCAGGGTGGTTACTGACCATGAATGTTTACTTTTTCTTTTTTAATATCTATACCAAGTATAACCATTGCTCAGGAGGAGGCCATCAACAACCACCCTTCCTTAATAAGAGGAAACAGATATCTCAACTATTGACATGGAATTCTTCTCAGAAAATGCCTGCACGGGTTGACTACTTGACAGCAACTAGCTCTGAGTTTGGGTGATTCTAAATCTCTTACCAGGACTTTGTAGTTGAATATGTTGATGCTTCTAGTCTTTGAGCAAAATGAGTTGCCAGAGAAGATTGCTGCTAAAGTCTCATGATTTCCCCTCATTTCAGGTCTATCTCAACCACTACTCAACTTGTTCATGTACAGCTCTTTCTAAGTCTGTCATTTCACTAGAAGAATTGGATGAAACTGCTAAAATTCTCATGTGAAAATAAAGAGATTAACATTTATTCAAACTAAAAAATAAGTGACCAGAGCCTATTTTTTTTTTCTTGGACACACATTGATAATTTGGGGAAGAAATGGAAGCCACTTGGCTGCCTAAATACAAGCTCAAGTTGGAGGGTACTGTGGCTCCCTGGAAAGTGCAAACAATGCAACCAAGAAGACATATCAGCATACTTTAAAACTTAGTTTAAAGTTAACTGTGTTTTTTGCAATATTTTTGTGACAGTGTCAGGGAAGGCTAAGTCTTGAGCAAATCTAGTTAAATATCTTCAGTATACAGTATCAGGTTCAAAGATGAAAATTCAAAAAATGTAATTCAAAATCTAGTTCCTGACAAGGCATGCATACACTTAAAACTTAAATAAGGATGCAAGAAAATGCAACATAACTTTACAAGACGGAACATGATTAAGTGATAAACGAGTCAAATAGTTGCTGTGCTTTTAGTTCTAACAAAACATTAGTCCTCATGGTCTTCAGTGGTCTGAGAACCTTTTGTAGAGGAAGAAAACCTTATAGCATAGGGAGGGATTTAGTACAAGAGGAGGAGATACAGGTCCATTGCAGGATGATTACCTCCCACGTGTAGAATGAAACTATCATTATTTGCCAACTATGTGTATTCCTGATCTGAGTCAATCTGTTCTCTGTTGTTCATACATAAACCTGCCTGGGCAATGCTGGGGTTGCCTCCCAGCTAGGCTTTAATCCAGAGTGAATAACCCTGGCTCACAGGGATCAATTCCACTGTGGCCCACTCTAGCTCTTTTCTATAAGTAAAGGGTTGTGGGCACAACCCTTGCCACAAATTCTCCACCTGAAATGAATGCAAAACTTGGCACTGTGGAAAACCTATATTTAGTGTCTCCAACAGACTACTTAAAGAAACTGACATATTAAGCTGGGCATGAGATAATTCGCCTCTAAGCTTCTTTCAAAAAACAAATTTTACTTCTCATTTTATATCTCTACATATACCTATATCTAACTATGCATAATTCTTTTATATTTAGTTTGGTTCCTCTTTTATTACCATGTGGTTTTCTGAGTCCTAAAATCATATGATCTCGATATTCTATCCTTTGCACAGTACGTACAACACCACAAAGAAAAATAAAAGCCTTGGCAAGGTTTCCTCTTCTAAGAACTGGGCTAAAAAAATGATCTGGGAGGGATCAGAAAGCTGACAAGTTTAGCAGTGTTGTTTATTCCTGTCCAATGACTGATAGTCTTGTCCAGTTCTTGGTTCTATGGATCCACAAGGGAGGAAAAAGCCAGAAGACTGCTGTGTTTCAGGAAGTGTGTCTGACTCTCCACCATTATCACTGTGTCACAAGCTATACCACACAAGCCAGGAGGTCTTTTAGATATAGAAACTGAAGTGTCATCCTTAGAACCCTTCATGGAAAGGTGTAGGGCTGGCAGAGGAGGGAAAATATCCAAAACACACAGGAGGCTCTGTTTAATAAAGATTCACAAAGACAGAAGGAAATCTAAGTAATCATGTGGGCTAGCCTTCACTTTATGGATAAGTCATGTGACTTGTAGGGTGACAGTTTCCCATAGAAGGAAATCCAAAACTACTGGTCACTAGAATTTGAAGTGAAAATTGGGTTAGATAGGTAGAAACTAGAAACATTTTCATAAGTGGGAAGAAAATCTCTGGGCATTCATAGGAACATGATTTTCATTGTTAGAATATCTAGAGGTTGCTCATAGTTTCTCTCCTTTTCTTTTCCCTGCTATACTTCATTCTTGTTCAATATAAATTCCATTAGTTCAGGAATATCCTCTGTCCACTGCTGGTTCCACAAAGACCAGAACAACGACTGGTGTATGGTAGAAGCTTAATACCTGTGTATTGAGTGTACAGATATATTTAAGCCTCCCAGAGCTGTGCAAATGTCATGATTAATCAATTCATCTCAGAGATAAGAAGTGCTGTGTCACTCCAAGTTCAGGACTCATCTGTGAAGTGAATATTTAGATTAAATGGTTACTTGGTACTTTCCAGATCTGGCTTCCCAAGCTCACTTTTCAATTATAAATTGCACACAAGTATAAAAAACATACTTCTGAAATACAATATTTATATATTTAGAGGATCCCTTCCAAATAACCTGGGGGAAATGACATATAGAGGGACCATACTTTATGAAAGTGAGATTTGTGCTGGCAGAGTTTATAAAGTTGTCAGTTGAATAGGTCAGTCCTCTGAGACCTGGGCTCCTCCATGAAAGCATCCATTTGCCCATCTAACACACACTCACAGGCACCTCTTATTTGGCATGGTTCTGAGGATACACTCTGCTTTCTCTAGTGGGAAGCTTAACAAATGCTACCGATATGTACGGATGACTGCTATCCAGACCGACTTACCCATGTAAACTGATGCTCTTTGCTAGTTCTCCAAGTAACAATCTGAAGAACACCATGGCAAGCTATGACCTTGTGACTTGAACTTATTAAATTAATAAACACCAGCTTAACATTCTTAAGGCACATTGGAAAGCTTAAAATAATAGAAAAACAAAATATCAGTAATATTATTTTGTATTCAGTTTAGATGGTTTCAGTAAAATAAATCTGACAAGCATAAAATAGAAGTTTAATAGGTCCTCATTTATCTTTGAACTAGAAGCCCGTTGCACGAAGTTTCGTGCAATAGACCTTCCTTCACCTGGCTGCCGGCACCAGTTTTCCTCTGGCCACTCGCCAATCAGAGTGCCTCCCGCCAGCGCGATCAGCCACCCTGAGTTCCTCCAGCACCAGTTTTCCTCTGGCCACCCGCCGATCGGAGCGCCTCCTGCCAGCACTCCGATCGGCGGGTGGCCAGAGGAAAACTGATGCTGGCGGAAAACTGGTGCCAGCAGCCACGCAATCGGCCACCTCGAGTTCCACCACTGGTGCCTTCTGCCAGCCCCATGGGTCCTCCCGCAGCGCCAGCCTCGGGGCCGGGGAGAGGAATGGGGGGCGGGGACTCGTAAGTCCCCGCCCCCCGCTCCTCCAGCCAACCCAATCAGCCACCCCAAGTCCCTCCCCCAACCTCCCACCGGCCCAATCATGGGCGTAGCTGAGTGATGGTTATTTGCATACCTCCCTTTTATTAGGTAGGATGGTTTGTGTTGGGCTCCGGTAGGTGCATTTTGATGTCTGGGGTTTTCATAGCAAACACTTCAATTGTCTGAATGATAGCCTGAGGGCACTTCTCATATACTGACCTTCAAACACTACTTCCCAAAACCACATCATGTCCTGGAGGTTGGAGCTAAATTATGGATGGCTGAAGTTCTAGGGACCTGTAGGCTGCGCCTCAGTAGAATAAAAGGCATTTTCTAGAGGGAAGGGGTACATTTTCTAAAAATAAATTTTTAGTGTATTCTATAGCATCTTGTTCTATTAGGAAGGTTTATTGAAGATAATTTTTATTTTGATTCTTCTTAAAGGTTATTTAAGATTAATGGATCTGAGCCTATATGGAAGATTCAAGCCAAATTGCAAAGACAAGTCAACATTAAGTTAATCAAACAACTTTTACTTAAGTTGACAATGGTCAATGTGTGTACTGAAGCAATCAAATGAATTTTAAAAAATAAAAGTGTCCATTTTGTTTCATTCTGTGACCAAGGGATCTAAAAAAAATAGAGATCAACCAATAATTTATTGAATATAAGCTTACCCTGGAAATAAAGGGTAAAGTTCTAACATAATTCAGTTTTAAATAGATTTATCTCCATTGATATATGATTTTCACATACAAAACTCACTTCTAAACCAATAAATACATTTATTTCTCAAAAAATTTTTTTTCCAAAAGTAACAGTTTTTCCTTTGGCTTAATTTTGTGGTATCTTTTGAAACTATATGAACATTCTTTCTTTTTTTCTTTTACATTTTATTGCAAGAAATTCCAAAAATATACAAAACTTGAGGGAATAGTAGTGTGCCCCCATATACTGCTCACCCAGCTTCTAAATTACTAATAAATGGCCAATCTTGTTTCATGTACCCAAAATTCTCCCTATACCATATTATTTTGAAGCAGTCCAGGCACCAGAACATTTTTTTTCATAAATAATTCAGTACATATCTCTAAAAATTATTCAACTTAGCTCTATGGACATTGTGCCTTCCCATAGCAAAGGTGATCAAATTTTAGACTTTTGGGATATTTGATAGGTCAGAAATCATATATTGATACTGAACAGATAGAAATATTAAAACTTTGTGACATGAGCTTGCAAATACATTTTCTCATTCGCCTCTTTACTAAGCTCATGGTGTTTATGAAGGACATTAAGTTGATGTAGTTTGGGGGAGGAGAAATCAAATTCTGAGTCACAGTTAGGAAGGTTTTCCCACCTCAGGTTATAGAGGAATTCATTCATATAAAATAATGTGCATCCTTGTTCCTGGTTTTAGTTGTAAATTTTCCAGCGTTTTCCCACTAAGCAAGATGCTGGCGGCCTTTAACATGAGGACAATTGAATTTGTCAATTACCCTTTCTTCTTCTATTGATTTCTCTTCTTCTATTGATTTTTCTTCTTCTTCTGATTTCTCTCCTTAGCTTGATTTTATTAATGGATTTCCTTATATAGTGACATCTTCACATGTATAAAGTAAATTTCACTTGTTCATGGTATATTATCTTTTAATGTGCTCCTGGGTTTTGTTTCTTGTGTTTTATTTAATTTTTATCAGTTTAATAAGATTTATCTTGTTGAAATGATCTTTGTTTTTAAGCTTTATATTATTTTCACTTCATTAGAAGAATATGAAAGTTTGTTTTCTTTTTCCATGCTCTGGAGTAGTGTAAGTACTGTTAATTTTACATATCTTTAAGTGTTGGAAAGAATTTCTATGTCCTGGTGATTTTTGTATGGGGTGTTTTTTAAATTACACCTCTATTTTTTCTTTGGTAATTGGTCCATTTTTTAAAATATATTTTATTGACTTTTTTACAGAGAGGAAGGGAGAGGGAGAGAGAGTCAGAAACATTGATGAGAGAGAAACATCAATCAGCTGCCTCCTGCACACCCCCTACTAGGGATGTGCCCACAACTAAGGTACATGCCCTTGACCAGAATCTAACCTGTGACCCTTGAGTCCGCAGGCCGATGCTCTATCCACTGAGCCAAACCGGTTAGGGCATAATTGGTCCATTTAATCCTGTCTTCACTAGAATCAATTTTGCAAACTTATAATTTTGTAGAACATTAATCATTTCATCTATAAATTCAAATATTATGAATTATTAAGTTGTACAATCTACTTTTATATAAAATTTTACATTCCCTCTGTTTTGATACTTATTTTTTCCACTTGATGTGTCCCATTCTGTGTATTTGTACTTATTTGTAGAAGGTTTTAAAAAGCCAATGAAAGGACCAGTCTTATTACCTCAAGAGTTTATTTTAATTTTCATATTGTGGCCCATAGTTCAATAATACTATTTTCTTTTTTTTTTCCCATTGAAATGTCTTCTACCCCTCATAAGTTCTTCTCCACTTTGACTCCAGTTTCTATATACCCACAAGGGACATAGTGCTGTGGAGTCAAGTTCTAGTAGGCCTTGGAATTCTGAACTTGGCATTGCTAAAACCCAAATTTGCTCAAGGAGTACCCTTACTGAGATCCCTGCAGCTTGCCAACAATCTTTGTAATTAGGGTCAGGATAGGGCTGCTCCCTGATCTAAGATATTTTTACCAGAATTGAAAAAACTTTTAAATTATTCTGTTTATGAACATTGATCCATTCATGTGTCTTCCTGCTATTGGGTCATTACAACTCAGCAGGAGCCAGCCAGGCACAAAACTATTTCGTCCTCAGTTGTAGCACAATATCGACAGGTTTTCTAAATAGAATCTTGCTGAAAAGAACAGGAGAGCAATGGCCTAGCATTATCCCTTGAGGCTCACTTATACCCCTGTAGAGAAAGCAAACACCTCAGTGATGTATGCTTAAAAACATGTTAGCAGATATGCCCCACATCTCTGGGTTAGTGAAAGCAATGCAGGCTTTTGGCTTCAGATGAGTAAATGGTCGGTAGAAACAAAATAAAGTAGTTGTTTCAGATTCAGAGAAACCCAATATATGTCCAGGGTCACGCTGTGAGCACAGGTCTTGGAGCTCGCATACATTGTCACTGATCTGTCAGTTCACCTTGGTGGCACAGGAAAAAAAATAGATGTTCAGTTTCTACAGCTCCCAAAAGACCTGTTTAGCTTCTCTGAATCCTAGGCTGGGTGTGTGTGCAGCTCCATGGTGAAGACACAGTCCCTTTGACTGGTCATTTGCACCATTGAGGCCAGAGGTAGTGAGAGACCCAGGCAAGTTCCAGGCATCCTCCTGCATCTCAGATTGACCTTGTGGATTCCTTGCGCTCCCCCATTTCATATCCATCTTTCTTTCCTGACCCTGGTTCTGCTGACTTCAGGTACAACACGGAACAGAAAAGCACCAGGCTTACATAGACTGCCAAGCCAGCTCCCACAATTGCATAAAATTCTGTCTGATTAATACAAGTGTTGGCAAAAGTAGGTTTAGATTTGTTCGTATAGAAAATGATATAATAATTTATAAATAATACAAGAATAAACTCTGTGGTTTACATAAAACTGTAAACCTACTTTTGCCTACCCCTTACAGCTCATTTTCTATATCACTTATAGTGATTCTGTGTTGTTGTTTTGTTTTGTTCTTTTTTAAAATTAAAACCTTTATTGATATCAAATGCTAGAAAGTTGAGAATCCCACTTCAGGCATATGCCTTTATTGTTTGATATCTATGAAATTAAGTAATAGACATGGTATAGCTAAGATAGAGCATGGAAAGGAAATCTATTTCCTAGCAGACCTCCTGTACAACTTAATTTAACTCATAAATCCCAGTTTTGAAAGAGCCACACAATAACCACATTGAGGATTGCTTAGTTATCCTGATATCTAGCTACGAGGGTCTTCAAATGAACTGGCCTTTAGCTTTTGCCTTCAGACTGAAGGGTTTGTTTTATGTTCCATTGCAGCATTTCTACACCCACTGCAAAATGGTTTTGAGCAATTAACATTAACTTTCTCAACTGTAAGGCAGGACGTTGGCATATGCCTCCAAAATCTCCAAAAGAAGCCCTGTGGGTGCTGACACATCCCTGTAACCAATGAGCAAGTGCATCAAAGAACTTTCACTTTAAATGTACCCACCAGTCTTCAGCTCACAACAATGATTTGAAGGGGGGAGTTGGGTTCTATCCCAACTTACAGTGTATTAAGCCAACGGGGGAATAATTTTTCTGTGGATTGGAATAAGAATGTCTTTACATGGTACTCTTAATTTAAAAACTTCGTGACATTTAGAAATAGTAATTAGAAACTTCATAGATGCTTTTATACACTATTACAATATAGGATTTTATGGTTGCTTATTCAGAGAGGTAAGAATTACACTCGGGCAATAGAATGTACCAATTAACAGAATTTTCATATAAGTATAATAAGTTTTACCAAAGAAAAATATCTGTGACTATCAAGGGTAAACTGCCACACACAAAACAAATGCACTTAAAAATAACAAAACATCAAATTATTAGAAAGGGATATTTGAGACAACTCAAATAATAACAGAAT
This sequence comes from Cnephaeus nilssonii, assembly GCF_951640355.1. NCBI lineage: Eukaryota > Metazoa > Chordata > Mammalia > Chiroptera > Vespertilionidae > Cnephaeus > Cnephaeus nilssonii. The sequence goes on along the minus strand of NC_137082.1, from coordinate 39,284,342 downwards.
GATAGCTAAGAATAGTTATATTGCTTTATTATATATCAGTTACTGTTCTAAGCACTAAGTACTAAGGACTAACATGTTTAATCTTTAAAACAACCCAGCAACAAATAGGTTTAACCCATTATCAAAATCTAGCTGTTGTTGGCCAGAAATTATAAGCCGTTGCTAAAGTTCATATGTAAATGCAAGGGACACAGAAAAACCGAAATAATCTTGCCTGAAGAAGAACAAAGTTTGAGGACTTCTACTTTCCAACTTTAAAACTTATTACAGATACAGCAATCAATACAATGTGGCACAGACTAATGACACCCAAATAGATCAATGGAATAAAATTGAGAGTCTAGAAATAAATTCTTACATTGATGGTCAATTATGACCAGAGCAGCAAGACAATTCAATGGGTAAGAATAATCTTCAAGAAATGCTTCTGAGGCAAATGGATAGCCACATTCAGAAGAATGAATTTAGACTGCTGTCTTACTACAAATATAAAAACTAATGAAAAATGGATTATAGACCTAAGTGTAAGAGCTAAAACGATGAAACTCTTAGAAAAATATAGTAAATATTCATAACCTTAGATTGTGCAATGGTTTCTTAAACATAATACCCAACAACCCGGTGACAAAAGAAAAAAGCATAGAAATACATTTCAGCACAATGAAAAACTCACTGTGCTTAAAAAGACATATCAAACAAGTGAAAATATACCCCCAGAACTATCTGTGAATCATATAGGGAACTTGAATCCAGATTACATAAGAATTTTTACAACTCAAAAATAAGAAGATAAATAATCAAACTAGTAAGTGGACAAAAGATTTAAATCTATTTCTCCAAAGATGATATACATTTTTTCAATAAGCATGTGAAAAGATTTTAAGACAGCATTAGTCATTAGAATAGTACCAATCAAAGCTGTAATGAAATACCACTTCACACCCACTGGGATGGCTATAATAAAAATATGAACAAAGCTAGTGCTGGGAAAGATGTGTAGAAATGGAACTCTCCTATGTTACTGATGGGAATGTAAAATGGTACAGCCATTTCTGAAAACAGTTTGGCACTCTCTCAAAAAATTAAACATAGAGTGACCCTTAGACCCAGCAATTCCACTCCTTGGCTTATTTCCAAAAGAAATGAAAACCTATGTCCATGCAAAAAGTTGTTCACAAATACTCATAATAGCCCCCAAATGGAAATAATCCAAATGTTTACCAATGGATAAAGAGATAAAATATAGTATAGCCATACAATAGCACATTGCCTAGCCATAAAAAGAGAATGCTGTACAGATACATATTACAACATGAATGAACTTTGGAAACATTATGCTTCAGTGAAAGAAGCCAGAAGCAACAGGTTGTGTATTTTATAATTCTATTTATATGAAATATCCAGAATAGGCAAACTCATAGAGACAGAATGCAAAGTAGTATTTGTTGGGAATGTGGAGAGGAGCAATGGGAGTGACTGTTAATGGGTATGAGGAGTGTTTTTTTGTTGTTTATTTTGTTTTGTTTTTAAAGATGATGGGTAAGAATAGTAATGGCTTCAGATAGTAATAGTTCTGGCTTCAGATAGTAATGTTGGCATATTTTTGCAAATATACTAAAAACCACAGAGTTATATACTTGGAAAGGGTGGATTTTATGGTATGAATTAAACCTCAGTAAAGCTATTATTTTTAAAGCTCAACAGTGTAAGAATACTCTATTTTATTTTTAAAATAATTGATTTATCTTAGCTAGATGTTAATTCATACTTGTTTATAATGAAGCCACTTACTAATGGTGCCCTGTGTATTCAAACAATAATACCCTCCTGAAATCAATATAGTCTATGACCTAATTAAATAAAATAATTTATTATTGTAAAAATATTTATCATTTAACAGGGTCCTGAGAGTCCATGTGCTGAGCAAATGTGTTCACAATGAGGACTGAGTAATTGAAACTCACTGAGAAACAGCAGGGCAGACCAGTTACCAGGACCCTGTGAAATACCACTGGAATGAAACTTGACGGCATGTTATCCCGTGGGACCCAACCCTGGCTGGTCATCAATATCCCCGGTGGGGATTTACAAATACAAATTTCAGAGCCTCTCCAGAATAGCCTACAGACTCTCTATGTCCTGGAACTTGGATTTAAATATCCTGCTAAGTTTACAACAGAAGAGCACCCAGCTTTGCCAATTACATTCTCCATCATCATTCTTCACCTCTAGCAGGTCCTCCAGAAGGTTGAGCTGTGTAACCCCCTCCAGCAACTCAACTCATTATAGTGTAGGAAACCCACTGGAGTTCGTTTATCTGACCTGATCCTGTTATGGTTTAGAGCAATGTCTTTTTGCTGACTGCCATCAGCAAAGCTTGGCACATAGCTAGCTCATGGTCCTTCTTCTGCTGAAACCCATTATTACAATGCACTTACTATGCTTTTCCAGCTACATGTAACTTTTGTTCCCTCACATATCCTAAATTTTGTTTCCCTGACAATTAGTAGCTCCCAAGATAGTATTGTACTCACCCTAAATACATGCACAGAAGATGTTGCATGAATGTTCAAATTAAATAAATTAAGCTTCAAGAATGTTCTGAAAGATTTAGTATTTGACCTGGAAAGCTTTTCTGCTTGTCTTTATAAGGGGGCTGCATGACTTACTTTTCATAAGGGAGTCATACTTTTCTTTAATGCTCTCCTAGGTCTTTTAGCCAAAACTCCAGCTAGGGAGCAAGAGAAAGAAATACAAAATACTTAAAATTCTGCAAAGCCTTATATTGAAAGAATCTTTGATACAAATTATATATCTTCAAGGCTGGAAAAGCTTGTGATGTCATAAAGCAGATTAGGAAGTCTCTACAGAGAGGCCAATGTCTTCTTGAGATCAATCAGGAAAAACAGAAAAGGGGTTTCCAACTCAGTGGTTCTCAAACTTGGAGGCTTTTTATGCTAAGTGAAATAAGTCAGTAAAAGAAAGACGAATACCATATCATTTCACTTACATGTGGAATCTAATGAACAAAATAAATAAACAAACAAGATAGAAGCAGACTTGTAGATAGAGAGAACAGATGGTCAGCTGTCAGAAGGGAGGAATTTGGGAGCTGGGTGAAAAAGGTGAAGAGATTAAGCCAAAACAAAAACAAAACTTATAGACACAGACAACAGTATGATGATTACCAAAGGGAAAGTGGGGTATAGAACAGGGTATAGTAGAAGAGGGTATAAGGGGGATAAATGTTGATTGGAAGAAGACTTGACTTGGGGTGGTAAACACACAATATGATATACAGATGACGTATTACAGAATTGTATACCTGAAACCTATATAATTTTCTTAACCAATGTCACCCCAATAAATTCAATAAAAACTCCCTGATGCCCAGGCCACACCCCAAACCAAGTAGATCTGAATTCTAGTGGTGATACAAAAGCATTAGTATCTTCTGATGCTCTCCAGATGATTCTAATACACAACTAAGTTTGAGAACCATGGCCCCTCCTCTTACCCCAGAGACTCCTCACTGCTAATGAATGATTCCTAATTTGTACTCTGGCTAATTGAAGTGAAGAGTGTACCACATTCATGAAGGCATATCGTCTCCTCAGACAGTAGCGCGTCGGGAAGATGGGTCCTTTTTGACCATAGTCACCTGCTTCAATGGGCCAACCAGCACAAGTCACAGGACAGTTCCTTTTCAGTCAACCCGTCTCTTTTCTCTGTTGAGTTATGTGACATGTCCAAGGACATTAAGTGAATATGTATAAACAGACACATCTACTCTTACACAAGGTCTCCCATGTAGAAAAACAGATAAGGTTTTAACTTAAAGAGATGCTCATTTAAAAGACACTTTGCTAAGTTTTCAGACGTTGGCCTAATCATCTTGCAAACTGGCTTATGTTCCAGCTGGCTGCTGCTTTGAGGAAGTCATGACAACTTCTACTGCTTTGCTTCGCTTCATTATCTGAGAAAAGACATACTAATCCAAAATGTGCCCACGAAGTCTGCCTCTCAGAGATATAAGGAAGCCAAGTTAGATAGCATCGATGGGTTCATAGGCACATATCTATGAAAACAAGATGTGCCATATTATTATAATTTTCTCACTTAAACATGAGGTAACTCCAAGAACAAGGAAGATAAGAAATCCAAGAGCTCTTTAAAAAAAGAATGTTGGCTGGTCATTGTTTTGGCTGATATTTAACAAGAAGCTTAGCAAATGTTGGCAAAGAGAGATCATATCTACAAAGAATGGAGTCAGTCCAAAGGAAGTGCTTATTTGTCTCACAGGGGATCTTTGCGTTATGTGGATGCTTATGTTAATAGAGATTTCTAAACTGGAATTTTATTTCTGCAATATGTACGATATGAGGCTGAATGGAAAATAAGGAAGACTATTACACACGGTTCTTAATTCTTATGTGGGGGAGAAAACAAACAAACATTAAGTCCCTTTATCTGACCAGTTATTTAAAATGAGGTCTACACCAGAAAATCTAGGGTTTTAAGTCTAAAGGGTGTTTAGAGGAGAAAGAAAAACTCATAAAGGATGAGCAAGTGGGAGAAGTACTTAGGAAGGCTTCATGGAGGAGGTGAGATGAGAGCTGGAACTTGATAGGGAAAGAAGAAAAGAGGCATTGGGATGAGCAGAGCACTCACTGGTCCTGCAGGCAGAATGTGTACCCAGTGTCATTGGCTATAGGAAACTTGGCTTAGAAGCTCAGGACACATTCTGGGGGCTTGGCTGCTGAGGTTGGAGCTGCAGGATCAAGGGTTGACAGTGGTGTAATGGTAAAAGGTAGCTATTGAACTCCATTGCCCTTAGTTACTTTTAGCCATTTACCCAACATGTGGCCATGGGCAAATTACTTAACTCTTGATTCTTATGGTCTTTATCTGTAGTTGTATGTAAAACCTCTGGCTCAATGTATTCCATCGCCATGAATTCCCCCTCCACTCTTGACTTGCCAAGAAATAAGGAACCATAAAGAACGAAAACATTTTGACTAATGACACAATGTAACAAAACCACAAAATAATTAGTTAATTAACAAATTACTTTATAGCCTAAGATGAAGTCAACAAAGTCCTCAGAAAAAAAATGGTGGTACAGAAATCCCAAGGAAAAGGCATGGCTGAGTTTTAAAAAGCTGGTTTTACCTCTACTTAACAAAGCACTAGATTATTTCACTTTTATCCCTCCTGGAGCCCTGATAAAAACGAAAATATGTCAACAATGACTAATTACAGCTTTAATGAGTCTATTGTTTACTTCCTGGCAGTAACCTAATAAGTTGACCATGTCTTAAACTCACCTGGCATTTTCCAATATAAAACATTTATAATTTTGTCTTTGACAACTTTCACCCCCAGCTGTTCTGGTGAGAAAAGAAAAGTCATCATTAGCACAGAGACATTTACAGTATGCCCACCTTTCCCTGCTGTTTGGTACATTTTAACGTCTAATCAGACGAAGCAGCAGGCAGCTTCCCAGTGCCTGGCGTGGAGCCTGCTAAGGTCTGATCATGAAGAGAATCCTGGCAGGGCACTGTGGCTCTCCAGTGTTCTGTAACTTTAGAACTTGCACACATTTTCAGGTTAATCACAATTCTGGTCTGAGAAAAGCCATGCAATACTCAAAAGTGTGCATAGTTGACTGAAATTATACTTAAATAAGGTTGCTACTCAGACTTGCACAACACCGAGAAAGGGACTTTTGTTGGAAACATACTCTATTGACTGCTCCAACCCACAGTGACTGTGCTCACTGAGAAAAGAATCATGATTTCAGCAAAGAAATAAATGCCAAGAGTTGGAGTTTTCATAAGCTAAGACTTGGTATGAGTCAGTTCTTATGAAATTAGCTTTGCCTGTACTTTCCAGAGTCACTCTACACTGAGTTGCTGGAAGAACTCGGATTGGCTAACATTGTATCTCATCTCTGCAAGTTCGCCACCCTGAAGTCCATTCCTGCCCAAGGAAAAACATTACATTTCCCATTAAAGATCTACATATTACTTTCTGGTATTTTTGAACAAAAGGACAGATATCATCATTTACTACATTAAGTCAAAATACTGAGAGTAAATGTTAACATCTTAGAGGGGAAAGAATCACAATAAAGTATCTGTCACAAAAAAAAAATACATTTGCTTATCTGGCACTTCCCAATTTATTAAGGTCTATGTCCTCAAGACATTCTTGGGAATCAATCTATTTCTTCAACATCAAAGAACGCCCTTTCTATATCACTGGTCATCAACTTTTAAACAGAAAAATCCACCTATATTTCTCTCACTGTCTTGTTTCCTAAGGTTCCAGTGAGCTTAACTGCAAGTGTGCGGTTCCTTCTGGCTAAACTAAAAGCTTTCCTGCTGAAATCTGAGCCCAGTTTGGTAGGTACAGTGAGAGGCAAAATTATGAAAGCTAAATGCTTGCATATTAAATTTCAGGAGTATAAGTTCTAGTTACACAAATAAAGAAAGAAGTTTCACATTCGTTGTGTCTATATATTTCTGTTAAATACATTAAGGTAAATATTCCATTGATTATTGGGGAGTTTATGTTTGAGAATAAAGTTGGCTCTGCCCTTCTCTGATAATATTGGTAGCTGATCTTCTAATTCATATTTATACAATGACTAACACAGGCTAATATTAAGTCCATTTTATTTCCCCCAATTAAGCAGAGGGTGGGGCTATCATATTATATACCTGAAACTCTCCCAACTTCTAGAAGAGTTGACTTTCTCCAGGATCTAAAACAGAAACTAGTCTTGTTTTTTTTTAATTGATTTCAGAGGGGAAGGGAGAGGGAGAGAGAGATAGAAACATCAATGATGAGAGAGAATCATTGATCGGCTGCCTCCTGTACGCCCCCCACTAGGGATTGAGCTCACAACCCCGGGCATGTGCCCTTGACTGGAATCAAACCCAGGACCCTTCATTCTGCAGGCCGATGCTCTACCTGCTGAGCCAAACCAGCTAGGGCCAGAAACTAGTCTTATAAATTCAACTACAGGTAAGATGTCCTTGTTGAATAATCGAATTATTTTTACAAATGTCAGCAAATGATATACTATCTGTCATGATGAGTAGGTTTACATTTTCTTATGCAATACACATAAGTAAAATAAAATCTGAGGAATGAGAAGGCAAGCTGGAACATTTTTTTTTCTCCAGCATAACAGCATTGACTGGGTTACATCAGGTATTGATTGCAAAGGATCGGCAAGGTCATAATGAACACACAGGCATGTATGTACACACGCACACACCATGCACACATGCATACAGATACATCAAGCATGGAAAGGTCTTTAGGGAGTGGACTGTGCACCCACTCCCTAAAGCCAGTCTTTTATTTTACCTGGTCTTATCAGAAAATAAGTCTGCTTGAATGTTTATGGAGTAAGCCAGACATAGATACAATTTGCAATACAAACTTTGTAAATATATACACTTGAATTTTTCTATGCCCATAATTCAAAGTAGGAAAGTGAGATTACCTTTTTTATTGAGAATTTGGTGCAAGTTTTCCAACGAGCAAAAGCTACCCTAGCCCGGCCGGTGTTGCTCAGTGGTTGAGCATCGGCCCATGAACTAGCAGGTCATGGTTTGATTCCTAATCAGGGCACATGCCCAAGCTTCAGGCTAGATCCCCAGTAGGGTGCATGCAGGATGCAGATGACCAATGATTCTCTCTCATCAGTGATGTTTCTATCTTTCCTTCTCACTTCCTCTCTCTGAAATTAATTTAAAACAGTATTTTAAAAGCATCTAACTTCTAAAAAAAAACAAAAAAACTACTCTAATTGTAAAGAGGGGGTGGCATACTACAGAAATAATGCCTAGCTCCCTTTACCTGGGAGTAAGGTGGTACTAATTTCCTGGATGGGGAGAAGAAGACAGAGAAGGAAGTTCTTTGTATAAGAAGTGAGTGGTACATTAGGGCACCATCAGTGTTGTTAAATGGACCCTGACAGACTGCCCAGGTGGAGGCCTTATGAAGTTGTGCATTAAATGTGGCACAGTGTGCTTCAAAGGGAAGATCAAAAAGTTGCCCGGGGACTCTACACTGTCAATGACCTCTAAGATTTCTGCTTTTGATAAAAACTAATACAACAAACACATTTACAGAACCTCTATATGTAAAACACTAAACCCAGGAGAGAGGAGGAAATGAGAAAAGAACATGGAAATACATGTGAGACACGTTAGAAACATTGAGAAGCAAAAATAAAGGGATATTGGTAAGAAATTAGAGAAAGAGTATGGAATATATAATCAAAATTAGACTTCGTATTCTACTTATAGCCATTTAGAAAGCAAGGATACTAATCTCCCCAGATTCACTCATTTACTCACTCACCCAATGAACATTTATTACCATGTACTATGCTCTGGCCTATAGAGCTTATTGTGGGATTAAATAAAATGGCATAAAAGGTCCCACTACTCCAACAACAACCGCAATAGCTAAAGCAACCGCATGCCCTGGTATGCTGACCACATGCCCAGTTTTCGCCTCCTGTTCTGTAAATAGCATCTCCTTCCACTCTCAGAAGGGTTCTAATTTGAACAAACTGTCTGGTCACTGCAATTCATAAGAGCCTCCTAACTTGTCTTCACGCCTCCAGTTCTGCCTTTCCCCCATCCATTCACCACTTACCAAGCAGTTCTCTTGTAAAACTGTAAATTAGACCACATCACCGTTCTGCCTAGTACTTTGCAATGGCATCCCATCAAACTGAAAATAACACCCAAAGTCCTTCTTCTGCCTTACAAAGTGCTGTTTCTTCTTGTTCATTATAACGTGCAATATCACAGAATCTCATGCAAGAGACTCATTGGCTAAAACCCTCATTTCTATAATCCCATATGCAAGGCTCCTAATGGGGCAACACATTATTTTGTTTCTTTTTTGAAATGTATCTTTATTGCTGAAAGTATTACAGATGTCCCCTTTGTTGTTTTTCCCATTGACCCCTTTCAGCCCATACCTGCCTCTCCCAGGCCTTCACCACTCTATTGTCTGTGTCTATGGATCATGCATATGTGCATATAAGTTCCCTGGTTCATGTTTTTAAATGTATAAAAAATGGTGACTGTTTCAGGAAAATTCCAGAAAGCATCATCACCATAGGATGCTAATAACATTTACATTCTCTGTATACGAAAGGATGACGTTTGCTTCTGAGCCCCTGTTTTCACTTTGGACTTGTTCCCTGGACAGAGGATAATTAATTAATTGCTCCATAAGATAGGAGACTCTGCAGGCAGGTCTTCCTGTGGACAAATTTCAGTGAAGTTGAATACTCAGAACCTATATTATAGAGAACTTTTGGAGGATTAGAAAAATTTATAATGTACCTGCTTTATTTTTCAAACCCCACATATTTTAAAATAAAGTTATGATTGATCTTCCCCTATGTGATACAAAGACAAAATTCTAGAAAAAAAAACCTCTTGTTTTTTTCCTATATTCTCCCATGCCACCCATAATTGTTCTCTAAAAGTGGCCTCTGTAGACAGTTTCTTGAGGTGTACATAAAGACTTTCTTGGATCCCAACATCTGCTCAGCCATGATGATTGAAGTCCTTATGGGAGCCTCATGCAATAGACATTCCTTATGGGTCTAGTGAAAAGAAGTAACTTTAACTATATTAAGGCAAGAAATTACCAAGGAGATAATATATTAACTAGCTCACTCATTAGTGTTGATTAGGTTAACTCAAACTCATTACCTCCCACAATTACCTAAATCTATGTCTTCCAAGGCAAGTTTTCATTAGTAAAGTACCTGATAAAAAAAGACACAACATATTTTGTTAAATGGATTATGAAAAAGAAGCAAAGATTAGAACAAGGCATATTTGTATTAATGAAATTCCTTAATGGGAAAATAGAGAGGAAACCTAGTAAAATAAGGTCAATGGGCAGGTGGAGGGACACTGAAAAAAGAGGCGGAGGTGTCCAAAGTCAGACCCCTATAACCTCTCCCTGAAAATTTTGTTCCTAGCTGGCCTTAAACACTTCATAACACAATCTAAATATCCATATTGTGACTGGTCTCGGCTCACATTGGTTGAGCTTCAGATTCTAAAAGCTATCCTAATATATAAAAACCCATGGTCTGTAACATCCAAAATGACCCAAGGCTTGACAGATCGGAAGTCAGTGCTGGGTTGCCGTGGCCACCCAGCACTGACTGCCTGCCGCTGAGGTGCTGCGACCCAGCACTGACTGCCGAGGGGGCTGCAGATCAGGCCCAGAGAGAGGCCTGGATGGAGAAGCAGGGTCTGATCCATAGCCTCCATGGCAGCTGTTGATCAGCCCTTGCCTCCCTCTTCCTCTCTGGGCCTAGCTAGTAGCCGAGCCTCTGTTTCTCTCTGGGCCTCTGCAGTGGCTGCTGATCAGCCCTGCCTCTCTGATCAGGCCCATTGATAGGCCTAGAGATGCTGACTGGCACAGAAACTGACCAATCAGAACCAAATCTGGGTGAAGTGTGAGGAGCCAATGGCTGCCTAGGAGGCAGAGCTTTTGATGCTGATTGGCATAGAAACTGACCAATCAGAACCAAATCTGGGTGAAGTGCAAGGAGCCAATGGCTGCCTAGGAGGCAGAGCTTTTGATGCTGATTGGCATAGAAACTGACCAATCAGAATCTAATCTGGGTGAACTGTGAAGGCAGAACCTAAGGTGGGGGCTGAGGAGGGGTTTTAAGGGCAACAGCTGTTTGGTGTAAGGTGTAAGAAAGCAGTTCAATTGTTTAATGACCTGTTTGGCAGTATAGTGCATATGGCTGGCTACCAGTCCAGATATAGGGATTATGTGTTTTTGTCTGCCAAGAGCATCTCCTCCTGCTAGCTTCTCCCCCGCATTTAAGCAATCCTATCCTATATAATCTATCTATACTACTAAAAGGGTAATATGCTAATTAGACTGGGTCGACCGGCCATCTTCCAGATGTCCAACTTCCTTCTGGACAAAACCATAGTGGTGGGGGCCAAGGCAGAGGCCATTAGGGGCGATCAGGCTAGCAGGGGAGGGCAGTTGGGGCAATATCAGGCCAGCAGGGGAGGGCAGTTGGGGGCGAGATCAGGCTGGCAGGAGAGGGCAGTTGGGGGCAAGATCAGGCTGGCAAGGGAAAGCAGTTAGGGGTTATCAGGCAGGCAGAGGCAGTTGGGAGCAAGATCAGGCCAGCAGGGGAGAGCAGTTGGGGGCAAGATCAGGCCAGCAGGGAGGGCAGTTGGGGGCGAGATCAGGCCAGCAGGGGAGCGCAGTTAGGGGTGATCAGGCAGGCAGAGGCAGTTGGGGGCAAGATCAGGCCAGCAGGGGAGAGAAGTTGGGGCAAGATCAGGCCAGCAGGGGAGGGCAGTTAGGGGTGATCAGGCAGGCAGGGGAGGGCAGTTAGGGGTGATCAGGCAGGCAGAGGCAGTTGGGGGCGAGATCAGGCCAGCAGGGGAGAGCAGTTGGGGCAAGATCAGGCCAGCAGGGGAGGGCAGTTAGGGGCGATCAGGCAGGCAGGCAGAGGCAGTTAGAGGCGATCAGGCAGGCAGGCAGAGAGGTTAGGGACAATCAGGCAGGCAGGCAGAGAGGTTAGGGGCAGGCCTAAACTGGTGGTCGGACATCCCCCAAAGGGTCCCCAATTGGAGAGGGTGCAGGCTGGGCTGAGGGAACTCTCCCCATCCCCATGCATGAATTTTGTGCACCAGGCCACTAGTTGTAAATAATTAACTTGGGAAAACCACTCTGCCCTTTACCAGTGGCATTTAATTGAATATATAATAATCTGTATGTTTGCTACTACACAAAGTCTAAAGATGTGTTGAAACAAGATGCAAAGAATGGGGAGAAGTAAGGAGAAATACCAAATTGTTCAGCTAGAACTTACAAAGACATATTTGTATTACTGGATTCTAAATATAAAAAAAGCCACAAGCAAAAAGCTACCAAAAAATTCAAATGAAAGTGGTCTGAACAAATAGGATGAAATGAGTGAAAACATTAGAAGTGAGATAATAAAAGGCCTGGCTGGATAAAGGGGAATTTTATAAACTCCTGACAAGAGCTATGTATCATTCTGAGCATATGACATAAAGGCTAGTCCTTCAACCAAGATAAGGTGTACTAACAGGAAGAGACATGAAGAGAACCCACCGAATGGCCTACCAGGTGTGACTGTGATACTTCGGAAAAAGACAGAATCAAGACATTCAGACCAATTCACAGAATTAAATAAAAACACAAAGAGAATTGCCCTAACCAGTTTGGCTCAGTGGATACAGAGCTGGCCTGTGGACTGAAGGGTCCCAGGTTCGATTCTGGTCAAGGGCATGTACCTTGGTTGTGGGCACATCCCCAGTAGGGGGTGTGCAGGAGGCAGCTGATCAATGTTTCTAACTCTCTATCCCTCTCTCTTCCTCTCTGTAAAAAATCAATAAAATATATTTAAAAAACACACACAAAAAGAAAACCAAAGAGAATTAATAAAACATTAAGAAGTTGACCTAATTTCCTTTTTTTTTTCTTTTTTAAGAGTCTTTAGAGAAAACTATACTTATAATTTCTTTGCTGCTATCACAGCATTTTCCTTTGAATTCTGAGCCAAAACCCAATTCCAAACTACTGGAATCACTCAAATTACGGTTTCCTGGATGTCTTTTTTTTTTCTCTTTTTTTTTTTGTCCACACTTGCCATGGACTGCCAAGCATGAAGCTCTCTCTGAAACTCATAGGACCTCAGAGAATTCTTTCTCATCAACTTTTTGCTAAATGTTAGTGATATGCTCACTTTGCCAAACTATCCAGAATATACTATATTCTCACTTTTATATTTATTTTTAATTTTTTTAAATATGTTTACTGATTTCAGAGAGGAAGAGAGAGGGAGGGAGAGAGAGACAGAAACATCAATGATTAGAGAGGATCATGGATTGGCTGCCTCCTGCATGCCCCCCCGACTGGGGATCAAGCTTGAAACCTGGGCACTTTCCCTGACCGGGAATCTAACCATGACCTCCTGGTTCATAGGTCAATGCTCAACCACTGAGCAACACCAACCAGGTGGTATATCCTCACTTTTAAAAGAGAATGTCAAGAAAGTTCAACAAACATCTACTGAAAGTCAACTATATGCAATAAATTTCCTAAGTCTTGTAAATGGAGACAGAGGAAAGAAGCTAAGCCATGAATTGAATTCAATTTCTACTCTGAATCTGCCTCAAATTTACTGGAAGATATCAATATCAGGAAATGACCTTGAAACAGATACTCACATTGTGTTCTCTGCTGCAGAAACTGGAGTGGTTTTGTGGTCTGTCTCTATATTATGCATTTCGTAAAACACATCCATAAAGGAAGAGAAAGACAATATTTGGCATGTGCAGAAATAAGATATGCACCCCTACTGTTCTAATTCAGTTCCTTCATTTAGTCACACATCAAGACAGGTATGAGAGATACACATGATCTGAGCAAAAAGATAAGGTTCATTAGCAAAAGACACTGCTTGCTCTCCTGAATCACAACTCGTAATTATGTTCATTCAGTTTTTTTTCATAAGCCCTCATGCTCAGGTAATCCAAGACAGGTGAACAAACACAAAATCCAGAACTATCTTGTAAGGGCTTTACAGAGACTAAAGAAACTTGAGCCCAAAGGAATTTTACCTGTTTGGTTTCTTTTGCTGGTTCTCTCTAGAAGGCATTTTGGCTGAAGAAGTCATCCACTGAGAAACAAAACCAGCTATTCTAAATCTTTTTCCAAATTGAATATAGGAGTTTTGGAATCTTGTTGAGAAAGGTCGGGAATCTCAAAATTAGGCCAGATTAGGATGGGACCCTAGCAAGATTTGGAGTCAGACATGGTTCGAATCCCAGCTCCTCTACTTACTAGCTACATGGCCTGAAAATTTATTCAACCTCAGTCCCAGATCCCTCTTGTGTAAATAATGGGGTCACACAGTAAACGTAAAAAACCTGGCTTACCACTCAGCCAACTTGAAGATACTGCACACGTGGAGATGGATCTGTTGGCAACAACTTCTTTGCAATCCTGTAATTTATTTTTAATTAGTATTGCAACTGCAAACACTCATTAATAATATTTCTCAATTTGTGCGTTACCTAAATAATAAAACCCTGGCCAGGAAGTTCAGTTGATTAGAGTGTTGGCCAATATTCCAAGGTTGTAGGTTTGATCCAGTCAGGGCACATAAGAAAATCAACCAATGAATGCATAAATAAGTGGAACAACAAATTGCTATTTTTCTCTCTTAAATCAATTTTAAAAACCACTTAATAATGACTGCAATAAACGACTCTGTTCCTAGTCAACCTGTATTTATCGGAAACACTTATAAAGTGCTCAAGTCCTATGAAGAAAAGTAGCATAGAATATAATACTTGCTCTAAAGGGTTTATACTTTAAGAAACAATTTTGAGTGATTGCCAAAATATATTGTTAAGTAAAAACAGGTGTACGCATTTGTCAATGGGCATGGGACTATACACTTAAAATGGGTGTGCTTTTTAGTGTGTAAATTGTTCCTCTATTAAATCACTGAAAGAAAATCACTGGGGAAAAAATACTGCTGTCCAAGTACAATTCCTAGACATTCTGATAAAATTGGTCTGGAGTGTGTGGCTTGGGGAGAGGAGTTTTAAAACCATCCCAGATGATTCTAATATGAAAACACACACACACAAGCAGACAAATAAGATGCCAAACAGTAGGATAGTAATTTAGAGATGCCAGAGTTAGCAAATAATATTCAGGACACTCAGTTAAATTTGAATTTCAGATACAACACCAATTAAATTTTTTCGTATAAGACCCAAATATTGTGCATTTAGCTGGATGTCAAGTATTTCATTTGAAAACCCTAAATAGTATCCTAACATTTGTGCAAAAAAAAAAAAAAAAAGAAAGAAAAGAAAAAAAAAAGGAGAGAAAAGAGAATAAGTGTATCTAATTGTGTATTTATCTAGGTATAAAATAGATTTGGAAAATTTGCTTCTCGGGAGGGGAGCTAGATGGGAGGCAAGGAAAGGAAGGATACTTCTCACTGTATACTTTTGCGCCTTTTGAATTTTGGAACACAGAATGTAGTACTTATTTTTAGAATAAAATTATAAAATTTAAAAATAAATAATTTCTAATAGGAGTTAAGAATCACTATAGGGAGACAAAGCAGATACATATGGTACACTTAGAAAACAAAGCTGATAGGAATTTGCCCAAATACTTGATTCTAGTATACTCTGATTTTTCAGTGTAGTTAGATGTAAGTAGATATTAACCATTTGTTGAGTTGCTAGACTATCACTGGAATTACTAGTAATTTTAGCAACCTCCTGTTGTGTTGCTATTATGTTGAGCCAGCAATTTTCAACTGGTGTGCTGCAAGAATTTTTAAAACCTGCAATACCTGACTATTTAGTCAGGGGCACTGACCTCTTTTCCCTTAGATTGTCAACTTAAAAAAATGACAATAGCCAACCCAACAATAGCTGTCTGCTGTGAATGGATCAAACATATACCTATTTCTTAGTCAGATCAGCAAAACACATACTTTTTTGGTGTGCTGTTGAATTTTAGTAATTAGTTTATGTGTGCCATGAGATGAAAAAGTTTGAAATCACTGTAATCACTGTGCTAAGCACTTTAGATACATTAATTTAATTCTCACAAAAATATTTGGGGATTTTGCAAATGAAAAGACTGATACACAGAAAGGTTAGTTAACTTGCCCAGGGCCACACAGCTAATAATTGGCAGGCTCAGGGTTCGAATCCAGATCTGTCAGAATCCACAGCCTGTTGCTTTTAAACACAAGTCACCACCATACTGCCTTTCAGAATATACATTCCTAATGTCAGGAAATTTGGTTTGGGGCATGGAAGTCAATGCAACAAGAGAGAGCAGTGAATAAGCACTTTTCTTACTAGCACCAGTCAGCAAGCAATGAAACATGGCACACTCGTAAGTACTTTCTCTGTTTTTAAGTAAATATACAGACATACTTCACTTTATGCAGTGCTTCTGTTCCAGGTCAGTTCATAAATGCCACTTCTACAAGTGTAAACATATTTAGAATAAATTGGGAGTCTTTTTTTAAATAAACTATTAAATTCCTTTATAGAAGGGAAGATATTTTGTAATATGACTGACCTCTAATTCAGTTGTTTCTGGACGGTGTACAAAATGACATAATCTAGGAGTCTGCTAATGGCCCTTTGGAGTTGAGGGTCTTCGTACAATACATGTGTGATGGTCTATGTGTGAAGAGGAGTCTGCTAAATTACAAAGGATTTAAGTAGTTAAGTTTCTAGCTTGAGTCTGCATTTAGTTACTTTCTTAATTTAAAAGTATGAGTAAATATTTGTCAGGGAGAAGCAGAATGTCACTGAACTTATCAAGCCAGTCCTATTTTCATAGCTTACCAGAGATAGGACTATGTTAGAGGGCTGTTTCGTTTTCTATTATGAATGATTTTGAAACGATTTCTCCAAAACCTATTTTGGCCTGCACATTCTACTAGTATATATTCCCAGTGGCCTTCCTTCTTCATATGGCAGGGGGTCAGGGGTCGGGGTAAGGGGATTCTCTGTTGGACATGACAATTGAAAGCTAATACTTCAACAACCTTTAAAGTAAATAATTTAAAAAACAGTGGACCAAAAGCTCTCATCCTATTGAGAAGAGAGCTCTGCCCCCCTGAACAGGTATCAAGGTCTCTGTCAGCAGGTGCCAGGGCCTCTGGCAGGTCTGGATCGGAGAGGTGGAAAGGCAGGTACCTTCCTCTCCAGCCCCAGGCCAACTAGAGGAGGGCATGCTGCGGTTAGGGCTGCCTTGTTCGTATTTGTGCTTTCTCCCATCGTACATCAACCCCTCTGAGTAACTACTATTCCAAATTCATACTTTTAAAAAATAGACTCAGGAGTCATTGAAAACGGTGCCCCAGAGACGCTGTTGGCCAGACTATGGCTCCTTTGGTCTGTAGCGCCATCTTTGTTTGTGCTGTCGTCTGAATATTCTGTTTATTTTCTTCTTTATCCCTTATAAAAAGGAGCATTTTCTTTGAAAGAACAAAATTAAAGAATATGCATGAAATGCTTTATCTACACCATCAAGGATATGTCTCAAAAGCTATGGGTAATTGAGGATTTTATGTTAATTTTACCTCCCTCCACTTCCCTACTGCTTATCACCCCAAACCATACCATAAAATGTATGGTTTATATTTTTGTATATATTCGATTTGATAGATATTTTCCCAATTGTATTACATCCTCATAAGGTACTGCCAGTAATCTGCATAAAACTTATATTACTTCCAATAAATTAAATTGCATCTCCATTTAATTGTATTTGTTATATCTAACTGAATCAAGTTTTTTGTTTTCTCTTCCTAATTTTAAAATTACAGAAATTGAATTGTTTATATCCTTTATAAACTATAATGGTTAAAAATTTTTTCTCTCGGTTTTCTCAAGACCTCACTCCCTTCCCCCCCCTCCCGCCCCCCATATGTCACCAGCCTGTTCTTACTTCAATGTCTCCTTATCTAGGGTCTGTGGAAACATATGTACATTTATTTATGAATAAGTTCCATGAATTTTCCCCATTTAATATTTTAGCAATATGAAGGCCCAAGACTCAATATAAAAATATCTGTACAAAAATTGCTGATAGCCCGGCTGGTGTGGTTCAGTGGTTGAGTGTGGACCCACGAACCAAGAAGTCACCAGTATGATTCCTGGTCAGGTCATATGCCCAGGTTGCAGGCTTGATCCCCAATAGGGGGTGTGCAGGAGGCAGCTGATGGATGATGCTTTTCTCTCATTGATGTTTCTATATCTACCCCTCTCCCTTCCTCTCTCTCTAAAAATCAATAAAAACATATTTTTTTAAATTGCTGATAATGTAGATTTACAAAACAGCCACAAAGAACATTTTTTATAAATTCTGACAAGAGTTAGGCTAATAATCAAATTAATAAAAAGTCAGGACAAATTAAGCTCAAGAATTTGGGCATCAACAATCAATCCATAAAATATATGTGGGAAGGTTTCGAGGAGTTTATAAGCTTTCACTGAATATTTTTGGTTTTCCTTAAAATTTCACTATTTGAGCCTATTCTTTGTACCTTCCTCCACATCTTATCAGAAAATTCTTAGCACCAGTGGGAGAATGGACCAATAAATAAAAATGAGCATGGATATTTAAAAGAGTGAATGATTGGAGGGGGCACTTCCGGGTGGATTTGATTAAGTATAGTAGTCAGTGTTCCTCCAGCCTCCTCATTCTCCTGGGCTGCCCCTTGGTGACTGTGAAATTCATAGATAAATGCAGACCTCTCTGTCTACAGGATTTTTAGAGGCACCAAGACAGCAGCCTGATCAAACGTATCTCCCCACTTCAATTTACCAGAGGACCCGGTAATTTCACCATGACAATAATTTCATCGGAAGCTCTTTAAGGATGTAAGTGTGCGCCTAACCTGTGATAACACTGCATTTTATGTCAGCATCCCAGCCACACACAGACTTTAGATCCTTGTAGAAATCCTTCATCAAACAACATAGAGATCGTATTAGCGCCTTGGGCTTTGGTATTGTCAATATACAGGCAATCATACAAGT
This sequence comes from Cnephaeus nilssonii, assembly GCF_951640355.1. Classification (NCBI taxonomy): domain Eukaryota; kingdom Metazoa; phylum Chordata; class Mammalia; order Chiroptera; family Vespertilionidae; genus Cnephaeus; species Cnephaeus nilssonii. The sequence goes on along the minus strand of NC_137082.1, from coordinate 39,265,680 downwards.
TCCACTTCTGCATCATTCATAAAACTACAATTGGAAACATATATTATGTGTTTTGTGCCCTAACATTACTCTTAGAATATAATGATACCAAAAAAAAAGTATCTCCCAATAAATTGATATACTTTCTTTAATCTGATAGGAAAAGTTGTATTCCTTGTGTTTTTGTTGTTGTTTGTTTGTTTTAGCCTTGGCTACCTGGAAGGTCAGAATTCAGAGTTTTGCTTACATGTAATAGGCATCAAAGGTCCTCTGGTTAAAAAACTTGACCTTTTCTATTTCTGGACTCCATGACTCCATGTTTGCTTGTGTTTTATTTTTTCCTTTAGCTACCTGACTACATTTTTTTCTCTAAACTATTGAAAATCCTTTCATGAGAGGAAATAAACACAGTGATTCATGGTAGTTTTGTTTTATAAAGACACTGCAAACATAGAATCAGGGAATACTGTGCTCCCAATGGAAATGCAGAGTGAAGTTCCTGTGAGCCTATGGCCACAATATTTTCACCAGCTGATCAATACAAGCCTTGTTTTATGTGTTTCTGTTTGAAGACACACATTTAATATATGTTGCTGATTCATAAACTTTGAGATCATGGCCAACAGCCCTGTAACTCATACCTGAATGAGGCTTATGGAACACATATATTTTCTCCATAGGCACATCACAGCCTTCCTGTGCTTAAAAACACTACTCAGAACTTCAGTGCTTTGCTTGGGGCCAGTGCATGTCAGGAAATTCAAGAGTTTCCCCACTTCCAAACATGTCTGTGGATGACTGCAAATGCATCAGGGGCATTGGTTTTGGGGTTACAAATGAATTTTAACCAGTAGGTAAATTCACAAATACGCAATCAGCAAATCCTGAGGATTGATTGTACAGTTTCCCAAAGGTAAAACCATTATTTTGGGGCCAGTTAGTGCATTAGCAACAATTAGAATCTCAGATTCTTGAGTATAAAGGAGGCCATGGGGGAGCGGAACCAGGGACAGGTTCACTTGGATAACCCGTGGAAAGGTTAGAATGAAGATGAGAGGAGCAGATCCAGGGCAGCAGGCCCACAAGGGGCACAGGGCTCTGGGGAAAGGAGAGGGGAGACAGGTGAGTCTAAAAAGGACACAGCATTCACCTATCTCACAATTTTACTTTGTTCCTATTACAGTAACCCTTTTATTATATTCATTAATGCTTAACTAGAGTCATTCAGGGGGACATTTTTTCTTCCCCAATCAATTCTTACTCTAAACTGAGAAAAATGTATCAGTCTATAATGACCAAGTACTGTAATGCTAACACATCTGACGGAAAAGCAGCCTAATCTGTAACGAGTTAATTTTGGCCAAATTGTTGGTAAAAGTTGTAATATTAGATTCTGAGGGGAGACTCCTCTTTCTACTGTTTATGATGAGAAAACAATAGTAAGCCTGGAACAGCTACTACCCCCTCTCTGACACCATCATATTCACAGTAAAACCAACACAAAGACACACAATAGGCAAAAAAAAAAAAAAAAAAAAAAAAAAAAAAATGGTAGAAAGCAGGTTGGGAAAGATGCATGTGAATTTTGCATCACTAGTATTAAAGCAAATTAGCCCATTCAATTAGGATGTTGCACACAGTAGGTCCTCTGGGGATCAACTACATAAGAAGTAGCTCTAATTTAAAATTAATTAGCTCCTAAAGTGAAGATTCAGTATGGTTTCTGTACTTGGCTTCTCACCAACACTAATTAACCCTATTGGATCTCTTATTCTGTGAGAACTATGGGGATTATTAACACCATGGAGTTCTGTAGATATTTTCACTCATGGCTATTTGTTATGGTTGATGGCTAATTCAATGTCTTTTTCCATGAAGTTATTTCCTGTGGAGGATATTGATATATAGATAAATCATAATTGTACACTGTGTGTTATTCATGAACTTGGCTTGGTTCTTGAAGTCACACCCTTGTTATTTCAGACTCCACCCTAGTTACTATGATGCTCCTCCCCACTTCGCTGAAGCCATCTCAGGGTTATGAAATGACTTCTCTTCTAGTTCTGTGGCACTTACACTTCCTGTCCTTCATTTGGACTCTGGTCCTAAACCTATTTGGATGCAAGATTGGCATAGAGATTCCAGCATATGAGGGATGGCTGCTCTAATATTCATGGTCTTAAAAATTATTTTAATCTTGGTTATCTGAAAAGGAAGAGGAATGTATAGCTCCAGTTTGGCCAAAGTTTATAAAATTTGAAGAAATATTTTAAAGAAGACTTCATCATTCACAGTTTATATTTCAGAAGAATAGAAATAATCCTCCTGTTACTATCTGATATTTAAAAGTGTAATATTCAAATAGATTGAGGTAAAGGTTAAAATGTGTCTGCTTTCCAAAATAGCCAGTTTGCTCTGCTTTATTTTATAATAGTTTGACATTGGTGCCCTGGCCCAGCTGATATGCAGCAGGTACAATCCAGTGTGGCTTAAATGTTCTTGATATCCTGATTGGTCAGTAGGTGCGATGCTATTCAATATGTTTACCATCACCTCTGGTTCTCAGGGAATCAGGAGAGGAAACAGAAGAGATAAGTGCAAATACATCCCTGACCTATTTTTAAAAGCACTTCAAGTGCAAGTTCTCTGTACAGAGATTCAGAAGCATCTTCTTGATACATTTATTTTAGTGCCTTCCTGAACCCCAATCATCAGAAAACTTTACCAGAAACTTCAGTCTGGTTATGTTACTTGCTGAAACAATACCCAGTGACAATGGTACAAGTAAATCTGAAGGACAGTCAGTCATTGACCTTCATAGAGGTTTACAGTTTCTCTGCTCATTCAAATGTAATACAAATACATTAATTCAAGATACAACAAATATTTTTGTCTGAAACTAGAAAATCTAAGGAAAAAATAGTTAGTTGCAGCAGACCACTGAACTAAGAATATTTTTAAACAGGCATTTTGCCCTTAAAAGTAAAGACAGGTAAGACCTAATGCCAATGGTTATCTTAAAAGATATAGCCGTCGGTATTTTGAATTCTGCTTTGATCATCAGGAAAAAAGTAATTTTACTTATATTATTGATATGCTCCCAATGGTTATTTTCTTTATCTTTCTTTATATTATCACCTAAGCTTTGATGGATTTGAGAATGTTCTGATAAACCGTGTTAGTCTTAAAAATTAGTTGAAAAAATATATATATATCCGCATTTCCTTTCACACATAAAGCTTTACAGAAATCTATTTTTGAAAAATAGTTCAAAAACCTTGGGTCCTTGAAAAAGAAACTAGAAATGATTTCAGTTCATTCTATTCAATATTCTAGTAGTTCTGCAAAGAAAAACCCATAAAAATATTTCAAAAAATTTCAGTAGTTACGGTAGAATAAACAAGAAACTGCTTGCAGATCCCTTCTTACAAGCAAGTGTGTCAACCACTCCCAGGTCAGTTTTTTAAATTTCACCGACTTGAAATGAAGTATTGTTTGGAAACAAGCCAAGTACAGATAGAAAACCAGGACTAAATTTCCCCATGATAAACCACTTAGTATTACTCTGGGACTATATCTTACATAGCAGCCTTCTGCCATTAGGCATCTGACCTACCTTGTTACTTGGCAACACATCTAAATATGCTTAAACAGCGAATGCTGGACTCCATTTGGCTCACTATAATCAATAAGGTTTGATTTTTGTCTCTAAGGAAAGTCAAACTGTTACCTCTTTGTGATTCCTGTGAATTGTCTAAATCCTTAACCTGGAACTATTTTATTCTATGTAGTAATTGGGTTTTCTTAGGCTGGCAGGCTGGAAATCAGACTGAAGTATACTGGTGTCTATTTCTAAAGGTAAAAACGCAAAAGGACGGTGATGGTGTTAAGAATGACTCTACAATTACCAAGATACAAATAACCAAGTGATCTTTTGATATCATGTATCTATTGCTGATGGAAAAATATTCAGGCAATTTGATCTCTTATTATTACTTTAGTCTGTGGACTAACCACGGCATCTGCCAGCTTATCAATGGAGTCTATTTGCATATGCTTGTAATGTTCACCCACAAGACTGGAAACTGCAAACTTAAACTATCAAGGATACACAGGCAGATAGTATTGGTGAGCAAGTCTCAAACTCTACGAGAGGCCAATTTCCTTTCTTACGATGGCCTTCAGAGACTCTAGAGAAAGGTCACCTTTTCTACAAAGGAATGAGACCATATTTTCAGAACGAGGGATTTGAATCCTTATCTAACCCAGAGTCTGCCCTGGTCATGGAAGATTTTAAATGGTGGCTGCTCCAGAAATTGCAGGCCATAGACCCACCATCCAACTGGGCAACATTAGCTTTAACAAATAAAGTTTTTTGCCCCAGATTGTTCCTCTAGAGGTCTATCCTGAAATTTCTAATATTAGGCATGCTTTGGATCTTTGCTACATGTTATAAAGCAAAAAGCCTACTGGGCATTAGCTGTTTTCAGTGATAGCTACTTTAGAAGAAATTGATTCATCAGAAAGACTGGTCAACAAGTCATTGATTTTCCATCTTGGGAGCAACAAATTGGTACCAAGCACTGTAGAAAAATATCAAAAGAGAAAAGTGGGCTCTTATATACAGTTCTGAGAGAAATCAATTTTATCCATGGCTTGTACTAAAAAGAAAGTTCTTTGTTCAACTGTCAATAAGTGTCAAAGAAAAAGAAGACTCAAGGAGACAATCTTACATCCCTGATAAAATAGACATGTAATAAAATCATTTGCCCAGGCAGGAGTTTAGAGATCCCAAGGGAATGTTTGGCCTTATAAAAAGTTTCATTATTTCCAATTATATAGGAGAAGCTGAAGATATATCATTTTTCTAAAAAGTATACCAAAAAGCATCTTTTGTTTCTTCCTTAATAAAGCTTCATGACAAAAGCAACTATCTTAAGAATAATATATGTTTACTTGTAGACACCATTGCTGGGTTTAAAATTTGTTCTGGAAACTCACCACTGGAATGGCTATCATAGAAATATTCCCTCCCCTCTTTAATACTAGTATCAATTAAATTTAGGTCCAATTAAACAGGGTAATTTTAAACTAATGGGAATTAAGTTTTATTTTCTGCTTAAAAAACAAAAGATATTATTTAAGATCTAGTCTACTCCTTAGACTTGTCTTAACTAGTGTTGGATTAGATATACGTTCTTAGTATCTGGGAGTACTAGATAATACTGGAGGAAGGCCCCCAATAGGTAAATACAACTTCTACTTCTGCTTTTATATACACTTTTCCTTAGAACTCTGTGGATTAGAGAAGACTTCATTGTTACCCAGATCATGTAGTTCAATTTTGCCTTTATATTGTTCCTTGGGCCAATTTTGGTAATTGTGTTAAAATAAATTAAACTCATGGACATTGACAACATTGTGGTGATTGCAGGGTGGGCAGGTGGAGGTGGAAGAGAGCATAGAGGGTATAAGTGGTGATAAAAAATAATTAAAAATACATGTGGAATAAATGAAAAAAAGAAACTAAACTCATAAAGATTATGGCTAGAATGGAAGAAATGTCTGTTTCTTTTTAATTTTCATCTTTTTTCAGACCTTGGAATATACACTGCTTGCATGTTCTGAAATCTTTACAAGTTATATGTAAAACATGTACCAAACAGAAAGCAGTTGTAAGAAAAAGCAGAATTTGTAAAACTTGTCCCATTAAAAGGAAAATTATCAAACTTTTCTTTTCTTACAGCTGAAAATTAGGGCACGCAATGAATACATTCTTTAGGTGATCGTATTTTAAAGCTGAAACTGATGGCCCTTGTGTCAGTCTTTAACTGAGAACTCATTATCAATGCCAGTTTTCACCCTTGACAACTATGTCAAACAACCATACTTCATAGTGATCCTCAAATGCTCATCATACGTTACAGGAGGACTTTTTAAATCTGAGATAATATGTGTGCCTTTTCTTTGTATTATTATTATTATACTTCCACACAAACCCAAATACTCTGCAAAGTGAGAGATTTGTGTTCAGAATATTCGCTTACCTCTTCTCAAACCCCAAACAAATGAAAAAACACACTGCTATTTTTCAATATAATATGAAATATTGATGACTTTACAGAGGTGGAAAACAGTTAGATAATAGCTTAGTGAATAACATAAGTAACAAAATGCTTGAGGGGGAAAAGTACAAAAGAACTAAAGTCAACATGGTTCCAATTAGAAATCCTGACTGGGATATTTCTAGACCTGGATTATGTGTCTAACTCATAGATGAGTCATCACATATTTTTTTAAGGATTTTGCTTCTCCAACTATAATAATCAGAATACAAATAACTGGGCTATTGGCTTATTATAAGAAACTTTTATGAAAAACACATTTGTTTAGAACTAGATGTCTGAAATGATGCATCTATAACAAAGAATGCTTTACTCACCTGGAATTAATCCACAAGGAACAGAGAGAACCCCTCAGTTGGACAAGTGGTCATGCAGGAAGTTCATATTGATTATTTAATAATCAAAAATACTTGGAGTGGAGCGTGAGAGGCAGTAGATGGTTGTATAATGAATGATTGTCGATGTAATAAAATATTGCAAACAGTGAACTGAAATGTGTATTATCATGGGAATGGTGATGGGGTAGGAAGAGGAGAGAAGAGAGGGAGAATAACCTTCCCTAAACTTAGTCTCTTGGCAAAAACTTGCAAGTCAATCATTTGACAATATTTTACATATTATAGGAAATAGCAAAAAATAATCATTACAAAAGAGTTGTTCTTCAATTCTTTTAGAACATTGTGGTATATTTTGTTATGCTTTGGTAAGTAGATCCTGAGGTGAAAAGTGTCATAAATTAAGTCATAGAAGAGCTAGAGCAGAGCTCCTGAGTAAAATGAAGACAATGGGAGTTTATCTGTTCTTAAATCAATATGGACTGGGTGATAGTTATTAAGGAGCCCAAATCAATAGATTCAATCACATTAGGGATCTGTTAGATTTTCCATTCTCTGGTAACAGACACATTCCTAGCTGAGACAGGACTTTTTGCGTTTCACAGTGTGGATGGGAGAGAATATGGGCGAACAGAATTATAGGAAAAAAATGTTACTTAAAAATGATTGTCCCACAAAAAGGGATAAATGGTGTCATAGTCATAAACTAAGAGCTACAGACATCTATACTAATAAAAGGGTAATATGCTAATTAGACCGGGTCGACCGGCCATCTTCCGGACGTCTGACTTCCTTCCAGATAAAGCCATGGTGGTGGGGGCTGAGGCAGAGAGGGCAGTTGGGGGCGAGATCAGGCCAGCAGGGGAGGGAAGTTAGGGCTGATCAGGCAGGCAGGCAGGTGAAAGGTTAGGAGCCAGCGGTCCCAGATTGTGAGAGGGATGTCCCCGATCAGAGAGGGTGCAGGCTGGGCTGAGGGAACCCCCCCCCCCGTGCATGAATTTCGTGCACTGGGCCACTGGTATTTAATATATCCTCTAAATTTATCAATAATAATTATAAATGTAAATAATCCTCTCTAATAAAATGGTAATATGCAAATTAACCATCACTCCGCTACATAAGCCACGCCCACCAGCCAAGCCATGCCCACCAGCCAATCAGGGCGAGTATGTAAATTAACCCCAATCCAAGATGGCTACAGCCACAGAGAGCAAGGTTTCCCATGTAACAGAGGAAGCCAAGCTTTCCATAGCCATTGCAGGCCTAAGCCTCCACTCAAGCTACAAAGTTTCAATTATAGAAGGTAAACAAATTCAAACAAATTGTGGCAGAATGGAGCTTGAGAGAGCAGGCCAGGGTTGCCGGCGGCAACAGGGGAAGCAAAGCTTTCCGCACACCCTGGCCGGGCCCACCCGCTTAAGGCAACAAAGTTTCAATTGTAGAAGGTGAATTAACTGCCACAGAAATGGCTGCCGGAGCCCCAGGCTTGGCTCCGCTCCAGGCTACAAAGTTTCAATTGTAGAAGGAAAATAAATTCCAGATACCAGGGCCTCCCCTTGGGTTGCCAGAGGGCGTGGCCGGCCTGCAAACCACCACAGGCCCCTCGCTCAGGCCGCCCCACACCCCAAGGGAACCCCCACCCTTATCTGTGACACCCTTCAGGGCAAACCAGCTGGCCCCCACCCCTGTACCAGGCCTCTATCCTATCTAATATAAGAATAATATACAGATTGATCATCACTGCAACACACAATATAGCTGCCCCCATGTGGTCAAAGATCCTGCCCCCATGTGGACACAAGATGGCCACTACAAGATGGCCAGCAGGAGAGGGCAGTTGGGAGGCACCCGGCCTGCAAGGGAGGGCAGTTGTGAGAGACCAGGCTTGCAAGGGAGGGCAGTTGGAGGTGATCAACCCTGCAGGAGAGGGCAGTTAGGGGTGACCAGGCTGGCAGAGGAGGGAAGTTGGGGGCAAACAGGCTGGCAGGGGAGCAGTTAAGCATCAACCAGGCTGGCAGCGGAGTGGTTAGGGGGTGATCAGGCTGGCAGGCAGAAGCGGTTAGGGGCAATCAGGAAGGCAGGCAGGCAAGCAGTTGGGAGCCAGCAGTCCTGGATTGTGAGAGGGATGTCCGACTGCCCGTTTAGGCCCGATCCTGGTGGGATCGGGCCTAAACGGGCAGTCGGACATCCCTCCAGGAGTCCCAGATTGGAGAGGGTACAGGCTGGGCTAAGGGACAACCCCCCGCCATGCACGAATTTCGTGCACCGGGCTTCTAGTTAGATATAACCTTACATTTCCCCTAAGTCCTTCTAGAACTTAAATGTCACTATTAGCCAAAGCAGGTCAGTGCTTACAGAAAAGGAATAAAATTATGAGTCCTATCTTATGGCTATATTCCTCCCTCTTTCCAGGGTCTCTCTGAGATGGCATTAGTTCTTGTGAATTTTGATTGTTACTGCATTGCAGTATTCCCTAATCACTATCACTAGCCTGATCAACCTTAAGAGGTGTAGATTCTGGAAGTCATTTTCCTACACAAATCCAACTGAATGACCCCAAATGCTGTATGTCTTACCCCCTCAATGTGCTTCACCTTTTTTATACCTCATTTCAGTTTTGAGGACTATTATTCATCCATCCATTGCCTCCTTAAACCAACTATTGAGACCTTATATTTTTCCTTTCTCCTAATATCTGATCAATACCATTCATTAATTTCCCTAATCTGACTTTTCTTCTCTAACCTTATAATCACTGACCTAATTTCAGACCTTTTTTATTTTCCACTCTTAACTATCTCTCTATAGTTGTAACCCCATTAAATTTATCTTACTCTTTATTACCACAAAACAGCATTAAAATCACTGATTTTACCAGTTTACACTAAAAATTTTCTGCTCATGTATCTCTCTCTACCTTACCAGATTTTAAGCCCTTCAAGAACAGGAACTAGGTCTTATTCATCTTTATAACCAAAGTACCAAATATGATGCTGATATATTAAAGGTACTCAAAGAAGTTTTTGATGAAAAATTAAGATATAAAAAATTATACCAGAGACCACATTGCTATTATCAGTTTTAACACGGTGAGCAAATATTTTATTGTGATAAATAACAGTGTCAACTTTAACATAACTAACTTGACATTTTCTCTGAAGTTTATGCTATCCAGGTAGAATTTGTGCTCTCCAAAGGATTTGAATAATTTTTGAATTACTTATTTTTATCTTTTGGATCAAGTGACTATGCACAATAACATGTTTATGGTAGAAAAGACAAATTAGAAAGCAGTTTTAAGCTATTTCTTTAACCCTCCTATTCCAAGTTCTACACACTTTTAGAAAACGTGGTTCCTGAAAAATAAGACAAGTAGAAAATATTATTCCTGTTTATAAAATATGATGATGCAAACAGTATATCTTTCTTTAAATATATAATTAACATTTATGATTTTGAATTATTCCTATTTTCTTTTGAATTAGTTGGTGCCTATCCCTGTAGGTGTGTGAATATTTACTATATTGATTTTAAGAATCAACATTATTACTCTAGACTCAACATCTTAGCCCAACACCTTCCATAAACTAAAGGAATCAGAAATCTAGTTTCTGATTCCTATCATAAGTTTACTGTAAAAGTCAAAATATAGTTTAAAAGAGTGAAACACTGTAGGAGGTCAGAACCATGAAAACCACACTTGATTAGAAAAACTGTTGGGAACCAGGAAGAAAAACACTATAATTCAAGGGAAATTCATCTTCACAGCAACATAGTTATTTTCCTATTGTTGTTTTACAGAGAAAACCACAACATAGAACTCATAGACATCCTTGCAGCGTGCACTGAAAACATGTGCACGCCAGGCTTTCTCCACGCCTGCAGAGGCAAGCCCTCAGGTTGGCGTTAACTTCTGCATTAGAGGGGAAAACAAATCAGACAAGGGTCCTTACCCTCATCAGGCCCTCACCTTTACCAGGGATACTCTTTGTATCTCAAACAGAATGAATTCTCATCAAGTATATAAAGTCCTGGGGTGAGCAGAGTGCACCTCCATTAAGGGGGCTCAGGACTAGTACTAAGGAGTTATGCATTCTAATTTGGTTTGCTTGTTGTTTTTTCCAGTAAGTAAGTGAAAAATTAAAACCTAACCAGGGTGATTTGTATAGGTCGATTTCAAAATAACTAGCACCTGATGATGGTCTAGTGAGGTCTGGAGAGAAAAGAAAACCCAGGTTGCTCATTTCACTTGATTACTATTATGCAGTCTTTATCAACTAGCACCAGTTTCCAACTGAAGATTAAAGAATAGACCTTCCTCATATTATGCTCTATTTTTATGCCTGTTTCCTTATGTCTTAACCCTCAGTTATAAATACCAGAATATTTTTATTAAAGCAACTTTTCTAAGATATGTTTTGCAGTGTTGTTTTCTGTATTGTTTCTAGTAGAAGCTTGTATTACTAAACCCTGAGAGGCAACATTTGATAACAGGTATTGCCAACCTTAAAAAATTTAAAGTCAAAGACTGGATTGGGACAGGACAGGAACAGAGACTGGGAATAATAGGTTCTACATAGTTAATTGTGGTAACTCTCTTTGTTTTACTCCGTGAACTAAGAAATTACCAAATGGGTTACATGGCTCCTGCATTTCCCAGCATTTGGAAGAAAACTTTAGAAAATCTCAGGCCCAGGTCAATCCATGAAGGTACCTGAGTCAATATTTAAAAGCTCTGTAACTGTAGGAAATTCACCCCACTATTCTTTTGACATTGTTTCTGTAATGTCAATTCTGACTAATATGTAGCTTGTAGATGAACAGCATGTTTGTATAAAAATCCTAGGAATTAACTTCAAAAACTACAGACTCCAGCCTTCAGACATTCCAGCTCTTGGAGATTTGTTGACCTTCATATGAAAACCAGGAAGATGCACACCAAACCATTGCTTGACCAGTTTCAAGGTCTTTATCAGAATAGACTGTGCTGGTCTGTACACAGTACCCTAATGGAGAACTCTCAACCCCCTCTCCTTGATCTCTTTGTTCTGTTTTCCTTCTTCCTTCTTATAAAAACCTTAATCTATACTGCGATGGAGAAGTGAGCTTTGGGACAAGAGTCCCCCATCTCAGGTGGCTGGCACTTGAATAAACCACTTTCCTTCTCACCAGCCCCCGTCTCAAGAGTTTGACTTTCATTGAAGCAGGCAGCCGAACCTGTGTTTGGTTACACTCTTGATCTTGGAAAAGCTTTCCACCTTTTTTTTAAGCACTAAGAGATGCAAGTTTTTCTTATCCTCTTTGAAAATCTAATTTTGTTCTATATTTAAAATATTTTGACATGTCCAAGAACATTAACCAAAGTACATTTTTTAACAAAAAGAGCATATTTTGAATAATAGACCACAAGAACTGAGTAATTTTTTTTTTAACAAACCTAGGCTGTGAGGTCCTTGCCTAAGTTAGACTGAACAAATAGAATACAAAGCAATTTTGCTTTTCTAATTATTTTTGTTCTGGTGTATCCCTCAGGTCAGATTTAGTACACAATTTCAATTTTCTGAGCAAGTTAAAGAGAGAAGCACAAGAAACATATTGGGTTGATCCCAAGATCACTATAATTAAAAAAAAATTGTATACTACAGTAAAAAGATTAAAATAAAATATTGTACATTTTTCTTTAAGCCTTTTAAAATGAATTTCCCCCTTTTATAGAATATATATATATACACACACACACACACACACACACACACACACACTTGCCTTTCTCTCCTTGTTCTCTCTGTGTGTAGGTATGTGCATGTATCAATATCTATGGATATCTATCTATCTACCTATCTAAATGGGTAGATATGTAAATAATTGGAAGAAGAGAGGAAAGATACAAAGAAAAAATGAGAAAGGAACTAAAAACATTAAGCAAAAAGTATACGTTACCTAGGTCTAAGGCTAGACAATAGAGATATTAAAATAATCAACATTTTTCTTTCACACAGGAGAAAATCAAACCTTTTGGAGACTAATTTCATATTGATAGCTATATTATTCAGCACTAACAGTATTTTATTAGTGATGATTTTCTTAATATTTTTATATAAACCTTACTAATTTATGAAATCTAATTAGCCTTCTCTGAAATTGTTCCCAAAATTATGTGGGTGACGCTTGATAGCCTTGATTTTGTTTTACCTACTAAAAGTTTCTTTCTGTATTTCTGGGTATTAGACATTTGGTTTATATGGCAACTACAACTTAATTTACTTTGATCTGTTATTTTATTACAACTTTATTAACTACACTTTCACTACTATCTCTTAATTTGTGATCTAGAATATATATCAAACATCAAACAAGTTGTGTTCTTATATTTATAGAATCACAGTTTTGGAAGAGAGCTTGAAGGTCGTTTAGTCCAACTTCCCAATATAAACCATCCCAGGAACAACTAAGTCTTGGAGAACTACCTACACTTATGACTTCCCACGTGTCTTTCTGGCCTCACCTTGTGCCTCTCTCTATTGCCTACTTTCGACTCTCTGAACTCTTCTGCCAGCTCACTGAATGCATCAAGCTCTTTCCCAAGTCAGGAACTTGGCAGATACTTTTGCTCTGTCTGAATTGTTCTCTGCCAACTGTCCACCAGACTGACACCCAGATAGCCTTTATATCTCAAGGAAAACACTATTTCCTTAGACAAGTCCTCTTGACTGCCCCCACCATTATTCTTTTCCATTTGAAAAAGTTGCTTGCAGTCACAATAACTTCTCATATTTCTTTGATTTTAATTTTGTTTTAGTGTTGTCCTTCCTGTTTTTGAACACCTATGTCTTTTAATTAGAAAGAAGAAGAAAGCAATAGGCACTGAGTAATAACACTTTCTCTCACACCCATTAACTTCCTTATTCACTGCTTTGCTCTAAACAATACTATGAGAATTTTGGGCTGTCCTTTAGCGTGTTTTGTTTTTTCTTTCCAAATTTCAGTCCACTCTGGGTTTTACTCTTCCTCACACTATACTTACAGCTCATTTAACACCTTTGTAAGTATTTCTAATTATGTCTTCCTTGGTTCATCCATTCTACAAGCCATTTTGAAAAATGGATCTGATTAAAGTCTCTATGTATAATCATGAATTGCTCTAGTGGTATCTTTCTTGGGATAATGGGAAATGCTAATTTCACATTTTTTAAAAGTTAGTTTATCTGAACTCCTTTTTTTTTAAGAATTCCATCTTCTATGAAAGCTGCCAATGATTCCAAATTGGGTGATGTCCTCAAGATCATGGCTGGAAATAGCCTACATGGGCACTTGATTCTTAACTTTTCTATTTGCCTATGACTTCTCCCAAGTTCTCCAGGTGGTTATATCCAAAAGCCCAGTTTGACATTTCCACTTGGATACCTAAAAATATTAAAGGTCTGGAAATGAATTGTTTTTCTTTATCCATCTTAGGAAATGGCTTTACCATCTACCCGGTAGCTCCAGTAAAAAACTGGGTGATCATTTTGTCTTCTCATTTCCTTCATTCCCACTCTTTATCCAATTAGTCAGCAAGTCCTATTATCTCTGCCTTCAAATACTTCCTGAATTTATCCACTTCTCTCTATTAGCACTGTTTCCACCTATTTTATCCCACTGTCATCTCTGGTCTACTAGAATACTGTCCTAACTGGTCTACTCTGGTCCCCGTATAATATGTTCTCTTCACTGAGGCCATAGTGATCTTTTAAAAAGATGGCCTTGCCCTGTTTCATGTGGCTCAGATTATTGGGCCATGGACCAAAGTGTCACAGGTTTGATTCCTAGTCAAGGGCACATACCTGGGTTTCAGGTTCAATCCCCGACCCCAGTTGAGGTACATGTGGGATGCAACCAATCTTTCCCTCTCTCTGTCTCCCTTTCTCTCTCCCTCTCCCTCCCTACCATTCTCTCTCTCTCAAAAAAAAAAAAAAAAAGTCAATGGAAAAAATATTTTTGGGTGAGGATTAAAAATAAAAATATATAATAAATAAAATGATGGCCTCCCCTGAGGCTCTCCCTGGACCATTGAATCACACCAAGCCTCCCTCTCCATCCCAGGTCACTCTCATGATTATACTTTAAATATTTTAATAGCATTGAAACTTTCATAATTGCTCATTTCTTTATTAACTTAGGTGTCTAATTGAAGATACTTTAAGCTATTTGTTAAACAGAATTTTGTTCTCATTATTAACACTCCAGACAAGTTTTCTTCATGTAAGGAGGGCCTATGAGAAAAGTTTAATATTTAGGGAACATGAATAATGATTGCAAAAGGCACAAAGCAAAGTAAGTAATAGTCTCAGCTCCATTTATGGGGAACTAATAGTCTCAACTTCATTTATGAGGTTTACAATAGGGTTTTACTGCCCTTAGTGATAGTCCTACTTCCTACAACCATATAATAAACTCAAGCTCCATATACACCTAACAATGAGTAAAAAATAATTCTCCTTTAGCCATCATCTTTAGAAAGGGACATATTTGACATGGAAAACAACTTGTTTCCCCTGTCTGCTTTGACTATAATTGTTTTCCTGCATCTCAACATTACATTACTTGCTCAAGAGCTTAACTATTGGTTAACCTGCCTTGATGATTCAACTCAAGAAACTGGATTAACTATGAGCTGAGTTTTATGTAAATAATTGGTCTACATTTCATGCTCTACTGCTCTGAAAATCAAAAAAATAACTAACCCGAAATTTCCGAGTGAGGGTGGGAAAAGAGCAGATTTCTGTTCTGAACCACCTGGGGCTTTGGATGACGTCCACTTTTCCAGGAGAGTAGGTCAGTACATGGAAAGCAATTCAGACACCAGCAGATAATTTTAGTAAAAGCTGGTGTGCTAATGAGCTAGATGATCAGTTATCCTAGGGTTACCTTCCCTATCAAGTCAAGTATTCCTGTCCCAGAAACAACCTATGAGAGAGTGGTTTGCTCACATATGACAGATTCCTTTATTCCTTGTTGGCAACTATGAGAACAGGCCCATCCAGTTTCATATGCAATGTTTTATTTTCCTTTTGAAATCAATGATGGTAACATTTCATAGTAGGCCATAGTCAGTTCTTAAACAGAAAAGCCTCATTAATATCAAACTGTCAAGAATACTTTTTTTTTTTTTTGTCATCTGTAAGAATCCCCTCTTCCCTTCAAGAAGGACTGATCCATCTGGATAGAGGATTATGTTAGGAAACTATGAAATATATTTAGGGAGAATGGCTCTCACTTCATACTACAATTTGAACTTTATAGTAACTTGAAAATTCAATCAACTTAAATACCTGAGGCTATAATGCTAAGTCTATCTTTTCTGTTAACTTTTAAAATGTAGAACTATAAACCATGTATATAATACGTATATGCTTTTTATAATACTGAATATGCATGAATGTAACTAAATATTTTTAAAAAACACAAAATTTTCTCTTAAACAGAACTGAAGAGAAAATCTATAGCTATTACTATGTTAAATTAGCAACAAAATTATTGCTAATAATCCTGAAACTACATGTTATTAAGTTGGGCTTAAGTTAACCATTTAAACAACTGGAATCTTCTACCCTTAATTTTAGACCTTGTTATAGGAGTGTGACTTTAACCAAACATACATTTTTCCTAGGAAGGAGGCCTCTAGCTTCCCTTGCTAGTCACATTTCACCTGCTTCAATCGTTTTCAGATTATGTTGTATTGGGTGGGAAACTGGAAAGCTAATATAGTTACCACTTGAACGAATACATTTGCTCACACCCTAGTTACTGCAACACTTGGATCAGAATTTTTTTGGGGGGAAAAAAAACACCACAACACAACTGAGCAAAACATTGGAAGACAGAATTTACTTTTCAATTCTCTGCTTCTATTTCATCTGAGGAAGGGCAAAGAAATGTGTGATCACTTGCCTGGCTCGCCTCACTAAATTGCCTCTCCTTAAATGAAACTCTAAACACGTTCTTATGACGATCATCATCGTTATTAATCCTTGGTTGTTGTTTGAGATACCAGTGGAAGGAAATTGCCACGGCAGTGCCCAGTTTTTTTTTATCCTCACCAGCTGTTTGAAATGCAAATACCAAAAAAAGACAGCCAGCTAGTTTTCTGATGCCATCCGCGCGCGCACACATCACCGCTCCGGCTAGGATTTCTGCGGACGCTGCGGATCTAAGGCGCTCACGCACAGCCAGGCTCCCCTCGCCTCTCGGCGGGCCGGCCGTGGATCGCTCTCATCCACGTCTCACTTCCTTCTCCAAGGCCCGGCGCCGAGAATACCCTGAGTGGGTGGGAACACATTCCGGCAATAACAGCCCGACTTCCCCAACTCACCAGCTCGCGAAGTTTCCCGTGCGCAAGGGCTGGTGTCGGGTTTCAGAGGCTTCCTTCCCCTTCCCGGAGCCCTGGGACTCCCGGGCTTCCACACCAGCAGCGACGCGGGATCTGCTCTACAGGGCGACCATCGTGAAGACAGCACCTTCTCCTTCTCCTTCCAACCTGTGGCTCTGGCTCGGTCCCCAGCCCCTGCCCGTCTGGACGGCGAGTGGCAGGACGTGAGCACCACCCCTGGGTCCGCACAGCCGCCTGGATCTGGGAGGTTTGTGTGAGAAGAAGGCGTGTCTCCCACTCCTAACGCGGATGTGCAGAGCACACCTCGGGCCAATCTTGGTTGTGACTCAAATGCGCTTGGCTCCTGGTTAAATTCTCCTTGTGGAGCTTCAAGCCCTAGCAGCAGCTCATTTTTATTCCTTATTTCCCCGTGTTTTCTTTTGATTATATATATAAAATCATATATTCTTGAGAGAGCCCAGGGCACTGTGAGAACTGCTCCCAACCCCTTGCATGCTCTCCCAGGGGAATGTCTCATTAACTATAGAGAGCGAGGCATTGCCAGTGAAGAACAGAGGCCCAGGAAATGGAAGGGCAGCTCGAAATTCGTGTTTTAAGTGAGGATCTGTAGCTATGCATACATTCATCAGTATGCGCAGGCTAAGCTTTGCCTCCTAGACACTTCAGAGATCAGTAGGTTAGTGAATAGAGATCAAACAGAATCAGGAGGACACACAGTCACTGAACACATACTAGTACTAAGAACCTACTGTGTGGCACACCCTGTCCTAGACACTTTGGATTCACCCACAACAGGGATCCTGGCTGGCTCTCTTGAGCTCACGGTTCAGACAGACTCACATCCCTAGTTTACAGACTAATGTAAAGGTGGGAATCCCAGGTCATATACATCAGATAGCAGCTGTTTCTTCCTCTGTGAAGAAAATTTTAAAAGGTCCCAACCTGTTGCTTGCACTCATGTTGGTCAACAAGGAAATGGATGCTTAAATTTTAATTGTTTGACCCTGCCCTGACCTCTGACAGGGGGCCTTAGAGAATCAGCTAGGAAGTGTCTCCTGGGGAAGTGCTGTGGGGGGAGAGGGGATAAAGGAATACCCCCAAATCAAAATGAAACACAGACAACAGCAAAGTAGTGGGGAAGAGGAGCATTGATCCCCAAAGAATTTGTCTATTCTATAGGAAAATATGGAAGAAGTTCTACTTTCTGTGTCTCAATGGTCCCATCTTGAAAATGGGGATAATAAAAAACCTTCATAGGGTTGTGAGTTCAGGTCAGTAGAGTGCATAGAACAGTACGTGGCACAGAAAATACTATGCATGTGTTGGTTAAGTTTATTATTTTGGTGGCATTTATCTACTTCATTCTCCCAAAGTAAGGTCCAATTCATATAAATTATCCTGTTCTACCAGGAGAAAGTATAGGAGGTTCAGGCTGTTGATTTTCTTTTTTAATATGTTTTATTGATTTTTTTTACAGAGAGGAAGGGAGAGGAATAGAGAGCCAGAAACATCGATGAAAGAGAAACATCGATCAGCTGCCTCCTGCACACCCCCTACTGGGGATGTGCCCGCAACCAAGGTACATGCCCTTGACCAGAATCGAACCTGGGACCCTTCTTTCTGCAGGCCAACGCTCTATCCACTGAGCCAAACAGGTCCAGGCTGTTGATTTTCAAAATATATATGCTAGGAATCTATATTTGTGATAAATCTATTTTGCACTCATGAATAATATCTAACTCTATAACAAGTGTGTGTCCACACTTGTTCCAGGGCCTGGGAAGAGATAAAAGACTAAACATAACAAGCTTGAATTTATTGCACTGTACATAGTACATTAATCTATATATATAAAAGGCTTGTACATAGTACATTAATCTATATATATAAAAGGCTAATATGCTAAGTGTCCCTCCCTCCATCCAACTGTCGCTATGACACGCACTGACCACAAGGGGGCAGATGCTCAACGCAGGAGCTGCTGAGCTGCAGTGACTTGGCAGCGGCTGTTCTCAGGTGACATACCCTGAAACCAGAGAGGAGGGAGCCCGATTCCTCGCGGGACCACATGTACTTCCACCTTCAGCCATGGGTTATGTTGTTTCTGGGGCACTGTCGGCCCCGAATCTGGTTTACTGCACTTGCGTTTGCGTTCCACACCCTGTATGACAGCAACTTTGCTGAGTGCCCTCTCACACTCTGGGACCCCTTGGGGGATGTGGGAGAGCTGGTTTCAGCCCGATCCCCGCCGGCCAGGCCGAGGAACCCCACCTGCCAGAGCGGCCCCGCTCACTCCACAGAAGCCTTTCAAGCCACGGCGCCACCCCAGAGGCAGCTGGCCGCGGAGGGACCACTGGATGTTGGCTCCAGGGCATGTCTGACCCGTCTCACCCAGCCCTGGCCACCTCCTAATTAATTTCCTTTCAATGTGCACAAATCCATGCACTGGGTCACTAGTTTAAAATAATTATCTGTGCTATACAACCATAATCTTCACCTATTGCATATGTTCACTCACATGAATCTGAATGGCTATTTTTTCCTGAATGCAGTAGAGTTTATAAGGCTCTTGCCCATAGATCATCTCATTTGACTTTCACGACATTGCTTTGAAATAGGCAAGTCATCTATCATTTATATTGTCCCCATTTTAAGAATGAAGAAACTGAGGTTGAGAAAGTCCCAACAGAATCACGAAGGTCCCTAAATGTAGAACTCAGGTCTGCTGATCCCAAAGGCGGGGCTCAAGGTGGTCACTATACAGTGCTGCCTCCCTGCTAGCTAGGAAAAGTCCCTGCTGTGAGAAAGTCTAACACATTTAGGGCCGGCTCTCCTGGTCACCCTCCCCTACTTAAGTGTGTCAGCTGCCAGGTAGGGTCAACTCTTGCAGGGACAGCCCTCTTGCAGTCACTTGCCCTGTAAGTCCTGTCTTTCGGGTTCTGAGGCTCAGAGGCACTAGTGTTGCAGAGTGATGCTGCTCAGCTACTCAGAGTGCCGACCTTCCCTTCCTTCCTTCTGGAAATGGTGCTGAGGAGGCGAGGGTGGAGGGAGAGCATGAGAGGAAGGATGCTTGGTCACTCAGGAAGGCCACTCTGAACAGAGGTAACAGACCAGAGCACAGTAAAAGACCCTGGAAAACCAGTGAAACAGGTGACAGCATCTTGTGACATAATACAAAATAAATGCCTTCTTGTCCCTAGAGTTGATGTAGCACAAATTAAATAGACATAATTTCTGTCAGTAGGTTTATCATCCAATAAACATAGCGCTGGGGTAAACATATAAATGTCCATGGAGGTTTCTAGTGAAAAATGGCAAATTGATCACATGTTTCAGCTCCGCATCCCCTAACTCCTCTAACACAAGAATAAATGAATATTTTAAAAGTCAGTAAATCTTAAAGGCAAATAAAAGGGAGAGGAGAAATCAAAAGACAATAACTGCACTAGATGGTTGGAAGAGCCTAAGTCAGATGGAGGCTTGGACTAATCCACTGCATGCCTATAGGAGGGGTTATGGATAAGAAGCAAGACAATTGACTTAACTGCTTTTCCTCCTTCAAAATATTCTTAAAAATTGCCATCTTGTCTACCTACTTGAACCACAAGTGATGAGATGAGAGGTTCCTAACTCACCCTTCTCCTGGGATTGCAGAGAAGGCTTTGTTAGGTAGTCATGCACGGGTTGGCCTCCACCCTCAGATGATTTTCAGTTCATATGAAGGCTGTCTACTCACAAATAAAAATCAACCCCTCCTCCGTTTGAAGAAACCCCACATCATGACTAACAGTCACAAGATTGGACTTCCAGGTCATGCTAGTTTTAGTAACTACTTTTAAAGATGTT
Organism: Cnephaeus nilssonii; assembly: GCF_951640355.1. Lineage (NCBI taxonomy): Eukaryota > Metazoa > Chordata > Mammalia > Chiroptera > Vespertilionidae > Cnephaeus > Cnephaeus nilssonii. The sequence goes on along the minus strand of NC_137082.1, from coordinate 39,245,026 downwards.
ACTTCAAGAAATATATAGGCTTAAGTTAATTTATACTAGAAAATTGCTTTAAATGGGTAACACATCCAGACATATTCTAGGCACCAAAGTGGACTTGTTCACATAATTATACGTAGGGCATCTACTCTATGATGAGATCTTAACCTACCCCCTGCTAACTTCATTTTGCCTCAGTTTCCTAGAATGTGAAACAAACACACATTGTGGCCTTGCCTGGAAATGATTCTAACTCATTCTAATTCTTTCTTTCTATGTTAAAGGAACATTCTATGGGAAAGAATCAAATGGTTTCATGAGTCATTTTTATATATAGCTTTTATCTAGCCTGACTTTCAAAGAAGTCACAGTAGTGGGTAAGCCATTATTCTGTCTATGAGTAGTGTTAGGCCCCTTTATAAGTAACAGCAAAACTACTATAAGTATAATTATAGACATAATTAAAATTATAAAATTGTTTAATCAATTTATCAGGTTGATTAAGGAGAAATAAATCCATATTAAAAACTAAGCAGGGAGGAAAGAATGTAATGAAATATATATGCATAAACATAGTCATAGCAACACATATAACTGTGTGAACATACGTATAGTCATATATTGATATTTATACATTACATATATACATATACTTACTCAATGTTAGCTTTATAGTGAGCTGCAAAATAAAATGTCATTTGTGACTACCATTTAAATGTAAATAAATATATGGTGATTCCTTCATTTTCCCAAAATATGTCACTAAAAAACAGTGTTCTTATTCACAACTTTTGTTACATTTCAACTGCAAACACTTCAAATTGTCATATCACACAACTGAGGAATAATTCTTTTGTAAATTTCTTTGCCTGCTTTTTAACCAATTTTCAGGTCATTTTTTCCAAGCATTCAAACTAACATTGGTTGATATAATTTCAGTCAAATATTCCTCCCCCAATTATTTTTTGTTCAAATTATTAATGTCCCATGATAAGAGAACCATAATGACACCAATATAAAGTCAATATCTTTTTTAAAGTATAATTTGGAAAATTATGTTGCCATGTATTTGATCATATATACATATATATGAAGATAATTTGCAAAAATAACAATTAGTAAATGAAGATTTAGTGATAGCAAAGAAGTTAAATGATGACTTTTAAAAATGGTATTTTCAAGAAATAATGCTGCCTTAAGAAATAATCTTACATTATAATTACATGAAATATGATCTAATTTATTTTATCATCAATATGGTAAAATTTATAAGCTCACATGAATTTTTATTATATTTCTAGTATTTATTTAAATGTTCTACTTCCAAAATGACCTGAAAATCCTGAGTACTATAACCATACAGTGCCTCCTAAATATGCATTAGTGCCATAACCACTAAGTAGGTTTCTGTCCTGTGGAATTTTTAGCTACAATTCTCATTACTGCCACAGATTGAGTGAAGGACAGAAAAATCCCCACACACTGTGTATAAAATATATGCTTTTCTTAAAACTACTCAACCTATTTTATATACATTATAAGCAGCTTCTTTTTATAGTCATAAAAATAAGAGAGAGAAGGTGTTTTAAAAGAACATGTGATCAGAGTGAAGATACCACAATAAGAACACATTTCCTTGCATTTATCCAGCTGTAGAATGTGATAAATATTAGTCATCTTTTTGGTATTAAGCATTCAAATCCCTTCCCTGTGTGTGGGTCTCCTCTAATGCATTTCCTAAAAAAATTAGAAAGGCATTAACGCTTAAGGACAATAGCAAGATAAAGGTGCAGCAGAAACTTTGAAGTTAGCAAGGACAAAGTGTGGTAACAGCCTTATCAGAGTGGAGGAAAGTTCCTGCGTAGGCACACCGAGGAGAGTGACTGATTTACTGGAGGCCTGAGGTACTCTGAAAAGTTTTGAGTGGGAATAAACCTGAAATGTAAGGATTGAGGGACCATCTCTACGTCGAGTACCTCCTCTCCCACCCAAAGTTTAAGAAAGGAAACCATCAACAAATTGAAAAGACAACCCACTGGATGGGAGACTATATTCACCCATGATACATCTGATAAGGGGTTAATTTCCAAAATTTATAAATAATTTATACAACTCAACACCAAGCACACAAACAATCCAATTTAAAAATGGGCAAAGGACATGAATAGACACTTCTCCAAAGAGATCACCAATAGACATAAAAAGATGCTCAATGTCAGAGAAATTAAAATTAAAACCACAATGAGATATCACCTCATGCCTGTCAGAATGGTTATCATCAATAAATCAACAAGCAAGTCTTGGCAAGGATGTGGAAAAAAGGGAACCCTCATGCACTGTTGGTGGGAATGCAGACTGGTGCAGCCACTGTGGACAACAGTATGGAGTTTCCTCAAAAAATTAAAAATGGAACTGCTCAGTGATTCCACTTCTGGGAATTTATACAAAGAAACTCAAAACACTAATTCAAAAGAATAAATGCACCCCTATGTTCATTGCAGTGTTATTTACAATAGCCAAGATTTGGAAGCAGCTCAAGTGCCCACCAGTAGATGAGTGGATAAAAAAGCTGTGGTACATTTACACGATGGAGTACTACTTGGCCATCAAAAAGAAGGAAATCTTACCTTTTGCAACAGCTAGTCAGAGAAAGACAGGTAGCTTATGATTTCACTTATATGTAGAATCTAATGAAGAAAACAAACTAACAAATAAAATAGAAAAAGACTCATAGATACAGAGAACAGACTAACAGCTGTCAGAGGGGAGAAGGTTTGTAGAACTGGGTGAAAAAAAGTGAAGGAATTAAGAAGAAAAAAAAAGGCAGACGGACAGATAATAGTATGGTGGTTGCCAGAGGGAAAGAAGGGTGGAGGCAGGTAGAAAAGGGTAAATGGGGGATAAATGGTGGTAGAATGAGACTTGACTTTGGGTGATGAGTGCATGATACAGTATGCAGATGATGTGTTATAGGTTTGTACACTTGAAAACTGTATGGATTTTATTAACCAACTAGAGGCCCAGTGCATGACATTTGTGCACTGGGTGGGGAGGATGTCCCTCAGCTCAGCCTGTGCCCTCTTGTAGTCCAGGACCCCTCAGAGGATGTCCTTAGTGCTGCTGCGGAGGTGAGAGAGGCTCCCACCACCACCACTGCGCTCGCCAGCTGTGAGCCCGGCTTCTGGCTCTGCAGCACCCCCCCTGTGGGAGCACACTGACCACCAGCGGGCAGTTTCTGCATTGAGCGTCTGCCCCCTGGTGGTCAGTGCACATCATAGAGACCGGTCGTTCTGCTGTTCGGTCGATTTGCATATTAGGGTTTTATTATATAGGATGTCACCTAATAAATTCAATAAAAAATAAGTTTTGGAAAGGACAAGTTGATTTAGTTTGGCCAGTAAAGGAATGCATAATCAATTTTAAATATTTTTGAAAGCATGTTAACCAGTTTATTGGCTTTATTTGAACAGGTTGACACATGGCCCCAGGTTACTGGGCCAGCATGTGGAGGCCAGCTGCCCTGAAGAGTTGCCTAGACTATTTGTGAATAAGAAACAAACTGCTCAGCTATGGGTATTTTTTGTTGCCACAGCATTTCTGAACTTATTCAAATGAGTGCAAAGCATGTATGGTATCTTAATTAGTAAACAATGAACAACATTTAAATATTTATAATTGCATAATATTTAGCCAACTTTTTTTGTTCTTACAGGATTTCTTACTTTTATTATGATGGGAACTCCTCTGGCTTTTGGTTATTATTTTAATCAATGCTAAGCATGTAATTAGTGCAAAATTAACTCCTACATTTAAAGATACAAATAGACCTGAGTCAAGAGTGAGACAGGAAAGACCAAGCACCATGTATTCCTGTGTTCAGAGACAGGTGACAGCCTCTGTGGTGATGGAGGAATAAGGCAACTTTTAAGGTCTCATTTCTTTTCTGAGCTCTTTCCCCCACATCCCCCTTGCACAGATGTGAGTGGTGTTTACATGTTCCTCCTCTCTCCCCAGCATGGCGGTATCCCATTTCCAGAACTCACCTGTGAGTGCAAGTATAGATGACGGCCTTGGTAAACTTGATCATTTTCCCACTGACTGTTTAAGAACAAAACTATTAAAACATCACTAGCAAGACATTATAGGTGGTACTTAAAGCCCACAAGGATATCATTACCGATACACATCCACCATTAATATACCAATCTATAATAACAAAAGCGTAAAATGCTTATTAGACCGGACATCCTTCCAGATGGCCTTCCTGATGGAGCCAGGGCTGCGAGGGAAGCCCAGGTCCCAGGTGCCAGAGGGAAGCCGGTGCTGGCAGCCGGGGGAAGAAAGGCCTACTCTTGCATGAATTTCGTGCATCAGGCCTCTAGTGTAATATAATAATGGGTTTGTTTCCATAGCTGGTGAATGATTTGCATATTGATAGAGTTAAGAAATTAGCTGGTTTTGTCAGAAGCTGAGGACTCAGAAGGATGGGGAAATGATTGTGATCACCCCTGTGAAGCTCCAAGTTCCTGAGGAGGTTAGGTTATGTTCTTAGGGTAAAAAGGTAAGAATGGCTACAAAGCTGGCCCACCTCTTCTGCCTGTTGCTGACTCCTACAAGAAAAGTTTAAACCTCAAGAAAAGACGTAGCCTCAAGATCAGTGCCCATAAAAACATTCAGAGATGTTTTTCCTTAATACTTTTGTTCAGAGCATTCAGAGACTTTTCATTTTCAGAGATGCTGCACATAATGGGTGCTTTCTCAGAGCAAGAAAAGTTACTAGTAAATTAAAACTAAATGCCAGTTAATTTAACTAAACCTCAAAGAGTGGTCCAGCATTGCAGAATGAGCTTTGTACTCACCTTCTAGTAAATTCACTTTGCTTAAACCTAACTTATGTTTGCTTTTCAGAGATTTAGAATGTTTGTTTCTGATGTTGAGCAGGTTGCTATTGATATAATTCTTTAAATGTTTAATTTTATTTTGGCTAGTTTAAACATGGTGTTAATGCCACATGTTCTTATCCACTGAACAATCCGAGCTTGATAGTAACTAACAAAACATCCTGAAAGCTTATCTAACTATGCTATTTATATCTAAAAGATGTTGTAAAATTATATGTATATAGTCCTCAGATGTGTATTTATGTTTCATATATGTTATCCTTTTGATAAGTTTGAAATTTTAAAGTTTCGCATTAATATATTGAGGCATTACATTTTAACAATGGTTACTCCTATTTGTTCCTTTCAACATTCATTCCCATTTCAACTCATATTTGGGCTAAGATCCAAGAGTATCCAAATGTAGTACATGGGTGTGGTTGTGTGAGAGTCACCCACCTTCTAATGTAAGAATTTCAATCTGCAAATACCGTGTATTAGTATTAGCAGTCATAAAAATCCATCATTAAAGAGCCACAGATTTTTTAAATAAAAAAAAAGTATTTCTAAGGCTTTTAATTCCATAGAACATCTGTTCTCTATGAGGTCAAAGAGTGTGGTTTTTTTTTTTACTAATTTATTGAGTAAGCAATTAAAGAAACATTAAGGGTGAATAAACTTCAAATATTTTTCAATATGCAATTGACCTTTGAGAAACACTGGTTTGAATTGTGTGGGTCCACTTATACGTGGATATTTTTCAATAAGTATGTATGGTATTGTAAATATATTTTCTCTTCCTTATGATTTCCTTAAAACATTGTCTTTTTTTCTAGCTTACTTTATGTAAGAACATAATATATAATATATATAAAATGCAAAATATGTGTCAACTGACTACTATGTTATCGTAAGGCTCTCGGTCAAGTAGGCTATTAGTAGTTAAGTTTTGAGGAAGTCAAGATTTTATGTGAATTTTCAACTGCACGAGAGTCAGTTTGCCTAACCCCTGTGTTGTTCGAGGGTGAGCTATATGAGGGTCTGTTTCAATAGGCAGAGACTGCCCAGGGAGTGATAAAAATATGCCCCATCAGCCACTGCTTCAGTCCCTCATAGCTTCTCCCCTCTTTGTCCGAAGTCTTAGTGTTTACTTTTCTTCAGGTCCACACAGGTCATGCAACAGTGTTTCTAACACATTCTCCATGTCTAAGTCACATCGGAAGTGAAAGACATTGCAAGTGACTGATGAAAAGAAAGCATGCTTAAAAACAAAACAAAACAAAACAAAACAAAACTTCCCTTGTTACCTAAAAGGGGAAAAGGAGCCTGAACTACAGAATCATAATTATGATAATTTTCATTGTGATAATTCCTGAAATACTTTCTGAATTAGGTCTAAATTGAAGCTCTGAAAATATGAATGGAAAAGGAGTGAGTACTTTCTGAATTAGGTCTAAATTGAAGCTCTGAAAATATGAATGGAAAAGGAGTGAGTGGTAGGAAGGCCGTTAGTTTCCGTGTTTCATGTAGATACCCAATGCTTATATACACTTGAAACCAAAGCGACTCGTGTAACAAGGAGATAAAAAAAAGAGACCGCTCCTCTAATCAAAGGCTTACATGTCCCCCACAAGGTAATACACAATAGTCCCCGTGTCACCCCGGGCTCCATCCCCCTAAGAAGAAGTGGGTTCTGAGTTAATCAGATGATTCAGGCAACAGCCACAGTTTCCAGTCCTTGACCTAAGGCTGAGTTCACTGCTTATCTGTGAAGCTGTCAACAGATTTCAAAAACTGTGACTCTTCACAGAGCAAGATGCGGGCCTTGGCGGGGATAAGGAAGCAGCAGCAGTGTTTCATATCTCTGAAGGAAATCCCACAGCTTACAAGCAAATCCAGTGGGCTGAATATCTCATTCATTTTTATCCCAGTAGGTCATGATGGAACAGCAAGATCAGATGCTCTATAAGAGAGCAATGTGGAAAAAATGAGCTGATGACTTCCTATAAAATGTGCTTGTCCCAACTTAGGAGTAATAAATGCATGATTTTGATGGAGAAATATTTAATTATTCAATCCACACATTTGGAGACCTAAATTATATTTTCCAATGGAGAGAAAAACTGAACGCATTTATGAAGCATTTTTACTACTCAACTGTGTAAAATCCAATCTCTTGAAACCTGATCTTTGATTTATGAACTTAAATTTCAAACAACAACTATAGGCACCTGCCTGGTGAATGGTGAGTTAACCTTGAGATTGCATTCAACTCTGTTAATATTTTCTAAGAATTATCTGCCCTTGGTTTTAAGGTCATAATAGCCCATGATCTCTAAACTCACAAATTACCTAGGATGTTCAAGTCTTTCCAGAGAGGGAATTCTTCAACCACATTAGGATAAGACCAAACTGCTCACGGAGTCTCCAAATCCTTGGAGCAAATCATCATCATTTATGGTTGTAAAAGTTGTTTTGTGCTCTGAAGCTATAACACCTGGCAATTTCAAATAGAAGACATACATTTCTACAAAGTGCGAGAGAGGCCTGCAGAACGACTTGTGCATCTGATAAGGCTTTGTTACCACTAGCTGAAATTTTAAAAAGGGCACCACCCTTGGATTGAAGTGAGACCTTTCTAAGAATTATCTGCCCTTAGTTTTCAGGGCATGATAGCCCATGATCTCTAAACTCACAAATTACCTAAGATTATTCAAGTCTTTTCAGCTTAAATTTTAAGAAGAGCACCACCCTTGGATTGAAGTGAGACTTCCAGAAACTCCTCTCTCAGTTCTGTCACATCTGTATCAATATTGCATATAAAGGGCCCAGAGCAGTCAAAATTACAAAACAAAAACAGAAAGCAAAACCTTCAAACATATATAAAAAGGTGATCTCACAGTAAGAAACCCCCATGTGCCCTTCATCCAGAGACCCCATCAGGCTCAGCCAGCTGTCCCAAGAATATCATTTAAAGCGAACGAATCCCACTCCAATTCAGCATCACGTGTTTCACTGAGTTATCGCCTCTCTTTATTTTCCTTTACCCAACAGCTCCACAGTCCTCCTGACACCTTCACGACCTTGACTTTTTTGAAGATTACAGACACATTATTCTGAAGAATGTCTCTCAGCTAGGATTTGCTGAGGTGTCCTCACAATTAGATTCAGTCACCCTTTCCTAACAGCCATACCTGAATGTGCATAGGAATCTCACGAATATCTTGTTAACATGCAGATTCTGATCAATAGGACTGTGTCGAGATCCTTGGTTCTGCACTTCTAGCAAGCCTTAAGGCCTTGTGGTCCGACCACACATTGATCAGGAAGAGCCGGGAAATATCAATCAGGAGGAGGAGGAGGAGGAGGATATAATTAGGGCTGTTTACCCACCTCCCCCTTCATCAGGACTAATCCTCCCATCCTTCCTGACTGTTGAATGTGGTCAGATAGAAAATGACTGATTACCAGAAATCCCAACCTTCCGGAACTATTGATTTCCTTATCCTTAAATGAACCCCTAAACCTGTCCTGACCAGCATCTCAATGAGATGTCCTATTGTCCACCCAGTTGCTGAAATCCAAAACCAAGAAGTCATCCTTGATTCTTTCCTCTCGTGCAGTTCCCACAGTCTGGCACGGATCTAATTCCAAAACATCCCCAATCTATTCACTTCTACTTGTCTCTGCTGCCCCGATGCACTGCATATCCCCACTGCCTTTTGCTTACGCATACTGACGTTGTTTCCCAACTGGTCTCACTGCTTCCACTAAGCACAGCCACCAAGAAGAGCTTTTCAAAATAACAGAAGTGAAGCTTCTCTCCTTAAAAACCTCTAATGGCTACTTATCGTATTTGTGGGGGGAGAAGCGGGAGAGAATCTAAACTCCTTTCTTTATTTACAAAGACTGTGTGACTTCTCTCACCCCACTCTTGCTTGCGCACTATTTTTACTCTGACCAGCCAAGCTTCATGCTCCTTCTTGGATGTGCTTTCTGGGGAACTTGGAATGGCTTGCTACTTTATATCATTCAGACCTCTGCTCAAAGCCATCTCTTCGAAGTACTTCATAATCGACTTATCTCAATAGCCCATCCCCAGTTTCTGTACTTCTCTACCCCCTACCTTTCTTTATTTTCATGATAAGCATCATCACTCTGTGAAATGATGTTATTTTCTCTGTGTTTCTTTTTCCTTCTAGGTATAAATTCATAAGAGGGGAGACATTGTATTTTTGTTGATGTACTTCAGCTCCAGTGCTATGCGTAACATAAACACTCAATAAATATTAACCAAATAAAATAACTTTTAAAATGAGTGCTATCCTAAATAAAAATATTTATGTAAGCAAAGGATTGCCAGTGAGGAATTAGCAAACCTACTACTTCCCACATAATTGCTCACCATCAGTATATCCTTTCCAAATCTGGACATGCCCCTCCACCTATATATATTGGACAGTGGAGTGGTATGTAGCCCTTGGGTCATCACTCTTGCAATGTAAAGGAGCTTACTTAAAGCCTTGCAGAACGATACTCATCCATTTTGACTTTATAATCCTCAGAGAAGTCATCCCAACGTCCCCCATTCCAGCCAGGGGATTTATTCTAACGATTCCTGGTGTCAAGTGGCAAATTGAGCCTGCACCTTTGAACTCCTTTTGTCCCATATTCCATTGAAATGACTAAAGAATTTAAAAATAAGAAAATATCTGTTGCCATCTAGAAAAATAGGAAAGGGTAAAGTCAGTAAGAAACTTGAAAAATGTCAGAAGAATTTAAAGATAAGGAATTTGGCCTGAAAGAACATCGGATCCATGCTGACCAGTGAAGAGAGTAAAGGGCCCACCTTGGACATACATGAAGGGGTTTCCCCAACAAGCACTAGGAAAAAAGGCAAATCTTGAGTCACCGCATACAGACACAGGACAGGCACTGACCCTGCGGGTGAAAGCCAATGGAAGCGCTAAGGGAGCAATGACAGCAGCTGGCTTCGGTTTTCCAAAGCAGAAACAAAGGGAGAAGCTCCGCTCGGCCCAGAAGGAATACCTCCGTGTGCTCCCTCCCTGGGAATTCCTTCCCTACCTCCCTCTGGCAGTTACTGACCAGGGAGAACACATCCTCCAGTGATGCTGTTAGAGGCTGGGACAAAGGAAAGAATACTGTGAATCCTGGCACGGCTGGGCTTTCTGCACCTTCAGTAACTTTGACTCCTGGCTTTATTCCTTCTGGTCGTCCTGGTGCCAGAAATGGAGGCTCTGCTGTTTAGAGAATCCCACAGTCAGTATCTTACTCAATGGGTAGGAAAGGGACCAGGACACGTAATTGTTGATTGCTCCTGGGCTGTCTATTCTGAATGAAAACCCATCTGCTGTCCCTTCTCCTTCCGCTCACAGGTCCCAATTCCAGCTCACTCTCAGGTCTCCGCACCCCTCGTCCACACACAAAATAGGAGGGATGGTTCATAGGGGACAGTGCAAAGTGACCTTCACCATTGCTGATGAGCCCTTACTTTCTACAGGTGCGAAGCAATCTAGATCAGAGGTCCTAAGGCAGCGGTTCTCACAGAGGAGCTGTTTTGACCCTTCTTTCTCCCCAGCCCCCCGCCCCGGGTGGTTTGGCAAGGGCTAGAGACATTTTGGGTTGTCACAACTGGGTGGCAGAGGGTGTGCTATTATCATCTAGGAAATAAAAGTCAAGGATGCTACTGATTATCCCAAAATCACTTGGCAGCCCCCCAGTTTCCAACAAAGAATTATCTGGCTCAAAACGCCAGTAGTTCTGAGGTTTATAAATCCTGCTCAAAGGTTAATGGGTCCAGATGGGCAACGGTAAATGTGGAGCTGGCTGTGAACAGTGGGCGTCATGGGGAGAGTGGGAGCGGTGATACAGCAATGTGGGCCCAGTGATGACAGGTTTTCTAATTTTTGAAGAGAGGGAAAGAGTTTGGGGATTTAATGGCTGATTTGTATTGTTGCAGACCAGTTGTACCATGGTTTTTACAAATGTTGGAAATCAATTTTATCATGTTGAAAGCCAGTCCAAATTAAAATACAGAAACAAAGCAAATAAAAAAAATAAAGGCACTCCATGAGCCAAAAAGTAATATGTCAGTGGTCTGGACCTGACCCATGGGTTGCTGGTTTGTCATTGCAGATTCAGTACTTGATTTATTATACATGAGCTGACTATAATAACACAATTAAGTCTGAGCACCTAGGAGGAGAGACAACAGTTTGAAAGTGGGCCTTAATCTGAACAATAACCAGAGAAAATGTCTGTCACTAGAAGATGTTAATATAAACAAGAGCTAAATTTAAATGATAGCATATACTTGACATAACTGCAGATGATGGCGAACGGGTAAGCAGGGTCCAAAGTCTTAATATCTATAACCTATATACTATTTAAAATAGATATTACAGAGAATATACAGTAGAAGATTATGCAAATATATACATATTAACAGGTAAATCTTAAAGAAGAATTGCAAACAGTTGCAAAAGATGCTCAGTTGCAATGAAAATCAAATATATACAAATTAAAATGAGGTTTTTAAAATGAGATTAAAAGGGAAGTAGTGCCCACTGTTGCTAAGCAACGGGGAGAGAAAGACAGGTACACTAATGCACTCTTGGCAAATAGAAACTTTCTTTGAAATCTACAATTTGTACCAAATTAATAATGTACTCATTCTTTCATGCACAAGCCAACATCTAGGAAGTTGTCTTAAAGAAACCATTGAGTAGGAGGATTTATGTATACATATAATTCTGTTTGTTCACTCTAATATAGTTAATAGCAAATAATTGGAAATACCCCAAATGTCCATTCACAAAGGGTTGATTAAATAAATTATATTGATAACCACACATAGTACAAGGTTATACAACAGCCAAGAAGAAGGAGATATCCATATGTATGGAGAAAAAATAGCTAAGGTCCCTTTAAGCCTTAACCTTCTATGATTATATGATCAGATCCAGGAATAGGCTTTAATCCTGGACTCCTCAGGATTTTTTCTTAGCATCTCTCATCCTTTGAGGAGGATTGCCCATATGTTTAGCTTACTCTAGGTAGACAGTTGTCTCTTGGGCTTCTGATATTCTCAGGAACCAAGAAATAAATTGCTAAACAATAGGGAAGGGGAAGGAGTCCTCAATATGAAACATTAATGGGAAAGAGAAGCAGAAAGAAGAGAGACATAGGAAGAGAAGTCAGGGGTTATATTATAGAATAGACCAATGACTTATTAGAGCTACCAAGGAGATTTTGAACAAAATACTCAGCTTCATCCCAATCAATTAAATCCATATCTTCCAAGGTAGGATTGACACTAATATTTAAACAAGAATAAAAATAGTAAGACTCTCAGGTACTTCCCTTGCATAGCCAAGACAATGCTCACAAGACAAGATGACAGTGAGAGTATCATTTGAGAAAGAGAGGAAATTAATTCAGAAATATACTTAGGCAAATGAAGATATTTTAAAATACCTACAAACCTAAAAATGGTAACTCTTCTGGATTTATAAACAAACTACAAATCACTGTTTTAATGAGTCAACGAGGCAGCCAAGGTTGCGAATCACTAGAGCGTAATGCACTGTGTAACATTTTAATATTTGACCCTTATTAGATTTCAAACTTGGGGCTTTGGAAAATTGAGACAAGTATCTGTTTATTTAACCTGTCACCATTAATGAGGAAGGCTTTAACTTACACTCAACTATTCCGGATAAAGAAGGAATGGATTAATATTTTTGCATTTTAAAATAGCTTGATCCAAAATTTTATTAAAAGATTCCATTCAAATATTATTGAACCAAAAATACCTCAATCTACATGGTCCCCAGTTGTCACCTAGAAGTCATTATTCTGGGATTCATGAAGAGACCAACTTTGAGTGTGTTGCTACATCAGGTATGCACATCTGTATTTTCAGTAGATCTCTTCCTATGTTCCTCCCATTTATACCTAAGCCACAGCTTAACAATTATTCTCTGGAAGTGACCAAATTAGCATACCATGGTAGACTCCTAATTGGCAACTCTCCCAGTCTCCTTGTTTCTGGGAACTATCTCTCACTTCCTTTTTTTCTCATATTTTCATTTGGGCAAACATATTTGGATAAGGTGACGCTGCCTTTTGTCACAACTGAAGGTTTCAGGACCAGACATATGACCCAAACTTGTCCAATGGGCTACTTCCCAGAGCATCTGTAATTCTGAGAGTCTAAGCAAAGTCTGCATATTCTCTCGAGGAGTCAAGATATAAGGAGGGGAACATGCTATTGGCATTCATTTTCCAGCCTGGAGACTAAAGTGGAAGGATTTGGTTTTGAGAGAAAGGGAAGAAGAAAGTCCATGTTCAGAGGGAAGCAAGGAGATGAGATGGGGAGCAATCAGACACACTTGCTTCCAGGCCATTTCTCTGACCCAGCTTCCTTGATCTACACTAGACACCCTTGAATCTCCATAATAAGTTGTCCTTTGGCTTCTTACTGTGAGCTAGAGTTAGTTATACCTGGTATAATCAGTATATCTAAAAGTACAATAATCACCATGTGTACATATATAACATATACCTATAAACTTATATGTCAATGTGTATATAAATGTATATAAATGCATTCACACACACTCATTTCCACAGGCTTTATGGTTAACATTTTAAAGCTGAAAGCAAAATATTTACTAATTCAGCCACCACATTCAAAATGCTTTTTGGAAATGGATATCAGCAAAAATCACAGTAGGGGAGGTGATAAAACACATTCTTCCAGCTCTGAAAGAATTGTCATAGTGATAGTCATCAGCTTGGTGTGTTCCCCCAAACGCTCTCTAAAATGATACCGTCAGAATCATGTCAATGTTACCCTCAGAAGCCCAGAAGGACCCTGTCACTGTGCTAGTGGCACACTCGGTTCTGGTTTCCTACAGGATTCCGATACTGTGTATCTATCTTATGAGTGGAACCGAGTTAAGTACTGCATAGCATAGTTCCAGTTTTAAGAAATACGTTGCCCTAGCGATTACTCACTGATTTGTTACTATGGTTTTCTGAGGTCGCACAAAATTCAACATCACTCCTATTCAGAAAATGCATGAACAGTCTGTTTCACAATCAAATTTAAAGAATCACTTTAGTTTTAATAACCATTTTGAAATTCACTATAGAGATTTTCTTGGACTTTATATAACAATCAATGACAAAATCGTATCAGAATAGCCATAAAATTTTACCTTAGTGTTGTTTTATACAAGGGACAAGGGAAGAGGGAGTTCTTAGAGTATTTAAAACAATAAATTGCAAAGAGACAAGAAATAGAGCTATGGTCGCCAACACAGATCAATTTTATTGGAAGAAGAGAGAAGAGAGAAATAAGCATATAAAGTTGAGTTAAACAAGAATGAGATAACCTTGAATATAAGATAATAATCATTTATGGCTACTAACTTTCATTTTTGAGCATTTACTAAATGCTATACTGTGAGCTATAGGAGGACAGAGTCTTTTATCCCTAGAACCAAGCACATTGCCTGGTACAAAGCAGGTACTCAATATAAATAGGTGGAATGCAGGACTAAAAGTCTTTTGCTATTTAGTTGGTTTATACAGGTGTTATCTCCCTTATAGCTTCCCAGAGGTTAGCTGACGTGCCCCAATGTCACAGGCAGATTTGAATCCCAAATTGTGTGACTCAAAGACCAGTTGCCTTCATCTAGGCCAGGCGTCCTCAAACTACGTCCCGCGGGCCACATGCGGGTGTTTCTGCCATTTTGTTTTTTTACTTCAAAATAAGATATGTGCAGTGTGCATAGGAATTTGTTCATAGTTTTTTTTAAACTATAGTCCGGCCCTCCAACGGTCTAGGGACAGTGAACTGGCCCCCTGTTTAAAAAGTTTGAGGACCCCTGATCTAGGCTGTGCTCACTGAGCTAAGGAGTTCATTTCTAAGCTGCAGGAAATGGGGAAACAGTGTCAAATTTTGAGCAGGGGAAACAGGGTTGGGGGTGGGGTGTCAAGCAAAGATGCCATTTTGGAGAAAATAGGGCATTTTAGGGTGTTAGGTTGGGAGTGATGGCAGGATGCCTGAATGCAAACTCTGAGGCACCTTAGAGGAGAGACTGGCAATCGTGGAATTTGTGGGGTATTTAGAGAAAAAGCATATGACTCATTCATTGGCCAGAGGAAAACTACTGGGCCTTTCAACATTAGGCTGAAGATTTTGGAGAGAGAACCTACTCTTGACTTTATCAGCCAGGTTGTAAATTGTTATAGTAAATAGGCTGGGAGGAGAGTTCTCCACGTGTACATTGATTTCTGTAGTAGCTTGGCTTTTTAGAATTGTCCTTGTCTGACACATGCTTGTTATTTTATATCTTCACCAGAGTCAATAAGTGCAAGTGAGAGCTAGACTGAGAGAAAAATAAAAGGAAGAAGGGAATGGAAGGGAGAGGAGAGGGAGACAGAAAGGCCTGTTATATCCAAAGAAGTCCTTAAAAACCAAATAGTCCATTCTTAATTAAATTTGTGAGCAACCTTGTTTTTGATTATATCATGAAGGAAATAAGGAAATATAGTTGCAATTTAAATCCATCTTTGAGGAGGTAAGGGGGAAAATTAAGACAAATGGCTCACAAACGAAAGCTAATACCCATGTGAAATGCAGTCACCCTGAAGAACTCCAGCCAAAAGCACATAATATACTTCTTGAGTCTACAAACCACAGCCGCATTCTTTTCTCTAATTACTGAAATAAAAGGTAAGTTGTCTCCATGTTGCTTTCTAATTTTCTCCCCAACCCCTTCAGATTTTTTAAAACACATTTTTATTGATTTCAGAGAGGAAGGGAGAGGGAGAGAGAGATAGAAACATCAATGATGACAGAGAATCATTGATTGGCTGCCTTCTAAACACCCCACCCTGGAAATCGAGAAGGCAACCCAGGCATTTGCCCTGACCAGGAAATTGAACTGTGACCTCCTGGTTCATAGGTCAGTGCTCAACCACTGAGCCATGCCAGCCGGACCCCTCCAGTTTTTATTTGAGGAATTTCTACTGAACTTAAGTGTAGGTAGAACACAGACTGTACAGACGTGTGGGGCTGCAGACTCACTGCCCCCGTTCCTAATTCTGCAAAAATCAATTCTCATGTCAATGCATTTCTGCTAACATTTTCTGTTCACCACCTGTTCCCAGCCCCATCCCCAACTGATCTGTGAGCACGGCCAGGTCTCTCTTCTCCTCCCCACTTCACCATTTATCATTCTTGACTCCTTTACATTAACAAGCCAAAGCTCAAATTCTTCTATACTGTAGCACTTCACTAAACTTAGGCAAGTTAAACATTTGAGAACGTCTCTCACTTCTCCCAATGAAGGGTGCTTCTAAGCACCCCGTTTTTATATATGATTGATGTTATCGTGATCAGAGTCATTCATTCAGCAAGTATTCCCAGGGTGAGTGAGGGGGTGCTGGAGTCATTCTGGGCACTGTGAACACGAGGATAAGACCGCAGTGATTTTCACAGGCCAGGGCCCAGGCAGAGAACTGACAGCCGTAGAACAGCATTGAAGGCACCCACAAGGAAGTCTGTCCAGGCAGCATGGCAACAGCCCCAGAATCCACCCTCCAGGAAGGTCTGTCTTGTTCCCCGCTGGGATTGCAATCTCCCGAAGGAGCGATGACACCTCTCTTCCGGGCTGCTCTTGCTGTGATCCGTTCGCCCACAGGGCATGGAGGTGCCAGGAAATCCAGGGACCGAGACCAGCCGCTTGAGCTGACCGACCCCTGTCACCTACACAGTGCAGGCCCTGCATTGGTCACATCCTCAAGCTGCTCCTGCTCTCTCTCTCTGAAGGTGAGGAGACTGTATGACTGAGGCCTCAGAGCAGCTGCCCTGGCTGTGGGGTAAAATATAAAGGTGTGTAGGGATTAGTGGGTGGGGTGGGGCCTATAGCCAGGCCTTGCCTGTCTGAGCAAAAAACACTCTGAGGAGGGGAGGGAAGGGGCTCTAATCCGTTTTGCTCTCCCTTCTTCTCCCCCCCCCCCCCCGCCGTCCCACTCCACACCCCCCCCCCCACTCCCCTAGCTGAGATTAGGGGCAACGTTCTTCCCTCATAAGAAACACTGAAGGGCAGTTTCTCTCTGTTTTCTAAGAAAACTGCAGTCAAGCAAGTTCGATCTACAAAGAAATCGGATTTACACCAAGGGATTTGCCAATAGTACCCGTTCTGCTCTTTTGTGTCACATGTGGCCTATCTACTGCATAAGCGGCACGTAAATCTTGGAGTAACTTACTGAAGAGCTATAATCACAGTCTATTAACTCCGGTACCTTTTCCACAAGAAATCTTATCTGTGGAAATGTCAAAGGGTCTTAGCCTTTTCCTATTGGTACCTTGTAGCATCACTATGCTCCTCAGTGTCCGACCCACTGCAAGATGCTCAATTAGGCATATGACCATGAGTGCCCGCACCGAAGCACAATGGATGATGGGGCATCAGGGAGCAGGCGGAGGAAGAGGAGGAATTGGCGATGGTCACAAAGAGGGAGGAAGGGACAGTAGGACCAAAAGCTGTGAGGAGAGGCAGTGTGGCTGACATCTGGGACATTACAAGTAGCTCTGTTGTGGGACCGGGGGTGGTAGAGATGAAGAGGAAGAAATAGACAAGGGCTAGATTGCAGGGTACACCGGTTCAATGCAGCGGCACGGTTATTCTGGGGCCCACTCCATGTGGTCCACATACATCTGCAGCATCCCAAAGGCCAGGGCGCACAGCCTGACAGTGGATGGGAAGATTTCTGGAGGCTGAAAGGACCGTGTTATCGCCTAGGGCAGCAGGTTTTTGGAGACAAATCCCTAGACACTTTTTTCTTGGCAATATGATGCCAAGAGGACAAAAATTAGGCCAAGAAATTCAGCCTGTTCTCTGGAAGAGGAAGGGATGGAATATTGTTGATTTGGCATCCACTCCAGACTCAAGGAAAAAGCCTAAAGTGCAACTGCCACGTTCCATCCATCATTCAGCCAATGGCAGCTGAGGATTTGCCAGACCTCATTTCTGGGCTTTCCATGATTTTGGAGCTGCTTTATACTGACACTGTAATTATCGCCTCCTCTAGGCAGAGGTCAAGCAAAAGGAGAATAGCGAACACACTCTCACGTTGAGCCTGGGTTGGAAGCTGAATTGCCTGTTCCAAGCTCAGGCCCTTGGAAGAAACAGTGAAAAGTTCTGAGGCCAAGTTCCTCCCAGATGCAAGAGCAAGGACTGACTGCCCTCAAACACAGACTTCTCTTGTATTTATTCATTCAACCACTGATATTTGTGATGTGCATAGTGTTGCTAAAGTTCAGTTCTAGGCTCTGAACAAAACACAAGGAGCCTCTGATTGAGTGAGAGAAACTGATGATACACAAATGAATACAAAACTGTCAGATGGAGGTAAGCTATCTATACTAATAAAAGCCTAGGTGGTCCTCGCGCCCTCACATGACGCTCTCATGTCATCACAAGATGGCCACCCTCATGTTGTCACAAGATGGCCACCACAAGATGGCTGGCAGGGGAGGGCAGTTGTGGGTGATCAGGCCAGCAGGGGAGGGCAGTTGGGGGCTATCGGGCCAGCAGGGGAGAGCAGTTGGGGGTGATTGGGCCAGCAGGGGAGCAGTTAGGTGTCAATCAGACTGGCGGGGGAGCGGTTAGGGGGCAATCAGGCTGGCAGGCAGGTGAGTGGTTAGGAGCCAGCAGTCCTGGATTGTGAGAGGGATGTCTGACTACCCATTTAGGCCCGATCCCGGTGGGCCTAAGCAGGCAGTCAGACATCCCCCAAGGGGTCCCAGATTGGAGAGGGTGCAGGCCAGGCTGAGGGCACCGCCTGCCCCCGTGCACAAATTTCATGCACCAGGCCTCTAGTTTGGTAAATAAAGGCAGGATAAGGGGATAAAGAATGACTGGGAAAAGATGCTATTTTGAGGTCTTGAGTGATTATTGAACAGTGTTTCTTCATTATAAAATGGAAAAGAAAATAGCAATCCATAGTCTCGACTTCTCTGGGTTGTAACAAGAATTAAATGCAATGTAGTTAGAAAAGACTTTGCCACCTCTCTGGAATACAGTCAGTAATCCATAGCTTTCATTATTACTGAAGGTGAGACCATTATAGTGGTTAAATGCTGTTAGAACTGTGAAACTTCCTTTGTTCGTTTGCTTCCACGCCTTACAATCCACATGGCCTTCATCAGTTACTCTATCTCTCTGAGTCTGTTCTCTTGTCTATAAATGGAGTAATATTAGTATCTTTCTTGTTAAGCTGTTGAAAGGGTTAATGAGATAATACATACAAAATGCCTAGCTCGGTGCTTGTCACGTAAAATAGATGCTCAATATAAGTTATCCACTAATATGGTAACCTCTTCAAGAAAGGTTTTCCCAGCATGAAAATCAGCCTTCTAGGATTATAATTATTTTTTAATAATAGTGATTTTTATCATTCATTTGTGTATCACCCACTCTACTCTCCCTCACCTCCACTTTTGGGAGGTAAGGGAGAGTAGAGTTCAGAACAAATTGGCAGGTGTGTGTCCTACCTATTAATTCACTTACACGTGAATGTTCTACCTGTTAATTCACTTACAGTTCCTTACAGACACCTTTGGTTACTATTTGAAGGCAATAATATGTTAGAAAAAAAACAACAGAAGTTATATACCTGGTATCCCACTATTCAAAATGTAAATGCACTGACGCATTCTGCCATAGGAAGTAGCAGATATCCTGCTTAATGTACCCGTATCCTCCCTGGAGCGTGCACTCTCATGTTAGAAAACCTTCCTTAATGGTGTGTATTTGCAACACCTAGACAGTGCCTGGAAGAGTGAAGTGGTTGGAAGATACGGTTAAATTGACCCGAGGAGCCTGAAAGGAAAGGAGTACATAACCAATAGCCACAGGCACAGAGCAGAGGCCATCACACCAGGCCACACTTATGCAGAACGGAACTGGGGTCCGCCACCATGGCAACACCCCCTTCCCTTTCTTCTTTAGAGCCTCCCTGGGCCGTTTCCTTTAGGAAGAATCAGGCCACAGTCATCTCCACCGGGTGCAGTCACCTCCTCTGCCTCTCCAGCCACTTCCCCAGTGAAACGTGTTATGGGAGCTGAGCTTGCATTTAGAAGGGCCATTCGGGAGTTTCCTTGGAGAGGCTGGGCATTGCTACATCGAATCATGGCCTTAGGAACAGGAAAACATTGATCCCTCTGTTTACATGAATAATAAAAACATTCATCTTCTTTTCTGTTTTAGAAAATGAAATTTCAAAGCCAATGTTTGCTCAATTCAATTAAATTCACAACAAAGTGTGAAATGATCTCAGCCAAATGAACCAAAAATAATTGGTGAAAGTAAAGAGAACGCAGGCCTGACAATTAGTCTGCAGCTTTTGAAAAGTTCGGAAAATACAGTGGATTTGAAATTGCATGCAAATAAAGTAATCAAGTACAAAATGCATGAAAAGAACATGAAATTGAATTATGGAGAAAACTGATATTATTCTTCCAGACAGCAAAGGGGAAGTTGTATGAAGAGATGAGGAAACCAATGGAAGCAGTGAGAAGCACGTATACTAAAGCACATAGGGTGGGACACCATTGTGCCTGAAGATGGTGCAGAGTATATCCTTCATGAAAGCTAGTTAAATAAATGTATGGATAAGAGGAATGTCTTATGAAATTAAAAGTGCAACAAATTAAGTATAAAATACAATATCATTATTTGGCAATAATTCATAAAGAAGACTGGGTTTAGAGTAAGGATTTTAACTGTCCTAATTCAATTCAATGCAAAACATCTCTTATCCTCACACTGGATGTCTATTTGCAATTTGGATGCATACAACTATTAAAATGAAAGTTCCCATATTTTAAATTCAAATTGCTGCATGGAAACGTAGGAGCAATCAAATAGATAAACCCAGAGGCCAATGCAGAATCCAGGATGGGCCACCAAAACGTTGTCTTTTCTCCCGCCGCGGAAGGACTGATTCCCAGGCATCATTTGCACATGGCGCCTTTCACAGATGAATAAAGCATGCCACTTTGTCAGTCACCCCCTGGGTCCACAGCACGTAAGCACAGAGAGGAAATGGTCCAAGAACCATTGGCATCCAACCCATGATACATTATGTTACTACATATCTGGCATGGCAATTGGCTAAACCTCATCAGCCAGTTGCCAAATGTCATTTAACAAAGCAGTCCCCATCCAGGACCTCTATGTGACTAAACTGGAGGTGAAGAGACACATTCCCTAAGGAACCTCATCATTAGAAATAAACATGGCAGCTCATCAAAAAGCCAAAGCAACATGAAGAAATTGAAGAGGAGCTTTTGCATAACCACTGTGTTTGTGTGGTTTTGCATGGGTGTTAGTGAATGTGTGCAAATGTGAAAGTCTTTATTCTATCACGTGATATTTTTTCTCTTAATGGCCTAAACTAGTGACTAACCTTCCCCAAAATCATAAATAAAACAAATATTTATTCTTGCCAGCCATCTTCAGGTCACAGAATCCACGGCTGCTTGGGTTTTAGCTCTTCCTTCTAAGTATTTTGAGAAAACTGTGCGAAGATTTCTCCTCAGCCTGCCTTCTGTATGAGGAGAAATATCCTTTGCCTCTTTGCCAAGCATGCAGTCAAAGGTAATATTTTAATGAGAGAGTGGAAAAATTCCTTTAATGAATTTTTATCTTCTTACTTTGCATAGTCTTTTTATGCAATCTCACCCCCTGCGCGCGCGCGCACACACACACACACACACACACACACACACACACACACTCCTCAACAATCAGCTCCACCCCTCTGATACTCCCTTTATGCATTCACTTTTCTATATTAAAATTATATATCCAGGTGAGACAAAAGTAGCTTTACAGTAGGACGAAAGTCTGGTTACTTCTAACCAGACCTCTCACCTCAGCTCCAAATTCATATCTATTTTTTAGGCACTTCAAAATGAAATGTGTTCAATATTGAGCTCATTGTCTCTCTATTCCTAACCCTGACTTCTCTTTATGAATGGCACACATATGAATGCAGTCCCAGTCCTGCCAAGATCTCGAGTCATTAGATACCACTATGTCTCCTTCAACTTCTCAGTCGGTTTCATTAAGAACCAATGTTGACTGTACCTGCAGAATAACTGTTATTTTTCAGCCCCCTCTTCTCCATCCTGACAGTCACTGTCTTAGCCTGGCTGGACTCAGCATTTTTTGGATGGTGGCAATAACCCCACAATGGTCTTCCTCATCCCGTCTCACTGAAACCTAATCCAGTTTTCCCATTCTGATGCTGCTCTGAACCTTCAAAATATACATCTGAGCTCTGCCAGAGGCTCAATGATTAGAGCATCGGCCCGAACACTGAGGGGTCATGGGTTCCATTCCCAGTCAAGGGCACTTACCTGGGTTGCAAGTTCAATCCTCGGGCCGGTGAGGGGGGGCGGGCAAGGTTCATACAGGAGGCAACCAATCAATGTGTCTCTTTCAGATGTTTCTCTCTCTTTCTCCCTTCCACTATCTCTAAAAATCAATGGAAGAAATAGCATCAGGTGAGGATTAACAACATGTCTAGCCACTGCTGAAAATCTTTCAGTTTAATAAGAAAGGGATAATACCTAAATAAGGAAAATTATGGTGTCTTTGCTCTGAAAATTAATATATAAATTTAGTGCAATTAGAGCTTCAGTAAGATTATTTGAATTAGATCAAATGATACTAACATTTATATAAAATAATAAATGTTGAAGAAAATTTTGAAAAATAGTGTTTAGGGATGAATATACCTTATCAGATAGTAGAAAGTAATATAAAGCTGCTATTACAAAACATAGTATTGGTACAGGAATGGAAAAATAAATCAATGAAACAAAACTGAGGTTCTAAAAATAGATCCCAGAATATTGAATAACTTAGTATATGATAAAGGATGTATTTTTCATGCAGTGGGGGGAAAAGTAGTTTATTTAATAAATAGTGTTGGCCCAATGGTCTAGTTAACTAGAAGGAAATTAAATTGGACCCCAAATATACATTATATATTAAAACAAATGCTACATGTAGTAGAGACTTCATTGTAATGTATAAACCACAAAATCTTGGAATAATATCTCAGTAAATATATGTGCAATGTAGGAGAAAGGAAGACCTTCTTAGCCACAATGAGAAACCCCAATGCAATAATTCAAATAAAATATCATATAAATGTTAATTTTTTGTATTGTATGGCAAAATATACTAGTAACAAAGTCATTAGACAAATAATAAATTTTGAAAAAATATTACTATTGCAGAAAATAGACAAAGAGCTCTCAAAAATTAACAAAGAAAAATAAAAGCAACAAAATTGGTCAAAAAATAGAAAGAGGCTATTTCCAAAAGGTCAAATCCAATAGAAGAAAAGATGCTCTAATGTAATAATAACATGGCATTTGATACTCAACCGACTGTCCAAAACAACAGCACTACATCACCCTGTGCTGGCTGTGGAATACAGAATGCTGCTGGCAGAAACAGGTGTTGCTGCAGCCTTTTAGGAATGTAATCTGGCAATTTATTAAAATTAAGTATTTACCCTGGAAATATAAATTCCAATTTGTAAGAATATAAATGTATATGTATAATATTTATAAACTGGAAACAAAGAAGAGCCATATTGATAGATGAATAAGTAAATTATTAAATAAAATATGGAAAATATGGCACATTCACATTTTAGAATGTCTTAAAAATATAAGTTGATTTGGAGGAATTTCAAAGAGGCATTAAGATAAATAGGATATAGAAAAATATATATATAATAGAAACAGATGCTTGTAAAACGATGACAACCCCATCTACATATGTCTGTGTATAGGGTTATATAGAAATGGGAAGAACATGAAATTTAGATTAGTTTGTTAACATTGGTTACCTGGCGTAGGTATTCTCCTGGTAATGAGAATACAGGAGACAAGAGGCAAAGGTAAACTCAAATACGGAAAGCCTATATGCATTCACTTTTCTATCTTAAAATTATATAGCCAGGGTGGGAAAAAGTAGGTTTACAGTTATTCATATGGAAAATAATGCAATAATCCATATATAAAAAGCCAGGGGCTATCACAACTGAACAAATGACCGAACAGGCTGCGTGGGGTGACCAGGCCGGCAGGGGGGGCAGTGAGGGGAGACCAGGCCAGCAGAGGGGGATAGTTGGGGGCGACCAGGCCAGCAGGGGAGGCAGTTAGGGTTGACCAGGCCAGCAGGGTGGGGGGGCAGTTGGGGGTGACCAGGCCAACAGAGGGGGATGGTTGGGGGCAACCAGGCTGGCAGGGGCAGCAGTTAGGGGTGAACAGGCCAGCAGAGGGGGCAGTTAGGGGTGACCAGGCTGGCAGGGGGGCAGTGAAGGGCAACCAGGCTGGCAGAGGGGGGCAGTTGGGGGTGGCCATGCCAGCAGGAGGGGGGCAGTTATGGGTGACCAGGCCTGTGGTGGTGGGGCAGGTGGGGGTCAGCAGGCCAGCAGGCAGAGGCAGTTAAGTGTAATCAGGCCAGCAGGAGGGGCAGTGAGGGGCAATCAGGCCGCCATGGGAGCAGTTAGGGGTGATCAGGCAGGCAGGCAGGTGAGTGGTTAGGAGCCAGTGGTCCAGGATTGTGAGAAGGATTGGGCCTAAACTGGCACCCCCCAAGGGTTCCCGATTTTAGAGGGTGCAGGCTGGGCTGAGGGGACCCTCCCCTCCACCCGTGCACATATTTCATGCACCAGGCCTCTAGTCCTATATAATAAAAGGCTAATATGCAAATCGGCCCAATGGCAGAACGACCGGTCACTATGACACGCACTGACCACCAGAGGGCAGATGCTTAGTACAGGAGCTGCCCCCTGGTGGTCAGTGCACTCCCATAGGCTCATTGTTGGCGAGTGCAGAGGCAGTGGCGGGAGCCTCTCCAGCCTTCACAGCAATGCTAAGCCATCAGTCAGATATCCCCCAAGGGCTCCCAGACTGTGAGAGGGCACAGGCTGGGCTGAGGAGCCCCTCCTCCCCCCACCCCCGCCGAGTGCATGAATTTTGTGCACTAGGCCTCTAGTTAATAAATAATAGTACAAGAGTAAACTGTGCTTCACATACAACTGTAAACTACTTTTGCCCCACCCTCTATTTGAATGTAGGAAAGATAATTTAAAAGTTATCAATGGCAATATATTGACTTCAGGCAATAAATTCTTTTTAATTTAAAATTTTCTGCGATCTAAGAGCTTTCATTATATGGCCATTGCCTATTATTCCATTTTTACAAATTCCTTCATGCTTTATTCCTAGGAAACATTTTTCCAGTTCCATAGCATGCCCCATTCTTTAATTCTGTATTTTCTTTGGATTTGCTATAATAAGGATTTCCTCTTTAACTAAGTGATGAATTTCTACTCATCCCTCAAGTGTGAGCTCAACTTTCATCTCTTCCAGGGTATCCGTCCAGTCCCTGTACACCTCCTTGTCTCTACCCTGCAATAGCTACTACCACATAGGACTGATTGTTCTTTGACTGTCTTTCTACTCCAACTCTCTTTTGACCTAGGATTCTTGGAAAAAAGGACCCTCTTTTTTATTATTACATCCCCAATTCATTTCATCTTCTCACTAGCTCCCCCGACACAGACATTCCCTAAAATTATTCTAGGTTACTTTGACAGAGAAAAACATTCCCTTACAATCTGATTGCTTTATTGGAGATAAGGCTCAGCTCATTGTGTCTACACAATGAGTAAAGCTCAATCATACAACAGTAGCAACATTCCATGTGCAGAGGGTGGTACCTGTGGTTATCTTGTGTGTTCTGGTGTGATTTATGGGAAATAGGCAAAAGAACATGACTTCAACTGGTTGAGGACTCACTAGATGGAAAGAAGTGAGTGTATATTTAATAAAATAAAAGAGGAAGATAAACAACATGTATTGACTTCATAGTATCCAAGGTCATTATCTAAAATGCAAAAGAAAAGTGTTTGTGAAAACCTTGATACAAACAGTTCCTACGTGTATTATTTTTAGTTGTATAGTGTTTTAAAGAAAGACCATCTAATTGGGAGTTCTCTCAAAAAATGCAAGTAGCTAAATAACGGTAGCAATTAAATGCCCTCACAATCATTGTCTTACCAGAGAACTACACTACCACCTCTGACCATTTAATTAGAATAGCTGGGCGACTCCTGAAAAATCAGTACTACCCACCACATATGAGCGTGAGCCCCTGGTTAAACCGTGGCTGTGTGTGGCGTTATTTGCCCTTTCAGGTTACTTACCCATCGGAAAACCTGCTTGGGGAGTATTAGAGCAAACATTCCAGAGAGAAAATAGAGAAAGTAGTTCAGTGTTTCATTTCCTTTAGGCAATATGTTAAAAGTACAAGATAAAAGAAAGTGTTTGTTTCCAGGGTGGGAAAAAACCTTTGTGATTGACTCAAGTTTTGGCACCTTTCTCTGTTTGAGTCTAGAGTCCAAATTTGTGTTCATTCACAAATTAAGTGAACCGGATTGTCTTCAAAAATCCCTTGTCAGTTATGGCCAAATGCCTACATTCCTGTCATTTGGCACAATTAACAGAAGAGCAAAAACAAAACAAAACAAAACAAAACAAAACAAAACAAAAAAAACACAAAGCAGTAACAACCCTCTAAAGAAGCCTTTAGGAAAGTCCCCCTGTGATGCATTAGTGTTGATTTACCTCCAGATTCACGTTAAACATTCCCTAGGCAGTGGTGGCTCTTTCACTTCAGAATGAGTAACTGAAATTACATTTCAAAACTAACAAACTCTGTTTATTATCTCTGGGGAACCAGCACACAAAGTACCAGCGGGGACAGGAAACATATACCAGTCACCTACACATAGTAGAACCTTGTCATAGAAGTTCCGGTATATCATGCACTATGTCTACTAGGTGTACCGGTTAATAATATGGATTTTGTAATCAAAGAAAACACAATAATTTCAAGAGAAACATCAAAAATGCTTTATTCAAAGTAATGTCCATTGCTAGCTACACATTTCCCCCATCTTTCAGGTAATTTGAGGATACTGTCCCAATAGAACTTTTCTTGTTTTGAGGCAGACCATTAAGAGACCCAATATTCCACTTCTTCTTATGTTTTGAAGTGCTGCTCAGAAAGTGGGTGTGCCATCAATCGGAACAAGTGGTAATCTGAAGGAGCAAGGTCTGGTGAATACAGGGGGTGGGTTAATACTTTCCAGGCAAGATCGTTTAATGTGCCTTTAACTGGTTTTGAAGTGTGTGATGGTGCGTCATCATAAAGCAAAATTACTTTGCCATGTCTTCTGGCCCATTCTGGTCACTTCACAATCAAAGCATGGTTCAAATTGATTATTTGTTGTCAGTAGCAATCACTATTAACGGTTTCACCTGGTTTTAGAAGCTCATAATACACCACACCTTCCTGATCCCACCAAACGCAGAGCATTGTCTTCTTTCTGAAGCTATTTGGCCTTGCAGTCCATGTTGATGGTTGACCTGGATCAACCCATGATTTTGTGCATTTGGGATTCTCAAAATAAATCCACTTTTCATCGCCAGTCACAATTTGATGCAAAAAAAGACTTTCTTTCATGCCATTGAAGCAACATTTTACTGATGACTCTTTGGTTTTCCATTTGTCTTTCGTTCAGTTGATGTGGCACCCATTTTCCTTCCTTTAAAATATTTCCCATTGCTTGTAAATGATCGGAAATTGTTTGATGAGCAATGTTTAATCTTTGTGCAAGTTGTTTTTGACACACATCTTCACCCAATAATGCTTGTAATTGTTGGTCTTCAAACTTTTTCAGTTGACCTAGATGTTCTTTGTCTTTCACATCGAAATCATCACTTTTAAAGCATTTAAACCAGCATTCACAGGTATCTTGAGATGGAGCATGTTCACATAAACTTTCCCAAGTATGCGATAACTTTTTCTTCAAAATAAAGTAATAAATTAAAACTTCCCACAAATGCTCTTTTTTTTGGCATGAAATTCGACATTTTTAAGTGTAAAAATATCTATAATGTTAACACCTTTAGCAAATCTGACATATGAAGTTTTGAAGCTTACTGTCAATTCAACAAAATAGCATACATATCAAATTGCATATATATCAACATATGTGTAACTCTGTCTATTGAAAAAATCTGCATTATTAACTGGTACACCTAGTATGTCTTAGGCATGTTTCATGGGTTTGTATTCAGAGGTAAAAATCCACCTAAAAAGTAAAGAACCTGCATTACAGAAACATAGACACAACCCTGGAAGAAATTTTAGTGCTTATTGAATCTAACCCCTTCATTTTATAAATACAAGAAAAACAGGACCTGCACACATTAATTTACCTGTTCAAATAATAGGGCAGTTGAGGGCAAAGCCAGGGGTGGAACCCAGGTTTCCTAAACTCTAATCTGGTGCTGTTTGCATATGGCCTGCCTGCTTCTACTCAACCTGCTAAGCAACCCCTATAAACTAATGTTAGAGGTTCATCACTGCCCTTTTACTCATCATTAATGACTCAGTTTATAATGTTCCATGTTTGCTTATATTGCTTCAATTTGTTTTTATTTTTGTCTGCTTGTGACAATCCCTGGAGGGTCTACCATGAAGATGACAAAATGGTGAGATGGAATGGAGCCAGGTGCTACCTCATGCAGCTATTATAAACCTGGAACTGAACTCCAGGAATTCTAACGTTCACTGAGGTCTAACATGGGCGACTCTGGAGGTGTGATTGTTGAGCACCAGTTTGAAAAATGTGCCACAAAAAAAAAGTTTGTGTCTTGTAGTTGAGTAGGTTTGGTAAACGACTGTTCCTGGTAGAATTCAATGTTTATCGGCATAGTAAAGGATCTGAGAAGTCTTGCTATAAATAAACCGATCGAACATTATGTAACCCATTATTTCTCAATCAAATTCGAATATGGAAGCTCTTTCTAACACAATTTCTGATAGAACTAATCTTCTATAGAACAAACATTAGTAAGTTGCTTTATCATAGTGAGCAATGGGGTGTGGGCCAGTATCTCATCTTTCAATACTTCATTTTATTGTAAAGTATCTGCAAAAGTTACTTTCAGGCAGCTCACTGTAAGGTGGAGGTGGGCACAGGGAGAGGAGAGGGAAAAGGGGATATAGGAAGTTAATAATGTTATAATTTTATTGTGTATAAGCAAGATAAACACAAGTAAGGAAAGTCATGAGATTGTGAGTAATCCAGCATCCAGTATCCCCATAAGGTACAGATAAAGGCAGTAGGATTTTAGGCTTGAGCTCAACTGGGACAAAGTACATTTCATATTAGACCCTGAAGGATATGTAGAAAGGATAGTGCCTTGCACAAAAGTGGATCAATAGATGTTTTCTTAATAAATGAAGGACATTCTGGGCTGGGGAGCAGCATGAACAATCTCTTAATTCAAATTGAATGTAATGTGTTAGTCATGGAGGAGTGACGAATCTCTGCTGCCTGGAGTGGCATTAGAAGTGAGCAATGTGCTGGAGGAGAAGGAAATTAAGATCAGAGGGAAAGGATATATGCAGAATTTAAACATTTATATTCTGATGAGGATTCAGGTATCTTCCTGAAGTTGTGGGTCTCCTCTTATTCATCCTTAGCATTTTACACATAGCCTGGGCATGAAATAGGCATTTAAAGGATGTTAGGTAATAAAAAGAACAAATGAATGAGCATGAATAGAAGTACAATGGGGAAAAACTGGAGGGTTTCCATTTGAAAAACAGTCTTTAAAGTGGGTGTGAAACACCATGGACAGTAGATATCGGTTAGAAGACAAAGGTAGAAGTTAGGGACAAACTTCTACTCTAGAATAGATATATTTGAAATGCATTTTTAAAGAAGAGGCAGCCGAAACCGGTTTGGCTCAGTGGAGAGAGCGTTTGCCTGTGGACTGAAAGGTCCCAGGTTCAATTCTGGTCAAGGGCATGTACCTGGGTTGTGGGCACAACCCTGGTAGGGAGTGTGCAGGAGGCGGCTGGTCGATGTTTCTCTCTCATCGATGTTTCTAGCTCTCTATCCCTCTTCCTTCCTCTCTGTAAAAAATCAATAAAATATATTTAAAAAAAAAAAGAAAGAAATAAGAGGCAATAAGCTCAAAATGGCAGCTAAATAAAGAAAACAAAAGATGATCAGTAAAAAAAATAGCAACTAAATGTAAACCAGAGAGTGGTAGTGTCATTAATAGACAAAGGAAAATTCCAAAGAGGGATATATAGAGAGAGTGACTGTTGTGGCATGATGGCAAATATTCAACAGGAGACATCCCATCACCATAAGGGTGACATAATGCGGGGGCCAGATGTGGCGGGGCCAGACATAGCGGGGATCTCCCTTTTCAGTGTCCAGCAAGGAAAGAGAGATGAACGAACCGGTTCTAAGTGGAGGTGGCCAGGGATTGAGAAATAATAGAAAGAAAGAAAGCAGACGCAGAAATAGATTTAAAAGCTGGGAGCCAGGTGGGATGCCATTCTTCTGATGGAGAGGAAGCAGGACAACGACTCACGCAGCAAACAGTGTTTATTTTTATATCGATCAAAGGAGCTTATTTGCATTCTTAGGTAGGCCAGAGCATTCCTGGAGGTTGACTGGATTTACATATCTAGACCCGCCCCTGCGGACTCCTTGGCTTGATATGAAGGCCAAGCTGATTACACTTTCGGCCATCTTGGGGAAATGTGTATCCAAGCCGCGGCTCTGCCAGTCGTCTCGGACTCAGCTGACAATTTAAGGAAATGCCCATGTGCCTTTCCAGGTGGCCCTCTACCACATATGATAGCGCAACCGCTCACAAAGCATGTTTACGCATCTTAGCTTATTTTCCAAATGAGATGTGGATATGATTATTATCACCCCAACTTTGCAGGTGAGAAAAGTAGAAATATCGGGCTGTGTTTTAAATAGACATACTCAGCAGGGAACATAGCCAACATTCTGATTCCTGTCTCCTAATTTTATATTCAGTGTTCTCTTACAATATTACATTTCTGGGGATATAGGATTGAGAGATCATATCTGGTTAGAGAGAGAGATTTGAAATTTGCTGATGTAGATATCAGAGTTGGAGTAGTGAAATAGTATTCATTCCATGAGAATTGAGTGCAGTGTGATGAGCTTTAATTGGGTGCCTGGTGTGTGCCTGGTTCTGTGATCCTGATGAGGGAATGGCAAGATGGTAAGCACAGGGTCAAGAACTACCATCTAGGGGGAGCTAAGAAGACAGGAAGGGAGAGGAATCAGTAAACAAGCCAAGTTAAATAAAAATCAAGTTAACTCCTGTTCTCTGAGTACCTACTACCCAATTATGAGCAAGAAAGGGCGTGGTTGATGGAAAAAGAATGTGCAAAGGGGAAAGTACAATGTGTCAGAGGCAAGGATGGCAAAGAGGGATGGCTTGGTCAGAGGTGAGAAAGGCCACAACTAGGGGATAAGAACTTAGAAATTTCTCTTCTCAATACTACTCCCCTTTGGAAAATCCAACAATGAAAAAAAGGCTCAATGACTACCTCTCATTCATCCAATTTGCCAGTTTCTACTAGGAACAGGCTCTTGCTCAAGCCCTGGATTGATTATGGGGCTTTACTACTTAAAATAGTTGGGGTCAAGGGAGAAGAAACAAATGATGCCTAGGAATTTAAGGGGGAAAGCCTGAGTCACAAAGTTTTTCAAATGTATTTGAATGACAGAGATTCCTTCTACATGTTTTCTCTTTCCCTCAAACACAATCAGAGGAATTGAATGAAATTAGGACCATACGCAGGATATTTCAGTCTATCACCCACCTTTCCAGGCTCTCTCCCACTAAAACTGGACACGTTGCACATTTGGCAGATCAGTGGTATTGTTTGCTGCCCTCAGAGCACACTCTGACACCCTCCACCTATCAACATCATGCATACCTTCACAGCTTTGCTCAAATACCACCTCACCCAGGAAGCCTTCCCTGAATAACTTGGCCTGAAATGGCCTCTCCCTTCCTGAGCTCTATAGCACTTTGTGTTTTGGAAGGAGCATGTCACTCACTGGTCTGTATTGTGACTTTCCAAAGAATATCATCTAAAAATATATGAATTAATTAAAATATTTTAAATACAAAAAACAATGGCACAGTCTGTGAACCATGGAACTCTCACTTCAGAGCCTTTCTGTTATCCTCACTTACTCTTTTTTTTTTTAATAGATGATTTTCTCTTTTAAGTTTTAAGTTCCCTGATGGCCAAGACCAAGTTTTATACATCATAATATTCTTCAAAGAACTGAGCTTAGAGACTCAATAAATATTTTATGGATGAATGAACTAATTAGACAAATATATGTGAAATAAAATAACTTTCTTTAGCTTAAGCATTTATTCGCCTATGCCTGGGTATGCTGGGACACACACTGTTATAGGTGCTAGGAATACAGGTGGGTGTGAGGGAAACAGGCTTACAGACTGGAGGGAGGAGCCATATAATATGCAAGTAAAGGAGGAAAATATTTGCCAAAGGGTGATAAGCCCTAGGAAGAATAATAGGGCAGAGGGGAAGGATAAGAAACAGGGTGGGGGGTGTACTATTTTAAACTGATCATCAGAGAAGACCTGGAGGAAGAAGTAACCTGGGCACAGCATTAAGGAGGTGCCAGGGCAAGCCGTGCAGATACCTGCAGGAAGACTCCCTGAGAGATGATGGCAATGTGAAGGCTCCGGTCAGGAGCGTGTCTTGGTTGTTTAAAGAACAGCAAAGAGGCACAGAAGACAAGGGAATAAGGTGGATGCAAGAGAGTGTATTAGTTTCTCAGGGCAGCCATAACTAATTATCACAAACTGGGTCACTTAAAACAACAGAAATTTATCAGAAGTTCCAAATCAAGGTGTCGACAGGTTGGTTCCTTTTGGAGACTCTGAGAGATATTCTGCCATAGGTACCTCCGAACCTATGGTGATTGCTGGACATCTTTGGTGCTCTGTGGCTGTACATGCATCACCCCAATATTTACCTCTGTTTTCATATCTCCTCTGTGTTTCTGTGTCGTCTCCTTTTCTGTCTCTTACAAGGATGTGCTCATGTGATTTAGGACCCACTCTCATCCAGTAGGGTCCCATCTCTATCCTTACCTCTAGTACATCTGCAAAGACCTCATTCCCAATAAGGTCAGATTCTGAGATTCAGGGTGGGCACAAATTGTGGGAAGACACTATGCAACCCATTACAGGGAGCAAGGTTGAAGATTCAAGAGCAGTTAGGGGGGAGCATTCAGATGGCAATAATACACCAGTGAGATCATGTGACTTGAGTTGGTAACAGTGGAGGTGGTAAGAAGTTGTCCTATTAGATCTCTTTTTATAGAGACGCTGATTATTGACACATAGAATTATTAACTTACTGGGTTTTTCTTCTTCACTACTTTGTAAATAAGAGAAGACTGGTGTTTGGACTAGAAAGGGTTATGTAGCAGTTCAGTAGTCACTGTTGCCTGTATGAGTCAGCTGTGAATAGAGGATAAAGTGGAATGATGGTTTGCAAACAATTGTGTGTAGGTGGGCGAAGTAGGAGACCTTTCCCAGTTTTAATACCTTGTCTTTCTTATTAAGTATGTCTATGACAATATATTTTGTTGAAATTGCAATAGAGCAAAATATTAAAGATAAATAAGTTGTTCTGGGGATGAGAATACATTCACAAGGCAGGATGAATGAGTGCATTATTTTTTATGCAAACCCTAGAACTAAAACAACACAATATTCTGATTCACTGTATCTACTTGAAAATAAATATTTCTCTTTAGGAAAGGAAACTGCTCTCACCCATCTAGGAAAGCAAAGACTTGCATCTTAAGTAAACTTAGGAGTAGAACTCATCCAGAAAAATAATAATGAGGCTTAATATGAACTTTTGAGTGCCTTGGTAACAGTTTCTGCTGAAATCCTGATTTACTTCCCAAGTGATAACCTCAGGGAGATAGGACAGGCAGGGCGAATGAAGGAAATGAGAAACTATAAATTATCCTCCTTGTGATGCCAGATCCTCAAACAAATTCCTTGTTATTCATTTGAAAATAAAGACCAAGAATGCCCCTCATTTAACAACTGCCACTCCATGGATCTTTCCCATTGATTCAACAATGATCTTGTTATTATCTAAGAAATATTCTCCCATTTTCTGAGATAGGCATTCAAAGGCCTCTCAACTAACTCTCATGCTTCCTTCTCCTTCCATAAGAAAACTCAGGGTTCCAGTTACAGCCACTCAATGTACCTCTAAACATAGTGTCCTCATGATTGTCCCCAGGCTCTTCCTGCCCTGACAGAGGAGGTCTCCATCTCTCTCGCTCAAGTTCTTCTGGTTTTCATGATCTGGTTTGAGTCCTACTTCCTCTGTGGCCTCAACTGACACATCAAAAATATCTTTTACTAAAATGTTCATAGTCCAGCCATGTCCAAGTTCAAATCATCATCTCTTGCCTGGACTAATGCACTAGCCTTCTAACTGGTTCCCTTGTTTCCAGCCTTGACTCCTGTAGTCTATTCCCACATAGTAGCCAAAGTATGTTTTCAAAATGTAAGTTATCTTATGTGATTCCTTGCTCAAAATCTCACATACAGTAAAATGCCAAGTTCTCTCTGTAAGCTACAGCCCATTCCCACCTGCAACACAATATTCACCCTTGGTCCAGCTTTCTGTAGGTCTGCTCCTACTGGCCTCATCTGACCTGAAATAATAATTCTCTTTCCCAGTTTCACTCTCTTCACCTTTTAGATCTTAGCTCAATTGCTGCATTCCCAGAAATGCTTCTCCATTCCACAGATCAGGTACCCTGCTGTTTTGTGCTCATCACACCATATTATATTTTTTCATAGCACTTATCACAGCCTAGGCTTGAGTGATTATGCAATTTAATTCTGTGCAGAAAAGGGATCATAACTGAAATGTCAAGATTGTCTCTAATGTCTAGGAGGTCGACTTGCACAGAAAAATGACTAATTAAATGCTTGTTTAATTAATGAGTACATTGTTTTTTCTACCACTAGTTTGATATGTATTATATTTTACCCAGCATCCCTCATGATTTTTGCATTTATACCCCGCTAAATATATGGCATATTCCAAAGCATTGTGTCTAACTTTCTCAGCACCAGTTACTACTTGTCATATTTCTTGACACTATTGATGATTAAACATGTGCATACTGACAAATCACTGTGTGCAAAAATCAGTGCTACTCACTGATGGAATAGACAATTTAAAAAATGAAAAGGCAACATTTCTTTACTTCTGGTAGAATATGCCAATAGAAATTGGTGTTTGGTTTGTGTTTAATTATGCAAGTCCAGAGCTCTACAAGTATTGATGTCTTCTGACCCCACAAGCTCATTTTAAAATGAGGCAACAAGGCCTGAGCAAGTTAAGTGACACAAAGCTAATTTAATGAGCACTCAGGGACAAGCCACCCAATCTCCTACTTGCTACTCTGATATTTGTTGCTACTTCAGCACACTACAGAGCCCATTAGAATCATCAGTCCTATGCCTTCATTTTAGGGGAAAGATAAATAAGAGTAATTGGCTTGTCCAGAGTGACATAGTATGAACTCATGGCAAACATTAGCATTAGAATCCAGCAGGGTCTCTTGTCTTCGTTCTCATTCCTCTATTTTTGTTTGATTTTGGTTACTTGCAAACTGGAAAGAGACACCTCTGTCTACTGACTCCCCACTATTTGAGACCATTCCCAGTTAGTGTTGACTCATAACACTTTGTTTATAACACATTTTGGGTATTTCTCCTATTGATTTTTATACTATACTAGAGGCCCGGTGCACGAAATTCATGCACGGGGGGCATGTCCCTCAGCCCAGCCTGCACCCTTTCCAATCCGGGACCTCTCAGGGGATGTCTGACTGCCAGTTTAGACCCGATCCTGCAGAGATTGGGCCTAAAACGGCAGTCAGACATCCCTCTCACAATCCGGAACTGCTGGCTCCTAACCACTTGCCTGCCTGGCTGCCTGATTGTCCCTAAGCACTCTGCCTGCCGGCCTTATAGTCCCCTAACTGCTCCCCTGCAGGCCTGGTCACTCCCAACTGCCCTCCCCTGCTGGCCATCTGTGACAATGTGTGGGTGGCTATCTTATGACAACATGGGGGTGGCCATCTTGTGACAACGTGGGGGCGACCATCTTGTGGTGGCCATCTTGTGATGACATGGGGGCGGTCATCTTGTGATGCAAGGGCGTGAGGCTCAATTTGCATATTACCTCTTTATTATATAGGATTCATTTGGATGCTTGTTTAATTTCTTCCATTGAGTTGTCAGTTTCTTGAAGGTAAAACCTTTATATGTTCTATTTTCATATCACCTGGTTTCTAACACAATGTTGTACACATAATAGCATTTACAAGTATTTGGTAAATGGAATGGAATTAATGATAAATTACCACATATTATACTTGTTCTATAAATTACAGTGAAGGCAGTTTCTAAATCCAATGACCAGAAATTCACACTCATCTTAATTGCCATGCCTTCAACTACATAATGTTTTAAGAATACTTGGTTATTATTTAAAGGAGGACAAAGAATTTCCTAGAAAACACAGAAAGAAAACCTAAGTTACAACATACAGCATTGATCTTATACCTAATATTTACCAGATTCTTTAAAAGTAGTTCTTTAGTTCTAACCAAAGTCCCTCTCATTCCCCAGAGAAAGGAAGGATACCACTCTCAATGAGTCCCAACTGGTTTCACAAAAGGATGCCTCCATGTTCCAAAGAAATGACAAGATCAATGACATAAAAGTTCAATTCTTGATTTGTATTGGGTTGCTGACCACTTGCTGTCCTTTCTGAGGAAGAGTGCATTATTTCTTTGTGGTGTGGAGACAAAACAGGATGAGAATCCAGTGAAATGCAAAGGAGCACTTGGAGAGGAGCATTCAACAAAGCCTACTTGAGTTGTGGAAAGATACAATAAACTAACAACTGGAGCTTTTAGAAACTAAATTTTAGCTTGGATCAAATTATTCAAACAAGTTAGCCACATGTAGAAATTCAAAGCCTTGGCATTTACTGGGGAAAAATTTTAGTTAACACAGAATCTAACTTTATTTCTGGTAGGTAGAATAATCCTGTATAATAAAAGGCTAATATGCAAATCAACCGAAAGGTAGAATGACCAGTCACTATGATGCGCACTGACTACCAGGGGGCAGATGCTCATTGCAGGAGCTGCCCCCTGGTGGTCAGTGCACTCCCACAGAGGGAGCGCCGCTTAGCCAGAAGCCCGGCTCACAGCTGGTGAGTGCAATGGTGGTGGCAGGAGCCTCTCCCGCCTCTGCTGCAGGCGGGCGGTAAGGAGTGAGGGGTCCCGGACTGAGAGAGGGATGCCCGACTGCCAGCTTAGGCCTGATCCCTGGGGGAATCAGGCCTAAGTCAGCAGGCAGACATCCCCCGAGGGGTCCCAGACTGCGAGAAGGTGCAGACCAGGCTGAGGGCCTCCCCCCCAAGTGCACGAATTTCGTGCACTGGGCCTCTAGTTTGATTATAATGTCCAACAACTTTTAATCCATTGGACATTATGGAAAAGAATTCATTCTTGGTTAAAGTGTGCTTTGTGTTTTACATGATGTTAATAACCACCTCTATTGAGTTCACATAATTTTAAACAATACTGCTCAGTTGGAAAAAGTGCAGAAAGAACAAGGACTTTTGAGGGCTTGGTGTTAGGGGTCAAGTTTATATACACAAATTTGGGGCAAAATGAGATTCCAAGAGTCAGATTCCTGAACAGTGACACAATGACCGCCCTTACAAATAGATGTTAGCACCTGAATAAAGTACTATTCAGGTAAAATCAGTAAATGTTTATTGGGATTCTTAGCTTTGTGTAGGGTATAATCTAGATAGCTATTTACCAGGGATAGAGCCCAAGGGAGAATCACACATCCTTTCTGATTCTTGTCCTTATGAGAGCAGACCTTCCTACATACAATATAGCAAGCAGGCCTGACAAGGTTTAGGGAAATGATGAATTGGAGGGTTAGAGAGGTCAAATTCTGATTAGCTGGCATTTCTCTCATCACGTTCTGAAAA
The DNA here is from genome assembly GCF_951640355.1 of Cnephaeus nilssonii. Classification (NCBI taxonomy): domain Eukaryota; kingdom Metazoa; phylum Chordata; class Mammalia; order Chiroptera; family Vespertilionidae; genus Cnephaeus; species Cnephaeus nilssonii. The sequence continues at coordinate 39,207,003 of NC_137082.1, read as the reverse complement.
CAGGTCATGCTATTGGAATTGAAAAACAATCCTGTGTCATTCTCTGCATGCATATGTATGTGCGGTATATACAGTTTTATTTCACTGGTTTTAAAGTAACTCATGTCAATGTATTTACAATAGACATTACTTCAGATTTAATTGCTTGTCAAAGAGCGTTAAGAATCATGTGTTTCTCAACTGTATATTGTACTTGCTATAATTTATACAATTTGTTCATATTTGGTTTTTAGTTGACACATAGGATTCATTGTATGCACAACAAAAGATATTGTAAATGACAAAATTAGATCATCAACAGCTTTCTCAGGGAAGAGTAGACTGAATTTCATACTATCTTTTTTATAACTATGTCAGCCATCATTGTCTCTCAAATTAAGATGAAAAAAAGTTTATGGCCAAAGATATGACTCATTGCAAGGCAATAGTTTTTAAATTGCTATCCAATAGATGAACAGCAGTGTTTAGACCCACTCGGATGTCACTAGAGCAATAGGTCCTTTCCTCCCCATCAAAAGTTCTAATTCTATCTTCAAGTTTTGGTTCTGACTTTCCATGATAGTGGCTTGGGTATCCAAGGGTATCCAGGATCCCGGTTCTGTTCTGACTCTTGTGTCCTTTTAACACTTGTCACCAATCCTCTTCCTTATTCTGTGCATTCTTCATGTATTGATATTTGTGTCTGGCTCCTAATTGAGATTTTTGTCTGTTCCTGCTCTGAAACTAAGACTGTCAATCACCTCTCCACAACTTGTGGCGTTGAGCTTAATGGTCCTCTGCCCATCTGGTTCTTGGCTCTATCCTGACCTCTAGTGACCATTGCAGGGATCACCCTATCTGAAGTCATTGTGTGCCATAAGGGTTAGAATAGTTGACAGTCTCAATGAGGACTACCCTAGAAATTGTCTACTTACATCAGTGTGAAACTTTAGTTAGAAATAAAAACCTTACTGAAAATTAAGGTTATAAGTAACAAGAAATACCCTGTTCTAAGAAAAATGAACTTTTTCAACTGACCTTAGTAATTTATTCCTGTATCTGTCACCTTCATTCTTCATTCAGCCACCCATTCACTCAACATGAATTTCTGGCAAACTGCTAAAGCACATCACAGTTTGGCCTGGGGCTATACCTGTCCAGACTCATAAATACATTCAGCTCACAATGTACGTTTCTGTCCAACAACACCAGTTCTGGGGTAAGCACCTTAGTTTTAATATTCCCATACTTGCCACATTGAACAGGAAGTGCTCAATAAAAGTATGGTTGGTTCCCCAGAGCTGGAGGAGGAGGCTGAGACAAAACATGTGCTAGAAAAGCAGTATTTTAGAGTCTGGAAAAATCTGAACCAGCATTCAGGTTTTGAATGAATGTATCAATGTAGAGTCACTTAACCCAGAAACTGAATCAGTTAGGTGCAATGCAGAGTCGAAAGGAAAGGCATTCAGGTGAAAGAGAAGCAGATTGTGGACATCAAGGAAAGGCAGAAATGATGATAATGGTTCCAAGAAAATATGAAATGGTGCTTTTGTGTTGTCATTCTGTTACTAAAGGAACGTATCAGTGGGAGAGAATAGGCAAAGTTTTGGGTAATTCCTCAATCATTCCTATTGATTTCTGTATAGTGTAGGTCACGTTTAACAGAATTACCTGGCAGACAGGTCAATTATCATCTCTTACTTTTTTCAATAGACTGATGAGACCACTCAGTTATCATTTTTTATTACTCAGTGATACATGCTCTCACTTTTGTATAGAGACACAAATAAACTGCTGATTGAACAGTTTATTTGAGTTGATACTGCTCAGATCCCCCCTGAAATGACCTATCAAAACAGAGTCACAATTAATGGACTGAGGTCTCTATGGGTTAATTGTTTTTTATTTTCATGCAAAGCTTTGAACAAAGAAAAGACTGCTGGTGACACTGTTATTTGCTTTCTGTGTAATGTTCAGCCTCCTCTCGTGAAACATTTTTACATGATCGTTGCCCACTGAAGTCTAGATTACTACCTTCTACCAGATCAATTTGGCTGATGGCATTCTGATGGCTGTGCTAGAACAGGGTCATTTGCTGTTATCGACTTTTCCCTCCAGGAATGTAAATGTTAATAATGATGGGGATCTGAGGTCAGACTATGCATTTGCACAATAAAACGACTGCTGAGTGATGATCCCATGCAGTCCATTCTGTTGGCTTGTTTTTATTTGGGCTCCTCTTAGCTCTAAAGAGGGTTAAATGCCAAAGTGTCTAGAAGGGGAAGCTACCCACTGGCCATTCAATGGGGTCTGCAGCTGTCGAGGCTACGCTGTCACATGGGGAAGAGTCCCAGGGACTCTCCTCAACCAACCATAGCATGATGCCCTAGAGAACCTATTACTGGATCCAAAAACCCTCTTTTAAGTGAAAGCTTCTAAGTGATTATTTTTAATGCAAATAGCAAGCATTTCCAAAGTGCTGATAGAACAATAGGCCCTGTACAGAAAATGTTCCATTCCCAACATTTCTCTTTCACAGGAGAGTCAACATTTCACAATAACTTAGCAATAACAATAGCCTATATTCATATAGTGAGTACAGTTTACACAGCAGCTTCGGAACAAGGATGCAAATCTGAAGAGAAATGTCCCATTCAGCCATCACAGCAAACAGGCACCATTCTCTTGCTCTAACCCCTCTACGATATGCTGTTATAAATATTGCTTCTGAACACCAAATGTGTGAGCCTGTATGAGGCTGGGAGTTTGGGAATTAATTTATTTCTTTATAAAACAGCCAAAGTTTGGGACGTAAATAAGTGAAATAAATTATGCAATGAAATAAATTATGCACAAATTGCCAAACAATTAACTTACACTGGTATACCTCCCGTCTTATTCTTTTGTTGTCCTCTACATTGAAAACACCTGTGAAAGCTTATAAAAAAATGTTTTTGTTTGAGAGAAAAATCTAAGTGGAAGAAAAGATAAATAAACCAACAGTAAAATAAATTACAGAAAATGGATAGAGTTGTGGTGCTTCGTGGCTTACAATCTGTCTAGCACCATGCTAAGCTCCTGAGATGTATTACCTGATTTAACTTTGACAACCAACTTGGGGAGAGATGGAGAAGCGGATGCTAGAGGAATTCAAATAACTTGCCCAAGGTCAAACAATTATTGAGTAGCTAGGCCTACAAGTTAGAATACAAGTGTTGGAATGTGCTGCCTGAAGATACATACAGAAAGTGGGGAGGTCAGTGGATAGCTTAGAAAACAGGAAGAAGGCACAGGAGTCCCAAGGTCAGCGATGATAAACATACAGCTGGCACAGCTCTTCCATTGGTGAGGGTGACAGGAGGGCTTTCGCAGACCAGCTGGCTGCTGGAAAAAGTATAGAGACCTCTAGGCTGCCTACTGGCAGAGGTACATTTTAAAGTTAAAAACAACAAACAGACAAAACAAAAACCTCCTTCTTGCCTTTTTCTTAGGACTTGGCTATTTCATTCCTCTTACATGATGCTCTTACAATTTGATTCTACTTTCACACACGTTATTTATCTTATTTGATTTCCTCCCTGCCACCCTGATTTGGCAAAGCAGGTGTTTCGTTACTTGACAGCAGTGATTCCCAATGTTTTTTTATGATGATGCATTCATTTTAATAGTCAAAATAATCACCCTTAATTAGACATTTCAATAATTGGTAACATTTACAATTCTTCCTAATAATACTAGTTTTGCAAAATGACAGCTGACAACTACACCTTATTAAACACTTTTCCTAATGACAACTTTCCTCAAAATGAATTCATAACCACAAAAATAGCGGGATTTTCAATAAATGTGACCAGAGTCTACTTTCTTTTATTAATTGTTATTATGATTATTCCTAACCAGAAATTGGAACAGGTTAGAGGCATTAGTTATTTACACATCTTTTTCCTTTCTTCCATAGTAATATTTTTAAAGGTGAAGAGTGACCCTGGATGGTGTGGCTCAGTTGGTTGGACATCATCCTGTACACTGAAAGGCTGCCAGTTTGATTCCTGGTCAGGGCAACTGCTTGGGTTATGGGCTCAAACCCTGGTAGGGGGCGTGCAGGAGGCAGCCAGTCAATGTTTTGCTCTCACATGAATGTTTCTCTCTCTCTGTCTCTCTTCCCTCTTTAAAAAATCAATAAAAAATTTTAAAAATATTTAACTAAAAAAGGTAAAAAGTGTATTGGATGCTGAGAGGCTTAGTGTTTCCAACTACTGACTGTGTGACTTTTAGAAAGTGACTCAGCCTCCTGAGTCTCAATTCCTTTGTCTGTTACGATGGAATGGGTCTAAAGAACATCTCTAAGTTATTTTACTTCCAGTGCTGACATTCTCTGGGTGGCCTTCCAAATACAGGATCTTAAGAATGTACAGGAAATTTGAGAAGCTGTTTCACCCAAATACCTGAATTTAGAAAAAGAAACACTTCCATCATGCTTACTATCTGATGTGCTCGAACAGAGTGTTGGCTGCGTGTGATTCTCAGTCTTATCTGCACATTAGAATTGCCTGGAGAGCTTTTACAACATATGAGTGCCTGAGCTCCACCCCACAGCAATTAAATGGTAATCTCTGGGGGAGTGGGTCAACGTCAGGCTTTATAAAAGCTCCCCAGATGATTCAAGCTGAGAGTTGCCCTTAAGCCTGAATGAATGGAGGTTCATGACTTAAGTTGATGAAATGGGCCAACCATCCACTGTGTTCCCCTGCCTCAATTTACAGAAAAATATACAGTGGTATGTTATGAAATGCTAAATGGAATAGATTCAAGCAGTAATAGCTTTTTTGAAGAACCATGTCCTCATCCTAACCCCACAAGTGGGCCCTAGCATGTGAGCCAGATGGGGCCAATGGGGACAAAGAATCCCCCAACTCCAATAAACTGTTACTTTTCAGCCCCAGAAAAGTGACAAAGACATTTTAATTTCAGGAACTATTTTCCCAGTCCAGCATTTGCTCTACTGTTTCACTTCCCAAGTTGCTTTCTTACAACCTAATAAATGTAATGCTCAGTTTTTGTGGGTCTTTTTTATTCTGGGTTTTATTAATTTCCCTTCATCTTTTACATCTTCCCTTTGGCACCTGGGTAGACTTAACCACCTTATTAATCATATTTTATGTAATGTGAGAAAAATATAATCCATACATATGCTGCTGGTTTCAAAATATGTCTCACTCAACCTCATTTCTGAGTTTCAGACTTGCATTGCCACATTCCAATGGGTCCTTGAATTCATTGTGTCCCAAATTGAACTCAGATTTTTTTTTCAACTACCCCCATAGTCTTGTGAGCCCCAAATCTACATTGTCTACCTAGATTGACTTTCACATTCAAATATCTTCTTACCTGTGATGGCTACCCCCAGAGTGAATACACACCTCCCACTCAATGTTTCTAAAACTAAACTGAGCGTATTCCTCTTCATGCCTAGTGGTATCACCATTCATCTAGTCAACCAAGCTAGAAATCTGGGGGTCATTCTTGATTGTCCCCTTCATCATTACTTCCTATATCAATCAATCACTAAGTATTACTAATTTGATTTTCTCTATATTTCTCCTACCATTTTCTTCAACACTCCTGCCCTGGTTAAGGCTCTCATCTGTCTCTCTCTCTGCCATCTCTCAATAAATATTTGTAAATTGACTGGCTGAATGAATGCTTCTGATGACTCCTGTGAAGTATTCTTCTTCTTCAGATGACATTGGTCCTAACATTCTTTATATCTTCCTATAAAAAGAAACAAGCTAATAGTTCTAGATAGTAGGTGATGAGATATAGGGTCACTTATGATATGGGCCCCACAATTATAGTATTATCAATATAGTCCAAATCTTAAAAAATTGTTTTATCTTCTCTTTGAAGATGTCTTTATCACATTTTTGAAATAAAATAAATAAGTAAAATCCTTGTGCTGACATGAGGTAGGAAAGGTAAAAGGAATATTAAAGATCTCTATCTGCTAATCTTCTCTGGGTCCAATATGAGCTGCCTAAGAAATGCACCTGCAGACATAGCTCAAAAACCTCCAAAAGAATAAAATCAGTCTATTTTATCAATGTGACACTTATTCACCATTTTATTTTAAGAGAGGCAGTGGTTAAGAGGACAGGCTCAAGCACAATGCTTGGCACCAATTCTCTTGAGAGATATTTACTAGATACCAATTATGTCAGAATTACTCCTGTAACCCTGGTTTTAGCTACTCTTATCTCTCATCTGGACTATTTTGAAAGCTTTGGAACTGGTCTTCCTGCTTCTCCCCTTGCTCCCTCGCCCTGGGAGTGACCATTATACGTGACAGCTGGGTCTGTCCTTGGCTCCAACTCCTTCTGTACTTCCCATCTCACTGGGAATAAAGGCCACACTTCCAGAAGATTCCCCACTCTGGCTCTCTGATGTGATCTGATCTCACTTCCTATTTTTCTCCTCTCTCATTTTTTCCAAGCCATATGTACACTCTTGCTCTTCCTTGAACAAAGCAAACACACTCCCATGCAAAGACATTTACCATTCCTCACTTTCTCTGCCAGAGGTGCCCTTTCCCACATCTGTTATCTGTGCAGCCCATTCACTCACAGAGCTGCAGTCTCTGCCTAAGGACCACAGGTGAGAGTTTCCTTCCCTCACCATTTAATCTAAATCAGCCCTCTCTCTCTCAGCCCTTGCCTTCTTTGGTTATCCCCATCTAACATGTTATAGATGCATTTATATACTTTTGATGTACCTATCCAGAGTCCAGGATAACAGGCATTCTATCACCAGCCCCTACAAGAGTATCTGACACACAGTAAGCACTCAATAAACACTTACTGAGTACATGGAATACCTTCACTGGTAAAGTTTATGATTCTATAATAAGAGGATGTAAAACATCAAAAACAACGGCATGAAAAGCTAAATAGCGCCATATTTGAATGATATGGCCAGATGTGCCATAACAGCATAGACAGTAAATCTGATGTTCTTGCATGTCTGAGGTTATGTTGCACAGGTCCAGGAAAGAAAATTATTCTCTCTGTTTCTATTTGTGTTATTGAAAATCCCATCCCAAATTGGAGGACACACTTTTGAGGATACTCAATTTCTGCCGGCTTTCAGAAATAGTACAGGGTCTGACCACCCCGTCAAGAGTTGTCCCACAGTAGGAGTGGACAGGGATGCAAAGTTGAACACTCTTGAGGGGATGAGACCTATCAACAATGTCCTGGGATATGGCCACCAGGGGAAGCCAGATTGTTATACAACTGAGAGCTTTTAGTCTTGCTATTCAAGTCAGCAGTCTCCTGCTTGTACTTGACCCCAGAGATTGGCTATGTTCTCTCTCACAATCTAGATACACAGGAAATGTGGAAGCCACCTTGGATTACACCTACCACTCTGATATCTTCAGGGCACTTTGCTCTTAAAATTACTTGCTTTGTATTCAGAAAATGCAAATACACTTAGCAGAAGCAAACCACAGAAATGAAGGTAAATCCACTGCAGAAACAGCAAATGAATTTTTAGTAAATAAATTATGACTGATTTTGACACCTTGTATGTTTTAATATTTATCTGGCCCTAACTTTTTCCTGCCTTTCATTATTATAATCTCAAATAACTGTATATACATGTAGTTTTAGTGATTTTTTTCCAAACAAGCTAGGATGCTTATAAACTGAGTAAGATGAAACTGCATCCAGAAAGGTTAGCTACAAATAAACTGCATTTATGACAGTAACTTCAACACTGTGCTCTCCCTGCTTTCATGACTCAGGGAAGGGCCTCTCCTATACATTCTTGGGAGAGTGTTTCAAGAGGCTTACAGCCTCCTCCAGGGTTGCAATTACGTCACCTTGACAAGCAATTGCTTTAAAAGATTTCCTCCCAGTCATTCGCCCGAATCAGAAAATAAGACAGCTTTAGATTCCTTTTTAAGTTTTACACGTGAACACATTCACTCTTCAATAAAAAGCTGCATTAACTTTTATGCTGCAGCATACGTTTATTTGTAGCACGAGCTTTCAGGCTAAAACCAACCCCTCTGAGACTTATTTTGCCCGAAGGAAGAATGTCAGAATCCCCAGAGCTTGTTTTCATGAGCAGTTAAACTCTAGAATACATCTTCAAAAATTACAGGGGCCTCGAGTTCTTACCTACACCACTTTCTGCCTCTAGGCAAGAGGAGAGCCAAGCCATTATGGCTGAGAGGTGTGTCTCTCTCTAGCAGAAGGACTTGCAGGGTTTCTGTTCTGCATAAAACTCAAGAAGGTGGGGATAGAAGCTTTAGCCTGGTCATTCTGTGGGTGTGACATGTTAATTCATAAGGCTTTCTGTACACCTATGTATCTTTATAAGTGTATGTTCAATAGTGTAAATAGGTGTATGTAATATACTAATTTTCATGAAACAAAAAGGGAAGACTATATATTCAGATCTGGCAAAAACACTGAGTAGGTAATAAAACGATGCGCTTTGGCGAATGGAGGTGTGAGGAACTTGATGGGCGGGGAGAACAATGAAGTGAGTCTTCTTGGTGTAGCCTTATTGTTTGAGTTTTGAACTGTAACAACTTATTTAAAAAGGTAAAAAATCCCATAGAGAGATATAGCCTCCCTTAATAATAACATTTAATTTTGTGTTATCTTTGAAAATAATTGTGATATCACTTGGCTCTTTGGTGTTGTATGCCAAGGATATTATTCAATACCCATCACTTCCGTGGCAAGCTTCTTGTGAAAGTAGACTGTAATTAGATTGTTATCATGACCAAAACCCCAGGTGGGATTTATTGAAACTAAAACCCAAGTTTTTAATCTTGTCATCTTTTTTCCTGATGAATTTCTCAGTTCTTTTTCTTCTATTAATAAAAACGAGAAATAAAATTTCTCTCTATTTCATCACTTACGTCACCAATCAATAAAAAATTACCATGTAGTGAGAGCCTACTTTATTCCAGTGTCTATATCCTAATCTTTACATTTTACAGCTGAGGGAAATTGTGACTCAGAACATTAAAGTGACTGGCTCATGTTGCTAGCCCAGCATACATGCCTAATTCTGCCTAATTAGCAAGCTCTCCTTCTGCCCACAGGACCACTGTAGCAACTCCCAATGCATGATACTACTTGTAAGTGATACATCGACTGGAGATATTACACTTCTAAGCGGTGGGATTCAGGCAGGCATCCTATAAATGAAAAATTGGAGAGATATTCCTTATTTCCAGTCCTGTCCTAACATCCAGATGAGTTATGCTACATTGCTGCCTACAATGAAGATGTGTCCTGGAAATGTGCATTAGAAAAATGATCTGACTGTTAAAATGTTTATCCAGTGAATGGAAAAAATGTCTCATCATTTCCTTCCAAACCCTGAGGCTCTATAACTCTTTCTGTTTAGACAACAAAGGGATTATGAGGACAATGTTTATGAATCATTTAATTACCCAGGGGGCTAGTTGATAAAAAGTATAAGATAAAATCACTTTTATAAAAGGATCCTCGCCTTACGTAGAGTCCATCAAGTAACTGAACTTTAATAATAATAGCCATTGGATGAATTCTTTCCCTAGTCATGTGAACTTATCACCAGGCCATGCACAAACCATAAAAAAGACCAAAAAAAAAGGTCAATGGGCTGTATCAAAATTAAAACGTATTGCTCTTAGTAAAGAAACTTATGAAAGTGAAAAGGCAAACAAAATTAAACCTGCTCTTACCATACAATCCAGTATTTACCCAAGTGAATTTAAAACTTATTCCCACACAAAAACCTGCACGTGGATGTTTATAGCAGCTATCTTCAAAATGACAAAACCTAGAAGCAACCAAGATGTCCTTTTATAGATGAATAAATAAACTATAGTACATCCAGACAATGGAATATTATTCAGTGCTTAAAAAATAGCTATTAACCCACAAATAGACATGGAGGAACCCTAATTTCCTAAATGAAAGAAGCCAATCAGAAAAGCCTGTATACTGTCTGTTTCCAACTAAATGACATTCTGGAAAAGACAAAACTATGGAAACAGTAAAAAGATCAATGGTTACCAGGAGTTGCAAGGGGAGGGATGAACAGGCAGAGCACAGATTTTTAGGACAGTGAAAATACTCTGTATGATACTATAATGATGGATACATGCCATTACATTTATTCAAACCCATAGAACATACAACACCAAGAGTGAACCCTAAAGTGAACTGTGGACTTCGAGTGATTATTACGTGTCCATGTAGGTTCATCGCTTGTAACAAATGTACTACTTTGGTCAGGAATGTTGATAACTGAGGAACCTATGCATGTGTAGGGGCAGGGGTTATGTGAGAAATCTGTGTATCTTCCTTTCTTTTTACTGTGAACTTAAAACTGTTCTCAAAAAAATAATATATTTAAAAAGTGACAAGCCACAGAATGAGAGAACATATTTGAAATGCTTACTATCTTACAAGGAATTTGTATCCAGAATATACAATCTTACAACTCTATGACAGACTACTCATTAGCCTGCTAGAGAAGTGCAAATTAAAGTCACAAGCTACCACTACACCCCCCGCCCCCCCACTAGAAGGGCTAAACATAAAAACATTAAGAACATCAAGTGCTGGTGAGACTGTGGGGAAAACTGAATTCTCAAACATTTCTGCTTGGTAAGTAAAATGCAACAAATACTTTGGAAAGAATTTGGCAGCTTCTTACACAGGTAAATGCACACTTACCATATGGCTCAGCAATGCTGCTCTTAGGTACTCACCAAGAACAGCAAATGCATATTTCTACACAAAGACTTGAAAACCAAGGTTCATCCCAACTTTATTCATAGTAATCAAAAATTGGCAACTACCTAAATGTCCCTTAATAGGAGAATGGATAAACCAATTGTAGTGTAACCATAAGATGAAATATTATTCAGATATTTATTTTAATCTTAAACTATTGATACATGCAAGGGTATCTATCCAGGAATTTCAAAAAACATTCCACTGAGTGAAAGAAGCCATACATAAAAGAGTACATACTATATGATTCCATTTATATGTAATTTCAGATAAAGAAAATGAATTTATAGTGACAAATAGCCATCAAGAGGCTGCCTATGTCCAGGGTTGACTGCAAAGGGATATCAGGAACTTTTGGGGGTGATGATAACCTTCTCTATCTTGATTGTGCTGGAGGTTATAGAAAAGAATGCTTTTTTCAAGATGCATTCAGTTGTACCCTTACGGTGCAGTTTATTTGATGTAAAGTCACCACAACAAAATTGTTTTATGAGAAAATGTTCTTGTCTAAGTCAAGTTATGTCCTACAAGTGGCAAAAGATGCACATCAAATTCTGAAAATCCTATTAATGTGTTTGTGATCCAAAGGGGGGATTAAGGTAGAGATACATTATGTAAAAATGTGCTTACAACATCTGGGATATGGTAGGGGATCAACAAATTTTAATTTCATATTTTTCTTTCCAGTTGTTCTTATGCGGAAAATATAAGTAATGTCTTCAATGGCAGTCAGCTATAAAATACTGGAAGAATATATACAAAAGGACAAGATAATGAATCAGTGATTAATCATTTAAGAATAAGTAAAGGAATCTGGACTATATAAAAGCTCTTTCCTTGTTTCAAGCATTCAATTAAAGTTGAATGTATTATGGATGATATATTCTCATTTTTAAAAATATCTTGTTTTATCAATATTATTTAGTCAAATAGCAGATATTAACTTAGTTGCATATAAAATGAAACATTTTATTTAAGAGATTTAGCCAGGTAGTTTAAGGTTTTCTCTTTCTCTTAATATATTCATAAATCTAGGATCTTGCATTTATTTACTTTAGTAGCCACTCAATAAAAATATATTGAACATCTCTTTTTGTCAAGCATTATGTTCAATGCTGGAAATACAGAGATGATTATATGCTCACGTTCTAAAAAGTATGTCAAATACAGCAACAAATTTATAATGGTGGGATAAATATACCATGAAGAGGTGTGTGTGGAAAGGGAGAAATATAACACTAAGATAATGTTCCAGATAAGGTTCAAAAATAAAATTTTGATCCATCTATTCATTAGCTAATCTTAAATTCGGCAGTCACATTTACTATCATTTAGATAGCTGAATGCAGATTATCCATAATTGATACTATAAATAAAGGTTGAATTATTCGAGCATTAAAATTGTGGTTATTTTTCCAGGCAAGGAAAGTAACTCTCTTTCTCTGATTACTTAGGCACCTGCAGCTTTACCTCAATCCAAGGTTTGACTCTTATTTATAAGACAGAAACTTTGTTTGCATAAGACAGCCCAGAGTGTCAACCGTGAACCAGTAAATTATGATTAGATTTGGAGCAGACCTCTTCCAATTTGGACTTGACCTTATTGGAAGGTCAAAGTGACTACTACATGGCAGCTATCTTCCACAGAGTGAAACATTTTTGGCAATTTTGAATAAGAAGTTGGTCTGCAGGATTTTGTCTATTTAAGTATTCCTTTAATTGCAATTTGATATAAGAAGTATTCTGTGCCAATATTACTCTTTCTCTTTTTGCCACAAAAAAAGGGGAAGTGACGTTTAAAAACAGTTCTTTCAAGTTATTAAAGAATCATCCAATCAAAAAATTAAATGCTCATGGTACCTTCTTGGCCAAGGACCTTCTACACGATGTTTCCTTTATGAAATTTCCCACCTCACTCCCTCCACAACTGCTCTTAGCCTAGAAAATCCTTATTACCCTACAGATCCTAATCTAAACCACTTTCTTGGAGATTCCTTTCTCGACTATATCCTTCCAAATACTCAGCGTTTATCCCAACAGATTAGGAAAATGTGTTCCCCTCAACAACAAAAAAAGGAAAAAAAAAAAAAAAAGAAAGTATTCCCCTCATATGCTCTCATAGTACTTTGTCATAAAAATTACATTAGTAATTCATTAGTTATTTATTTTTTGTCTTCCTTACCAGTCTGTACCCTTCCATATGGGTAGACACTGTTTCTGTCTTGTTTGTATAATAGGCACTTAACAGCTATTTGTTGAGTAAATGATAAAAATTTACAAACAGTAATGAAATTCAGGAAAACAATGCTTTCCTTTTGTTAATGAGAAAGCTAGTGGAGAGAGCATTGGGGGGTTGGTTTCCCAACCTTAGGCTAGAAGACACACTAAAGAGAATTTTAAAAGTCCAATTCAAGATTCCTTATGAAAGTTTTCAGACAGAAGTAAATTTTGTGGCCTTAGTGGTTGCTCAATATTGTATGGCCCCAGATTTGCAGAGCAAACTCCAGGAGGCCTTGGCTAATCAACACGTTTGGTAAACCTATGGAAATACGCAGATCAAACCCATGTTCCAATAAGACTTCATTTACAAAGCAGGAGATGAACTAGATATGGTACTCAGACTTAGCTGTCAACACTTATTCTTCTCCATGGAAATGAGGCAAAAAGATGGGCAGAAAGTACTTTCAATAACATATGGGACAAAGGCCACCCAAAGATTGTCTAAGGGAAGGAACTTAATTCACCTTACTGTTTACTATTTATTAAAAGTCCCAGACTTAGTGAAGTAACTTGTCAACTTGTAAGCTGTTGTCCCACACAAATGCAAATAATTTTTGTCTGATGAAACAGGTAACCCCAAAGATTAAATCTTTTTTTTTTTAACTCTACAGTCTTATCTTAACTGTTTTTGACATTGCCCATATATATCAAGTTTTTTTAATGTTTTTCAAACTAGCCATTACATTGTACTGATGTTCTTCATTAATGAATGAATTGAAGAAAATCTCTTACACGTGCCCATTTTTTATTTTCCTGAGAGTTGTGATTTTACATTTTGAAATTGTACTTCAACAAACTTTATGCTGATACAATAAGGTCAGGTTGAAAATCGTCCGACATGGTTTCTTCTTCCACATATGGCATGTAATGACCACTTGGAACCTCAGTCTCTTCATCTCTAAACTGGGGATGTGGGACCAAGATTTCAAAAGTCCCTTCCATACTCACTTTAAGTATTCTAAATCAGAAAAGTTTGAATAAATTAAACTTATTATTGAAATGGAATATTACTAAAAGAAAGAAAACTGAACATTCTGCAAAGAACTCAGACTTGGAATATACTGTCTTTTTATTGCACCAACAACTAAAAGAATTCATTCAAAATGAAAAACCATCATTTAAATAATCACCTTGCCAGGAGCAAAATTGTTCTTTAATTGAGCCATTTCTTTTTCAGCTAGATAACTGATGACATACACATAGAATGATACACGATTTATATCTTTTGTAGAGTTTTGTTCTTGTCAAGGCATAACATGGGGTCATTCTTTATCAGTGAGCACATACCATGCTCGGAGAGTAAGCCTCCCTGCCCTGTTTGGACTGAGAGCAAAGTTGCTATAGATCTGAAATGGAATTTTGACCTAGTTTGAGTTTAGACAAATGAAAAATTATAAATAACTAAAAATTTTACAAAGAAGGGCATTGGAATGGTCTGTTAAGAGTCATAAAGAGTTCTTTATTCTGTCCAGCTGGCATGGCTCAGTGGTTGAGTGTCGACCTATAGTATGAATCTGGAGGTCATGGTTCAAGTCCCAGACAGGGCACATGCCTGGGTTACAGGCTCAATCCCCAGTGTGGGGCATGCAGGAGGCAGCCAATCAATAATTCTCTCTCACATTGCTGTTTCCACCTCTCTTTTCCTCTCCCTTCCTCTCTGAAATCAATAAAAAAAATATTTTAAAAAAGAGTTCTTTATTCTAAGGTTTTAAAAAATTCTATATAATAAAAGGGTAATATGCAAATTGTCCCCTTGACCAAGAGTTTGACTGGAGTTCAACCAGGGGGCAGGGCCAGCCCACCAACTGCCCTGGGCCCCTCCCCCCAGCTGACCTGGCCCAATCTGCAAGGCCAGCTGGACCCCACCTGTGCACAAATTCATGCACCGGATCTCTAGTAGTTTATAAAAGAAGTGCAATGTAAGATAATAATTAAAACAATATAGGTAAAAATATAACACCTATAATATTCATGATGCACATTTTGAGAGTCCATCAATAATGAATTTGGTTGGTATTTGTTATATGCAGTGATTGAAATATTTTCTCTATTAAGAAATATAGGTTATTGCAACAGACCATCTCTCAATCCAGTTATGAGTTAATTCTAACCTTGAAAATGAGATTTACTTACAGGTCCTAATAGTTATCAAAGTAGGCCCAGTAAAAATTTGGCCTCAGAATCTGAATCACAGATTTATTATAAACCAACTTATTTATTTGGTTATCATGAAAATGTAGTTGAATAAGAAAATTTCAAGGGTGTGGAGTTCAGAAATCTGGTTGTTTTACCTAAACCCTAACACAGTACCCTGAGCCTGGTTAGAAATAATCACATGAGATGCATGAATAAAAGTGAAGTTTTTTAATGGGATCAAATTAGATTTAATAACTATTTTAAGGCTAGACAATATTTTCTAAGTTTTCAAGTCTGAAGTATATTACCATTGATATTGTATAAGGCTAATTTGAACTACATAAATTTCTGATTAAATCATGTTAACTATGATACTGATTTTTTTAAATGTGTTTTTACTTATTTTAGAAAAAGAATAAGAGAAAGGGATAGAGAGATAGAAACATCTATGAGAGAGAAAGATCAATCAGCTGCCTCCTGCACATCCCCAACTAGGGATCGAGTCCAAACCTGGGCAGATGCCCTGACCAGGAATTGAACCGGTGACTTCTTGACTCATGGGTTGATGCTCAACCACTGAGCCACACCAATTGAGCTGATTCTGATTTTTTTACATTTGTTGAGACATACTTTATATCTTGTGTTTATAAATTTTTATGTAAAAAAGAAATGTTTATGTATGTTTAAAAAATAATTTTATTGGTTGCAGTTTTCATATAAGTCCATTACATTAAGATTGTAATTGCATTGTTCAAATTGTCTATCCTTTTTCATTTTTAGCCAGTTTTTAAGAGAATTTGGTAAAACTTCTAACTATGATTGTGGATTTGTCAATTTCCCTTTGTTTTATATATGTTAGTACTATTTTGGATTCCATTATTAGGTACTTACAATTTCAAGATGGATATATCTTCTGTTGAGTTGTACATTTAATCATTATTTAACAACCCTTTTTATTTTTTTAAATATATATATATATATATATATATATATATATATATATATATTATTGATTTCAGAGAGAAAGGGAGAGGGAGAGAGAGATAGAAACACCAATGATGAGAGAAAATCATTGATCAGCTGCCTCCTGCACTATTGGGGACTGAGTCTGCAACCCAGGCATGTGCCCTTGACTGGAATCAAACCTGGGACCCTTCAGTACACAGGCTGACACTCTATCCACTGAGCCAAACCCGCTAGGGCTAACAACCCTTTTAAATCTTAACTGTGCTTTCTGCTTTAAAATGTATTTGTCTACCAAAGGACTTGTATGCATGAATATTAGCATAACCAATGGACACAGACATTGGGGCGGTGGGGGCTTGCCCAAGGTGGGAATGGTTGTGTGGGGGGGGGTCAATTGTGGAAAAAGGAGACATATGTAAAACTTAAGACAATAAATAAATAAATAAATAAGAAACTTATAGACAAAAAAAAATGCATTTGCCTACTATGATTATTGATACTTCAACTTTCATTTGGTAATTATCTACCTGTTAGATATTCATGTATTACACTTATTTCTCAGTTAATGATATTCATTTATTACTAAAATTCAATATATTGCAATAAAGAAACCAAGACCTAAGTAGATCAAGTTATATTTCCATGGACGCAGAGATGGACATGACAGAGCTGCAGACAGATATAAATACTAGCAGCACAAAAATTTCATGAACTTGAATTGTACTTCCCGATCTAACCCTCTCCACTGCGTTGTTCACCCTCAGCGAGAACCTTTGCTTTTTCCTGGTCCTGCACAAGGATAAATTGTAGTCTAGGTTTGCCAATTTGTCTGTGGCTACTGCTCTGGAGGATTCCATCTTTTACAAAGTCAGGAACTTGGCCAGATCTAGGTCTGTCAGGGAATTATTTCCCACAAGCGTGCCTTTTTTCAATTCCACTGCCTTTCATTCTTTGATTTTAGTTTAGTTTCTTCTTTTGGACTAGAGGGCTGATGCACGAATTCATGCACATTGAAAGGAAATTAATTAGAAGAAATATTTTAGAGGCCAGGGAGGGACTATGGGAGGGCTCCAGGGCATGTCCGGCCTGTCTTGCCCAGTCCCAATTGGGCCGGACCCAGCAGCAAGCTAACCTTGGTTGGAGTGTCTGCCCCCTGGTGGTCAGAGCACATCATAGCGACTGGTCAAGCAATTGACTGAACAGTTGACCAATCGGTTAGACACTTAGCATATTAGGCTTTTATATATATAGATTCTGTCTGATAGGAGCTTTAAGTATATCTAGCTGATAATCCAGGGTTAATGTGTTTTTTTGAAATGACTAAGAGAACACGTGGTTGAGCAATTTTGCCATTCTACATAGCTGTATTGTCAAGAGCAGTAGGGGGGGAAATACTTAAAAGTCACCGCATAGCAATTTTCCACTTACAAATAAATTTTTAAATACAGAGAATATACATGGTTGCTGTGTGCAAATATATATCTTATGGCTATATGCTGATGAGATGACAAAACTCTGAAAGTGTTTAGATGGGACTCATTCCAAATATCAATGAACTACCTTCTTCATCAATGAATTTGCTTCAACTTGAGCTTGAACCCTGTGCTGTGCACTTTTCTAAAGGCCCAAGTTCATCTCACTGAACATCTCAATAAGTTGTTTTTGACAGGTCAAGCCCCATAAGCACAGTCCTGCCAGGGGATCTGTGCCTAACCTCCTCAGAGATGACCATCTCAGCCCAGTATTCCTTGGGAGGAACAGCACCTTAATTAAACCTCATCAACCACCATGTTGGTGGTTTCTGAGCAGATGATCAAAAAGTCTACAACTGTATCGAACAAAGCTTCTAACTGAGACTTGGTCTTTAGAAGATTCAGGAACAATGCTCTCCCTCAAGTGTCTGATAGACTGAAAGTATGCAAAGGGGCACAGGAGTGATAAAATAGGTCAATGCTTGTTTCTTTGACTAGGTATTTAATGTAGTGAATCCATAAGTTGCAACATTTTATAAGTCATTATGATTATGGACACTCAAGATATTATCATGGACATTCAACTTTTTTTTTTCAAAACTCTATAAAGCTCATTATTCTCAATACTCTGTAAGGTTTTGTCAAAGGAATAAAATGCTCAAGATTTCAAGTCTTAGGAATGACATAGAGTGGATTTAAATTGCAGCAGTTAGCACAAAGTTGCTCTCTTTCCATCACAGCACACTGCCACTCACTACTTAGCTGCCTCTTATGCTCAGATCCCTCATGTGTCACCTTTTCACACACAAAGAGCCACCAAGTCATTCTTTGCCATTGCACTCTCTTCTAATATTTAAGTTAGTACCTATTAAATACATTCTGTTTTGTTTAATTTGTAATAAATTAAATAATAATTTTAAATGAATTCTAATAATAGGGTGTTTGGTTTATAATAGTTGTTTTTTCCCTTTGCACAATGATGAAGACCATGAGTGGTGGGAAGTATCTTGTTTATTGTCTAACACTGTATGTATACCTGGCATACAGTGAAGAATCCAGTAATATCTATTAAACAGAAATAATGCAAAAATATTAAATGTTATGTCCATAAAATTTACACTGATTCCAAGGTACAAACTACAGTGACTACATTATATTTGGGGGAATAGTTCATTTGCAACTTAAACATCTATTGAATCATGATTAATATTTATCGACAGTTTCCTTAGAGTTTTTAACTTCGTCCCTCTTGAGTAAAAGGCATAAGTGAAAAGGAATGAAAGTATAGTAGTGGTGACCGTGTCCACATCACTCATAGTTGTGTGAACCAGGAGGGACGATGAAAACAACGTTTTGGATAAACCTGCTAATAAATAATGCATGGCACACGTTTCATATTGTTAATTGGCCTTTTATACTCAAAGGCTCAATCTCATATATTTAAAAGCTTTCTGCTTCACCCACAAACATATTTCTTTACAAGTAAAATCAATTTCCGGAAATTGCTTTCAAGAAAACCTTTTTCCCCAAACTATATGAATCATAGTTTACCCCTTTTGCAAACTTAGAAAAACAACAACAAAAAAGTAGTCTACTCCTCCAGGTTCACACAACTATAACTGATGTGGACATGACAATCCACCAATATAAGTTCTTTCCTTTCCGTTTAAGTCCTTTATTTAACAAGAGAACATCATAATTAGATTTCAAAGAAATTCTCAAGTTACGTATAATTCCCACTTATTGTGGCTTGCATATGTGACCAACGGGTTCTTAAAAACTCACGTTAGCATGGTAATCATCTTTCAGGACAAATTAAAAAGGACTGTTTGTTATTTCTTTACTTTTTTAAAAAATCTTTAACAAAACACTAAGTGGTTTCCTGAGAAGTGAACCCCCAGCTGACTTACCACATTTTCTGGAGCTTCGACTGGGAGACATTGTTTTTTACTTAAAGCGTAGGTGCTCCGAAAACCAAAATAAAAGCTCACTGAAATGCCAGAACAAGTGTGGCTGAGGCAGCTCTTTAATTTACATTAGCTCCTTCCAGGTGCTTTAAGGATGTAAAAGGTAGCTTTTCCTATCTCTTCCTAAAATGTCTTACCAAGCACCCTATTCATGTAAAATATGTCCTTTAGAGAAAACAAACTGCTAAGGGTGAAATCGGTGTAACCAGATTGGCTGATTTGCTTAATCTCTTTTAAATGAAAATATGTATGTTCGAAGTAATCTTTTAGAAATATCTATCTTAGTCTTCTTATCCATTAAATCTAGGGAATAAGACTATCCATTGGATCTCCTGGGCAGGGAAACCTTTCAAGGATAAAGGGATTATCTTCAGGGATAAAATCACCAGATAATCACTACTTTCACACTTTAACAAATCAGTTTTAGCTTTTGCATTTTATTCTTCAGCTTAAGCCCCACTTGTTTGCCAGCAATCCAGACTTCTGTGCATGGTTCCTCCTGTCTTCAGACAATTAGATCTAGCCAGTGGACTTAATTTTAGGAATTAAATTTAGGAAGAAAGTTCAGATTCTGAGAAGAATAGCAAATTCTGAATAAGATCCATGTTCTCAAGACTTTCCTCCCATCATCATTTAATTCAGTGAATCTTCAACTCGACATATAATGAAATTATTTTAAAATGATTTATGATGAGACCCATATAATGAGTATGGCATAAAACTGAAGTCTAAGGCTGCAAATCATATGTTGGGCAAATATTTCCAAAACTAAGTATTAATTTGAAGAAATGAGTCATCTTCCTAGACTTGGAATAGAGAGAAAAAAAATTAAAGACAGAGGGAGAATCTTTATTAACACAAAGTTCATGGAGTTGTAGCACATTGTTATACCAACTATAAATAAATGTAAAGGTTACTTTTGCTTCACCATCTGATTTCCCTAACTTCCTCTGTTTTGAAGCAGATTTTTCCAGGCTTAAGATACATTCTACATCAGTCTTCACATGTTATATTTATATATGTATATTTATTTGCTTTTAAAGATGTTGCAAATTAATTGTTTTAATCATTTGTAATTTTTCTTACATATTTTTAAATATAAGTAGCATATTTACGTAGTAAATATTCAATGAGAATGTTTAAAATATTTAAAAAACATAAAATAAATCAATTCTCCCTCCCTCATCTCCTCTGTCACTCTTTTCTCTACAAAAGAGTTTTAGAACTACAGTTATATTTTCAAAAGTTTAATACTTAAACAATTTGAAGTCTTATTTAGGGTCATTCATTATATCACATATAATGTAGTTAAACTATATAATATTTGAACCATTAAAATTATTTTGAAGGTTATTTTAAAATACTTTTCATTAAAGTCACATTCTCAATATTGATGCCTTGCTTTGAGTCTTAGTTTGATATTTTCTTTCCTGAGATACATTAATGGCACTGTTTATCTTAAACGTTCCTATGAATTGACCATTAATCTGACTCAACATTTTATTCATTTTAAAATATGTTTACATATTACATTTTGGTATTAGATACCCAAATTGGATCTAATTTTTAAGGTAATAATCTAACCTAAAAATGTGGTCTTAAAAGGTTTTAAAGTTTTCAAAGACCTTTTGATACATGAAGTTGCATCTTCAACTAATTAGTAAAATGCTTAGAAAATGTTCAGTTTTCTCTGCAGTCTTCTTCGTTTGGGTTTTCTAATAGCAAACTACTCCCTTATCTCACATAGGTAGATTAATTGCTGAGCAGGAGAGGGAATCTTGAATTATTACTTTTTTCAAATGTTTCTGTGTGTAACCTACTAATTGCAGTACTGAGTATAGTTTGGCCAAGGGAAAGCCAACTAGATTTTTCTTCAATGGCTTTACACCGAGAGGTACAGAATGGCTTAGCAGCTTTCTGGCAGCCCACACTGATGATCGCAGTATTTGGAAGGCAGACATAAAGCATACGAAGACATACACTGCACCACAGCAGTGATTAGAAAGGACAATCTTGGAGCTTTGGAAGCGGAAAGCAGACAGCAAACAACCAGGCAGTCTGCATCCCTGAGCAAAACCTCTTTCCCATCAAAACTCTGCTGCCAGCCCAGCTTCTCCTCTCCCAGACCCACAGGCTGGCAGAGGCGACCGCAGCCACTCCAAAGTGGAGTTTCAGGCCCATCCTTAGTGGTTTCTGTCACCCTCTTGGTGCTTTTCCTTCATGAATGAAATATGCAAATGGCATCTCACATTGGCTCTTTCAATGAGGAAGAAGAAGGTCAGGAGACAGAAGTGACACAGCCAGCACGTTAGAGATTTGGGACCGATGTACTTACACCTCCAAATGCCTCCAGATTTCAGCCTCTGGAAATATCTAGCCCATTTCTTTATGGCACTGTTGCTTCCATCAGCTGTGAAAATTAACATAAAATAATATAGTAACCCAACAAGTGCTGGACAGCATTCAGAGCATCAGATTAAGTGCACACTCAAGGCACCCGCCGGGTGTACAAAATCTGAATGGTAAATAGCAAGTAAATACCTTCCAATCGACCGGAAGGGGGAAGGATGCTGAGCGGCTACAGCTGCTGCCTGCTCTCTTGTGTAACAGCAAAGGCGGCTCAGTCCCGCTGACAGGCTGTGTGAAGCGTGGCTGACTATGGGCGTCGGGGCGGTCCTAGTGCCTGCCCCTGGTTAGCACCCAAGGTAGCTCAGAAGAGCCTCTCTGCTTCTTGTGATACTTCTGGGGGGTGTCACCAAGGGTTTCGGGAAGGTGGGCTTGTTAAGCATCGGTGCAGTGGGTTTGAGTTTGGGAAAAGTGAGTAGGAAACAGGGTCTGCTAAAATGTTTCCAGACACTGATATTGAAACCAAAACGGATGATGGATGCTCTTGTCTGTTAACTAAACAGTGCCCTTGAGAATGTTAAAGCCTTTTAGAAAGAAAGCTAATTTGCACTTTATTGACGGCCATCCATGTATTTTGTCCCTCCACCCACATTTAAAATGCACAGGGAAAAAGAATGAAGAAGTAGGGAATTTTTTAAAGTTTGATTTGTATTTTCTTATATTTGCAAAATGTATATTAAGGCCTAAAAACTCCACGTTTGGCATATTCTGTCCATAAATCTCAAAATAAATGCAAAAATAAAGAGGACTCCAGAAGCTTATTTTCTAGGAGGTAAAATGCTCCAGACTCCATATATATCTACACCTCCCTTCATCCTTCTCCTTTATTTGCCCCACTTTTTCCTCTATAGCACCTTTTTCCCATATAACATCCAGATTTTCCTAATTCAGTTATGGAATAACTTTCCCCATCACACCATAATCTCTACAAGGTAGTCTGCTCTATTTACTTTGAGAGAGTAATAGTTTGATCGAGTAAGAGTTTGATAGCCTAGAGCAATGGTCAGCAAACTGTGGCTCGTGAGCCACATGCGGCTCTTTGGCCCCTTGAGTGTGGCTCTTCCACAAAATACCATGTGTGGGCGCGCACGTACAGTGCGATTGAAACTTCGTGGCCCCTGCGCAGAAGTCGGTTTTCGGCTCTCAAAAGAAATTTCAATTGTTGTACTGTTGATATCTGGCTCTGTTGACTAATGAGTTTGCTGACCACTGGCCTAGAGGATTGCTCAGCACATGTTAAGCCCTCAGCAAATATTTGTGGGAAGAATGAAATGGACACTAAGCTAAGAAATAACACTAAAGAAAACAAGTTCAGAAGTTGATCTCTTAACTAATTAAATTCAATTAGCAGAGATCTCTGAGCAGCTGTTTTATTTAAAGGACTGTGTTAAATACACCTTTGCCTTTAAGGAGCTTATAATTTAAATGTAGAGAAAAGATACTAATATATGTGTGTAATCAAACATTTATGTATACTATAATATTTGCTATAAGAGAGTGAACACTAAAAGTCAGAAGGTGCTATATTTGCTGTGTTTTGACATTATGGGTGTGGTGTTGAGCCAGGAGATAGGGCTTGAGAATTCCACACTGATTGCTTCCCCTACCCCAACCTGAGTGTATAGTTAAAGTTTGGTTGGCAATAGGCAGAAGGGACCAGAATCTAGAACGTTAACTCCAGTAAAATTTGTTAGCCGAGTAAATGCAGATACTAACACAGGTAAAGAGAGGGAGGGCAGGTAGGTAGATGCTGAAGGCTCTGAATCAAAGCCTCCAATAGTCAGGAGACAGCATGGGGGTCCAGCACCCACCAACAGGTGGTTGCCTTCGAGAGCAAGAAGGGGCTGCTCATACCTAGTGGTCTGGGTGGTCAGATCACATAGGTGACGTAGGGTAGCCAGTAGCAAGGTATATTGGCTCATAACAAGGTGTGCTGGTAAAGCTGAGGCTCCGAGGCCAAGAGGGAAAGAAAGAAATGATTAAAAAAATTAAAGTAAGATTCTCTCCATGGAACACTCAAGGCAGGATTTTCTTACAGGAAAAGTACATCCCTACGGAGCACAGCAGGGAGGAAGCTGTGAAGCAAATGGAGAAAGAAGACACAGGAGATGGAGAGAGCCTCCAGACCACAGAGCAGAACTGACCCAGATGTAGGAGGCAGGAAAGTAAGGGAAGCAGGATGGAAAACAGGAAGGTCTGAGACTAGAGTGCAGTGCAGGCATGTGCCTACCTGAATCCCCTGCCACACCTGGTCACTGGGTAGGCATAGCCTGTAGGAAGTGTGGCTTGGGCCCAGATGCAGTGATGGAGCTCAGAGCACAGCAGTCGGTGGTGTTTGTGAATTGCTCTTATAGCAGAAGTTATGAGAAGTATATTCCTACGGCTGCCCCCACACCAAAATGAGACACTTTAAATATGCACAGTTAATTGTATGTCAACTATGCCTCAATAAAATTATAAAAACAAGAAAGTCACAATGGCAAATAAAGCAGAGATTAAACATAACAAGAGAGCGCTATGGACAACCTTATGCCAATAGATTTGGAAACTTGGAAATGTAATTTATCAAATCTTATTCAAAAGAAACAGACAGTCTGATTAATCCCAGAATTATAAAAGAAATTAAAACAAATACTTTACAACCTAATAATCCTGTTCAAGGAGTAATACCCAAGAGACATATACAAAAATGCTCAGGGTAGCAATGTTTCAATAATAAAAACTTGAAACATTTAAATAGGACATAAAGGAGACTAGATAAATCAGTTGTGCTCTATTTACATAAAGATTATACAGCGGGGGGCGGGGGAAGAAAAGAATATACAGCAGTAAAAATGTATAACCTTAAACTACACACAACCAAATTTTGGAAACATAAAACATAATATTTACTAAAAAAGTAAATCCCAGAAGACTAAACATAATACAGTGTTCATTGAGATAACAAAAAAATCGCAGAATTAAACAATATGTTGTTCAAGCATACATGCAAATGTGATAGAATTATGTATTTTAAAAAGTGATGAATTCATAATCAAGCTAGTATCCCTTCTGAGATGGGGGGGAGGGGGCGGGGGGAGGGTGAAGCATGATATACAATCTGTCAGAAATGTTAATTCTTGGGTTTATGAACATTGATTATATTATGGGCATCTACCTAGGCCAAATACCAGTCCTATTTATCATAACTCACCATCTTCTCACCTTGTTAAGAAGATGGTCTTTGCAAACTTGACCTTGCTTTTCTTAGCCAATGCTGATTAGTCATGCTACACTGCAGATTTTCAAACAGGCGTAGCTCTCAGAGAGGCCTTTCAGGTTACTCACCATGAATTCAGAATTCATGCATCAATGGAATTTTCCGATTGTGACTGAAGACCTGGTAGATTTTCAGTTTGCAAACATGATTTAGTATCCCATTTCAAATTTTAATCTTATCTCACTTCACAATTTTAATTGCATATAAAAGTGGCATTTTCCCTGGTGACAAAAAATAATATGTGGTTATGATAGAAAATGTGAAACTACAGATAATCACAAAGTAGGCAATAAAGTTTACTATGATGCTAGCCCTCAAAGATACATCTTGCTGAAAGATTGGTGTACGGACACATATACAAACATATTTCACAAAATTAGAAATACTGTAGATATTTTAAAGCCTGTCATTTTCCATGTTATTAATTATTTTTGTTAATAGTGCCATATTGTCTCAATAATTACATAATATTCAGATATAGGGATTGTCAAAATATGTCCTGAGGCCACACCCAGCCAGACACCTGTTTTTTTAAAACAAGTTTTATTGGAACACAGCCCTGCTCATTGGTTTACATACTGTCTACAGCTATTTCAGCAGAGTTGAGTAGTTGTGACATAGACTGTAACATAAAACTATTTTGACCTTTAGCAGAAAAAGTGCCAATCCTTGCTAAAAGACACAATTTAATGGCTATATAATATTCCATTTTATGAATGTATCGTAAATTAATGTATCATTAGTGTGAATGTTGGCTATTTTCAATTTTTTTCCTGTTTTAACCACCTTGAATCACAAATCCTTTCAGCCATTCTAAATAGAAATTCGGAGAGGAGGAAGATTGCTGCTGACGGGAAGGCAGACTGCAAGATAGTGCGTAAGTGAGAGAATGAAAGGAAAGTGTGTGGTCGCATGAGGAGTGTATATTTGTGGGTGAGGGAGAGCTATACTCCAAGGGACAGTTGGGGATTGCCGGACGGGGTTCCCCTGACCGGGCAGCCTCCACTGCTGCTGAAATCTCTCCCAGAGCAACCGGCTCTGATGCGGAGACCGCACCATCTTGAAGGGGAAAGTGGCTGTTATTGGAAGCCTATAAACCCAGGAATCTACAACACCAACACCCAGGGAACAGCTGTCAATCCAGGAACACTGGATCTCAAGCAGTGCAAATACACAGACTCAGATGAGCTCTGCATCTTCTCACAGAAAGGTCAGATTTTGCCTAGGAAAAGGAGAGAGAGAGCTACATAACCAGATACCCAGAGAAGAGAGGTCATGGGGAGACAAAGAAACAGCCCGCATATGAAAGTAAAGGAGGCATCCCTAGAAAAGGGAGTAAACAAAATGGAGGCAAGCAACCTGTCAGAGAAAGAATTCAGAGAAATGGTCATAAGGTCGCTGAAAAGAATGGAAGACAAATTCAACAATGTGTGTAAGAACCAAGAGGAAATGAAGAAGAACCAAGAAGAAATGAAAAATGACATCACTGCTATAAAGAACTCAATAGAAAACATCAAAAGTAGACTAGAAGAAGCAGAGGACCGCATCAGTGAGCTAGAAGACAAGGTAGAGAAAAATACCCAAACAGAACAGCATCTAGGAAAAAAACATAAAAAACAGGAGAGCCTAAGGGAACTTTGGGACAACATGAAACGAAACAAGATCCACATAACAGGGGTGCCAGAAGGAGATGAAACTGAGCAAGGAATAGAAAAGCTGTTTGAAGAAATAATGACAGAAAACTTCCCTGATAGAGGGAAGAAAAAACTCACACAAATCCAAGAAGCTCACAGAGTCCCAAACAAAATGAACCCCAAAAGACCGACGCCAAGGCACATTGTAATTAAATTGACAAACACCAACAACAAAGTAAGAATATTAAAAGCAGCCAGAGAGAGACAGAAAGTTACCTACAAAGGATCTCCCATCAGATTAGCAACTGATTTCTCAACAGAAACACATCAGGGCAGAAGGGAATTGAATGAAATATACAAAGTCATGCAAAGGAAGGGTCTGAATCCAAGAATACTGTATCCAGCAAGGCTATCAATCAAAATTGAGGGTGAAATCAGGGGCTTCACAGACAAAAAAGGACTAAAGGAGTTTATTACCACCAAACCAGCAATGCAAGAAATGCTAAAGGGTCTGCTGTAAAAAGAAGAAATAGGAAGCGAAGGAACACATGTGTAAAGAATAAAAATGGCAACAAATACCTATCAATAATAACTTTAAATGTAAATGGGTTAAATGCTCCAATTAAAAGACATAGGGTAGCTGATTGGATAGAAAACATGACCCTTATATCTTCTGTCTACAGGAAACCCACCTCAGAAAAGAGGACTAACACAGACTGATGGTGAAGGGTGGAAAAAGGTTTTTCAGGTGAATGGAAATGAAAAAAAAAGTCTGGGGTAGCAATATTTATATCTGACAGATTAGATCTCAAAGTGAAGGACATTACAAGAGATAAGGAAGGCCATTTCATAATACTAAAGGGAGAAATCCAACAAGAAGAAATAACACTGGTAAACATATACGCACCCAATACAGGAGCACCCAAATACATTTAAAAACTCCTGGAGGATATCAAGGGAGAGATTGACAGCAATACAGTCATAGTAGGAAACATTAATACCCCACTATCACCATTGGACAAATCCTCTAAACAAACAATCAGCAAAGATACATCAATCCTAAATGACTCACTAGATCAGATGGAATTAATTGACATCTTCAGAACATTTCACCCCAAAGCCACAGAATATACATTCTTCTCAAGTACACATGGGTCATTTTCAAAGATAGACCATATATTGGGTCAGAGGCAAAGTCTCTTCAAATTCAAGAAGATAGAAATCATATCAAGCATCTTCTTAGATCACAATGGCATAAAACTAGAAATCAACTACAATAAAAACAATAAACAAAATCAAACACCTGGAGACTAAATAGCATGCTATTAAACAATGATTGGGTTACCAGAGTGATCAAAGAAGAAATAAAAAGCATCATGGCAACAAATGACAATGAAAACACAACAATCCAAAATCTATGGGACACAATGAAAGCAGTCTTGAGAGGGAAGTTCATAGCTCTACAAGCCTACTGCAAAAAAAACAAAAACAACAAGAAACAATGGTAGTAAATTACCTAACCCAACAACTCAAAGAGTTAGGAAGAGATCAACAAGAAAAGCCCAGCATAAGCAAAAGGAAGGAAATAATAAAGATCAGAGCGGAGATAAATGAAATAGAGACCAAAAAAAAAGAAAGAAAGAAAAAAAAAACAATACAAAAGATCAACAAAACCAAGAGTTGGTTCTTTGAAAGGATAAACAAGATTGATGAACCTTCTAGCCAGGCTCACCAAGAAGCAAAGAGAGAGGACCCAAATAAACAAAATCAGAAATGAAAGAGGTGAAATAACAACTGATCCCACAGAAATACAAACAAGTATGAAAAAATACTATGAACAACTCTATTCCAACAAAATGGACAACCTAGATGGACATATTCCTAGAAAAATACAAGCTCTCAAAACTCAACCAAGAAGAATAAAAAAAACCTGAATAGGCCGATAACTACCAAAGAAATTAAAACAGTGATAAAAAAATCTTCCAGCAAACAAAAGCCCTGGTCTTGATGGCTTTACATGGGGAATTCTACCAAGCATTCAAAGAACTAAAACCTATCCTCCTCAGACTATTCCAAAAAATTTGAGGAAGACACACTTCCAAATTCTTTCTATGAAGCCAGCATTACCCTAATCCCAAAACCAGATAAAGACACAACAAAAAAAGAGAACCACAGGCCAGTATCCTTGATGAACATAGATGCTAAAATCCTCAACAAAATTCTAGCAAATAGGATTCAACAACACTTAGAAAGATCATATACCATGAACAAGTGGAATTTATTCCAGGGATGCAAGGATGGTACAGTATCCAAAAATCAATAAATGTGATACATCACATAAACAAACTCAGAGACAAAAACCACATAATCATATCAATTGATGCATAAAAATCATATGGCAAAATCCAACACCCTTTCTTGATAAAAACTCTCAGCAAAGTGGGAATAGAGGGATCATACCTCAACATAATAAAAGCCCTATATGACAAACCTACAGCCAACATCATACTCAATGGGCAAAAACTAAACTCATTTCCCCTAAGAACAGGAACAAGACGAGGATGCCCACTTTCACCACTCCTGTTCAACATAGTAATAGAAGTACTAGCCATAGCGATCTGACAGGAAGAAATAAAAGGCATCCAAATTGGAAAAGAAGAAGTAAAACTGTCCTTATTCGCAGATGACATGATACTATTCATAGAAAACCCCAAAGACTCCATCAAAAAACTACTAGACCTAATAAATGAATTTGGCAATGTAGCAGGATACAAAATAAACGCCCAGAAATCTATGGCCTTTTTATACACCAATAATGAACTCACAGAAAGAGAAATGAAAAAAACAATCCCATTTACCATTGCACCAAAAAAATTAAGATACCTAGGAATAAACTTAACCAAGGACGTAAATACCTGTACTCAGAAAACTACAGGACATTGAAAAAAGAGATAGCGAAAGACATAAACAAATGGAAGAACATACCATGTTCATAGATTGGTAGAATCAACATCATTAAAATGTCCATACTATCTAAAGCAATTTATAGATAGTATGGACATTTAATCTAATGCAATACCTATTAAAATACCAATGGCATATTTCAAAGATCTAGAACAAACTCTCCAAAAATTCATCTGGAATAAAAAAAGACCCCGAATAGCCACCGCTATCCTAAGAAAGAAGAACAAAGTTGGAGGGATCACAATACCAGACATCAAACCATATTACCAATCCACAGTTCTCAAAACTGCCTGGTACTGGCACAAGAACAGACATATAGACCAATGGAACAGTATAGAGAACCCAGAAATTGACCCAAGCCATTATATTCAACTAATATTTGACAAAGGAGGCAAGAGCATACAATGGAGTCAAAACAGCCTCTTTAATAAATGGTGCTGGGAAATCTGGTCAGATACATGCAAAAAAATGAAACCAGATCACCAACTTACACCATACACAAAAATAAACTCAAAATGGCTAAAGGACTTGAACGTAAGACGGGAAACCATAAAAATCCTACAAGACTCCATAGGCAGCAAAATTGCAGACATATGTCGTAGCAATATCTTTATAGACACAGATCCTAGGGCAAGAGAGACTAAGGAGAAAATAAACAAATGGGACTACATCAAAATAAAAAGCTTCTGCACAGCAAGAAAAACCATCAACAAAACAATAAGAGAGCCCACTGAATGGGAGAACATATTTGCCAGTGTTATCTCCAATAAGCGTTTAATCTCCAAAATTTACAGGGAACTCATACAACTTAACAAAAGGAAGATAAACAACCCAATCAAAAAATGGGTAAAGGCCCTAAATAGACACTTTTCGAAAGAGGACATTCAGAAAGCCAAGAGACACATGAAAACATGCTCAAAGTCACTACTCATCCGAGAGATGCAAATCAAAACAACAATGAGGTACCACCTCACACCTCTCAGAATAGCTATCATCAACAAATCAACAAATGACAAGTGCTAGCAAGGATGCGGAGAAAAAGGAACCCTTCTTCACTGCTGGTGGGAATGCAGACTGGTGCAGCCATTGTGGAAAACGGTATGGCGTTTCCTCAAAAATTTAAAAATGGAACTGCCATTTGACCCAGTAATACCACTTCTAAGAATATATCCCAAGAAAACAGAAACACCAATCAGAAAGGATATATGCACCCCTATGTTCATAGCAGCACAATTTACAATAGCTAAGATTTGGAAACAGCCTAAATGCCCATCAGCAGATGAGTGGATGAGAAAAATCATGATACATCTACACAATGGAATACTACACTGCTATAAAAAAGAAGGAAATTTTACCATTTGCAGCAGCATGGATGGGACTGGAGAGCATTATGCTAAGTGAAATAAGCCAGGTAGTGAAAGAAAAATACCACATGATCTCACTCATTTATGGATAATAAAGAACATTATAAACTGATGAACAAAAAGATAGATACAGAGGCAGAGAAGCATCGAACAGATTGTCAAATTACAGCAGGAAAGCTAGGGAGTGTTGTCGGGGCGGGGGGGCGGGGGCAGGGCGGGGGGAGAGTAAGAGATCAACTGAAGGGCTTGTATGCATGCATATAAGCATAACCAATGGACACAAGACACTGTGGGGGTGGGTGAGGGCATGTGCCAGCGGGTAGGGGAGGCCAGGGGAAGGTCAATGGGGGGAAAAAGGAGACATATGTACTACTATTTGTAATACTTTAAACAATAATAAATAAATAAATAAATAAATAAATAAATAAATAGCAATTCGATGTATCAAAGTAACTATCCTATATAAGGCTTTTCAAACATGTGGCCAGGTTTCCTCCAGAAGATGGCACCAATTGACATCACTACACCCTTCACAGTAAAACTTGTGGATGGAATAGCCCCCCCACGGCATACCACTGACTTTTGATCATTTGCTCTTGGTGGATATTAATGATCTCTTAGTCACGACACCAATTACTTGTTTTGATCTATCTTCCTTGACCTCTTTCAGGCCTTTGACTTACTGACCCCCCTATTTCCTTGCCTCTGAGGCCCTCCAGTCTCCTACTTTATCTCTGCTCACTCTGTTTGCTTCTTCGTCCCTTAGCTATTCTTCTTCTTCCAGTATCTTCCTAGTGGAAATTTCCCAAGAACAGGCCTTGACTCTTGCCTAAGTCTCTTTTTTCTTAGCATTTATGTTTGATCTCTTTTCTCACACCCAGCTTCATACTATCCTTCCACCAGTGTCTACCTGGCGTATTTTACCTCTATCCTATGATGCTGACATAGCCTCCTCACTGGTCTACTTATAGTCTTACATTTTCCTCAATTTTTATATACCCCGAACAGATTGCTTTCTTTTCAAAGTTGTAATTATATTAATTTCTGCTCATGAATCTGCCATGAATTTACATTGCTTACAGAATAAAGTTAAAATTCCTTTCATTATTATTTAATACTCTTCAGATTGGGCCCCCAATTTGCCTTTTAGGCTTTAATTTCCTTAATTAGATTGTTTGCCAAACTGTTAGCTTTAAAATATTGAGCTATTCGCTATTCTTCAAGTATGTGTTTTTAAAACCTTATATATTTTGGTGAGCTCCATATGCATAATATGTTCTTTTACCATTTTCCTTAATGCCTTCTGCCCATCCCATCAAATCATACCCATTCTTCAAGGCCTAGATTTCATGTAGAGTCTTTTACAAAGTTTTTGCTTCATAACATCAACCAGAAAATGTACTTGCCTCCTATGAACTCTCCATAGTAATTATATGGTTATCTGTACCTGTCATATGATACTTACTTTATACACAATAATTCTGAAAGTCTTTTTGTGCTATTTGTTTTTCATTAAAGTATTGCAGGCTTTTTGTGCCTTCTTTGTATCCTGGCTGTGCTGTCCACAAAATAGAGAGATTACTATTGAATAAATGACTGAATGAATGAACTGCTGCTCATTAACCTAATAGAAGAAAGAGAGGCTTGAGGTAGTTCAATACTTTGTGATTCATCTAGAATTTGGCATAAAAAACAGAGAATTACAGATTCAGGCCTTCTAATGGTGTTATATAACTTACCATACCAATGTTACTTATTCACCTAAAAAGAAGTATTATTAGGTACAATATCTGTTACATCAAGATAAAATACTAATACACCAAGTCAACC
Organism: Cnephaeus nilssonii; assembly: GCF_951640355.1. Classification (NCBI taxonomy): domain Eukaryota; kingdom Metazoa; phylum Chordata; class Mammalia; order Chiroptera; family Vespertilionidae; genus Cnephaeus; species Cnephaeus nilssonii. The sequence goes on along the minus strand of NC_137082.1, from coordinate 39,173,941 downwards.
AGGTTTGAATCTGTTTCTTTCTAATTAAATTTCACGAGGGTAGTCATTGCTGATCCATTCCACTGAATAGGTGGTTGTGGTGTGGTATTTAATGTACTTTGAAGCAGATGGAGAAGAAGTACTTAAGTTTGAGGACACTTCCCAGATTGGAAGCAGTAAAGACTTCTCATTTTTCTGGTTCATTACATTAGACACAGACTACATGGTGGGTTTCGTTTTATCCTCACTCTATAGTCTCAAAGATTTGTTTACTCACAAAATTCCATATGACAGAGGGACAAAAAAAGTATAGTATTCATTATTAATATTATCTATAGAATATAAGTATATCAGATGACAAGGAAGCATTTGTTATTGTAGGAAGTCAAAAAATTCCCTGGCATAATATATTTGCATATTTGTGTATGTTTTGCTGAACACTAACTTTATCTAGATTGTTTTTGTAAGGTACAGAGGAAAAAGGACTTATGTTGAAGGCAATTTTTGTCTAGGGTCCTTCATTGCCCAGTTGTAGAACCTTGGGTATAATGTTTTACTTCTCTGGGATTCTGTTCTTTACACTGAAGGGAAGGGGTGCAACTAGGTGATATCTAAGACCCTTTCCATCTCTGAACATCTGCGAATAGAGAGCAACATCTCAAATAGACATGCCACTGAAAAGCCTATGTTGTGTTATGCAACAGCTACCATAAGGTTTTGTTTTAGGAAACCTCCAAGGACATCTCCCTCCTTAACCAAAACTGAACTCACATTTTAAACAAAACGTGTGTTCTGAGAAAGACGTAGATCAGCATCCTGGGAATTATATTTTTGTAGAAGCCACTAAGCTGAAATGGAGTTCTTTAATATGAGAAAACAAGCTATTTTCTGTTTAGAAGTGGCTAGGAATTCTGGTCTTTTACAGTGAAGTAGATACAATGCCTGGACAATCTCTCCCTGTTTCAATGACTGTCAACAACAGTCACATATTTTGCATGAGATTTTACTTAATTTTTCTTTGTACATTTATCTTTACAATAGTGCAATCTCAGCAACTTTTCTGAGAATTATGATTAAATCATCTCCTCTTTAGTAGATATCAGACCAGGAGAGCACTTTTAAAAAAATACTTGTTCTTCCTATATTGCTTTAACTTTATTTTCCTTTTATTTCCAAAAATCCTAACTGTGCTACAAGGGTCAGCTCTCCCCCATACTTCCTTAGTCAAAAATGTTACTGATTAAATTATAATAATGGCATGCTAGAGCTTAAAAAGATCATAGAAATAATTTAGTTCAATCTCTTCATTTTCCAGTCATTAAAATTGAAGACCATGGAGATTTAATAGTTTAAGGTCACTGTACTATCCTGGATTTCTTAGGAAACAAAGCCTGAGGCAAGGCTTAAATACTAATGCTCCATTGAAGGGAAAACCCAGCTGCTGAGAGTCAGAGAAAGGGGAAATGAGATAGGGAAGGATGGAAAGCAAATATTCAATGATGTGTTATTATGCTGCCCACTGATTCCCAAGATCCAAAAGACAAAGCTGGTGACTCTGCAGATACATGTGTTCAGGCTTTCAAGACAGCTCCAGACACCGTACCATGCTTCCCAATGATCTGTCTGAGAGAGAAGGAAGAGAGAATGTACCTTCTGGATTGTTCTTGTTCTCCCTAATGCTCTTCAAAGTTCACCCGTGGGGAGTTCACTCCCTCACACTTCCAGGTTGTGTTACCTGGCCACTTTGGCATCTTCTGGAAAAGCCAAATCCCACACCCTGTAGCAGGTTGCCTAGAAGTGTTGGTAGAAGACTGAGACTCTGGATGAGGTGCTAGTGAGCCTCCTGGGGCAGAAACATGAGAACCCAAATGGACTTGGTTGCTGCTGTAACTGTCAAAGCAGAACAAGTAGCTGGGTGTTTTGGAGCCAGGAAAGGCAAGAGAAAACTGAAGATGGGTCCAATATTGTTACACTGCTTCAGAATAACACAATCAAGATCACAAACCAATGTCTTTACACTAAATTTAATACTCAGATAATAGCCCAGTTTCTCAACCTACCTTCAAAATTCTCTATAATCTAAATTGACTTATTTAGTCAGCGTATTGCCAACTAAACAGCTTTCAGAGAAGTAACATCATCTGCAACTAAACAACTCAACCTTTGGGACTGAGAACCCAGAACGCTTGTGTTGACATGACTATTCATTCCAGGAAATTCTCACCAAGGTAGATAAGGATGTAAACTAATTAAAAAGTCAGTGTTTGCTTTACAAAATTCTTGCAAACCCATTTGTTCAATAAAAACTTTTCTCATCTGGGCAAACAGCTTGCTTTTCAAACAATAGTTTGCTATTTTCAAGATCCTCACTCAATCTGAAACTGTTATTTCACAAATTTTACCAAATTCCAATCATCCACCTTAAAGAGCCTGCTTTAAATTCTTGAGCCAAGATCTTTACCTTTTGAAACAAACATTTGATTGACTTAGAGACCCCCCAAAAAAATAAACCCACCAGGAGATAGGCAATTAATTTATTTCATTGATGTTTAGATACAAATGACCAAATGATTCACACAAATAAGTGAAATCATAGTCCGAATCCCCCAAATAAAGGCAGAGAAGACCCCACACAGAATGGATAAGACCAATCATCTATTCAATTCTAAAAATTAAAAATATCATAATGCAATAAAATTAAAATATATCTATTTAGAATTACATGAATATCACCCAATTTAATTGTGCATAGTACCCAGTTTGTTGTATAAATTCATATACTTTTCACTACATTCCTCTCTGTTTGTAAAATGGTGTGAAATTTTCCCTCAAAGGCGGATTGAATTAAATACCAGCCAATCAGTCCAATGAAAGCTTTATGTTAGGAATTCTCCTAACATATCTGTGAGGTCAGAAGATACATAAGTAAGCCTATGACCTTCTGTAACCAGTGAGATAAAAACGTTAAATAGATTGATATTTATAATAGCAACAATACCATGTAAAATGCCAACATCATCCCAGTTAGAAATTAGCAAAAACTACATGAAGGAAAATGTAGATCTTTACTAAAGGACATAAAAGAAGACTTGATTAATAGAGGGAGATTAGGTTCCTTGTTGAAAGAATTTAATATTGTAGGGCCAAGGAGTCTCACTAAATTCATCTATAAATATAATTCCTATAAATATCACCAAAATTATTTTCTAAGAATTAACAAACTGAAAAAAAAATAATTAACAAACTGTTTAGAAAAGAATAATTAATTTTCTCTTGCCCTATTAGCTTTGAAACCACATTATAAAGCTAGATTACATTGGAAATTTATGGCATTGGTGCAAAAATCTACACATTTTATAGTAGAACAATTGAGCATGAAACAAAGGCATATATATATGAAAATGTAATTTATGATAAAGATAGAAATCAAAATCAGCAGGAAAATGGCAAACTATCCAACAAATAATATTGGCATAATTGGCCATTCATTTGGGAAAAATATGTCAAATACATCCTTCCATACACAAAAATAAATACAAATGAAGTAATTAAAAACAAATTATAATGGAATATTTTATAATCTAAAGAGTTTTTCTAAGCAATACACTAACCCAGCAGTCATAAAAGTGATACATAAAATTTAAATATATATGTAAAATTTTAAATATAAACTATATGTAGATTTGCATCTATAATTAATAGGGAACAAAATCAAATTAAAGAAAATAAAATCAGCCACTTGATAGAAAAATGGTCACATTAGGTGGTCAGCAAATTTCCAAAAGAAGATACACAAGTAAGATGAATAAAAAGATGCTCAACCTCATTGCAAATCTGGGACATTCTAAATGAAATGAGTTCTCATGTTTTGTCCATGACATTCTCAAAAATTTAAAAAAATTGATTTCATACATAAATGACAATAAGGTAGGTAAAGTCACTTGCTGCCGTATTTTATTTATGGCATTATACATTGCTAAATATTTAAAAAGAGAAACTTGATGTTATTGAACAAGGAACAATACATAAAATATAATTCAATTATACAATTTCAAAATATTATTTGTATGTATACATGTGTATAAATGCCATGGTTAGGGATGGAACGATATCCATCATTCATGTGATCACTTCTAAAAACTGGGAATAAAATTGGGGAAGAAGAGGTAAAAGTAAAAATGATGCTTTTGTTTCTCTATTTTGTGAATCTTTTACTAATTTTTTTTAGTCAGATACCACTTATCTAAGATATTTTTAACTTTTTACTGAGCATAATGTATGTTTTACACACACACACACACACACACACACACACACACACACACACCCCTCAGGCACTTAGGAGCATAGAAGAAAGCACACCTATGTGTATATAGCTTAATGAAATTCCCCAAGCTGAGCAAGTAATAGCAGTCAGATTATAAAACCCTCCCCCTCAAAAGGTAACCATTATCCTGACAGCTGACAACTAATATTATTTTTACCTATTTTGTTATTTTATACAAAAGACATTGTGTGCTTGGCAATTTTTTTGTATCTGGCTTCTTTGCTCAACGTTATGATTTTGAATCATGTTTATGAAGATTTTTCATTCTCAATGTTGTTGAACATTCCAGAATGTATTTATTCAATCTACTGTTGTTGGTCATTTGGGTAAAGACCCATGATAGGGCTAATATAAGCAGTGCTGCACTGAGCATTCTTCTACGTGTCTTTAGGAGAATGAACATAATGTACATGTTTGTGCTAGATAGACACCCAGTTATTCTTGAGAAGATGTTGCCAAACAATTTTCAAAAGTGGTTTTACCAACTTCCACACACACCTCTGGCATACAAGAGTTCAGTCTACTCTATAATCTTGCCAACATTTGATATTATCAGTCTTTTTCACTTAATCATTCTAGCATTTACTTAGTGGTATATAGTTATGGTTTACCTTGCTCTTTTAAAAAAGCAGTAAAGTTGAGTACCTTTCCATAGATTTATTGTTATTTAAATAATCTCTTGTGAAGTGTCTGTTCAAGTTATTTGCCCATTTCTATTGGGTTGATTTTTTTATTTCATAGACACACACACACACACACACACACACACACACACACACACACGGTAAATATCTGTTCTCATTCTGTGGGTTGCTTTTTAACTTTTTAAATATATCTTTTGACATGTATTTTTTTAATCCTCACCCGAGAGCATGTTTGTTATTGATGAGAGAGAGAGAGAAACATCAATGTGAGAGAGAAAGATGGATCAGTTGCCCTCCATACTCACCCTGACCAGGGATCGAACATGCAACCTAAGTATGTGCTCTGACCAGGAATCTAACTGTCACTTTTCGGTGCATGGGATGATGCTCCAACCAAATGAGCCACCCAACCAGGGCTGAAGAGTATTTTTTAATTTTATTTTAATATAATCCAATTTATCATTTTTTATGTATAGTTAATCCTTTTGGTATCCTAATTTAAAAATTTACTATTCCTAGGTGGCAAAGATATTCTGCGCTATTTTAGCTTACTTATCTAGTTTTTTAAAAGGAATCCTATCTAATAAAAGAGTAATATACAAATTGACTGTCACTCCAACACACAAGATGGCTGCCCCCATGTGGACACAAGATGGCCACCACAAGATGGCCAGCAGGGGAGGGCAGTTGGGAGGGACCAGGCCTGCAAGGGAGGGCAGTTGGGGGCCATCAAGCCTGCAGGGGAGGGCAGTTAGGGGTGACCAGGCCGGCAGATGAGGGAAGTTGGGGGCGACTGGGCCTGTAGGGAAGGGCAGTTGGGGGGGACCCAGGCCTGCAGGGGAGGGCAATTAGGGGTGACCAGGCCTGCAGGGGATGGCAGTTAGGGGCAAACAGGCTGGCAGGGGAGCAGTTAGGCATCAATCAGGCTGGCAGGGGAGTGGTTAGGGGGTGATCATGCTGGCAGGCAGAAGCGGTTAGGGGCAATCAGGAAGGCAGGCAGGCGAGCAGTTGGGAGCCAGCAGTCCTGGATTGTGAGAGGGATGTCCAACTGCCCATTTAGGCCCGATCCTACCAGCAGTCAGACATCCCTCAAGGGGTCCCAGATTGGAGAGGGTGCAGGCTGGGCTGAGTTGAGGTACACCCCCCCACCAACCCCCCATGCACGAATTTTGTGCACCAGGCCTCTAGTCTATATATAAAAGCCTAAGCAACCGGTCGACCAGCCGGCCAACCGTTCGGCCAGTCGCTATGATGCGCAATGACCACCAGGGGGCAGATGCTCAATACAGGAGCCGCAAAGCAACAGCAACTTTGCAGAGTACCCTCTTGCATTCCGGGACCTCTCAGGGGATGTCGGACTGCTGGTTTCAGTCCCAATCCCCACAGGCCAGGCCGACGGAACCTACCTGCTGGAGGGACCCCACTCACTCCACAGATGCCTTTCTAGCCCCAGCACCGCCCCAGGTGTGGCCAGCAGGGGAGGGACAGCAGGAGGTTGGCTCCAGGGTATGTCCGGTCCATCTCGCCCAGTCCCGCCCTGCCAGCCACCTTCTAATTAATTTCCTTTCAATGTGCACAAATCTGTGAACCAGGCCTCTGGTACAATTATAAAAGATAGGGCCCCAGTGCACAAATTCATGAACCTTGAAAGGAATTGTGGTCCGCGAGGCTGCAGTGGGTACAGGGGTAGGTCTTGGCCCATCCTCCATGACCCTGCCCTGCCCCTCCCACCACAGTCTCCTGTGCCCTGTCTGCCGGCAGCCCCACTCCCACTGCCACCGCTCCCATGCACTGACAGCGCCAGCCCTGCTCGCACCCACTGACAGTGTGGAGCGATTGGGGCCGGCGACAGCAGTGGGTGCAAGCGGCAGCTGCTGCTCTGATCACTCCTCAGGAGCGGGGCGGGTAGAGAAGCCCTCAGAGGTGATCAGGTCCGGCAGCCTCTGCTTGCACCCGCTGATGGCTCCGAGTGACTGGGACCGGCGCCAGGCATTGGCAGCGGGTGTGAGCGGTGGCTCCGGCGCCAGCTGTGGTGCGGGTGGGGCCGGTGCTGGCAGTGGGTGGGAGTGCCAGGCAGGACCACAGCACGCGGGAGCAAAGAATTTTCAGTAACCACCAGAGGTTCCCCCCAATGACAGCAACTGGTGCCCTGCCTTGGTCTGGTGTCCTGCTCTCCTGCTCCATCATCCCACCGTGGCCAATGCCTGCCATGTTCCACACACGCCCCCTGGTGGTCAGTGCACATCATGGCGACCAACTGTTCAGTTGTTTTGTTGTTCTGGTTGTTCCGCCATTCGGTCTATTTGCATATTAGCCTTTAATTATAGAATTAACAAAATCTTTTTTACCTTATAACACCTAAAAATTAGAGCACTAACCATCAATAGAATTTTACAGTGGAAGTCAATACCTTCCTTGGTATGATCTTGCTAGGAGGAAATATATCATTTCCATTTAGCATTATAAAGTTTAATATCACTTCAATATTAATAAATGAAATGCATTGCCACTTGACTATGAAACTGATGATTACAGTGAATAGGCATATGTAGAAAGTATAGGTGAGTTCATTGAAAAACAATATCTTAGGTATCTTTAGACTATTATTCATTATCCTGACAGCTATGGAAACAGACTTGCCATCATGACTATCAAAAAGGACTTAAAAGATACTACATGTCTTCAGTGTTAAATTGAAAATGGTTATTGGATTTAGCCAGCATAAATGAGAAAGCTATTTCTCTATCTTATTTTAAGCACTCTTTCTTTATATCTTCTTATAAATTTCCTCGTTCTCATTTTCTTGGATTAGCAAGAAGAGTCTGATTGAAGATGGACTTTACTGAAAGAAATCAAATTTTTCTCTTTAGTCTATTTTGTTTCTTCTTGATTCTTAGTGATATTTTGTTTAGAGTTCCACAGATTTATAGAGCTCAAAGAGATTTTAAAGTCTTATCCTATCCATCTTTCAGAAACATTCACTCAATATGAGAACCAATCCTGATTGTGACGATTTGCCAAGCCTTAAGCTTTAGGGAACATAATCATCTGGTTCTGTTTTCCATTTTGACTAAGTAAAATATGAAGACTATAAACAATACAGAAAAATCACTGAAATAAACTGGAAAAGTTGTTTTATTCAATGTCAGTTTTTTTTCCTAATTTCTTTTACTACTGCAAATTCTTAAATGATGGTAAAGTGTTAGAAGATTAAATATATTCAGTGTCTTAATGAAGAAAATGCATTCCATTATTCTCCCAAGGGTTTGGAAAGAAATGATATTGATTTGCTTAATTTCCCATGTATACTATTTTGTGTATATATTATCCTTTTTAAAAAATTCCACTTGTCACCATTTGAATCTGAAACTTGCCACTAGTGTATCTGTCATTGAAATAGCTCCCAACTGCACTTTATTTCCTTAGTCTCCTATATCTCCAATGTACCCCGATATTTTCAAGTTTATCTTCTTACTTTACCCAATTTTTATATCGTTTCACTTTGCACATTATACTTCAGTGACTCCCCATAATTAAGGGGGTACAACTCTAAGTGTCTCAATCAAGCATCATAGGTCTTCTAAAAACTGTCCTGAACTACCTCCCCAACCAATACTCATACATTCTCTGATGGCTACTTCTGATCTTCAATAATCACATACACATGTATCTCAACTTTGCAACTATAATCAAATAATGTTCTCTACTCCTGGAATGCTCTCCTTTTTCCTTGACTATCTACTTTTTTCAAAGCTACCATCAGGTCCTCAGCCTTGTCATTTTACTAATCACCCTTTCCCAGGGATAAAAACTTCTATGGAACACATTGGTTTTGTCATACATTTGAAGACTACTAAACACTGCCTGCCTTTCCATCCATCCTTCCATCCATTTATTTAATGAATATGTTTTTAAAAACCTACTATTACTAAACATTAATCTAGGCAGTAGATAAGCAAAGTCTTTACTTCTATTCTGGAGAGACAGAAAATTAATAAATAAATATTTTTAGGTGAGAATGAGCACTATGAAAAATAAAGCAGAGTAAAGACATAAGTCAAAGTGACAGTGCAGGTGTGTGATCTATTTTACAAATGATGATCAGGAAAGACTTCTTCACTGAAGCAATATTTGAGAAATAAATGTGTGCTAGGCAAAGTAGCTGTGATGTGCAATAAAAAGTGTCTACATATTTCCATTGAGGGGGAATATCATATGCAAATCTCCAACAAGATAGTCTGTTGTCTAGGAATTCTGCAGAATTATTCTCTAAAATACTTATCCAAAAGATTTCTATAGGGAAGACTTGTCCCTTTTTCTTCAAATAAAGTAATATATCTAGTAGAATTTTACCTGAGTGGAGGTCACAACACTGGCTCACAGGGCCTCCCGGATTGCTATAAAGGTAGTCTGAACCTATATTGATTTCCTTTGGGCAAATAGGAAAATTCTTGGTCTCTCTCTAAATCTCATTTATGGGAAATCTATGCTACTTATGGAGCCCAAGATGATCCAAATACATGAAGTTTCCTACTTTCATATAAAGGCCGGATAACAATAAGGAGAAAGCCTAAACATGCCATGGCCATTGCTCTTAAAAGAGAATCAGGGAAGGGAGATACTTTGAAGATCACCTGTCTCCTGTTGTCTAAAATTTCCTTCTCATTGTGATGAAGAGAACCAAGGAGCTCTCTGGCTAGAGGATGAAAGAATCTCTAATTTCGGCAGATACTAAATTCCCAATAAATTAATATATAACTTTTGAGTGAATAAATGAGATATTCTATCATCCTCATGGTAATTAACCTTTTGCACTTGGATATCGAGTGTGACTCGACACGGTTAGCATCGGTAGCAGGAATCGAGAAAAAAGCAAGCGAGTGCAAAGGGTTAAATGTTGGAAAGAAATTAATATATATAATGATGGTCAACCCAATATATATTAAGGAAATATGGATTATAGAGCTAATTAATGTCAGGGTTTAAACATAGTTTCTTAGTTTGTGTTTGTTCTAAATTCAGTGTTTTTAATTTGGCTATAGTACAAATGCACTAACATGGGAAGTATTCTTTCTTATACTAGAGGACCGGTGCATGAAAATTCATGCACTGGAAGGGGGGGGGGTCCCTCAGCCCGGCCTGCCCCTCTCACAATCCGGGAGCCCTCAGGGGTAGGAGGCGACCTGGCAATCAGGGGAAGGTGACACCCCATCACACCTCTGCTGCTGCCACTGCTGGCAGCGCAAGCCTCGGCCGGCCCTGGTTACCTGAGCCTCTGGCAGCCCTGGGAGGCTGGGCAGCTGCCATCTGAGGCTTGCCTGCACCTTGGGCTGGCCCTGGGCGGCTGGGGGGCTGAGGGGACCAGGGGAATCTGGAGGCAGGTGCGCAGCAAGGCCAAGCCCGCCTGGGGGTGGGCCTGGCCTTGCCTCATGCCTGCCGTCCCAGCGGGGCTTAGGAGACTGGGCACCGCCATCTTGTGGCTGTGGGTGCTGCCATCTTTGAGAGCGTGGCAGTCAATTAACATATTCCCTCCTTATTGGCTGTGGGCACTGCTGTCTTTGAGGGTGGGGCAGTCAATTAGCATATTCCCTCTTTATTAGATAGGAGGATTTAAAATCAGTCTTTTATTTTTCTAGTATAAAATGTTTTGCCATTAGCAGGTCTATAGTACAAGCAAATCTACAATAACTTCATTTAACCTTCAAAAGTAATTCTCTATACAATATTTTATAAAATGATATTACTTTCTATTGACTGAAGATGTTTGAAAACTAAGAATTTCTGAAATTACATCATTAGAAGTCATTAAAATGAGATTCTGAAGCAATTTGAGGGAATTTTTTAAAATCAGAGATATTTTCTTTGTATCTCCCATATTTCTTCTTGTTTCTTTCATTTCCATATTGAGTCACCAGGCTTGCTCACATCCTGAATTAATTTCTTTTCATCTTCCTTCTATGTTGAAGCTATCTGTGTAATTGTCAGTACGTCACTACTCCATCTTCATTTCGCAGATGACTAACCTGAATGAATGACTTGACTTGGACTAAGTTGTTAGCCTGGGTATACTTTGAGCTCTCAGCTGGAAAAGCACTGGCCGATGTAAGGTGTAATTACAATTTACAGCCCCTTACTCTGCAGCATGTTGCTTAGCTACTAACTCGCCCTCCATGTACACTGATCTACACTTCCCCTTCTGGGCTGTATCTCCTTACAAAAGTTATTATTTGGATACACCTCACTGTTACTCTTGTCTTCTCCATATATGAAAATGAATAATTTTTATGGCAAATTTATTTTCTAAAAAGGTGAAAAAAATCCATGGAGGAAAGTGTCAAATCATTTTTAGGGCTCTTTGTTTTTAAAACGACATGTCTGCCACATCTTTAATATTTGTGCAGTGCTACAAAATGTTCCTCGTAAAATGATGCATGTGTAGGTTTGAGCTCATTATGAGTAAAGCTTTAAATTAAATTATTATAAGTGGTTTTAGAATATACCAATAATGCATTGACCATCTGTCTTCTCGATTGCATTTCTCAGTAGCTGACTCATAAAAAGAAATTCCTATCAAATTCAGCAAATGTATAAATAACAGTTGATAATGTTTTTATTCCTAAAAAAGTTAAATACTAAAATATGTTATGGTCTTTTCTGTTTTCCCTTACTGAGTCATATCATAAATAAGAGAATTTTATGTAATGTATTTTGTATCATTAAGAAGACTGAATCTAAATGGGGAAATAAGATTTAAAGAAATTATATAAAAGTGTATGCCACTATATTATTAAGGGAATAATAGAATGATTCATAGCCTTGAAGGTGTGAAGCACTCAATATTAGAAACAGACTCCTTGAGGTCAGGCTAATCTGGTAAGGCTTCAGAGAGTAGGAAAATGAAAAATTTTATGTGAATGAAATATTAGATGAGGAATGGCAGAAAGTAATGGCAATAGCAGGAAGCAGATCTTTACATGGTTGAACAATACAGAAATTAATCTAGAATGGTAAAGAGATAAGCTATGTGAATTAAAGATTTTGTACCAGGATGATGTGAGATGATGTCAACTGATGAAGTTTAACTACCAGGCAGATTAAAAATTTGAATTTAACCTGCAAAAGTGAACATTATTTTTTCATGAGCATTTTAAGTGGCATCTAATACTAATGGGAAATGTTTTCTATTCACTTAGTGAGCTGTAGACATGGAGGGTTGCTGTGGTAGGTTGTGAATAAAATACAGATTTGGGCATTTTATAAGGCATACTAAAAATAAGCAGAAATACTACCAAATAATTTAAAAAATGAGAATGAATTTAATTCTATCTTACACCTTTATTAAATTGACTATACTATATCTATAGTCACTAGTTGTATAGTAATATTACTTGGGGTAAAGTTTTCTGAGGTTATATGTCACCAGCTGTACAATAAAAATAAAAAATATGTAAATGCAAAATGTAATATGTATTTGTTTGATAGCCCTAAAGATAAATTATTGGCCACTATTTGGTTTAATACTGTGGCATAGATTATTGCAACTCACCATACCTTATCTGCTGCCCTACACCCCCAACTTCCCCTATAATTAGGTTAGGATAATAGGACTGGTTCTGGTCAATGGATTGTGAAAAGTGATGTGTAATGTATATTTCTTCTAGGCCAAGACAATCAAGATTATGTGTGCTCTTTTCATTCTTCATGTCCCCTTGCTACAGCAACCTTGAAGGTCACATGCTGAGATGAGGACATGACAAGATGAAGCAAGCACGGGTTTCCAAGTCTCCAGTGGATGGGAGTCCTCCAAAAGCTTCATAAGGAAAAAGTAAGCTCTTCCTGTGTCAAACCAAGAGTTCACAAGCTATGATCTATTGGCCAAATCTGGCCTGCAGCCTATTTTTGCATAGATTTCAAGCTAAGAATGTTTTTTACATTTTTAAATGGGGGGGAGCCAAAAAATAATATATTCTGATACATGAAAATCAACTATAGTGTTCATAAAGTGTTATTAAAACATGGATGCTCTCATTTGTTTATATATTGAGTATGGCTGTTTTTGTGCTACAACAAGAGTTGAGTATTTGTGACAGAGACCATCTGGACCACAGACCCTAAAATGTTTACTATTTGACTCTTTATAGAAACATTTTGGTGTCAATGCTCCCCACATCCTAGGCACCCATGAGATGGATCCCTGTCATCATATTGTTACTAGTGATTCCTGCCTTCTGTCCAATGATAGCTGATGAGATGAGAGTTGAAAATCACCGAAACTGAACAAATACAATGATCTCTGCCATAAAACTGGAGTACAAGTTTAAATTCAAGAGATTAGGAAAGACTTATGAGAACAATATAATTTGGGAGGTAAATTCGGCCATTGCCCAACATGTGCTCAAAAAAGCAGCAATACGAGCCAGGAAATCCCACCAAGAAGGAGGGAGAGAGGCGCTTTGGGTTCTCCACTATGTCTCCTGTTCTCAGGTCCAGGCATGCCATACTGCTCCTTCTCTCACATTCCACCAAATTCCCCTTTACTTTCATTTTTAAAACTCCAGTTAATTGATTCATTTATCTGCTTGAACCAGCATGAATGATTTTTTTACTTGAGAATGGAAAAATACATCCAGACACTAACCTCAAGATACATTTAATTAAAATTCCCAGAAAATATTTATCAGTATTTAATAGGGAAAAGCTCTAGGGGAAAGAAGATGAACTGTCCTAGAGATAGCACTAACATCCTGGAGATATCCTAGAGAATTTTGCAAAGTTTCTAATAAATTTAACATAATGTTATAAATAAGTTTTATACTTTATTTTTCCTTTTATAGTTTTATTAACTAGAGATATTTTCTGTATGAAGTTGTTTGACCCCCAAACTTTCTTGCTGTATGATTTTTAATCCTCTCCCAAGAATATGTTTTTACTGATTGAGAGAGAGAGAGAGAGAGAGAGAGAGAGAGAGAGAGAGAGAGAGGCTGCCTCCCATACATGCACCAACCAGGGATTGAATCTGAAACCTTTGGTGTACAGGACGACACTGCAACCAACTGAGCTACCCAGCCAGGGTCTTGCTGTATGATTTTGTAGAGTCACTTAAGCATGTAAATTTCTAAGAGTCAGCTTCATTCTTTAATGAGGAGTAATACTCCATAAGTCTAATAACAGCATTTCTTAACTTGAAGTTCATGGATTAAATTCAGCAGTCCTAAATTCTCCTGAATATTGTAAGCAAAATATATATGTACATATTTTCATTTTTTATTTAGGGAATACAAAGCTTTCATCAGTTCCTTAAAGGGAACCATGATGTAAGACAGTGTTGAGAAACATAAACCTAAAGAATCATCATTAAGATCAATGAAAAAAATATTGTTATTAACATACATAAATAGTACATAGTACACTTGACAAATGCTTGTGTGCTTCTCTTTCTCCTTTCTCATTTAGTCAGACCTCACCTATATGAGCTTTATTCCCCCAATTATGTTACAATTCTTTTACTGGCAAAGACTACCTTATAGTTCCTTATATGACTTGACTTCCATTGCAACTAAGTACAATAGAAGACTGCTACAGATTGAACATCTGTGCCTCCCAAAATTTCCAATATTAACACCTAAATCTCCAATGTGATGGTATCAGGAGTTGGGACCTTTGGAAAGTGATTAAGTCATGAGGCTGGAGCACTCATGAATGGGTTTCATGCCCTTGTAAAAGAGACCTCACCTTTCTGACATGTGACAATATAGGGGAAAGACAGCTGTCTAGGAACCAGGGAGTGGGTCCTGTTTAGACACCACATCTATCAGCATCTTGATCTTAGACTTCTTCTTTTTAAAAATCTATTTTTAAATAAGCAGTGTATTCACATGGAACAAAATCCAAAAGGTGCACTTTATTGTATCATTGAAATTTGCTAAAAGAGTAGAATTTAAATATTTTCAACAACAACAACAAAAAAAGATAAACATGTGCAGTGATGTGTAAATTAACTAGATCTTGGACTTCTCAGCCTCCAGAACTGTGAGAAATGTCTGCTATATATAAGCAATCCAGTTTATGGTATTTGTAATAGCAACCTGAATGGACTAAGACAGAACCTATTAAGTATTTATTGAAAAGATTGCCAAAACAGTCATCATGGATATATGCATGTGTATGTATGTGTGTGTGAAGAATTATTTTTAATATCAAATGGTTCTTTTCCTTTCCATGTTTTTTCATGCAGCTTTTTAAACATGGAATAAAAGGTTCATTTAAAACTTGAACCAAAATCCATCACCAGCTCCTTCTGTCTTTCTCTTTATAATCCTATATAATAAAAGCCTAATATGCAAACCCACGGAGCGGCGGAATGACCAGCGGAACGACTGGTTGCTATGATGCACACTGACCACCAGGGAGCAGGTGCTCAACGCAGAAGCTGCCCCTAGCCTGCAGGCCCCAGGCCAGCCAAGGTGGGTGCCAGCGCACGCCCCCCGCCCCCCAGTCGCCCCGTTGGAAGGCAACTGCTGGTGGCAGTGGGGGGGTGGAACCAGTGAGTGGGCGGCACCAAACTGGCCAAGGCGGGTGCCACTGGGGGCCCCCCGATTATCCCACTGGTCACTCCACAAATTGGCCCTGATCGCCAGCCAGGCCTACGGACCCTTACCCATGCACGAATTTGGTGCACCGGGCTTCTAGTATTTTAATAATACTTGTATTCTGAGAGTGAGAAGGATATCTTTACACAAGTAATCTCATAAATAACCTACTTTTTCCTCAAAACTATAAAACTTTCTGGAAATGTGGAGAGAAAAGTTTTGGCAGCTACATCTCTTTACATTAATATCTATGACTGTATTCCCCTTTAAAACTCCAGGCATCTTCCCGTTGGGTTATTTCCCTCAGAAATGCTGTTGTGGAAATTCTCTGCCACTCAGCTGTCGCTGGCCTGCTCCCTTCCCTGCTTAGACTCCTCCAGTGACTCCTCCCTCTCTGTTGCTATGCAGTCACCCTGGGAGGCAGTGTCCCTGTGCAAGTGCTTTCCTTCCGCTGGATGGCCTCTTTAAACAGGTTTTTATTCGGCCATAATTTGAATCTAATTCTTTCCAACTCTTGGATTTTGACAAACTATTATAGTACACAGGACCTGAGATTTCTACTTTTTATTTGTGTAGGGTTTCTTTTCTAGGAATTCCCAAAACACAGTAAGAAATCAAAACAATCCAATTAGAAAATGAACAAAAGACACGAACAGACCTTTCATCAAAGAAGCTATATAGCTGGTAAATAAGCATATGAAAATATGTTCAACCATCATTAGCTATTAAGGAAATGCAATTAAAAATACAATGAAATATTACTATATACCTATCAGAAGAGCTAAAATGAAATAAACGTGATAATAGCAAATGCCGACAGGGAGGCAGAGAAACTAGGTCACTAGTATATTGTTGGTGAGAAATTAAAATGGTATGGTCACTTTTGAAAACAGTTTAGAAAGCAGCATAGAAGCTGCACACACCATATGACCAAGTAATTGCACTCCTGAGCATTAATCTCAGATAAATGAAACTTACGTTTATACAAAAACCTGGATGTGAATTTTGTGTGGGCTTTGGTTGTAATAGTGAAATACTAGAATCTGATCAGATGTTCTTCGACAGGTGAGTAGTTAACAAATTATGGCACATATAGAGCCTGGAAAGCTACTCAGCAGTAAAAAGACACAAACTATTGCTCTCCTGGAAAACTTGCATGAATCTTCAGGGAATCATGCTGAGTGAAAATGCCAATCCCAAAAGGTTACGTATTATGTGATTCTATTTATATAACAGTTGAGAAGTGAAAAAATTGTAGAGATGGAGGATAGATGAATGATTGCCAGGGTTTGGTAACCCTGGGTGTGGGGGGAGCTGAGAAGGGGGCTGCAAAGAGGTGGGTGTAATTATAAAAGGGCAACAGGCGGGGTCCTGTGGTTTTGAAACTGCTCAGTATCTCAACCATAAGTGGTGGGAACACACACTTATATGTTGTGAAACTGTACAGAACTGAACACATACACACACACACACACACACACACACACACAGATGAGTACACACAAAACTAAGGAAATCTGAATAAGATTAGTGGATTGTGTCAATATGATATTATGGTATCGTTTCACAAAAGGGTCCATTGGAGAAATCTGGGCAAAGTGTCTACTGACCTCTCTGTATTATTTCTTACAACTACTTGTGAATCTATAATTGTCCCAATAAAAATGTCAATTTTAAAAAATTTTGATTAAAATATCCAACACTTACAGAAAAGACATCTTATGGGAATTATCATTTGCTTGATTCAATAAAGAAAAATATTTTTAACCTCATAAGAGGATCATCACAGTAATTCTTTAACTAAACTTTAAAAAATATATGTGACATGTAAAGTTTTTTCCTATAGTAAACTCACAAGGAGATACACCCAGTGTTTAAAGTGAGTTGAGCATCTTCTTACTTTACTGTCATTAGAGAGCAGACAAGTCTCACTCTAATGATTTCTCTGCAAGTATTCTATTTACAAAATGGACCCAGGATAATTGCTTTAGTGTTAGTGAAATCTCTAAATTCTATCCTGAAATGCTAAGGAGAGTTGAAGAGACTTTTGAGCATCATGGGATTTTCTCCAGGGGCAGGTGGCCAGCCCTGCAGAAATGCCCCGATGCCCCAGCCCAGGGTCCTAGCACTGAGGCCACAGTAGAATGCTTAAATGGTAACAGACAGGAAGCATGAGCTCTGTGGGCCCCCAGAACCTTTCCAAATTGTCATCTCTACTGTCGGTGGACTCCTTTCATGATGTCCTGTTTCCTTCTGGAGTGCCTTTTCCTCTGCTATTTGGGGATTAGAACGGTTGAGTATGAAACAATATATTTTTTTCTTGGGTCAAATGTCTTTCACCTGGATACACACTTCCAAAACTACAAATGTGATCATTTTGCAAAAATTTGTTCAATGTTCATAATTGACTATCTTTGTAAGTAAAGTACCCTTTTTTATTGTTTTTAAGATGAGATCTGAAGTGAAGATGCTGACGTAGGTATATTTTCAGATAGTACAGAAAACTTCTTGTTGAAGAGTTTGGGTATATTTCTAGGGCACTTTGGGCCTCCACGCACCTGCCCAAAATAAAAGGTTCAAAGCTTCCTGTCATTGCTTCCCTGAGCCCACAGACATCTGTGGCTAAACATGCAAAACCATGACTGAACTGAAGCACCACAGAGACATCTACTGGTTGGTTTCTTTTCTTCCGGTCTGGGTTTTTAAGAGCTTATTTTCTTCCCATAAGAAAAGGTGACTAACCACATCATCTGGCATTGCATAGAAGCACTGAATATACGCTATGCAGACAATTATATTGCCCAATCACCTGGGACGATTAATCGGAAATCTGGAGGGACTGAAGTGCTCACAGTCCAATCTTCTCACCACATGCACTCCACTGGTTTTTATAGGGATTCTGACAACCAAGATGGCAAAGAGCCAACCCTGTTAAATCCAGCCTGCGAGGCAGGGGGTGGGTACAAACAGGGCAATGCACAAATATGACCCAATTGGAAAAATACGTACATGGCATTCTAGTCTTTACACAGCTTATTTCCTATAGCTCAGTAATAGGCAATAATTCGGAAAATAGATAATGATTAGAAATACTTGTTTGGGACATATTCTTAGACTCACATCAGCAGCTGAGAAACTAAGGTTTATTTTTAAGAGGGAAGACCAGTGTCAAGTGTCAATTCCATTGGGCTCCCCCCTGGAAGAGGCTGACCCCTTGGACAGAAAGGGATGGTGGCTTTCAGGTCCCTGTTTCGTGATACGTTTGCGTTTTATAAACCTACTTTTCCTTGTCTAGGATGTTTCAACTGTTGTTCGGTACTTTAATACTTTATATGGACATCTTTGGAGACCTGGCTGTTTTAAGTTTCACTAGAGAGAATATTTTACCTCAAATACAATTGTGGAGAACAAAGATGGCATAAGCTGAGCTGTGTGATAGCGGATTGAATTTTGATTCAATAATAGAATGAATTTGGAACATATGAGGTGGTTCATGGACCTTAGGTACAATTGAGCTAGACATTTGACACCAAGTTATGATTTATTCCTGAGACTGTCCTCTCTGGCTTGCCTACACAAGGAAAAAGCATAATTTTATGCTAGAACCAAAGACAAGAACATGAACTGTTGAGCAGATTTCATATAAAATATATTTCCATTGATATAGAAGAGAATGATATTGATTTGCAAATGAGAAATAAATAGATAAAGGAAAAGGTATCACCTTTCCTTTGTTTTCTTAAAAATCCACTTCAGAATTTATCATATGCCATAAACATCAGCTATGAGGTAGGATTCCTATTGTTTTCACTGCTTACGAAAGCAGCGTAGCTCATTGTAAAAATTCAAACCCCTTATTATTCCATCATTTCCCATAATAAACCAAAATGGCCAAATTTGCTATATATTCTTTTGGTGTTCATATGCATATACAAACATGCACATCTACATACAAGCAAAAACATGAAAACACACCATAGCACTCTTTTGTTATCTTTTTTCTAAACGAATTGTGTGTAGGATATATTTTTTTGTAATACAGATATAACTACTTCATCCCTTTAAAATGCATTCTCTATTCACCCATACATTAGCTTTCCTCTAATTTCCTCTTTGAGAGGATAGGGTTCTTTGACCCACAGCATAAACAGAGGGTTTGGTTTTCCTGTTGAGGGTCTTTCCCCATATCTTCTCATTTTAACACAGATCTCCCTCTCTTACTATCTGTTGCCACCTACAAATGTTTCTTTACATCCAGCATGTTAGGTGGACAATCCTCCCTTCTTGGTATGATGCCATGATTCATTCTCTCCCTTGTCTTAGAGAGTCATTCAACAAGTATAGAGTGCTGACTATATTTCAATCATTACATAGACATGAGTCATCAAAATAGACATGAGCACTGCCCTCTTGAAGTTTATAATGGTGTACATATTTCTTTTAAAAAATATATTGTTGACAATATTACAGATGTCCCCCATTTCTCCCCTTGGCCACCCTCCTCCCCTCTCCCCCTGCACCCAGCCCCAGCTCCTCCCCAGGCCTTTACCACACTGTTGCCTATGTCCATGGTGTACATATTTCTTGATTAAAAGAATGTATGAAGAAACCAGAAAACTGAAGCTTAAAGGAAATAAGGCACTTGCCCGGAATAACTCAGCTAGTAAATGGCAAGCTGTCATATCATCACACTCCACTGATTTAAATACCTTTGTTTAAAGTATCTATTCATCCCCCCCCCCTTTTTTTTTTTTTTTTTTTTTTTTTGTTAATCCTCACCGAAGGATATTTTTAGAGAGAGTGGAAGGGAGGGAGAAGGAGAGAGAGAAAGAGAAACATTGATGTGAGAGAGACACATGGATTGGTTGCCTCCCATATACACCCCAACTGGGGCTGGGGATTGAACCTGCAACCCAGGTACTTGCCCTTGACGGGGAATCGAACCTGTGATTCTTATGTGCATGGGGCGATGCTCCAACCACTTAGCAACACTAGCCAGGGCTCTACTCATCTCCTTTTGAAAAAACTCAAAGGGAGAGATGTTCCTTCCTGACCCTACTGAATGCCCCAACTATGAATTTTCTTTCCAGAACCCCTGTGGGCTTGGGACATACATTTACTAAGGCTGGTGCACTTACCCCCACTCCCCCCCCCCCCCCACCGCCAAGTCTCCCAGAATAGCTGGAAGGAGGGAAAGTATGGCAGGAAAGGGGAAGGTCTCATGTTTCCACGTCCAAAGTACAGGGATAGCCGCAGAGTTCTCTATGTTTTATATTTTAATATATTGTTTTTAATGTGCTTTTCTTCAGGAATGCAGGTTTCGTTTCCATAGTGGGCCATTTACATCAAGCACATGTAACCCTTCCAAAAATATATACTAATTTTCAGAAACAATTTCTTATACCTAGTCATAGAAATATCTCACTACTCTTGTAATTTCTGTGTATTATCAGTGAGGTCATGTGTCTTCCCAACCATTTCTATCCATTTGTTGTTGTTTTTTCTGACGAGCACATTTATGTCCTTTGTCCACGTTTCTTTTTGCTCATCTATAAGTATCTCATTAACTTGCAAGTACTCACTAAACACAAAAAACATTTTTAAATTTTTAGCATATGTTGAAAATATTTTTCTCAGTTTGTTGTTGACTTTGTTTCATTGTGTCTTTTCTGTGTCAAAATGTAAGGACTTGCATGCAGTGCTATTTGCTAATATTTATCTCGACAGCTTCTGAGTTTTGACATGGGGTATACGGTGTCTCTATAGAAATATAAACTAATTTTGTTTCTAATTTTTAATGACAAGAGATGGTATAATATGGTCAGCATATTCTTACTCCATAGCTATCACAGTATTTAGAAACTGCTCAGGAAATTTCACTTTAGTTCTTTCCTTAAATTCTTACAGAGGTGAAGCCTGTCAGAGATGGATTTGGGGCGTGGCCTTGAATCTAGAGAATATTAAAAGAACTTCCTGGAGATCTAATGTACAGAATGGTGGTGCTAGTTAATAATACTAAACTGTATACTCAGAATTTGCTAAGTGTTCTCAACACACACACACAATAGTAACTATGGGGAATTATGGATATATTAATTAGCCTGATTGTGATCATCATTTCACAACAAATATGTACATCAAATCATCCCATTACACACCTTAAATACATACAACTTTCATTTGTCAATTATACTTCAATAAAGCTGGGGAGAAAAAGGAACTCCCTACGTTGGAAGAGAAAATCAGTAAAAGATAAAAAAAAAAAAATACAAGGGAAGTATATGAATAAATAGAGAAGGTGAAAGATGTTATTCTCTCCTACTTTCTCAGATGGTCTTGGGTGTGTGACCCACAAAAGCAACCCCATGTGTGACCAATGAATCTCCCAAAGCATTCTGGGGTCTGTGTTGTCAGCCATTTCAATGGCCAATTAGCACACAATTGATTGGATTAGGCATGCAGTCGTCTAAATTAGACTTTCAGTAATCTGACTGACCATGTTAGACCCTGTGCAACAGACTCCCTCAGGCTAACGCTGAGGACTTCAAACTGCGAGAAAAGAGGCTGTACACCAGCACCACAGACTTTCCCAGGACAAAGCAAGTCAACAAATACAGACCGCAAAGACTACTCAGGATGGAGAGGCCGTGGAACAAGGGTTTTGCTTTAAGCCCAATTTCACCCCATGCTGCCTATGTTACTTTAGATAAGTTATTTAAGTCCATAAGCCTTAGTGTCCTCCTAAGATGGAATAGACAGATTAATATCTCTATTTCACGAATGTTTTATTAAATTAAGTAACAATGTCTATAGTGGTCCTAGATTATAACCAGATGTGCAGCAAATTCTTGCAAAGCTTCTTCATGAGCTTCTCTTTCTATCTTCTATTTATGTTTCATAATCTCAAGGCCTCATCATTTTATTATCCATTCAAAAAATTGTTTCTGAGTGCCTACTTTGCATAAGACACCATGCCTTGGGCTACTAGACTGGTATACCATTGAATAAAACACGAGTTTTGCTCTTAAAAGAAGCTCATAGGTTAATTAGAGAGATAATAATAATAAAAGGCAATATTCATTGGGAAATTATTCTGTGCTAGATGCTTAATTCTCCTTAATTTTCACAGCTACCCTAAATGCTACATGCCATCTTTACCCACGTTTTACAAATGAATAAAGCAGAATTAGGAAACGTGTCCAAAGTCACGTAACCTGTAAGTGTCTGAGCAAAGATTCAAACCCAGATTTCCATAAAGTCAGAGCCCAAGTTTTTAACCAGGCTTAAGGACGCTGGTATACTAAAAAGTAATGTGGAAAGTGACATGAGAAGTACAAATAGATTTGCAGGGAAATTTAGAGGAAGGGCTGACCACATTTGGCTACAAGAATCAGGGAAGACTCCGCATAGGAGATCTTGGAGATAGATCTTAAAAACGATAACATATTAGCCTGTGCTCTGCCAAGGTTGTATTTTTCCTTTCTGCAGGAATGATTTCAAGTGATACCGGGGGTTTATCCAATGATAAACCAACATGAGTAAAACATAGCCTTGAAAGCTAAGTGCCCACTGCTGTGAAATAAATGTTCTTGTCCTAGGCCTCCAAATGCCAAGCCTGGGAAGTGGAAATTTTCCATAGAGGAGCCAATGCTATTTCTTCCTTGACTGACCATGGGTGGAGGCCAATCTGTTATCTCTCTCAACATGTTATCTGGTAAGATGGACTATGACGAGCTGGTAGTGATGTGACAGCCTGACCACTGTGTAAACAACTACAAAGTGTTGCTCTTGGAACCATGCAAAATAATCTCCTTGAAACCAGGGTTTCCCATAGAGCCTTGGAAAGAGAAAAACGAGGGTTTCTCTAACCAGGATAAGCTAATATTTTTGTGGAAAATATGTATCACAGGACTTTTGATCAACACTATTAAAAAAAAAAAAGGAAAAACTCATGGACACAGACAACAGTATGGCAATTGCCAGAGGGAAGTGGGGTAGAGGGAGATAGAAAACAAAGGGGGGGATAAGTGATGATGGAAGGAGACTTGACTTGGGGTGATTAACACACAATACAATATACAGATGATATATTGTAGAATTGTACACCTGACACCTGTATCATTTTAGTAACCAATGTCACCCCCAACAAATTCAATTTTTGAATTTTTTTTAAAAAACCCACTGTGATGCTATTTACTTAATGTAATGCATTTCACAGACTAGGTCCTATCAGGTGACTAGTTATGGATATAGAAGGGAACTCATTCCAGTCCTATTCTTGCCCCTCCCTGGGTTGTAGATTTTTAATACCTGCCAGAAGCCATGCCAGGGCTTTCATTGTTTTTGATTTCCCCATTTCCACCCATGATTGAGTCCTGTAGATGTCCCAACTGGAATTTCTACAGACTGACTCTTATTAGGCTCCAAGGTGAGAAGGCAAAACTCTTGTCTACTTGTCTTTGCTACCTTTCCTGAGGCCCTTAGTCTTGCTGATTTGAAGCAGACATTTGTGGCTGACTATCGCCCACTTGTCCCCCTAACTCTGGCCTCCCTGGAGGCCACACACACATGCCTTGCTCAGCCCTGCATCATTATCTTTTATTTGTTGCATCTCTGTGTTGACTTGAACTCCCTTCTTTGCTGGTTGTCATTCTCGGGAGCACAGGTTCCCTGTGCTGCTTGTGTTTGTCTCCTCAGCCTGTACTGGTGAGATGGATGGAGGATCCAGCTGGTCATCTATCTGATGTTGAACTCAAAGTTGATTTCAGTGCAAATAATATTATTTTCAACTTAACTACCTACAACTTCCATGTTGTGGCATACAGTATCCATGCATTGGGCATCAGTTTGCAAATATGCACTCAGATGAACAAGAAATGTCTTATTATTTTATTTTATTTGCATAAAATACAACAAATAAAATTTATCCTAAGTCCTTGTAGCACTTGGCTGTTGGGAAATGCAACCACATCACTACTGGGCTTCCTTGCTTTTCCCCCTGTGTCTGCAGTCAAAATCTGAAGGAAATAAGTGAGAAAGCTCTTATATTTGTGCTTGAGATTGAAACAGGAATTTTGGGGGGTGAAATAGGACAGGTTTAGGAAATTTAGAAATTTTGGAAATTAAGGGGCCCATGGAAGAAGCACAGGGCTGCAGAGCAGCAGAAGGTGTATTTCCATAGAATCGGGAAGCTGAAAAGCTGCAACAGGTATATTTCCATAGAATAGGGAAGCTGAAAAGCTGCAACAGGTATATTTCCATAGAATAAGGGAGCTGGGAACAGCAAAATGTCTATATTTACAAAATAAAGGGAAGGAAGCCCTTCATCCAGAAGGAGAAGAAGAAAGCCCAAAGGGAATAGGAAAACAATAAGGAAGGAGGGGGGAGAACCCCTCCTGCCATGTGAGGAAGGGAATAGTGACCAATCAGAGGATCTCAAGGCACCAGGATCTGCAGCCTTTATAAGCCATAGGAAAAAGGAACTCAGTGGGACTCTTTCCCCCTCCCCATGTGGGAGTCTGTACTTGTTCTTCAATAAATCTCCACCTTTGCTATACTACCCTCTGTCTGTGGATTCATTCTTCGACTCCAGCCGACAAAGAATCCGGGTCCAGTCCAAAAATTCTGTATCAAGATAAAATATTTTGAGCATAGCATATGCTCAATAATATGCAAGAAAATTCCAACTCGACTGAGAACAAGGGGCTCACCGGGAGGGAGGACACAGAGCAGAGGGAAAACTGCACCCTGGAGGTCCTAAGAGTTAGACCTCCAGTGCTTTGGGGAATGCAGATTCCTGAGACCCATGTTCAGAGATTCAAATTCTGTAGGTCTGAGCTTCCATCCACGAATCAGTGTAATTAACAGATATTCCAGGTGATTTGTTCACGGGCCACAGAGTGAGAAACGCAGAGACAATGAGACTATTAGAGCACCCCTTCCCTGGATATGAGAAAGCTGTATCCTAGAAGGTCAATCAAAAAGTCTGCGGTAAGAAAGATCAGAGCTAGAGATAGAAGAGACCAACTCAATACAATAAAAAGAATTTAGACTGAAAGTAATAGGGGTGGGGGGATGGATGAGGCTGGCAGACCGCAGCCCCATTAGTTTTAGCAGCATAAGTTTGTTTACAATTTTGTTTTAGAGTAACCTGATCTAGTCTTCTACCCATCACTCACTGCTCCGATACTACTCTATTGCCAAAGATGTGGTAAGCCCTTATGTTAAGTGTTTATGGGCAGACTAGCTTCATAGTTTCTCTACTGAAATTTTATGTGTAAAAATCTCCTTTTACACCATTTTATTCTAAGTCATCACTTTCATTCAGCAGGTTTTTCAAAGGGAAAAATCAAACATTATTTTTACTCTTCTACATTTTTAATCTGTTATTTGTACTTAAAAATGACTTTTTATTCTGAACTAATTTTAGATTTATAGAAAAGCTGCAAAAATAGTACTGGGAGTTTCCAAGCATTCCTTATCCATCTTGCCATCTTGAAATAGAAAAGCATCCGTGGAAAACCTGGTGAAGTTCAAATCAGGTCTTTAGTTAAGAATATTGTATCTTTGTTTGACACATTTAGTCTATCTTATACTAATTAATGTAAATAGAGGCTATAGAGATAACTGTGAAGTTTGCTACTTCCTTAACAGAAACAAATAATTATTTCTATGCATTAGGTTTATGCCTTAACCATATATATTCCTTTTTCTTTATCCCAGGTGCTGATGAAAAATTATGAGGATTTTTTACTCCTTAAAACTCTGAGATTATTGCCATTTTAAAATTGGGGAAATGGAAGCACAAAGAAGCTAAAGTAATTTGCCTCAAGATTACACATGATAATTAGAGCTGAGATTCATTAAAACCTAGGCTGTCTGGCTCCAGAGTCTACAATTTATGCTGTGTTACCATCATATTATACTGCCTCTAGTATCTACATAAAAATCCATAAATGTAGTAATGCAAATAATTGCATTATGGTAAATGCACAGTCTACTGTCATGAGAAGAAAAGCATCTTGGATTTTACTTGTATAATTTGAGATTCACACTCTGTAGTAGATTGAAAACAATAATAATCACCTGTAAGTGGAGGGAAATTATATGTACTAGAGGCCCGGTGTATGAAATTCGTGCGGGGGAGGGGGGGTTCCTCAGCCTGGCCTGCACCCTCTCTAATCCAGGACCCCTCTGGGTATGGCCCCTGCAGGATTGGGCCTAAACCCGCAGTCAGACATCCCTCTTGCAATCTGGGACCTCTGGCTCCTAACCACTCATCTGCCTGTTGGCCTGATGCCCCTAACTGCTCCCCTGCTGGCCTGATCGCCCCTAACTGCCCTCCCCTGCTGACCTGATTGCCCCTAACTGCTCTCCCCTGCCGGCCTGATCACCCCTAACCGCCTCTGCCTCGGCCCCTGTCACCATGGCTTTGTCCAGAAGGATGTCTGGAAGACATCCAGTTTAATTAGCATATTACCCTTTTATTAGTATAAATTCTGAGATACAGTGAAAAATCATAGCCTAGCTGTGCTAACATCTCTAGTCTGAAATGTCAGATCAGAACATTTCTCATGGATGTTCTTTCTACTACACTAAAAAGTCATAATCAATTATATTTTTAACCTGATTTATTGGAGACAGCACCAAAATAATCGCTTTGATCTCTGAAACTACCAGTAACTATAGCAATCACTGTGCTGGTGTTAGAAGTGGGGTATCATTAAGGATCTTAGCTGCAAGCAACAAAACTGACTCTGATTATCTAGGCAGGAATAGGATTTACTAGAAGCATATTAGGGGCTCACAGAATTAATGAAAGGCTGCTGAACCAGGCTGGTAAAATATGAGGGCCAAGGAGCAGAAACGCATCAACTTTTAGTAGGACTAGTCTACCCAGGCCGCCTTCTCTGGCAACTGTCTCCAGGCATCGCCACCATTGGAGGTATAGTCAGTCATCCCTTCTTCCTTTTATCATTTTCCATGATTCAGAGTCCCAGGTGAGAGTATCTAATTGATGGAGCATTGGTTCTTTGCCAGCGCCTGCTGCATGATGGGAGCCTACACTTACACAAAGAGGGTCTCCAGGATTAGGAAAAGTTTAGTTTCCTGAAAACCCAGATAAAGACCAAGTCAACTATAGGGTCGTGTTCAAGTTTTATGCTAATTCTTATCCACAAGTAGAATTCTACATGGATTTCTTAAAGATTAAAACAATGAACAGTCACAATATTTCTTTTGTCTAAATGAAAGAAATCCTTTCATGAAAATACACAATTTTAGAATTTCAAGGGTATTTGAGGACCTTCTCATTCAACCACACACATCAAACCAGAAACTCATTTATGATTGAATGACATGAAATGAATGAATGATCCTAATTGTATGATCTCCAACAGGTTACTTAACCAGACTGTACCTATTTTATATAATTCATGAGAATCAATGAGAACACTTCTTGGTACATAATAAGCATTCAATGATAATTTTCTTATGGTGCTATGATATTGTCCTCACCACCACTATCACTGTTGTCATCATCCACAACATCATGACCATCATCCAGCCATTGTTTGCCCACATCTAGTGAAAAATCAGTATCTCACAAGGCAATGCATTCCATTGTTGCATAACTCTCATTATTATGCTCTTGTCAGTTAAGAGAAAACCAGATTTTCAATACGTATGAACTCTAGTTTTCTGCATCCTTCCATATTTTCAACTAATATCCTTGACAAAAATGTCTTTTCTATCCACAGCACCTTCTATTTAACCAATGATGCTGAAATTACATTCAATAAATGATGTTTACAGATAAGTACACACATATATTCTATGTTGAGCTACACAAAGTGACCATTTAAAAAGGAATTTTGTGTAATAGTGACAGAATTACACTAGCACACTATTTCTGAAGCTAATGAAGAGCAAGCTTTACATAATTGACATCATGAATGTTATGCTAAAATATGCTAGGATATTTCACTAAAATATTTATTTGTAGTAAATCATATGCTCTCTAAACTAAGTAATTTTATAAGAAACTAGAGGCCCGGTGCACGAAATTCGTGCATGGGGGTGGGGGGGTGGTGTCCCTCAGCCCAGCCTACACCCTCTCCAATCTGGGACCCCTCAAGGGATGTCCGACTGCCCGTTTAGGGGGTGACCAGGCCGGCAGAGGAGGGAAGTTGGGGGCAAACAGGCTGGCAGGGGAGCAGTTAGACATCAATCAGGCTGGCATTGGAGTGGTTATGGGGTGATCAGGCTGGCAGGCAGAAGCGGTTAGGGGAAATCAGGAAGGCAGGCAGGCGAGCAATTGGGAACCAGTAGTCCTGGATTGTGAGATCCAGTGGGACCGGGCCTAAACGGGCAGTCGGACATCCCTCTCACAATCCAGCACGGGCAGTCGGACATCCCTCTCACAATCCAGGACTGCTGGTTCCCAATTGCTCGCCTGCCTGCCTTCCTGATTTCCCCTAACCGCTTCTGCCTGCTCCCCTGCCAGCCTGTTTGCCCCCAACTTCCCTCCTCTGCCGGCCTGGTCACCCCTGCCCTCCCTTGCAGGCCTGGTGCCTCCCAACTGCTCTCCCTTGCAGGCCTGGTCCCTCCCAACTGCCCTCCCCTGCTGGCCATCTTGTGGTGGCCATCTTGTGGTGGCCATCTTGTGTCCACATTGGGGCAGAATCTTTGACCACATGGGGGCATCCATTGGAGTGATGGTCAATCTGCATATTACTCTTCTATTAGATAGGATTATACTTGGTTATTAACATTTTACACTTAATAGCACTATCAACTCACTTCTTCTGAATAGCATAATTTAAAATTTTTGATTAATGATGAATATGTGTTGTGGAGTTTTAAATTATTTAATTTCTATTGTATTTATTTTAACTTTAATTTCAATAAAAGAGAATGATTATAAGCTATTTGGGTAACATTAAATTATTTCTCAGCTAATCAAAAAATAGTTATTTGATTCAATAGCAAACTATTTTAAGATTCAATAGCTATATCCTAATGTATAAAACTTTAAATTAAAATTATATACATTTAATGGTATTATAAAAAGAGTAATAAAATGCAACTAGCCTTTTTGTTGATGTTTAGTTTTTGTACACAACAAATTGGCCACTAGATGGCACTAAACAACTGCCAAAATTTTTCTAAGGACCTACTACATAGCAGGTCAAGAAAATAAACCAAAGAGCCTAATGATTGATGGAATTGTTGTTTCAGACATACAGACAGACCTATTCTCAAAATTCTTAAGCTGCGTGTAAGGTTATATTTAAAGTACAATTGGGAGCTATTTACTCAAGAAATATTACTCATGACAGTCATTTCATATATACAGTAGTCTCTCCTTTATCTGTGGGGGATACATTCCAAGTACCAAACTACCATATATAATGTTTTCTCCTATACCACATGCAAACCTATGATAAAGTTTAATATATAAATTAGGCACTGAAAGAAATTAAAAACAATAACTAATAATAAAATAGAATAACATACTGTAATAAAAAATTATATGAATGTGGTCTCTCTCTCTCTCTCAAAATATCTTATTGTCCTGTTTTCACCCTTCTTGTGATGATTAGAGATAATACAATGCCTAACTAGTGATATTCGTTTGGAGGTGGAGGTATGACAGCAAAACTAGCACAGATTTATTTTTTTTCTTCACAATTCCATGGATAGATTTGTTCTTACTGTAGATCCTAGCAGCCTCAGCTTATGATTTTTTTTCTTTCCTTAAATTGAGAACATTCACCTGTTCGCTTAAAGGAAGCTCTTTATGGCTTCTCTTTGGCGAATCTGAATTGCCAGCATCACTACTTTTGCACTTTGGGACCATTAGTAAGTAAAATAAGGGTTCCTTGAACACAGGTACTGGGAAATGGTGACTTTGGTCTGATGACCAAGAGGGCCATTAAGTGACTACATGGCGAAGAGCGCTAGTTGGAGGAGACGTGGATAAAGGGCTGAGTCCCATCCTGGGCCTTGGGAAATTTCATCACACTACTCAGAATGGCACACAATTTAAAACCTGTGACTTGTTTATTTCTGTGAATTTCCTTTTAATATTTTCAGACCATGGTTTATCAAGGGCAACTGACTGAGGAAAGTGAAACACGGCAACTACTGTAAATGAAACAGGGCAAATAGCTAGATATTAACAATTCAACACAAATGGTAACAGGTAAACAATCCTTAGGATTAAATTGCACTAATTCCCACCAAGATTCCACTATCCAAACAAGGCCTGGATTTCCTCAGTGCCCATGAGGAACTAGAGTTCACTAAATAACAGTAACAAAAAGAATAATGAAAGGAATTCCAGGAGCAACAATTTCATATAATTTGAACTGATATTTATAGTCACCAGCCCATATTGGACTAAGGGCTGGTGAGTAAATAGAAAAACATTTTCACTTCTTTAGGATATCCTATTATTTAGAATAATAATTTCCCAATGAATTTAGTTTGTTAACTCAGTGGTAACTGAGTTGTAGCTCAGGTCACAAAATTAGAAATATATATAACAAATCTAGACAAAGCCAAAACTTTCTATGAAAGCTCAAAGGTTTAAGAGATTTGCAAATTTGAGGCTATGTGACGTACTATAGAATTCCACTCTCATTTTGGTGCTGATAAGCCACAAAATGCCTAATCAAACACTATTGGCTTTGAAGGCACTACACTTACACGTCTTGCTCCCATTTTGTTGTATACAGGTGGGATAACATCTAATGGTAATAAGCTTGATGCCCTTTATTTTGCTCCAGCTGTCTGTACAGGCCTGGAATGAGGGCCCCTCCTAAAGGACTTATGAGGATCCCAAGGCCTGTCACTCATTCAGTAACCATACTCCCTATTGCCCTTTGTTTCTCCTCTAAGTTCACCCCACCTCTGCTGGGAACCTACGGGTCTCCCAGGCACTTGTGCCACCGTGCACCACCATGCATACCGGGCACTGCAGTTCACCATTACAACTGAGCCACTGAGGCCACGGAGACACCAAAGCTGTGTGGTTTCTCAGCAGCTCGCTGTCTCTGGGCTCTGGGCTAATTGCTGGGGACACAGGGTGAACCAGACAAGCAAGGCTCTTCCCTCAAGGAACTTACTGGTAATCATTATGTCTTTCCCTGCTTCTCTCTCTATCTGCTTTATCAATTCTAAATAAAAATTCTAAGGATGTGGTAACTTCCATTAAGTTCTCTCACTTGCATTGCAAACAGAAAAAAAATTAAGAAGTAAATGGTGTGTTTTGAATTTAGATTTAAGTTATGACTGTTTAATACTTAATATATTTTTCTAACTAATATCTAAAAATATATCTTTATTTGTAGTAGAAATTTGAGGGAAAGCAATTAAGAATACAAAGAACATAACACTCATGCATAATCCCACCTACCAGTGATAATTGCTGTTAATATTTTGGTGAACATCCTTAAAAAATGTTATGCATATATTTACATGTATTATCATTTCTTTCTATATATTTCAAGCCCAGATTAGTCTATTCTCTTACTTATAAAACTGTGATAGCCTGTTTGGCTCAGTAGATAGAGCATCGGCCTGTGGACTGAGGGTCCCAGGGTCGATTCCAGTAAAGGGCACATGACCCAGTGGACGGCTCCATCCCTAGTAGGGGGCATGCAGGAGGCAGCCGATCAATGGTTCTCTTTCATCATTGATGTTTCTATCTTTCTCTCCCTCTCCCTTTCTCTCTGAAATCAGTAAAAATATATTTAAAAAATTAATAAACATAAAACAAAATTGTGATAGAAATAGTACATACCTCATAGAGCTTTATGATTTGAATGAATTAACACAGGTAAAGCAATTGGAAAAGATCTGCTGCAAGACAAGCACATTTCCTTTCAGTCATATGGAAAGGTTTCCCTCCAGTTGGTTCTGTTAAAAAAAAAAAAAAAAAAAAAAAAAACAGAATCCAGCCAGCTACATTTGAAGATCTAATTGGCTTTATAAAGCAAGTCATTGATTGAGCAGCATCCCCTCTAGCAACTCAAAGGGTGCTCCAAGGGGGTTGCACAAAATGGAAGGTTTTTTTATAGCAAGAAGAGGGCTTGGGCACTATTAACAAAAGAAAAGAAAGGGTTATTTTTAGACCCGGACATCTTCTTTGGGGTAGGGGAGGGAGTGGAGGAGGAGATAGCAAGAGTTTTTATCATGCAAAACAGATTGCTTGTTCTTTGGTGGGGGCGGGTGGGGGGTGGGAGGTGGCCCAGTGAGATGGATGGAGACAGATTACCTTACTGATGCTTGACCAAAGAATTCCAGTCTGTTTGATTAAGATTACATTTCTGGCCCTAGCTGGTTTGGCTTAGTGGATAGAGCATCAGCCTGAGGACTGAAGGGTCCCAGGTTCAATTCCGGTCAAGGGCACATGCCTGGGTTGTGGGCTTGATCCCCAGTAGGGTGCATGCAGGAGGCAGCCAATCCTTAATTCTCTCTCATCATTGATGTTTCTATCTCTCTCTCCCTCTCCCTTCCTCTCTGAAATCAATAAAAATATATTTTAAAAAAAGATTACATTTCTGGGAGAAGCTGAAACTGCTATTAGATGAGGTATTAAATCTAGGTTTGATATCATGGGCTTTTGGCACAAGTGATGCCATATTGAGACTGTGGTTCTCTCTTTAACAGTTCAATTCTCACCTTTTTTCTTCTCTCCAGCTGCAGCTTGAGAAGAGGGGTCTATCATTTGCTTTTCCATCCCACTCTTCCTCAGTTGGGTTTCACTCTTTAGCTGTTGGGGCATAGAGAAGAGAGGGTAAGATTGGGGGGGTGGGCAAAATGATTCTTGCCTGGCAGAGGGAGAGAGAGACTGCAAAAATTGTCTGTGGGATGTTTTGGTTCCTCTGGGTGACACCTCTTGGCAGGTGCCACCCTAAAAAGAAGCTCTGTACTCATTAGTAGTCACTACCCCTTTCCCTCCCAACCCTACCAGCCCTAAAGAACAATTAATCTACTTCCTGTCTTTGTATAATTGCCTATTCTGGATATTTGATATAAATAGAATCACAAAATATAGTTCTTTTATAGCAGCTTCTTTCACTTAGCATAATGTTTTCCTGGTTCATCTATGATGGAGCATTACTTCACTTCTTTTTATCGCCAAATAACATCCCATTGAATAGCTATTTCAAACGTTATTTTTCCATTCATCAGTTGATGGGCATTTGGGTTCTTTCCATTTGGGGCTATTTGTGAATAATGCTGCTTTGAACTATGGGTGCAGGTTTTTGTGTAGACATATGTTTTCATTTCTCTTGGATACAGACCTAGGAGTAAAATTTCGGGTCAAATGGTAACTCTTTGTTTAACCTCTTGAGGAACTTCTAGACTGTTTTCCAGAGTATCTGCATCATCTTACATTCCCACCAGCAGTGTAAAAGGATTCCAATTTCAACACTGTCTTTTAATGAAGGAAAACAATGGAGATGCTGCAGGTGCATTTATTAACTGCTGTAATTGAGGTAAGCTTTTGCTACTTGCAGTGAGAGAAGATATTGGAATTCTCTCAGTTCATCAAGAAAAAGATTGCACCATACTAAAGTTCATAAACTGCTATCAGGG
Organism: Cnephaeus nilssonii; assembly: GCF_951640355.1. NCBI lineage: Eukaryota > Metazoa > Chordata > Mammalia > Chiroptera > Vespertilionidae > Cnephaeus > Cnephaeus nilssonii. The sequence continues at coordinate 39,139,793 of NC_137082.1, read as the reverse complement.
AGCAGTTTAGATCTTGAAACAATCTGGCTCAGATACAGAGAAAAAAATGAACATTTACACCTGTTTTCATTTGTAATTTAATTGTATCTTCTAGTCAATAGTTTTGGTTAAATAAAGACAGGAAACCTATTTTTATGTGCATAGCAATTATCATTTGAGTTTGTATTATTGTGAAGTTAGCAAACTATCAGAGATGTAGCTTTCCTTTGAAGTTAAAATTGGAAAAAAATATTTGAGTTTCAATGCATAACGTATCACTATCCATAGGGCCTAATTCCTAACGGATCCTTACACCACTGAAAATGAGCTTAACTTAGTATTGGTAATGATTTTATATTCTTTAAACAGAGAAATCAAATATAGCATCTTATGTTCCAGGACATTAGAAATCAATATAAAAGAAGATATCTGCATATTATATAAATGAATACAAAAATTAAAAGTTCATTTATCAAAAAAGATTACCTGTTCACAAGTCCTAATGAGAGATCCCATTTGGTGAGCATTTGGCTAATAACTCAGCAGCTGCAGAGCATTATTACTTAATCTAATTATTTCCAAGGAGACGTGATCTATGTGCTACAAACAAAAAATGCACGCAGAGCAAAGAAATAGGTGTTTATGTTTCTAACTATTCCAAATTACCCTCCAAATGTACAAAAACAATATTTACCTATGGGCCACTTGCATTCCCAATGTAATGCGAAGTCTACATCATCAGTGTCAAAGCATCTTGGAGAATGAAAGCAATTATGCAGATAATTAAAGAGAAAGCAATCATTTTGCCCCCCCCCCCCCTTTCTCTATATCCCTCCAATTATCAGAAAATTAGCACGAAATTTTTTTCTTTGAAAAAGTGAACTGTATGAGTAATTGTTTTAATATTCTGCTTGATTTTTTTCTAGAAAGTCATATCAAATGAGAATTCAATTAGGAGGATTTGTTTCCTACCCGAATTGTTAATATAAGGATTGATTGATAAAGCACCCATTCTTCATGTGGAGAAAATGATGTCAAGAGCTTCGACCTTCATGGGAATCAAATGGGACTGGAGATATGATTCTGCTAACAACCAAATGATTGTTTATTAGTTGTTTCCTGGACCAAAAATAAGAGCTATGGAAACCAGTTTTGTGACAATTGGGAAATTTGGAAAATGGATTATATTGTGGCAGTATTCTTTTATATTCTTATATAACATGATGATATTGTGATTATCTCTTTGGAGAGACAAGCTGAAATATCAAGTGTCAGGCTATCTATATTTTCTTTTCAAATGGTTCAGGAAAAAAAGTCTGGAGGTAAAACAAATGAAATCAAATGATGACACTGGGAGAATCTTGGTCAAGAATAAGTCGATGTTGCTTTTGTTCCATTTCTTGAAGGTTTGTCCTTTTTTACAATAAAATATAATTTGGGGAAGGGCTGAACGGGCTGCAGGTGGGAAATCTAAATATCCTTGAAATCCGTGTGTGTGTGTGTGTGTGTGTGTGTGTGTGTGTGTGGTGAAATCTTGTTATGTAGCCCATTGTGAACTGTCCCTCTTTAAGTTACTATAACTCTTTCTGGCTATCCACTGAATTAGCAATTAGTCATATTCTGCTCCCAATAAACATCTGTTAATTTGATTGATTGATGTCAGTTTGAAGTTCAAGCAATGAGTCTCTAACAAAGGTTTTGTAAGAGCTGATGATAACAACAATGATGACAACAGCAGCTGCCATTTATCACACGCTCATTGTGTGCCTGGCATAGAGCTAAACATTTCACATAAAGTACATCATATGACCATACTTACTTTTCATGTAGAACCCTGGATTTTCCAACAATTCAAAAAAAAACAAAACACAAAACCCCGATTTGCTTCAGTAAAGCAGTTCTTTAACTATGGCGTCACAAGCTGGAGATGTTTAACGGAGGCTGTGTAGCTCTAAAACCCAAAGATAAGCCATCTCAAGAGCAAAACTATGGAGACACAACTTGTGGAGGCCAAGTTAGTGGTTCTCATTGTATGTGGTGATTTCAGGACAAGCTGCAGTGGAATAACCCTGAGGCAGTCACCGCACCAACCCATCAGAGTGCTGGGCCAGACGCTCCATAGGCCCTAAATTTTCCCAACAACCTACTGACTGCTTTTTCAAACTATCCCTGTTAATGGGTAAGTTAATTAAGAGAAAAAAGTCCGGTGTCTATTTCTGAGAGGGAGGATGTCTTTTCCATCTACATAAAGCTATTTAAATGATACCCCATGGCTTTTCATTAGGTGTCCTTGACTCCTGACATCCAGCAAAGAATCCTTTAGGCCACACATGGTGCATAGAGCTGTAAGAAGTCTATGGAGATAATCCCATATGTAGCTACTGGCAAGACAATTTGTCACAGCAGCACTGAGGCTAACCTGAGAATAGGCATGGATATAAGAAAATCATTGAAATGGATGCTGTAGAAATGAGAAGTTATGGGCACATTTAAGAAAAGAATAAAGCCTCAGTATCTTAGCTGTATGATGTTATCTTTGGGTAATCAAATAATAGTAACAGTAATTAAAGTGAGAGATAATTTTCTATCAATAGATTTATAATGTGTATTGTTGAATGAGTTAACTCATGAAAGACAATGTGTTTATTCATATTTTTTCTGAAATATGTTTTACATTATATAGGAAATAGATAGCAATCTTACTCATTTATTTAAAGTATATTTTTATTGATTTCAGAGAAGGGAGAGGGAGAGAGAGATAGAAACATCAATGATGACAGAGAATCATTGATCGGCTGCCTCCTGCACGCTCCCTACTGGGGATCGAGCCTGCAACCTGGGCATGTGCCCTTGACCGGAATCGAACCTGGGCCCCTTCAGTCTGCAGGCCAACACTCTATCCACTGAGCCAAACCGGTTAGGACTTACTCATATTTTTTAATGATTAACTCTGATAAGTAAAGTTTATTTATATGACTATGCAGAAAGCAGAGTGAAAGATATTTTTCATAGAATAGAACTTCTTTGTTTTATAAAATTCATTTAATAACCCACATGGTCCTTAATTTTTTAATGATATACTAAAGTCAAGTACATTGGGCTACTGTAGCTTTTGGCCTTGTTTTTCCCCTCGGTGACATATGTCTACATGGGACAAAATAAATGATAAAACAAACAGAAGATGTGAACATCCTTGTCTTCAGCTAAATCCAACAGATTTATGAACAGGGAGCCAGAATGTTGGCACATTTACCTGACTCTGGAATTCAGCTTTGCTTAACTCAACATCATCCCTCATGCCATGCGCCACACTGGGCTGAGCTTTGCCTACGCTACAACCTTTGCAGGAAGCTTCTATTTCTGGAATGATTTCAACTCCAGTCTTCACATAGAGGGGTCCTTCTCATCCTTTGGGTCTTGGCTTCAATATCACCTTCTCAGGGAGGTCTTTCCTGAACCTCTACCCATATAAAATCCTCCACGTGCATGCCTTTTATTTTTTAGCTTCATAGGTTGTTTGATTCCTTCATAGCACTTATCATGACTTTAAAGTATTGTAGTTTTGTTTGTTTATGTTTTACTTATTTGTCTATTTTCTGTCCTTCCTGCTATTCTTTATCGCTAATGAAGGCAGGACCCATGCTTTCCTGTTCACTGTTGTACCCTCCACATACAGCAGAGAATGTGGCAGATGGTGGAAACTCAGTTGACACTGGCTAAAGGAATGAAAGGATAGGACCCTAGACATTCATCTCTAATCTGGCCTGAATTAGGAAAGAGGACTAGGTGGTTTAGACTGGGTCAATTCCCTCTTTGACTAGGGCATTAAGGTCTGCTAGGCCACAGTAAAATATAGACAAGCATAGTTTGGCTTAGTACAACACAAGCTTATTTCTCAGTCATGAAACAGCAGGAGATGGTTCTAAGTCAATGAGGGTGGGGCAGAGTGACTGACCCCACCTCTGCCATCACACATGGCTTCCAAGCCCACATTGGGAGCTGACAGCCTAGTCAGCCACAGGGGGAAAAAGCACCAGGAGTGCACATGGGAGTTTTCCAGGAGCTCAGCCTGCACAGGGTACACAGTAGTTTTGCTTGTTCCAGTCACATGTCTACCTCAGCTGCAAAGAATGCTATGAAACACAGCCTAGTTGTTGTTTTCTGGAAGATTTTGGATCAGCATAAGGAATTTTTAAAATTCCTTTATTCATTAATCTGATAAGTGCCTGTTAGAGGTCTGAATTTATAAACATGAATAGATCCCTTCCCAGAGAGCTTACAGAGCAGCAGGAAAATATATCTATACTAATAAAAGGATGATATGCAAATTGGTCGGGACGCCCTCACAGTAACAACTGAACAGCAGGCTGCACGGGGCAACCAGGCTGGCGGGGGGGGAGGGCAGTGAAGGGCGACCAGGCCGGTGGGGGAGGCGCAGTTAGGGGCAACCAGGCCATCAGGGTGGTGGCAGTTAGGGGCCACCAGCAGGGGGTCAGTTGGGGGCGACCAGGCTGGCAGGGGGTCAGTTAGGGGCTATCAGGCCGGCAGGCAGAGGCGGTTAGGGGTGACCAGGCTGGCAGGAGGGGCAGTTAGAGGCAATCAGGCAGGTGAGTAGTTAGGAGCCAGTGGTTCCCAGATTGTGAGAGGGATGTCTGACTGCCAGTTTAGGCAGTCGGACATCCCCGAGGGGTCCCGGATTGGAGAGGGTGCAGGCTGTGCTGAGGCGACCCCCCCCCATGCACTAATTCCGTGCACTGGGCCTCTAGTATTTAAATAATTAATAGTCACTGTGACTTTTAGTTGTAATACAATGTTCCATCTAAAGAATGGATTAACTTGCTTTATCCTGAATTAGATCTGCTGCACAAAAGTTAAATGACATTATCAAAAATGCCATTTGGAAATAAATATCTTCTTAGTATCACAAGATTGCAGTAAAGTGACCCTAAGAACAAATTAGTTGTGTCAAATGCTGAGAACTTATTTCACCTTTATTGTAATATTAAACTTCCAATATATCCCCACCAAAATTTTAATAGTAAAAATTTTAGTCATTATTACATTTAATAAGCTATCAGATTTTTTTCTTTCATTCCACATTTATTAATGGTAATGTTTGGATTTGGCCTCAGCATTAGCTGAATATGGATTTTAACACTTGATCATTCAGCATTCAGTCAAAATATGTATTCTGTGAACTTCTAAATAATTTTAACATACACACATTTTTATATAAATGATTTAATACTAAAATACATTTAGCAAATAGTTTAATGATAATACAGACCTACCTCATTCATTTTAGTGGTTATATTTCATTATGTTGACATCCTCTGATTTATTGAATCACTCCTCTATAATGGAAATCCAAGGTTTCTAGCTGTTTGATTTTTGCAAACAATGCTTAATGAACACGACTTTATCTGTGTGTACTTCTGCCAGTGGATGAGTGGCATATTTTCCTAGAAGTAGAACACTCTTTCTCTGTGTGAATTTTAAACTCTGATAGAGATTGCTAAGAGCTATACAAAAAATGCATTATGAGAAAACTTTCCCCACATATACTTGGATTGCTCATAATTATTTTCATCCCACCCCCCAAAAAATGTATTAATACCTGTATCGGTACTAAACATGGCATATTAAAAATTTAGAAGAGCTTGTTAGCTAGAGAAAAAGATACATATCTAATTTTTAAAATATTCAATCTAATTTAAAATTATTTAATTGTTCCTAACAAAGGAAAACCAGTAAGCATTAAGAACTTTAACATGCTTTCCTTCTGTCATTTTTTATTTGTTCATTATTGTCTTATAAAAACAGAAAAAGAGAGAGAAAGAGAGAGGGAGAGAGAAAGGAAGGAAGGAGAGAGGGAAGAAAGAAAGAAAGAAAGAAAGAAAGAAAGAAAGAAAGAAAGAAAGAAAGAAAGAAAGGGAGGGAGGGAGGGAGGGAGGGAGGGAGGGAGGGAGGGAGGGAGGAAGGAAGGAAGAAAGAAAGAAAGAAAGAAAGAAAGAAAGAAAGAAAGAAAGAAAGAAAGAAAGAAAGGAAGGAAGGAAGGAAGGAAGGAAGGAAGGAAGGAAGGAAGGAAGGAAGGAAGGAAGGAAGGAAGGGAGAAAGAAAGAAAGAAAGAAAGAAAGAAAGAAAGAAAGAAAGAAAGAAAGAAAGAAAGAAAGAAAGAAAGAAAGGAAGGAAGGAAGGAAGAAAGAAAGGAAGGAAGAAAGAGAAAGAGAGAAAAAAAGAGAGAAAGAGAGAAAAAAGAACCCTCTCTAGGTCCCAGTCTCTGGTGACTTTTGCATTCTTTCCAACTGGCATCCACCAGATGTCTCCCCTTCTCTGCTCAGGTGAACTTTCAGAAAGTCTATAGAAGCATCTATTGGTAAAGTAAAACTTAAAACATTTGCTCATAGAGTTTGTTATTCAGGGTATATCTTATCTCTTTACAAATAAACACGAAAATGCTTCTTTTAGAATTAGACCCTAACATTAGTAAAAGTGGCTTGATGCTAACAACTTTCCTCTATTTTAGAAAAAAAAAAAAAAAAAGACTGTACTGATAACAAAAAAATACTTTTTTGTTTTAAAGAAAAGATCATTACACATGGGGAGTAATATATATCTTAACAACATAAAACTAAACTACTTTAAAAAATCCACCAACTAATCCAATCTGTTCTGGTGTGATAGTAATAAACCCCCTTATAACTGAAAGATATTCAACCCTACCTACATTTTTATGAGAGCCTGTTAAATACTCCCAAAGTTTCTCAAGGTTACACTCTTTCCAATATTGACAAATTATATAAATACTAGAGGCCCCATGCACGAAATTCATGTAAGAGTAGGCCTTCCTTCCCCTAGCTGCCGGCACCGGCTTCCCTCTGGCACCCAGAACCCGGGCTTCCCTCCCAGCCCTGGCTTCATCCAGAAGGTTGTCTGGAAAGATGTCCAGTCTATTTAGCATATTACACTTTTATTATTATAGATTAGGCTATAAATGCATGTTTTAACTTGGTACAGACAGTGATTTATAAAAACAAAACAAAAACCCCCATTTATGAAGGAGCTGTGCAAGCAGGAGAAGGAGGAGAGGGGAGAGCCTTAAATAAGACGAGAGAACTCATTACTCAGTTGCATGTGGTATTCTGAGTACTACACAGCCATGGGAGAAGTGCAGCTACAGTGAAACACACAGGCCAAAGTTCTTTTAAGATGCAGTCAAATCGTTTTCTTGTTCAAAACAGGGAAGTGGAAGAGGAAAAGAATCATATGTGTTCTTTTTCTTAACCCTAAATCTCCCATTTTCCTCCACTTTTCTTATTTCCCTAAAAGGGTTTTCTTTAGAATCAAGCTTGGAAAGGAATGATTTCACTCATATATGGAATTTAATGAACAAGCTGAACTAATCAGCAAAATTAGAGATAGTCATAGATGGAGAGCAGGCAGACAGCTCTGGGGGAGGGAAGGTTAGAGGGGGTGTTGAGCAAAAAGGAAAAAAGAACTCATGGACATGGACAACAGTGTGCTGATTGTTGCGGGGAGGAAGAGGAGGAGGTTGTAGGGGGATAAATGGTGATGGGGGAAAATAAAAATAATAAATTAAAAACAAAGTAATTTTTAAAATTAAATTATTTTTAAAAAACAAAGTAATTAAATACATTAAATAATTAAAAAAACACAATGAAAACTGGAATTCTATACCACACAATCCCCACCACTTCAAATCCTCTAAACCCTCTAATGTAATATATATAATATAGGTACTTCTTTTTTTTCAAAGTTGTATTTCCTTTAACCCCATAGCAACTTTGCAGACATTATTGAACCTTAGAGAGAGCAGTCAAGGAGCTTGCCTGCCACACACACTTGGGGTGAGACACAGAACTCACAGGTATTTTCACCATGTGGCCATCTTTTCTATGTGGCGCCTTCCCCTTTTAGTACCTCCATGTACGTAAACTTCCAGCCCTTTAAAAATAAAGACAATTGAACCTTATCATATGAAATCCATCAAATCAAACTCTAATGGATTAAAGTTATAATAAAAAGCACATTCAATAAGAAACTGTATTTGAATATTTATATAATCTTTAGTGCTGGAGAAAAACTTCAGAGGCATAGCACTACAGCAAAAAAAAATAAAGAAAGAAAGAAAATAGAGAGAGCTCTTCAGATAAGAACAATTCTATGCTTCTGAATTTAAAGAATCGTAGCTAAGTCAAATTTACAACAGTTGTGACAAGTTATTTAGCTTTTCAATGTTTAAATATCGCTTATAAGTCAGTAAGAAGAGACAATGACCCCATTAAAATGGGCAAAAGACATGAACAGGACAGTTTTATTAAACACACAACTAATAAGTAGACATGAAATAGCACAAGCAAGCATGAAAGCACGTCCGATCTCACCAGGAATGAAATAAAGCACTTTGACATTTGATGTTCAGCTAATCTTCTTATGTCAATTTGGGCAAGATTTAAAAATATTATTTAATTTGGTAATAGCGTCAAGAACCTAGACACTCGTATATTTTTGGTGTGAAATAAAATTTGTATGATCTTTATGCAAAACAATTGGATAAAATGTTTGGAAATTCTTAAAAGTGTACATATTTTAACCAGAAATTTTAGATACAGAGATTTATCTTATGTTAAAAAATTACTCCTGGTTTCAAAGATGTTTGCTATAGTACACCTTTAAAAACATCATAAAAATTGAAATCAACCTAAATATCCAACCATAGGGAATTGGTTAAACTAAAATGGATTCTTAAATAGAATATTGTAAAGTCATGTAAAAATACCATGTTGTAGAATCATATTGTTTTGACCTGGGCTGAATATAACATATTGTTAGGTAAAAAAGAGAAATTTATCTCAATAAGTGAGATACTTTATTTTGTGTTTTGAGGGAAAACATGACACCTCTGTACAATAAAAGAAGTCTAAAGAACAATACATCAAAATGTTTATAGTGCTTGCCATTGTATGCATGCTGATACTCTGAATAAAGTTGAAGGCCTGGGGAGGGGCAGGAGTAGGGTGGAAGGGGCCAATAGGGGAGAAAGGGAATATCTATAATACTATTAACGATCAAGATAAATTTAATTTCTTTTAATTTTCTAAATAGTCTTTTGCTTTGAACAAATTTTATTTTTCAAATTAGGAAAATACTATTAAGGTATAGAAGTGCTAAACATAACAGACACTTGAATTTACTTATGTTAAGCCCAAGTAACTTCAGCCTGAGGCTGGTCAGGAAGGCTTTGGAGGGAACAGACATATTTGGAGTTAAGATTTCCCTTTCTCCCCAGAGGGCAGAAAAGTAGCTCCAGGGGGAAGGACTCTACATCTCTCATTAGTTCCTTTATCCCATGCAGAGAACTTCTTTCACAGAGTAATGTGTAATATTGCTATTTCCACAAATAGGGTTGGGCTGGGATCTGCAATGATTCTCACTTGTCAAGAGGTGCTTAGCGAGCAGTCCTTTGATCTTCAAATCAAAATGTCTCTATGAAAGTCTTAGGTAGGATTACTGCTGAGCCAGCGCGTTCAAGTTGGAGGAAAATGCTCAATGGGTAGGCTTTCTTCCAATCATTTCTGTGGTCACTCAGGATTATTAAAGAAAGTGAGTGGGACATCAAAGTCTTGAGCAATTTAGCAAGAGCCACTTTCCATTTCCCAGAAGCCCCGAGGCTCTCTGGGGCCCAAGTGTGGAGCCCAGGTGTGGAGGACAGCTGGGAGGGTGGGAGTGACAGAGGAGAGTCCCTAAGGGGAGCACCTGTCTCCTGGAAGCCACTGAGAAACTCCTAGGAAACACCACTGGGCAGAACCTGGCTGGGAGGTCCACTCACTCTTTTTGTTGGCTCCACCTCAGAGCCAGAATGGATGCCTCCTGCCTTCCTCCGTTTCCCCACCAGACACGGCTTTGGCTTCAACTAGTTCATTTCAGGCTGTCCCACATTTTAGTATTTTCTGACACTAACCTTTTAATTTTAGGGGAAAAAAATGATTTTAGTGTTGAAAGACATATGAAGCAGCTGATTAACTTTCTTCTGTCAACGTTGCTCAGGGGAAATAAAAGGATTAGCATGATGTCACATCCAGACTGAAATCAGGGGATGCAAATTAGAATTACACAGAGGCAGATATGTGTATGTTTTCTCAACATGCTGTGTAAAGTTTTATTACAGAAACGATTTGTCTTTAAGAAATAAATTATACTTTAAAAAGAAGCCAATGATCATGGATAATATATAATTGTGGGTGGGGGTAGGGGGAAGGAAAAGGAAAAAGATGAACTAGCAATCTCCTCCTAACAGGAGGTTGGAAGCTATATCCAGGAAGAGACAGTAAATCCTTTAATGTCTCTACCTTTTGGTTTTTTAGTTTATGATTTGTTGTTTAAAAATTGTTTCATTCCTCAGAAAATTTGGACAAATCTATTCCAATTTGGGCAGATCTTTTTTGGTAACACACATTATAAATGTGTAGCAAGCATCGGCCTGTTACCAAATTTGAAATGTGTACTGCTCAGATTGGTTAGCATTGTTTTCTATGTTTAGAAAAACTGTTCTGTTTACAAGTCTGTGATTGGGTTACCTGTGTTGTTCAGAAGGATTATTCCTTTTCTTCAGGTTCCTTTCACAAACTTTTATAGTTGGTATTTCACTAATGTCTCTTTGGGGGAGCTCCTGGATTTTGGATGAATTGCCAGCTCTGAAGTGACTGGGGTAGTCTGCAATGAGTTCGCACTGGCCGAAACCAGGTGCCTCTAAAGAAAGCACTCAACTTTCGTACAATCTTCAAAGCTTTGTCACTATCAACTTAGTACATGTGTTGTTTTAACATTTTCTAAATATTTCAGCTCAAAATTAATCAACTGTCCTCTTGTGGATGGTTATATCTCACGGGAAAAGTTGCTGATAGTTGCTTCCACTACCTGGCCTGAAACCTCGGGGCCACCTGAAGATTATTTGGTGACATTCATTCCAAATCCCAGCTCAGTGTATTCCTCGTGGTGAACACTCAAACATTTCCCACTGTCTTTTCAAAAGATACAACCACAAAATTCATAAAAACAAGCTATTCCTCCATATTGTTCTTTCAAAAATTCTCATCAGTTTACAAAATACTTGTGTTGAGTACATTTTTGAATGTTTGCATTAACCCCATAGTGTTGATCTACCTGTTGGGTAAATAAAAGCATAAAACCTCCGTGGCCCTCAACTGCCCTTAATTCCTGCATTGGAGAATAGTGCTCATGGTACAAGGTGTTTGAATGGATGGGTCTTATCAGTGTTCACTGTAACAGGGGAAATTCATTATTCCTTTTTCTAGTTCTTCCCCTGGCCTTTCTTCTCTCTCTCCTGCTCTAAGAGTGAATATTGGGCTGAGGAAACCCTCGGAGGGTTTGTATCTAAGCGAGTGAAAGGCGATCTCACCCACATTCAGTGGCGATGCATGGCCCAATGCTGCCACAACATGATGTTGAACTCTTTAGGCAAATCGGGTCTGGCTGGCCCAGTTTTGAGGGTAGAAATGGGGGTAGGTGGAGCCCAAGGCAGGACACTACTGGGCCAGCGAAGAAACACACACAACACACACACACACCTCAGGTATGTAACTTCAAGGCCCTGCTGACTCTAATACTTGTCTGTGCGTCTGCTAACCAGGATGAAGGGCAACTTTTCAGCTACAGTTAAAATGCAAAAATCCAAGGAAGGCATTGAGAGAGATTATTCCTCCACCTACCTCCTGCAAGAGCCAGAAACAAAGGGTTGTTCAGACTGGATTATAGTTTAGTGCACAAAGTGCTCTTCGGTGCTGTGGGAGACTGAATAATGGCCCCCCAAAGATGTCTACATCCTACTCGCCCAAGACCTGTGAATATGTTACCTAACATGGTAAAAAGGGCTGTAGCCATGATTAAGTTAAGGATCTTGTGGTGGGGAGGTGATTCTGGATTTGGGGGGTGGGCTGATGTAATCACAGGAGATGAGAGAGGAGAAGGTGATGTGACAGCAGAAGCAAGATGCAGCTACGTGCTGGTGGAATTGGCAAGGAATAGATTTTCCTCTAGAGCCCCCAGAAGGAACCAGACCTGCCAACACCTGAATTTTTTGGCCAGATACACTTTTTTTTTTTTTAATTTCTGGCCTTCAGAATTGTAAGAGAATAAATTTTTGTTTCTTAAGCTACTAACTTTGTGGTAGTTTTCACAGTGGCAATAGGAAACTAATTCAGTTTCTCTTCACAAACAAATCAGGGTGAAAACTCAGATTTGAGCCTGGAAAGAGGAGAGACACTAGCAATAGGGGAGGATGAGTTAGTACGGTCTTTGAATCTACCAGGTTTAACATAATTATGAGGCTATTGTATAGAGTTGCTCACTCATCATTAAGTCAGCTGGAGAGAGGATCCTAAGAAAGCAGAGTTGACATGTTTTTGCAAGCATGCATACTATTTATCTGTGAAGTTATTCAATAATGACAAGTCAAAATAACGAATGTTCCAATTCTGTGCCATAAATATCTAGAACCATTGTGCAGTGCAGAAAAGCAAGCAGAAGATGACTTAGCCAAGAGAGCAAACCTTCCCACTGAAGCCAGCCCTCCAACTGAGAACATCTGCCCTGAAGCACTATAAACCCCCACACTCAAAAACATAGATGATTGTCATAAAGACAGAAATCTTTTCACTTTCAGAAAAAATGCCCCTTGTGCTGGGAAGTAACCAAGCTCAGGTGAGGTGCTGGAGGAGGCTTATTCAACCTGTGTTGGTAGAAGCCACAGCAGACCTGTGCACTCCTTACTAGTAGATGGTTCCTTTCCAATCCAACATGGGTCTTGAAATTAGACCCACCTTGGAGGATAAGATGATCAACCCTGTTAACTTGCAAGTATCTGAAAGATGCTCTCTAATAATCAGCCCCTCCACCCATTTAAAGTGGAAATCATAAGAATATTTCATTACTACTGACACATGATAAGTTATTCAACTGAAAAATACTATTCTATTTAATCTTATAAACTCTATACTTTATTCGCAACTATCTCCAACTCCAAGATTTGGATAAAGGCCTTGACAAGATTACAATTTACACATAGAACTGATGTTCAAACCCAAGTCTCTCTCTTCAAAAAGTCCCACACTGGATCAGTCTCATTCATCTAGAATAACAGAACCACATTGCGCCTAATGTTGAAAATCAAGTATTTTTTCATTCCCTAAAAGAAATAAAAATAATAATGCCACTCTCTATAGTTATGATTTTTATAGCTTCCAAGTGCTTTCATGCTCATGATGTCAGATTATCTTGAAAACAAACCTTAGCAACCAGTTTGATTATCTCCATTTTATAGATGAAGAAGCTAATCTCCCATAAGTGGGAATGATTCTCCCAAGGGTACATAACTGGTGAGTTTAGAAGCAAGGACTCCATCCTGTCTTAGCGGTTCCATGTGCAGTATGGGTTCTGCACCCATGATGCTCTTCTAGGGGCATGTTTTTTTGCCAGGTGCTATCATTTCCTCAGGTGGTACCCTGGCATGATAAGAACACTTTACAGAGAGGAGAGAGACCTGTGGAAGTATTTGAATTTGCCCTCCTGCCCTGAATCACCCCCATGTCTAGGATAATCTAGCTCAATTGTTAAAAGCAATTGATTTAAATGCATATATGTTATGAAGATGGCCTTGGGGGAAAGAGTCTGTGAGAATCTGAAGTATCGTATAAACTGAAATATACAAAAATGTATTCATTCACTAAAACATTCTTAATTAAATTTATTGGGGTGACATTGGTTAATGAGATTACATAGGTTTCAAGAGTACATTTCCATGATGCATCAACTGTATATGGCATTGTGTGCCCACCACCTAAAGTCAAGTCTTCTTCTGTCACCATATATTTGATTCCTTTACCCTTTATTTTTTAATTTAAATCTTAATTTTCTGTACTAAAATGTCCTAATTGGTTCCCAATTTTTTTTAAATAGCTAAATTTGTGGTAAAACTTTTTTTTTTTTTTTTTTTTTTACTATGACAAGATGTGTGTATCTTAATGCGGCTTAGCCAGCTATTAGCACATTCACTCCGGTGCACTTGCAGGAGGGAAGGTGAATCCTTTTATCTCCCACTTGACCTTCACCTCCAGTCATTGCAGGGTCTTGCTATGTGCACTTTAATTTTATTCCACCCAACCCCTAACTTCCATTCAGCTTTAGATAAAGTAATACTTTCTCAGAAGCTTCAACAATCTTGTGACATTTTTCTTCATTGAATGTCCATATTGGTTGTAATTTTCTAAATATTTATAAATTATTCATTCAAGGAGGAACAATAGCCAAAAAGATGCTAGGTGGCAAGGGTAACACCATCCTTGACATAAAAATTCACCATTAGCCTCAGTAACATTTATTGAACACTTGCCAGGTGCCAGGCTAATATAATAATTTATTCACTATTCACAATGGACACATGAAGTAAGTGGTCTTTTTAATGTCCACTTTCTAGATGAGAAAACTGAGGCACAGAGAGTTCAGGTAATTTGCAGAAGGTCACACAGTAAGTGAGAGAGCCAGGTTTCAAGTCCCTGGCTTCCTGGTTTTAGACCTTGTACACTTTAACTACTCTGTGTACTATATTTAGAGACAAATAAAACCCTTTGAGAACTGAAAAGAAGAAAACCTGGTTCTAGGAAAAAATAAAAAAAAATTGAAGATATGATTAAAGAATATGAAGAATAAAATTCCATTGGAGTACATGATTTTCTTTCTTCAAACTCAAAAAAAAATACATTAAAGTGAGGAATTAATAAAAACTGAAACACATTAGTAAAACAGGATGAAAGTCAAAATGGAAATCAGAAAAGGTTTCATGTTAGTGCAGAGCCCGAGATGAATCATGTCATTTCAGCATTACCACCAATACACTGTCTGTAAAGCTAACTGAGTTCAAGTCCTTTGCACTGTGCCAGCACTTACCACTTTATTTTAGCTTCGGGATCTTCATCTCAAAAGTGAGGAGTTTGGATGAGATAATCTCCATGATCTCTTCCTGCTTGAGGTTTCTAGGATGTAGTCAGTACCATAACATCTTGCTTTGTAAGTTTTTCCATTCCAGGAACAGGGCTGGGCTCTGCGGGGTTACCCACAGGCATATGGCATGGTTTTCCGCCATCTAGGAGGAGTTTTGATGCTCACCTGTGCCAGGTGAAACTCCTGGAGACCTGAATCCTCAGCTGCTGTGGTTGGCACCTGAGGTCAGCTCCCTTTGACCCTGTAATTAACTATAGCTGACTCATGGTTAGTAGACACTGTTAGAACTTTACAACTGTCAGAATGTTTATAAAAGAGTACCTGGGGCTCATAGAAGGATTAAGAATATAAAGTAAAATTTATTTGTCTTTTTATTAAAAAGCTCTTCTTGCTTTGACAGTTGTATTATATGTCTTGAAGAGGATCTTTTTTTATTTGAGTTTCTTTAGTGACCTATGAGTCTCATGAACTTGGATGCCCAAATATCTTTCCAGATTTGGGAAGTCCTCAGCATTATTTCTTTTTTTAAAATTTCTTTATTGATTAAGGTATTACATATGTGTCCTTATCCCCCTATTACCTTCCCATCCCCCCCCCCCCCCCCCCCACTCATGCCCTCAGCATTATTTCTTTAAATAAGCTTTCTGGTCATTTTTTCTTCTCTTTTCTTTCTAGAACTCTAATAATTTTTAAACTGATTGTTTTGATGTTTCCCATATAGATCACATAGATTTTCTTTCACTCTTTTTCTCCTCTTATTGCATAATGTCAAATAATCTGTCTTCAAGGTTCCCAATTCCTTTTTCTGCTTGGTCAAGTCTACTGTTGAAGCTCTCTATTGAATCCTTTAGTTCAGTGGTCGGCAAACTCATTAGTCAACAGAGCCAAATATCAACAGTACAACGATCGAAATTTCTTTTGAGAGCCAAATTTTTTAAACTTAAACTACATAGGTAGGTACATTGTTATTAACTTAATTAGGGTACTCCTAAGCTGGCCTTTGCTAAAAACTCAAGGGGCCAAAGAGCCGCATGTGGCTTGCGAGCCGCAGTTTGCCGACCACTGCTTTAGTTCAATCATTAAGTCCTTCAGCTCCAAAATTTCTATTTGGTTCTTATTTTATGTTTTCTGTCACATTGTTTTTCTGCTGTTGTTAAAGTATTTATCTGTGTAACTTGTAGCTCTCTGAGAATCGTCAGAACAAGTAGTTGGAATTTTTTGTTGAGTAATTCCTGGAAATCCATTTCTTTCAGGCCAGCTACTGGAAGTTCACTGTATTCTTTTGGTAGATTCATGTTTTCTCTAATTCTCCATGATTTCAGTAGCCTTGTATAGATGTCTGCAACATTTGAAGAAGGAGCCACCTCTTCAGACTTTATGAACTGACTTCAGTATGGGAGGACTCTGATGTGTGGGTGGGGACATATTGCAGCACATTGAGAACCAAGTCTAGTGGTGTAGGGCGCAAGTGTGTGGTGGCAAGGGGTCAGGAGGACATGCTGTCTCTTTGGCTGAGGCTAATAGCGTCCACAACATTAACAACCACGTGGTTCCTGGCAAGCACAGCCAGGAGTCTGCAATGACTTCAAGGGCTGTTGGGGTCTTCAGCAGCATCTCCAGGTCCAGTGGCTATGTTCCACAGAAGGCAGCCATTGTGGCCAAAGATAGTAGTGAATACACGCTTGCCTGCAGGGGCCAGCTTCAGGGGCCTGTGTCGAGGCAGGGGCCTTTTGCAGACACACACTGTGGTGGGGGCCAGGGAAGGCAGCCAGGCTGCAGCTAACTGCAGGCACATGCGTAGCTGCAGGGGTCCTGATGGGCTGTGTATACTAGTCAGGCTGCTGTATTTCACTAGGTGCACTGCAGTGGAGGCAAGTGTCAGGGGTTGGGCTGGGGAGATGCACAGCTGGAATGGCTAGCTAGAGGTAAGCACAGTGGTGCAGGCCAGTGACAGAAGACAGGGCCTGATTTGAGCCTATACGTAGCTGTGCTCTCCCATGGCCACACAGCCTCCCCTCAGCGACGGACACAGCAGTGGGGGCCTGTGACTGGCATCAGGCTTGCAGAGGGTAACTGCACAGCTGGAGCAGCTCTCCCCGTGCACACAAGGCTGGGCATCAGCTGCGAAGGTCCGGCTGGTATCTTGCATTCCCATAGCCACAGTGGCCCGGGCTGGCTGCTGGTGTAGTTTCCAGGCTCCAGTGGGAGCAGGGATTTGAGGGAGTGAGGAGGAACTTGGGTGGCTTGAGTAGTTAAGGAGCAAAAACTGGTGAAATCTGTAGGTGATCCCCTGCAGCTATGCATATGCCTGCTGTTAGCTGCATCCTGGCTGCCTTCCCTGGCCCCCACCACTGTGTGTGTCTGCAAAAGGCCCCTGCCTCAACACAGGCACCTGCTCATTGGTTCCTTTTCAGAGGCAAAAACCACTGGATTTGTCTGTAGAACAGGTCGCTGCGAGCCATGATGACTCTGGCTGCATGGTACCCAGTGCTTTTCTTCGTGTTCATAGCCATCTCTACATGCCTCGGCTTTGCCGTCTGGGTGGGGCAAAACCTAAGCCAGATCTCGACGGATGCCTGGAAGGGCTGGGGAAGCTGACTGCTCATCCTGCTCATCTTTTCCTGGCAAGGGAAACTTTTTCTAGCTGGGAAATTCCCTTGGGCGCTAAACAATGCCTCCATGGGAGATGGGATGATTCAGGCAAAATTAAACTGTCTTCCTTCTCTGTATTTACAATTATTCTGGTTTTTGTTGTTGTTCTGCTGTGTTGCTGAAGTTTCTTCAGTGGACTCCTGAGCTCTTCCAGAGCTGTTTTCAATCATGAGGAGCTGTCTAATGGGTGACCTTTGACAGGGGACAGAGACTGCTCTGCCATCTTAGTGGTGTTTTCCCTCTGTGCACAATTATGTCAGTTTCTCCTTTTTGTTGTTAATCTACCATGTTTTTGTTTTGTTTGTGCTTTGCCTTGAGGTACATTATGGACATTTTAAATTTTTAAAAATATATTTTTATTGATTTCAGAGAGGAGAGAAGGTGAGAGAGATAGAAACATCAATGATGAGAGAGAATCATTGATCAGCTGCCTCCTGCACACCCCCTACTGGGGGTTGAGCCCACAACCCCAGCATGTGCCCTGACCAGGAATCAAACTGTGACCTCCTGGTTCATGGGTCGATGCTCAACCACTGACCCACACCAGCCAGGCACATTATGGACATTTAAAAACTCATCCTGTGTGGTTAAGTGTGAAAGCAATGAGGAGGAAGCCTCATATGAAGTCGGGGTAAATAGAAAAAAATATTTTTTAAAAATTGAAACTGGTGGGGGAAAATGATGAATGTTGCATTTGATTTGAGGAAGAAACTGTTTGATGGTAGGCACCATTTTGAAGGGAAAAGAGAGACTTTAACAAAATTTCAAAAATGCTCTCATGATCCTAGCTGGTTTGGCTTAGTGAATAGAGCATTGGCCTGCAGACAGAAAGGTCCCAGGTTCAATTCCAGTCAAAGGCACATGCCTGGATTATGGGCTCTATCCCCAGAAGGGGGCATGCAGGAGGCAGACAATCAATGATTCTCTCTCATCATTAATGTTTCTCTCTCTCTCTCTCTCTCTCTCTCTCTCTCTCTCTCTCTCTCTCTCCCTCTCTCTCCCTATTCCTTCCTCTCTGAAATCATTAAATATATATATATATATATATATATATATATATATATATATTTTTTTTTTTTTTTAAATGCTCTCATGATGCTAAGACAAAAATCAGCTACAGAAGTGACAATCTAGAAACATGTTAGACTTGTTTGTAGCACTGATATCAAAGTCTACAATATCACATCTGGGTGATAATGGCAATTAGTAAGAAGCTTAGGGGTTATTGAAGAAGTTAAGGACTGAGTAGGTAAAAATGTACAAATAATTTGTTACAAAGTATAGATGCTTCTAAAGTTCAAAAGCTTTTTGAAATTACAAAATATATATCAAAGTGAGAGGTTTAAATAATATAACTTCTGAAAGGATTCCCTAAAATATTTTTTAATATCATCATGGGCAGCTACCTATTACAGCAGATTTTCTATATAGATAAATTGACGTATTTGGGTACCAACTGTCCAATGTAACTTTTTTTTTTTAGAAAGGCATCCAAAGAAGTGAATTAGACACTTATTTGGTAAAATGTGTTTGAAAACTTAATATTTTAATCCCACGTGAATTACTTTGCATTTAAGAGCAAATAATGGACTCATAAAAGTGCTTACAGAATACGTTTTAAATAGAGAAGCTTCTCGATTTAAAATAGATTTCTGTCACTTGAGTATGGTGAATAAGTTTTTAATATGAATATTAGAACATGTGTGGCTTTAATATTTGCTAAATAAAGCATTACAACTAGGTACTTTGTAATTGAATATGTACACTTCACAGCATTTTCATAGTACTTTGTAAAATTTTTGTTTGTTACACATTTTAACTTGTGAAGATATTTTCCACCACTGTTTACTATTTTAATATTTTATTAAACCATAAAAGTCTAAAGCAAAAGAGTATCTGTGAGCTCATTCACATCTCTATTTTACAAAGCACAGAACCGTGATGATCTCACATGCCCTTAATTACAATATCCTCTACCCGAATATTTAATGTAGGAATTTCATTGTTAAGAGAAGGTTCTCCTTAAATACAAAAAATTATCATTCTTGTATTACCACACTGCAATCTATATTATCTGAAAGTAAAGGAAGGAAACAGCAGCTCTTATTAAACATCTAGTTACTTAGGATGGCTTCTACAAAACTTTAACATTTTTTAGCTGTAAATTTATTTGTCTTTTTATTGAAAGCTCTTCTTACTTTTAAATCACAAATTTTAAATCATCTAGGGAAGCACATCTTAACCTAGTAAATTGAATCTTTCTTCTTCACAAGTACAATAGAAATTAATTGATTTAACACTATATTGGAGGAGGGAGGGAAACATACATTCTTATTTCCTTTTGTAGAGTTTTGAGCATGGGGGTGGAATGGGAAGACTGCTTTACTCTAGTCTTTTCCAGATTGAAATCTTTCTATGCTTTTACTAAGTATCAAACACTTAGAATATAAGTAATATTGAACAAGAGTCTGTGTTTCATAGCAAATTATAAGCCATGTACTCTCAAATTATAATGCAAAGTATAAAACAATTTAATCATTCAAATTTTCTAAGTAGTATTTATAGTGGTTTAGAGATTAAGCAGAATATTAAATATGGAAAATAATATTGACAATATTAGTGAAAAGATGC
Source organism: Cnephaeus nilssonii (assembly GCF_951640355.1). NCBI lineage: Eukaryota > Metazoa > Chordata > Mammalia > Chiroptera > Vespertilionidae > Cnephaeus > Cnephaeus nilssonii. The sequence continues at coordinate 39,119,495 of NC_137082.1, read as the reverse complement.
CGATATAGAAAATACATCACCGCCCTAACTGCTTTGGCTCAGTGGATAGAGCATTGGCCTGTAAACTGAAGGGTCCCAGGTTCGATTTCAGTCAAGGACATGTACCTTGGTTGTGGGCACATCCCCAGTAGGGGGTGTGCAGGAGGCAACTGATCGATGTTTCTCTCTCATCAATGTTTCTAACTCTCTATCCTTCTCCCTTCCTCTCTGTAAAAAATCAATAAAATATATTTTTTTTAAAAAAGAAAGAAAATACATCACCTGTTACATTCTAAGTGTGCTTTTGATTTTAAATCTTTTAAACCCCCTTAGCCCTCTCATTTTCTGTTTAAATTATGTCTACTTCACTCCAAATGTTCACCCCTTTTCAACTTTCAGCCCTTCTCTGAAGTCTTCCTTGATTATTCCTATCCTTTCTGACCTCCCCCCTCCTTTTTTTTGCATTCCCCATAGGAGGAACACTTCTGTAATGATCGGTAGGTACTTAATAATCCATGCTCATTAGCCACTTTGGTTGGACATTTCTTTCTTTCCCCACTGGGATACAAATGCTGACAATAGACTGGGAAATAATCAATAACTGATGGCAAATACTGGCTTAAGACCCAGCATGTAGGGAGTGAAGTAGAGCAGGTCCACCTGGAATCTTCATGGGTGATAAACGAGGTGGGTTGTACAGAAGGGGTGAAGAGAAAACTCTGGGTCCCCGGCTGGATGAGTCAACCAGGCTCAGTGAAATTTTTCTTTTCCAATCATTTGAACATTGGCGGTCCCAAGACTGAGTCATCACCATGTGGGAATTCCAGCAAATGATTGAGCAAGAGGGGCAAGATCTCGTGAAGACAAATGCTGTGGAATCTCTTGGCAGAGAAGACAGAGCAGCTTAGACATGCCTCCTTCAGAGTAAGAGTGTTGGCCTGTCTTGAGGAGGGCTGAGGGCTCAAAAATGTCATTCGTCATCTTCAATTTCGACTTCGTGATCCGGGGTGGTTTTAGTTGGCTGCATGGTAGATGCAGGCACCGTGGCAGGAGAGCTTTGGTTGGGCACAGTGGCAGGTGGTTGGGTGCTCTGAGATTCAGGCAGGGTCGATGGGGCAGGAGATGTGGTAGGAGATGGGGTAGAACCAGGGGTAGGGGCAGGAGAAGTAGTAGCACTAGTGATGGGGGCAGGAGAAGAAGTAGCACTAGTGATGGGGGCAGGAGGAGCAGTAGCACTAGTGATGGGGGCAGGAGATGAGGTAGAACCAGGCGTGGGGACAGGAGTTGCGGTAGAACCAGGGTCACAGATCACATGACTGGACTTTCCATCTGCGTGAATGACGATGGTTGTACCCATGGTGTGCTTGCCAAAGTGAACAAAATATAAGACCAGAACAACGAGGGTTGTAGCAATTAGACAGGCCAGCAGACACACCAGAAATGTTTTCCAGAGTGACCATGGTTTTGCTGTAACCTGCAAAGGATTACAGTAAGTGGATATTTCAGCAAATTACATAGGAGCAGTTTAGGTAAGTGATTGCAATTAGAATAAGGCTAACCTTTTCCAAATGACATAATTTAAAGCACAACGTATCAACCTCCACTCTGTCTCTCTTTCAAATAAGCACAAAAACACCCACATACACACACCCCTTGTCCACTAGTCCATGAGAACAAAATGTTCCCTCTTAGTTACCCTTTCACAGTAAAGCAATAATGTGTCATCTCAAATGCAAGTAGATTGCCTCAGGAATATAGTTATTATCTGCTACTAACATTGCAGTATAAATTATCTAATTAGTCTTCATGGGTAGAAAAATAATGTATAGGCATATCAAAACATTTAGATTGGTTATGTTTGGATGAGGAAAATTCACAAGTATTCTTTTTTTTCATCATTATTTCCTGTTTTCACATTATCTACTGAGAGTTTATAATTAGAGAACTATTTATTAAATACATTTTTATCTATTAAACATAAATGAAAGAACTTTCATTGAGCCTAGAAAGACATTAAAATGGGAAATCTCTAGTATGGAGGGGGTCTTAAAGGAACAGACTACAGCACTGATAAAAGGTTGGGGGCTGCGGGTTCTAGGTTTTGCCCAGAGATTGTGGAGGGAAGCTCTGAAGAAGGGTTGAAGAGACAAAAGACAGCAGCAAATGAAGGGTTAAAGGAGAGGAGAGCCCTGCAGAGGGGGTCTGAGTCAGGGCCTGCCTGTCCCATTTTTCCATTGTGCTAAAGGACTACTGAAAACTTCCCACGTCACCCAGTTTTCAAACCTTACCCATTGCGGCTGGAAGGTCATAGGAGACGATCTACAACAACAGTGTGTTCTGCAATTTGAACAGTATGGATTTCTGGGTAACTGCAGAGAAAGAATTTAAAACTGACAACCAACCCTGATTTTTAAGGATAAAGAAAGTTTATTTGAACCAGAAACATAGACATATAATATATATTAAAAATTATGTGACTCTAACATGTATCAAATGAAGAACTAACCAATCTAGGAGAATCTGAAACTCTAAAAATGATTTAATGATATAAATTATAAAAATGCATTTTTCATATCAAATGATCAAAGAAGAAAAATAAATGATCATTTCAGTAGATGCCCAAGGGTCATTCAACAAATTTCAGTAGTCAGTTGTGACACAAGCAGACAAACAATACAAATCTCAAAGAAATAAAAACAAAAGAATAATTCCCAATTGTGGTGAGGAATATTGACCTCGAAACAATGACCAACATCATATATAACAGTGAAATGCCAGGCACCTTCCTTTAAGTCAGGAGTGAAGACTATCTCCTACCACCAATATTAGGTAATTTTTTTTCCATATTTAAAATTGTAAATCATTTTTTATTTTTCAATTATAGTTCACATACAATATTATATTAGTTTCAGGTGTATACCACAGTGATTAGACATTTTATAACTTCCTAAGTGATCATCCGGATAAATCTTGCACCCATCTGATACCATACATAGTTATTAAAATATTATTGACTCTATTCCCTATGCTATGCTTTACATTCTTATTCTGTAACTATCAATTTGTACTTCTTAATCCCTTCACCTTTTTCATCCAGCTCTTCAACCCCCTTCCCATCTGGCAAACATCAAAATGTTCTCTGCATCTATGAGTCTGTTCCTGTTCTATTTGTCCATTTATTTTGTTTTATTAGACGTTCTCATCAACATGTAGCAATAATGAAAATGTGAAGATAAAACTAGCATTATTTTCACATAATATAATTGTGTACAAACAGAATCCCATATATCAAAATGTAAAATATATATGTAACAGTACTTGTGTGTGGGTGTATTAGCAACTACAATAGTAATAAAACATATGAAATGGTTAAGCATATAAAATACCATAGGGCTTATATAAAGAAAACCATGGAACTTTACTGAGGAACAAAAAGACAGCTTAAATAAATGTCCTCTTATAGAAGGTTTCAGTGGCATAAGCTCTCAATTCTCTAAATTTTAATTAAGAGCTTTATGGAAATCTTACAAGAAAAAAAATAGACAAAAATGTAATGTGGCAAAATAAATAAGCCAACAATAAAATTACATTTGATTGGAGTGAGAGGAGACAGAAAGCAAAATATTAGCAGTGGTTTTCTCTGGGATGGATCATGAGTGACTCTTTTTTCTTTGTAATTTTCCAAATGTTTTAAAATCATAGAATAAATGTTAAAAAAAAATGTCTTCTGCTCCTTGTTTTGAGGAATCTAAGAGATAGTCATCAGATTACTAAAAAATGGGAAATTCTAACTATTTCCTTTCATAGTCTCAGGAGTTGATTTACTGTTCGTGTTTTTTAGCATAATTAACTAATTATATGACTTAATGGAATAAATTGCATAAATGTTTTGGCATATGGGAACATAACCATAACTCATTTAATATATTGTGAAAAGGAGATAGAAACAAAACGATGTATAAGAAATACTAAAGCAGTGACATTTTTCAGCTTCCTTCACACATAAGGCATGCTATACATTAATGCTAAGGTGGTACCGTTAATGAATCCCCAGATACAGCCTTCAAGTTGAAAAGCAATTCGATGTCAAATCCTAGCCTGGTATTTATTTGGTTTCACTTGTGGCTTGGTTCTACAACCTCAAGTTAATTATAAAATTTATTTTTCTTTGTTAGGAACATACTAGTCCAGATATTTGAAAAGTAGCCTATTATAATGAATCGATTATATGTGAGAAATTTGAATTTGATTTCTGGTTCTGCCACTGGCTAGCTGGACTTCTAATGTTTCACTTTCCTCATTTGTAAAATGAAGGGATTTGTTTGAATGGTGAATGAGGCCCTTTATTTGTTCTAAGAAATAGAATTTTCACGTTACTAGAGTAACACATTTTAAGCATACATTCCTCTGCCATAAGACATTTTTCATAAATTATCACTTCAAGTACAAGTAGGCCAATGAGAGTAAATATTTTCATTGGATCAAAATATTAAGAAATAGAAATAATATTGTTAGTATTTGCTACAAACACATTTCAAACCATCTACTTAAATTTTGTCTTCTGATATAAATATCAAAATTTAAGCAAAAAGTCTAATGCAAAATTCCCAAGTGATGTAAGAGCACTATTTGGCATACTAAATAAATCCCTCAGCACTTGTGATCAGTGATAATAAAATCTCAGATTCTATTTCTCCTGTAATAGCAAACATCAGAGATATGCAACTTAATTTTCTTGAAGGGTTAAATGTTAAAGGTCAAAAGCAAGAATATTAGACATGAAAGATTAAAGACTATTTGCAATACTCACCAGCTCAGCTGCATTTTGTTCAGCATCCCCAGAATACTGCCCTTGTTTTCCATCCATCCTGAGCGTGCTGGTATCCCAGATGCAATGCTAACGATGTCTGTACTCTCTGGGTTAGAAGTTAGGAAACACTGGATTTATGTTAAATAACTGTGTATTTATTCAGTCTGGATTACGTAAACTAATAGGCATCTATTTCCTAAAAAAAACAAATCCCAATTTCAATCCCAAAGTACAAATTGATACTAGTTGAGAAAAATAAACAGAAAAAATTGCTCCCTTTAGAAATGACAAGTAGAATGTTATCTCAACTGTAAGAATGACTCTGAGCAGATATAAACCCTTGCCTTCCTTATTTCACAAAACTTATTTGAAATACCATAAATTTGATTTCTAACAGGTTAGGAATTTAGTTTTTGCTTTTAAAAAAAAGCTCACAAAGCCACTCCTTAATTATAAAGATTGCAGAATTCTGTGGCTAAGCAGAGGGATTATGGTAATGACTAATTTTAAAACTTTCCAAAAAAAAAAAAAGAGACAATATTGATATTACTGGATTGTTGTAAATTTAGATGAATGGTGACTAAGTCAGTGGCTACATTGAGATGGACAAAGAAAAACACATTAAATGGCTTTAGCTACAGTTAAAAATAAAAATAAGAGATAAGTACACTTCGGTAGCTCTTGATTATATACATCAAGGATTATCCACAGTAAACCTTGCCGCTTCTTAGCACATTATATCTTGATTTAAATTAGGTGATAATTGTCACTGCTGCTGATGACTCCTAATCTTTTAGATGAGCAGGAACTGGAAAAGAATGTCTTTGGTTCTTTCCCATTTCTCACAGAGAGAAGTGTACGTGATACAGCATGCAAAACTGAGGTGGTGTTTCCAATTAGCCTGAGAGGTGATGCTCTCTGACCCTTTGGCAAAATGGTATGCAGTACAGACTAGAGAAAAAAAATGACTTTAAAGTTCTTAGTTCCGCATTTCCTGTAGGCCAACAACTTTGGTTGGGAGATGCTTAGTGACAGAAACTTCCAAAATATCAATAGACTTACACACATCCTAATTTAAGAGCAGACATGTCTCCTTGTATGTAACAGGTATGTTCATTAAATGTTATGTAAATAAATTCCAAATTTCTGTACTAATTGAGCAAACAATAAATATGCTTTAAGTCACTGTTAGTTGCTAATTCCTTTCTTCCTTCTTTCCTTCCTTCCTTCCTTCCTTCCTTCCTTCCTTCCTTCCTTCCTTCCTTCCTTCCTTCCCTCCATCTTCATTCATTCATTCCTTCTTCCTTCCTTCCCTTCTCTTTCTTTCATTCCCTTGTGACAAAAATAAATCCTGTCTCATTAATCCAGTGTCATCTGATGGTATCTGATCCCACTTTTATGTAATGGTTGAATAACTTGAGATCTTCAAATTATAATTCTAAACTTCTCAGTAGTGGTCTAAATCTTAGGGTAGCAAATATCTGACAAAGTTAGCGTCAGAAATCTGGTTCCCTATCTTTTTTTTTTTCTTTCAATGTAGGCTACTACATTTTATTAGAAAGACACACCCTCTATAAAGCAAAAGGGAAAGTCAGAAAACAGTGACAACAGTCTTCAATGCCCTGAAAAAAACAATTACTGGTGAGCTAGAAGTCTATGCTCAACAAAAATATCTACAAGTAAAAAGTTTAAATCAGATTATTTAAAGTTATCATCAACAGACACACACTAAAAGAAATGCAAAAGAGCAGAAGGGAAGAAATCTCAGTTGGAAGGGTTGAGATGTAAAAAGGAAAGGTGACAAGATAAGAATGTCCACTATGACACCTGATCCGCAATATTGTACAGAAATTCCTAATCAAGGCAGTAAAATAGCAAATTAGTAATATGAAGAAGTTAGACTGTTCCTATTTGCATATGAGTAAAACATAGAAATAAGAAGACAAGCAAACTATTAGAATGAGTCAGAGTTTATCAAGATTAGTAGATACAAAATCAGTACAAAATAATTTAAGAAATCAATTGTATTTTTGTATACCAACAATAATATTCAGAAAACTAAAACTTAAAGAAATATTACTGGAAATTTTCAAGTATTTAGAAATAAACCTAACCATAGACATGTAATACTTTTACTGGAAATATTCTAAAACTTTATTAAGTCATTAATGAAGTCCCAAATAAATATACTGTTGGCAACAGTTTAAATTGGCAAGACCATTTAGAAAACATTTGACATTATCTAGTAAATTGGAAGATATTCATATGTTGTGATCTAGTAATTCTACTCCTGATATATTCCCAAGGGAAATACACAGATGCATACACATGGACACACACACACACACTGTAATTGTTCGGAATCCTTAGAAGACCTGAAAAGAGTATTTTTCTGGGTTATGTTGTAAATAACTCTGAAATGGAAAGTTTCCCTATAGGTCAAAGTTATTGTGCCAATCTTAAATCCCAGAAACATCAACTTTTCAAAGTAGTTGATAACAGTGCAGAGAAATTAAATATGTTGTCCAGAGAGCATGGCTATTGGGATCATTTGTGCTTCTTCTTGTTGCCAAAAATCAGCTAAAAATCAAAAGAAAAAATCAATTTCTACTTTATCCCATTGCTAGTTGACTTGTTTATGGATTCCCAAATAGGGAAATGTAGAATTCTGAGAAAGTTATCCAGAAGCTCATAGAGTAAGAACAAAGTTGATAGACTGAAATATTAGAAGTTAAAACACTCTAGCTAAATGAATTTTTATTATATAATATATATGTACATATACAATAATCCTACCTAATAAAAGAGTAATATGCAAATTGACCCTAACTCCACTACAGCCACACCCACAACCCACACCCATTAGCCAATCAGGAGCATATATGCAAATAAACCCAACCAAGATGGCTACAGCCACAGAGAGCAAGGTTTCCCAGGCAACAGAGGAAGCCAAGCTTTCCACCTGCCCTGGCTGGCCTAGGCCTCCACTCCAGGCTACAAAGTTTTAATTATAAAAGGTGAATTAACCCTAACAGAAATGGCTGCCAGCTACAGAGCAAGCAGGAGGCTTGGCTCCGCTCCAGGCTACAAAGTTTCAATTGTAGAAGATAAATAAATTCCAGATACCAGGGCCTCCGCTTGGGTCACCTGGGGGCATGGCTGGCCTGCAAACCACCACAGGCCCCTTGCTCAGGTCACCCCACACCCCAAGGGAACCCCCATCCTGATATGGGACACCCTTCAGGGCAAACCAGCTGGCCCCCACCCCTGCACCAGGCCTCTATCTTATCTAATAAAAGAGTAATATGCAGATTGACCATCACTCCAACACACAATATGGCTGCCCCCATGTGGTCAAAGATCCTGCCCCCATGTGGACACAAGATGGCCACCACAAGATGGCCAGCAGGGGAGGGCAGTTGGAAGGCACCAGGCCTGCAAGGGAGGGCAGTTGAGATGGACCAGGCCTGCAAGGGAGGGCAGTTGGAGGCGATCAACCCTGCAGGGGAGGGCAGTTAGGGATGACCAGGCCAGCAAAAGAGAGAAGTTGAGAGCAAACAGGCTGTCAGGGGAGCAGTTAAGCATCAATCAGGCTGGCAGCAGAGTGGTTAGGGGGTGATCAGGCTGGCAGGCAGAAGCAGTTAGGGGCAATCAGGAAGGCAGGGAGGCGAGCAGTTGGGAGCCAGCAGTCCTGGATTATTTTTTCTGCAGTTTTTTTTCCACTGGGATCGGGCCTAAACGGGCAGTCAGACATCCCTCTAGGGGTCCCAGATTGGAGAAGGTACAGGCTGGGCTGATGGACACCCCCCCTCCATGCACGAATTTCGTGCACCGGGCCTCTAGTCTATACTAATAAAAGGGTAATATGCTAATTAGACTGATTGACTGGACATCTTCCAGATGTCCAACTTCCTTTCGGACAAAGCCATGGTGGTGGGGTCCAAGGCAGAGGCGGTTAGGAGTGATCAGACCAGCAGGGGAGCAAGCAATTAGGGGTGATCAGGCTGGCAGGGGAGGACAGTTGGGGGTGATCAAGCTCGCGGGGGAGCAGTTAGGGGTGATCAGGCAGGCAGGCAGGCGAGTGGTTAGGAGCCAGCAGTCCTGGGTTATGAGAGGTCCCAGATTGGAGAGGGTGCAGTCCGGGCTGAGGGACACAACCCCCCCATGCATGAATTTCGTGCACCAGGCCTCTAGTATATAAATAAACAAATATTAATGACATATTTTACTACACACACACACACACACACACACACACACACACACACACACAATGTATATGCATATAAGTGCACATATATACAAAATAGTAACAAGTCTGGCATTTCACTTATATATTTGACATTAATATACAGTAGATGACACTGTCACTAACAATGTAACAAGACTGCCCTCCTTGCTTTGACTACATTCTCCTTGCTTTGAGTATGTTTTTGTTCTTTGCTAACTGGGTCAAGAAAAAAGTTGTGTGTGTGTGTGTGGAGTTATGTTCTTCGTTTTATAGTCTGAAATTAAACAATTTAATAGCCATTTACACATTATTCAACATTCACTTTATAGAATATTCATATGTATATATTTATATGTTCATGCATGTTCATGTTTATGTTTTTCACGCTCATATTTATGTTTTATGTCAGTTTAACTATTGTGGTTCAGTGTGTTTTTTTCTAGTAAACATTTTATGTTATAAGATACTAATTACTTTCCCCACCTATGTGTTGCAGTTATTTTTTCTGCTGTATTTTTTCCCTGTTTTTTAAAGACATTTATTTTTACTACAGAAGTTTTTAAAACTTAGGAGGTTAAGCTAATTATCTCTGCTTTTTATGTTCTCATTTTCAACAATTAACTTTTTAGTACATTTACAATCAATTTTGATTTGTTTTTTCCCAAATATTTAACCAATTGTTCCAGAACATTTAATATATATTTCTTTCTCTTTCAATTTGTAATATATAAGTTTTTACATTATAGATTATTTTTTTCAAGTTCTTATAAACAACTTAACCTAATTTCAAACAAACAATTATTTAATTAAGAGCTTAGTACAAGTAAAGGAAGTTTGTTGAACATTCTTGTTATGACATACAGGGCATAAATATTTTGACAAATATGACATGAACATCCAAACTCTTATATTTCATTTGAACGTTATGAAATTGGTCTACATATGTTGTATATTATAACAAATTAATATTTGGTTATACATCTAGTAGATGACTTCCTGCTGTCTATTCACCACAATCATTTTCCTAATTCTCACCAACTAAAACGGACAATTGACATTTGACACATGTCCTTTCTTTTGACAACACCTTTTTCTGAAAATATGTCCTCCCTTTAATTACCTATGGATTTCTGCATTTTAATCCTGTGACTATAATTCTCTCTCTGAAGATATTGTAGTCCCAGCTAAGCTCTGCTATGGCACTGAGCACAACCTATTGTAATTAAATATATTTCAATAGGGCAGGGACCAGGCCAATTTCTTAAATGTATTTCCTGAGTGGTTAGTACCCAACAGCATAATTTATAAGAACTTAATCAATACTGGGTGGCTAACTGATAAATTACTGGTTGGGGTTACAAAGTTCCATAAATACGTGATTTATGGTAATTACTGAAGAATTTCGTTTGGGACTACATGACGCCCAACAGACTTGGAGCACTTGAGTTAATTGGTGCATCCAAGTATTAGGCGTCACTTTTCTGGTCTGAGAATTCTATCTACTCTGCAAAATGTTTCATTACAATGAAGGTTTCCCAAGTTCTCATTTCAGCCAACTTGAACCTTTCAATCTTGCATCCTTCTGGATGGCTATATTTCAGTATATCTCTTGCTTTGTCCTGATCAGCATAAAATGGAGACCGAGACCAAATCTGCACTGAAATGAAGCCTAGAGCCTTTGTGATCATTGTTACATGACCTGCTGAAACTACCCCTCTAGAGTGACTCAGGCAGCCCATTTCTGACAGAATGGCACAAGTTGGGGAAGTAGAAGAGTGGTTACATTTGTTATCATTGTGAGACATTTCCTGACATTCATCAAAAAATGTATAACAATAAAAACACAAAGAATGGTAATACAGACACCTACCTCTGTATCTACTGTCCATAATAATACATAGAAATCACTAATACAATTGAAGCCCCATTATACATTCCTTTATACTATCCTCTATCTCCAGATATAGCCAGAACCTTAAACTGTGTGGTTATCATTCCCTTGTATTTCTTTATAGCTAGACTACATACTCCTGCATTTTTAGAAACATAAGTAGTAAAGGTATTTAGCTGTATGCTTCTGGACTTGCATTTATTTATTAATTTTATTTCTATTTTGAAATTTCTACTTCAAACCATGCTGCTATGAACATCTCATCCATGTCTTCTGGCACTAAGAGATATACTAGTACAGTTGACCCTTGAACACCGGGGGGTAGATAGGGCAGGGGCCTGAGGGTTAGGGGCACTGACCTCCTGTGCACTCAAAAACCTAAATATGCTGGGGACATATAAGAGAGGGCATCTAATAGAGGGCAGATGTCTAGACTCCAGAGAAAGGTCTAGGTAGGAGGTAATGAATAAATATGGCTTTTCACTCCCCCAACTTAACTACTGATAGTCTATCATTGACTGGAAAATACTGTAACATAAATAGTCAATTAATAGATATTTTATGTTATATGTATTGTTATATGTATTATATACTGAATTTTACACTGAAATAAGCTTGAGAAAGAAAATGTTCATGAAATCATAAGGGAGAGAAAACACATTTATAGTATTTATTGAAAAAATCCACATATAAGTGACTCATGTGTTCGAACCTGTGTTTGAAATGATATAGTTATAGATATAGATATTACTAGAGAAAGACACAGAGAGAGAAGAGTTGCTATGTTACAGGGCATGCACATTTCAAATTTATTGGAAAATGCAAAAATCTTTTCCTAAGTGTTTGTACTAGTCTGCATCCCTACAAGCAGTGTATGAGAGTGACCATTTTTCTATATCATTGTCAATACTTGAGATTTTCAGACTTTTAAAAAATACTTTCCAATCTAGTGGATATAAATGACCCCAGAGTAAATCTAGTGGAGAATGCAATTCCAAAACCATTACCTCCTACCTCTACCTCTCTCTGGAGTCTAGACATCTGCCCTCTCTTAGATGCCCTCTCTTATATGTCCCCAAGACGCCTCAGCATGCACTGACGGACCTGGATTGGACTAGGGCTCATGGAAAAGGGCATTAGTGGTCACAGGAAGTCCAAGAACACATATAATGGGAGTCAGAACGTGAGAGACCCAGAAAAGGAAGTGTTTGTGGTTAGAGTATAAAATTGAAGTTTAAACTTTTAGTGGGGGAGTTGTTCTTGCAGAGGACAGGGTCTATGGGTTATTGGAGGCTAAATGACCACTATTTACATAAAGTGATGGTAGAGAAAATGAAAATGACCAGGAACTTAACCATGACGGTCACAGGGAGGTTAGAAAGTAGGATAGCCAAATGGCACGGGCCTCAAATAATGTGTTTTACTGAGAAAAGGTAAGGAATGGTTTGCCAGCAATGTGAGCAACTAGAATGTTTGCCTTCCCTTCACCCCCATTGACATCCCCAATATTCTCAAAATATGCTACAAAGAAGTAATGAGTCATAGTCACTAAAGACAAAGAGAAAGGTTATCCTATGGAAAGAGACAGTGTTCTTTAAGGCAAATTGATGGTGGAATCACTGTTGAAAGAACCCAAAAAGATAGGAGAGTTTGTAACAGATATCTCATAGGACACAGTGGGAGAGATTAGGAAGAAAGGGACGAATTAAAAGGTGAACTAGGAGAAAAAAAGTAGAGAGCAAGATAGGTATGAAAGTCAGGTCAAGCATTGGTGATGAGAGGGGTTATCTCCACTTGAGTTATAAGGCCAGGTGGAATCCATAGATCTCATTATTCAAGGGGCACCTTGGTTAAAGCGGTTTTAGTGCAACACAAGCCAAGGCCTGAAGTCTCAGGGTTCCAAATTGTGAGACATTGACAGAATGAGTCAAGGTCTAATCCAACACTTTGAGCAAACATTTCTGAACCATGTACTATGAGCTTGGCACAAGACTAAGCACTGGGGATTAAACATTTGTACAGCTCGGCTTTGGAACTGTAGGCACAATTAATTTATAGTCCCAGCATGCTCAGTAAAAACAATTGCTGATCCTTAAATTTGGTTTTATTCCCAACCTTGAGAGGTTATTCAATTTGCCCAGGGGTGGAATCTCTGAAAAACAAGTTTAAAGTATCTTATGTAAATTTTTAAAAACCTTCAGAACCTCAGAGCTTGCCTGGTTAGAAAATTCTCCCTGTACTGTTGGAAGTCTATTTCTCATAAGTAGACAGTAGAAAAGGGTCCAGAAAAGAATTCACATTGAGTGAACTGCTTTCCTCACATCATCTTTTTAAAAATTTATCTTTATTGTTAAAAGAATTACAGATGTCCCCCTGTTTCCCCACTGGCCCCCTCCCTCCTTCCCCTCTCCCAGGCCTTCACTGCACTGTCTGTGTCCATGGGTTATGCATATATGCATATAATTTCTTTGGTTAATCTCTCCCCATCCCCTACGCTCCCACCCCCACCTTCTCTCTGGGATTTGTCAGCCTGTTCTATGCCTCTATGCCTCTGGATCTATTTTGTTCATCAGTTTATTTTGTTCACTAGATTCCACATATGAGTGAGAAATTTTTGATAATTGTCTTTCTCTGACTGGCTTATTTAGTTTAGGATAATACTATCCAGGGCCCTCCATTGTTGTCTCAACAGGTAAGAGAGCCTTCTTTTTTATAACTGCATAGTATTCCATTGGGTAAATGTACCACAGCTTTTTTATCTACTGATGGACACTTGGGCTGTTTCCAGATCTTAGCTATTGTAAATTGTACCACTATGAACATAGGGGTGCATATACTCTTTCTGATTGGTGTTTCGGGATTCTTAGGATATATTCCTAGAAGTGGGATCACTGGATCAAATGGCAGTTCCATTTTTAAGTTTTTGAGGAAACGCCATACTGTTTTCCGTAGTGGCCTCAGAAGTCTGCATTCCCACCAGCAGTGTACCATGGTTCCCTTTTATCCACAACCTCACTTGTTTGTTAATTTGTTGATGGCAGCCACTCTGACAGGTGTGAGGTGATCCCTCATTGTCATGTTTTATTTTTTATCTTTATCCCATAGTCTTCTTAATTTGCATCTTTCTGATGATCTTGAGCATTTTCTCGTATGTCTCTTGGCCATCTCACATCATCTTATTTCAACTCTTAGAGAGTAAGACTACTTCCACCTCAACTCCCAATCTTTCCTAAGTGGTTTATGTGGGAACTGCAAATACAAATCTACTCTGCTACTTCTGCAGAGGAAAATCTTCTAGAAAAAATAGTAGTCTTTTAGAGTATACATTGCATGTGGCACTATTTGTAATAAACTGGTAACAGATCCATTGTTTCCTGTTTTCTTTTTTATTGAATTTATTGGGGTGACATTGGTTAATAAAATTATATAGGTTTCAGATGTACAGTTTTATAATACATCATTTGTGTATTGTATTGTGTATTCACCATCTCAAGCCAAGTGTCCTTCCACCACCATTTATACCCCCTGTACCTTCTTCTATTTCCCCTACCCACTTTCCCGCTGGTGATCACTATCCTGCTGTCTGTATCTATGAGTTGTTGTGGGGTTTTTGTTTAATCCCTTTACCTTTCTCACCCATCACAGCAACCTCCCTCCCCACTCACAGCCGTCAGTCTATTCTCTATCCATGAGTCTGTTTCTAGTTTGTTTGTTTATCTTGTCCATTTGATTCTACATATGAGTGTAAATTTGAGGTTTAGACTGCAGAAACTATGTTTAGAGAGGATGTTCAAAGAACTTTGCTAAGTCCTGAAGAACCATAAAGAAATTGTTCTCTGAAATCATGCATTCTGTCTTCTACCTGGCTGTTTGCATAGTTAATCATGTGGAAAAGTAACATTGATTCTGTCTCTGCAGAAATTGGTTTCTCTGATGGTTAAAATTGGTTTCTCCGATGGTTAAAATTGGTTTCTCCGATGGTTAAAGTCAAAAAGTAATTTAATTCTATAACTACGTGATTACCATTGGGTCATACCATGAGAGGTCTGTATGTTGCAAATGCCTCTATGAAATTGTGCCTATTTAATCTTAATATAGGTGAAATAAACACTGTTGTCAAACATATTGATTTACCAATAGACAACTAGATATTCATGACAGGTGGAGAGTTCAAAATATAAGTAAAATGGAAGAGTTAAAAATATTTCTACTATTCACTGGGTTTCGAGTTGTCAACATCTATAGGCTTGTCTTGTATTTTCCTTCCATTCCATCTCAACCAATTTCACAATCCCAACTCTAGAAATATTTGTCACTTTGTTTAATGCCTTTTGTAGTTGCAGACTTCAGGAAATACTGGACTTAATTAAGGCTAAGTTAACTATGATACATCTACCTCAGGGTGGATTCAGTTCAGCAATTATGATTTCATATTATAGGCTACACCTTTTGGGATAGGATGTTTGGAGCATATACATGTGTTCTGTAAAACAATAATATGACCATGCCACCATTTGACAGAAACTATATATAACTACTTTTTTATGAGCTTTTTTAGCAAGACAATGAATCTGAAATCCAGTATAAAATTTGTTCCATCGACCTACTAGTTTATGTTAAAATACCTAAAATGACAAAGACCATTTGTCTTTGTGAAAGCTCCAAACTCCTTATATAAATTACTAAGAAATTCTATTGGCAACTGCCCAAACCACTTTAAATTCTAGACTTGAATAACTTCAAACATTGCTTGTATACGGGTGTCAATTACCTCCTACTGACAAAAAAGAAAGCAAAGATCTAGTTTATCTGTCATCCCCTACTTAAAACCATGCCTCCAGCCCATTGTCTTGACTTATGTAATTACTCACCTGTTTTCTTAACTGAAACATGAAACTTAAGGGATCACAGAAATTATCTAGTCTCAATTCCTCACTTAACAGATTTGCAGAGTTGTGGTGAAGTGAGGTTCCCTGACAACCAACTCCACCATTCACGATTTCTGTCCTTTTAGCTTAGTTTTAAACTTTGACTAAGGCAGAAGTTGACGTTTCTTTGGGAAGTCACAGGTAAATAACCAAACTGGAAAAAAAATTGATCAGAGTGAATTGAAGCCAGCTTAGCTACAATGATTGAGCAAGAAGATCATTTTCCTGCCCACCCAGCATGGCTCAGTGGTTAAGTGTTGACCTATGAACCAGGAGGTTATGGTTCAATTCCCAGTCAGGGCACATGCCCAGGTTGTGGGCTTGATCCCCAGTGTAGGGCATACACGAGTCAGTGGATCAATGATTCTCTCTCATCTTTGATGTTGCTATCTCCCTCTCCTTTCCTCTCTAAAATCAATAAAAACATATTATTTTTAAAAAATTTAAAAATATCCTCTTCCTAATTGGAAGTAGGCTGATGTGGGAAGTTGGATGGTGAATAGTGTGTAAATATATTCTGATAGGTAAGTTACATTAGTGTCTCTCTCTTTTTCTGTCTGGAAAATCCGAATTATTCTTTGAAGTGGATATCCTGATCAAGACCCACATTCTCCACTAAACCTTGCCTGGTGAGCTGATAAAGAATCTATAATCAGGACATCATTCCCCGACAACTTTACCTTCTAGTTTACATTTATAATAATTATACTACGAAGAACTCTTTTTTAACTTGACAACTTGGCATTTTACAATCATCTTGCTTAACGCTTTGTTCCATCATACCTTTCACCAGAGGTAATGTAGTTGACAAAACTCGGTTCATTACTGAAAAATAATCATTCATTCATTCAACCAACACCTATTGACATCAACTTTGTGCCTGGTGTAGTCCTATGCTAAGTGCTATGGGTTCAGGAGATAAAAGACAGTGAGCTCAGTCAGTAAGAAGATTACATTAAATGTGGTTTATGCTTTGATAAAGGAACTTACTTATTTGAGCATTCCGAGAATGGTGCCAAACCACATAACCCAGCTGGTGATATTAAGGAAGTCATTCTATAGGATTCAACAACTAAGCTGAGGTTTAAGGATGGGTAAGAAGTAAGCCAGGTAAAGAAAGAAGAGTGAGAGTTCCAGGAAGAGCCAGCAGTTTAGGAAAAGACTGGTGGATCCCTGAGAAAATGCATTAGGCGCAGGCTGGAAAGGAAAGGTGGCATGTAGGAAACTAGAAGCTATTCTGAAGTCTATTGGAAATCAGAGGATTTGCTTAAGCGACAAAGTAGGATTTGTATTTTTGAAAGATTCCTCTCGCTGAAGCACAGAGAATGAATTGAAAGGGCAAGAGGGGGAGAGAGGGAGCCCAGGCTAGAAGTTGAAAGAACCGATTTTAAGAAATAGTACAATCTCTTCCCTCACCCTTCACCCTCCCTTTCCCCCTAGAATTGTCAGTCCACTCCTTTTCTATGCCCTATTCTATTATATTCACCAGTTTATTCTGTTCGTCAGATTTTTTATTCACTTGATTTTTAGATTCACTTGTTGATAGGTATGTATTTGTTGTCACTTTGTTGTTCATAATTTTTATCTTTTTCTTCTTCTTCCTCTTCTTAAATACCCTTCAGCATTTCATATAATCCTGATTTGGTGGTGGTGAACTCCTTTAGCTTTTTCTTGTCTGTGAAGCTCTTTATCTGACCTTCAACTCTGAATGATAGCTTTGCTGGGTAGAGTAATATTGGTTGTAGGTTCTTGCTGTTCATCACTTTGAATATTTCTTTCCACTCCCTTCTAGCCTACATAGTTTCTGTTGAGAAATCAGCTGACTGTTGTATGGGACAGTGGTGGGGGGTAAGAGCATGGGGTGGGGGGGGATCAGGTGGAGGGGAGCTATGGGGGGGAAGAAACATCTGTAATAATCTGAACAATAAAAATGTATTCAAAAAGAAAAAAATAGTACAGATGTAGCCCCTCCTCCGAGAGCCCGGGAGCCCCAGGCCGGCTGACTGGCAGGCAGTGGCGGCAGTGCTAGGGCTGGCAGGCACGGTCAGCTGGAGCCTCCCTGTGGCGCTGGAGCTCGCCATGTGCTGGCCCAAGTCAGCAGTGCGGGTCGCCGTGGGGTCCTATGGAAGGGGAAAGCCGGTGGAGTGCCTGCACCTCTGCCCTTGCAGCGTGGTGCAACTCACCGCCTCTGGCAAGTTTGTTGTACTCTTCATAGCGACCAGTCATTCCGGTTGTTCTGTCATAATGGTCGCTTAGGCTTTTATATATACAGATTATTCATGTTGAAGATTTTTTGTTACTGAGTTATTGTGTTTCCTCATATTCTCTGTTAATGTGCTTTGTATATGTAATTGAAGAGACCTCAGTGATTTTCTAATAGTAGAATTACCTTTAATCTTTTATAATTAGTTTCTCTTCAGGGAAAAGATCTCAGCCTACTCCAAAGATTATGGGTTGTCCCTCAAATTCCAAGGAATCACAACTATAGGATGACAATGCTATTCCTTGCTGGCAGTTCAGAGTTGAACCAGAATGCTGCTATTTATTGCAGGAATAGGTGAATCATTCAAAAATCTAGTTCCCTCAAAGGGAAAATCAGAGTTACAAGGGGTTTTCTTGGTCTTCCTAAAGTGACTTAATCCCAACACAATGTTGAATTGATGAAAATATAACCCCAAAAGGTCTTGATAGTTGTCTTTTTTTAAAAAAGTGGGGTGAAATCTGAGCCTTTTGGAAAGACTCTCTTGGCTACACTCAGCTGTTTCAGAGCATCTGCATGTGAGCCAGCTTTGGCAATGGCCCAGGAAGTGACTGCTTGTATTGTCACTTGAAACTATCTTGAACATCAACTTTCTGCAAGTAAGTATTAGCTTTGAGAAAGAAAGTCACATAGCCATCTTTTGTCCTGATGTAGATTAAGTGGCTATGAATCAAGCAATAATGTAATAGCAATCCTAAATAAATTGTATTATAACTTAGCTTCATTGAAAGTCGCCCTGCCTTTTATCCTAGAGGTGGAACAGAAGTGCTGACTGAAACAGAACCCTAGAGTGTCCAGTTCTGATGACATTCTGCCTCTTCTTGGTTAAATGGCTGAGAAGTCATATTAGGTCAGTAAATAAAAAGGACTTGAATGTGTGGGCCAGTAAGAGATAGAAGTCATTGCAGATCTGAAGGGAAAATAAAAAAGGGATACTCCAAGAATATCACAGTTGCTAGAAATATTAACCCAGATGAGAAAACCAGAATACCATACCAAGGCAGCTGAAGAGGAAAGAGTTAGCAGAAGCATCCAGGAAAACTGAAGCTAAAGATCAGAGTCCACCAGGTGTGGTCTTGAAACAAAGTCAAGTAGAGAGTGTTTGCCACAGTTTTTTGTTTGTTTGTTTGTTTGTTTTTGAAAGTAGTAACATTTTTTAATCTTTGTTGTTGAAAGTAATACATAGGTCCTCCTTTTTCCCTCAGTAACCTCTTCTAGTCTGATCCTGCCCACCTCGTTTATCCCCCCACCAGACCCTCACCACCCCATTGTCTGTAACCATAGATTTTGCATATCATTGGTTGATCTCTTCCCATCCACCCTCCCCTGCCTTCCCTCTGAGGTTCAATAGTCTGTTCATGTTTCTGTGTTTCTGGGTCTATTTTTGACCATCATTTTATTTGGCTCATTAGATTCCACATATGAGTGAGATCATGTGATACTTATCTCTCTCTGGCTGGCTTAGTATTAGATATCTATGTTCCATTTACCCAGTGACAGGCCACAGAGGACATTTGGCTCAAGCGGACTAGAAAGTCCTGATTGAGAAAGTGGCCCCAGCCTCATTTCGTGGAACAACCAGCTGGACCTTATCCAGCACAACAGGAGGCAGCCGCAAGGAGGGCAAGACAGCAGGCCAATGATAACAATGGCCGCTTACAACCCACAGCCTCAATGGCCAGCACTAATTGGTCTGAAGGACAACAAACTCCATCTAATCAGGCTAGAACACTTACACCCCCCAGCCTCCTCTGCCTCTTGCGGGTTTTGCACATAAAATTCAACCCTCAGGACAGAGGAGGCTGAGTCCTAACCTTCCCCAGTTGTGGCTTCATCCCCCATTCCCTCTAATAAACTCCCCTCTTGCTCGCTGTGTCCACCTATTTCCTGGAGCAACTCCAACCTTACACACGGCACACAGAGTTTTATTTTGTCTTAAAGCAATTGTACTCAGAAGAGCTGCCTGGAAGCTAGCTAAAATCATACCAGGTATTGTCTGTGATGCACCCACAAAAAACGTTTTAAATTTTTGATGATATTGTTAGGAAGGGAAAATCTATACTAATAACAGAGGAATGTGCAAATTGTCCGGGATGCCGTCACAGTAACAGTAATGACGAAACAGCAGGCTGCTTGGGGAGACCAGGCCAGCAGGGGGGTTAGTGAGGGAGGACCAAACAATTGAACAGCAAGCTGTTTGGGGCAACCAGGCCAGAAGTGGGGGCAGTTGGGAGCGACCAGGTCGGCTAGGGGTGGGGAGGAAGTTGGGGGCAACAAGGTCTGCAGGGGAGGGCAATTCAGGGGGACCAGGCCTGCAGGGGAGGGCAGTTGGGGGTGATCAGGCTGGCAGGGGAGGGCAGTTGGGGGTGATCAGGCCAGCAGGGGAGGGTAGTTGGGGGCAATCAGGCCAGCAGGGGAGCAGTTAGGCATCAATCAGGCTGGCAGGGGAGCGGTTAGGGTGTGATCAGGCTGGCAGGCAGGAGCAGTTAGGGGCAATCAGGCAGGCAGGCAGGCAAGTGGTTAGGAGCCAGCAGTCCCAGATTGTGAGAGGGATGTCTGGCTGCCGATAAACTGGTAGTCTATCATCCCCCAAGGGGTTCCAGATTAGAGAGGGTACAGGCCAGGCTGAGGGACACCCCCCACCCAATTGAATTTCATGCACTGGGCCTCTAGTATACTATAAAGTTTCAAAGTAGCAAATGCTGAGATCTGAAAATAAGTGACAAAAAAACAAGAAATACAGAGAGCAAGTAAGGTGTATAAAGTTTCAGCAGGTAGAGTGAGAGAACATTCCAGAAGGATGCTTAGGCTAGGAACTACATCTGCCTTCTAGGGAAGGAACTGCTAAGAGTGTATTAAAAACTAGAGGCCTGATGCATGAAATTCGTGCAAGGGGCTCAGCCCTCGCAGCCACAGTGGCTTGCCTCTGACCTCGCAGCCCCAGCTTCATCTGGAAGGTTGTCCAGAAGAACCTCCAGTCTAATTAGCATATTATGCTTTTATTTATTAAAAATTAGTGTTGTTTTCCCCACCTGCCACCACTAACGCTCCTCTTCCAATGATCAACAGTGACCTGAAATCTTCACTAGGAACTAAGAGAATTTATGAACTCCAGATTTATGGAAACTGTGAGCATTCAGAAAATAATCAAGTATATTATTAAAGGGTAGGAAATAAGTCTTATAAAAAATTAAAAGAATTGAAATGATTCAATTTAAACAAAAATTGTCTAAAGTGTTTTATTAATAGTAACATTTAAGAGTTAAATGTTCTTTTCTTGCAGATTCATGCCTTAAAAATTATCTTTCAAATATAAACATTTGAAATAAAATTTTATTGGGGTCCACTATATGCCAGGCGGATACAATAATAGGTAATACAGAAGGTCTATTATCATGGATCTTACATAATATAAATTAGCTACCATTTACTCATTTGTTCAATGTATACTTTTAAAGACCAATTTTGTTACAGGCTGAGGAAATCTTAATCTTTATAAAATAAGCTGTATATGTATTTATTTACAAGTATGACTAAACTTCAGATCATTTATCGTTCTGATAATTAATAGATCTCTGAAAGAATTGGAAAATGGTAACTCAAAATCAGAAGTGTAATGGTCTAATCAGTGATGTTTTAAACATCTCATAAAATATTCCTAACCAGAGCACCAAGGAGGGAAGTGAAGATCAATTTGCATTATAAGAAATCTAAATTAACAACATATGTACTAAAATGTCACCACTTCTAAGTACATATCTATGTATATAAAAGCTTAGGCAACCAGCCGACCTGCCGACCAGCTGGTAGATATGATGTGCACTCACCACCAGGGGGCAGAAGCTCGATGCAGGAGCTGCTGAGCGACAACAACTTTACAGAGTGCCCTCTCGCACTCTGGGACCCCTCAGGGGATGTCAGACTGCTGTTTCAGCCTGATCCCTGCAGGCCAGACTGAGGGTCCCCACCAGTGCATGAATCCATGCACCGGGCCTCTAGTAATTAAAATAACTCAGCTAGTTAAAATTAACAATGAGTATCCTTTTAGGTTCAACTTTCAAAGATTTTAAATGATTTAAAATTTGTGCAGAAGCTTTAATTTTAAAGTTCTTCTTGGAAATATTTTTTACTATTTGATAAATGAAACATTCTGGTCTTGATCGTATATGTAATCAGTTAAGTAGGTTTATTTTGTACCTAGTTGGTCTGTAATTCTTTTTCTTGCATACCTAGAATGAGACTATGATTTTAAATATTTTTAATTAGAACTTACATCACTATATTATCATTTTTAGACTATGATTGTTGAATCAGTGATTCTCAAACATGCCTGGACAGTACAAGCATCTATGAAGTTTTAAAAATTATAGATTATTAGTTCCAATCTAAAGATTCTGGTTTAGTAAGTCTGGGGTATCATTAATTGTAATTTAAATCTGCTAGAATTATTACAAATTCAAAAATTAAGTCTAAATTAATTTACTGCTCAGTTTGTGTTGCTATTTTTTCTGTCTTTTTTTTAAAAAAAATGAATTTTTATTGATTTCAGAGAGGAAGGGAGAATGAGAGAGAGCTAGAAACATCAATGATGAGAGAGAATCATTGATTGGCTGCCTCCTGCATGCCCCCTACTGGGGATCAAGCCCACAACCCAGGCATGTGCCCCAACCGGGAATCAAACTGTGACCTCCTGGTTCATAAGTTGATGCTCAGCCACACTGATGGGGCTGTGTCTTCTGTCTGTGGCACATAGTTAAAACTTAAGAGATGTCTTTTATTTTGTTTAGTTAATTGACCTACAAGATTGCAGAAAATTATGTAATTTTTAAAAAGAGATTCACATATACTTTCAATATTAATGTAAATAGAATATGATTGTTTTAAAGGTATTTGCAATCTAAAGAGAAATTAAAGAAATACTAGTATAACTTCACCATAAAGGAAAGAACTATAAATTTGTTTAAATCATGCCTATTCAAAATTTCTGTTTATTATGCATGTAATTTGTGTACAGAGAATGCAATGTTCTGAACTGAAAATAATACATATTAAAATCTAAATGGCTAATTTTATCATAAGGTTTTTTATAAAACTTCTTTAAGATTTCTTAAATGAACAAATTGGGTTAGTTTTTCTATAAAACTATAGATTCTTTATAGCTTAAATATTCAGTTCTTTAAAAACAGTTTTAATACATTTAGAAGTCCTCAGTGTTGATTTAGTGAAGATTGAAGTAATTATTCCATTATTCACTGTCTAAATTCTTCTGAATAATGTAGCTACCATGATGTCTTCAAGTGGTATCATAGTAGCTACTGGAGGTAGCTACTGGAGGTAGCAGTAAATATCTACTCAGCTATTGCAGAAGCAGTAGCTACGGTTTGAGGGAAGAGCTAGTGGGAGAAGATAGTTGTAGGTTAATCTGTAGAGATAACTAAAGGTTAACTTGCCACAGAAGAGAACATTTTGATGCCTGATGGTAGTTCTATTAGGTAAAGTGATCATATGGCATTTGTAGTTGTAGGTTACAGGTTGATGAAGGAGACTGATGAGTACTGTTTTTGTAGGCTAAGTAGAAATTATAGTCGTAGGTTGAATGGACATGGTAGTGGTTGTAGATTCAACTAAAGTAAATATAGTTGTACATTAAAAGAGATGGTGGAAGTGGTGATGGTTTTGGTTGTCCGCTAAGATAAAGTTTTATCAAAATTTTATGTTACAGCCCTAGCTGGTTTAGCTCAGTGGATAGAATGTTGGCCTGAAGACTGAAGGGTCCCAGGTTTGATTCCAGTCAAGGGCACATGCCTGGGTTGCGGGTTCAAACCCCAGAAGGGAGCATGCAGGAGACAGCTGATCAATGATTCCCTCTCATCATTGATGTTTCTATCTCTCCCTCTCCCTTCCTCTCTGAAATCAATAAAAATATATTTTTTTAAAAAAATTTTATGTTACAATTGCAACTGTTGTAGATTCCATTGAAGTGGAGGCTTCTGTGGTTTTAGTTGAAGTAGGAGTGATGGCTGTTGTGGTAGTAAGTTCAGTTGAACGTGTGGAGGTTGTGGGTGCAGTTGAAGTGGTGGTCACTGTAGGTTGAGGACCAGCAGAGGTTTTTCCATGAATAGGAGTTACAGGCTCCCCATTGTTTGGGGATAGCTTGATAACAATGGAAGAGTTGTCATTTCCTCTGTTATTCACCAGGCAGATTATGAGTACTCCAATTGCAGTTGTTATCACACAGGCTAAGAAACAAGCCAAAAAGATGTTCCACAGAGTCCAATTACAGCAGCAATTTCCTTTCACCTAAGAGTGTCAATGAAAATATTAGTAATAAAAAACAAAAACTCTTTTGATTTATCATCCCTTTTGTATTGGGTATAATTCAGTGCATTAACATCATTTGAATCCTTATAGTCTCTGAAGATATTTAGGCTTAAAGTCCAAGTTTTATCCAGGTGGAATTAATTGCATGCATTCTCTAACTTTGGAAGAAATCAAAATCTGCTAATATCTCATCTTCTCTTATTCTATTTTCCAATGATGGGTAGGGGGTTCTTCAACTTTTCATGTAAGCAGAATGGCATTTTAAGAAATTCTCTGTCATACAACTGATCCTCCACTGGACATTGTCATTACCCCGACTGCTCCACTTCCAACATCACTTCCTCAAGAATCCAGTGTTCTAACTACCATCTCCTCTCCTTCCATCTTGTTTGTTCAATTATTCATATAATAACCTTTCTTTACTTTTATTAAAATCTTCAGCCCATGATGGGTAGGGAGAGATCAACCAAAGAATTTGTATGCATATATGCATAACCCATGGACATAGACAATAGGGTGATGGATGCCTGGGGTGAGGGGTGAGGGGCGAGGAGCGAGGGGCGAGGGTGGGCTATAGGAGGTCAATGGGAGACAAAAGGGAACATATGTAATACCTTCAACGATAAAGATTGTGTGGTGTGTGTTTTTTTATTTCAGCCCAGCAGCCCTTGCTTCACGCATATCCCTCCTTATCCACCTTTTGTCCTATGTCCCATTATTTCAATAACACTTACTAATTCCCAAAAATCTCCCACAGCTTCTTCTTTTCATTTTTTTAATTTCAGCCTAGAACTCAGAGATCATAATAATCTGGCCACTCAGTGTATATATATTAGAGGCCCGGTGCATGAATTCATGCATGGGTGGGATCCGGCCAGTCTGGCCAGGGCGAGGGGACATGGGCGATTGAAGGGGACAATTTGCATATTAGCCTTGTATTATATAGAATATACACTGAGTGGCCAGATAATTATGCGTTCAGAGATCATAATAATCTGGCCACTTGGTGTAGTTCTCTGATTATATTTCTCAATCTTCTTTCTCCTCAAACTTGTAATCTTCATCCACCAACCTTCACACACACATTGAGAGGGTTAACTTGAAATGCAGGCAGACAGGGCAGGGGTCCAGTGGGAAACAAAGGCAGGTGGAACACAGGCAGGGGCAGACATGACAGTTTGAGCAGCCTAATCACAGAAACCAACCCAGCGGAAATAATAAAATGTTTCTGGACTCAAAGAGGGAGGCATGGGAAACCAAGGGAGGGCCTGCAACAATCAAGTGAACTGGCACACAGAAACAGAGAGAGTTCAGGTCCATTGCTGGGCAAGAACAATTAAGGAATTAACACAGATAGACATAGAGCAGGCTTGTAGCAAATATATACTCCTGGACTACAAGGCTTGAGGGGGGCAGCCCATTATTGCTCCCCACCCCCGTGAGGGGAGTCTGAATCTGCTGGTAATAAATTTTCCACACTTTTGCTTAAATCTTCTGGTCCGTGGAGCTCGTTCTTTGGTGTCACAAGACACGACCCCGGGGAAACACCTCGGCTCACCATTCTGGTTATCAACATTGTCCCTTCTCATTCCCATCAAATGACTTCACATCCTTCCTACTTCATTAGGAAACTTGAAACCATCAAACAAAAACTTTTTTTAAATTGATTAATTTTAGAAAGAGGAAGGGAGAAAGAGAGAGAAACATCGATTTGTTGTTATACATATTTATGAATTTATTGGTTGCTCCTTGTCATGTGCACTGACAGGAGATCAAACCCACAACCTTCAAATGTTGGGACAATGCTCTAACCAACTGAACTACCCAGCCAGGGCCTCAAACTGAAAGTCTTTCAAACCCCCTCTAGGTCCCAAACCTGCAAACCCAAACATGCCTGGGCTCCACCTCTCTTTCTCCCCTGATTTACACAAGAGGAGGAAGCCCTCCTTCTGCCTGAAATGGATCTGCTAATCTGTCTTTCGGTCCCATCCCCTCTGCACTTTCTTTTCTTTTGATTTCCCCTTTCTATTGGACTGACTGCTTCACCACTTTCCTCTTTGTTGGATTCTTCTTTTTAACATTTAAACACACTCAAATCTCTCTCCATCTTAAACAAACAAAAAATGCATGGTTTGGTTCCAAATCCTATCTGGCTACTTCTCTTTCTCTGGAAAATGAAATGTCCTGACAGTTGTCTAAATGCCATGTCTCCGTCTGCACACTCTTCAATCCAAGTCAGTCTGGCTTCGGCTTCTGTCATGCCACGAAATACCTCCTAATAAAGTCATCAGGGACATCCATTCATTAAAATAGAAGTCACCTATTTTAGCTCTTCTCCTATTTAAGCCCTCAGTAGCATTTGCCACTGGAGGCCATTCCTCTTTCTCTCTATTGAATAATCTCTTTCCTTTGCTTCTGTAATATTCCATTCTCATTGATTTCCTCCGAAACCCCTAGAATCTTCTCGGTTTCTTTTGAAGGCTCTCAGGGGCTTTATTGTTGACATTCTCAGGCCCTTGTCTCTTTTCACTCTAAACCTAGGATCAACAAACAAGACTCAGACTCTTTCCACTGCCCATCTACAGATTAAGCAACAGAGGGCAGGAATTCTAGAGTCAGGGGAACCCAGCCAAACTTCCAAGCAGAATAAGCAATTTATAGTCGAGGTCAAGTTTCTAAGGTAGGGCTGAAGATTGAGAGAAACTGGTATAGTCCTGAGGTGAAGTTAATTCAGCCAACCAAGAGGGTCACATACCCAGGAGAGCTGAGTCCAGTCTCCAAAGCTAGTGGAAAAAATCTGCAGAACAGAGCCAGGTTTCTATAGCAAGGTCATACGTGCCAGAGGTCAGAAACAAGAGACAAAAAGAAAGTGCCACCAACATTGTTCAGAAGCTGGAACAATGTAAGAAAAGTGAGCGCTCACCGTTAGAGTAGGACCCTTGAGGCTTTAACCGTGACCCACTCTCTCCCATCGGAGTCTAATTAGTGAATGAAGCTGCACACCGCCAACATATGTGCTCCTCTGCCCCTCCTCAACCCCGCATTTGTACTTCATAGTTATTCTTTTGAATTTCACAAATGTTATCTATATATGTGAATACTTCAGTCCCCAACTAGGACATTGGCCCTTCGAAAACGGAGACTACAAAGTATTTTCCTTCTTATGATCTGCCTCACAATGACTTATAATTTTAACAGCTAATATAGCAAAGGCTTATCATGAATGTGGGTGAATTAAATGATTGAATACATTTCCTGGGAAAGAATAGAATTAATAGATCCCCGTATAGAGCACATCCCAACCTGGGTAAAAGCTGCAACACATACAACATTACCTGTGTATGGGCTGATTCTGTGTGTGGGTATCCTGAATGTCCAAGGACTCCTGGGCCCACGCAGACCCCCGTTGAATTGGAAGAGATATCACAGGTTATGTCACTTGAAAGTGGACGCCAGCATGCGGAGCTGTGAACCTCTTGGTCATTTGGACACGTGATTGACTGTGGAGATAAAGCATAAGTGAATAGGAAGATATGGTGATTCATTTATCAAATTAAACCATTAAAAATAAACAATGGTGTGATTTTTAAGAGGAATAAAGACAAGACTTCTGAAATGAATAAACATTTTCTTATTATTCTATGAAAATAAAAAAAATCTAGACAGATTATTAAACATCACATTTTAACCAATTTTTGTAAGTGGCTGATGTTCCAGATCAGAAATGTGTATCATCTCCTCTTCTCCGTCATATTACAAGCATGTATTAAATACCCTCATGTTGCAAGTTACTGTAGGTGGAGCATATATGAGGAAGCTTCTCTTCATACAAGGAATAGAATGTTAGAACTAAAAAAAAAAAAAAGAACTGTTTGAAGCTTATCAGGTAAAACATGTTAATGGTCATTTTTGGTAATGAGATTTTGAAGCAAAGCGAGTTGAATTTATTATTGTTATTATTATTATCATTATTATCCCATAATAAACATAATAGCAAGCACTGGGGCCCATACCTCCCAGTGTTAAGGTCAGAGTACTTTTCATTCCACTATACTACATATAGTATATTGTTTTACTAAAGTATGATAATAGATTAATATAATGTATTCTAGTGGGAAAAAAACTGCAGAACAGAGCCAGGTTTCTATGTCAAGGTCATACTACACAATACTAATAAAAAAAGTATCATACAAAGAGACTTTGCATGATCCATGCCATGCTCTACACAATGGAACTCGCAAGCCCAGGACAGGGACATAGAAGACAAACCATTTGTCCAGTTTGTGATATGGCTTTGCTGGCTTCCCCATGGGCATGCAGCAGGGTAAAAGGGTCTCTATTATGGGAATTTATATGCTCGAATAACAGGGAGACAAAACAGCTTTGGGCATCATTAACAAATAATACGATAAATGCAAAATGTTGTTGAGGAAAAGGTGTGATACAGGCTGAACATGGGTGAGTTCAGTGGGAAATATGTGGGGGAAGAGGTGTGCTAAAAGAAGCAGAAGAACAAGGTAAAGTGAAAATGAGAGAGGAATAGGTTCAGGAATTTATGGGCTTTGATCAAAAGTTTTGTTACATCTCAAAAATACTGTGGAATCGTCCAGGGCTCTTCAACTCATGGAATTATAACACTTTCTGGCTGTGAGTCAAAGGCATCTTTACCTCTCTCCTGGCTGGTCTGCAAAGGGAGGACACTAAAATACCCACTCATGGATTTGCTGTGAGGATTTATGAGTAAATAACTGCCAAAGGGTTAGAGCAGTCAGACATAGAATATGCACTCAATAAGTGTTAGCTATTGCTGTCTTTAGTATTAGTATTCATGTTTTCATTCCTACTGTTACGACTACTAGTTGTCTTTGATCATGTTGGTTTAATAACACATTACTAGATAGCTATAAAATGGCTAGTCCAACCTCCAGTAAGTTTCATAAAATTGTCAAACTGGATTGTATGTGGCCATTTGTCTATTAGGAACTGTCATGAACAACGCAA
Source organism: Cnephaeus nilssonii (assembly GCF_951640355.1). Taxonomy (NCBI): domain Eukaryota; kingdom Metazoa; phylum Chordata; class Mammalia; order Chiroptera; family Vespertilionidae; genus Cnephaeus; species Cnephaeus nilssonii. The sequence continues at coordinate 39,090,074 of NC_137082.1, read as the reverse complement.
AAAATAAATCATTGTTATTTAATATAGATAAAATGAAGTGCTCTCGGCAGTAAAGTGTTTGCTAGGTTAGATTTTTCTAAATGCTATATCAAGGAAATAAAAAAAAAACAGCTCTATGCTTTATTGAGTAAGATTTGACCAAACCCATGTTATTCACTAGGTAAGTTTGAGCAAAGTTGGACTTACTTTTAATAACAACCTTGCCTATTGTCCTAAGTGCTGATTCTGTTGCTTTAGTTATTACCCAATTTGCCAAAGGCTGATGATATTTTAGCACACTTTCTAAACAAAGTAAAACTCACTCACCAGGCCCGTTTTCCAGAATGTTCTGGCCCTGTTGGAATCCCATCCCTTTCAGAGAAGGAAGATGGTAAGTGATGTCTACGCTAAGGGTGCGGAACCTATGATCTAGGCTCGGCTTCTGAGTAATATTTTTACTGTGTTAGGTTTCTCTGAGTCTTAGTACAGACAGAGTTTCTATACAAAATTGGAATAGTTGGAGAACTGGGAATAATATTTAATCCAATATTCAGCCTTCGTTAATAATGGCCAGAGGCAACTGAAGTGCATTAGCTATAGTTACCAAAGAAAGTTCTATAGGTTTTTCCAGTAACTTTGTAAGGATTAACTTATGATCTCCTACATCCCAACAGAAAAACAAAACACCAAAATTTATTTTCTTTTTGATTTATAATCTTCAAATAATCCTTAAAGTTCATTATTAAATTTAGTCTTCAGAGAAAACTATATTTATAGCTATGCTCTAAATGTCCATAGTAAAGTGAAATAGTCAGCTGTCCAGATACATGCTATAAAAACAACTTAAGAAAATATCTGTAAAGATCTTCAAGTCTGTTGCTATCTAGAGAAACTATAAAAAAATGATGAATATTTGGCTAAAGGGATTTTTTTTTTTCCATTTGCAAGTTCCAGCATCCTGAAGACCCAATCTTAGTATCTCAAACTCAGAAGAGACAACGAGAACATTCTTGAGGTGGGGCCTTTGTTCCATGACTCAAGAAGACAAACCCCTTCTCTTCTGGTGAACCAGGAGTCACCTATGGGAATCCTTTTAGTCCATTAACACTGAGCAACAGCACTTTCTTCTTTGGCTTATATTGCAGGCGATTAATACAAGCTGAGAGCCACAGCTCCAAATTGCAAAGGCAAAATATTTTATTTATGCTTCAGGCAGTGAATTTTAACTTTCCATTTTAATTTTTAGCAAATTTCCATCAAAGATTATTGGTTCAGACATAACCAGATACATAAAGAGCACTTAGTATAGTGAGGGCTCGATTCCAGGTGGAAGACATTTTAAAACAGACAAAAGATTATACTTTTGTACAAAGTAGAAATGTTTAAAGGATTTCTTCCTTAAGACTAAAGACAATATCCAGTATTAATAGCAGGATTTCCAACACACCTACAAATCTGAGTTCTGACAGATTTATAAATTATACATAAAATACAATCTCAAAACGAAACCAAAGTTGTTGAATGAAGAGAATAAATATAGAAAGTTAAATAGATTTATTCACATATCATGTGGTCATAGAAATATTTCTAATGCTTTATATCAGTAACTATATAAAATAATTTCTAAAGTATAATATAGTAGGATATAGCATGAAAAGTTGAGGCAAATATATAATACATGGTTACTCTTCCTTTCAGAGAAGAATGCAAAATTATGACATTGACTGCATAGTAGTAAAGAGATTAGATTGCTCTTAAATGCTGAAAACAAGACTGTCACATAAGCAAAATTTTAAAATAGAGTAACAATACTCACCGGTTGGTTTTCAGACTGTTCAACATTTACTACATATTTTCCATGTTTCCTGTCCATTTTTGAGTTTGCAATACTACAAGCTTAACTACAAGAATATTTTCAACACATGCATTGCCCTTTATAGCCCTGAGAAATAATTAAAATGCTTGATGAAAAATCAACTCTGATGCATCAGTGCAGGTGTGGATTAAAAAAATAACAAATAATTACCCACTAAAACAGGATCCACCTTAGAGAAGGAAATGAATTAATTACAGAAAGACACAAGAAAACCCATACTTCCTCTGAGCGGTCCCGTGACTACCACCCTCAACAGAAAGGAACTCTGAAAATCTTATATAAGTTTTCTTTTCAATCCTTCGGCAAGGCTGGGTGGGGCTAGCACCTAGCATTAGACTTGCCCACAAGGACAGAGACTGCTGGAAGTCAGGCTCCAAATAAGAGCACGGACCTGGCGGCTCCCAGGGTGGAGACGGTTTCGTCATCCTTGCTGACCCTGCACCTTCTGTCCAGGCATCAGGCAAATGGTTGGCCAGCGCCTCTGAGAGGGTCACAGAGCGTGGGGCAACAGTGAATCGTGCGGCCCATATCTCTCTCTCCTTGAGAAAAGCACAGCCCTGGATCTGGAAGCTCAGGTTCACTGAAAGGACCACAGTCCACAGGGGTGGGCGCAAAAAGAGCAAGGGCTCCAGGCTTCATTCAGAACTTGCAGAAAATAGACTGGCTACTTGAATGGGAACTCAGAATGGAAATTTGAGAAAACCTCAGGCCTACAACATGGGGCAAAGAGAGAAATCGGGGCTTATGCGGTCCAGAACCATAACTAGGTCATCAGAAATGGGGCCTTATAGGGAACTGGGGTCAATCCTAAATATGGGATTAGAATAAGACCCAAGTGCTCAGCGTGGGACATCGTAGCCCTGCTAGGGCTACAGTGGACAGTGCAGGAGCCAGAAGTCCCAGAGTCCAAAGGTGGGACTTGGGTTATTTCATCAACTTCATATTGGGTGGAAGGTGGGGTGTGAAAGACAAGAGCTACTAGGGCTGAAGCAACTCATAGAACTTCTATCTGAGTCAGGTTTGGATCTGGACAATGATGGCAATGGAGGGAGGACTGAGGGAGGCTGTAGAGAATTCGGCTTGAGGAACAGGTGGGGAGAGGGCAGCCAGGCAGGGCAGTGAGGCGAAGCTGAGAATTCCTGGTTACTCCGCTGGGAGTAATATTTGAAATATCAGGAAAACCAAGGCAGCGATCTTTGAGGAATGAAGCTGGTCATGGTTTGCAAGAGGCTAGTTCTGATCCAGAATGTAAAGGTCTTCACGCACCTGGATACATGGAGAGAAGGGAGGAGAAGTCTCAGAAGACAGCAGCTGAAACACACAGAGCAGCAGAAAGAGGCAAGGCATTGGGGGAAATTCTGAAGATCGATCCAGATGTAGTGGGAGGCTATATGAAAATAGAGAGATATTAGGTCAAATAGACAAAGGGGAAAGGCAAAGGTCAGATGTGAACTTTAAAATGTGCATTGAGACTGAACAGAATAGTAAGATGTTGTGTAAGGAAATAAATGAAAATTATATTTGGAATAACCAATTTTATAACCACTAGTGTCAGTAAAAAAAGAGAGAGAGAGAGAGAGAGAGAGAGACTTTATTACTATCCCTGAATTAATTCCAGTTATAATACTGTAATTCACATTGTTAGCTGCCTTTTATGTCCCCTACCTTGTACTGGATACTGAAATATGAATAATGGCCCATTATCTCCCCCGAGGAAGGCCATATATAAGTGGTCTCACAACTTTCACGTACGCCCCCTCCAATTCATTCTTCACAAGGTGGCTAGAATGCGCTTTGCAAAATGTCAGCTGCTCAGGGACCCTGAATGACTGCCCATTAGCCTTGGGGTAAAAGCCCAGATTCTTTCCAGGGCCAACAAGCCTGTGAGCTTGCTGGACTCTGCTCACCTCTGAATCCATGCTGCACTATTTCATACATCAGATACCATGCCCCAGCCACACTGTTTAAAGAGCATTTGAAGAAATATTTCAAACATATAAAAGGTATAAAGAATAATCTGGTAAATAGCCAAAATCCCATTATTAGCTAGCTTAAGAGATTCAGGGTTGCTTTTACTCAAAACACCTCTGAAGTCAATTATGTGGGTGTTTTCCATACCAACCAGTTCTCCAGCTTTGTCAGATATCAGTTGGTGTCCTACAATTCAATCCAATTCTGACACTATCTACCAGAAGTTAGCATCAGATCCCACCGGTTAAAGGGCTCAGTCTCACCAAACTGCCCCAAATTCAGATGCCAATCTCAAGTCCTGAACCATCTATATTTCTAACCAACTGACTATAAATCTGACATTCCCCTCCTCGGGTTTGATAATTTGCTAGAATGGCTCACACAACTCAGGAACGGCCTGAAGATTTATCAGTTTACTAGAGGCCCAATGCACAAAATTCATGCAAGGGGCTCAGCCCTTGCAGCCCCGCCTGCCTCGACCGGCCCTCACAGCCCCGGCTTCATCTAGAAGGTCATCCGGAAGGTTGTCCAGATGGTTGTTCTGCTGTTCGGTCTAATTAGCATATTAGCTCTTTATTATATAGGATGATAAAGGCTAGCTGATGCACAGAGATGGGAACAGCCAGATGAAAGGGATATGGGGAGAGGTCTAGAAATGTCACAAGTGCTGGAGGTTTGTCCCCTGGAGCAGGGTGTGCCACTCTCCCAGCACATGAGATATGGTCACCAACAGAGGTTATCTAAACCCCATTGGTTAGGGGTTTTATGGAGGTTTCATCACATAGGCATGATCGGTCATTAGCTCAATCTCCAACCCATCTCACCTCCCTGGAGTTTGGGGTGTGGGGATGATAGTTTCAGGCTTCTGATCAAGGTTTGGTCTTTCTGATGACCAGCCTCCAACCTGAAGTTAGGTATGAACCTGCCAAGAGTCTCCTTATTAAAGCAAAAGACACTCCTGTCAAAACTGTCACTCAGGGAACTACTAGGGATTTAGGAGCTCTATGTCAGGGACTGGAGACAAAGACCAAATATCTTTCTATGATATCACAGAGATAAAGTATTTTTACATGCAATAGAGCCACCTCTATCCTTATTCCTAATCATATTCTCCTCCCTCTCCTTTGATGTTTATATTTCCCATGTAATTTTAATGCATTCCAAAAATATACAAAATTGTGTGCATGTTTTAAAATTTATATAAAAACTATAATACATAATATAGGTCTTTTTGAGGGCCCATATTACATTTCAACTACACTCACAGCTCTAACTCTATTTTATTCATTTCCACTGTTTTATAAATTCCATTGATTGAATACATCGCAATTATTAATCTATTCTGTTGATAGGAGTTGAATTTGGTACCATTTTTTACTATTATAAACAATGACGTTCTGAATGTTCTAGTACAGAGGTGGAGAACTTTCCTCTGCCAAGGGCCATTTGGATATTTATAACATCATTCAAGGGCCATACAAAATTATCAACTTAAAAATTAGCCTGCTATATTTGGTCAAACTCACCCCTAATGCCTTGGCAGGGCCAGACCAAATGATTTCACGGGCCTTATACAGCCCGCAGACTGAATGTTCCCCATCCCTGTTCTAGTATATACCTTCTTGGGAACATTTATTAAAATGTTTCTAGATGTTTACTCTTATTTTCTTTTAGATATAAATGTGGAGAGATTCAGAACTAATCGGCTGTTTTCATGCTACAGGAATTAGAAAGCTTCTTTTTTGTCACACATATTTTGAATTGTGATCACATTATGCATATGCACACATACAGTATCTTTTTCTCATTTAACATTTTAGCAGATGCATTTGCCCCACTAATTTAAAATCCTCTTTAAAAAACACATTTAATGTCAATGTCAGGTGTGAAATTAGGTCAGGTGTGAATTACTTGAGCTACCTGTTAAGTTGTTGTGTGTCCTCAATTATGAGTAATACTGGAAGGTGTTATTATCTATATCTCAAGCTATTTTCCAGGGACCAATGCCCAGAAAGTGGGATTACAAAGCTGAATAATGTTGACAGAAGGACATGAAATACATGTGTGAATATATTCTGAGGGCGATGGTCCAGAGAGAGAGGGTCACAAATGTAATGATTCAGGTATACCCACTCAAGGTTCTGGATTCAACATGCTTGCTTGAGAGACTTGGAAGCACTAACAGTTTGCTCATTTTGTTGCATAAAACAAGAACAGTGGGGGATTATGTTTAATGAAGCTGAAATGACACAACTTCATGGAAGCAGGGAACAGAGTGCAGAATCTCAGAGGAAAGGGCGGGGGGAGGGTGAGTGGGTGGGAGGTAATCAACCAAACACCCAAAGACGTTGTAGGCATATATGCATATCCCATGGACACAGACAATAAGGTGCTGAAGGCCTGGGATTTGGAGGGTTGGGGGTGGGCTGGAGGGGATCAATGGGGGAGGGAGGGGAGAAGGAGGACATATGTGATACTTTCAACAATAAAGAACTTTTTAAAAAAAGGAATAAATTAAAAATTCAAGGCTTAGGAATGGATATGTAGCACTGAATTTGTCATGTGTTTCTTACCAATCCCATTATAGGATTCAGAGGACAAGCCCTTCATCGTGTAGTGAAAAATAGGATCAGCGAGGGCAGCAGCACAGTCCCTGGAAAGCTCTAGGCCTAGACCTGTGGTCGGCAAACTGCGGCTCGCGAGCCACATGCAGCTCTTTGGCCCCTTGAGTGTGGCTCTTCCACAAAATACCACGGCCTGGGCGAGTCTATTTTGAAGAAGTGGCATTAGAAGAAGTTTAAGTTTAAAGAATTTGGCTCTCAAAAGAAATTTCAGTCGTTGTACTGTTGATATTTGGCTCTGTTGACTAATGAGTTTGCCGACCACTGGCCTAGACCACCCAAAGTCTAGTCTCCTTCCATCACCATTTATCCCTCCTTTACCTTCTTCTACCTGCTCCCACCCCCCTTCCCCTCTGGTAATCACCCTGTCCCCCTTCCCTTCTACCCTCTGACAGCTGTCACTCTGTTCTCTGTTTCTATGAATCTGTTTCTATTTTGTTTATTAGATTCCACATATCAGTGAAATCATTTTTATTACAATTATTTTTGTAAATTCTTTATTGTTTAAAGTATTATATATGAAATCATTTTCCCCCCATTGACCTCTCCCCGCTCAATCCCTCCCTCCCCCCAGCACATGCACTCACACACACACACACACACACACACACACACACACACCCCTTTACTGGCTGTGTCCATGGTTTATGCTTATATACATGCATACAAGTCCTTTGGTTGATCTCACACACACACACCTTCAGCCCCCCTCATTAGTCTTGCTTCAGGCTTATTTATCCTTTCAAAGAACCAGCTCTTATTCCCATGGATATTTTCTATTCTCTGTTTTGCTTATTTCCACTCTATTAATTCATTCCTTTTACTTACTTTGGGTTTTGTTTGCTCCTCTTTTTTTCTAGTTCCTTTATGTGTAAACTTAAATTGTTTATTTGGGATTTTTCCTGTTTCTTGTGGTAAGCCTGTATAGCTATGAACTTTCCTCTAATAACTGCTTTTGCTGCATTCCATAAATTTGTAAAGTTGTGTTTTCATTTGTCTCAAGGTAGTTTTTTTTATTTCCTATTTGATATCCTCTTTGATCCATTGGTTGTCTAGAAGCATGCTGTTTAATCTCCACATATTTGTATTATTTCCAGTTTTCTTCCTATAGTTTATTTCTAGTTTCATGCCATTGTGGTCAAATATGCTTGAAATAATTTCAATCTTCTTGAATGTACTGAGGCTTATTTTGTGGCCTAATATGTTTCTATCCTGGAAAATGTTTCATGTGCACTTGAAAAATTGTGTAATCTTCAGTTTTTGGATGAAATGCTCTATAAATGCCTATTAAGTCAAACTGACCTAATGTGGCATTTAAAGCCATTATTTCCTTATCAGTTTTCTGTCTGGATGGTCTATCCATTGAGTTAAGTAGTATTAAAATCCAACTATTGTATTACTATTGATTTTTGCCTTTATATACATTAATATTTGCTTTATATACTTGAGTGCTCCTATGTTGGGTGCATAGATATTTACAACTGTCATATCCTCTTCTTGGATTAATCCCTTTAAAACTATGTAATGTACTTCTTTGTCTCTTTCTACATTCTTTATTTTAAAGTCTATTTTGCCTATGAGTATTGGCTACCCCAACTTTTTTTTTGTTTCTATCTTTTTCTATTGCTCCACTTTCAGGCTATGTGTGTCTTTTATTCTAACATGAGTCTCTTGTAGGCAGCATACAGATGAGTCTTGTTTTTTATCCATTTTGTCACCCTTTGTCTTTTGATTGCAGCATTTAGTCAATTTACATTTAAAGTAATTATTGATAGGTGTTTAATGCTATTTTCTTTGTTGTTGTTTTTGGTTGCTTTATTCTTCTTTATTCCTTACTTCTCTCAATCTCTTAATTTTTTATTTTATTTAATATTTTGATTGGATTCCTTTCTCTTTATTTTTTATGTATTTTTGTATGTTTTGGTTTATGGTTACAATTTCTTATATATATATTCATCTCTGTTTATAATGGTCTATTTTTAGCTGGTAGGCATTTAAATTCAATTCATTCTTAGATCACATTTTGACATGTATTACATCTTTTTGCTTTGTGCATCACCTGATTATTTATTGTAGTTATAGCTAATTTTGTTATTTTTGTCTTTTAAACTTCATATTATATTTATAAGTGGTTGAGTCGATGTTTATTGTACATTTGCCTTTACCAGTAAGATTATTTTCTTTCCTGTATATTCTTATTTCTGGTTATGGCCTATTTTTTTCTGCATAAAGACCCTTTCACATTTCTTGCTTATCTGAGAAACTCTCTGTCTCTCCTTCAATTGTGAACAATAACTTTGCCAGATAATAGATAAAGTTTGTAGCACTTTAAGTAATTCCTGCCACTCCCTTCTGGTCTGTAAGGTTGCTTCTGAGAAATCAGCTGATAGAGTTATGGGATTTCTCTTTTATGTGGCTTGCTGTTTCATTCTTGCTGCCTTCTAAATTGTCTCTTTATCCTTAACTTTTGACATTTTAATTAGAATATGTCTTTTTTAAAATATATTTTATTGATTTTTTTACAGAGAGGAAGGGAGAGGGATAGAGATTAGAAACATCGATGAGAGAAACATCAGTAAGCTGCCTCCTGCACACTCCCTACTGGGGATGTGCCCACAACCAAGGTACATGCCCTTGACCAAAATTGAACCTGGGACCCTTCAGTCCACAGGCCAACACTCTATCCACTGAGCCATACCGGTTAGGGCTAGAATATGTCTTGGTATGGGCCCCATTGGATTCATTTTATTGAATTTCTTTGTGCTTCCTGGAGCTAGATATGTTTTCCACCCCAAATTAGAAAAGTTTTTAGTCATTATTTCATCAAATATTTTTTCTGTCCCTTTCTCTTTCTTCTTCTGGAATCCCTACAATGCAAATGGTAGAATGTCTAATGTTATCCCAGAGATCTCTTATTCTATCCTCATTTAAAAACATATATATATTTTTTTCACTTTGCTATTGTGTTGGGTGTTTTCACTATTCTGTCTTTCAGGTCACACGAATCTGTTCTTCTGTATTAGCTAATCCAGTGTCAATTCCTTTTAATACATTCTTCATTTCAGTTATTATATTCTTTATCACTGTTTTTTTAAAAATAGATTTTATTGATTTTTTTACAGAGAGGAAGGGAGAGGGATAGAGAGTTAGAAACATCGATGAGAGAGAAACATTGATCAGCTGCCTCCTGCACACCTCCTACTGGGGATGTGCCCACAACCAAGGTACATGTCCTTGACTGGAATCGAACCCGGGACCCTTCAGTCCACAGGCCGACGCTCTATTCACTGAGCCAAACCTATTAGGGCTATCACTGGTTTTTTATTACATTTTCTATTTTTTTGTTTCAGTGCTCTCTTAGTTCCTCTATTCTACTCTCAAGTTGTTGAGCATCCTTCATACTGTTTCCTTGAACTCTTTATTATGTAACTAGAGGCCCAGTGCATGAAAATTCATGTACTCAGGGGGTCCTTCAGCCTGGCCTTTGCCTTCTCACAGTCTGGGAGCTCTCAGGGGATGTCAAACTGATGGCTTAGAGCGGGCCTAAGCTGCAGTCTGGCCTCCCTCTGTGGGAGGCAACTGGCAGGCCAATCAGGGGATGGTGAGCTGCTGGCTCCACCCCCCCATTACCCCTCTGCCGCTGCTGGTCCCAGCCCTCCCCCCCCCCCCCCCCCCCCGCAATCGCTGTCCCCTCCCTCTGCCCACTGGCATGTGCTTTGGTTGGCCTGGTGCCGCCTGCTCACCAGCCCTGCCCCCCCCCCCCCAACCCGTTGTTCTGCCATTAGGTTGATTTGCATATTATGTTTTTATTATATAGGATTACTTATTTCATTTTTATAGGGTTTTTATCCAGGATTTTTCCTTGTTCCTTCATTTGAAGCATAATCTTCTGTCTCTCCATTTTGCTTAACTGTCTGTGTTCATTCCTGTTAGTTAGATGAAATAGCTCTTTCTCCCAGTCTTGAAAAAGTGGTCTCTGTGTGTGAAGACTGTGTGTTTGACAGTTTGGGCATGTCAGTTGTATAGGGGCAGGTGTGTGCAGTGCCTGGTATGCTGCCTGGCCTGAAGAAGTGGGTCCTGAGTCGGGCAGCCTGGTGTGCACATGCCCAAACTGTTTTATTTTTAACTCCTCCCACCCACCCAATAAACAAAAACCTCCTTGACTTAAATTTTACTCTGGACTGATGATGATTAAAATAGCCATAGTTCACTAATTGACTGAGCTCAGTATAATAGCTCCCTTCCTCTGATTTTTAGCAATTCTTAGGCAAAGGTATTTTTAATTTTTAATTGACATAGTAACTAACAAACAAGACAAGAAATTTAAAAATATAATGCAGTTAGTGATAATTATATTTCTAATATTCAATTAATTTATATGTATAAAAATCATTAAAAATACACAGAAGGTGCAAAATATTTTAAAACTCTACATAATTGGTTACAATTGGTATTAATTCACTTAGTGTTTTGCATAAAATCATTAAGTACAGAAGTTTAAAAACAGGAAAATTTCACACATTCTCTTATATTTATCATAAAAGTTAAGATTTTTTTACTCAATTTAATTCCTAGTATCTATAAAAGATGTCATTTCAAAAATTAAAATTAATGAAGAATTATTAAAATTGGAGAATATTTAGAATTAATGAAAGATTGTTTAGATAATATTTTGGACCAACATTAAAACTCAAAATGGAAAAAAGCAACTGTTTGACCCATATCAGTGATTTTTTTAAAATATGTTTTTATTAATTTCAGAGAGGAAAAGGGAGGGAGAGATAGAAACATCAATTATGATAGACAATCACCGATCGGCCGCCTCCCACATGCCCTGCACTGGGGATCGAACCCGCAGCCCAGGCATGTGCCCCTGACAAGAATCGAACCTGGGACCCTTCAGTCCACAGGCCAACGCTTTATCCACTGAGCCAAACCAGCCAGGACTCAGTGATTTTTTTTTCTAATATCAATTGCACTAGATTCCATCCTGAATTATTTTAAAATGTCAAATGTGGTTTTATTGATAGAACTTTTTTTAATTCATTGAGCAAATATTTATGGAGAACACAATACATGCCACACATTTTTCTGGGCAATGGGGATTTATACAGCAATACATAAAACATACAAGCATTTGTTTTATTGGAGCTTACATTCTAATCCTATATAATAAAGTGCTAATATGCTAATTAGACCGAACAGCAGAACGTCCCGACGACCTTCCGGACAAAGCCGGGGTTGCAAGGGCCAGCCGAAGCTGCGAGGGGCTGTGAGGGCTGGCCTGGGCTGTGAGGGACTGCAAGGGCTGGCCGGGGCAGCCGGGGTTATGAGAGCTGGCCTGGCCTGCGAGGAGCTGTGAGGCCTGGCTGAAGCAGCTGGGGCTGTGAGGGCCAAGCCCTTGCAGAATTTCATGCATCAGGCCTCTAGTTTATTATAATTTGTAGTACATGTACTATTTGACTATTGATTATGTACTTCAAAATTCATTTAAATAATAATAGTGTTTTGTTATGGATAATACTCTGCTTTTATAAATGGATATTATTATGTTCAAACTCAAAGGACCGTATACATTTAGGTCAAACTCCAATAAATAAAAGTGAATTCTTCTTACTCCAGCCTGTGTGTGCACTTATAGTGAGCAGGAGTGTATCCATTTTCTAGGGTCTAACATTCCTTTCTGGGTTGACTCTCCTGCTAGTTCATTCTTCTCTAGAATGAATGACCTAGCAGGAGAGTCAACCCAGAAAGGAATGTTAGACCTTGTTGAATCAAATGTTGAATCAAAGTTTTCCTCTCAGTAATTTTGACCTGATTCTGTTTTCTAGAGAGATACACAAAAATAAATCAAATAAGTCTTAATTATTTTGGCACCACAATCATGTTCTTCATTATTTAATTATTTTTTAAATCCACTTCTTAAAAGACAAAAGTTAGTCATTAGACTTTTACTTAGGTCCAATAATTATTTTTTATGGGCGAGGTTTAAAAAAGAAAAAAGAGAGAGAATAGCACTGTAGCACCATTTATGTTAACAAAATGTCACTGCAGCCTCCTCAGAGGGTGTGAACACCCGAATGAATACACATTGCTACACATCCACCAGAATGGCTAGTTTAAAAGGCTGCCAAAGTCACGTTGGTGAGAATGTGCTGTAATCAGAACTCCATATAATGCCCATGAGAATATAGGTAGTTTGCAATTCATTTGAGAAACTGTTTGGAAGTATCTTCTAACGTTGAACATTTTCTTACTCTATGTCTCAGCTATTATTTTCTAGTAAAAGCCTGAAGCAAGCTGTGCATACCAAAAGATATATATACAACAATTTTTTTCACAGAGCACTGTAGTAATATACAAAACCAGAAATAACCTGAGTGTCTACCAACAAAATAATGGATAAATAAATCATGGCAATAGTAATACAATAAATTAGTATACCACAATGATAGTGAAGCAATCATTAGTAGAAGTAAAAATATTCATTACTATCCTATATAATAAAAGCCTAATATTCTAAGTGTCCAGTCATTCATTCAAACAATCAAAGTGTAATATGCTAATGATATGCTAAGTCTGCTCAACTGCTTGCTATGAGGTGCACTGACCACCAGGGGGCAGCCGCTCCAACCAGCAGGTTAGCTTGCTGCTGGGATCTGGCCAATCGGGACTGAGCTAGATGGGCCAGACACACCCTGGAGCCCTCCTGCATTCCCTCCCATGTCCCTCCCCGGCCCCGATCATGCACCAGTGGGATCCCTTGGCCTGGCCTGCACCCTCTCATAATCCGGGACCCCTCGGGGGATGTCAGAGAGCCAATTTCAGCCCGATCCCACAGGCCAGGCTGAGGGACCCCACTGGTGCATGAACTCATGCACCAGGCCTCTAGTCACTAATAAAAGTCTGAGCTAAAGATGTCTGACACAAAGGAGTGCCATTCAATTTCTACTATGTTCACAATCAGAGTAATTCATGGTGTTGAAGATTAGGACAGTTTCACTTTGGGGGAAAAAAGAAGTAGTGATTTGGGTGTGGACACAGGGAATGCTGGTAATGTTCCTTTTTTTTAATTTGGGTGTGAGTATGTATACTTGGTGATAATTCATTGAGTATAAATTATGATTGATGCATTTTATGTACATATGTTGTACTCTTTTAGAAAAATACTAATTAGAATACATTTAAATTTTTTAAAGTATATTGAAAGATTATTTAACTCTAAAAATATTACTTGGTAATAAATTATTATAATTATTGCTATTTTCATTTATTGAACAAATATTTGTTATCTACTAGTTGCCAGATACACACCCTGGTTAAGCATAAGCCACATCTCTGCAGAGATGTGGAACTAGAAAATAGGAAGTTCTGTCTTCTATTACAAAAAAGAATAGTCCAGTAGTGATATATTTAATAAAAAATACAAAGTATCATTAATTGGAAAAAATAATGGGTGAAAAGATAAAATTAAACAGTTTTAATAAAGTGTCAATACATTAATTTCATGTAATTACAGTTAAGTAATCTACCAAAATAAGAGGACAGTACCTCTACAGAACTGACTTGAAGGAAAAGTTAAAAATTATTTCTAATTAGCATAATGGCTATTCAAATATTTGTTTTAAGTTGCTGAAAATACATGCTTCCTTTTGAGTAAGAAAAGCACTTTCTGCTGACTCCCAACCATGTGCTCATGTGCCTATACACTATACAGCCATCCTTTGTTTACAGGTACAAGTAACACCAACATATGGCAACTGACTTTTGTTAATGCTTAAAAAAATATTTTCTGATTTCTATCAACCTCATTAACACCATCCAAGAGATGTAACAAGTCACAATGCCCACCTGGATTTACTGCTTCAACTATTGGTTATCAGTCCCATCTGCATACTTTTTGAAAAATATAGATTTACTAGAGGCCCAGTGCACGAAATTCGTGCACAGGGTCGGGGGGGGAGAGGGGAGGGTGTCCCTCAGCCCAGCCTGCACCCTCTCCAATCTGTGACCCCTCAAGGAATGTCCGACTGCCTGTTTAGGCCCAATCCCACCAGGATTGGGTCTAAACGGGCAGTCGGACATCCCTCTCACAATCCAGGACTGCTGGCTCCCAACTGCTCGCCTGCCTGCCTTCCTGATTGCCCCTAACCGCTTCCGCCTGCCAGCCTGATCACCCCTAACCACTCCCATGCCAGCCTGATTGATGCCTAACTGCTCCCCTGCCAGCCTGTTTGCCCCCAACTCCCCTTCTCTGCCGGCCTGGTCACCCCTAACTTCCCTCCCCTGCAGGGTTGATCGCCCCCAACTGCCCTCCCTTGCAGGCCTGGTCCCTCTCAACTGCCCTCCCTTGCAGGCCTGGTCCCTCCCAACTTCCCTCCCCTGCTGGCCATCTTGTGGTGGCCATCTTATGTCCACATGAGGGCAGGATCTTTGACCACATGGGAGCAGCCATCTTGTTGGAGTGATGGTCAATCTGCATATTACTCTTTTATTAGATAGGATAGAGGCCTGGTGCATGGGTGGGGGCCAGCTGGTTTGCCCTGAAGGATGTCCCAGATCAGGGTGGGGGTTCCTTTGGGGCATGAGGCAGCCTGGGCGAGGGGCCTGTGGTGGTTTTCAGGCTGGCCACACGCCCCGGTGACCCAAGTGAAGGCCCTGGTATCTGGAATTTATTTATCTTCTACAATTGAAACTTTGTAGCCTGGAGTGAAGGCCTGAGCTGGCCAGGGCTTCAGAAGCTTGGCTTCCTCCATAGCCCGGGGCAACCTAGCCTCCTGCTCTTCCACCTCTGTGGCTGATGCCATTTCTGTTGCAATTTATTTACCTTCTATAATTGAAACTTTGTACCCTTGAGTGGAGGCCTGGACCCGCCAGGGTGTGTGGAAAAGTTGGCTTCCTCCATGGCCAGAGAAATCCAAGCCTCCCTCCTGCTCTCTGTGGCCGCAGCCATCTTGGTTGGGGTTAATTTGCATACTCACTCTGATCAGCTGGTGGGCGTGGCTAGTGGGCATGGCTTGTGGGTGTAGTGGAGTGATGGTTAATTTGCATATCATTCTTTTATTAGATAGGATGGCTCATCCTCAATGATTCTGATTCACTGGGACTGCTTTCCACTTCAGTGGAAGACAAGTACCTACCATAACACTAACTTAAACTTGTCAATTGTCAAAAATTCTAAATAATAGAAATCGGTAAGTTTATTACTATCTGTATTGTTAGTTTCTTTTTCTGAATAGTCTCTACCATTTCAGCAGATAGCAGGCACAAGTAAATATTTACTCAATGTATTTAATTGAGTAGGTTTTTAAGATCACTATAAAAAATAGAAAATAAGTTTATTAACTTGAAAATAACATACCTATAAATATTACCTCAAATTAAAATAATTTAAAGAGAAGATGAAATAAAAATAAATTTACACAATCTTTAAAAATTGTGGTAATACATACATGTCTTTAACATACTCTCACCAAATAGAATATCCATTTCCTATTACATATGGAATTTGTATATTAAAGACTAAAACTTTAGAATAATAAATGACTTTATTCGTATTTCATTGGTAACATTTTATTAAAACATAACAAGTTTCCAACATAAATAAATAGATTGAATTCATTTTGTATGAAAATTGTATTATTTAAAACTTCACAAAATAGAGACTCTTCATATTAAATGTTTAGGTCAAATTAATGTTATTGTTAAATCTTAATGGGTTTTAGGGGTGAAATTCATTATCATTATGATGATAGTTGAACTGGTCATTAAGTAAGTCCTATTTTAGAGCAGTTATTTGTAGTTATATGTTGGTGGTTGTTGGCCATGGAATCATCTATAGTTAACAATGGTAGATATAGGTTCTGGTATGGAAGTGATGAGAGTGGATGTTAATATTTAATTTGCAGGCATCCTAACTACAGCTGCATTTAAAAGGTCATTATGAATTTGCCATTTCTGTCAAGTGGGAGTGATGATGTGACCTAAGGATATATTATTAATAGAGGCAGTGTTTGGTTCAGATGAATAAGTAATGGATGGCTTTGAATAACATGTCAACAGAAACTACAGTGCTTATAAATTCAGGTGAAGGGTTCAGTGATAGG
This sequence comes from Cnephaeus nilssonii, assembly GCF_951640355.1. Lineage (NCBI taxonomy): Eukaryota > Metazoa > Chordata > Mammalia > Chiroptera > Vespertilionidae > Cnephaeus > Cnephaeus nilssonii. The sequence continues at coordinate 39,073,521 of NC_137082.1, read as the reverse complement.
TATTATAATAGAAAGTACAGTAGAAATGATGGAGCATAGAAATGGTAGCATGACTGTGTGATCAATAAATGTGGTGGTACCTACTGTGAAATATGAAAAGTTCAGTAGCATATTTTGTTAATGTTGTCATACTCATTTGAAGGGGCAGTGAAATTGCTAATTGCACTGTAATAGGTTACTTAGAAGGTGATGATCATTTTCTATTAACAGGTAATATTGGTTATGGAGATTATAAATTCAGCTGAAGTCATGCTATTATGTCTGTAAAGTCAGTTGGGTTAGTAGTATCTGTGTTGATTTTATTCTTATTAAGGTCATGGCAGTGGAGGTAGAAAATGATGTTTTAGTTGAATCAGAAGGCAAACCAGATTCAGTAACTAACTGAGTCACTAGATTCACATATCTATTGTGGGCAACGTACATGCAGTTGAAGAACAAGTATTGGTGCCTGGAGATTCTGTTAAACTGATGCTAATCACAGGTTCATTTAAATGGAAATTTTTCATATTTGAGTTGAATTTGTTGAATGGTTTATAGTTGTACCTTAAGCTGGAGTGACAGAAGTTGTCAGAATGGATAAGAAAAAGTTGAAATGGTACTGTAATCTCATAACAGTAGATTCAGTAAAAGTTGTGATCACAGGCCCAGTTAATATGCACCTGGTACTCATATCTATAGGTGCAATAGAAAAGATAATTGTACTTGTAGTGCATTCAGTTGAAGGAACAATGCTTGCAGTTATGGAAGTAGATTCAAATTAAAAGATGGTATTCATACTTGTGACAAGGTGGTGGCTGCATAGCGGTTGTAGATTAGATAGAAGTAGTAGTAACCATTGGGTGGTAGTCTGAGTAGTGGTGTGGGTAGTTGTTGTGGTAGGTGCCTGCTGTGGTGATTATAAGTTCAATAGAGGAGCTAGTGGTAATTTGATTATGGCCACAGTGGTAGCGCTGGCAGTCGTTGTGGAAATCAGTTCTGTTGAAGCGGGGCTGCTGATGTGGTGTGGATTTATTGGAAATGATATCAGTGACAGGTGAATATAGGTTTAGTAGAAGCAGTAGTGTTGTCCCACATCCTGCAGTCTTAATGGTAGGACTGGAAGTTATTGTGGCAGTTGATTAACTTGAAATGGTGGTTGAGGGTTCAGTAGAAGACCAACTGGTGGCTGTTGTGTTGGCAGCCTCAGTAGAAGTGCTGGCAGTGGGTGTGGTCCTTGGTTTACTTGAAGTGGTTTCTGCTAATAAAGTGGTTGTAGATGGAGTGGAAACAGTACCGGTAGCTGATATGGTTACAGCCTCAATGGTAGTGCTGGCAGTAGTTGTGGTAGTTGTTTCAGTTGTAACAGGGACTGCCATTGTGATTGTAGGTTCAGTTGAAGGGGTATCTGTTGCTGTGATGGCTATAGGTACTGTAGAAGCAGTAGTGGTGTCCTACCGAGACGTAGCCTCAGGGGTAGGGCTGGAAGTTGTGGTGGCAGTTGGTTCACTTGACGAGTTGGCTGATGTTGTGGTTGCAGGTTCAGTAGAAGTTGTAGTGGTGGCTGTTGTGGTTGTAGCCTTAGTGGTAGCACTGGCAGTACTGGTAGTTGGTCCTGTTGAAGTAGTGGCAGCTGTGCTGGTTGCAGCGTCAGTTGAAGTGGTTTCTACAGATGTGGCAGCTGTAGGTTCCGTAGAAGCAGTAGAGATAGTGGTGGTTGTAGCCTCAGTAGTGCTGGCAGCAGTTGAAATAGTTGGTTCAGTTGAAGTGGTAGCTGTTGTGGTGGCTGTTAGTCCACTAGAAGCCGTCGTGGTGGCTGTTGTAGTGATAGCTGCAGTGGTACTGCTGGCAGTTGTTGTAGGTGGTTCTATTGATGTGCTGGCAGATGTAGTGGCAGTAGGCTCAGCTGAAGTGGTGTCTGCTACTGTGGTGGTTGTAGATTCAGTAGAAGCAATAGTGGTGTCAGATATGGTTGTAGACTCAATGGCAGTGCTGGCCGTGTTTGTGGTAGTTGGTGCAGTTGAAGTGGATTCTGCTGCCATTGTGGTTGCAGATGTGGTAGAAGTGGTACTGGTGGCCTATGGGGTTGTAGTCACAGGGGTACTGCTAGCAGTAGTTGTGGTAGTCGTTTCAGTTGTAGTGGGGACTGCTGTTGCAGTGGTAGGTTCAGTTGAAGTAGCATCGGTTGCTGTGGTGGTCATAGGTTTTGTAGAAGCAGTAGTGGTGTCTGATGTGGTTGTAGCCTCAGGGCTAGTGCTGGAAGTTGTGGTGGCAGTTGGTGCAGTTGATGAGGTGGCTGTTGTTGTGGATGCAGGTTCAGTAGAAGTTGTAGTGGTGGCTGTTGTGGTTGTAGCCTTAGTGGTAGCACTGGCAGTACTGGTAGTTGGTCCTGTTGAAGTAGTGGCAGCTGTGCTCGTTGTAGCGTCAGTTGAAGTGGTTTCTACAGATGTGGCAGCTGTAGATTCCGTAGAAGCAGTAGAGATGGTGGTGATTGTAGTCTCAGTAGTACTGGCAGTGGTTGAGATAGTTGGTTCAGTTGAAGTGGTAGCTGTTGTGGTGGCTGTTGGTCCAGTAGAAGCCGTAGTGGTGGCTGTTGTAGTGATAGCTGCAGTGGTACTGCTGGCAGTTGTTGTAGGTGGTTCTATTGATGTGGTGGCAGATGTAGTGGCAGTAGGCTCAGCTGAAGTGGTGTCTGCTACTGTGGTGGTTGTAGATTCAGTAGAAGCAATAGTGGTGTCAGAAATGGTTGTAGACTCAGTGGCAGTGCTGGCCATGTTTGTGGTAGTTGGTGCAGTTGAAGTGGTTTCTGCTGCCATCATGGTTGCAGATGTGGTAGAAGTGGTACTGGTGGCCTGTGTGGTTTTAGCCACAGGGGTACTGCTAGCAGTAGTTGTGGTAGTCGTTTCAGTTGTAGTGGGGACTGCTGTTGCAGTGGTAGGTTCAGTTGAAGTAGCATCGGTTGCTGTGGTGGTCATAGGTTTTGTAGAAGCAGTAGTGGTGTCTGATGTGGTTGTAGCCTCAGGGCTAGTGCTGGAAGTTGTGGTGGCAGTTGGTGCAGTTGATGAGGTGGCTGTTGTTGTGGATGCAGGTTCAGTAGAAGTTGTAGTGGTGGCTGTTGTGGTTGTAGCCTTAGTGGTAGCACTGGCAGTACTGGTAGTTGGTCCTGTTGAAGTAGTGGCAGCTGTGCTGGTTGTAGCGTCAGTTGAAGTGGTCCCTACAGATGTGGCAGCTGTAGATTCCGTAGAAGCAGTAGAGATAGTGGTGGTTGTAGCCTCAGTAGTACTTGCAGTGGTTGAGATAGTTGGTTCAGTTGAAGTGGTAGCTGTTGTGGTGGCTGTTGGTCCAGTAGAAGCCGTCGTGGTGGCTGTTGTAGTGATAGCTGCAGTGGTACTGCTGGCAGTTGTTGTAGGTGGTTCTATTGATGTGGTGGCAGATGTAGTGGCAGTTGGCTCAGCTGAAGTGGTGTCTGCTACTGTGGTGGTTGTAGATTCAGTAGAAGCAATAGTGGTGTCAGATATGGTTGTAGACTCAATGGCAGTGCTGGCCGTGTTTGTGGTAGTTGGTGCAGTTGAAGTGGATTCTGCTGCCATTGTGGTTGCAGATGTGGTAGAAGTGGTACTGGTGGCCTGTGGGGTTGTAGTCACAGGGGTACTGCTAGCAGTAGTTGTGGTAGTCGTTTCAGTTGTAGTGGGGACTGCTGTTGCAGTGGTAGGTTCAGTTGAAGTAGCATCGGTTGCTGTGGAGGTCATAGGTATTGCAGAAGCAGTAGTGGTGTCTGATGTGGTTGTAGCCTCAGGGCTAGTGCTGGAAGTTGTGGTGGCAGTTGGTGCAGTTGATGAGGTGGCTGTTGTTGTGGATGAAGGTTCAGTAGAAGTTGTAGTGGTGGCTGTTGTGGTTGTAGCCTTAGTGGTAGCACTGGCAGTACTGGTAGTTGGTCCTTTTGAAGTAGTGGCAGCTGTGCTGGTTGTAGCGTCAGTTGAAGTGGTCCCTACAGATGTGGCAGCTGTAGATTCCGTAGAAGCAGTAGAGATAGTGGTGGTTGTAGCCTCAGTAGTACTTGCAGTGGTTGAGATAGTTGGTTCAGTTGAAGTGGTAGCTGTTGTGGTGGCTGTTGGTCCAGTAGAAGCCGTCGTGGTGGCTGTTGTAGTGATAGCTGCAGTGGTACTGCTGGCAGTTGTTGTAGGTGGTTCTATTGATGTGGTGGCAGATGTAGTGGCAGTAGGCTCAGCTGAAGTGGTGTCTGCTACTGTGGTGGTTGTAGATGCAGTAGAAGCAATAGTGGTGTCAGATATGGTTGTAGACTCAATGGCAGTGCTGGCCGTGTTTGTGGTAGTTGGTGCAGTTGAAGTGGATTCTGCTGCCATTGTGGTTGCAGATGTGGTAGAAGTGGTACTGGTGGCCTGTGTGGTTGTAGCCACAGGGGTACTGCTAGCAGTAGTTGTGGTAGTCGTTTCAGTTGTAGTGTGGACTGCTGTTGCAGTGGTAGGTTCAGTTGAAGTAGCATCGGTTGCTGTGGTGGTCATAGGTTTTGCAGAAGCAGTAGTGGTGTCTGATGTGGTTGTAGCCTCAGGGCTAGTGCTGGAAGTTGTGGTGGCAGTTGGTGCAGTTGATGAGGTGGCTGTTGTTGTGGATGCAGGTTCAGTAGAAGTTGTAGTGGTGGCTGTTGTGGTTGTAGCCTTAGTGGTAGCACTGGCAGTACTGGTAGTTGGTCCTGTTGAAGTAGTGGCAGCTGTGCTGGTTGTAGCGTCAGTTGAAGTGGTTTCTACAGATGTGGCAGCTGTAGATTCCGTAGAAGCAGTAGAGATGGTGGTGATTGTAGTCTCAGTAGTACTGGCAGTGGTTGAGATAGTTGGTTCAGTTGAAGTGGTAGCTGTTGTGGTGGCTGTTGGTCCAGTAGAAGCTGTCGTGGTGGCTGTTGTAGTGATAGCTGCAGTGGTACTGCTGGCAGTTGTTGTAGGTGGTTCTATTGATGTGGTGGCAGATGTAGTGGCAGTAGGCTCAGCTGAAGTGGTGTCTGCTACTGTGGTGGTTGTAGATTCAGTAGAAGCAATAGTGGTGTCAGAAATGGTTGTAGACTCAGTGGCAGTGCTGGCCATGTTTGTGGTAGTTGGTGCAGTTGAAGTGGTTTCTGCTGCCATCGTGGTTGCAGATGTGCTAGAAGTGGTACTGGTGGCCTGTGTGGTTGTAGTCACAGGGGTACTGCTAGCAGTAGTTGTGGTAGTCGTTTCAGTTGTAGTGGGGACTGCTGTTGCAGTGGTAGGTTCAGTTGAAGTAGCATCGGTTGCTGTGGTGGTCATAGGTTTTGCAGAAGCAGTAGTGGTGTCTGATGTGGTTGTAGCCTCAGGGCTAGTGCTGGAAGTTGTGGTGGCAGTTGGTGCAGTTGATGAGGTGGCTGTTGTTGTGGATGCAGGTTCAGTAGAAGTTGTAGTGGTGGCTGTTGTGGTTGTAGCCTTAGTGGTAGCACTGGCAGTACTGGTAGTTGGTCCTGTTGAAGTAGTGGCAGCTGTGCTGGTTGTAGCGTCAGTTGAAGTGGTTTCTACAGATGTGGCAGCTGTAGATTCCATAGAAGCAGTAGAGATGGTGGTGATTGTAGCCTCAGTAGTACTGGCAGTGGTTGAGATAGTTGGTTCAGTTGAAGTGGTAGCTGTTGTGGTGGCTGTTGGTCCAGTAGCAGCCGTCGTGGTGGCTGTTGTAGTGATAGCTGCAGTGGTACTGCTGGCAGTTGTTGTAGGTGGTTCTATTGATGTGGTGGCAGATGTAGTGGCAGTAGGCTCAGCTGAAGTGGTGTCTGCTACTGTGGTGGTTGTAGATTCAGTAGAAGCAATAGTGGTGTCAGAAATGGTTGTAGACTCAGTGGCAGTGCTGGCCATGTTTGTGGTAGTTGGTGCAGTTGAAGTGGTTTCTGCTGCCATCGTGGTTGCAGATGTGCTAGAAGTGGTACTGGTGGCCTGTGTGGTTGTAGTCACAGGGGTACTGCTAGCAGTAGTTGTGGTAGTCGTTTCAGTTGTAGTGGGGACTGCTGTTGCAGTGGTAGGTTCAGTTGAAGTAGCATCGGTTGCTGTGGTGGTCATAGGTTTTGCAGAAGCAGTAGTGGTGTCTGATGTGGTTGTAGCCTCAGGGCTAGTGCTGGAAGTTGTGGTGGCAGTTGGTGCAGTTGATGAGGTGGCTGTTGTTGTGGATGCAGGTTCAGTAGAAGTTGTAGTGGTGGCTGTTGTGGTTGTAGCCTTAGTGGTAGCACTGGCAGTACTGGTAGTTGGTCCTGTTGAAGTAGTGGCAGCTGTGCTGGTTGTAGCGTCAGTTGAAGTGGTTTCTACAGATGTGGCAGCTGTAGATTCCATAGAAGCAGTAGAGATGGTGGTGATTGTAGCCTCAGTAGTACTGGCAGTGGTTGAGATAGTTGGTTCAGTTGAAGTGGTAGCTGTTGTGGTGGCTGTTGGTCCAGTAGAAGCCGTCGTGGTGGCTGTTGTAGTGATAGCTGCAGTGGTACTGCTGGCAGTTGTTGTAGGTGGTTCTATTGATGTGGTGGCAGATGTAGTGGCAGTAGGCTCAGCTGAAGTGGTGTCTGCTACTGTGGTGGTTGTAGATTCAGTAGAAGCAATAGTGGTGTCAGAAATGGTTGTAGACTCAGTGGCAGTGTTGGCCGTGTTTGTGGTAGTTGGTGCAGTTGAAGTGGTTTCTGCTGCCATCGTGGTTGCAGATGTGGTAGAAGTTGTACTGGTGGCCTGTGTGGTTGTAGCCACAGGGGTACTGCTAGCAGTAGTTGTGGTAGTCGTTTCAGTTGTAGTGGGGACTGCTGTTGCAGTGGTAGGTTCAGTTGAAGTAGCATCGGTTGCTGTGGTGGTCATAGGTTTTGCAGAAGCAGTAGTGGTGTCTGATGTGGTTGTAGCCTCAGGGCTAGTGCTGGAAGTTGTGGTGGCAGTTGGTGCAGTTGATGAGGTGGCTGTTGTTGTGGATGAAGGTTCAGTAGAAGTTGTAGTGGTGGCTGTTGTGGTTGTAGCCTTAGTGGTAGCACTGGCAGTACTGGTAGTTGGTCCTGTTGAAGTAGTGGCAGCTGTGCTGGTTGTAGCGTCAGTTGAAGTGGTCCCTACAGATGTGACAGCTGTAGATTCCGTAGAAGCAGTAGAGATAGTGGTGGTTGTAGCCTCAGTAGTGCTGGCAGTGGTTGAGATAGTTGGTTCAGGTGAAGTGGTAGCTGTTGTGGTGGCTGTTAGTCCAGTAGAAGCCGTCGTGGTGGCTGTTGTAGTGATAGCTGCAGTGGTACTGCTGGCAGTTGTTGTAGGTGGTTCTATTGATGTGGTGGCAGATGTAGTGGCAGTAGGCTCAGCTGAAGTGGTATTTCCTACTGTGGTGGTTGTAGATTCAGTAGCAACGGTGGTGGTGGCTGTTGTGGTTGTAGCCTCAGGGATAGTGCTGACAGTAGTTGTGGTGGTTGCTTTGGTTGTAGATTCAGTTAAAGTGGTAGGTATTGCTGTGGTGGTTGTAGGTTCAGTAGAAGCAGTTGTGGTGTCAGATATGGGTGTAGACTCAGTGGAAGTGCTGGCCGTGTTTGTGGTGGTTGGTTCACTTGAAGTGGTTTCTGCTGCCATCGTGGTTGCAGATGTGGTAGAAGTGGTACTGGTGGCCTGTGTGGTTGTAGCCACAGGGGTACTGCTAGCAGTAGTTGAGGTAGTCGTTTCAGTTGTAGTGGGGACTGCTGTTGCAGTTGTAGGTTCAGTTGAAGTAGCATCGGTTGCTGTGGTGGTCATAGGTTTTGCAGAAGCAGTAGTGGTGTCTGATGTGGTTGTAGCCTCAGGGCTAGTGCTGGAAGTTGTGGTGGCAGTTGGTGCAGTTGACGAGGTGGCTGTTGTTGTGGATGCAGGTTCAGTAGAAGTTGTAGTGGTGGCTGTTGTGGTTGTAGCCTTAGTGGTAGCACTGGCAGTACTGGTAGTTGGTCCTGTTGAAGTAGTGGCAGCTGTGCTCGTTGTAGCGTCAGTTGAAGTGGTTCCTACAGATGTGACAGCTGTAGGTTCCGTAGAAGCAGTAGAGATAGTGGTGGTTGTAGCCTCAGTAGTACTGGCAGTGGTTGAGATAGTTGGTTCAGTTGACGTGGTAGCTGTTGTGGTGGCTGTTGGTCCAGTAGAAGCCGTCGTGGTGGCTGTTGTAGTGATAGCTGCAGTGGTACTGCTGGCAGTTGTTGTAGGTGGTTCTATTGATGTGGTGGCAGATGTAGTGGCAGTAGGCTCAGCTGAAGTGGTGTCTGCTACTGTGGTGGTTGTAGATTCAGTAGAAGCAATAGTGGTGTCAGAAATGGTTGTAGACTCAGTGGCAGTGCTGGCCATGTTTGTGGTAGTTGGTGCAGTTGAAGTGGTTTCTGCTGCCATCGTGGTTGCAGATGTGGTAGAAGTGGTACTGGTGGCCTGTGTGGTTTTAGCCACAGGGGTACTGCTAGCAGTAGTTGTGGTAGTTGTTTCAGTTGTAGTGGGGACTGCTGTTGCCGTTGTAGGTTCAGTTGAAGTAGCATCGGTTGCTGTGGTAGTCATAGGTTTCGCAGAAGCAGTAGTGATGCCTGATGTGGTTGTAGCCTCAGGACTAGTGCTGGAAGTTGTGGTGGCAGTTGGTGCAGTTGATGAGGTGGCTGTTGTTGTGGATGCAGGTTCAGTAGAAGTTGTAGTGGTGGCTGTTGTGGTGGTAGCCTCGGTGGTCGTACTGGCAGTAGTTGTGGTTGTTGCTTCAGTTGTAGTTTCAGTTGAAGGGGTATCTGTTGCTGTGGTTGTTATAGGTTCAGTGGAAGCAATAGTGGTGTCGGATCTGGTTGTAGTGTCAGTAGTGCTGGCAATGGTTGGGGTAGTTGGTGCAGTTGAAGTGGTTTTTGCTGCCATGGTGGTTATAGATGTGGTAGAAGTGGTACTGGTGGCCAGTGTGGTTGTAGCCTCAGTGGTAGCACTGGCAGTAGTTGTGGTTATTGCTTCAGTTGTGGGTTCAGGTGAAGTGGTATCTGTTGCTCTGCTGGTTGTAGGTTCAATTGAAGCAGTGGTGGTGACAGATGTGGTTGTAACCTCCAAGGTAGTGCTGGCAGTTGTGGTAGGTAGTTCTGTTGAAGTGGTGGCTGCTGTGGTGATAGTAGGTTCACCTGAAGTTGTGTCTGCTGCTGTGGTAGTTCTAGATTCTATAGAAGCAGTAGTGATGGTTATGGTTGTAGCCCCAGTTGCAGTGCCTGAAGTCATTGTTGTAGTGGTTTCAGATAAAGTGTTGCCTTCTGCTGTTGTGGTTTCTGTTTGAGCAGTGGTTGCTGCACTAGTAGATTCTGTTGAAGGGTGACCAGTGGTTCTAGTGATGGTAGTTGAAGTGGGTGGTGTGGTAGAATCTGTTATGGTAGTGGGAATTATGGGCTCAGAACTAGTTTCAGTTGCAGATGAAGTTGTCTCATGGGTTGAGGGAAAGTGGATAACAATGGAGGCATTATTATTTTTCCCATTATACACCAAAGACACTATGAGTACTCCAATTGCTGTTGTTATCACACAGGCTAAGAGACAAACCAGGAAGATTTTCCACAGAGACCAGTCACTAAAGAAATTTCGGGTCACCTGGAAAAGATGCATACAAAATTACTGAAGATCAAATCAAATGTTTCAAAAAATTAATACCATTGAAAATCCTTTTTTATATATTACCTTACTGAAAGATGGTATATACATAAAACACTATTAATAGCTTCTAATAATAAAGAATGACTCATAGGAACAAATAAATTTCCACCAATTTCTCATGTTTTCTTTTCATATATCTGTATCTCAAACTTTTTTTAAAAAGGTAATTAATGTCTTCTTAGAAACTTTATAATCCTGCCACTATCAAAAGTTTCTATACATGTGTGGTGATGGCTGTACACAGTGATTTGAGTGACCCAAAAGCTCACCTGATTAAATCTCCTCCCCTTCTGGCTTGTCAGCTATCAGAAATTTAGCTACTTTGAAGTCTTCGATTTTAAGTGCATTGATTAATGGCTTGTCAAATTTCCTAGCTAACTTTTCGTACAGATTAGCATTTGGCAGGATGAAATTTAAAATCTGAAAACATTTGTTGAAATCCCACATCTGTTGCCACCAGTTATTTCCATTGGGTAAGATACTTACCCCTTTGATGGAATCCTTTCATCCATAAAAATGGATGTGATAAGATTAGAATAAGAATTAATGTCAGTAAAATTACTTTATAAATTTTAAAATACTATTTACATAACAAATTACAGTGGAACCTCAGTTCTTGAACTTAATTCGTTCCAGGAAACTGTTCGAGAAGCGATTTGTTCGAAAACCAAACATTTTTTCGCGTAAGAAATCATGTAAATTGCATTGATTAGTTCCAGATCCTCCCCCCCTCCCAAAGGATTACCTGTTTTAACCTTTCTTATATACAGTACAAGTCTAATGTAATCTATAAGCAAACACTTCTTTTCTTAAATTTATCAAACCCACTACTAGCCTTAAATGAATCTCTTTTAGCATTCATTCCAGGTGTGTCTTTTAGGAAGTCAGCTTGGGGCATTTTGTTTTTTCACATATCACTGCCTCCAAAATGCTGATACTGTCACTGGCTAACTGCTTTTTCCTTTATCCAAATCAACAACATTTTTCAACCTCTCTGATCATTGTTTCTTTTTACACCCCGTAGCAACATTAGCACTCTTGATGGCCTCTTTAGGGTTTACTAGGAAAGTTGGGCTAATCACCCATTTGTCAGCAACAAAAGAAAAGAAAAACCCACAAAAATATTCACAGCATGATTTCCTGAGATGTTAACAAACCCTAAGTTTCTAGGTAAACTGACTGGAATGCTATCCTTTGTTTGTGGCAGTGAAGCACGTTTTGTCATGCTGAAGTACCAGCATGAGCCCTGACCTGTTTGGCTCAGCGGATAGAGCGTCGCCTGTGGACTCAAGGGTCCCAGGTTTGATTCCGGTCAAGGGCATGTACCTTGGCTGCAGGCACATCCCCAGTAGGAGGTGTGCAGGAGGCAGCTGATAGATGCTTCTCTCTCATCAATGTTTCTAACTCTCTATCCCTCTCCCTTCCTCTCCGTAAAAAATCAATAAAATATATTTTTTTAAAATAAAATAAATAAATAAAGTACCAGCATGAAAGTTTTGTCCAAAGACCAAGATATTTGTTTGGTGAACAACTTGGTGGAGAACCAAATTGTTTGAGATGGGAGACATTTGAGAACCAAGGTTTGACTGTATATATAAATATATATGTAATTTAATATATATAATGTATAGACTTATATATAATTTGTTATTGTAGAGGAAACACTGCATAGTGTAGAACATGTAAGTCTTTAGATCAGAAAATCTTGAATTTAAGACCCATACCATTAATATTCTAAGCAAGTTTATTAACTTGTCTAACTCTCAATTTGCCTTATATCAAAAGTGGGGATAATTATATCTACCTCAAAGTGTTGCTGAGAAAATTAAAATCAGAAATATCCTCCTTATATTCTTGCAAAAGGCAGTTCATGTAGAAATTAGGAGCACGGGCATGGAGTCTAACTGATTTAGGTTTAAATTTTAACTCCGCCTTTCACTAGATGGATGATGCTGATGGGGAAAATAAGACATTTGGAGGGGGGGGGGTGCCTAGCAATCTGAATCTGTGCCAATAACCTAATGTACCTTCTTGATAGCCTATAATTAAGTCACTGCCCCTTTCTCCACAATCTGGTCTTGCAAGACCTGTTTACCTAGGTACTCCCATTTTACAGAGGCCATAAACTATGAACAATACACAACCCCCAGAGGAGGTTATCAGTGCTGGTGCCAGGCCAGGCCTTTAGGTGTGGTCTCACAGCTCCCATCCCAACACACGGGGCTTTTTGCAAAGCCTGCTAAAGGTCCGGAAGTCCCATCCATATTTGGGGGACAAAGAAACCAAAGGGTATAAAGGGAGAGCTTCCTCCATATTGGTTTGCTCAGGATTTGGAGAGGAACAGTCTACCCTGAGTCACTGTACTAGTACATGAGAAACATCTGAAAATAAATGGGTTTTTCCTTTATCTCTGGTACGCCTACATATTTTTTGGTCGCCTCGTAAATTCTGTAACAATGCTATTTGGAAATTTACATTATATTTCAAAGCCGCAATTCCCTCATGTGGATCCTATCACCTACTGCACAGGATTTCTGTAAAGAGTAAACAAGAAAACAATATGGGTAATATTTCCCTGCACTTACTAAGTATTCAAAAAAACACTTGCATTCACTGATTACTTCATTATTATCCCTTTTCCTATAACTGAAAGCAGATCGCCAAAAGAAACAAACAGAGCAGATGTCTTTGGAGCATGTAGAGTAGCTCTTAAAAGTCACAAAATATGGCCCTGGCCGGCTTGGCTCAGTGGATAGAGCGTCGGCCTGCGGACTGAGGGGTCCCGGGTTCGATTCCAGCCAAGGGCACATGCCTGGGTTGCGGGCTCAATCCCCAGTCGGGGCGTGCAGGAGGCAGCCGATCCATGATTCTCTCTCATCATGGATGTTTCTCTCTCTCGCTCCTTCTCCCTTAAAAAAAAAAAAAAAAAAAAAAAAAAAAGTCACAAAATATGGAAAACGGTCTCAGATAGTAAACCTCAGTTTGGGTCCTGAGAGGAGGTCCCCCTAGGAAATTAGAAGCAGCCCAAGGCCATGGGCCACTAAGGCCAAGGATTTAGGGCACCAACTGAGAAAGCCCAAAGACAAATGGCCCCAGGGCATCCAGGTCTTAGAAAGGAAGTCAGAGGGGTAGGAGAGGAAGGGCCATATTCACATCTCATGTAAGGGAGATAATTACCCTCATTTTTTATTTGAATCTTTAAAAAGAGGGGCAAGATTAATAGAAACTTGCATTAAACTGACCTGAGACCTGTGCGTCCATGCTATTACCGCTGCTAACTAGCGGTGTGAATTCTTAAAACATTCTAAACTTCCCAGACCACATTTTTTTCCCACCTGTCACTAAGTAAATGCATCTAAAATAACTCCCAGCTCTCTGATGGGTCTGGTTTGTTTGAGGTCATCAGAGACGTGTTCTCTAAATAATTCTTATCTATCAAAGGCATTCTTTCACAATGTCTCCTGACAGAGAGTGTATCCTCTTTTATTTTGTCAGAGTCTCTCCAAACTGTCTCTATAGTAAGATTAACTGGAGGAGGGGTGTAGTCCAGAGCTGGAAGCACTGAACTAAACTGGCAAGTGTCATCATCAATCAATCAAAATCAAGTTTACATCTTGGTGTGGAAGCGGAGGGGACTCAGAGATCATACCTTAAGGTGAAGAAAATAGAATAATAAGAAAAAGGGTCATGAATATGGGAAATCTGCTTCAGGGTACCAAACCAATAGTGCTAAATAGTTTCTAAGTCAAGGTTGGAAACACATGAGGTCAGAACCAGGAAGCTAACAGAAGGCCCACAGTTGACTCAGAGGCAGGAAGAGAAAGAGAGTGAGACAGATCACCCACAGACTAGGGCCCCAGAGCCTTAACACATGACTTCACCTCCACCTGAGCAAGGGGTACAATGTCATTTACGGTCAATGCATTTGCTGTCATTGCCTACTCAGTCCTCAAAATAAAATAGACCCCAAAACTTTATTTTCTTTGACACTTAGATATTTTCTCCAAATTGTGTATGTTTTTGTCTTTCCATCATGATCATTAACTCCTTAAATGAAGAGCCCCATAAATATGTCTCTTGCATTCCCTCTCAGTGATATGTTTAAAGGATGCTGTAGATTTTCAAATGTTATCGTTAATTGAGTAAATGGTTTTCCTCCAAGATATTAGATCAAGAATATTTCCATGAGAATTATGTCATGCCCAGAGAAAGAGTGTTGTCCCAAACATTACCTGACAATGTTGTAATTCTCTGTTTGGAAATTCCGGGTCTCCAAGGGTCCCTGTATTGGTGCAGACATTAGTTAAATTGGTACCAGTATCACAAGCTACATCAGTTGATGCTGGAAACAGACATGCTGAACTGTGAGCTTCGTGGTTTTTTGTGCTCAGAAATGACTGTATATAGAAAAAAATAGGGGAAAATAGGAATTATTATATTTGTTGGCTAAAGCAATATAATTCTGACAAATATAAATCAGATTGTGGCATATTATGATATATTTGATCAAATAAATCCATGTGAAACCTGCTTGAAAAAACAAATGAACACTTTCATTATATTTCTTCTCAAAACAAGGAAAGCTAGATAATCGTCAGAAGTTACAGTTAATTATCTATGTATATATATAAAAGCCTAATATGCTCAGTGTTTGACCAATTGGTCAATAGCTCAACCAGTCACTATGACATGCACTGACCACCAGGGTGCACATGCTCCGACTGGTAGGTTAGCTTGCTGCTGGACTGGGCAAGATGGGCCAGACATGCCCTGAAGCCTTCCTGAGGTCCCTTTCCAGCCGGCCAGCTGGCCCCCATTGGCCCCGATCGGGACTGGGCAAGGCAGCCCCAATTGGCCCCGATTGTCGGCCAGGCTGAGGGACCCCACCAGTGCACAAATTCATGCACCGGGCCTCTAGTTTTATATAATTATTGATATTAAAATCTAGGAATAAGCCTTATTTTTTATCTTCATCATATTCAATGCATTTGTTCACTATCATTATGTGGCAAGCAGGTATAAAGTGGTTATATAAGAAAAAAAATCTCACATTAAAATTCTAAGACCTTAAAGGTCTCACATTGAAAATTCTAAGACCCTAAGAACAATTTTTAGGCCCTGGCCAGTTGGCTAGGCTGGTTGGAGCATTAACGGTTACACCAAAAGGTTGCTGGTCCAATTCCTGGTCAGGGCACATACCTAGGTTGTGGGCTTGATCCCCAGTCAGGGAGCATAAGGTAGGGCAACCAATCAATGTTTCTCTTTCTCTTTTCCTTCCTCTCTCTCTAAAATCAATAAACATTATCTTCAGGTGATGATAAAAAACAAAAAACTGTCTTGTCCTTGTGCAAGTAGCTAAGTTGGTTAGAGCATTGTCCCAATCCCACAAGGTTGTGGGTATGATCCCGGGTCAGGGCAAATACAGGAATCAACCAATGAATGCATGGATAAGTGGAACAACAAAACTGATCTCTCTCTCTCTCTCTCTCTCTCTCTCTCTCTCTCTCTCTCTCTCTCCCTCTCTCTCTCTCCCTCTTCCCCTTCCTCTCTTTCTCTCTCTCAAATCAATAAATAAACATTTTTTTAAAAAAGAACAATGTTTTTGGGTCATATTGAAAATGAGAAAACCAAGATGTAAAGAATTGAAGTGAGATTCTGGATAGAGTAACTTGCAATAGGCTCACTGCAATCAATCAATCAATAATAATAACTGAAGAGCTTGAAAAAAATTAAAATTAGATTATGTAAAATTTGAAAGAGTTTGAAAGAGCTTTACAGAAGTGACCTACCAATCATAGGCCATTTTCTCTTCTGGGTGTGCCAGTTGATTCTGAGTATGAGCTGAGGTTCTGACTACCAAAAGAAGCGAGCAAAATTTTTGGCGTTCATGTGTGGCTGGCATGACAGATTGGAAAACAGAGAAGCCCCGACTCCAAGGCCTTAGCTTTGTTCTGGACTAGCCTAGGAGGCTGGGAGCCTGGAATAGAAAGTCCGAATGGTCTCCAGCAGTATCCTAGTAGTTAGGATATAAAATCGTGCTAGAACAAGGGTGGTCTGGGAAGTTTAGAATGTTTTAAGAATTCACACTGTTATTAGTGGCAGTTGGTTCTGCACTAAGGACATTTATCAGATTTTGAAACTGCCTGGCATAGGAAGCTAAAGAATTGATTTTGAAACCTCCAAAGGTTAATCTCAAGAATATAGGTGCAAACATTATAAGCAAAAGAATAGCAAATTAACCACACACACACAAAATATACACTGAGTGGCCAGATTATTATGATCTCTGAACACATAATAATCTGGCCACTCAGTGTATATCGTATATAATAAAAGGCTAATATGCAAATTGTCCCCTCCACCAGGAGTTTGACCAGCAGGCAGGCCGGCCAACCGCCCATGTCCCCTCCCCATGGCCAGGCTGACCGGACCCCACCCATGCATGAATTCATGCACCGGGCCTCTAATATATATATATATTGCATTCAGAGATCATAATAATCTGGCCACTCAGTGTATGTATGTGTATATATATATATATATATATATATATATATATATATATATGATGGTTAAAAATCATGACCAGTGAGATCTAGGTCTTTTTTTAAGTGAGGTTAATAGAAAAATAACCCAGATGCAGTTTTAAGAAAAATGAGAATAATGTATGTTACATATTCACAGGAGTGTCAATTGTTACAAGTAAATTTTTATAGCTAAAATATAATTATAGAATTATCTAGATTTTTTCCTCATAGGACAACACAATATTATTTAAATGTAATCTCTCTTGATTATATTGATTAAATACCTAATTCTAAATGGTTATTGAAAAGGCTATTGACATTGCTAGCCCAGTCTCTAAATTCTATTAGAACAAGGAAACTCAATATGTGTACAGACACCGGCCATTGAGCAACTATAACTAAGAATAAAAAGGAGTATAATTGTAATTAAATATAGTCAAGAAGAAATACACTTGGTCAAAAAGAATTAGTCAATATTTATTTGTCTAAAAGTACAATGCCATGCCAAAGAAATAAAGAAAATAGAATAACTATGCAATGAATAAGAGAAGATATGATACACACATGCACTTTAATGAATTTTCTGTTTGTTTTTCACATTTTTTAAAACTTTATTTTTTAGAAGAATTTTAGGTTTAGAGCAAAATTAATAAGGAGATACAGATATTTCCCAAATACTCCATAGACCTCACACATGCACAGCCTCCCCCATTATAAGCATCACTCATTAAAGTGATACTTTTTTATTTTTTTACCATGGATGGACTTACATTGACACATCATAATCACCCAAGGTCCACACTTTACCTGAGGGTTTACTCTTTTTTTTTTACTTTATTTTTTGTTGTTGACACTATTAACAGATGTCCTCATTTTCCTCCCCTTTGCCCACCTCCACCCAGCCTCACCCCCTTCTCTCTGTTTTTAAATAGGTAACTTTGAATAAATCACAAAGATTTATATTTCATAAAAGTGTTGTATTTCTGTGTATTATTATTATAGCTGTTATTCAGCTATTCCGTTTTCTTGTGGCTGATAAACTTGGACATTTTTTGAACTTTTGTAATTAAATAAAAATTGCTGGCCACACCAGCTTACCAGAATGGAATGAAGGAAGATGATGGGTATCTGCACTGAGTGGAGAACCCATGATACCGCAGCTTTGGGGTAATGTAACCCTCACTGTCCTAGTTTCCTCTCTAGTTTAATAAAGTAGAATCTCTCAAAGTTAAAATTTTGAGCAGTTGGAGATCTAAGAATTATCGTTAATTAGCTCTTGGTAGAAGCCAATAATCTCCATTGTATATATCTAATATGCATCAACTGTATTCATGGAATATAATTTTAAATTCTCTGCTCATCCCTGAAAAGAGATTAATTACCATTTCGTGTTTCCTAAGAGGGAAAAGCAAACTCCTAAATTATCCCTTTTTATGTGGCCTTCAAATGCTACTTCAACCCATTAGTGAAAATGGTCCACAATGTATGCCCAAATACCCAGACGTAAAGTGAAATATTCAGTCAGTGATCAAGATCTGTGCCCTCTTTGAAAACTTTGCACTGTCTAGGAAAATCTTCAGGATGACTAATTTCTTACTGAAGGGAAATTTTCATCTGAGCACCTTGACACGGTGAAGACAGTGAAAGAGATGCAAGGCCAGAGGGACCGTGAAGAAATCTTCAGGGGAAGAGGATGCTGATCTAGAATCAAGAGAACAATTTCTCTGCCCTATAATTCTTTGTCAGTGCACGGGGACAAAAATACTTTTCATCTCAAAACCTAACTGTCCATTCAAACTTATACTGTTTTCATTCAACACAATTTATTTTCTATTTCTAATTATCGAGGCTCTAGTCAGACATGCACAGATACATAAAAGGCAATCCCAACATACACAGTACTAATTTTTTTCTTTTAAAAACATAAGCAATAGTCAAATAATATTGTATATAACTTAACTCTAAAAGTTCACCTTAATACAATGTTTTACCAAGAAAAGAAATTCATAACTAGTTAAGTAGAGACCGATCTAAAGGATTTGCTAGATAATTTAATTCCTAGACCTAACTTTCACTTATATGATTATCTTATGCCTTTTAAAGATATATAGAAATCTTTGCGTTCTAACAAATCTACACATTACACTAAAAAACGAAGTGATTAACATAAAAATCTATATATCACATTTTAAAAACATAATTTGTTAATGCAATCAAGTACAGAGTGTTGGCTTATGTTTGAATTATGATAACTGCAGAGAATTATTTGAACAGGTTATGAAATTGTTACCCAAGATTGCTAATATCTTGTATTAGTGAGTGTTAAAATAAATGCCTCAATTATGCATACATTGCTATGCAGAAAAAAATTAAAAATTTCTAATTAATAAGTAGTAAGTAAATAGCTAAAAATTGGCTTCCATATAAAGCCTTTATTAAGAATTCCTTTTGAGGAAGAACCAGGTCATAACAAAAATATATATATTAAAGTTCTATAAACATTGAACACAAGACTGAGCTTTCAGAACATACCCGAGTGGTGCCACCAATACTCTCCGGCTGGTTTCCAGAGTGTTCGATATTCACTATGTATTTCCCATGTTTTCTGTCCATTTTTCAGTGGCCGCTATCACAAACTCAACTCCAGAAACATTTTTCAGCCTATTCATTGCCCTTTATAGCTGAAACCTTGAGAAATAATTGTGTTGATTAATATTAAATCTACTATGAGACATCAATGTGTGGATTAGACGAAATAATAAATAATTATTCTTTATATGGGTTCCACCTTAAGGAAGAAATGGGGTGTAAAGCAGTTACATAAGAAAATAAGCAAATCAATCCCACCTCTGTGAATACACTCTAAGGACCTGCCTAGGGGAGAAACTGCAGGCATCCAACTCTTCCCTCTCCCTCCTATCACATCATCTCACAGAACCCTTCCTTCCAACTCCAGCAATCGCTCGAGACAGAATTCTGAAATAAGTGAATGTTGCTGTTGTTTCTTTATTAACCGGACATTAACATCTTTCCCCTCTTATTGGCAGTGACTTTTAGACACTCATGACTCATTCAGTCGTGACTTCTAGGGTTCCTCCCCAGCTCTAGAACTTGTTCAATCTAGTCTCTCTCTCTTTGCTTCTGGGAAAAATTAATCTAACCTGGCTTATACTTCCTCAAGCCCCAAAATACAGATAGTTAATCTGATGGACAAATCTCTGTGAATGCATTCACTGGGGTCCATTTCTGTTTCTTCTCAGGGTATCTATTTGGCATGGTTCCCCAGAAGACTACTTATGATCCTGCTTACAATTTAGTAACAGAACACATGAGTAGATGAAGCTCTTTTAAGTTCTGTGAATTTTACTCAAAAGCAAATGACTTCTTTTTTTTTTTTTTTTTTTTTTTTTTTTTTGGTAGGAATAGCTTTAGCACGATCTAAAAGACAATTGGCAAGATTTAAGAAATGACTTTTTATCTCAAATGAAGTTATCAATCAGCTCCCAGCACATATATCCAGGGAATCCCAAAGAAATAGGTGCAGAAAGTTTTTGATGAAAAATGGTGCTTACATAACCTAAAAGTCCAACACTATCTTCTCAGTAATAATTACCCTATAGATAATTATTGGCAAATGAAGCAACAAAGACAACATACTTATGCTTTTTTGTTGAATATGTCTCAGTTAGCACTTTTTATCTAACCAGATAACTATCAGGTTTCAATGATAAGAATTACCTGATAAGAGTTGCAAGAAGTCTGAGAGATCTTGTAGTTCAGCCTTGTTGATTTCAAGTTGAGGAAATTTGTATCCAGAGCGGGGAAGTGATCAAATCACGTGTATAGTGGAATCCGGTTTCCTTTTCAGTCTAATATTCTCTCCATAACTAGTGACTCTGTAGAAAGATGGACAGCCTAGTAGGAAGTCAAACAAATGTCCTTTTGAAAACAAAGTGAGACACAAATTCCAGACGTGGAGTTGGAAAGGATCTGACATGGGGCACCCATTATACTCTGGAGCTAAGGCTTACTGAATGAGACTTTCAGGGGCAGGATCTGAGAGTCTGACTTTTTGGCCAAATGTCAAGTAATCCTTATTCAAACAAAGTTCGAGAAATACGTTAATAAGCAATGATTCCAACAATGGACATGGAGCATCTTCTTATTTTTAGGAAGAAAATAGAGTGTGTGAAGGAACCTCAATTTTCTTAAATTTTTTTTTAAAGAAATAAGTTTTCAAATTGCTTATTCGTTCAACCAGCACTATTGAATCTCTACTCAGGCACTGTGCAAGGTGCTAAGTATTCAATGGTGAATAAGTATTCAGTGGTGAATAAGAGTCAAGATTCCTGCCCTCCTGTGGTATAGTAAAAACATATATTGATTATGTATTAAATATTTTATCATTTCTGAAGTTCTTTTATAAATTCATTCTTTAGCTAGAGCGTTCATTGGCATTCCATTACTAACCAGAAGCAAAGTAAAATGGCCCTAAGGTCTACAGAACATAAAAGGCTCGAAAAATCTAGGGAAGGAATTTGTTCTAAGGAGGAGTAAGCAGCGGTGCTTTACCCACTCCGTGCTGAAACTAAGCCAGTGGAACTGTGGCTTCTGGGGCCGTGTAAGTAGAGTGATCATGTCATTTATCACTCCAAACCAAAATGCTTTTGTGAGCAAAAGAAAGCAGTATTAATAATTTAATTTCACTATCCCATGCAAACAAGGACATGTGGTCACATAGCTATAAGGAACTCATGTGAGTTAGAAGATTCACGAGTACTAACCATGACCCATCTGGGTAAGCCAATGAATTTAAAAATCAATTTAATATCCACAGTGAACACATATTTCAACTGAACAGAATACATTTTTTACTTGAGATTTTTTTTTTTAAATCAATTATGACATTGTGGCACTAAGACATTTAAGTTTTGCACTGGAGTTTCATAACCATAGAGCAGGTGAAAATGCATATTATTAAGTCACTGACAAACTAAAATCCCATCCTCACTATCATTAATTGATTAACTATTGCAAGAATCAAAGTAAGAATGAACAAGTATGTTACTATGCACTTAAATTTTTAGTATAAAATTCAAACTTACTGTTTTTCAAAAAAATAAAACACGCTGTTTTGTGCTTTTACTCTATCACAAACCAACAGCTAGAGTAGACCGCACCTGAATAATTACAATGTGCAAAGGAATACAGGTAACTCTCATTGCTGTGCTGAATACCTCCATAAACACGCTTTGCTATCTGCAGAATTTTAAGCCAAAAGAATTTGGAACTCTATTAATTGAGAGTGGTTGACAGTCTTTTAACAACTGGTCATTTTTTTTAGCCAAAAGAATGCAAAACCTGTTAACATGTCACCTGTTATAAAATGAACCACACTGTAGTCTAAAGATGACAACAAAATCACTTTATTGATCAAGTTACCCACTTCAAATACTTCGGTGACTGAAATTTCACCAAGATCTGATACTCATCAAAATATCATATTTCTGCTTTGGTCTTTCAGTGTGATGATAACCAATATGACAAGTCCAGCTCTCTCATCTTTAAAAATTAATTTAGGCCAGAACATTATTTTGGTTCATCATGTTGTGCTGAGTGATTAAAATGATAACCAAGCATATATCAGATTTCAAAGCCTTCAGGGCAGTATTTAGATTTGCATTTCCGAGTAATTAAACCTGATAAAGTAATCTTTTGTAATGCAATGAGGTTGTAAAAGAAGTTTTGAAGTGTCAAGTCAAACCAATGCAATGCTATGCACTATAAATAAATAAATGATCAGAGGGAGAGACTGAAAAATCTATCTGTATATTTGTTCAAGAATCCACCTCTCTTGCCCTTCCCAACAAAAAAACAACTTAACTAAATTAAGGGGTCATTTTCCCTTCGCATCAGGAGAAGGCTGCAGGAGGGCAGTCAGAGTTAGGTGAGAGGTAAGAAAACAAAAGTTTCATCCCTCATTGAAGAATGTCACTGGGGCACACTAATGGGTGCTACTCTACATCTGGGTGGCTTCTGACTCAGCCACAGCTTGTCATTAATATTATTGACATTTCTTGTGAAGGGCTGCCTATTCCAGTCCATACCACATTGATCATATCTAATCCTCCTAATACCTTCCTGAATTAAGTTTCATTACCCTATTTTCCCGATGAAATACCAAGGCATTTAGTGACACTTTATAAGTCCCAAGATAAGTTTGTGTCTCACCATTCATTCACCCAAGAAGTGGTTATTAAATACTTACTATATTCACCATGTCACATTAGATGCTGAGAAAAATATGGGGAATGGAGTAAGGAAAAGGTATTTAGAAATTTAACATTTTAGGGATAGAACAAAATCAAAAACCACCTAGCAACTGGTGACATTCCTCAGGATACATCAAGGCAGCATGGTTATTTGCAGATGTTACTAAGGAGAGGATGCTGGAATTCAGACCCAAATTACATCACAGGCTTAGAAATTCCTGGGCAGAAGTCAAGACCTACTAGTTTGCAGACTGAATCTCTATCTGGAGTTCAGACAAGCGATCTATATGAGGCTTCCCAACAGGTACAATTCAATTGGAAAATGATCAGGAGTTTGAGCATTCATTGTCATCTGTGTCACGATTTGGATACAGGTAGCAGGGCTCTAACATATGGATAGGTGACATTCCAGTCCTTAGGGATGGGGACCAAAATAGACAATAAGGCTTCCGATCCTATTCAGAGACTTGCGGGGGGGGGGGGGGGGGGGGCAGGGGGAAGGCAGAAATGCTGATTATTAGAACAGAACCTCAGAGGAGAGACCTAGGAGGATCTCAGGCCTACAGAGTAAGTCATACAGAGAGGACTTGGACTTGTGAACTCCAGTATCACAATTTAGTCATCAGATTAAGGGCACCATTGGGCACTGCTCCCCACCCCCAGAGCACAATGAAAATATTAGTAATTTATGCTGTCTGTCAAATGTTCTAGCTCAAGCCTTTCCAATACATGATAGAACTGCACTTCCTGTCCTCCACCTCCTCCTCAGCTTCCTTGAAGTCAGGTTTATTCTGTCTAGAGTTGTGGATAGAATAGAGGTGAATGATTTTGAGGCTACGGCATTTAATGCTGAGACAGCTCATAAGCCATGGTCAATGGCAATGTTTCACAAGAAGACCAAGAGGTTCCATTAACCTGTGTCCCAGAATGAGAAAATTGACAAATGGAACAGAGCCCATAGGTGGTCAGTGATAGGCAAGCAGTGTGACCAAGAATTAAATATCTGTTGTCATAAGCCATTGCAATATCCATGCTATCTGTTACTGCAGCAACTTAGCCTAATGCAAACTAAAACAGGGTTTAAGTGGTCAGCAGTGGGACATACTAGTATACCTCATCTCAAGGCTGCAACATTAGATATCAGGACATAGTAGCTGATGTTAGACCCGGGCACCCTAATGTTTAAAATTGGAACTTTAACTATCTGGTCTGTTTCAGACATGGTGTCTCTGGAATTTAGGCAGGACAGAAGTGCTTAAGTGAGGTGCTTGCGTAGACTTAATTAGGAGGAGTGTGGTGAAGCTAAAATGCAGAGGGTGATGCTATTCAAAAATATTCACAGCCCTAGCTGCTTTGGCTCAGTGGATAGAGTGTCAGCCTGCAGATTGAAGGGTCCCAGGTTCAATTCCGGTCAAGGGCACATGCCTGGGTTGTGGGCTCGATTCCCAGTAGGGAGCGTGTAGGAGGCAGCCCAGCCAATCAATTATTCTCTTTCAGCATTGATGTTTCTACCTCTCCCTCACTCTCCCTTCCTCTCTGAAATCCATAAAAATATATATTTTAAAAAGTATGCACAAAGCAAAGGCAGTAACTGATGTAGAATCAAGCCAGTCACCTAAGGCTTCTTATAAGCATGAATCTTGAGCCAGATCTTAAAGGGTATTGGAAGTTGGCAAAAGGAAGTGAAAACAGGCATCATAAATGAAGAGAGCCTTTGAGAAAGAAGTAGAGTGGGGGAAATAACTGTGTTGTGAGTGAGATGCCAGAGAACAGCCTGGTTGTGAACTACAGACATGAGACCTCCTACTAATTGTCAGGCCCTATATTAAGGATTTTCATAAATCATTTCCTCTGGTAACTACAGCAGCCTCATTGTTAGCCTTCCCAGTCTACTCTCCTCCAAGAATTTAGAGTAATACTTAAATGTCAATCACATGATGCCATGTCCTGTTCAGAACCCTTAAACGACTCCCAATGTATGTAGGAATAAATCACAAAACTTTAATAAAAGCCAAAAAAAAAAGCCCTGAAAAATTTAGTCTACCCCTAAAACCTTAGTTTGCACCACTATTCCCCTTATTCACCTTCAAGCACATTCTTCTTTTTCATAAACTTGACAGAAGCCCATGTCAAGGTCTTTGTCCATCTGTGTTTTTCTCCTAGGAAAGTCACCCCCCACCCTTGACTTTGATCAGCTGCCTCCTGCACACCCCACATGGGGGATCAAGCCTGCAACCCAGGCATGTGCCCCGACCGGGAATCTAACAGTGACCTCCTGGTCTGTAGGTCGACACTCAAACACTGAGCCATGCCAACTAGGCCTCAGCCTGTTTTAACGCATCTTTGGCAGGCAAAATGATGACTTACCAAAGATATCCACATTCCCCAAAGGGGAATTAAGGTCCCAGATGAAACTGAGATGGCTAATCAGCTGGCCTTAAAATAGAGAGATTATCCAAGTGGACCCAATGTAATCACAGGGTCTTTTAAAAGTGGAAGATGGAGACAGAAGTCAGTCAGAGAAAGAGATGTAACTATGGGGGTGGAAATGGTTATAGAGAGGCAATTTTACTGGCTTTGAAGAAGGAAGGGGACCCCCAAGCCAAGACATGTGGATGTGGAAAGACTCTAGAAGATGGATAAAGGGGCGGGGAAGGGGGGAGGGAGTTCCCCGAAAGGAACATAGCCTGCCAATATCTTGATTTTATCCCAGGTTGAAATTCTGACTTAAGAACTGTAAGATAATTTAGGGTGTTTTAGCCATGAAATCTTTGGTATTTCTTATAGCAGCCATAGAAATACACCATCCATCAGTTCTCCCTTTAAATCTCACTCTCTGATTGGAATTGGTTCTTCTACTTTTATAATCTTCCTAGCACTGTGTTCTTTCTTGGTGCTCATCATAGTTGGTAATTATATAACCATTTTTGAGGTTATTTATTTAATATATATTATCCCTTTGGGACTCAAATTTCCATAAGGATGTAGACTGTGCACTTTTTATCATCAATGCATCCCCAGCAACTAACACAGTTCTTTGCACATGGTGGACCCTCACCAAGTATTTACAGGATAAACATAAAGAAGGATTCCGCGTGCCTGCAATGCATTTTACAGGTAAAAAAAAAAAAATTTTTTTTTGAAGTTCAGAGAGGTTCAATAATTGACCTAAGGAACACAGCAACTAAGTTGCAGTTTTGGAACTTGAATACCAAAGATTTGACCCTGAGACTCAGATCTGTGGCTTGGTCATTCATGATCCATTTCTTAGCAGAACCTCTGTGGGTAACTCTTATTGACAGTTATTCTCTCTCATTGAATACCTCCTCTCAACAGCTCATGCCTTTAAGGAAACTAAGAGTTCTACAGCTCACACTCACCGTCTTCCAGAACTGACTGAGACCCAACTGACTACAGCATCCAAACCTGCACCAAACTGATCAAGGCAAAATCCCGATGCTTATTCATAAAATAAAAGAGAATTACAATGCAGGACAAGAAACCTAGCATTCTCAGTTTTACCTTTAAGTGAAGGGATAAATGTCAGGGGTTATCCATAATTTATATTTTTAAGTTAAGAGTACTGGGTAAAAGTCAATTAGCTAAACAATAATTAGGCAGTGACACTGTCCTGCCAGTTTTGCCATGACCTTTCATGACTGCGCCAATGCACATTCGTTCATTCACTCATTTATGCATTCATGCATTTGACAGATACCGCCTGGCCTTCACTCTATGCCAGGCCAGTGTTAAGCACTTCATAAGCATTTTATCATTTCATCTTCACAACTCCATTCACAATTAGGCAACACTAGTGACTTGATTTCACTCATAAGGAAACTGAGATTCTGAAGTGTAGGTAACTTGCTCAAGGTCAAACAAACAGTGAGGAACTGGGCCCGTTTTCCTCCTGGCAAACTTCTACTCTTTCAAAACCCAGCGGAACTGCCTCCCTTTAGGTGCAGACTCTCACACATGGCCTCAGGCACAGTCTCCCCTCCCATCACCCTCAGTCCACTTGTAAATGGCTCTCATACCAGTTATTTGTGATTGTCTATTTACATCTCTCCTTCCCAAAGTTTGAGCTCCTCAAGGAAAGGAATGGTGGAGAATTATTATTATTTTTTTAAATATATTTTATTGATTTTTTACAGAGAGGAAGGGAGAAGAACAGTGAGAGGGATAGAGAGTTAGAAACATCGATGAGAGAGAAACATCGATCAGTTGCCTCCTGCTCACTCCCTACTGGGGATGTGCCTGCAACCAAGGTACATGCCCTTGACCGGAATCGAACCTGGGATCTTTCAGTCTGCAGGCCGACGCTCTATCCACTGAGCCAAACTGGTCAGGGAGAGAATTATTATTATTATTATTATTATTATTATTATTATTATTATTATTTTACCATTATCTCTTAGCTAAAAATGTTGTAAAGATTAAAAAAAAAAGTGTAAACATTTGATGTCCACAAGACCAGGAAATGTGATGGAGAAAGTTCTTTTTTCTCTCCTACCTTTGATGATAATAATAATGCAGACTTAAATAATGTGTGAAAATTAATGCCACTGAAATTAGAGAGAAAAGAGTGCCTCACCAGCTATAGTGCTGAATGACCTCGGGTCATGCCTTCCCTTACCCTCTGAGTGTTAGGCACCCAGCAGATGCTGCCTCATCCAAAGGCCAGGCCACCCTTGGGGTGAAGCCCAGGCATCTGGGCCCTCCCAGTCCCCGCTGACCAGAGCAGCCTGTGTCTCAGAGTGGGGAGCCGCACACTTTCTCCAGGGAAGTGTGCTTGCCATAGAATCCAGGTCAGCCTCACAAAAAGAGCTTGCTGCAGGGATTAAGGGAGGAGCTGCAGAGAGAAGAAAATCCAGAACATAGAATTATCACAGGTTTGGGTGTTTGGGCTGTAGGGTCTAGAAATAAGACAGTCTCTTAGTGGCTCCCGGGCCGTAGACCTAAAATGGAGACGACCAGATGCTCAGACACCTGCATATTTCCACAGTAGCAGCCCTCCAGCACCATCTGTAAGTAGGAAAAAAAAGGCATCTGCATCCCAAACCCAGCAAGAGTTGTTTATGTGTATTTACTTAACAAATATGAGTACTGACTAAGTGCTAGGCAAATGTTCTAAGCACTTTATAAATATTAGCTCATTTGAGTCTCAGAACAATCCTAGGAAATATGTTCCCAATTTTACGGATAAGGCACCGTTTTTGAGGCACAGAGAGGTTAACCAGCTGGCGAGGTAGTACAGCTAGGAAGCGGTAGAGCCAAAATATACACCCACGCAGTTTGGCTTCAGAGTCCGTTCTTTTAACCACTATATTATGCTGCCTCATATTTGAAAACAGCATAATATTTTCATATTAAAGTAATATCCCAAAATTAAAAAAAAAAAACACAGCAATAACTCTAATGATTCCTCACAGTTACCAGTTTTCCAGGTAACTTCTCCACCCTTCATCAGCAGTTTTCTGTTACTCACGGGACTGAGTGCTGAGTCCTCCTGTCACTTCCGAGTGGTCCCTTCTCCTCTGTTCAACAGCATTTCTCGTGACCGCCTCTCCTATCACAGGCATCCTTCCGCCAACCAAGCCCACTCCTCAGGGCATGGAGACCACCCTCTTCTTGGTCCCATTTGAGCTCTTTCCCTTGTGTTGTTCTTTGGCATTGCTTGGGATATCCTTCCTTTTCCATCTACTCAAAACTGACCCATTGGTGAAAGCCCCTGATGAAGATTTCTCCCACAGTCTCAGGAATTCCACCTTGGAGCCTGGGTCAGAGTTTTCGATTACGCACCCATGAACTCAGATTTGAACTTCTCACTCCAGCTTCTGGTCTCCTTCCAAGTGTGCTGTGAGTCTCAAACTGGTCTGTCCTGAAGTCATACCTGCTGTGTGCTCCCCTCTCACTCTGCTGCTTTCCTTTCCACTCATGGCTGTCCTCACATATTTACTTTACTTCCTTTCTTTTAACGAAGGTACAGAGGGCTGGGTGAACCCTATGCCACAGTTCATAGCACAATGTTATAATTGGTCCTTGCATGGATCTTCTCTTACTTTATTCATTTTATCTCCACAACCTACTCCCATTATCTCCCACCTTATAGATTTTAACATGTTTTCTATGAGTGATTTTGCAAAATGAGTATGATTGTTTTAGATTCTTGCTATTTTCACTATTCTTTTATGATCCATTGATAGTGCACTCCACACATTAATCTAACTGCTGTTTATGCGGCCACCATCCTGCCTCCCCCATTCCCCAGTGAACCAGCTACTCTCCCAGGTGGATATCCAGGTTGTCTCCAGCTTCTGGTCACTGCCAATAGCATTGCAACCAACACCTATACAAGTTCCTTGAGGGAGACAAAGAAAAAATTCTTTGGTATGCATATACCTAAGAATTGCTGACTCAGAGATTTCTAGGTCCTGATTTGACTAAGTGGTGCCAGATTCTCTCTAGAACTACTGCCACCCCTTCCAGCACTTACCCAGCTCTGTACTGTATGTTCTGCCAATGAATTAGGCCTTTAATTCTGGCTTGAGATACAGCTTGATAACTTTTAAATAAAACCAGTGCCCAAACCCCACCCAGAACATTGGGATCTGAATCTGTTAGGGTAAGGCCTGAGGGCTGGGTTTTTTTAAACTATCCAGGTCACTCTAATGCAAAACTAGGCCTCAGAATCTCTAGTATAAAGATTAACTTACTGTTTTAATTTGCCTTTTTTCTCTGATTACTCATGATTTTGAATATCTCCTCATATACCTGTTAACTTTCGGGGTTCTTCTTCAGTAAACTGCCTGTTCTCCAGCACGTTTACATGATTGAAAGTGGATTAAAATGATGATCAGGTACAGGCCTGAAGGGGGGAAATCATACAGACTGAGCACCAGGAAAGAGCAATCTCACTCCCAAGGGCCTCAGTGATAGTGGGATTAGGGAATCCATGTTAATGTGGAGGCTCTGGTCTTTACACATTTCCTCTGGAAGCCACCAGCTCCCTACCCAAGTACCGCTTCCTGAATCACGACTCAGCCCCAACAGAATTAGGGTTGGGGGTGAAAGCAAGCAAAAACCAGGTAGAGGAATCTCTCCAAAATGCTAACCCTTCCGAGGCAACCACTATCCTAATTTTTATAGTGACTATTTCCCTGGTTTTCTTTGTAGTTTTATGTACACATAGGCAAGTCTAAACAACTTTTATTACTTCAACATTTTCTCTCCACAAATTTGAAAGTTTTATATTTATCCTATAATTTACAATTTATCAACATCTAGCTTATTCAAACCCTTAACCCTTGGGCAAGAAAAGGCAAGAATATTTAAACTAGTTAACTGCATTTCCTCCCCTCTTGACATATACACTATTGTTTTCTGGTATTTTGATTCTATCTCATTGGGGTGTGCCTTAATCCCACTGTTTTATACAATCAGTATTTTTTTTTTTTTACATTTGCCTATATATTCACCACTTTCTTTGTTTTTCATTCCTCCTCCCACTTCAAATTTTCCCTCTAGGATAACTTTCCTCCTGCCTGAAGCATGTCCTTTAGGGTCTGTGGTGACCAATTCTCTCAGTTTGTGTCTCTAGTGTCATTATTTTGCCATCTTTTTCTCTGGCTGCTTTTATGATTCTTCTTCATTTTTGAATTTTGATCGCTTCGCTATAATGTGTGTAGGTGTGGATTTCTCTTTATCTTGCTTGAGAATTTCTGAATGTCTTAAGCTGTAGATTTACCAGTAAAATGGGGAAAATCATATCTGTTTGGTAGCATTTGTTTTGAGATTTAAATGAGCCAACTCATGAAAACTGCTTAGTAAATTCGTGATGCTGGAAAGTAGTTAATAAATGTTAGCCGTTGTTGTTGCTGTCTTTCTGGTATCCCAGGTATTGCTCCTTGTCAACTCATTCATCTTGCCTCATTTATTCCTAGAACTTTTTTGATAATTCTCTTCAAATTTTCAGCATTTAGTTCACTCCTTTATTAGTTCCTCTCCCTCATCTACTTTACTGTTTTTCTTCTTTGTTTTTTTTTTTCCTCAGTTATAGTAGAAAAGCATGCTGGTTGCAAAGATTTCAAATATAAAACTGTAAAATACAGAAGGTGAAAATCTTGCCCAGACCCCAACCTCTGAGGTAACATATTTACAACTTAGTACATAGTCCCCTGGACATTTTTGCAAAATTACGGTAATATGACCTCAGTTTGCTGAGGCTGAATTATTTATATCTTTTTTTAAATGTAGCTAGAACAATTTCCTCTTACATAAATCTACCTCATTCTTTCTAGTAGTCTCGTAGTATTCTAATCTACTGGAGTATTACTGAATTAATCACCTTTTGTTGAGTCTTTCTAGGGAGTTGCCAACTAAACATATAACTTTGGAGACATGCCTCAAAATTTTAATAGGTTAATTGTCTACAAAATGGATTTGCTGAGTCAAAATATCAATATTTTTACCATAACAGTAATACCAAATTACTCTCAAGAAGGCCTCACATATTGAAATCATACTGAGAGCATTTGATATACAAAAGCATTGGTCTCAATAGGATACCAGTTTTGTTTCTTTTCTTTTTTTTTTTTATTGATTTCAGAGAAGAAAGGAGAGGGAGAGAAAGATAGAAACATCAATGATGAGAGAGGATCATTGATCGGCTGCCTCCTGCACACCTCCCACTGGGGATCAAGCCTGCAACCTGGGCATGTGCCCTCACCGGGAATTGAACCGTGACCTCTTGGTTCATAGGTCGATGCTCAACCACTGAGCCACACTGGCCAAACCAGTTTTGTTTCTTTTTATCTTTTATTATGAAAAGAACACATGTCATCATATGAAATTTAGAAACGGGAAAAAAAAAAGCACCAAAATGATTCCACCAAATTTCCTTTGCCTTTGTTTATTGAAGTTGATATAAATTTAAAGTTTTCCTTTTCTGCTTTTATTTCCAACAGTTTCACAGATATCCTTCCAAACACCTTTTATTGATGCTCAGGAGTCCGGGGAGAGAAAGGTAAGGAGAACCAGCAAACAGCTTGCCTGTTTTACCTCACAATATAACACAGACAATTTCTTAGACTGTCCCTATAAATTTATTACTGCACAGTATTTCATTGTAGTATATTTTATTAAGCTATTTCTATGTTGATGAACATTTACATTGTACTAAATCTTGTCTGTCCTTTTTTTGGCTAATAAAATAATGTCACAGCTACATATTTAATGGTACATGACTGGTCTGTCATGCTCATGCTTCAATGTGCTCAAGGAGACATTCCAGCAGGGTATTAGGACTGGCTCCAAGTGTCCTTGACATGATGTTAGACCCTGAGTCATTAGAGAGTGTCCCACAACAATGATCTCCAGCCTTATAGCACCCTCAGGTTCCATTCCCAGGCATGTTCTCCCAGTTCTGCTGGTACCTATTAGCCAGGCCCCACAGCTCTTTGGGTGAATAATTCTTTTCCTCCCATCCAGGGACAATAGTTGCTCAATCAGGCTATGCTGAGACTTGACCTTACTTACCCAAAAGCAAAGAGGAGGTGGGAGCTGATCTTAAGGAGGAAAAGCATCACCTTGCAAGGCCATTACCTCAGGAAGGCCTTGCATAGTCTTCAGGAAATGAAAATCTGCTTCCTATAGCAAGCCAGCCCAGGAGATCCAGAAAACCTGGCGTTTGAAGTCTTTAAGCAGTACACCCTCAGATAAACCCATCCCAAATCTAAGAGTCCCACTCCTTGACTTTCAACGAGAGATTTTTTTCAAGGCAGTGAATTCAGGCTCTGAGCCTCAGGTTCCTCGTGTGTAAAATGCAATAATAATAGTGCCTACCTCATGGCACAAATACCATATGATGAATACAGGTAAAGCATTCAGAAGAGTACATGAGATTGTACTGTTGTAGATCACATAGTACCAAGGGAGCTCCATGCTTCCTTACTACAGGAAGAAAACCACCTCCAGTGTCATAAAGAGTAATTGGCCCAAAGAAACTTGTATTCCTATAGAGCTGTAGTACTAATTGCTTTCCCCTTGAGTTAGTTTAAGCATATTTGACATTCCCACTAGGAATTCACTCCATCCTTTCTGCCTTGCTCAACCAGTCACCAGGCTACTAAAAACTGGCAAGTTGATTTGACCATTCACACAGCCCACTCCTCACTGGTTTTTGCTCTCACGACGGTCTTCACCAGCCTCTGAAGTCCCCCCAACACTAGCCCTTTGTATTTCCACATCACAGTCCCAGGACTTCATTTTTGGAACGTGCTGACTTTAAGATCTCTGCTAGCCATACAAGCAGAGATACTGAGGAGGCAGTGACATCAATGGGTCTGGAGTTCAAGAGTGGCTAACTCAGAGATATGAATTTGGAAGTCATTGGCCAGTAGGTGAAATTTTAAGCAATGAAAACGGAAAAGAACACCAAGGACATGACCATAAATGGAAAAAACAAATACTCAACCCTGAGCACTCCAAGGTCTCAGAAAGAAGACTGAGAAGGATAACCAGTGAGGTAGGTGGAAAATTTTAAAAAAAAGGATTACTCTGGAAGCCATGTGAAAAAAAAAAATGTATCAATGAGAAGGGATGATAAACTCATTCGTGGCAGCACTCAGAGTCAAGTTGGGGAAGGAGGTAGCCTTAGTTGCCTTTCAGGACATTAACTCCAAAATATCTCTCCCTTATTCCAAAGGAACTGGATTACTCTGGAAGAATAACACACACACACACACACACACACACACACACACACACACACACACTCACACACAAATCACTATTACTGTAAGTATTGATTCACTTCTAAAAATTAATTTCCATCATTTAGCAAAGTCTGTGGGTGAGGTCCTATGAAAAAAATGTTCTGATAAAAAAGTTACCCTGACAAGGTCTCTGAGCTATAGAAGCCAGCATAAGAACACTAGGTGAGAAAGAGGAGGAGGAAAATAAAAAGTAATTTTCACATGCTTCTCAAGATTACCAGAAGTATTAAATAAAATAATATTTGTTAAAATTGCCTAGCATAATTCCTGCTCAGGAAATTAGACTGCCTGGGTTCAACTTGGCACTCATAGGTACCCAACCATCGTCAATACTGCTCTCCTTTGTGGTTTGTATCAATAATACTATCAATCTTTTGATATTTTGCAAATCTGATAAGAGACAAATCATATTTCATAACTTGAATTTGTGTCTTTTTAAGATAAATTGGCAGTAGCAATATCAGATGGATATTGGTCATTTGTTATTTCTTCCACTGTAAGCTGTCTGGTTATATACTTTGCCCATATTCCAATTATTTATTTTATTATCCTATACTAGTGGCACAATGCATGAAATTCGTGCATGGGGATGGGGTGTTCCCCAGCCCTGCCTGCACCCTCTCCAATCTGGGACCCCTGTGGGATCAGGCCTAAACCGGCAGTCGGACATCCCTCTTGCAATCCGGGACCGCTGGCTCCTAACAGCTCACCTGCCTGCCTGATCACCCCTAACCACTCTGCCTGCGGTCCTGCTCACCCCCAACTGCCTCCCCACCAGCCTTCTCGCCCCCAACTGCCCCCCTGCCAGCCTGCTTGCCCTCAACTGACCCCCTTGCCGGCCTGCTTGCAACTGCCCTCCCCTCCGGGCCTGATTGCCCATAACCACCTCTGCCTCGGCCCCGCCACCATGGCTTCGTCCAGAGGACGTCCAGAAGGTCTCCTGGAAGGTCTCCCAGTCTAATTAGCATATTACCCTTTTATTAGTATCTAATCTAATAATAGACAAATATGCAAATTGACCGCACCTTCGCTACACCCAAGCCATGCCCACCAGCCAAGCCACGCCCACCAACCAATCAGGACGAATATGCAAATTACCCCAACAAAGATGGCGGCTAATTTGCATATCGCGACAGCGTAGAAAGAAGCCAAGAGCTGCAGAAGGGAGCAAAGCTGCAAAGAAGCAAACAAGCCGGGGGGGAGGAGAAGGGAGGAGAGGAGGCGGGGCCGGGGGAGAAGGGGCGGGGCCGGGAGAGAAGGGAGGAGTGGAGGCGGGGCCAGGGGAGAAGGGAGGAGCGGAGGCGGGGCTGGGGGAGAAGGAAGGAGCGGAGGCGGGGCCGGGGGAGAAGGAAGGAGCGGAGGCGGGGCCGGGGGAGAAGGAAGGAGAGCGGGCTGGCGGAGAAGGCGGGGCGGGGGAGAAGGGAAGAGCGGAGGTGGGGCCGGGGGAGAAGGGAAAAGTAGGCGGGCTGGCAGAGAAGGCGGGCCGGGGGAGAAGGGAGGAGCGGAGGCGGGGCCAGGGAAGAAGGAAGGAGAGCGGGCTGGCGGAGAAGTTAGAAAAGCAGGGGGGCTGGCGGAGATCTCGGGGCGGGGGACAAGGGAGGAATGCAGGCAGGGTAGGGTAGAGTGCAGCAGGAAACCCTATTGCAGGATTTTTCCTGCAACGGGAATGCTAGTAGATAATAAAGATGTAATATGCAAATTAACCCTCACTCTGTCACACTGTCACAAGATGGCTGTACCCACAGCAGAGGCAGGGTTCCTGTAACAAGCCATAACAAGTGATCAGCAAGGACCTGAGGCTGTGCCCCCTGCCCAGCGGGGCTTGATGGGGGACCTCAGGCCATGCCCCCCACCCAGCAGGGTTTGACAGGAGTGGGGTCGGCCAGGTCTGGATCTTTCCCAATGGGGGTGGGGCCAGCCGGGTCTGGGTCTCACGCAATTTTGAGGTGCACGCAGGTGGGCAGAGACTTGACTCTAGGTCCCATGGCATGTCCCAGACTCTGACAGGAGGAAGATTTTCATATACATTTTACTAATTTTCTTTCATCTCTGCTACTTCTATTATAGAGAAAGGGCAAATAGCAATATTAAAATATTTCCTCTATTAATTCCCTTTTAATGTGCACAAATTTCATGCAGCAGGCCACTAGTATATTATAAGTAACTTTTTACGTTGCTGTGCACCCTTTGTTGTTTTATTTTTATTTTTAATATATTGTTATTGATTTCAGAGAGTACAGGAGAAGGCAAGAGAGATAGAAATATCAATGATAAGAGAGACTCATTGATGGGCTGCCTCCAGCACGCCCCCTACTGGGAATTGATCCTGCAATGTGCCCTGACTGGGAATCGAACTGTGACCTTCTGGTTCATAGGTCAACACTCAAACACTAAGCCACCGGGCCAGGCTCCTTTGTTTTTTTCTGTCAGCATATTAGTTGAGAACAAAAATTCTGGAGTCAAATTGATAGAATAAAATCATACTTCTGGTACTTGTTTATTATGTGTTTCTGTACAAGTTACTTAATCTCCTTGTGCCTATGTCCCTTCATATGTAAATATTTATATTAAGAATACTCACCTCCTAGAATATTGTGAGGTCAGAGAGAGACCTCAATGTAAAGTGCTTGAACAATGTCTGACATATAGCCATCACTCAATAAGCAGTAGTTATTATTTTATTTCAAAAGGCAGGATTATTAGCTTCAATTAATCTGTTTCTTCATCTACAAAATGCAATGATAATACCTTATCCTAGATTTATTGTGGAGAATAAATAAGATAAAATAAGGGGCTTAGAACAGTAAGAGACCCTCATAACAAAACAGCTCTTTTCATCACCTTACCTAAAAACTGTTATATAACAGAAAATGTCACCATTTAGTTTCTGGCCATGTGCTACTTTAACAGTGAGAACTTACATTTCTTGAGTACTTCGTATGTGTCAGAGATCAGACTAACTGCTTCACGCATATTGTCTCATGTAATTCTCAACACCTGTGAAGTAGGCACCGGTATTATCTCTACTTTATAGATGAAGATACTGGGGCATATATAAACATAAAACTTGCCTAATGACACATATTCATCAGTGGCAGAATTAAAAACTAAAACCAGAGAACCTGACTCCAGAGTTCATGACCTTGATCACACACTTGCTTATCACATGACAGTGATAGAACCTAAAAGAACTTCACTTTGCTTTTAGAATAATAGATGAAGTGTTCAGTTTTATGTGAAATTTAAAAGTAAGACTAAAACATGTGACATATTATTAGGCTAAGTTTCCTATGGTGATTGGTGGTCTACCAATATAGAAATATAATAACAGTCTTTCCTAATTAGATTAATTTTTGGCCTTCTAGAAAACTTCACATGGTTATCAATTATCTGTCCCATGAAGACAAGTCTACCAAATAACAAAAAGGCGAAAAAGGGGGGAAATCAATAAAATTTTTATAAACAACATTTATTTAGAAATAAAATTTTTAAAGTAAATTCTGAGTTTGAAATGAGTTATCCAAGTAATCTGCCTGTGTGTAGGATCTGGGAGTTTTATGTTGTGTTAAAGTGCCATCTGCAGCAAATACTGAAATATCTGCACAAAATGTGTCTATGAAATATTCCTCTCTGTGTTTATTTCAATAGCAATTCCTTACATTAAGTCCCATTCCATCAGCCATGGTCCATTTTTACTCCGTGTTATTTCCATTTCATTATTAACAGCTTTTGGAATGCAGGGACTATTTTTGAAAGGAAATGAACCAGTCAGACATTATCTGGAGGCTTCACAGATGGCATTTTTTAGAATAGTTTTGTTTGCATTTTGCTATTGAAAAGTCCTTTTAGACCCCTTTGCAACATGCAATAATGAGCTCACATTAACTGATACATGATGTGTGCTTCTGCTATTTTTCCTCTGCTTCACTTGGCAATTAAACACATGATTTCCCTGCAAATGACTATAATTTTTTGCTTCCATAATATTTATGTCAACTCCAGAGGAGCTGGGAGTTGGCATCCTGAAAACCTGACCATCTGAGGCAATGGCAGCAGCTTGTAATTTCATCTGTATCCACTAATTACTGGATGATCAGAACACCAGAAATAAAAAAATCATATGCTGAAAAACCATAATGTGTGCCCTCAGCTGGCTAAATCAGTAATTTGAAGCCATGTGCAAACGAGCACATAACTTTCTGAATGATTTACTGCTGTTTTGGGAATACATACTGAGCTTTGAAAATATTTCATTTGACCTGAACTACAAACTTCAAGCAGAATGTGACTGAAAGCACCACGCAGCTCTTGTCAAGAGGTCTGCTAAAGCGGCCCTTGCTTGTGTTAAAAGGTATGATCAGAACACATGTTCTGCAGAACTGTCAATCAGGTTGTCTGAACAAGGGGGGATTCAGCTGAAGGCAGAACTCATACACTGGAACATCTGTGGTTATTTGTGTTTCTGCATTTGGGCATCGTGGAAAGAATATGATGTGGGGTTTAAGCTTTTGTTGCATCCCAAGAAGTGCCAACTCCCTCTTTTCACATTCTAAGTTCACTGGGATTTAAAACAGTGGCCTCATTTTGCCTGTAAGAAAATTGAGATCTAGAGAGGTGAAATTATTTTTCCTAAGTTGCAGGCTTAAATAGTAGCAAAGCCCAGCTAGGATCCTGGCCCCTTTATTCCAGAGTCTACCTTACCATCCAGGGACCTTGCTGTGTTCACAGTGGGCTCCTTGCCTCCCTAGGGAGCACCGACTGGCTCATTGCACAGGGCCTTCCCACATGCGGTGAATGTCCTGTCCAACAGACAGATCCCCAAGCTGTGGCCTAAAAGAGCTCTTCCCTGTTCTGCACCTTGCCCCACACCCTAAGTTTCATTGACGTGGCTTATACTTAGGATGTACAGACTATTCCACTAAATAAGCAAACATTGAGATTTACATTCATCAGGCCCTAGAGATATATTAAAAAAAGCTACAGTCAATTCCTGTTATTTGCAGTGGTTATGTTCTATAATGTAACTACAAACCCTGAATTTGCAGACACTGAACTAGTGCTCCCAGAAGAAATACAGGGTTAGGTTTCTGCAAGCCTGTGGTCACATTTTCACCAACTGATCAATACATAGCCTTGTTTTATATGTGTTTTTTGTTTAAAGACTTCTTATTTAATATATATCGCTGGCTCATTAACATTGAACTCATGGCCAACAGCACTATAATCATGCCTGAACAAAGCTTATTGTATATTATGCTTTTAATCTTTATGCTTCTTTATTTGGTTCCTTTTAGTTTTATTAGAATCTATAAGCTAAAAATTATGTTGTGGGTCCCCAAACTGCTCTTTTCCCAGTACCCTCATTTTAACCTAATGGCCTTAATTGTTGCTAAGAATAACCTTATTTAGCCTTCATATTTATATTGGTTTTTCACACATATTATCTTGTTTGAACTTCACAGCAATCTCATGAGGTAAGCCCAGTTGATGGGGGAGGACATTGTGATTCCCATAGGGTTCAGGGACT
This sequence comes from Cnephaeus nilssonii, assembly GCF_951640355.1. Classification (NCBI taxonomy): domain Eukaryota; kingdom Metazoa; phylum Chordata; class Mammalia; order Chiroptera; family Vespertilionidae; genus Cnephaeus; species Cnephaeus nilssonii. The sequence continues at coordinate 39,034,815 of NC_137082.1, read as the reverse complement.
TATCAAGGTCATCTAACTTGTAAGTGGGGGAAAATCAGAATTGAAACGGATCTTGGTTCATGAAAATGTGAAAACAAAGATCTTCCGGGGGTGAATTTTCCGATATCTTTGGTATTGGTTTTACTTTTTTTAAACACGTGAATAACAACATTGTTGATACATAACTGAGAATTGAGCAATAAGAGCAAGAGCATCTTCCCATGAAATTTTCTTGAGTTTAAGTAGCTTTGTGTGTGCACCAAACAAATCAGCATTTAAGTCTCTCTCTCCCCAGGTTAGCAAAGGCAAGGACTGGGAATTATTCAAGAATCAGCAACCTTAGTTTTTTTTTTTTGTCTGGAACATAGTAAACACAAAACATACTTTGATGAACAGATAAATGAGTGCAAAAGTTTCTTTCTAGCCTTTTCAAATACCTTTATGTTGCGGCAATAAAAAGGAAACATGTTATAGAAATTATTTGTCTTATTTTATCGAAGAGAAAACTTATGCACAAAAAGTTTACCTTGGGTGAGCACTGTCCAGTAGAAATATAATACAAGCTACATATGTAATCTTCGATTTTCTAGTAGCCACATTAAAAATATAAGGTAAAAAGAGTGAAATTAATTTAAATGATATATTTATTTAACTTAATATATCAAAAAAATCATCACTTGGCTTTTAGTCACTATTTTAAAAAATTGTTAATAAGATGTTTGCATGCTTTCATTCATTTGAAGTCCTGGACATTCGGTGTGTATTTTACGCTTATTATCGCTTAGACCACATCTCAATTCAGACTAGCTGCATTTCAGGTGTTTGCCAGCTATGTGTGGCTAGAGGGTATTGAGTGGACAGCACAGTACAATCTTGGGGTACAACAGAGAAAGGACTTCAGCCCTCTTCTCTTCCCATTCCAAACCATCCCACAAATATTTTATTAAACATCCACCATACATATGGTACCAGAGATAAAATTTAAGAAGAAAAATCGAATGAGGCTCTCAAACTGTCACATATTTGAGGAACACTAAATTGAGAGACTTAATGTACAAATGGACCATGGCCAGACTATATATAACAATAGAACTCTGACCCTTAACCTCTAACAGCAGCTAGTGAGGTCAGTCCAACCACAATTGCCCTAGAATGGTCAGGACTTGGTCAATGACTGACAGCTTTTCTAATTTTTGACCCTTCTCTCAACTCAGAAACAACCAAATATGGTCCCCAAACTAACCACATAAGATTACCTGCTTCTAGTTTGCCCACTACCAGCTTCCCCATGCCAACAACCTCCAATCAGGGCTTACCTGGAGTCTTCCATTTTTTCCCCATTTTATAAAGCTTTCCCGCTTCCCTGCCTCCTCTGAGTCTCAGACAAACACAAGTGGTGGTAGCTGATAGCCTGGCCATAGTGAGTACTGAATGAAGAGCCGCTGTTTGTATTCATATGGGTGATCTTTGTTTATCTCCACAAAATCTTTGAAGAGAGTCTTTTCTTAATGACTAAATAATCAAACATCCTCTGTTAACTTTCTCTCTGGGTTCAGTTTTTCATTTTATTTGCCTCATTCATAAAAAGACTATTTGCTATGCCCTTGTCAATGGCAGCCACCATGCTGAGTCTTAGGAACTAAGCAAAGGACCAAGATTCCATCTTTTCTCTCAGGGAGCTTAGAACTTAGCAAAAGAACACACAAATAAATGTTTAATAACAGTTGTACTAAACACTACAAAAAAAAAACAGCACAAAGAGAGATCTGTGCTCTCATGTTCACTGCAGTATTATGTGCTTTAACCAAGATATGGAAACAATCTAAATATCCATCAGTGAATGAAGAGAGAAAATGTGGTCACCCTCGCTGGTTTGGCTCAGTGGAGAGAGAGTCGGTCTCCGGACTGAAGGGTCCCAGGTTCAATTCTGGCCAAGGGCACATGCCTGGGTTGCAGGCTCGATCCCCAGCAGGGGGTGTGCAGGAGAAAGCCGATCAACGATTCTTTCTCCTCATTAATGTTTCTATCTCTCTCTCTCTCTCCCTTCCTCTCTTAAATCAATAAAGAAATATATTTTAAAAAATAAAACTAAAAATAAAATGTGGTATAAACATACAATGGAACATTATTCAGCCATAATAAAGAAGAAAATCCTGCCATTTGCAACCATGTATGAACCTTGAGAATATTATGCTAAGAGAAATAAGCCAGACACACACGAAAAAAATATTGCTCCATCTCACTTACATGTGAATCTATAAAAGTCAAATTCATAGCCCTAGCTGGTCTTGCTCAGTGGCTAAAGTGTCAGCCTGTGGACTGAAGGGTTCTGGGTTTTATAACAGTCAAGGGCACATGCCTGGGTTGCAGGCTTGATCCCCAGTAGGGGGCGTGAAGGAGGCAGCCAATCAATGATTCTCTCTCATCATTGATGTTTCTGACTCTCTTTCCCTCTCCTTTCCTCTCTGAAATCGATAAAAATATATATATTTTTTAAAGTCAAATTCATAGAAGCAGAAAGTATAATGGTGGTTACCTGGAGCAGGTAAGTGGGAAAAACGGACAGATGTTCATCAAAGCATACAAAGTTGCAGTTATATAGGATGAATAAGTTATAGAGATCTAAATGAGAGCATGGTGACTATAGTTAATACTGGTAATATTGTATTGTATACTGGAAATTTGTTGAGAGGAGATAATCAGGTAGTCTCACACACAGAGAGAAGAAATGGTAACTATGTGAGGAGATGGATATGTTAGTCAGCTTGACTACAGCAATCAATTCACTATTTATCAGGAGCAAAACTTTATATTGTACACCTTAAATATGTACAAATTTTATTTAAATATTTTTAAAATTTTAAATAAAGAAAAATGCATTATGAATGAAAATATAATGAGACCTCAACATTTTAATTTTGTAAGATGTGACTGCCACTTCTTCCCAAGAAAATATTCTTTTTATTCTGCTATTTAGTTGAACCTCAACAAATTCCGGACAAATGGAAATACTGTTTTTCCAATAAATTTGCTCATTGGAGATCAGATATTTTTCCTTATCTCCCTATTTCCTTATCTCTTTTGCTTATTTTTTGTTTTGCTTCAGTGAAAACTCCTAGTTTCTGGCATTCCATCAGCAAGAGATAAAAGGAAGGAGACAAAAAGTTTCCTATTAAATAAAATAACTATGGTTCACTCCAGGGTATTTTAAAAAATTGTTCTCCAATTTCATATTTATTAATAGTTCTCATTTTGTTCAGGTGAAGAAAATTTTGGTTTGATTGCATTAAAACTGGCAGCATTTTCATTCCTGCTGAATTCCAGGAAGTTCAGAAACCAGACGTGTTTTCTTCTCTTCACTTGGGCCCTTATCAAAATTTAGCTTAAATCCTTTTTATATGATGGAAAACTACATTTACTCATATTTTAATTTTATACTTACTTGAGTGCTATGTATTTTTCAATGGTTCTTTCATTTAATGTACTTTAATTTATATGATTTTCTTTGGCTAAGAAAAACTAAAATAATTAACTGAAACATTTGGTAAAATAATGTCTGAAGTGTCCTGAGATCTGGAGCCTGTAGCTAGATGCATCCAACTTAATTTCCCTTCATAATGAGTTAAGCAGGCTACCTGAAAAATTACTTCAAAAATTTATTAATTATGAATGATAGGTATACTCTTATTATCTTTTTGTTGCTTGTATCCTTGGAATTCTCATCTCTAACTGGTCTAACATCATAAAAAATCTAGGCTAACTCAATTAATTCAAAGTGAAGCATATCTATTTTCACTTAATGAGACAAAATCAAGTTTACCTTTAAAGACTATTATTTAAACTAGAGGCCTGGTGCATGAAATTTGTGCATGGGGGGGGAGTGTCCCTCAGCCCGGCCTGCACCCTCTCCAATCTGGGACCCCTTGGGGGTTGTGCGATCCCTCAGGCCTAAACCAGCAGTCAGACATCCCTCTCACAATCCGGGACTGCTGGCTCCTAACCACTTTTGCCTGCCAGCCTGATCACCCCCTAACTGCTCCCCTGCTGGCCCAATCACCCCCAACTGCCCTCCCCTGCAGGCCTGGTCGCCCCCAACTTCCCTCCCCTGCCAGCCTGGTCGCCCCTAACTGCTCCCCCTGCCAGCCTGGTCACCCCACACAGCCTGCTGTTCAGTCGTTTGGTCGTCCCTCACTAACCCCCTGCTGGCCTGGTCACCCCACACAGCCTGCTGTTCAGTTGTTTGGCCATCCCTCACTAATCCTGCTGCCAGCCTTGTCGCCCAAAGCAGCCTGCTGTTTGGTTGTTACTGTTACTGTGACAGTGTCCTAGACAATTTGCATAGTCCTCTATTATTAGTATAGATAGTTTAGAGATTTTTATTGCATATTTTATAAAATCCTAATTTATATTGTCAAATAAAATATGAATATTCTAATAATGTATATTTATCAAAATAAAACTGTAAAAAATAAAAGCCTTTGGATTCCTCAAAATAATATAGCATCAACCCAAGAGGCTATTACCTCAGAAGAGACTCTAAATTCCTAGATAATTGGAATAGAAACTATACTCTGAGCAATAGATGTCTGAGAAATCAGTTTTTGTTTATATTGTACCATGTGAAAGATGAACTTTCATTCAGAGATTGGCCACAAATCAGATACTTCTTGGTCCCTGTGAGTTTAGATAATTTTATATCCTCTGAAAACCACTCCATTTTTGTAAAGCTATATAACCCTTCAGCAATGAACAGAAAACAAATGGGGATTGTACTGCTGTAATTCTCTCTTATTTTACTGGTTCAAAGGACAATTGATACCACAACTCTGTAAAACATTATTATATATTCAAGGATCTCACCGAAGATTAGAAAGAACAACTTTGCTGGTAGTCTGTCTGTCTGGGTCTCTCACCATCTAAAAAGGCTTTCCTCAACTGGTTTTGGGGAGCAAATTCCTGAAGAACTGGTATAAGGGATCATGAACTATTTACTCTAGCTATTCTCCTACTAGAGGGCCAAGGAATGAAGAAGGAACCATAGAGATCTGAAAGGGTTTCCCCCAGGCAGTCTACATGTATGTTCCCCTTACACCTTCACATCTAGGCTCCCTTTGTTCTTGCTCTCCTTATAAAAACAATCTTTTTCAGGAATGCCTCTTCCTGGGAGATGGATCATAAACTCATGAGATACTCATGCTCTCCATCACTGTAGACTTGAATTATTCTTTCCTCCAATTCACTTAATCCTTCCTTAGATTGCTTCCAATACGCCTGCAATCTTTAAGTCTCTGCTTAACTCTTTTTTTTTTCCTTACTACATTTCTCCTGGCTACTCTTAATGCATACTGAGCTATCCCTTCTCTACATTTCAATAGTTCTTGCTAACAGTGCCGGTCATCAGACAGGTAACCTATTCTGTTTTATATTGTATTTTTCTATGTGTTTTGCCTCTCCAATTGGCCTGGGAACGGGGGCCATTACTGCACATTTACCTGTTAGATACAAGAGACCAAAAATACCTGCAGAGATAACAAGTCAACCAAAATAACGTTTCCTAAATTCAGAAAAGTGGAAAACTTTGCACTGTAGAATTTAGACTATCAAATTCCACTCTATCAATTAAATTATATTAAAAAAAAACTAAAGACTTTTATCAGAAAGATTTATAAGGGATTTAATAAGCTCAGAAAGTCCTAATCCCCTAAACAGCATCTTACTTATGAAGAAACATTACCTGGAGAGCTGATAATTCTAGTCTAAAGTATATTTTAAAAAAACAACAACAACAAAACTTGGTCATTTGGACTATTTGACATTTTTGAGAGACATTTCAACCAGTCCAAGATATAGCATGGGCTCAGCAAAATGGACGCCCGCCTCCTGCATTTCCCTGCAGTTCTCCTGGGACCCTTAGGAAAGTGATTAGCTCGGTCAAGTCCCACCAGCACTGCCTCATTGATGCTCAAAGTAAGACCCGGAACCCAGAAGCATGTTTCTGTTACATACCCTGATTTAGTCAAACCTACAAGGTTAAACAAAGAAACCTTAAAAATGAAGAGAAGTCACAATACTTCAAAGGCTGAAAGGATAAATATCCTCTATGCAAGTCAGAGAGGACTTGTTTTTAGTAAAACAAAAAAATTTTTCAGTAATTAGCACAGCTAAAAATAGCAACATTTGGAGCAATGACTCTGGCCTTTAATGTGACCCTATACATGCTGTTTTATCTCAGCTCGCTTGTGCGTAAATGGAAATACTGTGTAATAATACACACGTATTATTATTCTGCAAGGATTAACGACAAGGATTCCCTAAAGAACTGATCATATTTTGCAAAATATGCTTTAAAAACTAAAAGCCACCACTTACTTCTGACCTGTTAAGCCCATCCAGCGCACCCATACAGCATACTGTCACCTACCAGTCAAAGTCTACCATACGCATCCCAAAAGCTTGCCTAGCAATTACATATTTCTCCTTTCCTTTACCTCCAGCCTGTGAATGGAAGCCTCTTTGGCTGTCAGAGGTAGGCAATCTGGCCTGTCATTTCCACAGCAGCCACAAAAGCTGGGCACAGATATGTGTATCAGCTCCTTCCATGGAGAAACTGCTAGCTTGGAGCAAGTTGGAAGGAGCATTTGGGAAAGATGTCCTCCAGCTTCCCTGGTCTCTAAGAAGGATGGCAAGCTACCTACCACTAGCGCCTATTGAATGAAAGGCTGGCCCTTCGGCAGCAGCTTTTAAAGTAGGCAGATAAACTTCTTTCCAGGGAAGACAGAGAAGGGCAACGTTGCCCGCTCCCTCTGCACTGAGCCCTGAGAGGATAGCCTTGGCGAGTGCGCACTCGTTCCTTAAGAATTGCTTATCATCTTGTAGGTCCCATGAACGTAAGCCCTAACCTTTCAGAGCTAGGTGTTTTGGAAGTGGTCCCTCAGGTGGCAGTCTTAAATGTTAGTGTGACAGATATGCTCTCCAAGGACAAGCTTAGAAGTTGGGGGTCTCCTCCCAATTATATGGTGCTGTGTCAGGGTGGGGTTTATGGCTTGTCTCAGCCTTTCCCACCTGTTCTGATGAGGATAGTTTCTCACTTGTCTGATGTGTAGGAGTCATTTGGCTAGTTTCTGGATCTCTATCAGAGGGAATTCATTCTTATTTGGCTGTACATCGGTGTGTTTCTGGAAGGAGGGGAGCTCAGGAGCCTCCCACGTCTGGTCAACTCCTCTGTATTTGAGTTATGGGTTATATGAAAAAATATCACAGAGGGAATGCACCTTCTCATCACAGCATCTTGGAGATTTAGACACAATCTCCATACCAGGGGTACCTGCCATCACAGGACATCACTAGGGATATTAACCTCGAGGCTAAGGTAGTGCTTGTCAGGTCCTTCACTGTAAATTTACTGTTTTTCCCTTTAGTCCTTGGAAGTGTGACTTTTACATTATTCAGAAGCAGGCAGATTTTAAATAAGTTAGAGAAAAAAATAAAGAAAGAGCAACCAGAGAGAAAAGGAAAACCCAGAGACGGTACTGTCCATGGAGTCAAGACAAAAGGATTTCCGGGATGAGGGCATGGTAAACAATGTCAAAAACGCCACAGGAAGCAAAGAAAGATGATTACTCAAAAGTGCCAAAGGAAAGGTTTTGATGACTCTAACAAGAGTGATGTTAATTGTTTAATGGTGCAAAGCCAGAATGCCATAGGTTGGGCTAATTACAGAAAGTAGACGTAGAGTGTAAATTACATATTTTGAAAGCTTGACTGTGAAGAAAGTATGTAGGTGATTAAGAAGACAGTCATAGTGTCAAATGAAGTTATTGAGAAGTTTTTATTCATTATTTTGTAATGCAAAAAGAGTCAAGAAAATGTGTATGCTGAGCAGAAAGAGGCATTTGAGAGAGGAGAAGGAGAAATTAAAGATCTAGGCAACTTGGCTGGGTAGAATAAGTACTTGTGGGCTATGTCATAATATCTATCAAGCTGGTTTAGTCTTCATTGAGCAATAATGTCCAAATTATTGTTTGTTAAGAATGCTTGGAGCTTTAATGAGACAGAAACTACCAGCTCAGAAATCACAGTATATTTTAAAAATAATAATGATGATGATATCATTTCTTAGATGTGTCCAAATCTTCAAGAAGATGGTTTTTGATTTTTAGTTGACACTTCCAAAATAATTAGTAATTACATAGGCAAAAATTATGGTGGAGAATCCTAGCAGGCGCTGCCTTAGCCTCATGATCAAAGTTAATATAACCAAATATTAATAAAAAATGTAATCTACACCCTGAGGAGGCCAAGTCATTTCCGAGTTAGCCTTCCTAATCATACAGAACCTCAATCTAATCATGAGAAAATAACGGATAAGTTCAAACTAAGAAACACTCTACAAAATGGTTGACCAGCACTCCTCCAAAGTGTCAAGGTCATGAGAGACAAGGAACAATAAAAGTCTAAGGTAACATAACAACTAAAGACAGTGGAGGAGTCCCAGACTGGATTCTGGAGGACAATGAAGACAGGGGTGATAACCTAAACAGTCCCCAAGAAACAAGTCCTTGCCCAGTGAGTGTTGAATGGGGGGAAATGAGCAAGCCAAGTAGGAGCAGACAAAGCCACCTTCCATCATACTGAAATTAGTTTTACCTAAGTGAATGCTTTTTTCAAAATATGGTGCAAATCAATGGAAACTTTTGTATTATATGAGTAATTTATTTTATTGACAGTTTGGAAAACAGGTTGAACTTATCATGTAACTCCACACACATGAAGGCATTTGAGCCTCACAAACAATGAGGGTCGTAGGAAAGGGATGTTCCTTTATCATCTGAGGAAACTGAGGTTCAGAGAAGTTATGCTGCTCATAGAAGACCTCTCAAAGAGCGAGCATTCAAGCCCAAATGGAAACCTTGTGACTCCCAGTTCTAAGCCCTTCCACTCACAACAGAGCATCCCAAACTGGTCTCGTTGTGTGAATCATGAGGGGTGGGGGGATAAGAGAGGGGGGAAGGGGGGAAGGGAGGAAAAGGGGAAGGGGAGATGGAGGGGGAGAGGTGCTTGACAAAAATTCTGAATTTCAGACCAGCCTTTTCCCTGTTGATTCTAATTCAGCAGATCTGAGACGGAGCCTGAAATTTTGTATTTTTTTAAAAAGCTCTCCAGGTGGCTTTTATGCTAGGTCAGTTTCAGAAATGCTAACATCATCACATTTATCCCAGAGAGAAATATTTATAATATAGAGACGTATTTATTCTCAGTCTCTACTGAATTTTTAAATATCAAGATTAAATTAGGCAAGGGCCGAGTTTTGGCCTGAGGCCTGGCCCGTTCCATTCCAAACAGGGTACACTTGGGCCTTTCTTGCTATGTACAGTTGGCTGTTGAACAATACAGGCCGTAGGGGCCCCTGCACCCCAAGTCAAAATCTACGTGTAACTTCTGGCTCCCCGGTCATCCCTGGGTGTGCGGATCTGGAACTTAAAGTCTAAGTTGGATTTCGGCATGTGTTACTATCTAGAAGGACGTCATGGATGGAGGAGGAGAGCATAACCACGGAGAAAAGGAGAGGAGAGGGTGATTTTTTATTATTCTGTGATTCTAAAACTTAATGCTTAACTCTTTGGTTTTTAACACAGTCTGATAGGCTGTAATTCCTTTTGGAAATCCATACTTGTGAGGAACTTTTAGAAGACAACCTAGATTAATTAGGCAAAGAGAAGGAAATAATAGTTATCGAATACCTTCTATGAGCCAGGCATCCTAAACGATCTCATTAAATCCTCAAACAATACCTGAAAGATGGGTATTATCCACCCACACCCCCCATTTCACAGATGAGAAGAATGAGGCATAAGAAGCTAAACTAACTTGTCCAAGGTCACACTACTTACAAAAAAAGAATCAGAAAAAGTATTTAAACTGAGGTTTGATTGTTTCTAAATCCCACATGATATCTACTATGCCACAGGCCTCCTTAGAATGACATAGGGAGTGTCATAGCGCTTTTGTAGGGCACTCCTCAGATCTGTGGGCCTGGGGTCCAAAAGTTCTCATTACAAGAGGCAACTTAGTTTAAGTAGTTGCCATCATATTAAACTAATTATGCTTATTTGAATTTGTTGGTTTTAAAGTATTTTTTATACTTAATTTATAAATCAGTTTTGGTCTTATATTTGACTAGAGGACCGGTCCACAAATTCATGCATGGGTGGGGCCCCCAGGGGGGTGGGTGGGGCCTGGATGTGATTGGCCCTCTGTGCAGGCAGTAAGACGCCCTTGCCAGCCCAGGATCCGGATCCGTCCTGCTGACATTCACACCGGTTGTCAGGAGCCACCTGGCGGCCACTTTTATATTATTTCTTTCTTGTGGATTGTCTAGGGAGGGGAAGCAGCCACGATACCCGAGGCCGACTTCCAGGAGGCTGGCGGTGCTGTCGGGATTGTGCTGGTGGCGCTGGTTCATTGGTGCCTGGCCCATTCTCCAGAGACTGGACCTGCAGGCTTACTGAGGGAGGGAGTGGCTGCCACTGGGCTGGTGGGCCACGGGGACAGGTCTGTCAGCTGAGCCGCACTCCTGCTGTGGGAGTGCACTGACCACCAGGCGGAGCTCCTGCGTTGAGAGTCTGCCCCCTGGTGATCAGTGCGCATCATAGCGACCGGTTTTTCTGGTCATTCCAGTCATTCAGTCGCTTAGCCTTTTATGTGTATAGATCACTAGCTAAGAGTATGAATATATAAGTAATGTGATATTTGTACATTTCAAGTAGCATTACAATAAAAACATTTTTCAACATTCAAAGGTGATGAGATTTTTTTTTTCATTAAAAAGTCTCCATGCCCTAGCCAGTTTGGCTCAGTGGATAGAGCATTGGCCTGCAGACCAAAGGGTCCCAGGTTCAATTCCAGTCAAGGGCACATACCTTGATTGCAGGCTCTTCCCCGGGCTGGGCCCTGGTCAGGGCTTGTGCAGGAAGCAATCAGTACCTGTGTTTCTCTCTGTCTTTCCCTCTCTCTTCCATTCTCCCTAAAAATCAATGGAAAAATATCCTTGGGCAAGGATTAACCAAAGGAAAAAAAAGTCTCCATGTATTACTCAATTCTGAGAAAGATTATACTAACACAATGCTCAAAAATGTCCACTAGTTATAACATGGACTTTTTTCAGGTTGCCAAGTCTCTGGAGCAACAGGACTGCATGGTGCAAGAGCTGAAATTTGTCTTTTGCACCAGGGGACAAAACAAAGCCCGGGATGGTGTGTCATGTGAAGCTAACCATTCCATTCATGTCTGTTGAACTAAAGTCAAACTAATTGGGGAACAAATTGTTTGTTTTTCCTTTTACATCTTTATGACTTTCAAATTTCAAAATTTTACAGATGTTGGGAGGCCCTGCATTTTTTCAAGTTCTTCCCCCTGATTAAAGAAGTAGGTGCAAAATTCTTTGCTATTGGTCCCAGGAAGACTATAAATGTAAGATACTTTAACCACTTTAGTTATCTAGGTGACATTCTTCCAACACATATTTTATATTTCTATAATACATTTCATAATGAACATATTTGAAATATTTGTAACTTATTTGCCCCCTTTCCTTCTGGTTCTTTTTCCCATTTCTAATCGGCTCCTTCTATTATAATAAATGGGTTTAAATATTTAAGAGAGGATTCTCTCTTCTTAAAAAAGAAGAAGAAATCGTGTCCTGTCTGGAAACATTTCAAAAGCAAGAAACAGAGAAGGCAATGACTTCATCTCTAGACTAGGATGAATAACTTCTATCACATTGAACACATGCTTTCAATCTAGTGTTCAGGCCCTTAAACCCTGTGCCTTCTAACCCAAGTGACACACACATACATCATGTAGTCAACACCTAATGAAAGTTCTAGGCAACCCATCCCTGTTTATGACCAATGATGTGACCTCTCTCATCTCATTTCTGCTTTAGGCTTTTCCTTCCAGCTACGAAACTCTGGAAAACCCTCCACATTTGCCCCCACCGCCACCCTCCCTTCCCTCCCTGATGACCAATTGGCGTATCTAGTTCTGATTCTTCAAATCCAATTTTATCCTTGTTTCTTGGCTCCATCCTTTCCTAGCTATGTGGATGACTCACACGCAAAATGCTGCCCAAGCCCCTGCCCTGTAGCCTCACCCACCTCTGTGACACTGACAGGAGTAGCAGCCTGGCTTGCCTGGGTTCCCTTAATACAAAATGTAAACATTCAGACTTAAAAGGTTGAAGAGCCGAAACCGGTTTGGCTCAGTGGATAGAGCGTCGGCCTGCGGACTGAAAGGTCCCAGGTTCAATTCCGGTCAAGGGCATGTACCTTGGTTGCGGGCACATCCCCGGTGGGGGGGGTGCAGGAGGCAGCTGGTCGATGTTTCTCTCTCATCAATGTTTCTAGCTCTCTATCCCTCTCCCTTCCTCTCTGTTAAAAATCAATAAAATATATTTTTTTAAAAAGCTTGAAGAAAAAATATTTAAACATGAGCCAACATAAAATATCACCTTAATATTTCATAGGACAGGAATAGAAGGATATACGTAGAATGAAAACCTCTCAGGTGGTCATCTTTTTTGTTGTTGCTGTTAATTCTCACCCAAGGATATTTTTTCCATTGATTTTTTTAGAGAGAGAGAGAGAGGAAGGGGATGAGGGAGAAAGAGAGAGGAGGAAGAAGAGAGAGAGAGAAGCATCCATGTGAGAGAGACACATGGATTGGTTGCCTCCTGCACGTGCCCTGACTGGGACCAGGAGTCGAATCTGCAACTGAGGTACGTGCCCTTGACCGGGAATCAAACCTGCGACCCTTTGGTGGAGGGCTGGTGCCCTAACCACTGAGCACACCGGCAGGAACCCAGGTGGTCATCTTTATATCAGTAAGTCTGTACATAAAAGAATGAAGAACATTATTTCTGTGGAGAGGGTACACCTGCTTCCACTCCCACTGGGCTCCCATGAAGATCCCCCAGTTCAAAACAAGAACACAGTGACCTCACTGCCTCAATCACCACAGCGCCTAGAAGAGCCTTTTGGGAAAATGTGAGGGACTTTTGTGTCAAAACAATCATTTTTCAATCGCTAAGAGTATAAGGAGTATATAAGTAGTGTTATAGACATGTAATTGACATACATCAACTGCAAATATTTAAAGTGCACAGTTTGTATATGTGGGTCAAACCATCATTAATATGAAGACAATGAATATATCCATCACCCCCAAATTTCATTGGGAAGCTTTTTAACCCCTCCCTCCTGTTTCTTCCCATACTGCTGCATTCCCAACAACCATTGATCTAATTACTATTACTATAGATTACTTTACATTTTCTACAATATTATATAAATGGAATCATACAGTACCTACTTTTGTATCTATCTTTTTCCATTAAGTATAATAAGATTCATGTCATTGCATGTACCAAAAGTTAATTCCTTTTTATTGCTGAGTAGACTTAATTGTATAGATATGCTATAATAATTTATCCATTCACCTGTTGATAAAAACTTGGGGTTGTTTCCAGTTTGGGGCTACTACAAATGAACTTGCTAGAAATATTTGTGCACAAGTCTTTGTATATACATATGCTTTTGTTTATCTTGAAATAATATCTAGGAGTAGAATGGCTATGATAAGAAAGTGTTTAATTATCAAAATCTGCCAAACTGTTTTCCAAAGTCATAGATTTACATTCTCACAAGTAGAGTGTGTAAGTTCCAATCGCTCCACAACTTTGTCAGTAGTTGTATAGTAGATGTTTTCAATTTTATATTTGTTTTATACATTCTAACAGGTGCAGAGTAGCATCTACAAAATTAAAAATGTCCTAATAAGATTTTGACTTGGATTCTTTTGGGGTAAATGCACATCTTACAAATAGAATCTTCCTATCCATTAACGTTGACATTAATTTATGTCTACACTTCTCTCACCTATGTTTATTCTAGAAATTTTATTAGCCAAATGATATTTTTTAATTTGTTCCTAAACTATCAGAATGAGTTGATAGTGTGAGTAAAAGATGGAATCTTGGTATGCTTTTCTGTTTTAAAAAGTCACTTAGAGTTAGTTTTCACATAATATCATGTAATTGATCTCTACAAAGTATATGTATCTAATTTGAACCCTGAATATGCCAAGGAGTGCTTTATAGATTCCCTTAATTCTGCCAGCTTCATTTAACGGTTTAAAAGGAAAACAAACACACACAAAAGCAGCATAAGATTAGGCCAATAAAATTGTAGGGTAGTAAAATATACCATCCCCAAATATGTCACTCTGGCATAAGGATTATTTTGAGCTGAAGGAAACTGGAGGGGAAAAAAGCCGATACAGGAAAAGCTCACTGCCCTCCTGCCATAAGCCTAAACCAGGACACACATTAACAAAGGTCCCTCCTCCCCTCTCTACCAGGAAGGACAACAGTTAATGATCAGAGACAGTTTTAGAGCCTTATCAGCCTAGAGATAGCACCAGAGCAATCTATGTACTGACTTTATCAACCAGCCCTTATCTTCTATCAGTTTCCCATATATTTGCCTTCCCACACTTTGCTGACCCTGGAGACTCAAGGTCCTTTCCTTTGTCTTGTCACTTCTCTAAAACTGTATTGTTCCTTTGCTAAAATGCTAACCAGAACTCTGAGTTACTCACCTCTGGTACTCCCATGTGACACATGCACACGTTAATAAACATCTTTGTTTTTCTCTTGTTAATCTGCCTCTGGCCAGTCTAATTTACAGGCTCAAGTGGAGTCAATGGATTCAGGAAGAGATTTTCCCTCCCCTTCAGCATCAACTATGTAGAAACTAAAATGGCATTTGTGGCAAACCACAAGTATTTTTGTGTTACCAACAACCTATATTTCGCATTCTTATTAGGTTTATGCATGAATTTATTATTCACCAGGTTTTTTTGTTTGGTTGGTTTGTATGTTTTAAATTTCATCCTTACTTCCAACATTTAAGGAAGTATAGCTGAGAGTCATATATTTAGGAAGAGCAGAGTATTTGGTGAGGCAAAAATAATGGAAGTAACAAGACTGTTCTAGAGAACAATAGTGAGATTGCCAACCACTGTGGATTTTTTAAGGATCATATCATAGAACAATACAATTTTAAGGATCATATCATAGAACAATAAAATCTAGATAACTCTTGAAAAATATACACAAAATTCAAGAACTCCTTGAAAGGGCATTGGAACAGTCCTTAAACCCATTATAAAAACAGTATATAACTTTCTTTCTCCTTTCTTTCCCATATTAACTTATTGGTAAGCTGTACAAGGAACAGTGTTCCTTATCAAATAAATGGTGTGGCCTATTTTATATGAATTGTGTGAGGTTTTTAAATTTTTTTAATTGATTTTAGAGGGAGGAAGAGAGATAGAAATATAAATTGAGAGAGAAATATCAACATGAATTGGCTGCCTCCTGCACACTCCCTGCTGGGGATCAAGCCCACAACCCAGGCATATGCCCAGACTGGGAATTGAACTGGTGACCTCCTGGTGCATGTCAATACTCAACCACTGAGCCACACTGGTTGGGCATACGAAATGTTTTGGAAAGGAATAAGTTCTAACATTATCATTCTCATAAGAACCTTTGCTACAGAGATGGGCATGCCACTTAACTCTCTCATCTTCTTTGCCAATTCTGATGTGTCTAGACATGCAGAAGGAAGTAAAAAATTGAAGCAATCAACCACATAATTTGGACAGAAAATCACATACAGCTGAAATATTGAGTTGATTGGATAAAGTAAATAAACTTCCTGCCATTCCCTACTTTTCACAGCCTGCTCAGACACTATTCTTGTCTAGGATGTAATAACTGGACTCAAAATTGGCATAAACAAATATTTTGAAAATTTATGCAATCCATCTAAATTGTTGGTAATCAGTTCACCCTCACTATAGAAGTAGGAACCACTAGTCACAACAAAATAAACTTCCAGTTCTCCAAGGTCACAATTCTTGGCCTCAAATAGATAATAGGATAGGAATTAGCATTTTTCAAAATATGTGACTTTGATGAACATGAAGATATACCATCTGACTTTTGGATTTTCACTTCATATTTGCAAAGAATCTAATATTAACTAGACCTATAAATATGGAAGCAAAGCTGAAATGTTAAGCATTGGGTAAGTCTAACTTGGGGAGATGGGAAGAAAAGGAGGTTCCAGGAACCCTACATGTAAATTATCTCATGTAATCCTCACAAAATTTCCTCATTTCTCCATTCAACAAAAAATGACTGATTGCCCATTACAGCAACATAGTTAAAATAAAAAGAGAGGTGACCCTTCTTCTCCCAGAGCTCACAGGGAGATTGACAATGAGCAAACAATCACAACTGAGCTCTGTGTCTAACGGAAAGGAATATAATTCTCTGAGAGAATATGACAAAGGAATGACTAAAGACCTCTTGTTTCAGAGATGAGGCTGCAGAAGATCAAGGTGAAGCAACTTGATCAAGGTTACACAGACAAGAAGTCGTGGAGGTAGGATTCCCTCCCAATCCTGCCTGACTCCAGAGCCCTTGCTCTTTTCCATATGTTTCTTGGGCTCATTAAGACAACAGCATGAGACAGGAGGCAGTCACATGCCACCAAGATTATTTGCAATGGATTATACCTCCCATTCAGTTTAATATTTCCTACAAGTCTGAGAAAACCGTTTACAAATCCTTACAGGATTAATCCTGCTTTTGTTTACACATTGCTGAGTTGGGCCATAAATTCTTCCTTGGTAGTTATCATTCACAGTTGTATGTCACAAATACCACACAGGAAATAACTGTGAAACTGCTCTTGAGACTTAAAGCAATCAAAGCTCTTATGGTGGAAAGCATGGCTGCCACTCTTTTATGTCAATTAAGTGGATTCTATACTTCCTAAATTAGTACTAATTGAAGTGGCATATTGACCAGGATTTCAAAGCCTGGCATGTCACCATTAGGGTGACCGACGGGTCCAGTTTTTTCCAAAACTTTACTGACTTTAAAACTAGAAGTCCTGATCCTAAAAACATCCACAGGTCCAGGCAAACAAGGACAGTTGGTCACCCTCATCCTCTGTTACTCGGAGATCACAGAGCCATAGGGTAATATATATATATACTAGAAGCCCGGTGCACGAAATTCGTGCACGGCGGGGGTTGTCCCTCAGCCCAGCCTGTACCCTCTCCAATCTGGGACTCCTGGAGGGATGTCCGACTGCCCGTTTAGGCCCGATCCTAGGATCGCGCCTAAACGGGCAGTCGGACATCCCTCTCACAATCCAGGACTGCTGGCTCCCAACTGCTTGCCTGCCTGCCTTCCTGATTGCCCCTAACCGCTTCTGCCTGCCAGCCTGATCACCCCCTAACCACTCCGCTGTCAGCCTGGTTGATGCTTAACTGCTCCCCTGCCAGCCTGTTTGCCTCCAACTTCCCTCCTCTGCCAGCCTGGTCACCCCTAACTGCCCTCTCCTGCAGGGTTGATCACCTCCAACTGCCCTCCCTTGCAGGCCGGGTGCCTCCCAACTGCCCTCCTACTGGCCATCTTGTAGTGGCCATCTTGTGTCCACATGGGGGCAGGATCTTTGACCACATGGGGGCAGCTATATTGTGTGTTGCAGTGATGACCAATCTGTATATTACTCTTTTATTAGATAGGATAGAGGCCTGGTGCATGGGTGGGGGCCAGCTGGTTTGCCCTGAAGGGTGTCACAGATAAGGGTGGGGGTTCCCTTGGGGTGTGGGGCGGCCTGAGCGAGGGGCCTGTGGTGGTTTGCAGGCTGGCCACGCCCCCTGGCAACTCAAGGGGAGGCCCTGGTATCTGGAATTTATTTTCCTTCTACAATTGAAACTTTGTAGCCTGGGGCGGCAGCCATTTCTGGGGCGGCAGCCATTTCTGTGGCAGTTAATTCACCTTCTACAACTGAAACTTTGTAGCCTTAAGCGGGTGAGCCCGGCCAGGGTGTGCGGAAAGCTTTGCTTCCCCTGTTGCTGCCGGCAACCCTGGCATGCTCTCTCAAGCTCCATTCTGCCGCCATTTGTTTGGATTTGTTTACCTTCTATAATTGAAACTTTGTAGCTTGAGTGGAGGCTTAGGCCTGCAACGGCTATGGAAAGCTTGGCTTGCTCTGTTACCTGGGAAACCTGGCTCTCTGTGGCTGTAGCCATCTTGGATTGGGGTTAATTTGCATACTTGCCCTGATTGGCCGGTGGGTGTGGCTTATGTAGCAGAGTGATGGTTAATTTGCATATTACCATTTTATTAGAGAGGATATATATATATATATATATATATATATATATAATATAATTAAAATACATGGAGTGCTCAATGACATACATTAGCAATGCATATTTTACTACAATGTGTAAAATGGCAATAAGTAAAGTGCTTTTATCAGCATTTCCATCAATCCCTGCCTACGCATACACATACATACATAACTGCAATGCGTGGCCTCGGGTGATTTGTGCCTTTGGTATTCATTAAATAAACCTGTGCCTTTGGCCCAGCATAGAAGAGATAACCAGAGGCTTCATATCTGGGAAGAATGCATCCCATCCACACAGCCACAGGGTCCAGTGCAGTCAGGCAGGCATCATCCCACCAGTTCCTCAACCACTCCCGGGAACCTTCTCCCAGCAGGTCAGGTGCAGCCATTACTTGGTATCCTGACAGTCAAACGCGGTGTGATACATAGCTACACTGCAGTAAAACTCCTGCTTTTTGGGTAGCATGAATCTAGCTGGTACACATAATGGATTTCATTCCTTTATATTTTCATAGATGGACACCCATTTACAGATAAAGTTGTTTATTTATGTTCATATTCCCTAGAGAAAACAAAGTTAAGGGGTCAATATTAATACACATTTTAACTCATGATTCTCTGCTTAATTCACTTTTAGCAATATAAGAAGTTGCAAAAATGCTGAATACTGAAGCCAAATTGTTATATGAATGGATCTATGCACCCTTGACAAATTGAGAATCATATTATCAGTTTCTTCCAAAGCAAAAAAATCACAGTTATGACACCAGGAACTCTAACAGGTGAAAAGGCTGTTTTATATGTAGTCATTCATTACATATAATGTAATGAGTCAATATCTATTCTCCAATACACACAATTTCCACATTCAATATGGGTATTGTGTTATGGGCAAAATTCAGCCTTTCGGAATGTCGGCACACCTCTAAGATAATCCAAAAAAAAAAGTATGCAATTAATCAAGGACAGATTTGGGGCAAAAGTAAATAATTATTCCAGGGTGTTACAGAAAACAATCTCACAGCCTGAAAAACATGTTCATCATGGTTATTATAGGCAATTAAAGTACTCTTCTCTGCCTTATTAAAAAACGTGAAGTGTAGCTATGACAGTAGTATAGTGGTAATTTCTTCGTGTTACTTTTGATATTTGATATTTGATATAAGAAAAAAACAAAATTTAATAACTTTGCTATTAAAAATAGCTTCAAGCCTCCACCTTCACACCCAGCTTCATGGAGCAGAGAAAAAGCCAGCCACGCCAGTATCACCGTAGAAGGAAGCAGCAGCTTGCTTTGCTGCTGGTACTACTCTGCTTGCTGGGTTCAATGGATCGGAGATCCTGTGAGGTTTGTGTTCTGCACACTTCTGGGCTAGCAGAGGCCCTTACTGTTGGTTTTGTTATTAATTCAACAGCCACCAATTACGGAGTATTTAATGGGTACCAGGATTTGTCTTGGGCTGGCTGCATAAATTATTATAAATCCTTACAACTATGAATGGTAGGAATTTTTTTATTTATTTTACAAATAGGGAAAGCGGCAAAGACCCCCACCTCAGCGGGATTAGAGTGCAGGTGTGTCAGAT
Source organism: Cnephaeus nilssonii (assembly GCF_951640355.1). Taxonomy (NCBI): domain Eukaryota; kingdom Metazoa; phylum Chordata; class Mammalia; order Chiroptera; family Vespertilionidae; genus Cnephaeus; species Cnephaeus nilssonii. The sequence goes on along the minus strand of NC_137082.1, from coordinate 39,014,972 downwards.
TCTGCCCATATGTCCATGTAGACGGCACAATGCTTGGAAGTGTTATAACACAGCATAAATTAATATTTTTGCTTCTCTCAGAATTCTCTTTACAAAATAGAAAAGTTCTTACTTTTGTAAAACACTGGTTTTTGTTTTGTTTTGTTTTTTAAATGGGGCATAAGTCAGTTATCCAGTTTCCCCTGTGATAGTTTAACATTCAACACTACAGTAAAAAAAATAAATTATTGCCCTAGCCAGTTTGGCTCAGAGGATAGAGCGTCAGCCTGCGGACTGAAGGGTCCCAGGTTCGATTCCGGTCAAGGGCATGTACCTTGGTTGCAGGCACATCCCCAGTAGGGAGTGTGCAGGAGGCAGCTGATCGATGTTTCTCTCATCAATGTTTCGAACTCTCTATCCCTCTCACTTCCTCTCTGTAAAAAATCAATAAAATATATAAAATAAATAAATAAATAAATAAATAAATAAATAAATAAATAAATAAATTATACATGTTGCTCACATAAAGACTGATTTTATTTTTAATAGAATGCTATATATTTTATTTGGATGCACCCGGATGTCTATGTAAAGACTTAGTAGTTGGAGGCCTTGCAGCATTCTGACTTGTTATTGTTTTAGTTTCATTATCCATATCATCCAAAAACCAACTGAAGCTGATCAGTATGCTAAACCCAAATAAAACAGCTAATCTTTTACAATAGTAAAATGACTAAAAATAGGTGTTAATTATCCAGAAAATAAAAAGATAATCATTGAAGCTAAGCACTAAATTTAGTTTTGAGATTCTAACAGTTATATAAAGTAGGTACCCCTTGCCAGCGTGGCTCTGTGGGTTGTGCGTCATCCCTGCACCACACGGTCACAGGTTCAATTTCCAATCAGGATACATACCCATGTTGCGGGTTGGAATCCCAGTTGAGGCAGTTGCAGGAGGCAACCGATAGATGTTTCTCTTTCACATCAATAAAGTTTTCTCCCCCCCCCCTTCCTCTCTCTCTCTCTCTCTCTCTCTCTCTCAAATCAATAAAAACATATCTTCAGTGAAGATTTTTAAAAATTTTTAAATAAATAAAATAGGTAAACAAGTGAGATTATACAGGATGGACAAAAGTAGGTGTACAGTTGTGAGTTTGCAAAACACAGAGTTTATTTTTATATTATTATTTCTTAATTCTTGTATTATTTTCCATGCAAACAACCGTAAACCTATTTTTTCCCACCCTGTATAATTCTTATTATTCATTTTATTAAAAAGCAAACAAGTTTCTTAAAGGAGTCAAATATTTTTCTGGCAATAAATCTTTAAATGGATTTGTTTAAATTACTACCATTTACTCAGTGTCCACTCTTTGCTAGGGCCTGGGCTTGGCAGAACACAAATATTACCTTCCAGTAAGAACAAACTTCATTTCAATCCTTCTAATGGAATAAAATAAAATATATTTGACTATAAGTTTTCAGTTTTCTGACTCATTGTTCAAATGAATATTTCTTATCTGCCTTCTATAAAAAAAATAGAGCATTAACTACGAATGCAGGAAGAGCATTTATGGAAATTGAGACAAATGGAAGATATGACCTCCCAAGTTTCAATTTGTAAGGAGCTGGACTAGTGCAGGAATAGAATGAAATAATCCAGAGAGAGAAAGAAAGCAAACACTTTCACCAGCTCTGTGAAATATCAAATGCCTTAAGTAAGTATTTGGCATTTGCAAGACTGCAGTCAGTTTGCACATGAATTCCTTAATGTGCTCCTGTTTCATGGTGCTCTTTGTTGCCAAAAATAAAAAATAAAAATCCCTGATATGCAAAAAGCAGTGTTAGTATTGCTAAAAAATTCTCACATGTAGAATCTGTCATTCTGCCTTTGTTTTAAATAAGCTGAATGCATATTTTGTAACTTGGAATAGGTAACATTTGCTTTAGAACTTGCAAATATACACTGTTTTTTAAAAGGGAAATATTATTTAGGATGCAATGTCTACTTTCTGTCATTGTTTTTCTTCTTTGCACTTTTTAAAATAAAATAAAGCAATTACTAATAAGGCAATTTCACTTTTTATATTTTTTTCTATTATTTTTTAATGTTTAGACCCACTCAATCCAGTCGTCCATCATAATTCTCAGAGGGACTCAAACTTGGAGTTTTATGAAGACCGTAAATGAATGATGTGGAGATAACTGGAAAATACACTGCCCTAGAATGTTAAATATATTCATTTACAATGCAGTTAACTTATACTCAACATATATATATATACTAGAGGCCTGATGCATGAAAATTCGTGCAAGAGTAGGCCTTTCTTCCTAAGCTGCCAGCACCGGCTTCCCTCCAGCACCCGGGACCCGGGCTGGCTTCCCTCCAGCCCCGGCTTTGTCAGGAAGAATGTCCGAAATGACATCCAGAAGGACATCTGGTCTAATTAGCATATTACCCTTTTATTATTATAGATATACACACACTAGTGGCCTGGTGCACGAAATTCATGCACATTAAAAGGGAATTAATTAGAGGAAATATTTTAATATTGCTATTTGCCCTTTCTCTATAATAGCAGTGTCAGAGATGAAAGAAAATTAGTAAAATGTATGTGAAAACCTCCCTCCTGTCAGAGTCTGGGGTGCACCATGGGACCCAGAGTCAAGTCCCCACCCACCCGCACATGCCTCGAAATCATGCGAGACTCAGGCCTGGCCAGCCCCACCCCCGTCAAGCCCTGCCGGGCAGGGAGCACAGCCTCAGGTCCCCCAGCCCCAGTGCAAGGGCGCGAGGGCATGAGGGAGTGATGACCATTTGCATATTAGCTCTTTATTATGTAGGATATTGTCATAGTAATAGTGATGATGATAGGAAATAAGTAGAGAGTGTTACAATGTTATAACAATAGAAAATAATTAAAGAGTGTTATAGGAAATGTAGAAAAATTATTTTTTGTAAAATACTTGTGTGAAATATTAAAGAGCACAGGGAATGATCACTCTGGCCAAGCCCTATAGCTGCACCATGAAGATAAGGCCATAGCTGAATGCTATCCTTAGGAATGATGTATGCAAACCTGATAGACCCCTTCTGAGTGACACTGTAACTGATAACCAGCTTGTACTCTGATTAACACTTGTGTGATGATGTATGTTACTGATAGCCACCTGGACTGCTGTGGGTCGGAACAGGCTTAAAAACGGATCCCCGACTTCAGACATTGATCATCCTTTTGACCCACGCTCCACACTGCCTTGCTCCACGCCGGACGGCAGAAGAACACCGAGCCTCCGACCGTGAGACTTCAGTTGCCCTCCTCCCGCTGACTCGATCCAACCAGACGGCCAGCCACCCAAAGACGGATCCACTGCTGCCCGCAGAGGACGCCACTCTTCCCCGGGGACCCCATTAAGTCTGAGCCCACGGTACCAGGAACCTTGTGAGTAATAAAGCGTGCTGTGTGATTTGCAATTGCATATCTTTGTGTGGCATAATTCCTCCGGCAGTCTTAACTATATTAATATAAGGTCAGATGATAATGCCTACCCTCAGTCTGCTTGCTTAGAGTAGTCTCTTCGCTAGCAACTACTTAATGTCCAAATACCTGCACGGTTAAGTTTATCTCAAGGGACTCCTTGGATAATGTCCCATATACTCTACGGACTCACACACACACACACACACACACACACACACACACACACTATGAAAGTGATTCACAGGTTCTAGTTCTTGGTGAGAAATAACCAGGACACATCTTTGCTCTTGGGCACCATGGAGCACCTTTTCTGGGTTCTGTGAGTGTCTTCTTGCTGTGGACTCAGTTCTACACTCAGGTGTTTTGACCTTGTATTACAACAGGCAGAAAACTCTCAGATTCCTATTATGATTTTCTTCAAAGCTCAGATTGGGTCACTATTTGTAACTTTTGTGACAGTTTGCCTCTTCCAGAAATCACACTTAAATACCTCCTATTGTTTTTTAAGGACCCAGGTGGGCTATTATCTCCTTAAACTGGCAACAACGAGCTAGCTGAATGTTCTGTATTTTCACCTGTGGCCAAAGGAAATGGTCTCTCCCTGCCTTCTCCTAGGTGGGGTCTGAGCTGACACTAGATTTTCTCTTTGCAGGAACATGGAATCCTGACATGTCTAAGTAACCCAGTTAAATCCACTCCTCACCTGGCCTTCAGCTCAGGGCATGCCTTCATAACCATTTCAAGCCCTCTCTCTGTTGAAAGCTACCCATATCTGCTCCTGGTGTTGTACTAAACTACTCTTTTGTGAGCCCCATTAACTGAATGTTATTGTCCTTTCAATGTATCTGAAATATCAAATAGCTGGTTTGAGAGGCCTGAACGTCAATGCACAGCAGCACTGTGTCCATGAGCTCATTTCTTCATGTTCACAAGCTCATTCTTATTGGTCAGTGTTTCTCAAAGAGTGGTCCACACATCAGACTTCCTGGGAACTTCATTAAAAATGCAGACCCCGCCCCCAGACCCTCTTCTGAAATTAGAATCTCTCAGGGGTGAAAAGTCCAAGGTGAATCCAAGTTTAGCCATTTACAGTGTGTCTTCAGGAAAGTTATTTAAACCCTCTCAGTCTCCCTGAGCCTTAGTACTGTATCAGCATAATTTAGTAGAAATAACAATGTCACATATATGGACAGCCTGAGCATAGGAGGTAGGGCAGGAGGTAAAACTTGTTTTTTATGTGTATATTTAGGAAGCAATTACACATGGGAATTTTTACTGCCAGACTTCTCAAATTTTCTGAAAGTCCATCTAATACTCCTTAAGCAAATTCCAGTTCCTCCATCTAAACTTGCCACCTTGTACTGTAATTTATTTTTCAGTGTCACAATTAGGTGCTGATGATTTCATATAATTACCATGAAGTGTTACCCAATTTCCTCATTCCTCAAAAGGTACCCTAAATGTTTGAAGGTGTGTAGGGCTTAATGGAGAGAAAAAACACCCAACCATTACAACTGTAACATTTTATTATTGTTGCTCATGTAAATGGCTTTACTACAGCTCTCTGTATTTTTTTCAAAATGATTTATAGTCACACGTGAGTTTGTTTAATATAAAAATAAATTATGAATAGAATCCTCTGCCCAAAGAACTAACATTTTTGGTTCAACTTGTTTGCTATACACATGATTTTCATAGGCCTCTCCTTCTGCTCTAGGGCATGCAAATACCTGACAAAATTTTAAAATTGAAAGGATAAGAAAAGATGAAATACTGACATTTTCAGCAACATGGATGGACCTTGAAAATATCATGCTAAGTGAAATAAGTCAGTCAGAAAAAGTTAAGAACCATATGATTTCACTCATATGTGGGATATAAAACTGAAAGTAATAAATGAACAAATAAGACCAACAAAAGCTCACAGACAGCATTATGGTAGTTATCAGATGGAAAGGGAGAAAAGGAAGTCAGTAAAGGATAAAGGGGTCAAATAGATGGTGACAGAAAATTATTTGAGTTTGGGTGGCGGGCATACAATGCAATATACAGATCATGTATCATAAAAACGTAGATTTGAAACCTATGTAATAGTATTAACTAATATCACCCCATTAAACTTAATAAAAATAAATAAATAAATAAAAATGAAAGGATTCACTAATAGAACAAATTCTCCAGAAATTCAAATATTTCAGTAAAAACTGTTTACAATATGCACTGAATTCAAATGAGTTATATTAAAATAAATTTGACATATACTGTTTTTCTGCGCTGTCTTCTCAAGACCTCATTCTGTTGTTTCCTTCTTCTTTTATTTTATTTTATTTTTCCTCTTCTAATTGTCACTTCTATGTAAGTATAGGACTCAGTATAGGACTCAAGAGTCCAGTATTGTCACCCTGGAGATTCCTTAGCACAAAGGAAAGTACTAGGATTCCTGGGATATTGTCTTCACTCATTGCTCCAAACCTGCTAACAGATTGTCACAGACATTCTTATTTGAATGTAGTGAAACAATGTTTTTCAATAAAACTGTCCTTGAGAACTCTGGATGTGCTACACTGTACAGGGTATAAATTTCATTGTTAGCAAAGGTTCAGAAATCGGAGATGATTCTGTGTTTTAGCGGCCACACAGAATACTGATTAAGCGCAAGGCCCTGGAGTCGGGATGCGCAGTTCAGGTTCAGGCCTAGCTATTTCTACTTAATTTCTCTGTGCCCCAGCTTCCTCTCTATAAAGCAGAAATACTGATGATAATAATGGCACCTAACTCACAATACTGAGGTGAGGAATAAACAGGTTAACAAGCCACTTTCACAAGAAATCATAAAAGTAAGAATCCTTACTGGTCTGGGATTTAACAGAATGGAGATTCTCACCCAGAGAAGCTTATCTGCATTCTCTGATTAGGATGGGAATTATTTAAGGTGACCAGATTTTAACATTGGTAAAGCGGGACACCATTGACCGGGGGTTGGGGGGGGGGGGTGTCTTTTTTTTTTTTAAATACATTTTATTGATTTTTTACAGAGAGGGAGAGGGATAGAGAGTTCGAAACATCGATGAGAGAGAAACATCGATCAGCTGCCTCTTGCACACCCCCTACTGGGGATGTGCCCGCAACCAAGGTACATGCCCTTGACCGGAATCGAACCTGGGACCCGTCAGTCCGCAGGCCGATGTGCTATCCACTGAGCCAAACCGGTTTCGGCCTGGGGAGGGGGCGGGGGGGTGTTCTTGATTAAAAATTTGGTCTATATTGTAATCGCTTTTGGTTTTTTTAATAAAAGGAAATTCACTTCTTAGATCATCCTTGAATTTGCATCCTCTTTTCTTACTCATTATGTTAAAAATCTAAAAAAAAATTTAAAATTATATTATAAATTATTATATACATATTGCTTAAAAACACAGTAAGTAGGTACATAATTACCTGAACATATTTTATTGTTAGTTTATAAATTAAATTAATTTGATTGTTATAAAGTAACTATATTTTAAAAATTATTTTAATCCTATATTTCTTTCTAAATAATAACAATACTAACTCGTATTATTTTTCCTCTGAATTTGCCATAACGTAAGTCATAAGTGTCACTTTCAAGGCTGGTGCTAGACTTTTTGCCGCCACTATAAAATATAAATAATACAAGTACTGTCTGCTAAATTCAAGAAAATTTATGTATTTATGAAATAAATACATAAATTACTTACCTAAATTATCTGAATAGCTGATTTGTAATGACATCACTTGTTTAACTAGCTTACTAGCACTCAGTACGATGTGTATCGTCTGAGAGACAGTTACAAAATGTTTTCGTCGTTGCCAATCCCCAAAAATGCCATTGTTCATTAAGTCCAAACAATGGTGGTCGAATTCTAACAACTGATCAACAATGCGAACTTTGATAAGCAGTTCTCGATAATCAGTTCCCAACAATTATTTGTTATTATTAAAGTTTAACATTGTAAAATTAACAAAAATAACATAAAACTCATACCCTGGCTAAATAGCCACATGGCCGCCGAAAACCGTATATTCCCTTCCCGTTCTCCCGCCGTTCCCTAGCTTGTCGTGCATTCTTTCCAAAAATTGGGACTTTTTTAAAATGCCGCGGGATGCGGGACAAATTGTTAAAAATCGGGACTGTCCCGCCAAAAGTGGGACGTCTGGTCACCTTAGAATTATTTGCTTCTATGATATAGAAGTCCCAGGAAAAAATAAAAATTGAAAAACAGAAGCTATGTCTGAGTTTGTTTTGGTACACTTTAGAAGACTTGGTGGAAAATTGGTTTTATTTTAATTACATAATTTTTCAGTCTTGATCCTCACAGCAAACCCAGTGTTCATCACACTACACTCCCACAACCAGTGCCCCATCCTCAAATTTTACAAATAAAAGGACGCCCCTTCATTTGGGGTAGGGTGGGGGGGGGGAGACTCTCAGGTACGCCAAACCCCTCGGTTTACGCATTCAGGCTTATCCAAGGCCACGGTTTGGAATCCAGGTCCTGATTCCCTGCCCAGGACTCTCCACAGAAGAGAAAGTGTGTTAGTTGGATACACAGAAGGGACAGGACAACTGGAAAGTAAAGCCAATGACCCCCTCTCCACTCATGCCCCAAATGATTTTTATATACCTAGAATTTCAAAGTGTGTATGTTTACCAAAAGAAACCCCAGTTAGGGTTTTTGAACAAAACCCTATATATTTATTGACACCTTTTTAAAAAATATATGTTTTTATTGATTTCAGACAGGAAGGGAGGAGAGAGAGATAGAAACATGAGTGATGAGAGAGAGCATTGATTGGCTGCCTCCTTCACACCTCCTACTGGGGATCAAGCCCACAACCCAGGCATGTACCCTTGCCCTGAATCAAACCCAGGACACTTGAGTCCACAGGCCAATGCTCTACCCACTGAGCCAAGCCAGCTAGGTCTTTACTGATACTTTTTACTTCTCTTCTCCTTACTAGATGAAACTACATGCAGTTTCTGCTTTTGCTGGAGCTTACTCAAACATTTGCCTTTGGTGTGAAAGATTAATATTCTCCCCTCAAATCAATTAGCTATGAATTAATTCTAGTGTAGCAGCGATGAATCTCAGTCCACAAGCTCAGGTGTTTAAGAAATATTGCTGTTTCATTGCTTCTTAATCAACTTAACATGGCACCAAGCCTGGATTTCCATCCCAGTTTGAACCAGAATGGGTGGGTCACATGGCATGTAGAAAAGGCAGAAAGAGCCTTAGGTGAGCGTCCTCCTTCTCCAAGCCCTGGTCACTTCACCAGGAGTGAACATGAGAGATCTTCTCCTGGCCTGGCAGTCCTCCGCCCAAGGTTTCTCTTAACCGAGACCCCATTTTTCTGGGGTCTCCCCACCTCCTCAGACGTGGCCCCAAGGCGATGCCTTTATCTCACTCCCATGAGACCTCAAACCTCTTTCTTACCAGTCAGGGGAGAATCTTCCACCTCAGTTTCTCCAGGCCCTCAAAGGCCTTATCTATTTCTCTTTTCCTGATAGAACATTCCCATTCACTGTTAAATCAAGTCTTTTCCAAGGGAAGAAAGGAAGAAAGGAAGAGAGAGAGGGAAAAGAAAAACAAACAAAAAAAACTAGAACAGGCTATATTCCTCAAATAGAGGAGGGGAAATAACAGGATAAACAACCAGCTAATAATTTATCCTGCCACACTACTTTTGCTCCTACGTCTTGGAAATGAGTCAGGCATGAAGGCTAAACTATTTCACAGGAAACGAGATGTAACAAGACCGGGCCCTTGAAGCTGTGAAGGTGAGCACAGCTGAAAGCATGCGTTAGAAGCATTCCGAGAATCCACCCTTCCGGCAGGCCCAGCGGGCAGGGTGCACAGTAGCCGGATGAACAGGAGCTCTTCCGGGAGGGAAGCGGTAAGAGGTGATGATGGCTGAGGCCTCGCTTAACAAGAGCAGAAATCCCTGACACACCCAGGTCTTTCTCCCAGATCCTCTCCTGATTCCTGTCACACCTTCAAACGTATCCCTCGTTTCCAGGGCCAAAATGGGACTAGGAACAGCCTTCGGGGAATAAATAACACATGCTTTTCACTTTCTCAAAAATATGTGTCCCACAGCTAAAGGGATAGTTTTTAAATACCCATAAAGTAATATTCAGGGAGGATGGCAGGTAAGGATGGAGAGAAAGAGGAAAAATGACATTGTCAAAGTCTACTCTCCCAAAATCTACCTACCCCAGCCCCTTTTCTAAGTGAGAGATAAAAATAAAAGGACTCTGAGGGAGGGGCCAAGTGCTGTATTATAGGATTAAAAAATTAAAAATCACTGAAAACAAAGGGGAGAGAACTTCAAGGGCAGTCCTTTTCAAAGACAGAAACTTATCCACATTGTTTTGATAATTTTTTGAAGATAGAATGTCTCCCCCCAACATTCCTAACCTCTCCAAAGTTAACTCATTATCATTAGGCATTAAGATTTCTTTAGGATGTCCTGGGTTCTTTTTTTAAATTAATGTTTCTTTTGTTCACCATTAATAGTTGGCTTGAGGTGGGATTGAAAAGTGGATCAGACTTTGGAAATACTTGAGATTCTTCGGCACATGAGATTTGATCAGTCTCCCTCCATTTACTTATTAATCAGTCATGTATTTATGTCAGTATTGATATTTATTCTATACTTTGAGTTATAATCCAATGTTATTTTTGTTGTTGCATGAATTATTCCAGCATAGTAAAATAAGTTTTAAAAACAAAACAAATAACATTAATAATTTTTTAAACAGCAGTAAAAAGAACCCTATAAAATAGAGACAGTAGCCCTGGCTGGTTTGGATCAGTGTTCAATGTTGGCCCTCGGACCGAAGGATCCTGGGTTCCATTGCTAGCCTGAGTTTCCTCATTTGGAAATGGAGTTAGAAATAGTCACTTCATAGGTATATATTATGGACTAGTGGCCGGGTGCATGAAATTCATGCATGGGAGGGGGGTGCTGTCCCTCAGCCTGGCCTGCACCCTCTCCAATCTGGGACCCCTCGGGGGATGTCCAACTGCCAGTTTAGGCCCAATCCTACCAGCAGTCGGACATCCCTCTTGCAATCTGGGACCACTGGCTCCTAACAGCCCACCTGCCTGCCTGCCTGATTGCCCCTAACCACTCTGCATGCTGGCCTGCTCGCCCCCAACTGCCCTACCCTCCAGGCCTGATCGCCCCTAACCACCTCTGCCTCAGCCCCGCCACCATGGCTTTGTCCAGAAGGACGTCCAGAAGGTCTCCCAGAAGGTCTCCTGGTCTAATTAGCATATTACCCTTTTATTAGTATAGATTAAGTTAATGATAAGCCTTAATATTTGGCGCAATGCCTGGCATATAGTAAGTGCTCATTAAATAAACTTTAAAAAAACTCTTCACTCCATCCAGGAGGGGAAAAAATCATCAACTTTCCTCCAAAAACAGACTTTATTTATTCTCGTTTAAGGATACAATATACCTCCACTCCTAAACACCTTCCTTCTTCCCCTCCCTGCAGTCAAAGTCTGAACAGAATCTTAACTTCTTCCTAAGGCCTTAGCTGATCATTCTCTCCCTCCTCTGAACTCTAGATGTATTGCCTTGTCTGCATCATTCATTGCTACCTAATCCCACACTGTTTTTCATTATAACTTGAGATTTCATGTATATGAGGTCTGTCTTCCATTAGAGTCTAAATTTCAAAGTATGTTCTTTTCCTTTAGATCACACATCCTATTATTTAGCCCAACACGGTGTGCTCCCAAAATTCTCAGTGAAAGGATAAATGATATCCTTCAAACAAATATGCATGTGTAGCTTACAGAGAGCCAAGCTGAATAAATGTCAGTCTATTCATATACTTAGTAACCAAATGGCAGAATACCTTAAACTTTAAAAATCAAATTAATGGAATTTTGACATTTGCAATCATGCACAAAGCCAATATTATGTACTTTAAATTTTTCCTTGACAGGAATAGTTCCCTCCCTAACAGCAGGTAAGTTGTAGCTGCAAACTCAGCTCCCTGCCAGCTGTTTCCGCTGCCATTTCAAAGCTAATCCTGATGATATCTTTTTGAATGAACAACATGTATGTGACAAGTAACACGTGGGCATCAAAAATAAATAATTCTAGGGATGTTCAATCTAGTTAGTTTGAGGCGCTACCCACTAGTTCTTGGTGAGCTTTAACATCTGTGCCTTATATCCCAAGAACAAAGTCAAGGAAAGACAAGAGCCATCTACCTCCATTGTAGGTCTACCTTTAGTAGAAGTATTAGCTATTACTCTGCACAGGAACGGACTAGAACTAACGTTCTGTGTGCACAAGTCAATCTACATAAATCACCTAGAATATCCCTTGGCGATATAGTAAGTACACTTGCTAAGTGTTATCTACTAGTAGTAGTATCCATATTACTAGTATTACTTAGATCAGTGATGGCGAACCTATGACATGCGTGTCAGCACTGACACGCGTAGCCATTTCTGATGACACGCGGCTGCTGAGGCGGCCGCATGCCGAGGATGAAACATTTGCTGCTCCTGAGGATGAAACATTTGCGAAATAATGTTTTTTCCTCAAAGTGACACACTACCCGAGTTATGCTCAGTTTTTTGGCCAAGTTTGACACACCAAGCTCAAAAGGTTGCCCATCACTGACTTAGATCTTAAATCACAATACTCAATGTAATGTCAAAAATAATTCACCTCCAGCTCTGAATACCGACAACATCTGAAACCTAGAAAACGGTGCTGGGTGCTGGTAAAAGTACAATGTGACGAGCGTGGTGCAGTTGTCCATAACTGGGAACTTATCAGTTAGCCTTTCGTGATCCTAAAACATAATGATGTTATTACATACATATATCCCATCGTGTGTTTTCACTTTTATCACCAAACAGAAAAAAGAAGGCAAAAAACGTTCCAATAGGATACATTTAATGAATGACATATGGAGCCCTGTACATTTATGAAATATTAGAACTGTAAAAATAAAGAAATGTATTCATATTATTCAGTGCAAATACTTGGAGATTTTTAAAGGATACACAAATGGTTAAGATGATAAATTATGTATTATGTGTATTTTAATGATAAAAAAATTTTAAGGATGCACAAAACAATGCATATATTCTCAAAAGGGGCAACAACCATGCTGATACCCACTTTAAAAACTTAAATGTAGCCCTAACTGGTTTGGCTCAGTGGATAGAGCGTCAGCCTGCGGACTGAAGGGTCCCAGGTTCGATTCCGGTCAAGGGCATGTACCTTGGTTGTGGGTACATCCCCAGTAGGGGGTGTGCAGGAGGCAGCTGATCGATGTTTCTCTCTCATCGATGTTTCTAACTCTCTATCCCTCTACCTTCCTCTCTGTGAAAAATCAATAAAATATATTTTAAAAAAAACTTAAATGTAAATAAAGTTTTTGCAAAAGTGTCAGTAGTCAGTCACAAGGAGAACTGATTTTTAAGCAAAATAGGACTAAGGAAACTGGTTTGCTTACAAACTAAAAAGGAGAGAAACTTCCAGGTGCACATTTGGCTTTAAAAGGAAGCCCTACCCTAGATGTATAACCAACTAAAGCTTCTGTTTGAGGAAAAGGGTAGTGAGTAGAGTGTGAAGAGATATGAAATAGGAAGTCATAATATGAAAATATCAGCTATCAGAGCAGCGCCTATTTAATAGTGAGGTCAATGGTGTGGATCCCATAGGAGTTTGGCATGAGGCACTCAGTGCTGCTGGGAAGGCTTCCTTAAAGAGGAGCTGTGTCCTCTAAGACTGTAACTAGCCAGGTACAAGCAATGACATTGCACTTCAGGAAAAGGAGATGGAAGACGCAAGATTCTGAGGGACAGTGAGCAAGTAGAGAATCAACAGATAAAGTCTCATGTTGTGGCTGAATCTGTCCACCCATTTCCCCTGGATGCTGTTTCTAGTGCTTATGGTTCCGGAAAGCTACCGGTGCCTGGAGACTCCCACCCTGGCTCAACCAACCCAAAAACAAAAGAAGGCGAGAGAGAAAAGCAAGAGCACAAAGTGAGACTCTTTATGTGTGGTATACCTGCCATATCTTACAAACCCCAATGTCATCCATTGCTTCAATCAGAAACTTATTTATATTACTTTAAACATAATTTTAAAGTAGCATTATTAAAGTAACCTCAGCAGCATGATACGCCTTAGCAGCAAAGCAAGAACTGGGTAAGAAGAAAAGAGGTGCTTTTCTGTGTTTAGGTTATTTGTGATGAAGCTGTGGACCCAGCGTCAGCGTCTCCCGTCTGGTGATGTTTTCCCAGCTCCTCCAAGCAGCCAGTTCCGGAGTCCTGCTTGGTTACCCTCAATCATAGCCCTGCTGGACCCTGGTTCATCTCTTTACATTTCTGTCTCCCCAACTGGGCTGTGAGCTCCCCGAGGGCAGGGACTCTGTTGAGGCTCAGGTTCTGGAGCCAGGATGCCCAAATTTGAACCCTCGCACGAGCAGTGTGACCTCCAGTAGATCGCCTAACCTCTCTGGACCTCAACTTCTGAGGGGACTATGAGCCTATGAGTTAGCACACAAAAAACGCACTTTGAACTATCATTATCTGCCCACAATGAGCATTCAAAATGTTAGCTGTTTGCTTCCTCCAGAGCCTAGCACAGAGTCTGACATTCAGTGTGTGCTCAGGAAAGACTTGTTGAATGAATGAAGCAATCAAACAATCTATCAGTTTCTTGGGAAGAAAAACTGTATTCTTTGCTTCTCTCCCAGAACGTAGCACAGTGATTGATTAATATATTTGTATTTAAAGAAAGACTGCAAGGCAAATATTCTACCTAAAATGAGAAATCAGAGCCATTGGATGGCATTCCAGATCACCATGAGAGATGTTTATTTTTTGTTACTTTGATTTATTTTTTTTTTAATCTTATTGTACTGCGGTGATATTGGTTCACCCCAATATCAGGTTTTAAGTGTACAACTCAATAGAATATCATCTGCATGCTACATCATGTGCCCATCACCCCAAGCAAAGTCTCTTTCCATTCCCATTCCCCCCCCACCCCCTTTACCCATCTCCAACTAGTCCCCACCCCCTTTCCCTCCGGCGATCACCACATTATTTGACCAGAGATCTTAACTTTGAATCGTTCTATGCCAGCATCTGTTTAGTTAAGTACTACTTCACCAACACATGAAATACATGTGAGGTCTCTCTGAACTTCACCTCCCAAAGGAGGAATGGATATAGACGGGAATGTGAAGAAACCTATCTCCCACCCCTCAAATACTGATTTTCTCCAATATAGATGATGCTGCCACCACATCCTTCCTGAAGCTTTGGAATCATCCTCTAATAGCAACTCACGGAAGCTTTGACATTTTTGAGCTAATCATTGGTTTGTGAAACATGCCCAAGAATCAGCAATTGGCAGGTGCAAACCTGCCTGGAATTTTATGGGTGGAGTGTAGGTGGTATGGATAATTCCACTTGGATTAATGCCAGTCAGTATTACTGAAAAACAACTTATTCCCTACAAGATTGTACTGGTTTTCTGTCAGATGTGTGGACTGTATATCACCTAGACATCCAAATACACTGAAGACAACTTCCATAAACATAAGGAGGAAGCTTTAATTCCTAAGATTGGAATACTGAAAAGAACACTGGAGTAAACGTAATTTTTAAAAAATCAGGACTCTAGTTCTAATTCCACTCCCTTGTGAGCCATGAGGCCAGAGACAGGTCACTTAATATCCCTAAAATGGGGCAATAATGCCTGACTTGTCTACACTGGGGGATCAATGGAACCATTTACTCATTCAACAAGTACTTACTGGGCACCTACCATGGATCAGGCTGGAAGTAAAGCACTAGGGTAAAAAGATACATTTGATACAATCTCCCCCCAAAATATGTTAATATAAACTGTAAAATGGATGGCATCATTACATTATTATAAGCATAGCTGTATTTATTATTTTAGGATCATTAAAATAAAACTCTTTTAGTAGGTGCTCATGGATTGTTTCCTAGCCTACTCCACAGGAAGGTGGTCACCGTCATCTCCATTTCCTCCGTATTTTGATATCACCTCCACATGAAGGCCTTCCCTGACCATCCTTAGATATCACTCCCCGAATTTTTTGTTGTTGTTGTTAATCCTCACCTGAGGGTATTTTTCCATTTATTTTTAGAGAGAGTGGAAGGGAAGGGCGGAGAGAGAGAGAGAGAGAGAGAGAGAGAGAGAGAGAGAGAAATGTGCGAGAGACACATTGATTGGTTGCCTCCCACATGCACCCCAACCAGTGCCGGGGATCGAGCCTGCAACTGAGGTATGTGCCCTTGACCAGAATCAAACCCAGGACCCTTCAGTCCTTGGACCAACACTCTATCCACTGAGTCAAACTGGCTAGGGCCATTATTATTTTTTAAACTATGGCATTTATTTGATTCCTTCATAGTAATTATTTATAATTATCTATTATGTATTTGTTTATTTATTTATTATTTATTTCTGCCACTAAATATTCATTCCAGGATTTTGTTCTTATTATCAGATTCTCAGCAGTACCTAGGACAGTGCCTAGAGCATATCAGGTGCTTAATAAATATCTGTTCCATAAACGAATGAAGGGGAAAATAATCATGTCATTGAGAGCGAGTCCAATGCAAGAGGAACAAATGTGATGGCTCAGAAGTGATGACACTGGAAGTGAATCTGTGAAGATTTCTGACTCAAATTCTTGGTTAGTGTTAGTCTGCATTTGTTGTTTATTCAGAGATATAAGAAAGAAAATGATTCACCAAATATTTTATTATTTTGTTCAAATCTTATAAAAGCCACCCTTCCAAGTACTGTATGTTTTGTTAACCTCATTTGACAGTAAGTAAACTGAGGCTCAAAGAGGATCCTAGCTCAGGTGGTAAGTGGCAGAACCTTTTTTTTTGAACCACTTCATCCCTGCAGACTGATAACGGAGAGCCCAGGAATAACAGAGGATACAAAACAGGAGGAGAGAGTTCGAGGCACCATGGTTCTTGTAGGGTAAGGCGATGAGAGTTGACAGTAAAAATCCACCTCCCTAGAGACTGAAAGCACTGAGGCAGTGCCCTCGTTCCATGTCTGAAGAAGCCCAGGCTGGCTCAGGGCAAGTGACTTGCTCTGAGTATTTCTACCCTTTGTTTCTCTGCAGGTCAGCAGTGATCCCCGAGTCCAGATAATACCCTCTCTCTATCTTCCTTCCCCCGCCTTTCCTTTGGCCTTTTCTTTCACTGGAAGGAAGCTGTTTAAAAGGCACAAAGACCAAGCAAGAAAAGACAGTGTCACTGCGATCACAGGAAGAGGATTTCGCCGTCACTACAGCCTGACCTGGGCATGCATGTGTATTAAAGAAACCCTTCTTTGGAGACTGGAGCTGTGGCCCAGAAGTCTGCGGGAAATGAATCTGTTGCAGGATTTCACCTAGAGCCGCAGCTTTCCCCTTTGCAGAACAGAAACTTTAGACTGAGGCAGTTGCAGAACTTCTCTAGTGGTGTACGAGCGCCACCTGGCGCCCAGAGGCAGGGTTGCTTCAGTGTCAGATCTCTAGATTTGGGCTCAACATCCCAGCCACCAAATGTCATCAAAATACAGAGCCAGGCGCTCCAATTCCATGGGTTCCTTCAGAACTCCTTCACTGTGCTTTTATACATGTATTTCCAATCTTCCCAACAAACTCATGAGAGGGTTACTATTAATTTCCAGATTTTCAGGAGGATAAAACTAAAATTTAGAAAGGTGATGTACATTTCCAAAGTCCCACAACTGGTAAGACACAAAGCCAGGGTTAGGCCCTAGTTCTATCCAACACCAAAGCCCATGCAAATATGAATGGACAAAAAGATCGCCGAAGTCAGGAGCCTTATGCACACCCAGTTCCTAGAACCATGTCTGATTCAAGGAAGGTCTGCAATAAGTGTCTGATCCTTGAATTACTAAATATGTGTTTAATGTTAAAAATAAGCAAGGCGATATGCTAAGTATCACGGGAGAAAGAATAAAAGGACAAACATAGACCCTACTCTCAAAGAGTTACTATCTTGTTTAAAGAAAACAATACCAGCAAGATTGAGAAAAGGGTGAACCTGTCACCACTGTTCTTTAACATTATTCTCTAAGTGTGAGCCAAAACAATAAGATGTAACAACAAAATAGAGGGAGAAAATATTGGAAAGAATATCATTTGGAATAAGACAATGTACATAGCTGAAAAAAAACAACTTTAAGCATTTTCTTAAAATACAAATTTCAGGAAAATGGTCAGTCACAAAATTAATATATCGAGGTCAGTAGTTTTCCTAAATATCAAAAACAATAAGCTATAATATATAATAAAATATCCCTTTTAATATAAAATTTTAAATATAAAAATTATTTAAATAAGAAATCTGAGGAAAACTATAAAATGCTGAAATATATGAAATATGACTTAAATGATTCAAAATATTGTGTTTCTAGACACCTTAATATTTTTAAAATGTCAATACTTTTTAAATTATATGTTTTATACCACCCAATCAAAAGCTCAACATATTTTTTTGAAATATTGGAAAAGAATACCAAGTTCTTCAGGAAGAATAAAAATATGAGAATAGCTAAGAATTGTAGGAGAAAAGAGTAATGAAGTGAAACCTCTCCGTCCAGATATTGAAACATATCACTGAACAAGGCTATTACACAAAAGGACAGTCAAACCAATAGGACATAATGGAGAACCCAGAGGCAGAACCAAGACAATATATTTGGAACAAGTGACATTTCAAATCAGTGGAGGAAAGATGAACTGAATATTCAGTTATGATGTTAGACCACATGCCAGCCCTTGGAAAAATAAAATGGGATTCCCAGCAGGGCAAACTCCAAACCTTAGAGACTTACAAATAACCACCATTTATTTAGTTCACGTCACTGTGGGTCAGCAATTTGGGCTAAATTCACCACAGCGGCTCTTTTTCTGGTCTTGGATGGGCTCATTCATAGATATCCCTACACAGCTGATATCTTGGGTAGGGACGAGCTGGTTTAAGATAACCTTACTCACACCTCTGGAAGTTGGCTTGCTGTCAGCCAGAGTGATGGAGAGTAACAGGCCACATGCATCTCCTCACCCAGCAGGCTTGTTCACACGGTGGCCCAATAGGGTTCCAAGAGAACAAGTATGAAGGGTCTCTTAAGGTCTAGTCCTGGAAATGGCTCATTGTCACTCCCACTCCATTTTATCAGACAAAGAAGCCACAAGGCCAGCCCAGACTTAAGAGGTGGAGAAACAGATTCCACCTCCTCATGGGCAGATCTGCAGGGTCATGTTGCAGAGAGAGGGAGCACACTGAGAAGGATGGAGAATTACAGCACATGTTCAACCAGAATAATTCCAGATTACATAAATATTTCAATGTGATCAAATCATAGAACACTTAGAAGAAATATAAATATTCATGTAAGGAGTGGTGAGAGACACTTTTCTAAGACAACTGTGCCGTGCTGGCACAGCCAGGGGTGAACCTGAGAGGGGGCGGTGAAGGATGGAAAAGACAGACAAGAGAATAAAGCTGGGGCTAGGTGGGACGCTGCCCTCTCTGATGGAGAGACAGCGCCACAGTCTGCAAGCTGAGTCTTTATTTTATAGCAGTGATGGGCAACTTTTTGAGCTTGGTGTGTCAAACTTCGCCAAAAAACTGAGCATAACTTGGGAAGTGTGTCACTTTGAGGAAAAAACTAACTCCAAGACTCTAGTCACAAATGTTTCATCCTTAGGAGCAGCACATGTTTCATCCTCGGCATGTGGCCGCGTGTCATCAGAAATGGCTACGCGTGTCAGTGCTGACATGCGTGTCATAGGTTCGCCATCACTGTTTTATAGCCAGATTCTATGAGGCAAAGTAAGGGCGTGGTCAAGATGTTTACAATGTTCTCCCGGGTTTTGAATCTCCTCAGTTACATGCACCTGATCAAGCTTTGTTTACTTGCTGCACCTCCTGCAGCCCATATCACTCAGCCAATGGGACCACAGGTTCGGACCATAAGATCAAGCTTACAACTATAGCCTTTGGCTATAATTGTGCCGGGAGGGCTTTGCCCTCCAAGCTGGGACTTGCACGTGGCTTTGCCACGAGAGTACCGTGCCCTCTCATTAGTCCAAGGCTTGAACCTGTCCAAACATTGTAGCCGCTCTCCACAGACAACAAAACTAGATCTCATAAAAGAAAAGGTCAACATTGTTGACTATCTAACCATTTAAAACTTTCACATGACCAGAAAAACACCATAAAAAAGATCAAAAGTAAACCGGGTGCAATGTGTAAAGCTGTGGTTAACTGCTAAAGCTCTTTCATAATTGGACAATTAAAAAAAAAATAAACAAAGGGCAATTCCTGAAAGCAAAACCCACAAATTATCCACCAAGAGGTAAAAAGATGTTCATCCTCAATAGCAATCAAAGCTGCCTACACTGAAACAGTAATAATATATAATTTTTTGCCTGTGGGATTGGCAAAGATTTTTTTAATGGTAATGCATTGTTATCAAGGGTTGGGAGTAACAAATTAGCCCACCGTTGGTGAGAATGTAAATTATCTACTGATGGTGGATGGTGGTTGGGCAATAGCTGGCAAAAAAAAATAAATAAATATGTTACCTTGAACCTAACTTTAAAAAAAACACACAAATGAGGTTATCAGCAGAGCATCATTTGTTTTAACGCCTGTGTTGGCAGCTACTACCTGTCCTGCAATCCGCCAGGGCTCAAAATCCCTGTGGGCCATGTTCTTGGGGCCTCTCTGAAGCTACTGGGATGCCTCGCTTTCTCAGACATCCCCGTGGGTCCTGGTCACTCAGCGGACCCATCACCCCCAGAGGGACAGGTGCAGGGCTGCGGATACAGCCCGTGCGCAGAACCAGTTCTCATTGTAGGAACAAGCTCTTGAGGCCCCGCCAGCTCCACCGCCTCCTCCCGCTCAGGGGCTTTGAGCTTCCCCGGACTTTCTGAGAAGGGTGCCAGGGCTCTGACCAGTTCCTGCTGGCTGCCGGGTCCTTTAAAGAAACTCCTCCGGGCCCTGCGGCCTCCCCACGGCCTCACTGCCTCCATCCAGGGCAAATGCCAGCGCAATGGCGGTTCCGGTGCACAGTTCCAGCAGCGAGAACACTCCCGGCAGTGTCTCACACGGGTTCCCAGCAGTTCCCCCAGCTAGTGGGTATCTAGAAATATTCCTACGCATATCCACATGCAAGAATGGGTGAGGAGGGACATGTGGGTGGAGGGGCATGTGGGTGGAGGGACATGTGTGGGTGGCAGGTGTTTTCCCATTTCAGCTAGGGCGATTTTTGAGAAAGTGACTTTTGAGCAAAGGTGGGAGGGAGTTAGAAATCCGGTTGAAGTGGTCCAGGCAGAAGAACCACCAGTCAGATGCCCTGATGCAGAAGCATGCCAAGGGAGTCCGAGGCTCAGGCGGAGGCTGGCGTGGCGGCAGTGGAGTGTCCAGATGCAAGATATTAAAGATGAGGCCAAGAGATGTTATGGGACTGAGGCATGGAGAGGTTGACCATGAAAGAGAAAGGTTGTGCAGGCACATGAGGGGAGGCTTGGGAGGGTGTGGCAAGAGGGGTGGGTTATTGGGGGAGGGGGGAAGGGAAGGGATGGAGCAGATCTTCTAACTTCTCTGAGCAAAATGGGGAGGAGCCACTGGAGTGTTTTGAAGAATGATTTATAATGATTCCAATCATATAATGATATGATTTATAAAAAGCATCCCTCTGGCTTCTTTAAGAATAGCCTGAAAGTGGGTTGCAAAGGCAGAAAGAAGGCAAAGTTTATCTGAAGCAAGACAGGAGCAAAATGTGGCTCTGACCAAGAGAGTAGCAGTGGAGGTAATACGAATTGGTCCGGTCCCGTTGAACCTGCACATTGAAGCATACTTCCTTTCAACAAGGAAGAATGTGAGTAAAATAATAAAATGGTATATCTGTTGCCAGGAAAATTAAGTTGGGCATCAATGGGCGAGATAAGAGATGTGAAGGACACCTGTTGAGGCCATTTGGGATTCTTGTTAATATTTAAAAAAAACAAACACCAGAATTCCAACACTCTTATCTGGATGTTTAAACTTCAGAGACTAGAATGAAGTCCCACCCCAGACAAAAGTAGGTTAAAGATATTTTATGAGAGTTATGAAACATTTGAGGACCAAGGACTGTTAAGACACTGGATGAAAATCACCAAAGGGCTTGTATGTTGCCTTCTCAGGAAATATGAGAGAATAATGTAGACTAACCTCTTTAATTTTTGTTGCTGTTATTTGTTACTATGACTCCCTAACATAATCTAAATGAAAAAAAAAAAACATTATTTTGAATACTCACAATAAGGGCTGAATTCATCCTGAGAAGGGGTGTGGAGGGAAGAGAGATACAGAACTGAATAAGAAACATTTACATTAAAACTTCTTTAAGGACACATCTTACGTGTTTGGTTTTTTTTTATATCCTAGCACCATGGTCGGCAAACTGCGGCTCACGAGCCACATGTGGCTCTTTGGCCCCTTTGAGTGTGGCTCTTCCACAAAATACCACGGCCTGGGTGAGTCTATTTTGAGGAAGTGGCGTTAGAAGAAGTTTAAGTTTAAAAAATTTGGCTCTCAAAAGAAATTTCAGTCGTTGTACTGTTGATATTTGGCTCTGTTGACTAATGAGTTTGCCGACCACTGTCCTAGAACAATGCTAGGCACATAGTAAAGGCATAGTTTTTTTTTGAGTAATATTATATGATCCCACTTATATGAGGTACCTAGAACAGACAAATTTATAGAGGCAGAAAGTAGAATAGAGGTTACCAGGAGCTGGGGGCAGAGCGGAATGGGCAGTTAGTGATCAATGGGTACAGAGTCTTAGTTTGGGATGATGAAAAAAGTTCTAGACATGTATGATGACAATGACTACACAACAATATGAATGTAGTTAATGCCACTGAATTGTACACTTAAAAAGTGTTAAAATGTGCCCTGGCCAGTGTGGCTCAGTTGGTTGGAGTGTCGTCCCACACACCTAAAAGTCACAGGTTCCATTTCCAGTCAGGGCACATAACCAGGTTGCAGGTTCCTCCCTGGTTGGGGCATGTAAGGGAGGCAACTGATCAATGTTTTTGTGTACAATTTATGTATAATTCAAAAGCACAAATTGGTGTAGCTTTTTCCCCCCTCTTTCTTTTTTAATTTTTTAAAGCAATCCTATATAATAAAGAGCTAATATGCTAATTAGACCGAACAGCAGAGCAACCATCCAGACAACCGTCCCGACCACCTTCCGGACGAAGCTGGGGCTGCGAGGGCTGAGCCCCTTGTAAGAATTTCGTGCATCAGGCCTCTAGTAGTATGATAATGCTGAATCATTTTCAAGCACTGTGAAATTAGGGTCGTTGGGAAGCAAGTTATACAGTAACAGTAACTATATTTCTTTTCCTAATCAGTTGGGTGATAAAAAGTACCCTTCTCAGGAAAGTATGAGAGAGTGTGAAGAAAGAAGCTTTTCATAACCATCTTCCACTACTTAGAAGCAATAAGGAGTATTCAGGGGTTGTTTTCCTACCCTGGGGTTCCTCTATTTAAATTGATTCATTCCATTCAATTATTCAGAGCTATTATTGAAAGATAGTTCTTTAAATATTTTTTAAAACATTTTATGTTTTTGGATAGAGTGTTTTGAATAGAGTGTTGGCCTGTGGACCAAAGGGTCAGGTTCGATTCGGGTCAAGGGCACATGGTGTGGTTGCAGGCTCCTCCCTGGCCTGGGCCCTGGTCGGGGTGCGTTCAGGAGGCAACCAATCAATGTGTTTCTCTCACATCAATGTTTCTCTCTGTTTTTCCCCTCCCTTCCTCTCTCTCTAAAAGATCAATGGAAAAATATCCTCGGGTGAGGATTAACCAAAAATAAATAAAAAGTTTTAAAAAAATGGTGAAGGTGGGTTCAATTGGTTCAGTTTTAAAAGAGATTTTTAGTCAAATGTCTGGTTTTTGCCTGAATGAGAAGCAGTAAATAATCAGTCTGATTGGCAATTCACTCTTCAATCTATTAATTTGGTAATAAATAAAGTAGATATACCAAAAAGCCTAAAAGCACTTGAGTATTAATGGGTTACCCTAGAGAAAAAAAAAATAGTATAAAAAACAGAAATTGGCATTCCAAAAAGAGAAAAATGACTGAAATTAGAACAACCATGTGAAAGGTAAGAACATATCTTCCCATAAAATACCAACAATATTCCAATTAAATTGTTTTCATTAGATTTTTATTTTTAAGATTTTTTTAAAAGTACATAGTGAATTGGATTCCTAATCATATTTCAAGGATGCATAGAAGAAATCCAATAATGCTTCAAATACATAAAACTGTAAGAACAGATTTCATTTAAAATTACAATGGCAAAAAATATATATATAAAGATGCATAAAATCTTTATTAAATGATCACACAGTAACCTGATACAATACTTCCTGATACAAGAAAATAGAATATGAACTGGTTTATAATATATGAAGGAATTCTCAAAACAAAATCTATAATAATAAAACCATAATATGCTAATTAGACCAGACATCCTTCCAGACGTCCTTCTGGATGAAGCTGGGGCTGTGAGGGAAGCCCAGGTCTCAGGTGCCTGCCAGTGGCCAGAGGGAAGCCTGGGTCCCAGTTGCCAGAGGGAAGCCGGTGCCGGTAGCCAGGGGAAGGAAGGCTTACTCTTGCATGAATTTCATGCATCAAGCCTCTAGTTTGTACATAAAAAACTGTCTCTGCGTTTACCTCTTATGACTATTTCCCCCTATCTTACATCCTCCTTCCATACACCCATTGCCCTGTGCTATTCCCTGCACCTTCCCAAGCATGTTCCTCCTCCTGGATGTGGTCAAGTCTCTTTTTCGGGGGAGAGGGGAAGGGTATTTTTTACAGAAAAGTTTTTCATGTTTTTCCCCATCACCATTTATCCCCTCTATACCCTCTTCCACCTCCGCCCACCACCTCTCCCCCCACCCCCGCCCCGGCCATCATCACACTGTTGTCCTTGTCCATGAGTGATGAATAAAAATAAAAAATAAAAATACATGCATGGTACTAAGACTTACTGATATGAATTAAAAGAATGGCTTTTCATTTGGAGTAATAAATTTGAAGTAAAAAGAGAAAATAAACAAATACATACACATATACTAAAATCCATACAAAAATATAATTTAATCTATTGGGGGTGTCCTCTATGGACCTACTAATCTGCACAGACTATACATGAACTGCCTGCAATCTGTCAGCTAAGGGAGCCCACAGGGCTGCTTCGCACCCGCTTCCCCCCTTCCACTGTGTGAAGAGCTCCCCATTAGGCAAGTCCTTCTTTAAAAACAATGAAGAACAGACATGAACCCATCAGCAAGCCTAAGGCAGGTTGATTGCCTGGTCCTCGTTGAATCTGGGGATCTTCTTAAATTCACTTTGTTTCTTGAAGAAAAGCTGGGCCAGGATGTGGTCTGCTGTGGCCTGGAAGTAGTCATCCATGTCAAGGGTTTGTAGCTGACAATGGAAAACAAAAGAAGCATCAGCACTGAACTACTCGGGTTCCTACAGACACCTCACAGCCTCTAGACACTTACAGGACGGCGGGTACTTGGCTGTGTGACTCCAGAGCTACAAATTCCTGCCAATGCGCACCTTGTGTGCCTGGTCTTCCCTGGCCATGGGGAGCTCACCTTTCAACTCTGACAACCAGGAAAGTCTGACTGGTGGCTACATGTGCTGGGGCAGCGGAAACTTTCTCTAGGAGCGACCTCCATCCTCCGGAGAGAGAGTTCCCTTCGACGAGGGAACAGGACTATCTGTTTTCCCGTCAGCAGGGACTAGTGACAGAGCTTCTCAGAGCACCATAACCCTGAGGCACAGGATGGAGGTGAATCTGTCCACCAAGTAAGTGGTCCCCCTGCTCCACGGCCAGAGACTGGACGAATAAACTGGGCATGCTCAGTTTAGCTTACCCCTGTATGTTTGGGAGCTGCAAAGCTTCAAAGAGCATGCCCTGTTTCTTTATGCCATAAGGCGTACAGGGCCTGCCTCAACGTGGAGAAGCCAATCCAGTTCTGGAGATTGATATTAGAAACCCACCTTCCCAAGATATTAGTCACGTTCTCTAATATCTGCTTTATTAGAAATAAAAATTATATCATGGATCTCTATATATGACTCTTTGGTCTTTTTTTCTTGGTTCAGAACTTGGGGAATTAAGAGGGAAGGTGATATATCGAATCCCTTTATAACCAAATAAAAAGATTACTTGATTCTCCTCTTTTCACATTGGCTCTGCCAATTTATTTATTTATGCGCTCATTCAACACATTAACTGAGGGCCCCCTATTGCTGGAGGCTAATTCCAGCATGTCATAATAAGTGCAAGAAGTCCTCAAAAGGTTGATGGGCTTCTATATTCAGCAGGGCTGAATACATGTTATTGCCTGCTGTAATGGCCAAAAGCATTTCCCCAAACCTGAAGATCTGCATATATTATTGCCTGTTACATTTCAATCTACATGTTATTGCCTCCTGCTGGCCAAACAGCTGAACAGCCAAAGGCATTTCCTCCAACCTGACAATGCCTACTGTATACCAAATTTACCTTTGATATGTATATCTGCTTTGCTAAAGGAAAAAATGTGGGAATAAAAAGAGCCCTGAGTCCGGAGATAAAAAGAATTTAGCTACTACAGCTAAGCTTCCTCTGGCTCCCCCATGGATTACAAATTTATATTTCTAGTCTCTTTATTAATTTACACGCAGCACCTTCTCCAGATTCCTGAACCCTTCTAGATGCTGGGAAAGACCCCCAGCACCCTATTGTCCAGATACATTGCTTAGCAGAGTGTTCTGCACATCGCCGGCACTTAGTCATCTCTCTTAAGTGAGTTTATTCTCACCTGGTCTCTGGTACTGAAGGCAAGAATGAAAAGCAAATCCTCATCGCATGCACTCTTGATGTAATGCTGGGTTCCAATGGGGAAAAATATCACATCGCCAACGTGAATATCAAACTCTGTGGTACCCTGAGTATTAATAATGCCCACCTAAGGAAGAAAACAATATCTTGAAGTGAAGCAAATAAAATCAAATATTCGTTAAGGATAAGTATTAATAGTGAAGATCAGATGAATAAAAGCCTGTGATTTCAAAGAGACTTATTAGAAAGAGTAAATGGCAGAAGACAGAGCCCACCCTTTGCATAAAATCTCCTATTTCCAAGAGGTAGTCCCACAAAAATCAAAAGATACTCTATTTTACAAAATGTTTCTCAAAATGCCATTAGCAAGTTCAATACTGCAGAACAACATGCAAAAAGAGCCTCAATCACTATGTTCTAATTAAGGGTTATAAATTACCCTTACGTAATTACCTAATTAGGCAAAGGATTTAGATTTGAGTGTTTTACTCCCCTGCCTTCCTCTCTACTTGTTTGGGAAAATGCAGCCTTTAGGAGAGCAGCATCCTAACAGTCTTCCCTAAAAGAGTTAGAGATTAAATGTGCACACAAATTCACACACAAGCACACCAAAAATAAAATCTGTTCTTGAAATATAATTTGTGAATGTTTACAATGCCTTTTTCCAATTTATTAAAGCCTTCACCTCCAAAATCATACAACAAAACTTCTGCTATGAATGACATAATAGGTGAAGTGCAGTCTGGTTTGAGCCTTTCTGTCAAGATTGAGACAGGTACAGGCTAGAAAAGGCCATTTTACCTGTGTACACCATGTAGGTTTCCCCAGGGAGCCCTATGAAAGTCCAGAACCAAATCACTATGGTAACAGGCTACTCAGCTTGGCTTTGATTATGGTAACCATATAATTGATCACCCAAATCAAGACTCTCTGAAGAGTGAAAGGGGGTGCTGTTCATAGTTTCACAAGACAAGTATACATCAGGAGGATCCTGGGAAAACTGGGACCTGTGGCCACTCTACCAGCATTTCACACTCCCCAGCCACCCTGACTCACATTATGCTGAGAAGCAAAGAGTCACTTCACATTCTCCAAAGGGCTTCACATTAACCCTTGCATTACCTGAGAATGCAAAACTCTGAAAACGTAAGCAGGTGTTTCAGACCCTCCACCACGAGTGATAACTCTGTATCACTTCTGAAATGTTCATAGCGTCTTTTCAAGCTATGACTGGGATGCTGTTCCTCAGAGCCTGCACAGTATCCTCTAAAAACTGTGCCCAGAAAGGCATTAGCACCCAGTCCTTTGATGTTACCAAAAACTAAACCAAAATAAAGAAATACCTCCCATTTGCTTCTTTCTGCATTAAAAGGAAAGTTTTAAAAAAACTGTTCACAGAAAAATTACCTTTGCACATCCACTTATTACATATCCCATTTCATTTGCATTAAAATGGAAATGAGGCTGTCTCAATCCATTGTTGTAAATCCTGAGTGTACACAAACTGAGGGCATTTTGATGCTTAAAAAAAAAAAAGAAAAATGAAATCCAGTTATTTAGCCAACATTCTACTCAGCAACTTAACAATTAATTTAATTATAATTAATATTTTTGAAGCCCTCACTAAGACATGCAATTTTTTATGTCCTTTACATTTATTATCTTACTTGTTCCTTATAACAGTTTTGTAATGTTAGTAGTATTAGTTTCCCCATTTTACGAGTGATGAAATTAAAATCTAGGTTGGTTGAGTAGTTTACCTAGGGTCACACAGTGACAGATCTGAGATTTGAATCAGAAAATTTAAAACCATAGCTGTGCTATTGGTCATTATGCAATACAACATTTAAAACAAATGAAAAGCGATATTTCACAAGCATCCAGTCTTTTCATTAATGTAACTATCAATGCCAAAAAATTAAGTTCCCAAATCCATATTGAGGCCTCAATTAATAGTGTACATTGATCAAATCAACCAATGTTTGACTACATCTTTCTTTTTCTTTTTGTCCAAAAGAATGCTGAATACAACCTAAATATCTTATTTCATCCATCTTAATAATGATTAAAACATTTTTCTCAATTACCTGATTCAGGAATTTACTGAAAATTTTTTCGTTATTGCTTAGTCCACTTTCATTTTTCCAATATTGTGCCAGCTGTATTATTCCTCCTGGAAATCGATACTCTTTTGAACCTGAGTCAGATGAAGTTCAAAAACAAAATATGATAAAATACTTCAAAATCATACTACAAAGGACATAGCTCTTCTATAGTCACCAAAACGTATGTGGTGGGAACACCAGATCCTATGTGCCCCCAAGATATTGACCTGATGTGCTTAGGTACTATCCTACCTTCCAAGCTCTCCTGAAATTTCTAACAAACAGTGGCCTCTTTAAGACAAACAGTTCAACTCAGGGAACCTGACTAGGAAACTTGAGAGTCATCCTAAGGACCAACCTTGCTCTTCAAGTCAATCACCTACGTCCTGTCAGCCCTACCTCTTTCAAGTCTCTTTGCTTCATAACAGTTCTCTCCCTCTCACAACTGTCAGAGTACAGACCAGCATCATCCCTATCTGAGGGACTGGAGAGTCCCTGACTCATCTCCCTGCCTCGCAGTGGCCCCTTCCAATTCTTTCTCTACAATTAAGCAGGATTGGCCATCACTTCAAATCACAAAATTAACACTAACTCAGAAAGATATCTGCACCCCCATGTTCATTGCAGCATTATTTACAATAGCCAAGATATGAAAACAACCTAAGTGTCCATCGACTAATGAATGGATAAAGAAGATGTTGTACAAATATACAATGGAACATTGTTCAGCCATAAGAAAAAAAAAATATTGCCAGTTGTGACTGGATAGACCTCAAGGGCATTATGCAAAGTGAAATAATCAAAGACATATACAACATGATCTCATTTAAATGTGAAATCTAAAAAGAAAAAAAGCTCATAGATACAGAGAACAGATTGAATGGGTGAAGGAAGTCATAGGTGCAGACTTCTAGTTATAAAATAAATAAATCATAGGGATGTGATGTACAACATGGCAACTACAGTTACTAATACTGTATTGCATATTTGAAAGTTGCTTAAAAGTTCTCACCACAAGAAAAAGAGTTCTGTATGATGGTGGCAATATTAACTTATTGTGAACATTTCACAATATATACAAATATCAAATCATTGTGTTGTACACCTGAAACTCATATAATATATGTCAGTTATATCTCAAACAAATAAATAAATAAATCTATAATAATAAAATCATAATATGCTAATTAGACCAGACATCCTTCCGGACGTCCTTCCTTCCGGACAAAGCCGCAGTGGGCGGGGGTTGAGGCAAAGGTGGCAGAGGCCCCCGGCCACAGCTGCAGTGGGCAGGGGCCGGGGCTAAGGCCCTTGCACAAATTTTGTGCATCGGGCCTCTAGTAAATAAATAAATAAATAAACATTACTGTGTCACTCTTCTATTTAAAAAACCCTAATTGCTCTTCTTTTCCATCAAGATAAAGTATAAACTCATTTGCATAATAATCTACATAATTGGACCCCTCCTTTCTCACCAGCTTCTTCTCCTATAATCCCCTCCCACAGCCCCAACACATAGCCTCACACTTTGAAATCTTTTGCCTCCAGGCCTTTTCTCACATATCCTACTCAGTTGAAAAAAAAAATTTTTTTTCAAACTTCTCTTGACTGTGACCCATTGTAAAAAAAAAAAAAAAAAAAAAAAATTACATCTCAGTCCAATGCACCTATATCATCACCTATATAATAAAGGCCCAGGGACCATGACAGCGTAACGACCGGAACAACCGCTCAACCAGTCGCTATGAGGTATATTGACCACCTCTTGGTTCCTCCCTCCTGGCCCACAGGCTCCTATCACCGGATGGCGAACAGGGAACGAGTGGCTGGTGGCAGCGGGGAGGGACTGGGGGCCGGCGAGGGGACCCAGGTGGCTGGCAGCGTTGGGGCAGGACTGGGGACTGGCGAGCAGGCAGAAGATGGCCCTGATCACAGGCTAAGCCTAGAGACCCTATCCGCACACGATTTCATGTGTTGGGCCTCTAGTATTTAAATAAACAGGCTTCATAAAATAACATACTATACCTTTAAGGTCATAAAAGTATCTCCACACAAGGCTGTCTGGAGACTGTACATAACTGGCATTCATAACCAGGTCTGCCAGGTTGGGAGGGAGGTTGACGGCCTGATCCTCTTTTTGTTTGTGGAATGACCTAATAAAATTGATTCCGCCTTCAGGCTGAAACACAAAAGAAACCACATAAGATATCTGTGAAACATCCTACCAATTGCAGCAATAGAAGCGTAGGTAGCTGAGGACAGGATGGTATTGGCACCCTGTGGCTTCCAGTGGCCCAGTCAAAAGAGCTGACCTCAATTAGCCTGATTTGTGATATTTATGAAAATCCTCCAAGTTTTCAATGTATTTTGATTTTAAATGTGTTGGCATTTTATAATCAATAAAAACTCCTATGGCTTCTCCCTAATAACTCATTTCTTCTCCCTATAATATGACACCAGGACCTGCTGCAAAATAGACCTCAGGACTTTACTAGATAGGTTTCTAAATTTTCCATTGAACCCCTTTCAATTACCAGTCATGGGCCATCACCAATTCTCCTGATCACTCATTTGCAATGTCAGCCTCCACATCTGACCCTCTGTACCCAGTGTTATGAGTAATCCAATGATAACATAAATATTTGAAGAGACCCAAACCAGCTGTCCTTCAGGAAAATAGTGGGATCCTCCACATTAGATAAAGAAAACACAACATCATCTGTAGCAAACTTCTCCCTGTATTAGCTTATGGCATTTCAGAGATGAAGATTATAGCAGTTTTTCTCACCTATATCATAACCTTTCTACCAAATTTATCATAGTTTTCTATGGAAGTCCTTCACAAAGGAAAGTATAGACACTCAATTTCAACAAGTTTTATATCCTTAGTGGGAACACAAGGTGTGTTTTTTAGTTCATTAGCCAACTGTTACACTGTTGATGGCTGCCCTAGACACACGGATACACATGCTCTCTTTGTGCCTGTGTGATGCGTACCCACATCATGGGATGCCGTTTTCAGTACAGACCTTAAGTGACCTGGAAGCAATGTCCTCGGGTGTAGAAAAAAAGACATCATCAACATCCAGTGTCTGAAGTTCATCATGTGTGGAAAAGAAGAGCAGGAAAAAGCAGTCTTCATTGCCCACGTTCTTTATCCAGTGAAGCGTGTTTTTAGGAAAGAAGATCACTTGGCCAGCTGTAACGTTGTACGTGGTAATGACATGACCATCGTCAACCACCCCGATCCACGCTGTCCCCTGAAACATACACAGAGAAGCACATCCCACACCACCTTAGAGCAAGTCTCCACCTTTCTTCATTACCTCCTTCCTAAGATAACATTCTAAGACTTTTTCGAATCACCACCTCATGAAATTTTAATACTACAGATATACTATAGATCTGTACACTATATACACATACTGCTTATGTGTTATACATATATTATAGTTTAATACATAAAAAGAGTCAGTATTTTGCCCCCCCCCAAAACCAGTTTATGCCCTCTTGGGGGCAATATTGCCCCCGTTGAGAATACATGCTTTAGAGTTTAAAATGACTGCAGGCACATGTGTGTTCATATGCAATTACATAGACATGCATGTTTGTATAGATGAATACAGTTGTATATGTATTTTTCAGTTAAGAAAAAGTCTGCATACAATTTTAATAATAATAATATTAACAATACCAGCACTTAGTGCTTTTACTGTGTTCACTTCAGATAGTCTTCTTAGTACTTTACCTGATTTAACTCAAGTTCCTTCCATCAACCCTGTGAAGCAATTTCTATTATTACCACCACTTTACAGATGAGAAAACTAAGTCCAAAGAGAATATACAGTTTTCCCAAGGTTACTCAGCTAGTCGATGGCAAAGCTGGGATTTGGACTTAAGCAGTCCAGCTCTAAAGTCTACAGATTTTTTTTAAATTGTAGTAAGAACACTTAAAATGAGATCTACCCTCTTAACAAATGTTTAAGTGTACAATACAGTATTATTAATTATAGATACAATGTCATGTAACAGATCTCTAAAACTTAACTATCTAGTCAAATTACCCAGTTAAAATTATTTAATCGAATTATCTAGAAAGAGAGAGTAAAATGGCGGTTGCAAGGGCCTGGGGGGGGAAGCCTATATTTTTAATCCGCACCATACTTTGATTCTGCTCATACAGAATTGTATTCTTTCTCTCATTCTCTCCTCTGTTCCTTAGTATTATCCTGTGAAGTAGGTAGAGGAGGTACCACTGTTTCTGTTTTACCGGAGACTCATGGTCACATAGCAGAGCATCCCCCAGGGTGGATGTAAAGGAAGTCTTTGTTCTCTCTGTTCAGACGTATAGACAATGGGTATTAAAGATGCAGGGGAAAGTGAACCACTAAAGAGCTCTCTCCAAGTCCACATGCAGCCAACAGCAACAATATGCATCTGTTCCTATTGGGGCATCAACTACCCCAGACAGAGCAGAGACAGCACGGTGGCCAATGGGACACCCACAGCAGGTCCACTAGTCACCTGACTGCCCACTTCTCTCAGGAACACTCATTCCAAAGCTCTCATGAAGATACTCCGAAGCAAAAGCAAGCTCCCTGGGAGAGTGTGCGGAGGAGGGATTTCCTTCGTGCCTATTGCTTGGTTCCTTACCCTGATCATGAGCGTGAGTGACCCTAGATTTCCTGGAATCTAGAGAATATTCTGGCCCACATTATTTTTTCTAGTTGAGTTATTTCATATGTTTTTCATTAAGATTGACATATAACATTATATTAGTTTCAGGTGTATAACATAAAGAGTCAATAATTGTATATACTGTGAAATGATCACCATAATAAGTCTGGTTAACATCCATCACCACACAAAGTTATAATTTTTTATAACTTTGAGAACTTACAATTTTGAGAACTTTTAAGATCTACTTTCTTAGTAACTTTCAAATAAACAATACAGTAAGTACTATTAACTATAATCGCCATGCGTATATTACATCCCCCTGATTTACTTTATAACTGGAAGTCTGTACCTTTTGATCACCTTCTAGCCCACATTTAGAAGTTCAGATCATAAACTCTGCTGAGCTGAATCCCAGGCCTTTGATCTGTGGTACATTCTCCAGACTAATTCCTCTGGCTCGGACTTTGTTTTCTAGGGGCCCCCCTCCAGGAAAGCTCACTTAACTGCCTTTCTTTCTGCCTACCACTCTGCCAATACTCAGCCAAAAAAATCCTTTGAAGATTATCCTCTTTTACATATTTTATACATGTGGAAAAGACAAGGAGTCAAAAAATATGGACTTTGTCCCAGTCTAGCCAACAACTACAACTACAGCTTATCTTTATCTTTCTGAGCCTCTATTCTTTTATGAGAAAGAAAAAGGATTCAGTCTTAGGTAGATGAAACTCTAATCTCTCTTCCTGTTGTAAACTATAAAATGGAATGAACTGTCAAAAATAAAAGTGGAGTTTTATTAACAACAACAGAAATATGTCACATAAAATTGGCTGACCTATTAATAAGATTATTAGGGTAAGACCAAATTCTGTAAATTCGGGGGGGGGGGGGTTGGCACTACTGGGTCCCCAGTGTCTGAAATACAGAAATATTTGAAATTCAAATAAGCACACTCATTTCACCTCCAACTCTTTCTATTTCACTTGACTTCCAGAAAATTCCAAATGTTCAGAACCACAATTGGCCTGATCTTAGGGACTCCAGGCTGAACATCTGCAAACCGGTTTGTCATCCAGAGCTGCTCTTTTCCTTAGAGCATAGCTGCCCGCTCTTTGATCATTAGATCAGAGCCACCAATGTCAGCTTTGGCTCAAAGGATGGAACAGTGATCTTATTTAAGAATAGTGTCTGAAAAATGATTTCAGACTGAAGAAAGAAGTTCAACGTAATGCTAAGAATTATTAAAACAGCCAGGCTGGGGTGGCTCAATGGTTGAGTGTCAACCCATGCACCAAGAGGTTGCAGGTTCCATTCCCAGTCAGGGCAAATGCACGAGGTTGCTGGTTCAATCCCCAGCAGGGGGAGTGCAGGAGGCAGCCAATCAATGTTGATGTTTCTCTATCATCAATGTTTCTATCCCTCTCCCTCTCCCTTCCTCTCTCTAAAATCAATTCTAAAAAAGAATAATTAAAACAAACAGGTTGATGCTTCAAGACATTGCTAACTAATCTAACTGAATACTTAGCCATAGCCTGGATGTTGTCTATCAATTAAGTAGCTTTTGCAACAACTAAAATAATAACCTGAGGATACAACACACTGGCATAAATGCTGAAGTACAGAATGGGGCAAACTGATTATACCTGTGCGAGATAGCCATGCTCATTTGCATTAAAGTGCCAGTGAGGGGCACGGAGGCCATTGCTTTTTATTCTCAGGGTCCCCAGAGTCATCTGTGATCTCTGGCTGTTCAAGCTGCTGCCAAAGGCCTCTTCTTCGATGCTGAGATAGTCTTTGATATTGTTCCTGTACCGGGCCCACTGGATTGCACCACCAGAGAACTCAAACACCTGAAAAGTAATAAGCAAGCACTTATGAGCACAAAGGCCATCGCCTGAGGAACATGAGGCCACCACAGCCTACAGAGATAGAGGGGGGCAAACAGGAAAGGCTGTGGTGATGAGGGGAGTAATGGAGTTCCAAAAGGGAAAAGGAAGGATAGGCCTGCAAGACGCCAGGAATGGGCATAGTGGTGCAGGCTGTGCTCTCTGTCTAGTCCCTGATAGACATAAAAAGAACACCTATCGCCCAGCTGGTGTTGCTCAGTGGTTAAGCATCAACCCATGAACCAGGAGGTCACAGTTTGATTCCCAGTCAGGCCACATGCCAGGGTTTTGGGCTCGATCCCCAGTGGGGGGCATACAGGAGGCAGCCAATCAATAATTCTCACTCATCATTGATGTTTCTCTCTCTCTCTTCCTCTCACTTCCTCTCTCTGGAATAAAATAAAAGAATACCTATCTTGACAAGAGGGCTTTCTATTTGTCCATCTGCAGTTTTCCCCTCCAGCCAGACAGAGAACTATCTATCCATTAAAGAAAAGTTCTGCCTGGAACCAATATCAACTCAACTTTCCCTCTTCCCTATCTCTCCCCTCCCTTCATCCAGATAGAACGCACCTGATTCCTCCCGATGAAGACAGAGCAAAGCTTAGTAAAAACACAATGGAAGCTTTGTTTTGAAATAGCCATTGAGAGTAGATGATGCTTTTCCTAATGTGTGTCATTCATACCTTGGATTTAGGTAAATGATTAAGAAACTGGAATTTGGGGTCAACAGCTTTTTGCAGTGTCGGAATTGTTGTTTGTGGTTTGGGTTCCGAACGGGGCTGAGAGTTGTTGATATACACCAAGGAGAGGATCAGGACTCCCACCGCTGTGGTAACGGTGCAGGCCAAGAGACACACCAGGAAAACGCTCATCAATGACCACTGCTTCTTCTTTTCCTGGGAGAGATTAGCAAATTAGGAAAAATGAAGCCATCATTCTCTACTTGTGATGCATTAAAATACTGCCTCCTGATCTGGAGAGTAACATGCTAAGTGAAATAAGTCAGTCAGAGAAAGACAAGTATCACATGGTCTCATTCATATGTGGAATCTAAGTAACAAAATAAAATGGTGAACGGAGTGGATCCAGAGACATAGAAGCATGGAACAGAGTGCAGAATCTCGGAGGAAAGGCGGGGGAAAGTGGGTGCGTGGGAGGTAATCAACCAAGGACCTTGCATGCATACATGCATGGCCCATGGACACAGACAATGGGACAGTGAGGGCCTAGGGCAGGGGGACGGGGGCGGGCTGGAGGAGGTTAATGGGGGGAGGAAGAAGGGACATATGTAATACTTTGAACATTAAAGAATTATTTTTAAAAAATATTGCCTCCTTTCTCAATTTGGTTTATTTTCTCTTTTACTAAAAAAAAAAAAAAAGCATTTGTGCCCTAGCTGGTTTGGCTCAGTGAATAGAATAGAGTGTTGGACTGTGGACTGAAGGGTCCAGGGTTCAATTCTGGTCAAGGGCACATGTCCGGGTTGTAGGATCGATCCCCAGTAGGGGGCATGCAGGAGGCAGCCAATCAATGATTCTCTCTCATCGTTGATGTTACAATCTCTCCCTTCCTCTCTGAAATCAATAAAAAAATATATTTTTTAAAATGCATTTGTGGGAGAAATATACCCAGTAAAATAATACATGTGCAAATATGAGTATAAATACACACACATATACCTTGCTAACATCCAAATAAGCAAGAATAAAAATAATCATATGAGGAGCTAGATGTTACTAGCTAACATTACTAACACATAATGTTACTAGAAAATCAAGTAGACACTTAAGTTTGTATATAAAAGCATTCCAATTCAGTCAATTAGCCCCATTTACCAGTTTCTTCACTTAAAAATTAAATAGGTTATAAAGGGTATTTTCTAAGAACTCTTTCATTCCAGAACATACATCTACATTTACATGTACAGGTTCATGCATAGGAGTAAGTAGCTTACCTGTAAGGAACTGGCCTGCAGGTCTCAGTTTCTCTCCCTCCTTTGTTTAAACAGCTTCATGGAACTCCCCTCCTGCGTGTATTACCTACAGGAGCAACTAACCCATCTACCAAGTCTGAGCACAGTATTTCCATGTATTTCTATGTTACTATTTCCTGGCTTCCCGTCACAAATATGTGCTGAAAACAATAGTATTACTTCTGTGAGTTACCATGCACATCACTGAAAGCTGCCAAGAGAAAACACATCCTAATCTTTGGACCAATTTGCCCTTGTTTCTCTGACCATTAAAATGATACTCATAAGCACCGATGCCAAAGGTGTCTTGTTCCACTGCCCTCTGAGTTCCTGGCCTTTCTCTCTGAGCAGGCCTATCTCTGATCACTAATAACTCTAATACAAATGTCTTTAGTACTTTAGCCTTCTTAGATGGCATATGTCGTATAGCATAATCACGTAGCAACATATTCCGTTTAACATTGCATAAGGGTATGATATGGAACAATAAATAACTCATTAGTACTATGAGCAACTATTCCTAGAGTTGGGCCAGGAAAGAGCGAAAAAAGGTGTGAGTTCAGAGTTTATGGGTAAGAAGGCCAATCAGGAAATATTGCGAGCGGGAGATGCTGCCTCGGTGAGGAAGGTCACAGAGGAAAGCTGATCTAAGAGACTCTTTCCTGAGCTCGGCATGAAGGTTTGGAGGAGAGCTCATCTCAGGATGGAAGCCCCCAACTCACCGTTCTGGGCATGGTGTTTATCTTCCCCGGATAGGAAACATTTGGTGTGGAGCCTTCATGCATTTCAAATGCTGCGTTGTCCATTGGCAGAAGGGAGCAAGCAACTCACCAAAAAAGAAAAAGGGAGCAATGGAGCTTCAGCAAACAGGGAGACCCTGAGATCTCTGCGAGGAGCAGAATGGTGATGCTTAAGGAAGGGAGTACTTATATAGAGCGGGAAGTTAAGGAAATGAAATAAGGAAGCTGCCTCTTAAACTATAATCTTGGTTAAAAAAAAAAACCACCTAGAAATAATTGCCAAATTAGAGGCCAATAAAATACTTTCTATGGTCCCCAACTCTGCCCGTTGATGACGCATACAGAGATAATAATAGTAACTGTAACACTTATTTCCTTATTTCACTGTGTGCCAGGCACTGTGCTAAGTGCTTTACATACATGATGTAACTTAATTATTACAGTGACCCTAGCAGGTGCAGCCATTATTCCCATTTTGTAGATTAGGAAACTGAGGCATGCAGAGGGATGGTAACTGCCCCCAAATCCCACAGCTAGTTTTAGTGTCAGAGCAAAGCGCCCTGAACCAAAGACTCCTCCGTGACCCTGGTTCTCCGCAGTTCCCTGTAGGGGCCTAGTCTAGCGCAGTCTTTTATTACCCAAATCAGTCCTGCCTCTAAGTAAGGTGACTGACTTTTCTACGCGGTATAGTGAATAATTTTGTTACCTGAAAGTTAAATATTTATTTAAAATCCATTCGCATTGTATTACCTGGGGATGAGTGGTGGCCTGAGTAATCTGGAAACTGCAGCTATAAATCCACAAAGCAGTCATCCGTCCTTCTTTCCTTTCTGTCTTCCTCCCCTTATTCCTTCCATAGACATGGCTGCATGCCTACTGTAATCCAGGCTGCACCCCACTCCTGCGCGAACGAAGAGGCCCTGGGGTAGCTTACAATCCAGTAGGGGAAAAAAAGGAAGTCATTACCCCAAAGGGGCTCTGTTATGTCAGATGTGCGAGGTCCTGCCGGGGTAGAGAAGAGTGGTTGTGTCTCGGGTGGGAAGGAAAGGCGAGGCTTCTCTGAAGTCCTCATTTTAAAAATGATCTTATTGATTTCAGAGAGAGGAAGGGAGAGGGGGAGAGAGACCGAAACATCAGTGATCAGAGAGAATCATCATAGTCATTTATTTTATTTGACAATCTAAGGCTGACTCTGCATGGCCCCCACAGGGAATAGAGCCCAAAACCTGGGCATGTGGCCCGACTGAGAATCTAACCATGACCTCCTGGTTCACAGGTTGACACTCAACCACTGAGCCACACCAGCCGGGCTGCAGTCCACTTTGAGGACTAACACGGCTTCACTCGGCCGCCTGCTTAGTCGATTACATTTTATTCCATATTTCTGCCTTCTCTATAAGCAGCTCTGGAACAGACCCCGTGTGGTAAAAATGTGGACCCTACCTGAGTTGAGCAGCTCAGGCACCACGAGGCTCCAGGTTACGCTGTGTTCACCTGACAGGGGGTTAGCTTGGTGGCTTTCCTGCCAGAGCTCATCAAACCCAAGACACTCCAGTGCATCATATCCATTTCCACAAAGACTTGGAGTGTAAAGGTGCGGCAGTGATTTTGAGATAATAAAATACGTAAAATCCCTGTTTACCTGTGAGGCCGGTGTGGTGGCTGTCTCTCCTTGTTGTCAGGGTGCCATCAAGCCTCATTTTCCTCTTTAATTCTCCTCGTGCAGTGGTTAGCCGGAATGTGGTTTGCAGTGAGCGTTCTCTGAGACGCAATGAAATATAGCTTGCTGCCTTTCTCGGGTCTTATCAGCAAATGGCACTATGTGCATTGTCAAAACAAGTTCCACTCAATTTCACGTTGTGCTGTTCTTTCCTTGGAAATAGGGGAGTGCAGCCCTCTACCAACAGCATTATCTAGGAGCTACATTTCGCGTTTATTTAAATGACAAGACGAGCACAGCATCAACCAAACTGTACGGAGACTCACGTTAGCACTGAATTAAAGAATGCTGCGGCGGGGTCAAGTACTTCCCATCTTTGCAGATTGGAGTCTATTTTCCCCAAAGTCACCTGCAGAGCCAAAACAGCAGCCCAGCTCTCCCACCTCCGGCCAGAGCTTTCCCTACGACTGTCTGCTGCAGGAGAACCTCATGCCTTTGACATACTACATGCAAATAGTTAGCGACGTTCAACCTTTTTCATCTCATGGCACATGTAAACTAATTACTAAAATTCTGTGGCACATCAAAAAATATATTTTTTGCCAATGACAAAAGAATAGGTATAATTTTGATCCATTCACACCGCTCAACTATTGTGTTGGCTGCTGTCATTTATTTTATTTGACAACCTAAAGGAAAAGAGGTCAGTGACTCTGACTAAATAGTCAGG
This sequence comes from Cnephaeus nilssonii, assembly GCF_951640355.1. NCBI lineage: Eukaryota > Metazoa > Chordata > Mammalia > Chiroptera > Vespertilionidae > Cnephaeus > Cnephaeus nilssonii. The sequence continues at coordinate 38,974,742 of NC_137082.1, read as the reverse complement.
TATTGTATCTTTTAAAAATTCTTGCAGCACACTGTTGAAAAATCACTGAAATAGTCCGGCAGGCGTGGCTCAGTGGTTGAGCGTCGACCTATGAACCAAGAGGTCACAGTTCGATTCCCGATCAGAGCACATGCCAGGGTTGTGGGCTCAATCCCCAGTGGGAAGCGTGTAGGAGGCAGCCTTCCTTTCTGAAATCAATAAAAAAAATTTTAAAGAAATCACTGAAATAGGGCAAAGTGAATTGAAGCAGAACAACTAAAAGAAGGATAATTATCAAAATCATTTTAGGGCAGGTGAATGTAACTCCGTGGCAGCCCAGAGACCCCCAAAGCCCTCAGAAATGAAGTGTTTTCTATTAGACCAGAAATGCTTTTTTAAGGACCTGAGCCAGCTCCACTACTCAACTCCAATGAAGCCCCTTTGAGGCCCTATATGGGAGCCTCTTCCTTTATTCTGACCTACTGTTTGAAGAAGAAATAGCTAAAGCCACCATTTATTTCATATCACTAGCCAAATTTCAACAAGCCTTACGAGAATGTGGTCACCAAATAGACCTCACAGCTGCTCATACTCCTCTTTTATATGATCCCTGCTCGCAGGTCCTCATTAAGACCTGGAGAGATGGATCTCCTGGTTTGCAGCTCACACCCTTAAGGTAGGAAACAGACCCTGTCTTGCTGTCTACCCCTTACAGTAATCGAAGTGCCCAGAATTGCCAGCTGGATACATGATTCCTGCATAAAACCCTACTGTCACTCAGAGCCAAACGAGGAGGGAAACGAAGAAGAAACTGAATGGATCAGTGAGCCCTTGGAGAACCTTAAGTTTCTTTTTAAAAAGGAAAAGAGAACCACCAAGCAAGATAAGTAATGTGGTAGATAGGATTCACTATAGCCAATGTCTGTGGGGGGATTTTAATAATTTTTAAACTGCCTTACAAATACTCCCACGTGCCAGGGAAGGAACATTTCTGTCCCCAATGGGTTTAAAGGTGGGACAAGTTAACATGTACATGCTTACTAATGGTTGCTTACTGCTGTCCATCTCTAGCTATCATCTGGAAGAATAACTCTCTCTTCCTGACAACCCAAGGACTATTATCACAAATACATAAACCCAATTGTTAGGTATGTTACCAACAGCCCACCCCAGAGCATAGGATACTGAATTAGGACAACCCCCTGATCCTACTGATATCCTTCTAAACTGCCCTTATCCAGTTCCTTTACCTTCCCCCAATGCAGATTTTCAAGTTTCTGCACCAGAGGGAAGGAGCCTCAGTTCCCAAGTCACCATGTGGAGGAGGCCCATCTGCCAACCAAAAACCCCCATCTCAAGTTCTTGCTGAAACAAGTAACCAAGTTCTGTTGTATTGCACCATTTTACTTACACTTGGGCTATCTTTACCACAAACTAAAACAAACACATTGATACCCTCTCTAGCCATTATTTCCACTGAGGTGTGCTGCCAGGTTTATTCTTTGACATGTTTATCAACACAAGGGCTAGGAGTATACTAATAATAAATTTGGCAAGTGCTAAGAGCTGCAGGTTGTAATATCTATCAAAGGAATAAACTGAATATATATTAAGTCATAACTCTCCATTAAAGGACTTGAGTTTATTTTCCTGGAACACAGCCAATCACAAAAGGATAGTGCTTTCCTTAGAAAAACTGAGCCAAATAGGTCCTTGCTCCTTGCCACGTTGGTAGGGGAGAGAAGGCGGTGCTTCTATGTTCCAGTAAGAACATTTCTCCAGCCTCCCCCATCTCCAAGTTGTGTGCCTCCTATAATCATTCAGGGGAAAAGGCTGGTAAGATAATGTTGGGCAATTCTTTCTGATTACTTCCTTTTACATGTCTACCAGTAACAAGACGGACCAATGTTCTCATTACACAAATGTTTCTTATCTATTGCTTAACTTTCAGATGACCACTGGACATCACAGATATATGACAATGTGCTATAGACCAGGCACTGGGTAGGGTTAGCGAAATCATGAAATTCATAGACCCTTACCTCACAGACTTTACAATATAATGATTCATTCCAGCTAACAAATGCATGAGGAAAACTAAACAGGAAAACATTGTGTTATGGTACCCGGATAACAAGATGGGGAAATCACCTTACTGGCCCCACAGATAAAATTTAAACAATTATTTTTAAATATGTATTACTTCGAAGTCAATGCCATACATTTAAATTCCAGATCTTTGTGGGCAAAGGCTCGATAAATATTCCCACTACTCCCACACCCCACCATTTCCCATTCCAGAATGTTCTCAGGAAGAGCTCTAACATTACCAGTGTTATGTGAGTATGAGTTTCTACAGTAAGCATCAGAAAACACTGGGAAGCGGCTCTGAAGTTAAGAAAATGGAAATGTCTATTCATCCAATTCTACCTAGCAATATAATCTTGGACTAGTGCCTTTATGTTGCTAAATCAGTTTCCTTGTGTGTATAAAATTAAAGCTAGATTAAATGACCCACTTGATTTGGGGATATAATTATTTTGAAAAATGACATTCAACTTCTAGCTTCCCAACACTCCCAGTTTTTCAAGAGTCCATTGACATAATTCAAGATATTTAACATTCCGAGTATTTGTTCCCCAAAATAAGTGCTTCATATGAAATTTACAGCATACTATAAGAGAAGGCCACCGAATGATGATATGAACAACAATTCAGCTGAGGCCAACTGCAGAAAATTTCTCCTATTGCTCACATGCATTCATTCAACAAACATTGAATGAATGCTCATTATGTGCCAGCCACTGTTCTAGGCACTTGAGATACATCAGTAAACCCAACAGTGCAGCTTACACTTTAGCAGAAGAGTCAGAACAAACAAACAAATAAATAAAAAGTGGCAACTTAAATACTAAATTAGAAAGTAATGTGATCTGGGGGAAAAACATAAGCAGGGATGGCAGGAGTATGTGGCGCGGGAGAGAGCAATTTTAATAAGGTAATCAGGCTAGGCCTTGTCTGGAGATTGGTAAAATTTCCTAGAAAATGGATTTTTATGCTAGTTTCAGCTTTACTGATGACTAGCTATGTGCCTGTAGGCGAGGAATATAAATTCTTCGTGTCTTACTTACTCTTCAGGTAAATGGGTAAAGTCATAAGTCCTTTCCAACAATCCACCTCGGAAGGTTGTGGTAAAAGTTTAAAAAGATACAGGAAGAGCCCGGCCAGCATGGCTCAATGATTGAGCATCGACCTATGAACCAGGAGGTCACAGTTTGATTCCTGGTCAGGGCATATGCCCATATTGTGGGCTCGATCCCCAATGTGGGGCATGCAGGAGGCAAGCCAATCAATGATTCTCTCATCATCATTGGTGTTTCTATCTCTCCCTCTCCCTTCCTCTCTGAAATCAATAAAAATATATATTTTTAAAATATATATAGGAAAAAATGCTTTAGAAAACTTTTAAACTCACCATAACATTGAAGGGATTAGCAATTGTTGGTCTTTCCCCTTCAGAGAGAAATAAATATACATCTAGATTTCTCACACTCCTGGCATGACTTCCACATCATTCTTCCTTCAAGTCTTCACCCGTTCTATCTGCTGTTGGGCCACTCCAGATGGGTGTTAAGATCTATCCTTTGAATAAAATTAAGAGAGTTTGCCAAGAAGAATCCTGGAAAACATAAACTATCATTCCTACCCTCAGTAAATAATTGGAAGTTTTCCATTTTCTTAGCAACTGACCTGAGGAAAACATAAACATACCCCAAAAACCTCGGTGCTGTCCCAGTGCCTTGCTGACTAATGACTGTGTATGCCATGTGAGTCATACGCATTTGGGGGAACTCATTGTAAACAACGTCACTGCGTATTTGCTGACAAACACTGACATTATGACTGCAGTCACCATGGTGGCACATTCTCACCTCTTTTGCATTCTTAGTGTAAACCAATAGTTTGTAAACTTTGAGCCTGAGAGACTTTATTTTACATTCACAAAACTTTGGAAGAAAAAATAGTAAGTTATTTCTTTAAGAACAACAATAGCTATAATCTCACCTCTTGTGTGTATGGGCCCTTTAATGTCTCCAAGTAGAGCAACTTCCTTCTGAACCTGGTACCCTGCTCTTTCTCATCCACCTGCCAAGTGCCATGTTCTTGCTTCCATCTATCTAAACGCTCTAACACTTCCAAATAGGGTTGTCCGATAACACATTCTCAGGACACCCCATACGTTTCCTTTGAAGTCCTCATTTCAGCTAATTGCTACATGAATGCCTTCACTGCCAGATCTAGACTACACGGAGCAGAGGCATCATTATTAAAACATAGCATAAGGCCTAGCACTTCAGGGGCTGAAATGAATAAATGATTTATCATTACGTAACCTTTACATTCAATATAACCACATCCCTCCCCCCAAATCATCGCCAACTACTGATTTATGCATCCAGCTTCCATCAGTCTCCCTTTATTTTCCCCTTTCCAGAATGCTGTTAAATAGAAGAAAATCTAAGTGGTTAATGAGATTATATACAGAAATGGGTTGGGTTTTTGTTTTTTTTTAAGTTATGGTATAGCAACATGATGAGCTAAGAAATATCAATGTGAATTTGTTTAGACATTTCTAGCTCTGTCACTACTAAAAGCAACACCTGCAGTAACTATACTTTTGCCTTCCACACTCTCATATGCTTCTCTAGTGTCCGGACTTTGGTCTCTAACACAACCCTCTGCTATGAGAACAAGATCTCCTGGTTGCCTGGAAGGAGATTATGATTATGTTTTATGGCAGGAAAAAACCAGGAGGGTTTAGAACATCCTGTTGTTTCCAGGAAGCAAAGATGCTTCAAGAATGTCAACACCCGTGAGGCTTTCAAAGGCCTTCACAAACCAGAATGTGATCATTTGAGCTTCAAATAATAGTTTCATTGTGGTTAACTGGGATATATTGAAGCTGCAAAAGACTCTAAGTTCATAATGATACTCAAAGGATAGAAAGTAATAAAAAGGGTTGATAAAGGTAGTTGTAATATAAAAGGATAAATATAATAGAATATATTCTATGTTTTAATAGGTATAAGATTATTAATATACTAGAGGCCCGGTGCACGAAATTCGTGCACGGAGGGGGGTTGTCCCTCAGCCCAGCCTGTACCCTCTCCAATTGGGACCCCTCAAGGGATGTCTGACTGCCCATAAAAGAGCAGTCAGACATCCCTCTCACAATCCAGGACTGCTGGCTCCCAACTGCTTGCCTGCCTGCCTTCCTGATTGCCTCTAACTGCTTCTGCCTGCCAGCCTGATCACCCCCTAACCACTCTGCTGCCAGCCTGTTTGCCCCCAACTTCCCTCCTCTGCTGGCCTGGTCACCCCTAACTGCCCTCTCCTGCAGGGTTGATCACCTCCAACTGCCCTCCCTTGCAGGCTTGGTCCCTCTCAACTGCCCTCCCTTGCAGGCCGGGTGCCTCCCAACTGCCCTCTCCTGCTGGCCATCTTGTGGTGGCCATCTTGTGTCCACATGGGGGCAGGATCTTTGACCACATAGGGGCAGCTATATTGTGTGTTGCAGTGATGATCAATCTGCATATTACTCTTTTATTAGATAGGATAGAGGCCTGGTACAGGGGTGGGGGCCAGCTGGTTTGCCCTGAAGGGCGTCCCGGATCAGGTGGGGGTTCCCTTGGGGTGTGGGGCGGCCTGAGCGAGGGGCCTGTGGTGGTTTGCAGGCCGGCCATGCCCCCTGGCAACCCAAGCAGAGGCCCTGGTATCTGGAATTTATTTTCCTTCTACAATTGAAACTTTGTAGCCTGGAGCGGAGCCAAGCCTGGGGCTCCCTCCGAGGCCCACAGCCATTTGTGTTGGGGTTATAATTGAAACTTTGTTGCCTTAAGCGGGTGAGCCCGGCCAGGGTGTGCGGAAAGCTTTGCTTCCCCTGTTGCCGGCGGCAACCCTGGCCTGCTCTCTCAAGCTCCATTCTGCCGCCATTTGTTTGAATTTGTTTACCTTCTATAATTGAAACTTTGTAGCTTGAGTGGAGGCTTAGGCCTGGCCAGGGCAGGCGGAAAGCTTGGCTTCCTCTGTTACCTAGGAAACCTTGTTCTCTGTGACTGTAGCCATCTTGGTTTGGGTTAATTTGCATACTCGCTCTGATTAGATGATGGGTGTGGCTTGTGGGTGTGTCAGAGGTATGGTCAATTTGCATATTTGTCTATTATTAGATAGGATAGACTTTATTTCTTCTACTAATGATATATGTTCTTATTCATTATAGGTATACTAGAGGCCCAGTATATGAAAATTCATGCACTCGGGGGGGTGTTGGTTCCCTCAGCCGGGCCTGCACCCTCTTGCAGTCCAGGACCCCTCAGGGGATGTCCATCTGCCAGCTTAGGCCCGATTCCCATGGGAAGCAGGCCTAAGCCATCAGTCAGACATCCCTCTGGCAGCTCGGGAGCTGCAGTCAGACATCCTTAGTGCTGCTGAGGAGGCGGGAAAGGCTCCTGCCACCCCTGCTGCACTCGCAGCTGTCAGCCCAGCTTGTGGCTGAGCGGAGCTCCCCCTGTGGGAGTGCACTAACCACCAGGGTTCAGCTCCTGCGTTGAGCATCTGCCCCTGGTGGTCAGTGCGCATCATAGCGACCGGTCATTCCCAGTTGTTCCGCCATTAGGATCAATTTGCATATTACCCTTTTATTAAATAGGATACTGATTTTTATGTAGATAGCACAGTGAACACAGGAAAGAACAGTGAGTGAGCTGAGTAATCCTGGGGGAAGCAGCTACTGTACCCACACCAGGAAGGACCAAAGGTCACACACAATAAGTGGGAAGATGAGCTCAACAGTTAATCAGCACCTGTGGTTAGACACCATTGCCAACTAAACAAGGATTTAGCTGAGTGTCCCAAAGGGATGGATTAGCTAAATTTCTAAAGAGAAAAGATCACGCCCCTGGGTCCGGGAGAGGCCACGTGCCCCTGGGTCCGGGTGAGGCCACGTGCCCCTGGGTCCGGGCGAGACCAAACCAGAGGGAGTCGGACCTGCATTACCACCATTGGTCCACCACCCAGAGCTGAAAAGTCAGTGCCGACATGTACACATAAGGAACTGGTGGACACTGAAAATGGGTCTCAAAAGAACTGTTGGTCCAGAAAGAAACTTACTACAGACTGATTCATTTGCCTGTCAGCATAACTATTATTGCTCGTCTCACATTCGGTTCTTATAAGTATATTTCTAGTAACACATGATCTCACTCATCTAGGGGAAATGATGAACAACATAGACTGATGAACAAGAACACACCCAGAAACAAGGAGGCATCGATCGGACTGTGGGGCCTCAGAGGGAGGGTAGGGGAGGGTGGGGGTAGGGGGGAGAGATCAGCCAAAGGACTTGTGTGCATGCATACAAGCCTAACCAATGGTTAAGGACAACAGGGGGGTGGAGTGGGGGATGGGAATGGGGGGATGAGGACAAATATGTGACACCTTAATCAATAAAGAAATAAAAAAAAATTTAAAAAATACGAAAAAGAAAAATAAAAAAAAGAGAAAAGATCATTATAGAGTCAATCCTTAGCTCCTAGGAGAAAAAACTTCTAGATGGTCCTACTAATTCTGATAAAATTCTTTGAGGAATGCATGTGTCTTAAAAATGCCAACACACTATGTCAACAAAATATAATAACAGCAATAGCTCAGGCACTGTTGGCCATGGTAAATTTAAAGGTTAAATTATTTCTGGGGAAAATGCCAAGTTTCAAAAGTTGAAATCTGTAAGAAAGATAAGTATTTAAGGTCTCATGATATAAAAGGTAAAGTTCATGATGTAATTGTAAAAAAACAAAACTATTCCATCTAATGCTCCTATAAATAGGTCCAATATCTCAACCAATAATTAACTGTTGATACTCAGTTCCTGCAAGAATCAAAATATTAAAACCCTAGGGAGCTATCAAAGGAAGTATAACAGTAACCCTTGGAAAGCACAGGACCTAAGACAGAAATAATTAAAGTAATAGTGTTAATGTTTAATGGTTTAACCATAACTCTAGAAATACATTTTAAATCATTATATGTATATGCATTTTATCTATTTGATGTCAAAAGAATCAGATATACTAGTTTGAAAACACAGTTTAAATTACTTCAAGAAACTTAGTCAGTTTGCAATCATTTAAATACTTGGAAAAGTTAGATTTTAAATTGTATATGTTTACACCGTAATCATTTTTTGTTGGTGGTGTTCCTATCCTTGTTCAGAAGTCTCTGGGAAAAAGAGTCTATCAATAACAATTTAAAATACGTAGAAAACTTCCAGCCTCAGGCCGCAATTGAGTCTCTACAGAGCTATAGGTATTCACTGTATGTTTCTGCCATGTAGTTAGAGGGTTACTCCTCAATCCTATGTTCTAAGAACATTCCTCTCGAGCAGGGGATTAATCAAATCTTCCTGTAAAGAACCAGGTAGTAAATACTTTAGGCTTTGTGGACCAAGAAGCAAAAGCAAAGATATTATTACATATGTACTTCTATATCAAGAGAGAAAATACATTTCCACAAATGTTTTCACAAAGTTCAAAACAATAAGTGTAATTATTTTTTGTAATAAAAACCTACATAGAAAAACAAATTAAATTATTGTGGGCCAGGTAACATTTTGCTTAACTGGGTTTCAAAGTTAGTGCTCCTCAAAACCAATCATAAATGTTCAACTGTTAATGTTCATCCTTTTGTTGTTTTATACATTTCAACTTTGAAAAAGTCTTCTCACACAGACAGTTACTGGCAAAAATGGGAACCTTTTCACAAGCATATTATTTTAGTTGAGCATAATCATCATTTGGAAAGCTTTCATAGAATTCTATTAGATTCTTTTCTTGATATTTGCTTTTTTAAACACATCATTGTGTTAATCACCTCCAATGTAAGGTAAGTGGAAAGTTATTGAATTGCACCATCAAATGGATTTTTAAATTTGGAAATCTCCTGGAACTAGTCTGAGCTTAGAAAATATGTCCACTGCAAGTCTGTGTAGGAGTGGAGACCTGGATTCTTGCTTTAACGTTTGAAAACATGGAAAGTGATTGACATTACTTAAAATTCAAGCAGCCCACTCTCATGAGAGAGCTGAGAGAAACTTCTGGCTTCCAGCAGACCCAACGGCCTGCCCAAGAGGGTCTTAGCCTGGCTGAGGACAGGGAAACAGTCTGGGCACACATGCTCCACCTGCCTTAGTAGGACCCCCTGCTGCTAAAAACCCGACCTGGGAGCTCAACGTGGCTCCTCCTGTGGGCAGACAAGCCCAGGGAAAGCAGCTGCAAGCTGAGGGTCACATAACACTTTAAACAGGATGCTGACAGCCGAACTTGGACAGCTTCTGACATTGACTGGCACAAAATACTTTCCGGGCGGCCTGAAATCAGCATACAAAATGGTTAGCCTCAGATGGCATAAGAACAAGACCCAAAGGGAAATCCTGGCAGGCACTAAAATCTGCTGTGACAAACTTCACTGCAGAATATACATTCTTCTCAAGTGGACATAGAACATTCTCAAAGACAAACCACGTGTTAGGACATAAAACAAGTCTACAAATTCAAGAAGATTGAGTCATATCAAGTATCTTCTTAGATCACAATGCCTTGAAAATAGAAACCAACTATAATTTAAAAACATTCAAACACATGGAGGCAAAATAGTATGTTATTAAACAATGAATGGGTTACCAATGAGATGAAAAAAAAAAATAAAACACTTCCTGGAAATAAATGAAAATGAGCCCACAGCAGTGCACAGTGAAAGAAGTCCTGAGAGGGAAGTTCACAGCTTTATAGGCCTACCATAAGCAACAAGAAAAAGCTCAATTAAACACTCTAACCCTCCAACTAAAGTAATTAGAAAGAAAACAAGAAAAAAAAAAAAGAAGTAGAAGGAAGGAAATAATAAAGATCAGAGCAGAAATAAATGACATAGAGATTAAAAAAACACACACAAAAAAAACGGCCCTGGCTGGTTTGGCTCAGTGGATAGAGCATCAGCCTGTGGACTGAGGGGTCCCTGGTTCGATTCCGGTCAAGGGCATGTACCTTGGTTGCGGGTGCATCCCCAGTGGGAGGTGTGCAGGAGGCAGCTGATCGATGTTTCTCTCTCATTGATGTTTCTGACTCTCTGTCCCTCTCCTTTTCTCTCTGTAAAAAATCAATAAAATATTTTTTTTAAAAAAATATGAAAGACCAATGAAACCAAGAGCTGGTTCTTTGAAAAAATAAACAAGACTAATGAACCTTTAGCCAGACTCATCAAGAAACAAAAAGAGAGGAATCAAATAAATAAAATCAGAAAAGAAAGAAGCACAGTAACAACTGACACCACCGAAATATAAAGGATTATGAGAAAAAAACGATAAGCATCTATTTACCAACCAAGTAAACAACCTGGGCGAAATGGACAAATTCCTAGAAATATGCAATCTTCTAAAACTCAAACAGGAGGAATCAGAAAACCTGAAGAAGCCAATAACAACTAATGATATTGAAGAAATAATAATTTTTAAAAATTTTAAAAAACAAAACTCCCAACAAACAAAATCCCTGCACCAGATGGATTTACAGGCAACTTTTACCAAACATTCAAAAAAGAACTAACACTTATCCTCCTCAAACTATTACAAAAAATTCAAGAAGACTTGAATTTGAGAAGATTTCCAAGTTCTTTTTACACGACCAGAATTATCCTAATTCCAAAACCACATAAAGACATTATAAAGAAAGAAAATTACAAGCCAATATTCCTGATGAACAAAGATGCTAAAATAATTTACAAAATATTAGCAAATCAGATCCAACAATACATCAAAAAGATTATACATCGTGACCAAGTGGGATTTATTCCAGGGATGCAGGCTGATATAATATTGCCAAATCAATAATGTGATTCATCATATAAATAAAATGAAGGATGAAAATCACATGATCATATAAATAGATGCATAAAAGGTATTTGACAAAATCCAAAACCCATTTTTGATAAAAACTCTCAGCAAAGTGGGAATAGAGGGAATATACCTCAACATAATAAAGGCCATATATGAGAAAGCCACAGCCAACATCATACTCAATAGTCAAAGACTAAAAGCATTGCCCTTAAAAACAAAAACAAGACAGGGTTGTCCACATTCACCACTTTTATTTTATTCAACATAGAAGTCCTATCCACAGGGATTAGACAAGAAGAAAAAAATAAAAGGCATCCAAAATGAAAAGGAGGAAGTAAAATATACCCTAAGAATCCTGAAACACCAATCAGAAAGAATATTTGCACCCCTATGTTCATAGCAGCATTATTTACAATATCTAAAATCTGGAAATAGCACAAGTACCCATCAGTAGATGAGTGGATAAAAAAGCTGTATTATATTTACACAATGGAATACTATGCACCTGTAAAAAAGAAGGATCTCTTATCCTGTGACTGTGTAGATGGACCTGGAGATTATTATGCTAAGCAAAATAAGCCAGTCAGAGAAAGACAAATATCACATGATCTCACTTATATGTGGAATCTAATGAACAAAATAAACTAATGAACAAATAGGTCCAGAGACATGGAAGCAGGGAACAGACTAATAGATCTCAGGGGGAGGGTGGGAAGGGGGCTAGGAAGAGATTAACCTGCATAGCCATGGACACAGAAAATAGTAAAGGCCTGGGATGGGGCAGGAGCCAGACAGAGGAGGGGCAAAGGAGAGGAAAATAGGGGACATCTGCAATACGCTTAACAATAAAAATAAATTTTAAAAAAGATTCAAGCAACATTGGTTGTTATCAAAATGAGTACTACAGTTAAAGATTTGCATATCATTGATATTTTGCCTTGCAAAAAAATTTAGGTTCAATTCATTAGGAAACATTATGTCTGCCTCAAAAGCTAATTTCCCAAGCCATTCAGTATTCCATTACAGTTGGGGCTGGTTCTTTTCATTAAGAAAAAAATTCAATATTAGATAAGATTTTTAAAATTCCACAACGAAATTTTGCTATTGCCAAGCCATGAGGGAATATTCCTGACAAAAATTGACAGAACTGATGGTTAAGTCCACAAAAGCAAATGAAGTTCACCATTCACACTACTGTTTCAGCAACATATGATACAGTCAAATATTTTCTACAAAACACCTGCTAATGAATAAGCCTTAAACGTTACATTTTCACAAGCTTTGTAAATTTGTGAAGTAAGCTCTTTTCTGCTTCACACATATTTTTATAACTGTAAGTTTAATACATCTTAGCACAAAGAAGTTGTAGTATTTCCCCTTTAGTTATAACACAGACTATTCATAGAGACTAATTCTTTTTTCACTTCAAAGTCAGCATTGACTTTTAGAATAAAAAACAACTTAGTAGTATCAGTAACATCTTTTGGATTCATCAAGAGTAAAAAAAAAAAATTGAAAAATTATTCACCCTGATTTTTAATTGACTGTTAATGTTGTTCCCCATGTTGTCAACTCTTTGGTCAACTATTCTTCCAAAAAGAATAACAGTCTTAAACAAGTTTATTTTCTCTGGACACATTCCTTCAGTAGTGGCAATCAATCACTATTTAATTAACCCACTATCGGTTTTCCTTATTTGGCTAACAAATAAGCCACTCAAACTTACTCTGGCTTCAACCTCATTTTCACTGTTTATTTTTGTCAAGAAATTCCACTGTGATGATTCAAAATTTTTTTCTAATTGTCACTTCACTGTGAGTTGGAAATATTGTGATGAATGCTTAGTTTAGTAATGCTGATGTAGATTGTACTTAATTTTGGTGTCATAAAATATTATTCATATTTTATTATTATTATTCTTTAATCCTCACCCAGAGATATGTTCATTGATTTTTAAGAGAAAGAGGAAAAAAAACACATGTGATCGATGTGAGAGAGAAACATCAATCAGTTGCCTCCCACACACACCCCCACAGGGGGATTGAACCTGCAACCTTTTGGTGTATGGGACAGTGCACCAGCCAACAGAGTCACCTGGCCAGGGCTATTCATCTTTTAAATTTTATACAACCATTTAAAAATGTAAAATCATTCTTAGCTTGAGGACTGTCCAAAAACAAGCAGCAGGCTAGATTCAACTTGTGGGTCATTGTTTGCCCAGCCTGGTCTAGAACACAGTTCTCTCCACTCCCAGATTCAGGAACCAGGATCATCAGGAAAGATGTGTGATAAGAATCAGTTAATCACCATTTATTGCCTCTCTTCCTGGTAGGGTGGATACTGCTTTACTGAAAGTGTGATTATTTCTGATGGTTTATAACCTAGTATCAGTAGAACCCATTGTTACTCAATTTTAATTAAGTCAATACCTTTGGGGAAGCCCCTTCGTTATCTCTAATTTCACCCTTTATTTAAACTCTGCCAACATTAAAAGCTCTTAAACACCCCCCCCCCTTTTTTATTTTACATTTTTATTGATTTCAGAGAGGAAGAGAGAGGGAGAGATAGAAACATCAATGATGAGAATCATTGATTGGCTGCCTTCTGCACTCCCCACACTGTGGACCAAGCCCACAACCAACTGACCAGGAATCGAACTGTGACCTTCTGGTTCATAGGTTGACAATCAACCACTGAGCCATGCTGGCTGGGCAACCCTTCCCCCTTCTTACTGGAAGTCAGGACGTGTGGTCATTGGCAAGATACTGTACAAATTATTGAACCAAAGCCCTGGTTTGGGTCATTCTTGACAAGTGAGGCCTTCCAATAGCCAAAGAGGCTACTGATACAGTTAATGCTAAGAGTTTGGACTTGATTTGAATCTGAGACTGTGGGTCATAGAGAATACTGTGAAATATCTATGGGCTGCTAGGGATCCAGGTCCTAGATTTACAACTCAGGACTCCACAGAGATGACTCAAAGGTGAGCTCCCCATCTATCCCCACTGGGCATTAGAGAATCCCTAGCCTCCTCCTAGTCATCCTGATAGATTCTCCACTCTACTCCTCAACCCTTATCTCTTTATCCTACTCACCCTTTCATGCTTGGGGGCTCCCTTTGTGGCCATGGCTAAGTGGAGGCCTGACAGTAACTAGGCCAGGTAGGAATTTAAAGCTTCTACTAATCCATGAAAAGAGTCACCTAACCAGGATCTATTAGTTCAAAATAGTGATGTTATCAGTCTTTATTTCACCTTTTGTTGCCTTTTTTCTTCCCCTATTTCACACCTTTTCTTTTCTTCCTAAGTGAAAATGAGAGATGTTGGGGAGACTACACTGGTTTTAAACTTGCTTTAATTATATGTATGGAAAAGAGGCCCCGAGGGTGAGAAATAATAAGGGTACTTCCCTTGAACCTCCACTCCCAGCTCAAAATGTCCTGCTGAAGACCCAAAGTTAATTATTCTTTCAAGGGCCACCCCTTTACAATGGCAAAAGGATGTGCCAAAGCTCAAACATCCTTTTATTATTGAGTATGGGGAGGGTTGCTCTAAATATGGTTATACTCATTTTAATCCATTTTAGTTTCTGCTCTTATTTCATTGATTTTACATCAGCGCCTCAGTTTTTCTGTAGAACTTGTCACGATTTTTAATGACTACATTTGCTGGCTCATTTGTTTATTATCCCCACTAGACTACAACCAACAAAGTCAGAGACCACGTCTGTCTTCTTTGTTGAATGGGAACAGGTTTCAGTTTTGCAAGATGAAGAGAGTTCTGGAGATGGATGGTGGTGATGGTTGCACAACAATGTGAATGTACTTGAGATTTCTGAACTGAGTATTTAAAATGGTCAAGATGGTAAGTTTTATATTTATGTGGATTTTATCACAATTTAAAAATAGGTAGAATAATACATTGAAATGCAGTATCATAAGTGTTTTTAATAGTTGTTTATAGTAAGCTAGTTTAATTAATTTTAGTTATCATCATCATTATCACTTTATAAAAACTAATATACATTCATAACTTTTAAAAAATTTTTAGATTTTAGAAATAGAATATACAGTGTAAACATTAGCCAACATCATACATAATGGTAAAATCATAGTAGCAGTCTTCTATTTTTATCCTGGAAGTCCCAGAAAAATAGCCAAGGATGTTTAATGTCCTTGGCTAGGAAACTCCAAGGTCTTTTTCTTTTTTTAAAATCCTCACTAGAGAAAGGAAGGGAGAGGGAGAGAGAGAGAGAGAGAAACATCGATCAGTTGCCTCTTGTACTAGTCTGACTGGGGATCTAACCCACAACCTACGTATGTACTCCGACCGGGAAATGAACCTACAACATTGTAGTATACAGGCCAATGTTCCAGCCAACTGAGTCACCCAGCCAGGGCAGAAACCCAAGGTCTTCAGAGTGGAAGAGCTGATGTGGTCAGCTAGCATGGTGAAAGATAATGAGCCAAAGTCGTGTATCATTATCCTGGAATACCCAAGTATTCAGGCAAGGAAGTTAACAATTCTCAAGCCAGGAAAGTGTAAGTAATTAGCCACAACTATCTCAGTTATTTAGTTAGCAAGGAAGGTCCAAAGTCATTGTTCAAGGAAGCCCAAGTTAATTAATCATCCAGATTCATTAGTTAAGAAGGCTGTTTTCAAGGGTCATCCACCATGGATAGAAGGAAATTCCAATCTCACTGCTGAGGTTATCAGTCTTTATCTAGGACTTCATTCCCCAGGGCACATCCCTGCCAGTTTTTGAAGGAAGAGGACTACAACTTCTCATGCCTGTCCACATGGCAGAGGCTGCCTGAGTCATTTATATCATTATTGGCCCACATTGGTCCCCTCTTCAAAACCAGTGGCCTTTAATGAACCAGAAGCAAAAGTAGAGAGAGAGAGGTTGTGGGGGTCAGAGGACCCAAGTAGGGGACTCAGGGAGAAGGAGGTGCTGAGACCCTGGTGGGAGCTGACCCTGGTGGAAAGACCCTCTGTCTCATCTCAGTCTGTCAGAGCATCCAGAGAGGGCTTGGGGCTGTTGGAGACTCCAAAACAGGCCAAGATCCAGGGCATGAGGCAGCTCAGGGAGAGCCCGACCTGCCTGAGAAGCCCCAGGGGGCTGGAATGGTCAAGGCTTCTACGAGGCCTCAGCTCCAACCTGCAGGGGCCTGAGCCTATTGCCTCCGAAAGATGCAGTAACAGAGGAGCAGAAAGAAGGCCAGGAGCAGGATGGACAGGCACAGCAAGGTCTCCAGCATGGTGATCATTCTTAGCGTGGGGGTGGAGCCTGGAGCTCCTGCAGGCCTCACAGGGCCAGTTGCTGACTTCCAGCCTTGACCCTGGGCATCAACTCCTTGGGACAATCTGCCCAGCCAACGGTTTCATTTTCCTCCAAGGAAAGGGGCTCTCTCAGCTATTGTGAGGTCACAAATTCTAGATTGGTGGAATGTTGGCCTCAGAGTTACAGCCCAATCCATTATTAATGCAACCAGTGTGTTGAAAATAGAACTCCTCGTATGTAATCATAATTTTATTTGTGTGTTTTTGTGTGTTTTGTTTTGTGTGTGTGTGTGTGTGTGTGTGTGTGTGTGTGTGTGTTTTGTTGGTTTGTTTGTTTTTTGCCAGCCTCTTAGACTTTCTAAGTAGAAGTATCTTTCTCCTGTCCCTAGAGAAATATCAGGCAGGTCTCATAGCTTTTCTGCCCATTCTTAGGTAGCAAGTCTTATAATCACTAAAAATAAGGAACACAGTTTCCATTCAATTATTTTAAATGTCAAGTCTGGCCCACTAGACTTTTCAAACTCAGCACACTTGCTCTGCCCCATAAGTAATCCCAGAGGGCCCTCAGCTTTCTCAGAAGTACTAAAGTATTGCAACTACCATGCCTTCGCCATGTTCTCTGTGGTATGCTCTTGATATGAGTCGTTTCACTTAATTTTCACAGCAACACTATGAGGGGGGAGCTCTGATTCTGCCATCTTTCAGAAAAGGAAAACGAAGGCTAGGCGGAGAAGTTAGGTCACTTAGCCAAGGTCGCACGGAGAGGAAGAGCAAGAGCAGGAGTCAGGAGAGGGCAGCAGGCTGAGTGGCCACAAGTGTGTCCAGTGTCCTCACAGCCAAAGCATCCCATGTGGCTGTGAGGACCACCACAGAGACCACCCCCCCCAGAAAAAACAGAGACCACCCCCCCCCCAATTTTCTCACAGTCTTAGAACCCCAGCAACTTCTCCCAGAACACTGAATGTGGAGTGTTCGCATGCTCAGAGACCCCCATTTTCTCTCGGTTGCATACATCTGGATTGTGTGGACGTAGTGAGCGCCAGGAATCTGTCTGTGGGCCAAGGGTGCGCTGTTTTACTCTTCAGAATGTGGGCTGAGTTAGTGGCAGGGTTGCCCGGGGTCTGAGAGGTACACCTGGCTTGGGATACAGGCAGTGCTAGAGCTTGTGAGAATTGGGAGCCATGAGTCCCCTCCCAGGCCTGTGTCTAGTGTGATGTTGGGAGCACAGGACCTCTGCCTTCTCTGCCACTATGCATATCTGATCAGGACCCTCACATGCAAATCTGATCAAGGATTCTTTTCCCATTTAATTTTAGGATGAGATTCAGTAAAGCACCTGCATATCCCTCTAGGCTTCCTCACATTCCAGTCTCAGACAATATTTTAGACTGGTGATGGCCAAATAAATACATGGACAGAATTCACTCATTTGTTCACCTGTGCCAGCCACTAAACCAGGTGCTATGAATACAGTGGTCACTCAAATTCCTATTGCCCAAATTAAACACAGTGTACAACGAGATCCTGCTAATAAAAGTTCCTCACGTGGAAGAGTGATCATTTTTACATATTAATGACAAATCAGTGACCAAGGAACACCTTCAGAACAAATAGAATGTTTTTTCTCTAATTCCAGACTGCGTTGGGAAAATTATCCCAAACCCTCCAGAGTCAGAATTTGAACTCCGCTCCACCAGGGGGCGCTGGAACCGCTTTCGCGGGCTCTGTCCGGGGAGGCGCCGCTCTGGGCCGCAGCCCGCGCCGCAGCCTCGTTTCCGCCGGCGCCGAGCATCCGGAGGAAGGGCCTGGTCGCGTGGGTGCTGCCGGCAGTCGACCCACGCCATCTCCCGGAATCCTCAGACATCCACGCCGTCCCGCAGTGTCGGCCCTCTCTCCGCCGCTGTCCCGAGCCGCTGGTCGCGGCACCCAGGTGAGTCCACTGCGGAGAGCGATGGGCGCGTGGTCTGCGCCTTCCAATGTCGGGAAACTGAGGCCGGAGGTCAGCTCCGAGGCTGGGCCCGGCTCCCACTTCGGTGCCCGTTTCTTCCGCCGGGTGTGGATCTCTCCGGGTTCGTGCCCTGGGGAAAAGGGCGTCAGGGCGGCCGCGCCCTCTGCCCACGCTGCCTCGGAGCCGGCCGGGCGTCCGATCCCCGTCCTCACCCGCCCGGGGGGGGGGGAGGCCTGTGCCCGCTGACGGCCAGAAACGGGGCCGGAGCCGCGTGTGACCCCGGGCCTGGGGGGCGACAAAGCCCCAGGTTTCCTCTGCCCCGGCATTTAACCTCCCCGAGCCACTCGTCTGTTGCCTACACGGTGTACTAGTGACCGTAATTCTTTCCCTTTAATAGCCCTAAGGGAAGTGTTGGACCTCCATTGACCGACCCGTGGGCTGAGCATTCAATTCAGGGATGCTCCCAGGGCCCCGGAGCCTGGAGTCCTCCCGCTGCTCTGCACGAAAGCCTTCCCCTTGCTCTTCCCGGCCCAGGCCGCGGGACTCCGGCTCTCGGAGGCAGATGACAGCTCTCCCTCGGACGGCCTTTGGGGCTCTGCACCAGCCAGCGCCCCGTCTCTCCAGGGCCCCGATGACACTGCCTGATGCGCCCGCACTGTGGCCGGAGGGTGAGCCCCCCCGGGTAAGTGCTGCTGCCCCTGAGCCCCTTGAACCCCGGGCTTGTTGCCTTCCGGCCCCACCGCCGAGGGGGGGAGGGTCCTGGAGTTCACCTGGGCGCCGGGAACTGTCGTGCAAAGCACTTGTGCCCAAGGGGCCTGGTGGAGTAGATGGGGCTGGGTTTGGGGGTTCAGATCCTGACTCAGCCCCTCCTTCCCTGTGAAACTTGGGTTAAGTTTCTTACTTCTTTTTTTTTTTTAATCTTATTGATTTCAGAGAGGAAAGGGGAGAGAGACATCAATGATAATTGGCTGCCTCCTGCACACTCCCCACTGAGGATGGAGCCTGCCCCGTGGGCGTGGGTGTGACCCGGATTTGAGTAACCGATGTTCAGTCACTGAGCCAAGCCTGTCGGGTCCTGTGGACCCTTCTGATGAGGGGAGATGGACTCTACATGGAGTGATGATGGTGCTCAGGGTCCTGGGCTGGGCTGCTTACATGGGCTCCTCGTTCTGGCTCTCACTCCGCCTTTCCTGCCCCTGCATTCGAAAGTGATGGTGGGCTGCCCGTGCCCTGGTCATTGATAGTGCAGGGAGAGCAGCTGCTGGAAGCGTTTCCCCGTGTTTGGAGGGTGCACCCCATCCCTTGCAAACCCTGGAGCTTTCACACACCACCACCCTCCCGCCACCTTTAGAGGCCGCCAGGCCCCTGGTGTCTGGTTTGTTGAGTCTGTGAGGCCTTAACAGAGGACAATGAGAGGGGGTGCTGCCTCGGGCGATGCCTGGGTTGCTTGTGGCCGTAGCTGTGGTCTTCTGGCTCTGGTCTGCAGTTTCGCCAGCTCTGTGTCCTTTCCTCTGCCTGAGTTGGAAGTGAGTAAGGGTGCCCGTGTCCTGTAGTGCAGGCAAAGGGAAAGTTGTCAGGGTTTCCTCATACTCAGAGGACCCACTCTTGCCCCTTCCTGAGGGGACAGTCTTAGGTGAGTGGCAGTGACGGAGCATGAAGTAGACTGAGGTTCAAGGGAGACAGGCTGTCATTGCATTCGTATCCATATCCTAACACTTGGATTCCCCAAGTGACTTTCTGTTGAGCACGACGGTTTTCTGGACATATAAGCAGTGCCGAGTGGCCTATCACATGCTGGCTTCCTTCCCCTGCAGGAGTGTCCTGTGACCGCTGTCCCATGAATGAGAAATGTCCTCAGGGAGATCCTGGATTAGGAGATCCCAGGTAAGTATGTTCTGTCTGGTTCTCTAGAGCTCAAGTTCTGTGCAGGCTAATAGGCCAGAGGTGTGGGGCGAGGAGAGCACAGTGAAGGCTGCTCCCCAGTGTTCCCAGGTTTGACCCCTGGGGCCAGCAGGCACAGGTCCCGGCCCTCTTCTGAGAGCCGCTGGTGAAGGCTCCGGTGATGTTGAGAGGAAACAGTGTGTTGGAATGGACGGAGGGCTGCGTTTTAGAGCCAAGCCTGGGTTTATGTCGTGACCAGCGGTGCGCTCTGTGAGCCTGAGTGGGAATGCTGTCATATGTTCCGTGTTGGTGCCAACTCATGCCCAGTCTTTCGGAACTCAAGGATTCTCAGTATACCTACTGTTAGTCTTCCCTTCAACTCTCAGCTCTTGGCAGGGACTTGGTAAGTAATCTCTGAAAATGAGATGTGGCTTCTGTAATCTTCGGTTGTAATCTGGTCATTGACCTGTGTGCTGGCCCGGTCTCACTTCAGCCATTTCTCAGGCTGCTGGCAGTGGCCTCCCTTCTGGCCTCGCTCACTGCCCTTTTCTGCCCCTGCATTCGAAAGTGATCGTGGGCTGCCTGTGCCCTGGTCATTGATAGTGCAGGGAGAGGAACTGCGAAAGCTTTTCCCCGTGTTTGGAGGGTCCACCCATGTCCCTTCCAAACCCTGACGCTTTCGGACATGTCTTCCCACCAGTTTGTGTTACTTCCTGGTACCTGGTGCCTCCCCATCACATGCACCCCTTCCCACATCCTCAGACCCACCTCTTCGCGCTAATCACGCCTGGAAAGTGTTGGCTTGTTTATCGTGTCCCCATGCTGCGATCTTGAGGGCAGAGCCTCAGTCTTGTTTTGCATTGTGCTCAGGGGCTGACATACAGCACCTGGACAGAAACAAAGCAAAATAACAAAATGAGGCTCATCCCTTTGTGGGCGGTTAGGGGAACAAAACCGTTGAAAAGTGCCCTGGACTGAGACATTCCCTCCCCCGTCCGCCCACCCACTGGAAAAGTGTTCTCTCTCTATTGAAAGATAGACTTCTTGTGGTCTACCTTTCGTCTTGCCATGGACAGAGCCCATGGCCCATCAGGGGTGGTTTTCCCTCTTCCCTTAGATGACAGGGAAGGGACTTGAGCAGTAATAGAGCTGGGCCAAGCACAATAGAGTTGAGGATATATATGTAAGCAGCTCTTAAACTAGATGGTAGACATGGGGCCTTCCCCTACCCAGTACCCTTCCAGTTCCTGCTAGTCACTGCCAGTCAGCCATGGCACCCTCCCTAAAACTTGGGCTCGGCATCCTTTCAACATAGACTTTTAGCAACAAATCGATCACAGTTGGCACACAGGATAACACGGATGTTACTCCTGATCACAGACGATCTGCAGACCCCTTCCTAGAGTTAAGTTGTTCTTGTTCCTGGGACGGCAGTGTGGCCGTTCGGGTACTCATAGTAACAGCCCATATTTGTGGGTGCTCTAATCTGCCAGCTACTGTGCGTGTTCTCTGTGCCCCCGGGGCCTGCTACGAGTGCCCATTCATGGCTTGTCTCTTGCAGGTGGGTCTGCGGGTGCAGGGGTGCCATGGGAGATGGCAGTCATCTTCATGTCAGTCTCCTTATCAGCCGGGTGCTAGACCATGGGGTCCTGAGGTAAGTTTTTTAGACCATTTTCTGGAATTTTGTTACTTTACATCTGTAAAGTCACATGCATATTCCCTGGGACTTGGGTGAAAATGTGAGGGGGAGGGAGGTAAAGGGGGCATCCGTGAGTTCACAGCTGTGTTTCTGCTCTGGGAAGTCCTTCACACGCCTACAGGAGAGGGGCCTCTAGGAACCTGCTTGGGTCAGGGGCTCCCTGGGGCATCGCCCTTCCGAGTGCTGGCGTGTCAGCAGGCTGCTGTGACGGAAAGCATGTGGGTTTAGACACCAGAGACTCTGGTCCCACCTCTGAACCTGTCCAGCGGTGACCTAGTCTCCTCTCTACTTCTTCATCTGAAAAATCAAAGCTGGGGTAGCAGAGAAGGTTTCTAACTTTTTTACATGGTGGTGTCATGACCACATGATCCTGATCTTTCCCAACCCAAAAGCACTTCTAATTTTTTATGCTGGTAATGTCTAGGTTCCGGCAGAGATTTCAGGGGGTCTTTGCAGGACACAGCAGAAGCTGTTGGGGTTCTGCTCGGCTGGGCCGCTTGCCTGTCTCAGCCATGCCCCTGGCACCAGCCTCCTGCCCTAACCGTCCTTTTCTGCTCCTGCATTCGAAAATGATCGTGGGCGCTGTGCCCTGGCCATTGATAGTGCGGGAGAGGATTGCTGAAAGGAGTTTCCCCGTGTTTGAAGGGCCCAGCTGTCCCCTCCAAACCCTGGAACTTCCACACACTAGCTGTTTCCTCCTGCCATTCTCTCCTTCGCTGGCCCCATGTGATATAGTGACTGGGCGACCCCCTGACTTGTGGGCTTCACTCTGTCTTTTCAAGTTAAGGATCCACTTCTCAGAAACCAGTCCATGTGTTTACATATGTACCTCACAGTGGAGTAAATTCAGATAGTGCTGAAGGGCATGCATAATTCATGGGTTCTGCTTTATAAATTTATAGGAGTGTAGGATAATCCATAATAATACGTTATTCAAGACAGCCAGTGGTGTTTGGGTGTTTTTGCTCCTTGACTCTTGAGCACAACTATATTGCTTCTCCAGGAGCCGTCGGTAATATCAAATTAATGGAGGGGAAAAAAGTTGGGGGCCAAGTGTAGTGGCAAAGAGGGGTTCTATTAATTCTGAGTCAGTTTGTATTGTCACAGTCTACCAGAAAATTGAGGCGTTTTCTTGTCAGTCACGGAGGAGAGTCGAGCACATTGACTATTACTCTCCTTTACTGATATTTAACGTGTGCTTTGTGGTTTCTCTTGAAAAGGATGACCCTGGGTTTTACTAGAGAAGACATTTCCGGCCTGTGGATCTTTGGAGTCTGTATTTGTGGACTCGAACTGTGGCTTGCTTTCTGGTTCATGTTGGAATGGTGTGTTGCTGACGGGACACCCAGACATGGAGTCCGCCATTCTTCTGCCTCTTGTCCGTGCAGCTGTGTTCTGTAGGAGGCAGGACCCTGTGGCTGCCGTCTCTCTGTAGACTCGGAAGATGCAGCATGGTGCCCCTGAAAGGCATGTCCTCGCTGAGGTGAGTTGGAGGTGAGGTCAAGGTATTCTTCTCATTGGTCCCCACTTTTGGTCTGAGGACTCCTGTCTGGTTCCCAGGTGCTCTTCCGTTGACATTCATGTCTCTCGTCTCTGAGGATGGGATGCAGTTTGCCATGTCTTTTGCCCTATGTCTCTCATGATGCTGTGAAGGTAGTGGGAATAATACATGTGAGCCACCTGGTACAGGCAGCCATCTGATAAACGTGAGATTTCCCAACCTGCCCTCTGCCCTTTTGCTTGTCCTGTCGCACAGCCTGGTTACCAGGCCTGGGGCTCCTCAGTCATGTTGGAGGATTTATGGACAGTGGTGACCATTTTGAAAAGACAGTTTATCACCACCCCCACCCCCACCTGGTAATTCATGCCTCTGAGTGTAGCAACCTGTGGATTGAGTTGGGGCTCGCTTATGTAATGTGTTCAGGCTTTGATGCTGTTTTCTCATTTAGCTTTCAGTGGGTCTGGCAGTCTTTTTTTTTTTAATGTTTTTATTGGTTTTTATTGATTTGAGAGAGAAACCTCCATCGGTTGCCACACACACTGGACTGGCGACCTTTCAGTGCATGGGACGATGCTCACCCAATTGGGCTACACTGGCCAGGGCAGGGCCCGGCAGTCTTTTTTTTTTTTTTTTTTTTTTTTTAATATATTTTATTGATTTTTTACAGAGAGGAAAGGAGAGGGATAGAGAGTTAGAAACATCGATGAGAGAGAAACATCGATCAGCTGCCTCTTGCACACCCCCTACTGGGGATGTGCCCGCAACCAAGGTACATGCCCTTGACCGGAATCGAACCTGGGACCTTTCAGTCCACAGGCCGACGCTCTAGCCACTGAGCCAAACCAGTTAGGGCATGGCAGTCTTGATCTTCAAAGATCTGGGCACCTAACAAGTCTTGCTGGAGGCTTATCTTTTATTTGCCTTTTTTGGCTGGGTCATACAAAGTGGGTCTTTGTAGAATAGGATGACTCCTGCTGGGCCTGTGACAGGCTAGGCAGATAAATAGTGACAAAACGATGTGAGAGCCGCTGAAGATGATGGTCCATTCCCTTGGTCAGGATGCAGTGGGACCTGTGTCAAAGCCCCTGACAGTGAGGGCTGAGCTGTCTCTCCTCTTGAGGGGTACTTTTATCTGGGGCAGTTGTCCTGATCATGAACCACTTGAGAGAAAACCATTTCCTATAAAAAGTGGGCTTTTAAGTGGTTTCCTTTATTGCCCTTTCCATTCAGGTGATACCTCGTTTGGTGTGCATAAACTGGGAGCTTGGTGATGTCGCTTGGGGAGAAGAGGCCACTGGAGACTAAATGCTTGTATGCTTCCTGTCCTAGGCCAGCCTTAGATCAGAGACTGTTGAAGAAAGTCCCAAGGCCATGAATCAGTGACCCTCAGGATGATTTGGGAGCTGTGTTTCCTGATATTTCTCACCAAAGTGAGTTAATGCCAGGGGCTGGGAACCGATAGCTGGAGGATAAGCTGTTTTGTGTTTATGCAGATGCGAGCTCCAAACCACTGGACTCACCTTTCCTTTCTTTTAGATTCTCTTGGTGGTGTCTGTGGAGACCAGAGGGGCAGAGAATTGAGAGGGAGGTCCCCACATGAAGCCTCACCACAGCTCTCCCCCCTGCCCGCTCAGAGCATCATGAGCAACTTCACTCTGCACAAGAGATCAGAGGGAAGCTTGGGGTCCACTTCAACCAGCTCTGCGTCTTGACAGCAGCACCCTTAGAGGGCCAGCCCTGTGTCCCTCGGCCATGCCCAGAATGACTTTAGTAACCAAGAATTTTCTCTTGAATTTGTAGCTGCTCATCACTTTCCTCCACCACCCATTTAATAAACCTTACCAACGTGCTTTGTCTGCCTTTTAAATCAGCATCAAGCCTTGTGCCAGCAAGACTGGGCCTGAAGAAAGTGGGTCACGGGCCAGATCTCGTTTTCAGTCCTGGAGTGTTCAACATGGGTTGTTGTTTAAAGTGTTCAATTCGGACTAGGAGGTGAACAAAGGATGGTAGTTGGTTCAGATTTAGGACCCATGACAGTTGAGGTGTTGAGGAGCAGTCAGGCCAAGGCTTTGGAAGGGTGGCTGGTGACAGAGGAGACTAGAGAGACAGATGCTGATGTCAGAGAAAGTGGGGTGTCCTGGAGTTCTGGGGGTTGGCTCAAAAAGCTGCCTGCTGTGTGACCAACTGTCCAAGTTTGCCTGGGATTGAGGGGTTTCCCAGAACGAGGAACTTGAATTGCTAAAACCAGGTAAGTCCCAGGCAAACTGGGACGAGTTGGTCGACTTATCTGGGGTGTAAAATACAGGAGGTAAACTTGAGAGGACAGGTCACTGTGTGAAGGTGGGAGCAGGGTGAATGGAGCAGCTGCTGTTGAACCCTGGTGTCCTCGGGGTCAGGCTTTTTGGAGATCTTGGTTTAAAATCAAAAACTGCCACAATGAGGATGTGCATGCATGAATTTTTTAATCCCATTTTACAGATAGAGCGGTCTGTACATGAGGATGTCCCAAAGGCCATGATGTCCCCTTTCTGCATTTGAAATAGAAACATTGGCTGGGCTGAGCAGAATTCAGGCTGTCTAGCCTGCCCGAGTTTGGCACCTTGATGGCCTCTACTGCAGGGGCAGGCATTCTTCATGGCTGACCTGTTCCACTCTGCCCCCAAGCTGCTGTTTCTGCCTTCCCCTTCCCTTTAACGCCTACCCAAGGCCCTGGCTGGGCCTGTATTACTCAGTGGTTAGATATAGGCCCACGCAACAAAAGGTTGGTCTGATTCCCAGTCAAGGGCATATATCTGGGTTGCAGGTTCTATCCCTGGCCCTGTTCCAGTCACATGTGGGAGGCAACCAATCGATGTGTCTCTCTCGCATTGGTGTTTCTACTCTACCTACCCCCCTCCACTCTAAAAATAATGGAAAAATCCTCAGGTGAGGATAACAAAAAAGACCTACCCAAGGACTATCCTTGGACCCATTTTAGTCACTGGTTGTAGCTGCCTGAAAAGATGCCAAGAAAAGGAATCTGGGTCCACTTAAAAGTTGCGACTGGTAATGTCTGCTGCTGTGGGGACACCAGGCACGTCCTGTCAGGTACCAGGTCATTTTCCTGCTTCTGTGGGAAGCAGGAGCCACCCCTGGTCCTCAGGGCCTGAGGAAATCAGGAGAGCATTACAACCAAGGGGACCCAGGAACCAGGCGGAATGTCGAGGAGGTATGGTCACCGCCTGGGAGCTGCAGGGTACCAGAGGCTGGTGCAGCAGCTGGTGGGAGGTTCCAGAGCAGAGTCAAGAGCCAGGAGTATGGAGAGATGGACAGATTGAAAGTTCATTTTAAAAAGGCAATTAATGAGCCAGACACGATGTTAGAAATGGTGTGATGGTGAATAAAGACAGTTTGTGCCTTCAAGGGACTCACTGATAAGTATATTGAGAATGTTTGTCATGTCGCTCAGTTCTGTATACATGGTCTTTGTTTCAGGTAGAACTCCTTTCAACACTTCTTATAATGTAGGTCTTGTAAATTCCCTCACCTTTTGTTTGTCCCATCTCAATAAATACACACCAAGGAAGTAGCAAAAACAAGGCTTTGAGCTCTCTGTGTCTGACACTTGCTCCCTTAACCATGACATCAGATGAAATGTACAACTAAGGTGTTCTGCATGTTTAACCTTGAGTAGGATGCTTTGGGCTGCGTGGTGACTGGTCACAGCTCATGCTTTTTCTTCACCAAGGCTTATTTTAGCACCAGACAGGTAAGGAGATGGGGTCAGCTCCCCACAGTAAAGCTGAGGACAGCTGCAAAGAACATGTAGGGACATGGGGAGGAGGAGGAGGAGGATGAAGCTGGAGAAGGTGCCCCATGGTCAGGCAGGCTTCCTGGTGATTAGTGTCCATGGGGACAGGGACACTCATGGCAGAGGAAACGGAATGGTCACAGCCACTGGGGCTCCACAGGGCAGGCAGGGCCAGTCGCGCTGTGGTGTGTCCACTCCTCCAGCCACAGGAGCTCCTCAGTCTTCAGTCTAGTCAATGTTGGCCCCTACGAACAAGAAGTTCTGCAGAGAAGACAGAAGGGCAGACAAGAAAGGCCGTTATCTGAGTTGCATAGGATCTTCCTAGAAGGGAAACTTTCTTAGGGAGAGGCAAGTTATTGAATAAAAACCCAGTTAGTGCAGAAACCAAGACCTTAGGCTTTTATAAAAGGAGGTCTTTATAAAATTGTCCTTTCCCTAGCTGGTTTGGCTCAGTGCATAGAGCATCAGCCTGTGGACTGAAGGGTCCCGGGTTCGATTCCGGTCAAGGGCACATGCCCAGGTTGCAGGCTCAAGTCCCAGTGTGGGGCATGCAGGAGGCAGCCGATCAATGATTTTCTCTCATCGGTGTTTCTATCCCTCTCCATCTCTGAAATCAATAAAAATATATACTACCTAATAAAAGGGAAGTATGCAAATAACCATCACTCCGCTATGCCCACGATTGGGCTGGCAGGAGGAGCAGGGGGCAGGGACTCATGAGTCCCCGCCCCCATTCCTCCCGCAGGCCCCAACAGCAGCGCTGCGGGAGGACCCATGGGGCCAGCAGAAGGTGCGGGGGGGGGGGGGGGGGGGGGGGCGGAACTCGGGGTGGCTGATTGCATGGCTGCCGGCACCAGTTTTCTGCCAGCACCAGTTTTCCTCTGGCCACCCGCCGATCGAGCGCCTCCCGATCGGAGTTCCTCTCGGGGTGGCCGATCGTGCTGGCGGGAGGCGCTCTGGTCGGCGGGTGGCCAGAGGAAAACTGGTGCTGGCAGCGAAAACTGGTGCTGGCAGCCAGGTGAAGGAAGGTCTATTGCACGAAACTTCGTGCAACGGGCTTCTAGTTTTAAAATAAAAATAAAACTTATCAGCTGTCCTTATCAGTTGTTGGCCCCCAAGAAATTATTTGCATATCCTAAGCTTCTGGTTTCTGGAAGACATCCATAACCACTCTCCTCCAAAATGTTTTCTCCCAGGGAATAATGTATACTCGGGTGCTGCTGGAGTTTACTCCCCTCACATAATTTCTGAGAATGTAGTCCTGGATTACCTTAGAGTAAAAAATATGATCAATACGTTTTTTAAAAAAGTTTAAAAAGAACATGAACAGTGAAGACACTGCAAACTGGTACTTCTGGATTTATATCATAAATTGTACTATGATTGTCCATGTCCCCTGCCCTGATGGGTTCCTACCACTAGAAGGCATGGTCAGTTTTTCTCCAGGATCATCCCTTGCTGCTGTGGGTAGGAGGGCTGGTCAGTGGCCCAGTGGGGACTCTCACTCCACCAAGGACATTGAGGGCTTCTTCAGGTGGCCTGTCCTCAACCCCAAAGTATTGCATCTAATCTGATGCCTTTGCACATTCTGCCATACATGGCTAAGGACCTTGCACATTGTAGGTGTTCAATTAACGTTGGACCTGAAATATTGAGAACTGAGCTATTGTACTTGAAGCCCAGATTTCAGATCATCAAAACCTGCCATTTATACACCAAAATTCAAAACATTTTTTTCTATGAAAATTAGGTCTAGGATGTAAGTGGGAGTTAAGGACTCCCCCTAATATCCATCAACCCGAAAGCAGCCCTCCCAGGCGTTCTTAGAGCTCCCCACCAGGCCCCTCTTCTCACTGACCTTATGGATTTGGAGCTCCAAGCCGTTGAGGTAGGTGTCCCTGGGCAGAGGTAGTGGGAAGCCCTTCTCAAGCTTTGCTGGAAGATAAACAGCAGAGAGCGGGCTGGACAGAAAACACTGGGAGGTGGGAGGTGTGGAGACACAGACATTGCATTTGCAGCTGGCCAATGAGAATGGGCCACTGTAATGGAGACTATTGGATTCAGGGCTGTGTGTGTTTTTTCGGGGCAGGGTGTGGGGAATACACACAGGCAAACACTTGGGAAATCAGCCTCTAGGAGTCTACAGCCTCCTGGGCTTCTATCCCTTCAAGAGCCTTTCCTCAATCATCACCCAAAGTGGCCAGGGCTGGGCCGTGCAGTTTCTATCCAGGGAGTCATCCCCAAGGACCACAGTCCTAACCTGGCTCAGGACCCACCGTGTTAACTCCAGGTATTCTCCATGTGCCACCTGGGATGCTTCCTCTTCTTGGGTCTAACTCCTTGTGCTTTGGACTCACTTAGCCCTCACCTCCTGGGGTGACCTCTAAGTCATGTTCAGTGCCTCCTCCTAGCTCCTGCAGCCCCAGTGCTTCCTCCTGTCGTGGCATTTATCAACTTACATGTAAGCCTTCCCAACAAAGTGTGACCTCTGAGGGACAGTACCCCAGCCAGCACAGAATACAGGCTCAATGTCTTAAATGAATGAACCATAAATGCTACCGAAAGGGTAGAATTCAACCTTCACACGTGGCAGTCAGTAGCAGCTATTCTTACCATTGAGAAAGGGAAATATGATGTAGGATGCATAGTAATTGAAGATGGATTCCAGCAACCTCACCTGGAACAGGAGGGGCCAGAGCAAAAGGATCAAATGAGGCATGAATAAAAATGAGTCCAATAAAAGAACAGCTGCCCCCACCTCTGGACACATCGACATGTCATTCCATTTACAAAATAGAGGTTGACTACAGATAAACACAGATAAACAGCTCCCTGTTCGCAGTCCCCCCAAACTCCAACTCTCTGAACTTCATTCTCCATAACTGCATGCAAGCTCATTTTAAGGCAAAATGACCGCAACTGTCATAGGGCTATCTACTTTGTGTGGATATTTTAAAATTTGGTGGCAGAAATAGTAATGTGTTTGATTATAGAGTGCTGCCCCAGATCCTGCTGGAATTGTTATATAATATGGTGCATGCGCCATATATTATCTCAAAAAGTCTCAATTTTGAAACCCATCAGGGATTGTGTACCTGGGCCACTATTATTACAATAATAAACATATGTTGAGAGCTTATGTGAGATATTTTGTCAAAGCGTCTTACTGAATTCATTGCCCCCATTTTATATTACAGCCCCCATTTGAGGTAGACACTATTATTCCCATTTTACAGTCAGGGAAACTGAGGCTTAGAAAGGGTGAGTGATTTGCTAAGGACACACAGCTAGCAAATGGCAGAGCTGATCTCCGAGCCTAGATCTATCTCCCTTCAAAGCTCATACTCTCAATGTCCCTGTCCTGTCCCCCTTGAGCCCTCAGGCAATGCCTCTCGGCTGGTTAACTTTCAGAGGTGGTGTCTCATTTCCAGCAAGACTGCAGTGCATCATCTTCTGGGACCTTGTCACTTCTTGAACCCCATGATGCCCTGCTTGGACAAGACTGTCAAGAAATACTGAAGAGAAAACAACTCACATTGAAGAAATCGATGTTGGAGTGTTTCAGCTCCAATTTCAGCTTACTGTGTGGAGAAGAGAGAAGCATGCTCACGCCAGGCCTTGGCTAATACTTTTTCACACTTATGCCGTGGGGTGAGCAGTCCCTGTGGGCAAGGGCATTTCAGGGCTGGGCACCCAACGGTTCCTCTGCAATTTAAGGCTTTAAGCATGCACTGTGATTTAAGAAGTGGCATTAAAAAAAAAAGTGTTATCTGAGCACTTTTGATAACTTGGAAGAAATTATGATGACATAAATATTAACTGGGGAAAGTGGAATATAAAAAACAATGCACTGTATGTTTCCAGTTATATATAAATGTATAAAAAAAGACTGGAAGGAAACATGAAACTATTAAGAGTAATAGTCTCTATGAGGCAAGATTATGGGTGATTTTTGTTTAAACTTTTTAAATTCTCTTAAATTTTTTTATCTTGCCATGAGCATGGATTATTTGTATAATATGGGAATAGACAATAAAAATGGAAAAGAGGCCCTGGCTGGTATGGCTCAGTTGGTTGGGCATTGTCCCGTGCACTGAAAGGTTGCCAGCTCGATTTTTGTAGGGCGCATACAGGAGGCAGCCAATCGATATTTTGCCCTCACATTGATATTTCTTTCTCCCCCTTTCTCTAGAATTCAATTATAAATATATATATATATATATATATATATATATATATATATATATATATATATATATTAAAAAAAGAAAAAAAAGAAAAGAGCGGCACCACAAATGGTAATGGCAGGCAGCTGGCAGCCACTGGAGTGAAGGAAGGCAGAGGGACTCAGCACCTGGATTGCTGTCACTATAAAAGCCGGACACCAATTTCCCCATTGCTCCCTTTGGCTGCTGACCTGGTTCCCTTGTTCAGGAATTCTAATTACCCTAGACAGATCTCTGCTTTCTGCTTATGAAGCAGAGTAATTTTAATAATTCCAGAGTAAATTATTGGGTGAGATCTTCTGCTCACTTTGCTGTCTCCTCAGACTAAGCTCTTGGCTGGCCTCCCTGATACTGCAGACACCCCAAGCCAGGTCTATGCATACACTCAAATTCAGGGACCTCTAAAAGCGCACCATTAACTTATTTCTCTTTTTAAAAAATGATATTTTTAATTGATTTCAGAGAGAGGGAAAAACATTGATGAGAGAAACATTGATTGGCTGCCTCCTGCATGCCCCCTACTGGGGATCAAGCCCTCAACCCGGGCATGTGCCCTGATGGGGAATCCAACCTGCCACCTACTTGTGCATGGAACACTCTACCAACTGAGCCACACTGGCTGGACTAGCTTTTCTTTTTAAAGACCTCTTAGGGAGATGTTCATTTGAATGGGGTTAGGGCATTCTATCAACCAACAGGCATCTAAACCTGAGACCAGGAATTTGTTCTTCTGATGAACCATTGCACCTGTACCTCAGCAGGGAGCAGCAGCCAGAGCAGCTAAGACATGGGGCACAGGTGAGAGCTCTGGACAGAGAGTACCACTAGGGCCAGTGCCAACTACTGCGGGGTGGTATAGTCTCTGCTGTCCAAAGCCTGAACTCCCTGATTAAATAAATACTTGCCTATTGATTGGGTACCTGGGCAATGGAGCAGTAAGCAGTGGCTTGGGGCACCTTTAATCCTCCATCCAAAATCTGCACTTTCTGGTGTGTAATATTGACAGTTTTTCTCAATCTTGTATGTAAAGTCCTTGCAAATACAGCTCCAAGCCCCACCCTCTCCAACTGGACTATTGTTTCTAAGTACTCTTTATGCAGAAGTTTCAGCTCCTTCACTGGTGCCTATGAGGGGAAGTGAGGAGCCCATAGTGACGGGGAACCTGAAGGTGACCTCTGGTCCCTGGCAGCTTTTCTCAGCTTCTGGCTTTTCCCCTGAGGCATTGCCAATGTGCATTTTTCAGAGGGGCCAGATGAGAGAATGAGACCGCCCCAGTGGAGACTCCTGTTCCCAAGGGGTAGCTCCAGCCCTATCAGTGAACCAGTCTCGATGCTCTGACCACCCATTCCACACCTGCTCACACCCACACCCATGGCCTCTTACCTTCCTGGGGTCAATGAGCCAAGGACCCTGCCGGAGCTCACACTGACGGTGGCGGAGATGTTAGTTCTCTAAAAGCAAAAGGACACCACCCAGATTCTCAGGCTATGTAGGCATTGTATTGGCTCCCAGTCCAGGAGACAAATCTCTGGAAATAGAAACCACGGCCAGATGTGGGACTTAGGAGGAAAAGGCAGCTACTCAAGGATTATGGACTGAGGATGCAGGATGTTGGTGGCTCCATAGCTAACTTTAAGAAAGGTGAGCTAAGATTTCTGAGGTTTCCATCTTTTAAAAAAAATTATTATTATTTTATTTGTTTATTTGAGGTGGGGAGAGATAGAAAGAGACATTCATTTGTGTGTGTTTTTGTGTTAATCCTCACCTGAGGACATGTGTCCATTGATTTTTTTGTAGAGAGTGGAAAGGAGGGGAGAAACATCGACTTGAGAAAAACACATCAACTGATTGTTTCTCGCGTGCAGCTGGGGGTTGAGCCTGCAACCAAGGTACATGCCCTTGGCTGGACTCAAACCTGGGACCCTTCGGTCCACAGGCTGATGCTCTATCTACTGAGCCAAACCGGCTAGGGCTGAGGTTTCCATCTTAATGTAAGCATCAAGAAGCGGGCAGAAAAAAAAAGAAGGGGGCGAATAAGCACTGTCTGGTGTGGCTCCATAGTTAGAGTGTTGCCCCTTGAACCTAAGGGTCTTGGGTTTGAATCCCGGTCAAGGGCATGTACCTAGATGGTGGGTTCGCTCACTGCCCCTGGTCAGTGCATGTGTGGGAAGCAACCAGTCGATGTGTGTGTGTGTCTCTCTTTCTCTCTCTCTCCCTAACTCTCTTTGAAAAGCTGTGGGGAAAAAATATCCTCAGGTGAGGATTAATACACACACACATACTCACAAAAAAGAGAGAAAAATAAGGAGGAATAAGCCCAAACTAGACTCAGAGTATTTGAATTGGGAGACTATCTGCCCCTATAAGCATGACTTTGGAGCAGACTATCAAGGGAAGTTCAGAGAATATCTGAGCACTTGTCAGATCCTGAGCCCTTGTCAGATATAAGATTTGCAAATGTTTTCTCTGATTCTGTGGGCTGTCTTTTCACTTTCTAGAATGGCGGTGTCCTTTGAAGTACAAGCTTTTAATTCTGATGAACTCCAATTTACCTATTTTTTTATTTTGTTGCTTGTGCTTTTGAGTTGATCTGAGAAGGCTCTGCCTAACCCAAGGTCATGAAAACTTGTTGCTATATTTTTTTTCTGAGAGTTTTATAGTTTCAGCTCTCACAGTTAGGTCTATGATCCTTTTGGAGTTAATTTTTGATTATAGTGGTCTGACTTCATTGTTTTGCATGTGGATGTACAGTTGCCCCAGCACCATTTCCTGCAAGTCTGTTCTTCCACATTTAATTGTGTTTGTTCCCTTGTTGAAAATCAATTGATTATAAATATGGGGAATTAATTCTGGATTCTTAATTCTATTCTATTGATATTTATATCTATCCTTGCACCAGTACCATACTATCTTGATTAATATAGCTTTATAGTACATTTTGAAATAGGAAAGTATGAGTTATGCAACTTTATTTTTCTTTTTCAAGATTGTTTTGGCTATTCTGGGTCCCTTGAATTTACATATGAATTTTGGAATCAGCTTGTTATCTGGCAAAAAAGCCAGCTGGGATTTTTTTGATAGGGGTTATGTTGAGTCTATAAATCAATAGCAAGCGTATTGCTATTATAAGAGTTCTTTAAATTTTATATCTTCTTTAAAAAGATAATTTGATAACTTTCATTTATAACAATTTAAATAGGGTTATGCTTTAAACAATCCTCTCTAATAAAATGGTAATATGCAAATTAATCATCACTCTGCTACATAAAGCCACGCCCACCAACCAAGCCACGCCCACCAACCAATCAGGGCGAGTATGCAAATTAACCCAAACCAAGATGGCTACAGCCACAGAGAGCAAGGTTTCCCAGGTAACAGAGGAAGCCAAGCTTTCCATAGCCGTTGCAGGCCTAAGCCTCCACTCAAGCTACAAAGTTTCAATTATAGAAGGTAAACAAATTCAAACAAATGGCGGCAGAATGGAGCTTGAGAGAGCAAGCCAAGGTTGCCGGCGGCAACAGGGGAAGCAAAGCTTTCCGCACACCCTGGCTGGGCTCACCCGCTTAAGGCTACAAAGTTTCAATTGTAGAAGGTGAATTAACTGCCACAGAAATGGCTGCCACCCCGGAGGGAACAGCAGGCTTGGCTCCGCTCCAGGCTACAAAGTTTCAATTGTAGAAGGAAAATAAATCCCAGATACCAGGGCCTCTGCTTGGGTTGCCAGGGGGTGTGGCCGGCCTGCAAACCACCACAGGCCCCTCACTCAGGCCGCCCCACACCCCAAGGGAACCCCCACCCTGATCCGGGACACCCTTCAGGGCAAACCAGCTGGCCCCCACCTGTGCACCAGGCCTCTATCTTATCTAATAAAAGAGTAATATACAGATTGATCATCACTGCAACACACAATATAGCTGCCCCCATGTGGTCAAAGATCCTGCCCCCATGTGGACACAAGATGGCCACTACAAGATGGCCAGCAGGAGAGGGCAGTTGGGAGGCACCCGGCCTGCAAGGGAGGGCAGTTGTGAGGGACCAGGCCTGCAAGGGAGGGCAGTTGAGAGGGACCAGGCTTGCAAGGGAGGGCAGTTGGAGGTGATCAACCCTGCAGGAGAGGGCAGTTAGGGGTGACCAGGCCGGCAAAGGAGGGCAGTTGGAGGTGATCAACCCTGCAGGAGAGGGCAGTTAGGGGTGACCAGGCTGGCAGAGGAGGGAAGTTGGGGGCAAACAGGCTGGCAGGGGAGCAGTTAAGCATCAACCAGGCTGGCAGCGGAGTGGTTACGGGGGTGATCAGGCTGGCAGGCAGAAGTGGTTAGGGGCAATCAGGAAGGCAGGCAGGCAAGCAGTTGGGAGCCAGCAGTTCTGGATTGTGAGAGGGATGTCCGACTGCCCGTTTAGGCCCGATCCTGGTGGGATCGGGCCTAAACGGGCAGTCGGACATCCCTCCAGGAGTCCCAGATTGGAGAGGGTACAGGCTGGGCTGAGGGACAACCCCCCACCGTGCACGAATTTCGTGCACTGGGCTTCTAGTTTTTTTATAACCAACAGCAGCGAGAAAGCTAAAATTTTCAACTCAGCTGCAGTGAATGACTTTTAAGGTTTCTTGAAACTCTGATAATATTAATTACTAGAGGCCCAGTGCACAAAATTCATGCACCCAGGTGGGGGGGTATCCCTCAGCCCGACCTGCGCCCTCTCGCAGTCCGGTACCCCTCGGGGGATGTCTGACTGCCGGCAGTCGGACATCCCTCTCGCAATCCGGGATCCCTCACTCCTTACCGCTCGGCTCGCTGCTCCTTAGCACTGCCGCAGAGGTGGGGGAGGCTCCCACCACCACCACTGCGCTTGCCAGCCATGAGCCCGGCTTCTGGCTGAGCAGCACTCCCCCTGTGGGAGTGCACTGACCACCAGGGGGCAGCTCCTGTGTTGAGTGTCTGCCCCCTGGTGATTAGTGCGCATCATAGAGACTGGTCATTCTGGTCGTTCCACCGTAACCGTCACTTAGGCTATTATATATATAGATATAGATGCCCTTGGGAAGCCTGGCCATTCAGATCAGAATTGCAAGGCCCACTTATACCTCCAGTGGAAATAAATAGCCTCCAGCATCTATCAGCTGTGCAGTCTCCTAGTCTTTCCGCTGAGGGAGGGGCTTACACCCATGGCAAACATAACCCTTTGCTGCCCCAGCCAGAATCAGACTTACCGCCCTGAGTTGGAAGAGTGGCTTGCGGTTAGAAGAGTTGGGCAGGAGGGCGAATGCCTGGATGTTCATCACTGGCATGAAGGTAACATTTCCAGGGGTGAACATCAAGAATGGAGCTGATTCAGGTGATATCTCAAGTTCTAGCTCTGTATTGGGGTACAACCTGGCCAGCTGTAGAAAGAGGGCAGAGACTCAAGGGAGGGCAGAACACAAATGGAGGGACTCTGGTTCAATCTCTAAGGGCCTGAAATCAGCAGTGGAAATATCACAGGATGGAGAAACTTGTATTTTCCAGAACTCCTTTTCAATAGATGGCTATTGTGGTTGGAAAGGGCACTCTGATAAAGAGTGTGAGGTGGGTGAGACACCCCAATGGGCATTTCCAATAAGAATAGATGGTTGCCTAGCTGTTGTGGCTCAGTAGTTGAGTGTCAACTTATGAACTAGGAGATCACGGTTCAATTCCTGGCCAGGGCACATGCCTGGGTCGTGAACTCGATCTCCAGTGTGGGGCATGCAGGAGGTAGCTGATCAATGATTCTCTCTTATCATTGATGTTTCTATCTCTCTCTCTCCCTCTCCCTTCCTCTCTGAAATCAATAAGCATATTTTATAAAAAAAAAAAAAGAATGGCTGGTCACTATATTTCCTTTTATGCTGGTCAACTTGTTTTAACTAGTGTGCAAGTTTGGGGCTGAGCTGAATTGCCTGGTTCAAGAGAGGGAAGGCTGCCGGAACCGGTTTGGCTCAATGGATAGAGCGTCGGTCTGCGGACTGAAAGGTCCCAGGTTCGATTCCGGTCAAGGGCATGTACATTGGCTGCGGGCACATCCCTGGTGGGGGATGTGCAGGAGGCAGCTGGTCGATGATTCTCTCTCATCGATGTTTCTAGCTCTCTATCCCTCTCCCTTCCTCTCTGTAGAAAATCAATAAAATATATTTTTTAAAAAAAGAGAGAGAGAGGGAAGGCTGAGTGCTCTTCTTCACTCTGTTCCTGCCTCCTTTCAGCTATGCTCTACATAAACATCAAGCAAATATCAATTATTAGCCTGCTCAACATGCCCCATTTGTGCCTTGGAAGGATTCTGTACATTGTAATGGTTGAGTGCTGTTGTCTCCCATTGATACAACTCAGTGGGGCAGGTACTATTGCTGTCCCTCTTTGACAAATGAGGAAACTAAGACCCAACAAGGGTGAGTTCCAAAGATAGAAAATAGCAGACTCAGGATTAAAACACCGGCAGTCTGAATCCAGATCCTCCATATTTATGCCATAAGGAATCAGAATGATGGGAATTTTATACAAAAGAAATGAACAATTTTTATCTTTACCCACTGTTCTAATAGGTAAGCTGTTTGGAGAAAGTCTATGCATAGCTCAAATACAAACTCCACTTTGGCCTAGGGTCAAGGGGCTTGCCTTGTCCTCTATGATGAGTAGGCAGCGGTCTTACCTGAGGAATCACGGCCCCTAGTGATTTGGTGTGCAAGTGAATTGGAAAGTCCAGAGGACTCTGCAGCAGAAGAAACAGGTAGTTGCTTACAAAGCAGGACATCATGGTGGTGAAAGGTGTGGCCTCGGAGGCCAGACAGCTTGGGTTCCACCATTCTTTAGCCGAGTGATTGCTGAGAAACGCGGTCAGGTTCTGTATCTGTAAAATGGGGATGATAATAATGACACTTGCTGTACAGGCTGTGCAAGGATTAAATGAGATAGTCTGTGGAGAAAGCATGAAGTGCAGTACCTGGAACATACTGAATAGTACTTAATAAATGTCTGTTATTGTTATTTATTATTTTTCAGGACGATCCCCTAAAAGGCCAATGAGGACTGCTCACCACCACAATCTGGATTTAGGGAGCTTCCAGATATAGCTC
Source organism: Cnephaeus nilssonii (assembly GCF_951640355.1). Lineage (NCBI taxonomy): Eukaryota > Metazoa > Chordata > Mammalia > Chiroptera > Vespertilionidae > Cnephaeus > Cnephaeus nilssonii. The sequence goes on along the minus strand of NC_137082.1, from coordinate 38,936,407 downwards.
CCCCCAAAATCTGTTTCTCACCATCTCTCACCTTTCTCTACCCACCTCGTCACTTGCTGATCTTTCAGCTTGTTATGGGGAACCCTGCCTACACCTGTTCTTAGCCAACCTTCCTTCATCTCTCCTCCCTGAAGATCCCCACTCTTTACCTGGGCAGCTCCTATGGCACTTATCACTGCATAGGCTCGGAGCTGTGCTGCTCAGAACTCCCTTCAAGGGGGTCAGCAGAGAGGCGGGCAGCTGGCTGCCACTGCCTCCCCTTCAGGCCCCACAGCATTCACACCTGAGGCACGCTCTCCCAGGCAGCTCGCAGCCCCTGCGGAGCATGGCTGGGGTGGTAGAGCTGGAGAATTTTGTCAGATCACTGCCAGGATTCGGAGTGGTAGTACAAGCAAGAGACCAACAGGAAAGGGCACTCCCGCACCCCCATTGTCCATTTTCCCCTGTGGCATGGCATCTTCGAGGGTCAGATGTGCCGATGCAGATGGGCTGGGGGATCATCTTAATGCCAGGGGATCCCTGAACCAAAGGGCCCTGCTGTTCTGTGGACTCAGGGGGAAGAGGTGGAGGAGACAGGGTGGGGGTGAAGTAGAAAAGTACTGAGACTGAAGAAAACCGTCTTGGAGACTGGGAAGGGGTCTCATCCGAGGCACATGAACAGAGTCTTGGCTGAGGTGTCCCCTCCTCCCCCATCCGTAAGGAGACCTCTGAACCGGAGGTGTCAAGACTAGGAATGCTGAAATGCCAGTCTTGGGTGGGAGTGGGGCGGGGCTTGAGCTCCTTCTAAGAGACTGACAAGCACTGGCCCTGCCCCAGGTCTGGCCTGGCCTGTGTAACCGGCTGTGGTCAGGTGTGAAAGAACACATGTAGGATTTTGGCCTAAAGCCGAATCCTCACACTCTGCCTGATGTGTGTGGTCCTCCTCCAATCAGCAAGCTGTGCTCTTGCACCCCCACCAGCTTGGCTGAGACTTCCCAGAGCTATGCAGTAGCATGTCCACCGGCTGCCTTCCCTCTCTGTTCACAGGTGTGAGTACCACATCGCATCGCAGTCTGAGGGCTCTCCCACCTCCTCCTCCTTCTCTCTTTGATCCTTCACAGGATCCCCAATAAGACTCTTATAAGTCTAATGCTATCTGGGCATCTGCTGCTCAGAGAACCTGTTCTGACACACCGGAGTCTGTCTTAGTTTTGTAAATTCCTGCCAATAATAGCTAACGTGTATTGTGCGCCAGACACAACCTCTTTACAATCACTCTTAGAACCCCTGGGGGTCCATGTGCACAGACAGGGAAACTGAGGCACAGCCTGGCTTGGCACTCATGTTGGGCAGGCTCCAAATTCCACATTCTTCCCCTAGCTTCCTAGGACATCCAGAGAGGGTCTATAGTCCCACTTGGTGCTCTCTCCTGGACCCCAGCCTCCTCCGTCCCCTACTCACGTCCTCATTTCAGATGGTGAAGTTCATGTGCCCAGCCTGGTGGTAAACCCGGCTGGCCGTGTTGAAGACATATGGGGAAACTGCAAAGTAGGCCATGCGGTCATGCTCCTGGGGCAGCCTGATGAGAGGAGCATCAAAGGGAACTGGGGAGCGCTGGCTTCGGCTAAAGAATTCACCCTGGAGACAGAAGGACATATCAGTCACCCAGGGTTCCTTCCAGAGAGGCTGTCAGGCAGAGACATCCAAAGCCTGGCCGGGGGAGGCCTCCTGTGCCTGGGAGGTGGCTGGGGTTGGGGGGGGGGGGGGGAGGTGCAGTTTCTCTCCAGAATGTGGGTTCAGGGGTCCTGAAAGATTCCCTCTGACCCCACAACATCTAGGTCCTGACAGCTGCCTGAAATCCCTCTTTTGGTGGGGAGGTACGTCCTGTGTTCACTCGGGCTCAGGACACAGGACAGGAGGCCCAGCGGTGGTGAAAAGCATGGACTCTGGAGCTTAACAGTATGGGTTTGAGTCCTGGTCTGCCACTTACTGGCTCTGCAACCTCAGGCAAGTCACTAACTGCCTGTGCCTCAACTCCGTCACCTGTAAAATGGGGATGAGGCTAAAAGTTTTTACTTCATGGAGCTAATATGAAACTTAAAGCAGTTAATATTGAACAGCATCTGGGACATAGTAAGAAGCACATACATGTTAGTTAAATAAATACAATTGGAGGGCGTGGCACTCCAGGGCCTGGCTCAACCCACGGGGGAGTTGTGGAAGAGACCAGTATGAAGAGGGGTGTCCTAGTTTCCTGTGGCTGCTGTAATAAATTACCTTAATCTTAGTGGCTTCCATCAGCACAGATTTATTCCCTTGCATTTCTGGAGGTCGAAAGCCTAAGCTCAAGAGGTTATGGCTGGGCTCCTTCTAGAGCAGTGGTTCTCAACCTTCCTAATGCCGCACCCTTTAATACAGTTCCTCATGCTGTGGTGACCCCCAACCATAAAATTATTTTCGTTGCTACTTCATAACTAATTTTGCTACTGTGAATGAATTGTAATGTAAATATCTGTGTTCTTGAGAACCGCTGCTGTAGAGCCTAAGACAATGGGAAAACACAGATATTTACATTACGATTCATTAACAGTAGCAAAATTACAGTTATGAAGTAGCAACGAAAATAATTTTATGGTTGGGGGTCACCACAACATGAGGAACTGTATTAAAGGGTCGCGGCATTAGAAAGGCTGAGAACCACTGTTCTAGAGGCTTCAAGGGCGAATCTGCTTCCTTGTCTTTTCTACCTTCCAGAGGCCACCTGCATCCCCTGGGCTGTGGTCCCTCCATCGCATCACCTCTTGCTTCACTCCAACTCTCACTTCCATTGTCACATTGCCTTCTGTCCTTATCTACTACCTCCCTTCCATAAGGATCCCAGTGATTACAACAGGCCAGGATAATCTTGTCATCAACACCCTTAATTTAATCACACCTACCCAATCCCTTCTGCCAGGTAAGGGAACTTTGTTTTTTTTTTTTAATGCTCACCCAAAGATATTTTTCCATTGATTTTAGAGAGAGTGGAAGAGAAAGACAGAGAGAAACATCAGTGTGAGAGAGACACATTGATTGGTTGCCTTCTGCATGTGCCCTGACCAGAGCCCAGGCCAGGGAGGAGCCTGCAACTGAGGTACGTGCCTTTGACCAGAATCGAACCTGGGACCCTTCGGTCTGCAGGCCAATGCTCTATCCACTGAGCCAAACTGGCTAGGGCTGTAAGGTAGCATTTACAGATTTCAAGGTATAGGACATGCCCATTGGCCCCCTCCAGCCTGCCCCCGCCCACACCCCAGGCCTTCATCATCCTATTGTCTGTGTCCATGGGTTATGCATATATGTATATATGGTCTTTGGTTGATTACCTTCCACCCACCCACCCTCCCCTGCCTTTCCTCCGAGATTCCGAACTCTGTTCCAGAACATGGACATTTTAGAGAGCCATTCTTTAGTCTACGATAGGCGTGGGCAGATAGTAATAACAATGCTACCCTATATATGTGCTAGGTGCCAGGCACTTGCTAAGCACTTTATACATATCTCACTTAATTCCTATGGCAACTTTATGGGGAAGACTATTATTATTCCAATTTAATAGAGAGTTTAATTCTTACACCACATAAGTGATAGAGCCAGGATTCAAGCTCAGCTCTCTCTGGACTCCAGACAGATTCACCACATTGGTTCAGAAACCTTGTTTTAGGTTTTGCTCTGCAGTTCTGAGTATCACATCTGCCCACTGTGGGCCCTGGTCAAGGATGTGGACTGACAGGCAGGTGTGCTGGAGAGGGAGAATAGGAGCTGACTCTGAGAGGTGCAGCTGATTTCCTGCCAGTTCTCAGCTCCAAGACCCTTTACCTAGAACCCCTTACCTTGAAGGGCGTGTCCAGGCCTTGAGAGGTCACCTGGGGAGCTCCTACTAAACTGTAGTCAATGCCAGCAACCTGGTCAATCATCAGGGTGACTATGGAATGGGAAAGAGGCAGCATTATGAACAGTGGCTAAACACAATTGTGCACATTCTATACTGGGAGCTCCTTTCACATGGACTGTAGTAGCCTTTGGTGAATGGAAATGGGCTGGGGCATATCCATGTCTCTTCAGTCACAGGGAGAGTACTTCATTCGTTCATTTATTGATTAATTCATTAATTTAGTATTTACTGAGCATAAGTTCAGAGGAGGAAATAATCAAATAGTCAAGGAAATAAATGTTCAATTGCTAGTATGTTAGATGTTAGGTAGAAGTCCATAGGATGATGCCAGCCATATAACAGGAGTTAAATTGGGGGTAAAGTGACTTGCATGGGGAGTCAGGGAAGACTTCCCAGAGGAGGTGTTGCTTTGGCTGAGATCTGAAGGAACAGCAGGTGTTGACTGGGTGAAGGGGGGTAAATGTGGAGGAAGGCATTGGCAGAGGGAATGATATGTGCAGAGATCTCCCAGTGTTATGGAGCACTGTATATTAGAGGGATGAATAGGGACCGGAGTGGCTGGCTGAGTTGGGGAGGGGAGCAAGGTAAAGCTGGAGACAGTGCTGTGGTGGTCTGGGCCAGACCATGCAAGGCCTTGTCCCCCACAGCTGGCCCATTATTCTGAGAGTCGGAGGAGTCTTTGATAGATTTCAAGAAGAGGGGGAGACCTGACCTGATGTGTGATTGTAAAAGGTACCTGTGTCAGCCAGAGGGTCAGGGCTAGGAGGGTCCCCAGCCCTGCACAGGGAGGTCAGAGCACCCCTGTTTTGTAAAAGCAAACACATGATTCTCCCACATATTCCTAATTTTCTGCCCACCTTGTGCTCCCAGCAGGTTTGTGAGTCACCACCTTTAGTCACCTTACTCCCCCACCTCTAGAGAACAGACCCCCCAAGAGGTGGTCATCCCATATCTAACTGTAAAATGGAGAGGTGCCTAATGGGGAAAATTCTCCCAGGGCTCTTGAGGGGGTGGTGGTTCCAGGGGTACTGGGTGCCATGGCATCTGATGGCACCCGAGAAGTGAGGGGACTCCTAACCTGGCAGAGTCCGGAGATAGGGCTCCAGGTGTGAGGCTGTTGATGTCCTGACGATTTTGCAGATCTGCCGAGAAAGTGGGTGAGAAAGTCAGGCAAGTCCTTTCTTCTCCCTCCTCCCGCCCCCTCCACCCTAGGAACTGTGTGTTATATCCCTACCTTGTAGGTAGATATGTGAGGGGAGGGAGAGAGTATGGTGAAAGGGAGAAGAGACCACTACCACCCTCAACACCTGGTCACTGTCCCACTCGGGCTGGCCTCGCAAACAGATGGGCCCAATTTAAGTTCCTAGAACCCAGTTACAAGTGGATGGTGGTCAAGTCAACACTGCCCTAGGGTCTACCACTCTCATGGTTTTCTGGCAGCTGAGTGGCAAGCAATGTAGTACATAAATGCTTATATTAGAGAGCAGAGGGACAAAGCAGAAGAGCTTCTAAATATAAGAGGAAGCTCTTGAATTAGAGGCTACACCACCCCATTTCCCAGCCCCTTTGCCTCCTTTTCCTACTGGGGTTTCTGTCATCAGTGAATCTGTCAAGGAGCATGGTGCCTGGTCTGTAGGCAGTACTAACTATGGCCACCAGAGGGCTTCAAAGTAAAGCCAACGGAGGGTCTGCTCCAGAATTGTATTCCTCAGTAGGCCAATTTACTCCTCTGTAAGCCATGAATTACAGCTTGGGAGATCTCAGAAGCCCTTAGTCTTGTGATTTCCTAATTCCAGCTATTCCTACTCCATCTCTGATGCTCCAGGATGTGTGTTGATTTGTCCAAATATACACAAAGGGTAAATGTAAGAGGTACCTCTTTGCCTCCAAGGCCAAGGCCTTTTCCAGAGGTGAGAAATACTGAGGGCCAACTCCAGTGCGGTTCTCAATATGATGCCTTTTTTTTTTGGAGTGGGTAGTCTTATTTAAGAAACATTTTCCTATCCTCAAGATGAGATAGATATCCTAGGTTTATCCTCTAAAAAGTTTTAGATTTGTTTTGGCATTTAAATCCTTAGACTAGTGGTCGGCAAACCGCTCTGTTGACTAATGAGTTTGCCGACCACTGCCTTAGACCATTGGGAATTGATTTTTTGTGTATGGTATGAGGCAGGGATCCAAAGCCACTTCTCCATATCTCTCTAATATTATCTACAACTAGATATCAAACACTGTCAGTTTCAAATGCCAATTTAGATATGTGATCATTCACTCTGGGGAAAGCCTTGAGGTTTGCCTTTACACCACAAATAAATAAGGTTTTTTAAAAGTAAATTCAAATGATAACCTACTTAAAAGACAAGACTGTTTCCAAATATCAAATATGCACCTGTCAATGATTTTTAATGGAAAAATCTACTTATCCTTTCTTTACCTCTTGTTTCAAGATATCTTTTAACTTGTTTTCAATTCTTTCATGGAAAAGGTTCAGGAGCCAGCTGAAGAAAAGAAGAAAGAGGGTCAGGATCCACTTTACGATGAACTGAGATTTCCAAGAAGAGGGCTACCCATAGATGCGACCTTCCCCATGTTATCCCAAGAAGATCACAGCCAGGTGAATTTAATCTGATATACTCCCACCTTTCAGACTGGCAAAAAGCTAAATCTTTGATAATATGCTGTGTTGACGGTGATGGGGGGAAACAGCCACTAACTAGCAAACCACGGCAAGAGCAATTTGTTAGTATATATTAAAAAGACAAAATGCACATACCATTTAAAAATTTACCCAATAACTTATTTGTCCAGATGCCAAATGATGTTATGCACAAGGTTATCCTTTGTAGCATTGTTTGTAGTAGCGAAAGACTGGAAGAAAACCCCTTACACTAAAAAGAGAAGTCTATCAATAGAGGTCTAATTATTACATTTTAGTGTCTTCATATGATGGAGTACTTTGAAAAGGAAGCTCTTATGTTCAGGTGTGGAAGAGCTTACAAAGACATAGTGAAGTAAGGCGAGCTAGGGATATAGCACTCTCTATAGCATGCTACCAAATGTGTTAACATGAAGTGGTAAACTATCTACATGTTCAGACATAGACTCTCAGGAACGAGACGTTAGACACTATATTGGTTGCCCTGGCTAAGAGAGTTGGTTGGTTTCATTCTGTACCCTTTGCACTTTTTGAATTTTGAACTATGCAAATGAACTCAGACGCATTTACATTTTTAAAGGTATGATAAGGAGAGTAAGACCCATTCTTTGTACCCTGCAAAGTCCATCACACAACTTATCTGGTCACTTAGCAATTAGTCATTCACTCGTTCCTTCATTCAGCAAACGTGCACTGAGCCCCTTCTACCTGCTCAGGTAGGTGTTGAGGGACATTGCTGAATAACCTCATGGTGCTCAGGCTGTGAGTCTAACCCACTTCAGGTAAAGCTGCCCACCGAAAGCCCCTCCCAACCACAGACACCACTCTGTGAGAATCATGGCCCCGAACAGAGCTTCTCACATTGTTCGCACCTGGGGGTGAGGGTGAGAGGTTGTGGGAAATAAGTGAACTGCGTTAGTGGAATTACTTCCAGTAAAAAATTTTCTCCCATAAAGTTTTCTTGATGGTTCGCTTGCTGATTGAAGGACTAGTGGTATGTATTAGAAATGTATATGCATTATAAGTTGATATGGTAACATCAGACACGTGTGTTTCCTGGGGTTCTGCAGGTAGCATCGTGGGGGTTGATGAACAGATTCATCTCTCAAGCCTTCTTGCTATCTGGCTTCTAGTTGTTTTGGTCAAAGGGAGACACAGGGAGGAAAGAGAGAAGAGTTGGGATGTTTATACCCAGGTCCCTCTGCCTGCTGTCCCAGAGCTCTTCTCCAAGGTTCCAGCTCTTTCCAGGCTCTGGAAACACCCTTCCCTCCCTCTCACCTTCAACCCTAGGAGGGTAATAGCTCCCTGCTGCTGCCAGTCTCAAGTGAATGTTCTCTTCATTAGATTCTTGTCAGCTAAGCCTTTGAGTTGCCCTCTGTTTCCTGCCAGGGTCTGAGTGATGCAGTGCAACCAAAACAGAGTGGGAGGCAGTCACCATCATTCATTCGATATTCACTGAGCATCTGCCCCAGGCACGTAGCTTTGAGATGCTGGATTTTTTAAGCAAATTCAAATGGTAACCTACTAAAGGCAGTCTTGCCAAGAGGTGAGCAAACTTTCTTAAAGGGCCAGATAGTAAATATTTTTGGCATTGCAAGCTGCATGGTCTCTGTGGCAACTACTCAACTCTGCTATCGTAGTGCTAAAGCATCCAGAACAAATGCAAACAAATGAGCGTGACTGTGTTCCAATGAAACTTCATCTACAAGCACAGGTGGCCTGCTGGATTGGGCCCACACACTTTAGTTCACTGACCTCTGATCTTTTGTTTTTTTAATCCTCACCCGAGGATATTTTTCCCATTGATCTTTAGAAAGAGAGATTGGAAGGGCTGGGGGGGGAGAGAGAAACATTGATGTGAGAGAAACACATCGACTGGTCGCCTCTCACATGTGCCCTGACAGGGACTGGGAATCGAACCCACGACCCTTCAGTCCGTGGGCTGATCCTCTAAACACTGAGCACACTAGCCAGGGCTGACCTCTGATTTTGATGAATCTTAAATCTTGCTCTTCTGGTCCATCAGGGACATCCTGTGGGCAAGCTGGATGCTGAGGCAGTTCTGACAACTTCCAGCAAGTGGATGGGGTGGCTTACCTTAGGTTTCCAGAAATGTGAATGCTGACGTGGCCAACGGAGTTGCTGCAGTGGGCCACAGAGGCAGTGGGTCGTCCAGACCCGTCCTTGCCCAAGTTCAGATAAATCGAGATGGAAACACCATCCACACTCAGATCAAAAGTACCCTGTAGGGTGCTGGTTGGGAGAAATGAGAACCAAATGGGGAATAATCAGTCGCCTCCAGAAAGAGGAGCCAGAAGAACGCAGACCCAGGCTTAGCTCTTAGCTCCCCATTAACCAGCTGCGCATCCTGCCTGAGCCCTGGTGACCTAAAAATCGAAAGGCCTTTCAAGGTGAGAGGCAACAAGCATTTATTTGAGGTCAATAACAATAGCTACTCAGGAAGCATTGATAAGGCAGAAAGAAGCCCAAGCAATGTTTCAATCAGGAGACAAAGGCAATGGGTATTTATGAGAAAGGGAAGGGGAACAATGATTCAATAGAAGGAAGGCATTTCTATTACTGAAGATATAACATAGTGATATTAATTCTAAATGCTGTTTTTAATTTTAACTCCAGGAGTCATCAGTTCAGTAGTCATATATCTACTGTCTTGTTATCTTTGCAAACAGTTCTTTGGGGCACAAGATTGTTTTAGGCTCGGTGCAAAGGTTATTTTTCCCTGCTTTAATATTCCAAAGGTTTGAGACATAAGACATGCAAGGCGTTCCTCTGGCATGGCAGATCCGGCTCTATTTTCAAGTGGCTCCATTTATATTATTTTGACAGCCGCTTCTTACCATTAACTAAGATAGCCAGTGTTTACTGAGTATTTGCTATGCTCCAGGCATACTGTAAATACCTTACATCTGCTATTTTATTTAATCCACAAATGCATCTGGGTTGGGTTATAATTAACCCTATTTTACAGATAATGAAACTGAGGCTTAGAGGTAATCAGATCTGGGCCCTTTATAGATTGGACGTTTAAGAATCCAGAAATGGAAGTCCAGAGTAGAACCCTTGCCCAGAGCTGAGAGACATTCTAACCCAAGTACTACTTACATGAAAGCCTTTTCCACCTTCCAGTTCCCTCTGATAGACACGTAGTTATTGGACAGGGAGACTCTGACACCCCTCCCTGGGAGTAGGCTCAGATCGGAGTTTCGGATTTGGAAGCTACGGATTCTCAGGCTGGGGAAGGAAGGCAGACTATTAAATCCAGAAAAACTAGGACCACATCAGTCCTCTGAATGAATCCCCAGAATCCTCTCCAGCCTCTCACACTCTCTTTCTGACTTATTGACTTAAACCACAGAGGACAACCAAACCATTGCACCCACATCCTACAGGTCTGCATGGGCTTTCCCTCCTCCAGGAAGATTTCCCTCAAGACCTTCCCTTTGTCTGTGACACCTGCCTCCAATAGCTGCTCCTCCCCTTTAACTTCTGTCATGCTCACTGGGCCCTCTCCACTGGGAGGACCTGTGAGCTGGCTTAGCATTATGTGCCCTGTCTCCAGGAGGCAGCTTCCTCTGTCTGCTCCCCACACTTCAAATAAGGGCTCACAATTTAGGTCTGAGATCACGCCCTGGTGATCTGTGGGCCAAACATAGGATCAATATGCTGCAGCTCTGCTTTTCCTGTGTTCTTAACAATTTGAATCAATTGCCAACATTTTAAAATGAGGACATTTCCTTGTAAACATATGAAGAAAAACAAAACTAAACTAAAATTCTAGTTTCTCTTGAAAAAGTCAAAAGCCCTGGCCAGTGCGGCTTCGTTGGAGCATTGTTCTGTGCACTGAAGGGTTGTGGTTTCAATTCCTGGTCAGGGCACATACCCGGGTTGTATATTCAATCCCTGGTTGAGGTGCCTGTGGGAGGCAATAGATAGATATTTCTCTCTCACATTGCTATTTCCCTCTGTCTTTCTCTCTCCCTCTGCCTCCCTTTCTCTTCCTCACCCTTCCTCTCTCTCAAATCAATTAAAGAAAAGAAAATATTAAAAGACAATGTTCTTATTTCCTTACAGCATCAATCAACTACAGTGCATAGCAGCTGCCCCCTTTAAATGGGGCAGATGCCCTCCAGACAAACATCGTACTTATAATTTGCCTATTTGCTCTCAGGTTCATTCTCTTTCTTTCTCTTGCTCTGACTAATAGTGGATGTGACTGAACTCTGAAAACTACATTTCCCAGGATCCTTTGCAACTGACTTCTAGTTAGGCTTGGCTTCAGACAAGCTCTTAACTCCTACTTTGAAGCCCTCGCTACTGTGCTCTGTTGATACCTTTCCTCTCTTTGTCTTGCCTGCTCTGGGTTTGTTAATAACTTTTTGTTGTTGCTAATTTCTGGATTGCTTCATCATTTCCTGTTTGGCTTTTCAGATCTTCTATTAAATTGCCTCCATTGAAGTTCCCTCTTTCCCGCTGATCCCCACTGCATATAGTCACTCTGCCTGGAATACTCATCTACATTACCCACTCCCCGGTGGCCACTGGAGTTTATGACTGTTGTCAGATCAATATTTAGGAGTTCCCTCATTGAACATTCATTGAGATCCTGCTCTGTCTTACCTGGCTGTAGGCACAGAGGCCACAGAGATTCAAAACTCAGTCCCTGCCCTCAAAAAGCTCATAGCTGGTGGCAGGTCTGGATGTGTTAACAGACCATAGTAACCTACTGTGGAAACCAGATGTAAGAGGTGGTTTAGGGATAGGGAAGGGGCATTGACCTCTAAATGGCGTGGCCTGGACAGTGTGTGTGTGTGTGTGTGTGTGTGTGTGTGTGTGTGTGCGTGCACACGCACACACATTTAAAATAGCTCTCCTTTGCCCACTGTGTTGTCTCCAGGAAGGATTCCAAGAGGAGCCTTTTCTATCAGTATCCTCAAGGGCTGACTCTGGACACTGAGGAGGCTGGGCAAGAAAAATCCATGCAACTAAAGAGTGGGTTAAAAAAGAGAAAGGAGCCCAGCCGTCATGGCTCAGTGGTTGCCTATGAACAAGGAGGTCACAGTTCAATTCCCAGTCATGGTACATGCCAGGGTTTTGGGCTTGGTCCCCATTCCGCTGCCTCCCCCCACCCCATGCAGGAAGCAGCCAATCAATGATTCTCTCTCATCATTGATGTTTCTGTCTCTCTTTCCTTCTCCCTTCCTCTCTGAGATCAATAAAAACATATTTTCAGAGAGAGAGAGAGAGAGAGAGAGAGAGAGAGAGAGAGAGAGAGAGAGAGAGGAGTGAGGACTCTAATACTGAATATGTGGAAGTTGGAGGGAGAATAAGGTCAGTTAAGTCTTTGGGGGAGAGAGATGAGGAATCAGAACTTGTTCACCAGGGACCAGGAGGCCCCCTACTTTATTCCTCACTGGGGAGATGTGTGGATGCTGTCCTCAGGAGATGGCATGCAAATAAAATGTGAATAGGTTCCAGAAAGACTCTAAGTCCTTGCTTACAGATGCCCACCAGGCTCTGGAGGGATGGATGGTATGTCTCAAGTAGGTTCCTAATCTGGGTAATCAGGAGAGTGCCAGGGATTCCTGGTAGAGGGGAAATCCAGGGCCAGTCCCTGCTGGGCTAGTGAAAGACTTCAAAGGGTTTCTCTCCCATCCCGACGATTCAGGAAACACATAGCACTTTCCAGAGGCCCAATAAGAGCTGTCTATGGTCCTTTTGCCTCTAGTCAAGTGCTGATCCCATGTTTATCTCCCTTCCCCTTGACCTTAGGCCCCCATTTTTCCTCCTCCATTGCCCCTGTGGTAAAGAATGAAGACCTCACCTTTTAAACTCGTAGCTCACACTTCCCATCCAACCGACTTTGAAGCTTCCTGATAAATCAGGCACATTGATGGTGGACAGTTCCTTCTTCAGGGTGGCCATTCCATATTGGCGGGCTGGGGGCAAATAGAGGGAGTTAGCTCCTTCAGTGGGAGGTACCAAGCATAACGGTTGAGTGGCCAGGTTTTGGAATCACAAAAGGACTGGGATTTAATGCAAGATTTGCCACTTACTGTTGGTATAATCCCAAGAAAGTCCCTTAAATTCCATAAACCTCAGTTTCCCCACATGTAAATGGTAATAATAATAATAATAATAATAATAATAATACCAACCTGAGCCTGAGAATTAAATTAGATCATTAACTCAAAGTGTCAGGTAAATGACAATCATTGCTATTTATTCATTCAACCAGATCGTGGAAGCAATGATGGAATACAATGGGACATTTGAGGAATCATTTCCCACAGTGTGGTCAAACCTTAGGGTTTTTCACCATTGCTTGGACCACATGTCAACAATGCAGATTCCTAGGCCCAACATCAGTCAATCTTGGTGAATCTCCAGAATTGTGTCTCAGCAATTCTAATGTGGGGGCTCCCCGGACCACCCAGGAAAAAATGCTGATCTAGTCCTACCCTTAACCTTTTATAATTCAAGATGAGGAAACTGAAGCCCAGAGGGTGACATACCCAAGGTTTCTAAGCCGGGCAGGGCACAACCTGAGATTTCAAAAATCCTGGTTACATCACTTTGATGAGCAACAGTGGGCACCAGAGGAATGATCAAACCCACTTACCATATTCCAGGCCTTTTCTGGTGATCCTGACCACAAACCCAGGATTAGAAGCTCCTTCTCCAAGCCTGGAGGCCTCTGCTAGCAGCAGTAGGGCCACTACCACATAGTACGGTCTGGTCATCGTCTTGTCCTCCGCTTCTTCCTGGGCAGAGGTTGGTCAGAGTCTCTTTGTAGGAGCCTCTCTTACTGAAGGTGACAGCAGAGGCTGAGGTGCTTTATAAACCCAGGGGCCAGATGAGGAACTGAGCCAGCTGGGAATGAGAGCAGGGAGGGGTCAAGGCTTTGGGACAGCCCAAATTTCAGCAACTTGAGATGGGGAGAGGTTGTGGTTTATCTTTGGCCTGAGAGTAGCAAAAATGGTGCTCTCATTTCCAGCTTCTTCCTCTTCCAAGTACTGCTGAGAGCCGAAGGAGCCTCCCCACCACACCTGGCTCTAGCTGACACCCTCCATTCATTCCTCATTAGCTACAGACTGAAACCTAAGCACCCAGCCTAGCAGTGAAGGCCACCACAACTTGGCTGCGATGCACCTCTCCAACCGGAACTTCCACTGCCCAGCCTGCTGAGCCTTCACCCTGGCTTTGCTGTTCTCTACTTATATCAAGCAAGGCCATCTCCATTCAGGCTGCAAATGCAACAAATGGATTCTGAAACTCTAGGCTCCAGAAACTTTTGATGTTCTCTTGCCTACATTGTTTTTCAGTCAACTTATTAAGGTACGAGAGGCCCAGTGCACAAAATTCATGTATGGGTAGGGTCCCTTGACCTGGCCGGCAATCAGGGCCAATCTGTGTGGCAATATGCGGGGTGATGGGGGGGCCCCCACTGGCACCTGCCTTGGCTGGCCTGGTGCCACCCACTTGCCGGCCCTGCCCCCAGCTGCCGCCACCAGTCACCTCCCTCTGTGGGGCAACTGGTGGGGCAATCAGGGGCCCCCACTGGCGCCCACTTTGGCTGGCCTGGGGCCTGCAGGCTGGGGGAAGCTCCTATGTTGAGCATCTGCCCCCTGGTGGTCAGTGTGCATCATAACGACCAGTCATTGTTGTTCTGCCATTTGGTCGATTTGCATATTAGGCTTTTATTATATAGGATAAGTTGCATTCAATAAAATGCACACATTTTAAGTGTACAGTTCAATGAGTCTTGACACATGTCTACACCCATGTAACCACATTATAATAAAGATTTTAAAAAATGTTACTATCCCAAGAAGTTCTCGCATGCCAATGTCCTTTTCCACCTCCTATTCCAGAAAACCACTGATACGTTTCTGTTACCATTTATATTTCCCACTCTAGAACTTCATACAAATGGAACCATCTAGTACATCTGCTCTTCTGACTGGCTTCTTCTTTGCAGCATTATGTTTTGAGACTAATCTTACCAGAAACATCAGATCTTAGTAGAAAAGTGAAACCGTAGTAGAGAAAAACTCCTAGCTGCAGCTTTCACTTCTTCTTTGGTCAAAACTTGAGGTCAGTTCAGGAAATTGGAAGCTCATGCCTCCGAACTCAGGAGCCCTGGGCTGAAAAATGTGTCTTTGAGCTATTTTTACAGCACAATGGGCCCTCCAGGCATCTTGAACATGTCTGATTTAATGTTCCATGAGAATGATATTCCTCCTGCCCTCCACCCAAGTGCTCTTCTCACACTGACAGGGAGCTCACTCCAATCTGTGAACACCCATGGGTGGCCTAGCCTTGGAATTTTTTTTCTCTTCCTAGTTGGGACCAATTGACTTCTCTCTTGGGTCAGCACAGATTTTAACCTGCGGCAACAGCGCTGTGCCTGTCACTGGTCCTTTACCCAAGCTCAATTCCATTTATTTGCTTCTTCTAGGACTGGGCTGATGCTCTAGCAGTTAGTGGTCGGCAAACTCATTAGTCAACAGAGACAAATAACAGTACAACGACTGAAATTTCTTTTGAGAGCCAAATTTTTTAAACTTAAACTTCTTCTAACGCCACTTCTTCAAAATAGACTCGCCCAGGCCGTGGTATTTTGTGGAAGAGCCACACTCAAGGGGCCAAAGAGCCGCATGTGCCTCGCGAGCCGCGGTTTGCCGACCACTGCTCTAACTTACCTGATGAAAAAATACCTTCACAGGCAATAACTGTTTGTGATAAAAATGGTACAAATGATACAAAAGGTGAAAAGAACTCTTCCTTCCACCCCTGTCCCCAGTCCTCCAGCTCCCTTCCCCAGAGGCTGTGTCCTTCTCATACTTCCAGAAGCACCTGGTGACCACAGAAGCACACGAGGAAACACAGGTTCTTACACTTGCTTTCTGCTCTTAACATTAGAACTTGGAGATGGTTTCCTGATAAAGAAAAAGAGTAGATGTAAGGGACATTTAGAAACTTTAGAGACTTAAGAGCTTGTCTGGATCCCAATACAAACCAACTAAGTAGGAGAAAACATTTATGAGACAATCAGGGAAATGCAAACACTGATTGGATATTCTGATGATATTCATGAATTCATATTAAATTTTCAGCTGTGATAATGGTATTGTGATTATGTAAACAATTCTTACTTTTTAGATATCTATACTGAATTACTTATGAATAAATGTCCAGGATCTTCTTTAAAATTATCCAGCGGAGGGGAGGGGAGTGGGCAGGGGTTCTATGAAATGAGAGTGGCCATAGTTAGTTGCTGAAGTTAGGTAATCTGTCCATGGGAGTTTATTATAAAAGGCTCTCTAATATTTCTTGAACATTTTTATGATAAAAAAGTTTTTCTTAAAGGTTTCCAGCTGTTCAATTTTTGGCTAATAGCTTGTATAAGTCAGTGTCTCAACAGGAAATGAAAGACACATTTAAGTTAGAACAATTAAAGGAGGGTTTATTTACAAAGGGTCTGTTTTCAAAGGCATGGGATAGTCATAGGGGAACCACAAGGAAAAGTGCAGGAACATGAAATTAGTGACAGCTGAACTGCTATATCCCCAGGCACAAAGGAGAAGGGAGGAAGCAGTTACTGGACTGGAAGAAGAGTTTTATAGAGGCCTCCTGTAGAGGATATTCCCATTCATCTTCCTCTCTCTCATCTCTTGTCAGACCCATTTTGAAGCCAGAGGGTAAGGAACCCCATTGGTGTTCAGTTGGTGTCTTTGTTGCCTTACTATTGGAAGAGCAAATGGAAAAGTAATGACTCACTCCTATCTCTTCCTTGTTGTTTTCTAAACTCATGGTAATCAGGTTTCACCCCTACCATTTCACCAAAGTTGTTCTCATTGAGGTTACCTACAAACTCCATCATCCCAAATTCAATGGTCAGTTCTTATTCATTTTGGCCAATCTCTTCACAGGCAATATCTCAGTAGCATTTGACATAGTTCCTTCCTCCTTGGAACAATACCTTTTCCTGGATTCCTTCCTCCTCATTTACCATTTCTTCTCAGGGTCCTTTGCTCACACTTTCTCCTTTTCCCAACTTTTAAATGTTGAAGAGTCCTGGGCTCAGCATTGGCCTTCCTCTCTTCTCTCACTTCCTAGGTGACCTCATCAAGTCTCTTGGTTTTAAATATCCTCTATATGTAAAACACCCCACAGCTCCTACCTCTCTCCTGGGCTCCAAACTCATAACATCAAATTTCTACCCAACATCTCCACTTGAATGTCTAGTAGTCATCTCAAATGGCTCCATCATACATCCATCCAGCAATTAAGCCAAATACTTAAGGGGGGAAAAAGACCCACTCCAATCCATTAGGAAGTCCTATCATGCTAGTGTCCAGACTCTGACCACTTCTCACCATCACCACTGCTTGTCCAAACTACCACTATATCTCTAACTTAGGCTATGGCAAGTAACTGCTTACCTAGTCTTCCTGGTTCCATTCCTGTTCCCCTACAAGCTTATTTGCCATAGTAGCTGGACAGTGTGGTTCAATTGGTTGGGTGTCATCCCATGCACCAAGAGGTCATTGGTTCAATTCCCAGTCAGTCAGGGCACATGCCCAGGTTTCAGGCTTGATCTCCAGTAGGAGGAGGCAACCGATTGATGTTTCTCTCTCACATTAATGTTTCTCTCTTTCTTCCTCTCCCTTAAAAAAAAAGAAAAGAAAAAAAATCAATGAAACATTATCTGCTTATGTCACTTCTTTGTTTAAAACACTCCAATGGCTCTTCATATTTCTTAGGTCAAAATCTAACCCCCACAAGGACTTATAGTGACTCAGGGAGAAAGGTTGGACTCTCTCCATTGTAAAGACAGGCTACCACAGTCCATTGGCTGAGAGGTGTCCCAATTTCCTTATTCCTTGCCTTTTATGTGTAAAGAAATGCTGAAGCTTATGGGAAAGAGACCTGTAGGCATGTTGAATTGAAAAAAATTGGCATTACTCTAAGGAGGGGTTGCAAGAGTTCTCACATATTCTTCCAATGAGAAAACTTAGATTAAAAAAAATGATTTTTAATAAAATTTAGTCCTTTGGGGTGGTTGCTTCCCTATTGTCTATATTTATAACATGTAACACAGTATTCCATAATCCCCAAATTTGTGTCTCTTTACTGGGCCAACAGTGCATCTGGTGTGCTATGAATTAATTTTTTAAAAAACAGATTCTGTATTTATCACATGAATAATGTAGTTATTTTCATGGTATTTTGTGTGAGTATTTCAATAGGGATTATTGTTAAATGTAAGTATTTATGTTTTTATAAATTTTGTAAATGAAATCTGTAAACCTATTTAGAGTTTCTTCATTTTAGCTGGGGGGAAATTTACGGAGTTATACAACCATCACCATTATCTAATCCCAGAACATTTTCATCATCCCAAAGAGAAATAAGCATAACTGTGCATAACCTAAAACAATTCTGAGCCTTTTTAACAAGTTCAGACCTTTTCCATTTCAGGGCTTGGGACTATTCATAAAGAAAGAAATTAAGAGAACTGGAAGATGGCTGCCGATGGGAAGGCAGACTGCAAGATAGTGCGTAAGTGAGAGAATGAAGGGAGAGTGTGTGGTCGCACGGGGAGTGTTTGTTTGTGAGTTAAAGGACAGCTATACTCCAGGGGACTGTGGGGGATTGCCGGATGGGGTTCCCCTGACCGGGCAGCCTCCACTGCTGCTGAGATTCCTCCTGGAGCTACCGGCTCTGATGCGGAGACTGCACCATCTTGAAGGGGAGAGTAGATGTTATTGGAAGCCTGAAAATCCCGGGAATTTACAACAACGGCACCCAGTGAACAGCTGTGAACCCGGGAACATGGGTACCCAAGCAGTGCGAGCACGCGGATTCGGAGGAGCTCTGAACCCTCTCATGGAAAGGAGAGAGAGAACTACATAACTAGACACCCAGAGAAGAGAGATCATGGGGAGGCAAAGAAACAGCCCGCATATGAAAGAAAAGCAGGCATCACCAGAAAAGGAAGTAAACAAAATGGAGGCAAGCAACCTGTCAGAGAAAGAATTCAGAGAAATGGCCATAAGGTGGATGAAAAGAATGGAAGACAAATTCAACAATATGTGTAAGAACCAAGAGGAAATGAAGAAGAACCAAGAACAAGTGAAAAATGACATCGCTGCTATAAATAACTCAATAGAAAGCATCAACAGTAGACTAGAAGAAGCAGAGGACCGCATCAGTGAGCTAGAAGACAAGGTAGAGAAAAATACCCAAGCAGAACAGCATCTAGAAAAAAAACATAAAAAACAGGAGGAGAGCCTAAGGGAACTTTGGGACAACATGAAACGAAACAAGATCCACATAACAGGGGTGCCAGAAGGAGATGAAACTGAGCAAGGAATAGAAAAGCTGTTTGAAGAAATAATGACAGAAAACTTCCCTGATATAGGGAAGAAAAAACTCACACAAATCCAAGAAGCTCACAGAGTCCCAAACAAAATGAACCCCAAAAGACTGATGCCAAGGCACATTATAATTAAGTTGGCAAACACCAATGACAAAGTAAGAATATTAAAAGTGGCCAGAGAGAGACAGAAAGTTACCTACAAAGGATCCCCCATCACACTAGCGACTGATTTCTCAACAGAAACACATCAGACCAGAAGAGAATGGAATGAAATATACAAAGTCATGCAAAGGAAGGGTCTGAATCCAAGAATACTGTACCCAGCAAGGCTATCAATCAAAATTGAGGGTGAAATCAGGAGCTTCACAGACAAAAAAAGGACTAAGGGAGTTTATTACCACCAAATAAACAATGCAAGAAATGCTAAAGGGTCTGCTGTAAAAAGAAGAAATAGAAAGCAAAGAAGGAACACAGGGGTAAAGAATAAAAATGGTGACAAACAAGTACCTATCCTATCTAATAAAAGAGTAATATGCAAATTAGCCATCATTCCGCTACACCCACCAGCCACGCCCACCAGCCAATCAGAGCGAGTATGCAAATTAACCCCAACCAAGATGGCTGCGGCCACAGAGAGCAGGAGGGAGGCTTGGGTTTCCCTGGCAATGGAGGAAGCCAAGCTTTCCGCACACCCTGGCTGGCGGAGGCCTCCACTCAAGGGTACAAAGTTTCAATTATAGAAGGTAAATAAATTTCAATAGAAATGGATGCAGCCACTGAGCTGGAAGAGCAGGAGGATAGGGTTGCCCCGGGCAATGGAGGAAGCCAAGCTTCTGCAGCCCTGGCCGGCTCAGGCCTTCACTCCAGGCTACAAAGTTTCAATTGTTGAAGGTAAATAAATTCCAGAAACCAGGGCCTCTGCTTGGGTTGCCGGGGCTGGGGGGGGGGGCATGCCTGGCCTGCAAACCACCACAGGCCCCTCGCCCAGGCTGCCCCATGTCCCAAGGGAACACCCACCCTGATCCGGGACACCCCTCAGGGCAAACCAGCTGGCCCCCACCCATGCACTAGGCCTCTATCCTATCTAATAAAAGAATAATATGCACCAGGCCTGCAAGGGAAGGCAATTGAGGGCAATCAACCCTGCAGGGGAGAGCACTTAGGGGTGACCAGGCCAGCAGAGGAGGGAAGTTGGGGCAAACAGGCTGGCAGGGGAGCAGTTAGACATCAATCAGGCAGGCAAGCAGTTGGGAGCCAGCAGTCCTGTGAGAGGGGTCCCAGATTGGAGAGGGTGCAGGCTGGGCTGAGGGACACCCCCACCCCCATGCACGAATTTCGTGCACTGGGTTTCTAGTCAATAATAATTTTAAATGTAAATGGATTAAATGCCCCAATCAAAAGACATAGGGTAACTGAGTGGATAAGAAAACATGACCCATATATCTGCTGTCTACAGGAAACCCACATCAGAAAAAAAGATGCACACAGACTGATGGTGAAGGGATGGAAAAAGGTCTTTCAGGTGAATGGAAATAAAAAAAAAAGCTGGGGTAGAAATACTTATATCTGACAAATTAAATCTCAAAGTGAAGGACATAACAAGAGATAAGGAAGGCCACTTCATAATACTAAAGGGAGCAATCCAACAAGAAGAAATAACTCTGGTAAACATATTCGCACCCAGTACAGGAGCACCCAAATACATAAAAAAAACTTCTGGGGGATATCAAGGGAGAGATTGACAGCGATACAATCATAGTAGGGGACCTTAATACCTCACTATCACCATTGGACAAATCCTCTAAACAAAAAATCAGCAAAGAAATATCAATCCTAAATGATTCACTAGATCAGATGGAATTAATTGACATCTTTAGAACATTTCACCCCAAAGCCACAGAATATACATTCTTCTCAAGTGCACATGGGTCATTTTCAAAGATATACCATATATTGGGTCACAGGCAAAGTCTCTTCAAATTCAAGAAGATAGAAATCATATCAAGCATCTTCTCAGATCACAATGGTATAAAACTGGAAATCAACTACAATAAAAACAATCCAAAAAAAAAATCAAACACTTGGAGACTAAATAGCATGCTAATAAACAATGACTTGGTTACCAGAGAGATCAAAGAAGAAATAAAAAACATCATGGCAACAAATGACAATGAAAACACAACAACCCAAAATCTATAGGACACAGCGAAAACAGTCTTGAGAGGGAAGTTCATAGCTCTACAAGCCTACTGCAAAAAACAAGAAACAATGGTAATAAATTACCTAACCCTACAACTCAAAGAGTTAGAAAGAGAGCAACAAGAAAAGCCCAGTGTAAGCAGAATGAAGGAAATACTAAAGATCAGTGAGGAGATAAACGACATAGAGACCAAAAAAAAAAAAAAAAAAAAACAATACAAAAGATCAACAAAACCAAGAGCTGGTTCTTCAAAAGGATAAATAAGATTGATGAACCTCTAGCCTGGCTCACCAAAAAGCAAAGAGAGAGGACCCAAATAAACAAAATCAGAAATGAAAGAGGAGAAATAACAACAGACCCCACAGAAGAAATACAAAGGATTGTTGAAAAAATACTATGTACGACTCTATTCCAACAAACTGGACAACCTGGAGGAAATGGACATATTCCTACAAAAATACAAACTTCCAAAACTCAATCAGGAAGAATCTAAACATCTCAATAGGCCAATAACTATGCAAGAAATTGAAGCAGTAATCAAAAATCTTCCAGAAAACAAAAGCCCAGGGCCAGACAGCTTCACATGGGAGTTTTACCAAACATTCAAGGAAGAACTAAAACCTATCCTCCTCAGACTATTCCAAAAAATTCAAGAGGAAGGAACACTTCCAAGCTCATTCTATGAAGCCAGCATCACCCTAATACCAAAACCAGATAAAGACAACACAATGAAAGAGAATTACAGGCCAATATCCCTCATGAACATAGATGCCCAAATCCTCAACAAAATTCTAGCAAATAGGATCCAGAAATACATCAAAAAGTCATACACTATGATCAAGTAGGATTTATCCCAGGGATGCAAGGATGGTACAATATCTGCAAATCAATAAATGTGATACGTCACATAAACAAATTGAGAGATAAAAACCACATAGTCATATCAATTGATGCAAAAAAGCATTTGACAAAACCCAACACCCATTTTTGATAAAAACTCTCAGCAAAGTGGGAATAGAAGGTTCATACCTCAACATAATAAAAGCCATATATGACAAACCCACAGCCAACATCATACTCAACTAAAACCATTTCCCTTAAGAATAGGAACAAGATAGGGATGCCCACTCTCACCACTCCTGTTCAACATAGTACTGGAAGTATTAGCATTGCGATTAGACAAGAAGAAGAAATAGAAGGCATCCAAATTGGAAAAGAAGAAGTAATACTGTCCTTATTCACAGATGACATGATATTGTACATAAAAAACCCTAAAGACTCCATCAAAAAACTATTAGACTTAATAAATGAATTCAGCAATGTAGCAGCATACAAAATTAATGCCAAGAAATCTATGGCATTTCTATACACTAATAGTGAACTTACAGAAAATCTATGGCATTTCTATACACCAATAGTGAACTTACAGAGAGAGAGACTAAAAAAGCAATCCCATTTACCATCGCACCAAAAAATTTAAGATACTTAGAATAAACTTAACTAAGGAGGTAAAAGACCTATATGCGGAAAACTAACAGACATTGAAAAAAGAGATAGAGGAAGACATAAACAGATGGAAGAACATACCATGTCCATGGATTGGTAGAATCAACATCATTAAAATGTCCATACTACCCAAAGCAATCTATAGATTCAATGTACTCCCCATTAAAATACCAACGGCATATTTCACAGACCTAGAAAGAACTCTCCAAAAATTCATCTGGAATAAAAAAAGACCCCCAATAGCCACAGCAATCCTGAGAAAGAAGAATAAAGTAGGTGGGATCTCAATACCAGATTTCAAGCTGTATTACAAAGCCACTGTTCTCAAAACAGCCTGGTACTGGCATAAGAACAGACATATAGACCACTGGAATAGAATAGATATCAACCCAAACCACTATGCTCAATTAATATTTGACAAAGG
The DNA here is from genome assembly GCF_951640355.1 of Cnephaeus nilssonii. Taxonomy (NCBI): domain Eukaryota; kingdom Metazoa; phylum Chordata; class Mammalia; order Chiroptera; family Vespertilionidae; genus Cnephaeus; species Cnephaeus nilssonii. Next base: position 38,913,302 of record NC_137082.1, on the reverse strand, counting down.
AGGCATGAACATACAATGAAGTCAAGACAGTCTCTTCAATAAATGGTTTTGGGAAAATTGGACAGATACATGCAAAAAAATGAAAGTAGACCACCAACTTACACCATAAACAAAAATAAACTCAAAATGGATAAAGGATTTAAACATAAGACAGGAAACCACAAAAATACTACAGGAATACACAGGCAGCGAAATCTCAGACATATACCGAGGAAATTTCTTAACCGATACCACTCCCAGGGCAATGGAAACTAAAGAGAAAATAAACAAATGGGACTACATCAAAATAAAAAGCTTTTGCACAGCAAAAGAAACCATCAACAAAACAAGAAAGCCCACTGCATGGGAGAACATATTTGCCAATGTCGTCACTGATAAGGGTTTAATCTCCAACATTTACAGGGAACTCATACAACTTAATAAAAGGAAGATAAACGATCCAATAAAAAAAATGGGCAATGGACCTAAATAGATACTTTTTGAAAGAAGACAGAAGGAAGGCCAAGAGACATATGAAAACATGCTCAAAGTCACTAATCATCCAAGAGATGCAAATCGAAACGACAATGTGGTACCATCTCACACCTGTCAGAATGGCAATCATCAACAAATCAACAAACGACAAGTGCTAACAAGGATGCGGAGAAAAAGGAACCCTCGTGCACTGCTGGTGGGAATGCAGACTGGTGCAGCCACTGTGGAGAACAGTATAGAGTTTCCTCAAAAAAACTAAAAATGAAACTCCCATTTGACCCAGTAATCCCACTTCTAGGAATATATCCCAAGAAACTAGAAACACCAATCAGAAAGGATATATGCACCCCTATGTTCATAGCAGCACAATTCACCATAGCTAAGATTTGGAAACAGCCTAAATGTCCACCAGCAGATGAGTGGATTAGAAAACTATGGTACATCTACACAATGGAATACTACGCTGCTATAAAAAAGAAGGAATTCTTACCATTTGCAGCAGCATGGATGGAACTGGAGAGCATTGTGCTAAGTGAAATAAGCCAGGCAATGAAAGAAAAATACCACATGATCTCACTCATTTATGGAAAATAAAGAACATTATAACCTGATGAACAAAAAGATAGATACAGAGGCAGTAAAGCATCGAACAAACTGTCAAATTACAGCAGGAAGGTTGGGGAGTGTTGGGGAGCGGGGGAAAGAGATCAACTGAAGGACTTGTATGCATGCATATAAGCACAACCAATGGACACAAGACACTGGGCGGGGCTGGGGGGGATGAGGGCGTGCAACAGGGGGTAGGGGAGGCTGGGGGAAGGTCAATGGGGGAAAAAAGGAGATATATGTACTACTATGTGTAATACTTTAAAGAATAAAATAAAAAATTTTTAAAAAAGAAATTAAAATTTGCCAAGGAAAATCAGTGTCATCTTTTGCCATTCAAAATATGACTGTGCAACAGGTCAATAGCCTTGTAAGAAAGAGTTCCCTCAATTCTTTTCTCTCTCCCTCATACCAAAAAGCAAACTTGAAGAACACATTCCCATAGAATCTTTCAGGAATGTGGACTCACTACTTCTGTCCACCATTAAGGCTTAGCTGGAATCAGGAAGAATAAACATATATTTCAGAATCACACGAGAAAAGCCTGCTGCATTTCGACCTTGAGGGTTTGAGGAAGGAGAACAGAGAAGTAGGTGGAAAGCAAGGATAAGATGGTTGTATTATTTCCCTTCTGTGAACTTTCTTACTTCTTATTTTCATTTTCCCTCTGTGAACTGGCTTGCAGGGGAAAAGGAGAAAGTGCATTTGAGGAAACACTGAGGATAGGAGGAAATTGCTGACTCTGCTTTCCATATAACACTCTGAAAGAGGCCGCCTCTCACACTGTCCCCTGCCCTAACCTGTAGGACAACTGGACAACTTAAGGTGAGGGTCAGGCAGAGAGAGGTGTGTTAGTTAGCTCAGGTTACCATAACAAAATATCATAGACTGGATGGCTTACACAACAGAATTTATTTTCTCACAGTTCCGGAAGCTAGGAAGTGCAAGATCAAGGTTGCCAGGCAATTAGATTTCTGGTGAAGGCTCTCTTCCTGGCTTGCTGATGTCTGCCTTCTCACTGTGTTCTCTTATTGTCATATATATATGACAGAGAGAGAGAGAGAGAGAGAGAGAGAGAGAGAGAGAGAGACCTCCCTGCCTCCATGGCCTGCTATCTCTCCCTACAAGGACACTAATCTTACTGGATTAGAGCTTCAACCTACATTAGTTTAACCTTAATTATCTCCTCACTCCAAATACAGTCACATTGGGATTAGGCATATGAATTTGGGGGCTATAAATGTGACAAAGTCCATAGCAGAAGGCCTTGAAATTTCGTTTCCCTGAGCTGCCCCGAAATCCTGTGTGGCCTAAGCAGACCCAGACATGGCTGTGGAGCTGGATGGAGAGCTGGTTAGAAGGGACCACAGAGGCACCATATCTGCCTTCTGCTTCACATCCAGCATGCGCCATGGTGAACTGCAAGTGTTTATTAAAAGAATCAGTTGGGTTGTGTCTTCTTTTTGTGGGTGTTGTATGAGTGTCCCAAGTTCTCCAGCCTTCAGGAGTCACCCTGTCCTTGAACATTCACGGAATGTCATCAGCCCCAAGATCTGCAAGAAATCCATACAAGAGCCTGCTCATGTGTTTCAATAGCTCCATCCCACAGCTGTTGTAGTTTCTTCTCTGAACGGCTCCATTGTGTCTCTTGTGGTACCTTCCTCCACTTCGTCCCCTGTTCTCCCAGTTGCTGTTCTTTTCCTAAACCATTTTGCTTCAAACATCCTTATAATCAGCTAAGGCCAGCACAGATTCCAAACTTGGACCTGATCTTGCATCGGCCCCAGAAGCATGTGGAGCCATGGCCTCGGATGTCATCAAGATGTTCTCTAGCTCACCCAGGCAGGCCTGCTCTCAAACATTCACCTGGAGATTGTGACAAATCCTGGTGCTTAAACATCTTCCATCTTCTTTTGTGACCCACCAAGGGGGGTCTCACAACCCAGGGTATGTAGATTAAATCTAAGGATGGGAGACAATACAGAGGAAGAGAATGTGACAGGAAGTGAGAGAAGATGGAAAGCTATCACAACTTAACCAAAGTTAAAATTCAATTTGCATCCAAATCACCTAGAAGGCTTCATGTTTCTGGGCTTCATACTAGTCTGTGATTGAGAAGGTTTGGAGTGGGGACCAAGACTTCTCATCCTATATAATAAAGAGGTAATATGCAAATTGACCTTCATGCCCTCGTACAAGATGGCCTCCCCCATGTGGTCAAAGATGGCTGCCACAAGATGGCCAGCAAGGGAGGGCGGTTGTGGGTGACCAGGCTGGCAGGGGAGGCAGTTGGGGGCAATCGGGCTGGCAGGGGAGGGCAGTTGGGGGCAATTGGGCCAGCAGGGGAGCAGTTAGGTGTCAATCACGTGGCAGGGGAGTGGTTAGGGGGTGATCAGGCTGGCAGGCAGAAGCAGTTAGGGGGCAATCAGGCAGGCAGGCAGGAGAACGGTTGGGAGCTAGCAGTCCCAGATTGTGAGAGGGATGTCCGAGGGGTCCTAGATTGGAGAGGGGTCAGGCCAGGCTGAGGGACACCCCCACCCCAGTGCACAAATTTTGTGCACCGGGCCTCTAATTTCTAATAAGTTCCCAGGTAATGCTAATGCTGCTTGTTGGGGACCACTTTGAGGACAACTGACCTCATCCAAAACCAGCTTGGACACAGTGCACCCGCTTCGGATACAGTGTTTTGCTTTTTCACAGTGGGTAGGCAGCTCTTCTTCCAAAATATCCCTGCAGCCTACAGCCAAGTCCATCTGTTTGTTCATGCAATAGCAAGATGTCCAACAAATCCCTACAGAAGCTAACAAGTAACTTGGATCCAACTCTTTATTGTCTGTCAGCGGAAAGGCATCCATGCTTGGTAATGAGCCTTTGGTGACTCCACTGGGCTCTGTGGCCAGAATAAAACATCTTGTCATCTAGGTGGTAAAGGCCTTACTTGATGGTATTGGACCAGGAAACCAAATCATGTTCTGAATAGCACCTGCTTACACCCACTAAATTGGATTTCTACTCTCAGAAACCCGTTTATTTCCATCTTGGTGGTGTGGAAAACAGGAGAGGGTATGTGTCCCACGCTGTGCAAAGGCTTGGGATGAGATTGTTACACACCCATTCATCCATTCCATCAGGATTTAGTAGACATCTGCCTAGTCTGACCCTGAACTAGATTAGGTTAGGTGGGAGCAAGGAGGGTTGGAGGGGCAGTGATGACATGCATCTAGGCTCTGCTTCAAGGCTAGGCTAGGGATGCAGCTTGAGGCTGAGAGCACAGTGAGGCCTCAAGAAATGTCAGCCTTGATTATGGTGGATGTGATGAAGAAATGTGTCCCATTCACAGTCTGGTATAGAACTCTCTTGCTTGATGCAATTCACAACCTCCGTCTGGAGAAAATTAGCATTCCTGATAAATGCTCAAGCAATTTTCTGATAAACTTTAACAAGATTAAAACCTCTTTGGGGAAATCAGCTACCCAAACACTCGGCCGATTATCAGACATTCTTTGTCTTGTATCCATTTTAATGATTACCCAACCATTTTCTTTTCCTGTGAAATATCCTGAACAAAAAAAAAAAAAAAGACTTGGCTTTGTGGCAAGATTGAAATAAAATTTTGACACATGCTTCTAACTAATTTTATCTTAAAAATTTTAAAACAGTCATTATGGAGATAGGACATAATAATAGTAGCTAACATTTAAGCACTTGCTGCTTGCCAGATGTGATAGGAAAAATTTTGTATAACTCAATTTACTTTCTCTTTATAATAAGTTGGGTTATAATAGCTCCATTTTATTTATAAGGTGATCAGAGAGGTGAAGTGACTTGCCCAAGGCCACACAGCCAGTGAATGGCAGAGCCAGGTTTTAAATCCAGGCCTGACTGAATCCAGAGCTGGAGCTAGCAATAGCTACACTCTTCTGCCTCTGCAAAAGGAGTTATAGCAGGAGATGGGATTGCAAAGGAGGAAGAGGGCCTTCCCAGGAAGAGGGCTTGGGAAGGAACTATGGATGGGGGAGGGCGGGAGAGGGAGGGGAGGAACAATAGACAATGAGAAGGACAGCCAGGTGCAACAGCATGGCCAGAGTCAGAGTCAATGCCCAAGTATGTTTGGAGGACATTGTAGAGTTCAATCTGGCAGCCGTAGGAGGTGTTCCCAGTCCTTTCCCTAATAAGAGCCCTGTCATCTAGTGCTGTGGACCCTGTTTGCTGCTAGTTGAATATGTACAGCTCTGGATTCAGAGAACCCATCCCAGTTCCATCAGTTGCTAGCTGTGGGCCTTGGGCAGGTCTCTTCACCTCTCTGAAGTGTAGGTTTCCAAATCTGAAAATTGGAGGTTAATCATAGCATCTCTGTTTTCGGATTGCTGTGAGGATTAAATGAGATAAACCATGAAAAGTAATTAGCACATGCCTGGCATCTACTAAGGGCTCCATAAAAAGGTGAGGAGTTACTGCGTTAATGTGTGACTGAATTATGTTAACATATGTCACTCTATTTTCTCAGGAGAGATGTGAACCAGCTTTTAACTTCTTCTTTTAGTATAATTTCAGACTGTTAGAAAAGTTGGAAAAAAACAGCACAAAGAACTCCTGAACACTATACAATCTTCACCAAGATTACATATATATGTTGTATATATTTTGTCTTCCTGAACTGTTTGCAAGTCAGATACAGACCTGACGGCCCTTTACGCCCAAGTACTTCAGTTTGTATTCCTTAAAATCAAAGATATTCACTTATGTAGTCACAGTACAATGATCAAAATCATAGAATTGACATTGATACAATACCATTCTCAGCAGACCATATTCAGATTTTGTCAATTGTTCCGTAATGTCCAAATAGCCAAAGAAAATCTTGGATCATATATTGCATTCAGTTGTCCTGTCTCCTTGAGTCGGTAACAAGTCCCTAGTCTTCTGTGTCTCTCATGACCTTGACATTTTTGGAGAGTACAGCCAGTCACTTGGTTTATCTGTTATTTCCTCGTCATCAGGTTCAGATTGGGTGTTTGGGGCAGGAGTACATCTCAGTGCACACATCATTGTGAACCTTTTTGTTCACAACCTTAAAATAGGGCGCCCTTATGGGAAGAGATGGGGAGCACTACACCACCTTCACGAAAATTCTCTGAGGGACTAGATAAACATGCAGACACCTCTGTACCCACGAGAGTATGGATGAGGAGTCTGCATGGTAAACCTGCTTTCTAGGTGACCAGTTGTCTCCTTTCCAGCCATAACATTCCAAGACATGGCCAGTAGATGGCGCTGCAGCCTGCACTTTGAATGCAGCTTCGGCGTTTCTGGACCATCTCACTGTGATGCTTCCTAGGAGTTAAAGCTAACATCTACCAAAAGAGCTTGGCTGCTTAAGCTGCATGCCTTCTGCTCTCCCCTACCCCTTCAGAGTGACTTCTTTGAATGCCCCAGGATCTTAAAGTGGTCAGAACTTACTTGGAGGTTCCTAAGCCAGAGATGAGCCATTCCTTGAGAGAACCCTCTTTCTGAAAATAATAGTAGGCCTAGCTGATTTTGTTCAGTGGTTAGAGCATTGGCCCGCGGACTGAAGGGTCTCAGGTTCAATTCCAGTCAACGGCACGTACCTCAGTAGCAGGCTGGATCCTCAACCCAGTTGGAACGTGTGTGGGAAGCAACCCCCTCTCTTTCACTCTCTCTAAAAATCAGTGGTGTGTGTGTGTGGGGGGGGGGGGGGCTGGGGGGGAGGAATATCCTCAGGTGAGTATTAACAACAACAACAAAAAGTAAGTGAGATGATCCAGAAGAGACTGGCCAACATCTTTGATTGAGGTGGACTCAAGAGGGTTAGGGAAGGTCACATTTGGCTTGTACTGGGGCTATAACACAGACCCAGGAACCTCACTACCCCACTTTTCTCTGAGCTGGGCTCCTAACCCAAACCAACAACCTGAGTGCAGGGTGAGGGGAGGAGAGATGGGATGACACTCCGACACCACCCTTTCCCAATGCCAGCTGACCAGTGATAAATAAACTGAACCTCACTGGAGAAAGGGTGACTCAAGGCTTTACCATGAACCATAGGTCACCAACGGATACAGAGGATCTGAATCAAATAACTGACTAGGTTGATATTAGTGATAACATTGCATTGTGTATCCTGAAAACAGAGAATATAGCTTCCATTGAAACACCCATGAGAGCATTTACAAAAATAGACCATGGCTATAAAGAAAATATCAGTCCCTTTCCCCCAAATAGATACAGTAGAAACCCTCTCACCACCAAGTAATAAAACCAGAAGTTAAAACTAAAGTAGAAATGAGACAAAAACCCAACCACATGAAAAATTTTAAAACCCTTCCTCAAAATTTTCCATTTGAGAAGTAAAGAAAGTCAAAAGTGCAAGTTCAAACCACATTGGAAAAAGCAAAAAAGGAAAATGCAACGTGTCTACAGCAATGAGATATAGCTAAAAACACATTGAAAGGAAAATTTAGTCTAAACGCTTACATTTCAGAAAAAGAAAAAGAGAAAGAGAAATGAATTAAACATTCAACAGAGGAAGATATACGATGAGCAACAGAATAAATTTAAGGAAAGAAGTACAGAATGAAAACAAGCAGAAATTAATGAGTCAGAAAACAAAACAAAGGTAGAATTGATCAATCAAAGAGCTGACTTGTTGTGGAAAAAACCTCACAGAGTAAAGAGATAAGCCACTAGCAAGCTTAAATCAGGGGGAGCAAGCACAATTAGAAGTGAGAAATGACAGATAAGCACAATAAGAGGACATTTTAGTATGTACTTTACAGAAGTCAAAACAAAAGTCAAAGAAATAAAAATAGAGCAAAAAGTTGAAGCCCTCTGTATCAGCTTGCTAGGGCTGCAATAGCAAACACCACAGACTCAGGGGTTCAACTACAGAAATTTATTTTCTCATAGTTCTGGAGGCTAGAAGTCCAAGGTCAAAGTGTTATCAGGATTGGTTTCTTCGGAAGCCTCTCTCCTTGGCTTGCAGATGGCTGCCCTCTTGCTGCCTCTTCACATGGTCTTTCCCCTGTACGAGCGGCCCTGTGACTGAATAACATAGGGCTACAGACAGAAGTGCACACACATGTTGTGTTCTATTTAGTAATAAATGTATACTAGTATTGAACAAAAAACTAAATGCATTGTGGGTAACAAGAGCCATGTTTCTCATCGTCAGAAAAAGAAATTAAAAGTAAAGAAAGAGCCCTGCTGAGTAGCTCAGTTGGTTAGAGTGTTGTCTCAATATGCCAAGATTACTGGTTCGATCCTGTCAGGGCACATACAAGAAGTAACCAGTGAATGGGTAAATAAGTGGAACAACAAATTGATGTTTCTCTCTTTCTCTTTCTCTCTTCTTCTTCCTCTCTTTAAAATAAAAAAAATAAATAAATAAGAAAAAAAGAAGCATACACACACACTAGAGGCCAGGTGTACAAATTCATGCATGGGTGGGGTCCCTTGACTTGGCCAGAGATTGGAGCCTATCAGGACTGGCTGGCCAGCCAGGGGGAGGGATCACGAGAGTCACTTAGGTTTTTATGTATATACTAGAGGCCCGTTGCACGATGATTCGTGAAATAGGCCTTCCTTCCCTGGCTGCCAGCACTGGTTTTCCTCTGGCACTCGGGACCCAGGCCTTCACTTCAGGTGCAGCAGAGAAGCCAAGCTTCTTCAGTCTTCAGTCTTTGCTCAGGCCGGAGCCTTCAGTCTACACTCTGTGCCTGTGTATGCAAATTAACCCACCATCTTTGTTGGGTTAATTTGCATACTCACTCCTGATTGGCTTGTGGGCATCACAGAGGTATGGTCAATTTGCATCTTTCTCTTTTATTATTGTAGATATAGATATTAAGGAAAGAGCTAGAATGAACACTGTGTGGGTTGGAATCTGAAATATAAGTATAAACCCATTATTTTACATGTATTTACAAATGGATTAACATAGAAATAAATATGGATGTGTGTATGAATGTGTTAGTTCACCCATGTGTATTTCTTAGTTCAATGACATCCTAGTAGCAATAAGCACATCCATATATCTAGTGCCCAGACCATGGTTTCTAACTACCATTTTCCTATTTTATTTTTAAAGATTTTAAATTTATTTTTTTATACTTATATTGATTTCAGAGAGGAAGAGAGAGGGAGAGATAGAAACATCAATGATGAGAGAGAATCATTGATCAACTGCCTCCTGCACACCCCCATCTGGGGATCGAGCCCACAACCTGGGAATGTGCCTTGACCGGGAATTGAACCGGCAGACTTTCAGTGCACGGGACAACACCAACCAACTGAGCCACACCAGCCAGGACACCATTTTTCTATTTTACAAAACTAAAGTTTCTTGTATATATGTTTAATTCCAGAGCTTGGGCAGAGAAAGTAAAACATGAGCCTGGAAGATATCCGGGTGCTGGAGAGTAAGGAAGAGCTCAGAAAATGATGGGTCTATTGTGAAAGGACCCAGGAACCAACCTGCAGTCATTGCTAAGGGCTGAAAGCTGTGACTATTTGAGCAACAAAGATTGGATTATAACCCTGTTCTATTTTCTCCCATAACCATGATCATCTCTTAACCTCCTATATAATTACCTTATGTTTTTGTTTATTGCCTCTCTCTCCCACTGGAATAAAAGCTTTACAGAGGTGGGGATTTGGGGGTCTGTTTTGTTTACAATATATCCCAAGTACCTTAATAGCACCTGGCATACAGTGCAGACTGGGTAAATATTAGTGGAATGAGTGAATTTCCTCTCCTCCCCACACTGGCACTTAGATTGAGGAAACGGAATATTCTAATGGAAACAACGAGGATTTTTCCAAATAATTGGACGCCAAACATCAGCAACCACCTCACCCTCTGATCCTCTGCCATGGTGCATGGGAGATTCACATGGCGGGCAGGCGCGGTCCTGAGGGAGCTGAGCAGGCTAGGACATCCCCCGAGGAGAGAACATGACAACCTGGGAGCCTTTTCCCCAGGGAACACTGGGAGATTTTCCTCTCATGAGAATACTTGAAACAGCTGTGGTGAGTTTGCAACCTGGGTGAGAAAGCTGACTTCTGCATGGCTAAGTAAAGCCCATTGGAGTCTTTATCTCAAGGGGAACCCTCCCCCTCTCGGAACGTTGACATAAAGTGCTCATTTTATGAACAGGAGAAAGGAAATGTGGACAAGGTATGTGTTTTAGTTTGCTAGGGTGACTTAAAACAACACACATTTTTTAAAAAAATGTATTTTATTGATTTTTATTTTTATTTTTTTTACGGAGAGGAATAGAGAATTGGAAACATCGATCAGCTGCCTCCTGCACACCTCCCACTGGGGATGTGCCCGCACGCAACCAAGGTACATGCCCTTGACCGGAATCGAACCTGGGACCTTTCAGTCCACAGGCCAATGCTCTATCCACTGAGCCAAACCAATTAGGGCAACAACACACATTTATTGTCTCGCAGTTCTGGAGGCCAGAAGTCTGAAACCAAGGGACCCACAGAGGGGCCGTGCTCCCTCTGACTTTGAGGAGAATCTTTGTTTGCCTCTTCCTCGCTTATGGTAGCCTCAAGTGTTCCTTAGCATCTTTATCAGCGCAGTCTCTGCCTCTGTCATCAGAGGGCTGCCTTTACAGCATCTTGCCTGGGTATGTGTCTGTCTCTGTGTCCAAATCTCCCCTTTTTATAAGGACACCGGTCATATGGGACAAGGTGACCTCATCTTAACTTGATTACCTCTGTCAAGACCCTATTTCCAAATAAGGTCACACTTTGAGGGACTGGGGGTTAGGAGTTCAGCATATATTCTTGGGGAGACACAATTCAGCCCATAACAATAAGTAACTTCAAATCATGGAATGTTAGAGCTAAAAGGGACTTTTTTCTTGGAGTCTCTCCCCACCCCTCCCATCCCCTAGTCTATACTCCTTCTCTGCATGACCTTAACCATGCCCAGGCTCTCCTGAAAGGGGAGGTTGTCATGGAAATCCACCCAATATTAACTGTGGCAAAAATTATCTCAGTTTACCAGGCCTCCCATCCCTGTTGCTCTTGATCACCCTCCAAAATGTAGGCCTCTGTTTCCTGCTGCCCTGGGTTTCCCCCCTCCTGGCTTAACATTTCGCGGCTCATCTACCTTCCAAGTACCCTCTGGGGCCCCAGCAGACAGCTTGGAATCATCAGAAAGAGTGAGAACAGCGTGAGATAGCCTTTGGGGAGCCCTGTGATCTGAACAGGAGTGCAGGGCAGCTGAGCATGTGCGGCACAAGCAGAGGACATGGAGACAATGAACAGCTGACTATAGATTGGAGGAGATATGTGGTAAGGGCCTAAGGCAGCCGGTAACTGGGGAAAACATAGGAATGTTAGGCTAAGTGACCAAAGACTTCAAATTAAGCCACCAGATACATATTAAGTACCCAGCTGAGCACTGCCATGAGCTGTGGGTGACACAAAGACATAATACCTGTTTCCTGCCCTCAAGGACATTTTAATCTTCTTAGGGAGGTTAGACATACAATTCCGGAGAAGCTAGATAACAAAATATTAAATAGCGGTTTACAGAACCACATGATCAATTGCCAGATGAACTGTAGAGCTGAAAACAGGCTTCTAAAATTCCGAGCCAGAAGTGATCATTTGGTTATTTATGGTCTAGACAGGTGCATATGTTCTTACTGGAGAAAAGGAAGGATTAACTGAGCAGGGCAAATCAATAAAATTCAGAGTTGTTTTATTTTATTTTTTTTACAGAAATCAACAAAGTTGATAAACCTTTGACTAGACTAAGAAAAAAGAGAGAAGACTCAAAATCAGAAATAAAAGAGGAGACATTATAACTGATGCCAGAAATAAAAAGGATTACAATAGACTGCGCAACAAATTGGGTAAGCTAGAAGAAATGGATACATTCCTAGAAACATAAAACTAGTCAAGATTGAATCATGAAGAAATAGAAAATTTGAGCAGACCTATAACTAGTAAGGAGATTAAATCAGTAATTAAAAATCTCTCAGCAGAGAGAAGCCCAGAACCAGATGGCTTCACTGAGAATGCTACCAGACATTTAAAAAAAGAATTAATGCCAATTCTTCTCAAACTCTTCCAAAATATTGTAGAGGAGGGAATACAGCCAAACTCATTCTATGAGGCCAGTGTTACCCCGATGCCAAAGCCAAACAAAGACAGTACAAGAAAAGAAAAGTACTAGGTCAATATCTCTGATGACTCTAGATGAGAAAAATCCTGAACAAAATGCTAACAAATTGAATTCAACAGCTCATTAAAATGATCATACACCATGACTAAGTAGGATTTATCCGTGGGATGCAAAGATGGGTCCACACACACAAATCAAATACCACCTAACAGAATGAAGGACAAACATCACATAATCATCTCAATAGATGCAGGAAAAGCATTTACCAAAATTCAACACCTTTCATGATAAGAAATACTCAACCAATGAGAAAAAGAAAGAAACTAACTCAACATAATAAAACCCATATATGAAAAGCCCACAGCCAACATCATACTTAATGGGGAAATACGGAAAACGTTTCCTCTGATTTTTGGAAGAAGGCGAGGCAAGGGTGTCCACTCTAACCACTTCTATTCGACATACTACTGGAAGTCCTAGCTAGAGCAATTAGGCGAGAGAAAGAAAAAAAGGCATCCAAATTAGAAAGGAAGAAGCGAAATTATCTCTGTTCAAAGATGATATGATTTTCATGTATACAACATTAAGGTTCCACAATAAAACTATTAGAATTAATAATCAAATTCAACAAAATTGCAGGATACAAAATTAACATACAAAAATTAGTTGTATTTCTGCACATGAAAAGTGAAAAATCTGAAATGGAAATTAAGAAAATAATCCCATTTACAACAGCATTAAGAAGAATAAACTACTTAGGAATAAGCTTAACCAAGAAAGAAGAAGACTTTGTTCACTGAAAACTAAAAAACATTGCTGAAAGAAATTAGAGAAGACACAGATGAATGGAAAGACATCCTACATTCATGGATTGGAAGGTTGAATACTATTGTCAAAATGTCCATACTCCTCCAAATGATCTGCAGATTCAGTGCAATTCCTATCAATATCTAAATGAGATTTTTAAAAACATATATTTTTATTGATTTTAGAGAGAAAGGGAGAGAGAGAGAGAAACATCAATGATAAGAGAGGATCATTAATTAGCTGTCTCCTGCATATCCCACACTGGGGATCAAGTCCCAACCCAAGGCATGTGTCCCAACCGGAAATCGAACCGTGACCTCCTGGTTCATAGGTCGACCCCCACCCACTGAGTCACGCTGGCCAGGCTAAGTGACATATTTTTACAGAAGTAGAAAAACAATCCTATGTATAATTTATATGGTTCCAAAAAGGATCCTGAATAGCCAAACAATCTCAGGAAAGAAAAATAAAGCTGGAGGCATCACAATTCCTGACTTAAAAACATATTACAGAGCTACAGAAATCCAAACAGTACTGACATAAAGACAGACATATAGGCCAATGGAAGAGACTAGAGAGCTCAGAAATAAACCTACACATATATGGCAAAATGATCTTCGACAAGGGTGCCAGAATACACAATGGTGGTGGCGGCGGGGAGGGTAAAGTACGGGGTGGGGCAAAAGTAGGCTTGCAGTTGTGAGTACGTAAAACATAGAGTTTATTCTTGTATTATTGTTTATTAATTGTTGTTTTATTTCTCATGCAAACATATTATCTTTAACCAATGATGGTGGGGAAACTAGGTATCTAGATGCAAAATAATAAAATGAGACTGTTCTTTTAGGTTTATTTTAAAATAACACCTTTTTTAAGTTAACATGTGCATATAGCAGGAAACTGAAAAACACAAGAAGCAAAGAACAAAGCCATCCATAATCACAAACAGTTTGTAGTCTGACGTGTCCTTCTAAGTCTCCTGTGCGTCTATCTACACAACTAAGCTTCCCTTTCTTTCGTAATTGGGATTGTACAGTTATGTATCATGCTTTTTCACACATCATGAATACTTACCATTTCAAAGCCCCAAAGCCATATGAGTGTTTTGGTAACCAAGAATGCACTACACCAATGCAATCTGAAAGAAAATAATGGAATCCTGCCTTTCTTGGCAACAGAAATTTCATAACAGACAAAAATGGCAACACGTCTCTAGATAAAGACATTGGCGGAGTTACAATGAAAATACTGCATTCCCTTAATGTTCAATTAAAAATGAGACATAAAGCAACAGAGTACACAAAGTATAATGCTTCTAAGAGAATTCATTATGATTTATACTTTTAAAATATTAGCAAGGAGCTAATATTCCCTTTGAGACCGTGGCTTCTTATTATAAGCTCTTCTGCACATTTGATTTTTTAAACAGGTGCCTAAGTTACTTTGATTTACATCTTTACATTTTTATTTTTTAAAAAGTAATATTTGTGTAAAAAAAAAAAACAACACAGAAAAGAAAACAGGCATAAGAAAGAAAGTAAAAACTTCCCAACTTTAGAAACCCTTCATTTCCAACCTTCAGAACTGACTTCTGTTCCCAGTATTTTGGATAACCCCCTAGAAATTTCCTGTATACTTATAAGCATATGCATATGTGTCTACAGCACTTTCAATAAAAGGGGATAATACCGTATCTGCCTAGCTTACTCTCGCCACTTTATAATGCCTTTGCTGGCTTTTTATGTTTGCTCATATGTCATTCTTCTTAGACTGCATAGTCTCCCTTTGCATGTAGGCCCCATCCTTTATCTACCGGTTCTTATCCAGGGCCACAGGTTGCTTTCAGTTTTTGTTATGTTGTGCTTTGTTATTGTTTTGCTGTTGTAAACAGTGCCGTGATAAACAGCCTACGCGAGTTGTGCGTCTGTTTTATTGGGTGAATAAATCTGGAGAAGTGGAACTTCATTGGGAACCTAAGTAATCAGACATTATAAAAAGTCTCATAAATACAGACTTGTCTTATATGTACTTCTTTGAAGTATAACATGTGCGGAAACGTATGCAAATAAGTGTAGATAGATGGATGCTGACCAAGTGAACTCACACACGTGTCAAGAAGCAGAACAGAATCAAAACCCCAGGAGACCCTCCCGGGGTTTGCCGGTTACTCCTTCCTGGCAGCATGAGCGCCCTCCCGACTTTGACTTCCATGAATTCCTTTTGCCTGTTTTTGAACTTTGTATCAGTGGAACCCAACAGTATGTGCCCTTTTGTGTCCGGTCTCTTTCACGCAGCATCCTGTTTGCAGGATTCACCTATGCCACTGCGTGCAGTTGAAGTTCATTGTGGCTCAGTGCTGCTTACCATTCCATTGTGTGACTCTTCCACAGCTCACCTGCCCACTACTGAGGGGCAGGTGGGGCATTTTCAGGGAGGGCTTATTCTGAAGAGTGCTTTGTGAACACCAGCACCTGTCTTTGGTTGAACACATGCAGCCATTTCAGTTGGGTGTCCTTGAGGAGTGGAATTGCTGGTCATGGGGACAGGCATGTTCAACGTTAGCAGATCCTTCCAATGGATGTACCCATTGACACTCCCACCAGCTACGGGCAAGTGTTCCAGCTACTCCGTCCACATGCTTGCCAATGCTTAGATTTTGTCTGTGTTTTTCATTTTAGTCATTTTATATTGACTCTTTATATATATACATATATATATATATATATATATATATATATATATATATATATATATTTTTTTTTTTTTTTTTTTTTTACTGACTCAGAAAGGAAGGGAGAGGGAGAGGGAGAGAGAGAGATAGAAACATCAATGATGAGAGAGAATCACATACAGATCAGCTGCCTCTCACATTTCCCCCACTAGGGATCGAGTCTGCAACCTGGGTATGTGGCCTGACCAGGAACCGAACCGGGACCTCCTGGTTTATAGGTCGACGCTCAACCACTGAGCCATGCCAGCTGGGCTATATTGACTCTTAAAATGATTCTGTGCAGGAGCAGTTCTTAGAGAACCATTCTTTTTTTTTAATATACTTTATTGATTTTTCACAGAGAGAAAGGGAGAGGGATAGAGAGCTAGAAACATCGATGAGAGAGATACATCGACCAGCTGCCTCCTGCACACCCCCCACCAGGGATGTGCCCGCAACCAATGTACATGCCCTTGACCGGAATCGAGCCTGGGACCCTTCAGTCCGCAGACCGACGCTCTATCCACTGAGCCAAACCGGTTTTGGCAAGAGAACCATTCTTGATTGGACTGCAGATCCAGAAAACTTGCTGGTGGGGGGAGGGAGGGCGCTGAAAGCTAGCTGGGCTTGATTGGGTCTTGGGGGTGCAGGTGATGGCTCGGGCCTACCCCTGCACCCAAGACGAGGTGGTAGTGGTGAAAGCGTCCCTTTAGAAACAGCCTAAGGGCCCCATGAGATCACTTGTGGCGAGAGGCAAGCCTGCGCTCGGGGAAGTGGAGAATTCAGCTCTGGATTCTTTAGTGGCCCCAGGTGGAAAACCGTTCCTTCTGGCCCATAAAGCAGCCGTCTGTGTTGCTGTGTTTTACTACCAGGGTGCCTCTGCGGCCTGGGAGAAGCAGGCCCAGGCAGATGTGCTGGGGGTGGGAGGGTGGAGGGATTTATGCACCAGACTCCAGGGACCAGCCTCGGGGACGCCTTTACAGATTCCCTTGTCACAGGAGCCAGGTGCAGCCCTCACAGCCAGTCCGCCCGAGGGGACGGGATGTCAAGCCTGTCGTAAGGGGACAGGTCAGAATCGCAGAAGAGAGGTCTGGACCAAAGGCATATATAGCAGGTCCTTGAATAATGTTCTTTCATTCAGTGTCATTTCATTATAATGTTGATGAGATGCCATAGGAACTTAATTCTTGTTTATGTCAGTGGAAAATTGGTTTCATTGTATGTCTCTTCACTTAAAGTCACAGAACCTATTGAAGACGCTAAGTAAGGACTTCCTGTGCATGAGGGTGAGTGCAGCCACTGCTGGCCCTAAGGACTTCCTGCTTCTGCTGACCACAGTGGATTGTGAAGTGTGCAGTTAGGGAGCCCGACCATACGGGGACTATAGCACCCACGCAAGCAGAGCTGAGGGTGAGTCAGCTGGGGCAGGAGGTGGGGGCCCTCCAGGCTCAGCCAGGCTACAGAGAACAGATACCAAGTGTCATCGCTCGGGCTCAGTGTCTGAGGCAGCAGCGTGTCCTGAGGAGCCGGAGAACAGGAGACACCTCCCCCCGCCCCCCGTGAAGGGAGGTGTGGCCCAGTCCACAGATCACCCTCACTTCTGACACCAGGTGCGAGTTTGAAGGTCCCCATGACCACCTGTCAGTTCTATAACTCAGTGGGAAGACTCGACCACCCGTCAGTTCTATAACTCAGTGGGAAGACTCATGGGTCTCACGGAAAGCTGTTACACTCACAGTAACCGCTTGTTAAAGGGAAAGGATGTCAACTAAAGTCAGCCAAGGGAAGGGGTGCATCGGACACTGGCCTTTCTTTGCCTGAGAAGTTTCTGTGGCTGCTAGCGCCCGCTCTGCCCAGACTAGAGCCAGGAGCTCCCCTCCAACAGAGACCGAGGGGGGCGGGGGGTATATACATACCTCAGCGCCGTGGCCCTTAACTGGTTGATCACATACCCTTCGTAGGCTCCCTCCCTTCCCCATCTCATTTTCTCTCCATGGAAACCTTTCCTCCTTGTCTCAGGGTCTGCTTCCGGGGACCCCAGAGTGAGGCAGGTGAAGTAGCACCAGCCGTTTACCAGGACCTGGCTGTGCCCGGGGCATCCCCAGAAGCTTGACATGAACCCATCGCGTCCCTAGTCACCCTGAAAGGAGGGGTCCCCGGCCACACTGGACACGTGAGGACACCGAGGCTCAGCGAGGCCTTGCCAGGAGCCCAAAGCAAGGCCACCGGAACCAAGGCTGGCTCTTCCCGCCACGCCCGAGGCAATGCTCTTAAGAGCAGGGGCTGGCACTGGGTCTAAGCTGCCCCTCCGTACCCCATGCTGAGCAACCCAGTGCCCACACATGGGAGATGCTTGGTAAGCATGTCTGGCCAGTACATATTGAGTCCTCACTATGGCTAAATAAACCCTTTTATACAGGTTACCTAACATCATCATTATCACAGCCCTAGGAAGTAGCTACTATTACTATCACCCCTATTTCATGGATGAGGACCCAAGGGGAGAGGGACTGCCCAAGACCACATGGCTAGTCCTGGAAGAAGCCGGAGCCCTTCCCCCATCCACCACAGGGATGGATGCTGGTGGCGGCAGAGGGAGCCAAAGGAGCTAGGAGGGAGGAGGGGCAGCCACGGCTCACCCTGCTGGCAGCCGGGTGCCAGCGCATCGCCCCATCTTGTCACACACAGGGTAAATCAGCCTGTTCCCTGTGACTTACCTGCTAGCCGGCAGCGCCATCCATCTGCTCATGAGCACAATAAAAAACACCAAATGATCCTTGTGATTCCCAGTCCTGGGGTAACCAACTACATAGGTTGGAAGCGGCTTGTTAGTAAGTCTGATCAAAGTCTGGTTGTGCAATGATTAGAAACCAAGGCTTCTTCCTCCAGGCAGGGGCTCATACACAACAGTGGGATGGGCTTTCTATTTGGGTCGGACCAAAACCCTAGACGGGTCAATTTCCTCCTAATTTACACTCGAGTCAATGGGGAAAGCAGTAGGAGGCTGAGTTTTTGCTCTGGGAGACCCATTGGCTCCATGTCTGCAGCAGGCAAGAGGTGAGGGGGTTGGGAGGCGTATATTAAAATGAGCCCACGAATTCCCCATAAACCAAGATGGACAAGCCCCTTAGGAAAGCGGGCACCAGTGCCAGGTCCAGGGCTGAGCGGGGAATCCCTTCTTCTCTCACTGAGGTTCCCCACAGCAGCGGCGGATGGGAGAGGGGAGTGTGGTCAGGGTCAAGCCCTGGAGACACCGAAGGGACTGACCAGCCAAAGATCCTGCGGGCAGTAGGGAGGACCAGGTGGTTCCTTCAGTGAATCGTTCAGTAAATATTTATTGAGGACCCACTACGTGTCAGCACTGTGCACGGGGATCAGACAGTGAATAGAAAAGACGGTGCCTGCCCTTGACGATCGTACAGGCCAGTGAGGACGATGGAGGAAGTAAAGTCCGCCGTCGAAGAGGGCCTGGGCACCCTCCTGAAGAGGAGTGTGGGGCAGAGGCCAGGCAGACCTCGCCCCAGAGAGAACAGAGAAGTCTTCATCCTCCCAGAGTCTCCGGGAACAGCCTGCAGATCTGGAGATGCCGCCTGCTGACGCCGCTGCGGCCTCCGAGCCCGTCTGTCTCCTCGCCCTCAACCTCTCAGGTACTGGACGTTGGCGCCTAAGAACAGGAAGTCCTAGGAGAGACAAGACAGAACAGGATGGCAAACGCATCCTCTGCTTCAAAAAGAGGCCTCTGCGATTTAAAAGGAGGCCCGCGTCTGTGGAAACACAAGCTCTGCCAGAAACCAGGTCAGTACATAAATCGCCGGTGTGCCTCCGTCCCCAAGGTCTCCATAAAGCACAGCTTTGCCAGCGACCTTCTCTGAGCGGCGATTTATCTGCCATTTCCCAACTGCTGCTTCCGGGCAGGCCTCATAACTGTCCCTTGTGTCACCTAAATGCTCTCTCCTTGGCAAATAATACAACACTGTGAGCGGCCGGGGCTTCCGCTCCCACTTCCTCGTAGGTTTCCATCACCCAAAGGGGCAGGGATTCTGCACTCAAGGCGAAGTCCTAGTCTTTCCCACGGCGAGACATCCCCTGCCTTTGGGTGTCAAACGAATGGACAGAACGGAGCTCAAAATTCTAATGAATAAGGCAGCACATAGTACATCTTCCAATGACTTCCCGCGTGCCACATGAGCTAGACCCTTTCGTACTTGGCCTCGTACTGTCCCAGGAGCCCAGTAGGCCATGGGCTACACCCCATTTTACGGAGGAGACAACTGGGGCCAGCTGCATGCATTGTCGCTCAGTCTTTGCTTAGAACAACCATCTGTCTGACTCCTTGTAAACTCCCAACCGAAGTTGGGTGTTGAGTATCTCAGCGCCCAAAAGACTTCTGGGGATTGGACTTTCAAATCTATCAGTTGGCCAGTGGGTCAACCTTCCTGACCACGCCGCTGCCCTTCACTCTCTTCGCAGCTGTTGTTTGCTGGATGTTGATGCTGTGCCAGGCACAACGCAGCATCTCCTTCAATGCTCCCCATCCCAGTCATCCCACCTTACCGGTGCTCTCCTAGAGAGATACCCTGGACTGTGAGGCACAGATGGACGGTAAAAGTGGAGAGAAATAGTGAAGGATTAGATATATTCCTTGGTCCTAAAATAGTTCAGTAAATTATGGTCCATCTGATGGATGAGGCAGTACTTAATACTGGGTGGGGAGTGGGGGACTAGATTGCAACAAAAAGAAAAAAAGAAAACATGTATGAGCACTAGCAATGCAACTATTCAAAACACAATTTTTTCAAATGCTTAGCGAAATAAAAAATACTGAAGGAAGTATATTAAAATTCAAACGGTGGGTGTATGTGGGGGTAATGGGTCTATGAGGGGGAGCACACCAAACACATATTTATAATAAAGCTCTTCCACTTAAGGATTTAGAAGAAAGTTTAAAAAGCTACAAATGGCTTTTAGAACTCGGCCTGTTGGCATTTCTAGGATTACAGTATTTAAAAATGAGCTGGTGTTGCGGCCGCCCCAGGTCACTCACGGTGAGGGGGAGAAGGCAGTTTAGCACTGACCGTGTCACTGCCTCCCGCTCCCACAGGAGTGAGTGCCACTTTGGAAGGACAGGTGGATGGCTCCGAGGCATGTAGCAACCCACCCCAGTCCAGGCCTTCCCAGTTGCAGGGCTGGGCTGGGCCTCACCCGCTGAGCTTTGGCCTCTGAATCTGGAAAGCTAAACAGCCCCCTCCCCATACCCCCTGAGCCCCCTGAGCCCCCTGGGCCACTCACCTTGTGGATCTGGAGAACAGGGTCGTAGAGCTGAATACGTTTCAGCAGAGGAAGGGGGAAGCCTGATGCCAATTTAGCTGGAGGTTGAGGCACAACATTGAGAGAAATTTGTTAATAGCAATTATAGACAAAGAATTCTTTTTACAAAAAGGCCTCTGTGCAAACTCTATACACCGCACAGTCTCATTAATTATCACCAAAGACTGTGAGGTAGATATGATTATTATTCTCATTTTACAGATAAGGAAATTGAGCCACAGAGTGGCCAAGAAACGTGTCCTTGCTCACACAGCTAGAAAGGGGTCGAACGGGGATTTAAACCCAGGAAGCTGCTACAGGAGCCCGAGCTTGCCGCCACGAGGCTATTTAAAGGAGTGGTAGGCATGGGGCGGGATACACTCATGATAAGAAGCTGTGGGCATCTGCCCTCCACCCCCATCTTGCTTTCTATTGCAGCCAAGTGAAACAGCACTTAGGTCTTTATGCTTCAATGTTTAAAGGGTGTTGGCAACTGAATCAGAAATGTGAATTTAGAGGGGGGCTGCCTTGTGCTCTCTAACTTGGTCTTTAGTCTTTCCCTTGCCACTTCTGTGAGTCTCTTCTTCTCTTAGAAGGAGTTTCCTGTGCTCTGAATTGTTGCCCCAGTCCCCAGCCTTCCTTAAGCCCTGGAGAGAGATGAGGTAGACTTCACCACTCCCATTGCAAAGACAGGCCCCTGAGGCTCCTAGGGAAGTGACTCGCCCAAGGTCTCATAGCCTGCAGGAGAACCGTTTCCCAACTCCAAGTCCAGTTCTCTTTCCCCCCAAAAGCAGTGTCCACTCTTGACTTGGAGAAATCCGTAGTGATACTTACCATTGACCTCCGAGTAGAGGGTGTTGAGAATGTAGTAGTTGAGCAGCGCCTCTAACAGCTCCACCTGGTGGAGAACAGGAGAATGGCACATGTGGCCACTGTTCACCTGGTCACAGCATTCTCCACCTGCAGAGAACACTCTGACCCCGTGCGCCATATTGCCCACCAATAAACCTCCACACAGCCACCCTGGAGGTGGGAAGGTACGGTGTGTGCTGACATGGCAAAAGAATTGGAAAAGCAAATTTCAGATAGATACCTACATCAGGGTGTACACATATATGTGTGCAAAAAGAGAAAAATTTTGGAAGACTGTACACCCAACCATCTTTCCTCTAGGAAGAACATCAAAGTTTGGCTTAGCCTTGTCTTAAATATTCAAAAAAATTTTTACAGTGAGAATGTTTTCCTGAATTACTTGTGTAATAAACAAAATTTAAGATACACAAGTTTTAACATTCACTATGTGCCAGGTGTAGGACTCAGAACATTACATATATCTGTTTCAGTCTTTACAATAACCTCTTTAAGTTGACACCAATGTCCCCATTTCATGGATAAGAAACTGAGGCCTTCAGAATGAAAATGGCTTGTTAGACACTGGGCTGCAGGGTCAGAATTTGAATCCAGATTTATCTGATTCTATAGTTCTGGCTTTTTTTTTTTTAATCACATGTTCCAAAAACTTAATACTTTTTTGTGAACCTTTACATATGTTTTATTTTATAGAACATTTTGCATGCCATGCCCAGATACAATATTAGTGTGTCATTATCCACTTTATTCTCTGAAAGGAGTCGTTCTTTGGGGGTCCCTGTGCACAGTGTCTCTCCACACTTCATGTGTTTATTTCCTCTTCGGAAGTACTTAAGGGAAAGTCTGGGAGAGGAGAACAGGGTGAGCGTGGTCAGAGGAGGCCAGTGTCCTTGGGACGGTGAAGAGGAAAACAACCAGTGCAAGTTCAAGTCGTCCCATCCCCTCCTCGGCCTGTGAGGAGCAGCTGCCATCACCCCACCTTCTCTCTTTTCAGAAATCCCCCCAGGATTGCTCCAGCCCACACCAATCTTCCCATTCTCTTTCCCCCTTTAATAGGGGGCGATTTCACCACTTTTCTCTCTTGGTGGAAATCATCTCTTCGTTTTGTGTGCCCAGCAATTAATTTCTCTTGTTTTAATACAAGTTCCTATTTTCCTCTGGGGAACCCCCTTTCCAATTTCAGTCCATACTGTTGGGGATTGAAAATTCTGGCTCCAGGAAACCCAGCCTTGGCTGACTGGCCTTGTCCTATGTCTGGCCATAGTGATTGGCTAAAGAATGGGCACATGGCTAGGGTTGATCTAATGAGAGCTAGCACAGGGATTTTCTTCTTTTAATGAAACCACAGGAAATTTAGGGTTTTTTTTTCACCAATGGGAATAACCTGCCTGAGAATAAAGCCAACACTGATAAAAGCAAACAGAGAGATGGAGATTCTTGATGCATTAATTTGAGCACCTGGGTCCAGCTATGCCTGGAATCTCTAGCCTTAGTAGTCTTCATTGTCTTTGTTTTGTTGTTGTTTTTTAATCACATGATTCTATATAGTCCTCTCATATGCTTAAGACATTTTTAGTTGGCTTTCTATTCCTTGCAGTTTAAAAAAATTGGTCCAATAGGAGATTTAATTATGTATTGTCTTACATTGAGATGTAGCTTTTGCTTTGCCCTAGGTTTTATGTCCTTGAAAGCTTCCGTATTTTTCTAAGGCAGAGAACAGCTCTCCTCCTTTTCTCACTTCTACTCTTGGGCACCATAACATTGCTTGGTAAACACTCTGAATTAATCAATACCCCAATCATTTGATAAACAAAAACAATAACTTACATTGAATAGTCCAACTTTAGATTCTTTCAGTTCCACTTGTACCCTACAATGGATCAGAAATGGTTCAGAGATGTGGGTATTATGCCCATGGGATACCTAAGCCATGTGGCGTTACCTGGAAAGGAGGAGGCACTGGCTTGAGAAGGCACATGACCAAGGGTGGGGTAGGGGCAGGAGTGAAAAAGATGACTAACTAAAAACAATGATATCACCTTATTGGAAAGACTCAAAGAGGGGAGGTGGGTAGTGTAAAAGAGCTCAATCTTTATCATTTCAGAGAGTCAGTATAGCCGATGTCTAAAACTCATAGATTAAGAAAAAGCAGTATTCATACATTCTGTAGAAGATTGGAAGTAATGGGGCTTAGGTGGAAAGGAAGTTGGTGGAAGCAGGGCCAGTGGGGCTAAAGAATTTGGCTAACTGGGGCAGGATTTAAGTTTCCCTCTTGAATGTTGGGCCCCTAACATTGACAAGAGGATCTGGTCACATCTCCACCTCCAGTTACAGAGAATCAGCGAATGCCAGCCACATGGAGCAAGCCTGGTTGAGCGCCCCCATGTGGGGGGAGGCTGACTTACTTTTCTGGCTTCAGGAACCCAGTGATCTTGCTGGTGTTGAAGGTCAACGTGGCCGAGAGGTTAGTGGTCTGGAGATTCCAGGGGAAGGAAACAGGTCTGAGTGAGGGAGGCTGTCTTCTCTAAATAAACAGCTCAATGGATTAAAGCAGGAACTCCTCTAGTAGACTATAGACTCCCAGAAGGTTCATTGTAGGTGCTGGATGTTTGAACTTGAACTTGAACATTTTTACTTGAAATTGTTGACTGTGAGAACAAGTAAACTTTGAACAGACTGCTGAGAGCAAGTGTAGAGTGTCTGTCCCTGGAGATCTCTACAGGGCTCATTTCTAGCTATCTCAGGACTAAGATTCAGCCCTAGGAATAACAATAATCATGATAGAAATAATAGATTATATTTTCATTTAAAATATATTGATGACATGCCGAAACCGGTTTGGCTCAGTGGATAGAGCGTCGGTCTGCGGACTAAAAGGTCCCAGGTTCGATTCCGGTCAAGGGCATGTACATTGGTTGCGGGCACATCCCCAGTAGGGGGTGTGCAGGAGGCAGCTGGTCGATGTTTCTCTCTCATCGATATTTCTAGCTCTCTATCCCTCTCCCTTCCTCTCTGTAAAAAATAAATAAATAAATAAATAAATAAATAAATAAATAAATAAATAAAATATATTGATGACAAAAAATTTCATAACAATATCAAATTGTAGATATAGCATTTGGGTGCAATTACCCTTCCAGAAATTTGTCTTGTTGCATTTCAAACCTAAAAGAAAAGAACAAAATTCTCCGCCCAGTGAGCGAGAGTCCCAAAAGGCTCAGAATCCCTTCTCTAGAAGACAGGGTCCACCGGGGAGGGAGGAACTCTCTCCGTGTTTAACTCAGAGGGAATGTAATCCAGGGACTTGGTTATACAAGTGATGGAATTGCTGAAAAGCCAAAAAACAAATAAATAAAGAGAGTTGAAGTGGCAGCTCAGGGATTAACAGAAGCAGGAAGCTACTTCCACCTCAAGACCAGAAGAACAGAGAGAGTTGGGGTTATGGGAGCCACCATGGAGGAGACCGCCACTCCCCTGTCTCTGTCCTAGACAAAGAGAGGAGAAAATAATCTGCTTCTTCCTTTCTCCTGCCCTCCATTCTCTAGATAGTGCCTTCGATTGGCTGACCTAGCTGGATGTCAGAGTGCTGCCAGGGATCCTGGGAAATGTAGTCTTCAGGGGTCAGCTATAGGTGCAGAGCAAACAGGTCCAAGACCCCTATACCTTCCTTCCCACAGTAGCCCAGATTCACTTGGTGGGAGATAAATACATTAAACAAATAAACCTGCAAACAGCTGCATAAGTATATTCATAATAAATGTAATGAAGTAAAATAATAGGGTGCTACAAGAGAAAAATGACAAGGAGCCTAAGGTGCATTGGGGTAAGAGCAATCAAGAAAGGCCTCTTTGAGCCCTAGCCGGTTTGGCTCAGTGGATAGAGCATCGGCCTGCGAACTGAAAGGTCCCAGGTTCGATTCCGGTCAAGAGCACATGCCTAGGTTGTGGGCTCAATCCCCAGTGGGGGACTTGCAGGAGGCAGCCGATCCATGATTCTCATCATGGATGTTTCTATCTCTCTCTCCCTCTCCCTTCCTCTCTGAAATCAATAAAAATATATTTATAAAAAAAGAAAGGCCTCTTTGAGGAAGTGATATTCAAGTTGAAATCTGAAGGAATTGGACCAGTAGTGAGTGGGGGGAAAGCACACAGGAAAAAGGAACAGCATTTACAAAAGCAAACCTTACCACGCCAAGCTGGAAGATGAGCTCCCTGGCAGAGTTAGGCAGGAGCACAAAGCCCTCAATCTCCATCTGGGGGGCCAAGGACAGGTTCCCAGGGCTGAAGTTCAGGACGGGGGCAGAGACCACTCTTCCCTGGAGCTCCAAGTTCATGTTGGGGTAGCGTTTCTCTAACTAGGGGCAGAATGGGGAGATTATGTCAAGAGAAGGAAACATGAGGGTTTGCCGGGAGAGCCTGGAGGGAGACAGATAACTCTGAGCATGCTTTCTGGTGGACTTTATTCCCATAAAATGCTCTGTGCCTTTTCCTCTTAGTGGTGTCATAGGACACCTTGCCATGAACACAGAGAGTGGTCATTATCGTGGCAAAACCTTACAGACAACTTGATGCCCAGCAGGGTTAGATCAGTGACAGCACCCAAGCATTGATTCCGTTGTGCATGGGTCATGATGGCATTCCTTGGGATTCTCAGATGGCACCAGTAAGGCTGGGCAACCTGTGGTCCCAGGAGACCCGGGGCTCAGGCCTGTGCTATTGGGGCTTTGAAGGGAAGAAAGTCCCAAAGCCTGCAGCACTCTGGCCTTCACTGAGGGGCTCATTGCTCGTCTTCTGACTCTTGGTCAAGCTGAGAGGAGCCTGGGGGTTTAAAGAGAGACCCCTGAAGGCTGGCCTGCACCACCGAGGGCCGAGGGAAGCCTTACCCGGGGGACGAAGGCGCGGAAGGACTTGGTGGTCAGTCGGATGTTGGAGGTCGGTGGAACCTGCAGTGAAGAGATGCAAAGAAGTTTTAGGGTTCTCCTTCCAGAACTGAAGGTCTAAACAGAGAGGGAGAGGTGGCGGGTGTTTCGGACTGGAACTTCTCGAATGCCCGGGGTTACCATGGCAGTGACAAGATGCCTGTCCTTCAGTCAACAGGGGTACATGAGACCGTGGGTACTCTCTGCTCTCCTTGGGGCACAGGTGACATGCAGGACCCACTCAGAGGGTTCATGACAGTGAGACTTGCAGTCACACAGACCTAGATTTGGCTCCTGGCCTTGTCACAATGTGGTCTCTGGCCACTCCCTTCACCTCTCTGAGCTTCAACTTCCTCACCTGTGAAATTGGTTAATAATAGTCCCCACCTATCAGGGCATTGCGAGGGTTCCGTGAAATGGGGGTACAACACATCTGGCACAAGGCCTAGCATATAGTGAGCACTCGATGAAACATGGTTATGTGATCCCGTCTGCAAGAGAAAGGACTGCAGCGCCGGTGGGAAGGGTGAGTCAGATGTGACGATGGGAGGAAAAGTCACTCCAGTCATTCACCAGGTGGTCCCTGATTTATCACCAGGGAAACTGGGTCATCCAAATGGGACCACCCTGCCGAAACCGGTTCGGCTCAGTGGATAGAGCGTCGGCCTGCGGACTCAAGGGTCCCAGGTTCGATTCCGGTCAAGGGCATGTACCTTGGTTGCGGGCACATCCCCAGTAGGGGGTGTGCAAGAGGCAGCTGATCGATGTTTCTCTCTCATCGATGTTTCTGACTCTCTATCCCTCTCTCTTCCTCTCTGTAAAAAATAAATAAAATATATTTAAAAAACAAAAAACAAACAAACAAAAAAAAACAAATGGGACCACCCTGTGTTTCCCCACCATCCTGACATTGTTCACGGGCTACAAGAGCTGCTAGAAATAACCTTCTGAAACCCAGAAATATGAAAGACGTGATCCACTGTAAAATTTAGTATCCCTTATACAAAGCCACATTTGAGAAAGTTGTTTTAGAGGTAAGTGCTTTGTTTAGTGTGTCATGAAGTTTGTTTCTTGTTTTTACCATGAATCACTAAATCATGTACCTTTTTACTTTGGCTACAAGGAAGCTCTCAGACAGATATTTATGGGTTCAGTGTCTTCCTAATTGTGCTTTATTTTTAACTTGGTCTTTATTTACTATTCTATGTAACTTTATGCATTTCATTCTCTAAAATCTTTTTTAAAAAAAAACCCACAAACTATCAGAGTGAGATAAATTATAAATTAGAATAACAGATCTAGACTGAGGGAAGGAGGAGAGAATAAAATACGGGCAAGCAAGCCACAAAGTCTTCCACAGTTGTTATAAGAAAGAACTTTGATTTTGAGCTTCCTGGCAGCCAAAGTGAAAAGGGAAATTGTACTGACATATTTTTCCTGGTCCGGGTCTTTTTTCTTAGTCATAATTTATTACTTCACTGATGTAAATCAGGCAGAAAGGAAAGAAGGAAGGGAAGCCAGGTTACACCATCACTTGTCAGCATTATTCTTGTCACCAGCCTTACCACATCATCTGTGATGGAGAAGTTCAGGTACCCTGCCTCATGATATACCAGGCTGGCTGCGTTGAAGACATAATCAGAGATGGCAAAGTAGACCATTCGGGTGTGTTCCTCAGGAAGGCTCATGACAGGAGCAAGGAAAGGAACTGGGGAGCGATGATCACGGTTAAAAATTTCAGCCTGGAGAGAGAAAATAAGGTCCATTTGAATTGTCAAAGTTTACTTCAGGCGGGACTTCTGAGCTAGGTAGTCACCTATACAGGTTGATGGGGGTGGGGGCACTGGCTAGAGACACTGCCTGAAACTCCACCATTAAAGACGTTTTCCTTTGGGTCTTTCCTTTCCTGAAGTGTTGCATGTCCAGAATCCCTTAACAAAACACCCACCAGCTTTGGTGTATTAACCCACAAGACCTATTGGCCAGACTTTCTGATTGACCTCATCTGCATGGTGGGCAAAGTGAAGGAGAGGAAGGGGAGGGAGGGGGAGCTACAGGCCTAGGAGTTTTCAGACACTTGTGAGAGGAGCCTGGCTCTGGGAACACTCCCCACCACTCCAGATTGCCCCGCCCTCAACACAGCTGGAACCATGAGGTGATGAGGACAGAGCTGAACCAGGCGGACCAGGAGGCTCCAAGAAAGAGGGACGAATGCCTCGCTGAGGCAGGACCCACCCAAGCCCCTGCTCCAGGACCCTCACCTTCAACATCACGTCCAGCATTTGGGCTGCTGCCCGAGGGGCCTCCATTAAGCTGTAATCAATGCCAGCGAGACTGTCAATCTCTGTTGTGACTGTGAACCAGGGGAGGGGCAGAATTAGGAGCCAGACAAGGAGAAGGGGTAAGGGCTCTGACTGACCTACACTCCGGTGACGTTCTTCAGAGCCCCCTGCCCCTCTGCCTCCAGACCCTCCACCCAGCCCAGCCCTGGGCAAGGAGCTGCTTCATAAGAAAGAGACCAGCTGGGTCCTTTCGTCCCACTAGTGGATTAGCCATGCGGGGAGGGGTGTGCTCTGCCTGAGCTTGAGTGGGTTCCAGGGACACACACACACACACACACACACACACACACACACACACACACACCCTGAGGGTGCGAGGAGCCCAGGTCTGGCAGCCCATTCACACCAGGAGCTTCATGCCAAGGAAGCTACACAATGGGGAGAATTCTCTAACCAAGGGTATGGCTCCCCAAGTTTACAACTGAGGGGAAACTGGCCTCCTATCAACACAAACCAATTGGCCAGGAAGGACAGCAGTCCAGAGGGCTCAGACTCTCCCCGCTAACGCCCTGGAGGAACAGGGGATCTATATCTCACACAGGGCTGTCCGTGCCCGCCTGGGCCTCCACTGGAGGGGGATGTCCACAGGTGAGCGTAGGGGCCAGGCTATCAGAGGACACCTCAGGCTATTTGGCAGGGGGTAAACCACAAACTTTACATGTGCATCCTGGACCCAGGGTCTCCACTTCTGAGGACTGTTCTATATACACTCACATGTGCAGGCAAGGAGGCTGGGCGAGGTGCCTCCTTCCCCATATTGGCAATAGCAAAGGAGGGCCCCAAGCCTGCATGCCCAGAGTCTGGGGACTTAATAAATAAATGAAGACACAGCCATAGGAGGGACTGCTACACAGCTATTAAAATGAGTTCTGTTACAACTTCGTTGGAAAGCTGTGTGGCAGGATCTGATAGTGTTAAACTATGCATACCAGGTGAGCCTGCAATTTCACTCCTAGTGTAACCCAAAGACATGCGTTTTATGAGCTAGACTATTCACAGCAGTGCTATGCATAATGGTCTAAAACGGAAACTACCCAAATGACCTTCAGCAGTAGAATGGACAAATAAAGGGAGGGACCTTGACTCAGTGGAATACTACACAGCAAGGAGAATGAACGAGCTCACTGCATGCAACAATATGGGTCAAATTCATTTTAAGGTTGAACAAAGAAAGCCTTTGCTTTTGGTAAAAGACTTTAAGTCCTGCAAGGCTCCATCCATGGACAAAATGCAAAACTAACCTTTTCTGGTAGAAGTTGGGGTAGTGGGTACCCTCGAGCGGGGGGTAGTGACAGAAGGAAACCCGAGAGGGCAATCATATTCTGTATATTGATCTGGGAGCTGGTATATATGTGTTCAGTTTGTGAAAATTCTTCAAGCTGTTCACTTATAATGGGAGCACTTTTCTCTAAGTATTAAATTCCATGAAGAGATTTTTTTTAAATGAGATCAATTTATATGCACTGATATAGAAAGATCTTCAACATATACAAGTTACACAAGGACAATGTCTATCCTGTATACATTAATATTACTCACAATTATGCATATGCATCTATATTCATGAACAACAGAATATATATGAATGTATGTTCATATGCACATGTGTATGTATATGTATATGTATATGTATATGTATATGTATATGTATATGTATATGTATATTTGTATATGCAAAGAAAATATCGAAGAGGATACACCCAACACAGAGGTTACCTCTTGGAGGAAAATTTGAGGAGAAAAAGGGACTTTTAATTTTTACTTTCTATACTTCTGTCCCACTTAAGATTTTGTAAGATACATATATGCTCTTATGAGAATTAATAGAAATAAACTGTCCGGTGGGGGGGGGGCACCCTACCTGGAAGAGTTTGGAGATAAGGCTGTAGGTCAGAGGTCACCGATTTCTGGATCATTTCGCAAACCTGAAAGGATGGGAGAGAAAGCCCGAGTGAGTTCCCTGGCTTTGGGTTGGCGCTGTGCTAATTGCTTTAGTCACATTTCACATATTTGCTCATTGATCATTGATTTTATAAAAACATATAAGTACTTATTATGCGCCAGGCACTGAACAAACAGAAATAATCAGAGACACTTAGGTCCCTACGTGGACCCTAACAGGGACCAATCAGTCCTTCCAAAGTCTATCCCAGGGCTGGACATCTGAGTTAGGGAGTCACCTACACAGCCTGATGAGGGGACATTGGCCGGAGGCCCTGCCCTGAGCTCCACCATTACAGACAGTTCTTTTGAGCAGCCCTGGACTCCCAGAACTTAGAGGGGAATAGCAGGACTAGGTAGTACGTAGATCTAGCCATCCAAATAAGTGTATATTTAATGTAGATACTTCCAAATGTCATCACTTAACAGGTTGACTCTGACTCATTACAACATGGCAGTGCGGTGCTGGAGAAACAGGTTTGCATGTTTCCCAAACTCACCTCTCCCCCAGGACCCCAGAAGAAGAAAAGGCACAGAATGCAGCTTGCCACGCCAGTCTGTGGGGATGCCTGCTATTCCGATTCAACCACTAGGGGGCACTCAGAGCCAAAGCAGAACTTGGGCCAAGGTGCAGGGATATAAGTGTGTGTATTTTCCTCTTTCCTCCTACATTACTTACTCCCTCCCCAGGCACA
Organism: Cnephaeus nilssonii; assembly: GCF_951640355.1. Taxonomy (NCBI): domain Eukaryota; kingdom Metazoa; phylum Chordata; class Mammalia; order Chiroptera; family Vespertilionidae; genus Cnephaeus; species Cnephaeus nilssonii. Next base: position 38,881,462 of record NC_137082.1, on the reverse strand, counting down.
CACTGCTACAGACACAGCTCCAGGCATATGATACCTCTGAAATGGGAGTGAAATGTTTTTGTTTTGGCCAGAGATATAAAAATTTGGAGATTTCACATAATTTTTTAAGTGGGAAAAACTGACACCATCGCTGCCTTCCCACCCAAGGCGGGTGCTCATGTGCTCGCCCAGGTAGGAACCGGGTTCTCACCTGGTTCACACGCTCTTGAAGTTTCCTGCCTGGTTGCTGCAGGCATCTAAGTGCTGCTTTTCCTTTTGGCCTTTGTGGGGCAGTGGGGGCCAAGGAGCAAGACCAAGCAGAGGGCGGGGCGGGATCTGCTTGGTCCCTGCTTCCCACCCTTGGCCAAGCATCTAACCATTCTCTGCTTCACAGGACAGACTCAGAGTCCAGAGACCTACGTGTTGGCCCAGCTTACCCACCAACTCTGCGACCTGCGGCAGGTGATCTGTTCTCTTTGGGCCTTGGGTCCACGTATGACCTGAGCCCAGCCCTTGCGTGGCTCTGACATTCTTTTTTTAATTTAATTTAATTTTTATTTATTTATTTCAGAGCGGAAGGGAGAGGGAGGGAGAGATAGAAACATCAATGATGAGAGAGAATCATTGATTGGCTGCCTCCTGCACACCCCCCACAGGGGATTGAGCTCGCAATCCAGGCATGTGCCCTTGGCCGGAATTGAACCCGGGACCCTTCAGTCTGCAGGCCGACACTCTATCCCCTGAGCCAAAGCGGCTAGGGCAGCTCTGACATTCTTACCTTGCTCTCCAGTATTTTTTGGAATTTGGACTCGATCTGGTTGTGGAAGAGATTCAGCAGCCACCTGGGGAATGGAGCACAGGGCCTGGTCAGCTGTGTGCCACTGAACACAGAGTCGGCGGGGCAGCCAGCAAAGCCAGGCCCTGGCCTCCGGCGGGCCGGTTCCTAAAGGAGCCCTCCCTGCCCCAGTGTGGTACCTGCTGTGTCCCCGAGTCCCAGCCCCCAGCACACTCACTGATTCAGGGCATCTGGCATCCCAGCCCCTGCTGCGCCCCAAGCAAATTCAGTAGATTTGGGGGAGGGGCTCAAGAATCCACATTTCCCTAATCAAGGACATTCCACTCAAAGACACTTGCCCAAGGGCTTGTATGTTTTTCATAAACTCTCCTTTGGCCAAAAGCCCTGGTGTTCCTCCAACAGCCGAATTTCATTTGCCTGAGGTAGTTCCTGAAAACTTCGGTGGAAATGGCTCACCAGTACTCCTGGCTTGAATCTGCGTCTGTTAATCTGTTCATCTCAGCCGTGTTGGGCTCAGGCATTACGCCTGGACCTTGGTGCTTGTCAGAGGCCAGGTCGCTGGCTGGCTGGACCTCAGGCTGCAGCCAGGGGTCAAGCTGGCCACTGCCCCTTTGGTGACCTACCCCAAATCTCCCGACATGTCCACCTCCACATCACGGATGTGGGTGCTGCAGCTGGAGGCAGTGACCGTGGGCCTCCCCGAGGGCTCGCTGCCCAGGACCAGGTTGACGGAAATGGTGATGCCCTTGACGTGCACGTCAAAGGAGCCGTGTAGCCTCCTGGAGGAGATGAGAGAAGAATGGTGGATTTCTAGGCTAGATCAGCCACCCTTTTGGGGGAAATCGGAAGCTCAGTTCTCACCCCAAAATAAGTGGAGCTGGAGCAAAAAATTTTACAAATATTTATTACAAAGCAAAGATGTATTACAAAGAAGTCCATAAAAGATCTAGAACAAGCATGTCAAACTTGCGACCCGCAGGCCGCATGTCTTGTTTATTTGGCCCGTGTTAGCCTTTGAGTTTGACATGCTTGATCTATAAGAAAGCCTGGGTTCGCTTGTTTACAGTCAGGGATGGGCAAAGGCTCTCAGAAGCCACTAAGGAAATGGTCATACACTTGCCAGCACAGAAAATTAAAACTTCAGTGAACAAAAAATGCCACAGGCAAAGTAAAAAAAAACACACAAAACTGCATCATGAGTGAGCCAGAGCTAATTTCCTTAGCGTATGAGCTCATTTCCTTAATACACAAAGAACAAGCTTATACTAATTAATAAGGAAAGGACAAAGTGACCAAAAAGAAAAGAGAGATCAAAGATATGAACAGGAAGTTTGACTGCAAATAAGCATGTGAAAGTTATTAAAAATAAAAATCACAATGATGCCAGCTTCCACCTATCAGATTGATGAAACTTTTGAAGTTTTAACCGCCGGTGCTTGTGAAGGTGTGGGCCACAGAAGCCCCAGGCGCTATGGCTGGGCGAACACCTCTGGAATACAAATTTGTGGGATCCCTCCTAATTACACACACACATCTTTGGCCCAGGAACCTGACTTCCATGCCTTTACTCTGTGGCTCTTCTGGCCAAGATATATGTGTGGGGCAGCTCACTGAAGTGTCATGAGTAATAAATAGCAAAAAAAGAGAAAACCACCTATAGGTCAATTAGTAGGGAAGGTTCAGTGAGTTGTGGGCATCAATGCTATGCAGCCTTTAAAAAGAATAAGGCCAGCCCTGGCTGGTGTGGCTCAGTTGATTGGATCATTGTCCCATAAATGAAAAGGTCGAGGGTTTGATTCTCGGTCAGGGCACATACCTAAGTTGCATGTATGGGAGGCAACCAGTCGATGTTTCTCTCTCACATCAATGTTTCTCCCGGCTTCCTCTCTCTCTAACATCAATGAACATGTCCTCTGGTGAGGATTATTTTTTAAAAAGGCCAAAGGTAGTCTATCTATACAATGGACTATTACTCATCCATAAAAAGAGATAAAGTCCTGATGTATGCTATAATGTGATGAATCTCAAAAATATGATGCTAAGTGAAAGAAGCCAGACACAAAATGTCACATATTGTATGATTCCATCTATATGAAATGTCCAGAATAGGCAAATCCATAAACAGAAGGCAGACTGGTGGTTACCTGAGGGTAGAGGAGGGGGAAATGAGGCGTGACTGATTAATGGATATGAGGTTATGTCTTGGGGTAACAAAATGTTTTAGAACGAGACACAGGTGGTGGTTGCAAATGTACCAACGCCACTGAATTATATACTTTAAAATGGTTAATGTTATATTCTGTGAATTTCACCTCAATAAAAATATTACATTGGAAAAAAGGTTAAAAAAATGAGGTAGATCTTTACATGCTCCTATGAAGAGATGTTGAATATACTTCAGTGAAAAAAGCCAGGGCAGAAGAGTGTGGTCTGATTTCTTTCATAGAATGGAAGGAATGTGCATAGATAGGTGATATATATATATTTATACTGAGCATCTTGCTAAAGCATTGTTGTCCAACAGAAATATAATGTGAGCCACATTGGTCATTAAAATTTTCTAGTAGCCATGTTAAGAAAGACAAAAAGAAAGAGTAATTAATTGTAACTATCATTTCAACATGTAATCAATCTAAAATTTATTAATGAGGTTTCTTGTGTTCTTTTTTGTACTAAAATCTTCAAATATGGGGTTTCACACAGTTGTCCCAGCCTCTTTTCAAGTCCTCAGTTACGGCGTGTGGCAGAAGCTGCTACACAGACGGTGCAGGTCTAAAGTGGAAATAGAGTCAGGTGACCCGGAAGAGACTGGGCAGCCCTCTTTTAGGGGCTGAATTGTGCCCCGCCCCCAGCCCATAGGTAGAGGGCCTAAACCCCAGTACTTCAGAATGTGACTGTCCTGGAGACAGAGCCTTAAAGGGGTGATTAAGTTAAAGTGAGCACACTAGGATGGGCCCTAATCCAGTCTGACAGGTGTCCTTGTGAGAAGAGGAGTTAGGACACACGCAGAGACGCCCAGGTGCATGCACAGAGGGGTGACCATATGAGGACTCACAGAGGGGCAGCCATCTGCAAGGCCAAGGAGAAAGGACTCAGAAGAAACTAGACCTTCTGACACCTTCATCTCAGACCCCTAGCCTCCGTGTGAGAAAAATAAAATTCTGCTGCTTCAACTGGGAGTCTGGGATATTTCGTAATGGGAGACAAACCCACCTTCCATCCAAGGACCTTGGGGGTTCAAAGTGCCTGGGAGCCTCCCTTGACCAATGGCAAACAGGAAGACGGGTCACCTATCTGCATTGGGGTAACTCAGAGGGGTGCCCCATCCACACTGTCCCCAGAGGGTCTCAGGAGTATCTTCCTTCCCTTCCTGCCTCACTTCCCCCAGCCCCTCTGGGTGCTTTCTTAGGTCATTTCCCAGATAAAGTACTTTCACTTGGAGCCTTGGGGTCTGCTGTTGGGGGAAGCAAACCAAGAAAACACAGTATTATCTCACTTAGCTCATGGACAACCCCATCAGGGAGGCAGAAGATGGGAAGAGATTGGTCCTAGAGCCAGGACTTGGAACGGGGCGGGGCGGGGGGGGGGGCGGGGAACGGGTGTCTCTGGCCTTGGACTCCCTCCATCCACCACGTGGCCTTCTGATGAGTGAGGAACTCCTTGGATCCGAGAAGAATGGGACCAAGGCCAAGGGTCCGAGAGCCTGGGAGTCGAGCAAACTTACAGGAATGACTTGCGCACCTTCCACTTGCCCTGGACCCGGATGGAGGAGTCAGAGATGGACAGGCTCAGGCCCTGGCCAGGAAGGGGTGTCAGAGCAGAGCTTCGCAGCTCACAGCTGTGGATGTTCAGGCTGAGGAGAGAGACACGGAGGGCAGCATCAGCCCTGGCAGGGGCCTTGATCTCGCCTTTTACCTTTCCCCAGTGGGGACTGGACCGGCAGGGCTGCTTCAGGCAGGTGTCTGGTTACCCCCACGTACCACCTGCCTGCTGTGTGCCCCACACCAACCACACAGCCATGCAAGCACCTTGCATCCATTGTGTCACTTAGCCTCACAGAGGGGTCAGGACTATTCTCGTTCCCTTTTCACAGAAGAAGAAATAGAAACTCATAGAAGAGGTGCATTTGCCCAAAGTCACACACTCAGGATCAGAGCCTACAAATCTCATGAATCTGGGTGGGATCTGAGTCCGGCCCGTGGACACACGCCTCTGGGTTTTCACCTCCTTCCCCCTGCCATCCCCTCCCTTAATACATTCAGGTGTGTGCGTGGCGGGGGAGAGGGGCGGGGAGTGGGGATCAGATTCAGGGAAGGCCAAGGGCAGCTGGAGTAAAGATGCCAAAAGGGCTGAGGGCAGCAAACGAAGACGACACACTGTTGTGGGCCATCAGTGGGAAAAGAATGGCCAAGTTCCATTTTATTTGCCTGGCAATGAGTAGGTGCTCAATAAACGCTTGCTGATGGACTGAATAAAAGAAGGAAGGAAGGAAACAATGGTCGTGAGCAGGGAGGGAGTGATGAGCTGTGGGCTCAATTCCCCTCCTTTCATTGTCTGCCCCTCAAACAGTCTCATGCCCTTTTTTTTTTTTTTAGCATCAGTTGCTCATCTATATATATAAAAGACTAATATGCAAAGTGTCCCCTCGGGAGTTCGATCACTCGCTATGATGTGCACTGACCGCCAGGGGGCGGCACAGAAGTAAGGGAGGCCCCAGCCGGCAGCCGGAGGCCCCAATCGGCCCTGATCGCCGGCCAAGCCTAGGGACCCTACCCGTGCATGAATTTCATGCACCGGGCCTCTAGTATATAATAATCCTTTGAAGACTCAGCTCAAATGCCATCTCCTCTGGGAAGCCTTCCTTGATTCTTCCAGATGTTCAAACCTCAGCTCTAACCCTTGGGCCACTGTATCTAAAGTTTAAAGTTTAAGGTCTATCTTCCCTTCCAGGGGGGTCAGATTGGAGCCTGGGTTATTATTACCCACAGGAGGTAGCGGTGTCATCCCCATTTCACAGGTAAGGAAACCGAGGCTCAGGTCCACAGTCAGTATGTCTTCGTTTATATTTGTTTCATGAGCAAAGAGAGGAGCCAGTTCCCTCCCTGAACTTCCTTCTGAACTCGGTGAGACACTACGCCACTGTCTGTCCCAGAGGGGCCCTGACCCAATCCTTGGGCTCCCCCTCCCTCTCCAGGCTCCCACCCCTGCCCAGCCGGCTCGGGGCCCAGCAGAAGGGAGCCCCACCTGTGGAACTCGTAGTGCCCACGTCCAACATGTTTGATCTTGAAGTCCCCAGTGAAGTCGGGCAGCATGATGTTGTGCAGCTCGCTCTGCAGGGCCACCAGCCCCTCCTTGGCCACTGCAGACAGGAAGGAGCTGAGAGTCAGCCGAGTCGGCCTGCCTCTCTCCCCTCCAATCCCTTCAGAGGCTCCCACCATCATAGGGAGAGACGCCGACTTCCTTACTAACGCTCATTCCAGTTGTGGGTGACTGAGCCCTTCTGCATACCAGGTGGCTTGAGGAACACTCAGGATATCCCGGCGTTACATGGGTTACGTGCCCATTTTATGGAAACAGAATGCCTGTGTCAGCAACTCCACGAGGGGAGAAGGGCTGTGTGCTTGTGTGGGTGGTTCTCGTTCCTTCGTGGCATCTAGCCTGAGTAGAAGAAACTGTCAGGATTTTAGGGATAGAATCCAGGCTTTGGCATCTTTCTAGCTGGGTGACCTTGAACAAGTCCTCAGCCTTCACTTTCTCCATCTGTCAAAACGCAATGAGGACACTTTCCTCCTTGGGGTGCGCGAGGATGAAAGGAAACCCCTGCAGAGCACACAGGGGCTGGGAGGATCAAAAGCACCCCTGGCGTGGTGCCTGGCACACAGCAGGCCTCAGCAATGCCGGGAACAGCGAGGCGGGTTATATAGTAAAAATACTGGAAGGACTAAAAAGTCCAACGCCAGAGAACCGGTTAAATAAACATGGCACTTTCACACGCGGAAAGGGACAAAGGCAAATTTTGCTTGATTTAGAGTTTCAGTATAAACAGGACCTTCTGTTTGTTCTGAAATATGAGGGAGCCAGGATTCTGCCCTCAAGGAGGACATGCCTGCCCACACCGCTGACCAACGGTCTGCCTCTTTTCAACGTGCATTCCTCCCTTGGCGAAAGCATGTGCCGGTCCCTGTGTGGACTGCTACCCCTGGCCTCTGGCTAATCCCCACTTACCTTTTCTACCTCCCCTCCTCGGGAAGACTTCCCTGACTTCCTTCTCTGCCCCCAGCCAGTCTGGGCTCCCAACAACCTTGCCTGAGGGAATGTTATTGCCCATTTAATAGATTAGGCAATCGAGGCTCCATGAATAAGGAGCTTCCCTTGATCAGTTCTGTGTGGAGCAGTGTATAAATACCCGAGATCCCTTGCCCCAAGGATGGATGAATTCTGATGCATTGTTTTGGCATCTTTTAAAAAATACTTCTACTTTTTTGCCCATTCTTTCAATGGAGGTATAAAATACGTCAAGTACCCAAAGGGCACTAATCGTAAGGGATTGCCAGGTAATTTTAAAGCTTCGATACACACCTATAACCACCACCCCAGGTGAGAGGCAGGCAGCACCTTCCCAGCACCCTGCAGGCTCCCTCCTACCCCTCCCGGTCTCCACTGGCCAGAGGTAACCACCGTTCTGACTTCTGGTTTTCAGGCACGTATCTTCAAACTTTACCAAGGATTTCCCCAGTGGGACTGTTGCAGTCCCTGGGTAGGAGCTGGTTTAATAACATCCCCCTCCTGCCCTCTGCCCTCTCCCATCTCCCGTTGCCTCTCCCCTACGGTGTGTCCTGAAATCAACTCCCAAATCAACTACTTGCACCCAAATCCTGTCTCTGTTGGCTGGCGGGAACCCAGCTAAGACAAGTAAGTGCCTGAGCGACTCAGCGGTTGGGTGGGTGATGAGGCCAGAGTTCGAGCCAGGGCCGCCTGGCCGGGAAGGCCGCCTGGCCGGAGGAAGAGCGTCCTGTCTGTGCACCGCCGAACCCAGGGCAGCCTGGTGCCAAGCGGGTCAGCCAGTCCAGCCCTCAGCCATCGCTCCTTACCGTACTGCAGGCCCTGGTCGGTGATCCTGGCGACCAGGCCGGGGTTGGCCCCCGGGGCCCCCGGGGAGGACGCCAGCAGCAGCCCCAGCAGCAGAGAGGGCAGGACCCTGGCGGGGGCCCCCATCCTGGAGTCCGGGTGGATGGACAGGACTGCGCAAGTGCTGGCGGGGCCCAGCTTCCTTAAGTAGCTGCTGCGCTGGCTGGGGCAGCTCCCGGGTGGGGACGGGTTCCTGGAATCAGGGCGGGAGGGGGAGGCACAGGGCCTGGAACCTGCTTGCGACACAGCTGGGGTCACGGGTCATACTTAGATGCCGGTTGCTGCTGCCCCAGGGTCAGAGGTAGGTCGGCCTGGCCCCAGGTGACAATATCTGTCCACCCTGCCCCCACGAAGACCCCATGTTCATTGCTAGGAAGGCCCGGTTTACACACCAGGGGACTGACGCTTAGAGAGGCCTGGTCACATGCTCACGATCCCACACCCAGGAAAGGGCAGAGCTGGGAGTCCAAGCCAGTCTGGCGCCTCCAGATTCTCTCTTCTTTGTGCTCCACTCTGTTTGTTTAAGAAAGACCCACCCCACTCCCACCCCGCCGTGGGGAAACAGGCTTTCTCCAACCTTGGTGGTGGTAACATTTCAGGAAGGGCACGATGGCCAATCAGTGAACACCTGCAGGCCCAGCCACCTGACCCAGACAGAACTAAGCCACCGTGTCGCTGCTCCAAGTGTCCATTGCTGCGCTGTGTGAAACAGGCAAGGAGGAGGGGACCCGACCTAAAGCGTCCCACAAAGGGCATTGGTGACGTCAACGACGAGACTGCCATTGAAAGCCAGGCTGCAGCAATCAGTGTATTTCCTGATAAGGAAAGAGGGCCGTGAGGGGTCGGTTTCTAATGGCACCGTAGAGTGAGGTTCTGTTTCTTTGCTCTATTTCCATGTTTGCCAATCAGGAAAATTCTTAGCAAGGAGTTATGAGAGATTGTCTCTGGTTGGATGGGCAGGATTATAGGTATTTTAAAAATCCTTTTGCCCTGGCTGGTGTGCTAAGTGGTTAGAGCGTCGGTCCGTGCACCAAAGGGTCTTGGGTTTGATTCCCATTCAAGGGCACGTACCTGGGTTGCAGGTTTGATCCCTGGTCAGGGCGCATGCAGGAGGCAACCAATTGTGTGTCTTTCCCACATCAATGTTTCTCTCCTTCTCCATCCCTCCCACCCTCCCTCCCTCCCTTCCACTCTCTCTAAAAACAAAACAAAACAAAACAAAACAAAAATCAATGGAAAAAATATCATCGGCTGAGGATTAGCCAAAAAATATATAATAAATAAAAATAATAAAAATCTTTTTGCTTGTTGGTATTTAAATTTTTTATTGGGCGGGGGGCATGGTTCTGGATAATACTGTATTTGCAGTAAGTAAAGATGATGAAATTTCATTTGGGAAAACAACTCATTGGGTCCCCAAGGACTCCCTATATTTGTGAGTTTTGTTCTACCCTCACCTATGGGAAGCCTTCCCTAATCTCCCCCAGGTTTTCCTGGATTAGAGAAAGGCACCCTCTGCGGTCCCAGAATCCTCTGCACTTTCTCCATCACAGCATTATCCATGCTCTGCTGTCTCATAATTGTGGTCCTTTAGAAATATGGACAACAGTTCTTACTACTCCTCCCATCCAAAGCTGGAGTCTCCGTGCCCGCCCTTGAAACTGGGCGGGTCTTTGTGACTGCCTCCACCAATCAAATGGGGTGAGGTGACAGTGTCTTCCCAGCGGGTCACGAAAGGCACTAGAAGTGGGATTAAGAGGGGAACGCCCCACGCTGAGCACACAGCCCGGTCCCTCAGCTCCTCGGTCATCAGGCTGCGGTCCCGTGAGGTCCTGGCTGTCGCCCCAGCCGCCCGGTGCTCCTGGAGGCAGGGTTGAGAGGACTCAGCCATCCTGGGGGCTTCTCCTTCCTGGGCCCAGACCGCTGGGGTGGGGACCGGTCCTGTGCTGGGAGTCAAGAAACCCGTGTCCCAACTGGCTCAGCCCTGCCTGGCCTGGGACCCTCAGCAAGCCTTGTGTCCTCCAGTGCCTCAGTTTCCCTCTGTAGAATGAGGACAGGGCAGGGGACTCCCCTGGGCCCTTTCACCCTTGGAGAGTGGGGAGAGGACAGTGTGAGAGTGAGGACCCCATGGGGACACAGGGGTTCATCTTCTGGTGGCAGTGGGAGGATGTCCCAGGCTGGGGGCCATTTGTGGGGGCTGGGGGAATCCCCACGGCGCAAACATTGGACCTTAGACCTGCCTGGCCAGCATGCCATGTGGCCTCGGGCCAGGCCTCCACCCCCATAGGTGCTCCCCCTGCTCAGGGTGCCTTGGTGACCCAGCAGGGGCCCCCAGCAGCAGTGTGACCCCAGTGCTGGTCAGAACCCCCGGGCCTTCCTCCTCCCAGGCCGTCCACCCACTTCTATGGAAGCCACAGCTGCCACCACCGTGTCACCAGGAAGTCCCACAGCAGTGAACATGCTCCCCCTTTCAAAAGAACAATATTGACTGTGTTCTGATTACAAAGGTTGAAAAGGATTCAGAAAACCCAGAATTTGGAAACCACAGTGCTTGGAATACTGAGTGGATGTAGGAGATAGTTGTTTAAAGAATGAATGAGCATACAGCAGAACACAGTGCACGGTCAGGGGTGTGGACTCTGGGACCAGATGGCCTGGGTGTGAATCCTAACTCTCCCACGGGGGTACTTTGGGCACCCCGTGACTCAGTTTCCCCACCTGTAGTAGGGCTCAGCCACCGGTGGTCAGAGAGTTCTGGCTATGGTTGTGTCACCCCTGAGCCCCTCACCAGTCTCCAGCCCTCACTGGGCTTGGACGCCCCGACTCCATTTTTGCTCTTCAAGCTTAAGGATGCCAGTTCCTGGGCCCGCAACTTCCTTCACCAGTTTCCTTAAGCCTTTCTCCCAGCTCCATAAAGAGCCTCTTCATTTGAATCCCAAGAGCCATCCGAGCTGGCTTCCGGTTTCCTGCCTGGACCCTGATTGGCACAATTAGGGCGCGGATCTTTTGTAGCAAACGCCTTCCTCTTGTGGAGAGCTCTGAATTCTTTTCCAAAGCCCACAGGTCTTGTGCGGGGACAGGGGGCTGGGAGAGAGAGAACTAAAAATACACAGAAACGAATGCCACCAAGAGAGTCTCGGTGGCCACTGAGAAAGCCTTTGTGGAGAGCTGACATTCTGCTCGATCCTGAAGGTCACGTGGAGGAGGGAACTGCTTGAAGTGGGAAGCACAGACAGCAGGGAGCCTGGGTCTTTGTCTGCGCTCCTCTCCTGATGGGCTGTGTGACATGGGGCAAACCATGCCGCTCTCCGATCCTCACTTTCCCTCCAAGTACAGATGACGGTGTTGGACCAGGACAGCATTTCTTGAATCTTCCAGGGCTCCTGTTTATTTATTTTCAAGTGTATTTTTATTGCAATATAATTGACCTATAAGGTAGGTATATCACGTGTTGATTTGATATATTTATATATCCTATATAATAAAAGCCTAATATGCAAATTGACCGAACGGTGGCATGACCAGTGGAACGACTGGGTGCTATGATGTGCACTGACCACCAGGGGGCAGACTCTCAACACAGGAGCTGCCCCAGCCCGCAGGCCCCAGGCCAGCCAAGGCGGGCGCCAGGGGGGCCCCCACTCACCCCGATTGCCCTGCCAGTCTCCCCACAGATTGGCCCTGATCGCCAGCCAGGCCTAGGGACCCTAACCATGCATGAATTTCATGCATTGGGCCTTTAGTTGTAATATGATGGCCACTGTAGCAAAAGCTGACACCTCTATTCGTTACATAATTATCATTTTGGTTTTGGTGGTGGCAACAATTAAAATCTAGTCTCTTGGCAACTTTAACGTTCATAATACAGTGGTGTTGTCTCTAATCACTCTGCCATGTATTAGATCTCCAGGACTTACTTATCTACTAGTTCTAAGTCACCTTGCACACCATCTCTCCTACTCACCCACCCCCAGTCCTTGTAACCATCAATCTACTCTCTGTTTTTATGAGCTTGGCTATTTAAAAAAGTTCCATTTGTAAGTGAGATCACACAGTCTTTGTCTTTCTCTGTCTGACTTATCTCCCTTAGCATAATGCCCTCAACTTTCACCCATGTGTTGCAAATGGCAGGCTCTCCTTCTCCCTCATGGCTGCAGAGCATTCCGTTGTATACACATGCCACACACTACTGCATGCGGAGAAAAGGAAACTCCCGTGAACTGTTGGTGGGACTGTACATTGGTGCAGCCACAATGCAAAACTGTATGGAGGTTCCGTAAACAATTAACAATAGAACTACCATGTGACACAGCAATTCCAGGGCTGGGTATTTATCCAAAGGAAATGAAAACAGGATATGGATGAGATATCGGCACCCCCATGTTCATTACAGCATTATTCACAACAAGACCGGGAAACAACCTAAGTGCCCATGGATGGGTGAATGGATACGGATGTGGTATATATACACCAGGGATCTTGTTTGAATGCAAATTCTGATGCAGGGGATTCCTTTGGGGGCCACGACTCTGCATTTCTAACAAGCTCCCAGGTGGTGCTGATCTTGGACCGTGCTTTGAGTACAGGGACAAAATGAGCTCCACGTTCGCAGTTCTGTATCTCTGCTCACTTCTATTTTCAGTGCACTTTCCCCTGACGGTGCCCACACTCCTGAGAGCGTCAGCTCTCGCTGGAAGACAAAGATGTTATGAAGACCTGCGGTTCTGGATCTCGGTAGGGTACTTTGGATTTGAGGCTTTAATATTGTTGGCAGCCCCTCTCCTATCTCTCTCTCTCTCTCTCTCTTTCTCTCTCTCTCTCTCTCTCTCTCTCTCTCTCTCTCTCTCTCTCTCTCACACACACACACACACACACACACACACGAGCCCTGAGGCATGTGGATGTACAGAAGAAAAATAGGAATGTTAATGACAATCCAGTGTGGTTTAAAGCTTGTGTATCACCTACTTGGGATGCTAGGGGACCCACTGGAGCAGAGCTGGCCGAATGGATACACAGACCCTCACCCCAGGGGGACCCCAAGGAACCTGAGAACCCTCCCATCTCTCCCTCCCCATCCCCTTTGCCCCTGCAATTGGCAGCATCTGAAATCCCAGCAGTGGCCTCATTTCACTGGGTCTTGATAGCTTTGGGGACCCTACGGAGCTTCTGTTAAAATGAAAATTTCTCAGCCAGAAATTCTTTAATATTTGCCAGAGCTCACTTTATTGGATTCCTTTCCCGGAATTCCAGAGGGCCCTTGCTTTTACAGATGGTGAAACTGAAACCGAGATGGGGAGAAGACTGGCCCAAGTCACACTGTGGGCCAGCCCTGAACCCTGCTTTCTGGCCATCCAGGCAGGCAGCTCTGAATTATACTTTGAGAATCACTGACAAATGGCTTTGCGTCACTATGAATTAAGACGTGAATTCAAATCCTAGATGATTTTGAAAGTAAATATTTACTGAGCACCTATTATATGCCAGGCATTGGGACTGCAACTATAGCAAGTCCTTATAGTATAGAGAGAAGGAGTTATGGGATTTACTCACATTTAGAGCTAACTTTGATTCCTACTTGTCAGGTCCTGGGCCCACAGCTTGCACATATATTTGATTCCCATAACCACCCTGTGAGGTAGGTATTATTATGATTCAGATAAGAAAACTCCAAGCCCAGAGAGTTAATTGCCCAGGTTCACACAGCTGATAAATAGCAGAGCTGGGATTTGAACCGACAGTGTCTGGGAGCGCAGCCCATGCTCATAACCACCATGCCCTGAGCGTATTAATAATACCACCGATTCCTACCAACAACCTCACCCCAAAGACAGGGGCGCAGTTTTCCCTCTGCTTTTCAGAGGAAGAAATAGAGGATGGGAGAGGGTGAGTAACATCTGGACAGATGTGCAGCCGTGCAGAGCTGGGTTGACTTTGAAACTAGGGCCCGGTGCTCCCTAGCCCGAGCTCTGAGTGACCTGGAGCGGGCCACAGCACCTCCCTAAACCTCACACTCTGCATCCGGAAATGGGGACCCCTTGTCTGCTTTCAGAGTCGTGAGGGTTAGATGAGATAATAAATGTGAAGAGATTGGCCCAGGGCTGGGGCACTCATGGCCTCTAACGGGACGTGGCAAAATGCTGAGCACGGTGTTCATCTCCGCACGGCCCTCCCCTCCTCTCCCCACATAGGGCACCCCTCCATCATATTTCATGTCTCCCTCTCCAAAAGGAACCCCAGAGGGCAACACGTAACCCCCAAAGGAAGCTGATGAAATGGTGAGCTTTTAGAAAGCCTGGAGTAGGCAGTTCTTCCTGCTTCTTAACAGCGTTATCGGCATATATTTCACATACCACAGCACGCACCCATGTAAAGTGTACAGTTCAGTGGTTTTTGCTATATTTACAGACTTGTGCAACTATCCCAGTGATCTGATTTGAGAGCACTTTCAACACCCCCCAAGGAAACCGGCAGTCAGCAGGCCCGCGGAGCCGGCACCGCCTGAAGGGAGAAGCTGGCCTTTGTAGGCAGCCTGGCAGATAACTCAGGTTGTCTTGGGGAATGCTCCTCAGATCACACCTCCAAACAACGGCCTATTTCTCAGCCACTAGAGAGAGGTCCCCAGGGCACAGTGTGTTCCACTCACCAGTCCTTAGGTGCAAGAAATACTGCTTTTTTTCCTATGGAGTGGGACAGGGGCTGCCTGAGTGTTTTGCAGAGTAGAGGCTGGGGGGCGGGGAGGCAACTATGTCCAGAGAGAATGGTGGGAGGTGAGGTGAGGTGGGGGAGGCAGGGCTGTGTCCCTGTACTTACCAGCTCTGCTCCCGATTCCAACCGGAGGGGCCTTTTAAAACGTGAACTGGATTGTGCCATTCCCTGCTCCTCTGTGTTGTGTTCCCACCCATGCTCTTCCTCCCAGCCTCACGGGCCGCTTTTCTGTTCCATTTCAGAGCCTCCACTAGGCAAGTGGGAAACGGTGCATCCTCTTGGTGGACAAACTGGAGAAAGGATTTTGTTCCCCCACCCTGACACCTGTTTACAGTGCACAACCAGTACAACTGAACTTGGTAGTTCGGCCTTGCACGTCCCAAGCATCAGACAGACAGGATTTTGACCCCTGGGAGGAGTGGAAAGAGCCTGGGCTCTGAGGGCAGAGGGGGTGGGAATCCAGCTCTGCCACCGGCAAGCTGCTGATCCAGGGAGAGGGACTCAATCTAAGAGGACTGGCCACTTCCCACGTTAGGGGATGAGCGTGCCGTGGGGTTAAATAAAACCGTTCATGTGCTGTGCTTGATCAACGACCCTCCCTTCCCCTTGGCCCCAGAGCCTCTACCTCCATTTGTCAGAGGATTGATGATGTTAGCAGAAGTGTGTCCATTTTTCTTTAAAAACACCTTTTATCAGCCTTTTCATCACTACAAACGCTTTTGTCTATTTTTATTACCGCCAGCCTGGATGAAGTCTGAACAACAGGTTCCTAACTTGTGCCCACCCCCTCCACTCCTGCCCCTCCAATGCTTTCAGAAGTCACAACAAAACATTTTAAAAGCTAAATCTGGTCGTGTCGCCCCACACCCCACTGACTGTTTCAAACTCTTCCTCACCCTTCTGGTCTCAGACCAAGTGTCAGCAGCTCAAAGAGGCCTTCCAGAAACGCTCAATCAATTTGAAATAAAATGCTATTAGCGCCCATCTAACGGCCTGGGACAGCCACACCTGATGTTCCATGGCAGGAACTATCCTGAAGCCCCGGAGGAAACGCACGAAGAGTTCAAGGATGGTCTGGACTGGTGATCCGGCTTCCACGCCAGCCTGGAACGTCACGGGGAAGGGCTAATTGCAGCTGAAAATGCGATTGACTGAAAACTTCAATGGCCTCTGTCCCCTGGCCCAGTTCTGCTTTGGGCCCAATGGCTGGGCAGGAGAGGAGAGCACAGATTAAGGGAACCATCATCCTTGGGCCCAAGTGTGGGGCAGGGAACACAAGGCTTTGCAGGATAGCTGTTCAACAGCGACACCAGGTGGCAGTGGAAGGAACAACAGCCCAGTGGACCCATCTACACAGCACTCTGACATGAGGAAGCGAGACTCCCTCTGGACTCTTAGCCAGTGTCCAAAGAGGAACAATGGCACTTTCTGCTAACAGAGGCATGTGGGGCCCCAAGATAGTAATTAGAAAAATAAAGAGGTGACTGTATCTGTGCCGTACATGGATGCTGCAGGCCATGCTGGGTACAGCCACTGAATGAATGAATGGACATGAAACAAGAAACAATACCATCACACAGAATTCCACATTTAAAAAACCCATGTGTTTCTCTTTTTCGTTCTGTGTGTGTGTGTGTGTGTGTGTGTGTGTGTGTGTGTGAAGCACAAAGAGACATATTGTGGTTACACAACTGAAATGCAATTCCTGGAGGAAACGTCTGGGCAGGCTTAGCTTTGGAAAGAAGCTCATACTCCCTAAAATACACACCGCACACTTTCCCAAGCAACGGGCTCTCCACGCTTAGGTCATTTCTAAACCCGAGTTCAGAGAAGTTTGCAAGGGTCTCTGGGTCAAGAGCTGGAGGGGCCGCCTGGAGAAGGGTGCCCCACGGGCCTGCCAGGAACAGTGTGACCACCCCTCAGCGGCTGGTGTGCCGACCGCCCCAGCACCGATGGCGACTTCAGTTGTAGAGAACATCCGCTCCAAACAGCAGGAAGTTCTAGGAAGAGACAGAACGCTGTCAACAGCTGGAAGCACACCCCTGTGGTGCGGGCGGGCGGGTGGGTTGTTAGAGGAAAACTTCGGGAGAGGGCAGAGTGGGGCCTGTCTGCTGACAGAAAGGCAGGAGTGAGGGGCACTCGGGGTCGCGCCTCTGGGGTCTGCACATCACAACGCCCGTGAACGTGTCGGCAGCTCTCAGACGTGCGGACCCCCAGGCAGCTCCGGGGCCTTCGTTTGTCACCCCGGCCTCATGGCAGCTCAAGGGGGCCCCTGTTCCAGCCAAGGTTGCCAACCCACTTCCCCGTGCTCCTTCCTGCCCTTGACTCAGAACTTGCATAGATGAAGAAATGAAATGGTGCCATGGGGTCATTATTTCCTTTAAGGATGAACTTGGGGAAAGGTGGGCAAATAGGAGCTGTGCTTTCCCTGCTCTCTCACCTACTTTTCCACAGTCTCTTAGCCCTATTAGTTCCCTAGTCTAAAGAGTTGGGGGTTGCTTGGACGTTGGGAATGAGGGAGGGCAAGGAATCTGGGTGATGGGGGTTTCCCATGGGGCCATGGGGTTCTGAGGAAAGACATTGACTAAGGTAAGGAGTGCAACAGGGCGTGATGGTTTTTGCAGAGTGATCAGCTTCGCTGGGACATGCTAGGGCCTCGGGGTGGCATAAAGGTGGCTGCTGAGCCTGAGTTGATGGATGTGACCAGGGAAAGCCCGTAGTGGGGAAGGCAGAGCCTGGGCAGGAACCCTGGGGAACTCCCTCTGGGAAGGAAGGGGAAGCAGGAGGCAGCAAAGGAGACTGAGGCCCCAGGGAGAGGCGGCTGGCAAACAGGGAGAGGGGGCTCTTTGAAGCTAAGAAGAATGCTCCCGAGAAAGGGGTAAATATGCCCGATGCTGCTGGGGGTCAGGCTGAGAGAAGGGCAGGAGGAGGTGGTCCATACTGGTATCTGAATTCGCCAGACACTGACCAGGCTTCATACCCACAGGCGTAGAATGGCGCTGATGCAAATGAAGAGGCATGCAACAGTAATTAAATGCAGCCACCTCAGAAAAGAGGCTCTATGTCACCAAGGGAGTTCTATTTTTACCAAGTGTCGGGTGTGAATGACGCAGCCAACAGTTAAAAGCAGGGACCTGGCCCCGGCCGGTGTGGCTCAGTTGATTAGAAAGGTCGCTGGTTCGATTCCTGGTCAGGGCACATGCCCAGGTTGCAGGTTGGCTCCCTGGTTGGGGTGCGTGTGGGAGGCAACAGATCAATGTTTCTCACATCCATGTCCTTCTCCCTCACTCTCTCTCTCTTCCTCTCTGTCTAAAAAAATCCATTAAAAAATATATGCAGGGACCTGGCTTTGGATCTGGACGTCATTAAGTAGCCATGTGGCATTTCTGAGTCTTGGTCTTCCTTCTCTGTTTATCAAGAGCACCCACCTTCCGGGGTGGCTGTGAGGGTAGAAAGTGCTTGGCCCGGGGCTTGCATAGGGAAAGCTTTCCAGCACCAGGTTGTGGTTGTGGTGGAGACTGGGAGAAAAGCGGCCTTTGGGACTCACCTGGTAAGACTGAAGCACCAGGTTGAAGAGCTGGACGTCGGTGGGCAGCGGGAGAGGGTAGCCCTTCTGCAGCCTCTCTGCAATGGAGGTTCAGGACAGGATCAGGGAGGAGACGGGAGAAGATGGGGCAAGCGGCCCAAGAGAGCCAGGTGGGCGGCCTCCCTGGACTGGAGAGAAACCTGGGACCCTCGCATTCCCGCTTCAGCACCCAAGCTCATGTCCAGGACCTGAGCAGGCCTCCTGACCATGATCACCCTCCTGAGGGTGAGCACCTGCTAGTGGACACCAGGCCCGAGTGGCAACCAGGGGGCGCTGCTCGCATGGGAGTGGACAGCCTGTGGCCATGTGATTGGGGGTATCTGCTTGTGGTTGCAGGAAGCCCCTCAATGTTTAGGAGAAAAGCAGAGATGGGCGGTGGCCAGGGGGCAGCTCCTCGGCCACCACCACATCTGAACTGGAACTCGGGAGGATGCTAAATTCAAACCTGGTCTCCGAGGTCATTATGAAGCTACATGGATCAAGGTGGGAGGATGAGACAGACTCCATTTAATAATTTGTTGTCCTCATTTATTATTTTTAATATTCTAGTCACGTGTTATGTGGGCCTCTCTGTGTGCCGTCGCCCCTGGCTACGCCAAGGTTAGCGGCTGGCTCACCAGTGTGGTGAGCGTAGGACCTGAGCTGAGCCCCTTCCTCCCTGGCCTTCCTCCCAGAGTTGGAGAAAGACCAAGGGCCCTGGCTGCAGAGGTGGGATGGAACCCAAGCTCCACCTCTCACCTGCTCTGTGGCCTGGTCATTTAACTTCTCTGATCTCCTCCCATGGAAGTTGGAGATATTACTAATACCCCACTCCTGAGGATTGGATGGGCACTTAACAAGAATGCCACCCACGTGGAGTTGCATTGTCTTCATTCCTATTCTGGGCCAGGTGCCATTTGAGGTGACCACCCCTCAGCCCCCACAACTGGAGCCAGGTGTTAGGTGGCTCTAGGAACCCTCCCCACTACTTCTCCCAGGACTGAACGTCAGGCGCTTCTGCAAAGCTCCTTACCGTTAACCTTGGGAAGCACAGTAGTGGGCACAATGTAGTTCATGACGGCCTGCAGCAATTCCACCTGGAAACCAGAAGGAGGACGGGACCCACGTCAGGGCATGGAGGCATTTCGGTCTTCCATCACCCTCCCTCCCACACAGGACACCTTCCAGCTGGAAAAGGCTGAGAGACGGACGGATCCAAATGATGTGAAAACTCTGCAGCCCAGTCAAGGTCACGGAAGTGATCTCTAACTCTAAAGGCTCCAGTGGTAACGCAAGTTCTAGACTATACGGTGCAAGGCAGAGGTAAAGATGGTCAGCAGACAGTATGTAAATGTGAAAACGCCCTCTCAGGCACTGCGGGCTGGAGGGCACACTGGCTCACCCTTTCCCCAGGCGATTCAGCAATGCTCATCAAAAGCCTTAAAAATGTGTGTGTTTGGTGGGCTGCAAACATGCCTCTAAGGCATTTATCCTGAGGAGGTGACTAGGATGTGGGCAGAAACAGATGCAAGGATGCTCAAAGAGTGATGAATATAACAAAAGCAATGGAATACTACACAGCAGTAAAAAAAAAAAGAATGAAATTCTGCCATTTGCCACAACATGGATGGACCTGGAGGGTAAATAAGTCAGACAGATAAAGACAATACAGCATGATTTCACATATATGTGGAATCTAAAACAAACAAAACAATAACAGACTCATAGAAACAGAGAACAAACTGATGGTTGCCAGAGGGGAGGGGGATGGAGGGATGGGTGAAAGTGGTGAAGGGGGTTATACTCAATTATAGTGTGATAACTTGGCACAGTGACAGACGGTTACTGGACTTAGTGATCACATTGTAAGGAAAATAAATGTCAAATCACTGTGTTGTACACCTGAAAACTAATATAATAGTGCATGTCAATTATACTGTAACTAGAGGCCCAGCGCGAGATTGAAATTCCCATGCAAGGAGGCACCCCACAGGGGGCCGGGACCCGAACCTGACTCGCAGCGTCCCCTGGCCCCCCTGCCTGTGTCCGCTCCAGGGACGCCTGAGCCGGCCCCTGCCTCTGTCTCTGTCTCCGCTCCAGGCCTCACCTGCATGCACAACCTCCTCCTGTCTGGTTGTGACCATTATGTAGTCCCAGCCTAATTTGCATATTGCCTCTTTATATAGAGAGACTAGAGGCCCATTGCAGGAAGATTCCTGCAAGAACAGGGCTGCCGGCGGGCTTCCCTCCCACCACCACCACCCTTCCCGCCCCCCGCGCTTTCCCTCCCGCTGCCGCCCAGTGCTTTCCCTTCCCTCCCACCGCTGCTGCCTCGTGCTTTCTCTCCCGCCACTGCCGTTGCTGCTGCCCCATACTTTCCCTCCCGCCGCCACAGCCCCACACTCCCCACCTCCGCGCTTTCCCTCCCACAGCCGCCGCCCCCCCCGCGCTTTCTCTCCCTCCGCCACTGCTGCCTCGCTTTCCGCTTTCCCTCCCTCTTCCTTCTATGCTGTCTTTAGTATTCACTCCCCGTCTGCATATGCAAATTAACTGCCATCTTTGTTGGGTTAATTTGCATACTCACTCTGATTGGTTGGTGGGCATAGCGGAGTGATGGTTAATTTGCATGTTTCTCTTTTATTAGTGCAGATAACAATTTTTTAAAAAGCAGCCTACATGTACACATTTGGGGAACCATCCGGAGGACATGGTGGCACTTTGATGCTAGGAAACTACGCAATTGTTATGCATGACATTGTAGATGTATAATTATCATCACATATTCATGATATTTTTTGAGTAAGGAAAAGCGGGCTATAGAAACCACAGAATTTATTTTGTTATTGAGTATGCATAGCAAAAGGTAAGAAAAGATATAGTTTAAATTATTAACTAATGGGGAAATTAGGAAATGGTTTTTATTTTCTTTCATTTGTAAACCTGTAGATTCTGATTGTTCTATAATGTATATGTTTTGCTTTTGCAATGAAAAAAAAAAGTCAACAATAATGTAACACCCTCAAGAGCATTGCCTGTGGTGGTGACATTTACAACTTGTAATTATGCACATTTTTGTTTCTGGAACAATTGAGTCTCCTTTCCCGGGCTATAATTCTCTGGGCTCATCAAACATGGTGCCCTTTTTCCCATGAATCTAGGAACTTAAAATTTTTATTTTCTGCAGAAGCAGCAGTTAGTTACCCACTGAGTCATCGCACTATTGTGCCTTGGCACCAGTAAATCCATGCGAATACAGTGAGGTAGCTTTGAGCCCTTTTTGTTGTTGTTGTAATCTCTCATCAGATGGACACAGCTGGTTGGAGTTCCATCGGATTTGGAGGGACATTGGGACGGTCTGACTTTGGGGTGGCACCCACTTGGTGGGGTATTGGGGCATTTCAGAGATCCAAGGAAATGTTCTCCAGGGGTTCACCGAGCAGCCACGTATAGTAAGGCGCTGTGGACAGAATCAGCATGCTGTGGCTTCTAATGGGAGCCACAAGGGTGATGCTCACTCAGGGCAGCAGTTGAAGAGCATTTGAGCTGCTACTTCCGTGGGCAGCTCACCATCAGTGCCCTCCTTGGGTGAGGGAGGCAGGGGTGTCTACTTAATGATGGCTGGGGATTCCAGGTAGTGGATCATCTACCTGGGCTGGTGAGAACCCTGCTCCTCTCCCTCCCACCTGCCCTTCCCCACCTCAGTGACTCTGCACTCACCCAGCTGCTCAAGCCAAAACTCTAGGTGTCATTCTTCAAGGCCCTTTCCCTCACCCCACATATCACACCTCTCATCAAGTTTTGCCTGGCCTGGCCAGTGTGGTTCAGTGGTTGAGTGACGACCCATGAACCAAGAGGTCACGGGTTGCAGGCTCGATCCCCAGTAAGGGGCGTGCAGGAGGCAGCCAATCAATGTTCATGTTTCTACCTATCTCTCTCCCTTCCTCTCTCTCTAAAGTCAATAAAAACATATTTTACAAAATTAAAAAAGAAAGTTTTGTCTGACCTTACTTCCAAAGTACATGTCCCCAATCTATCATCTTTCTCTTTCTTCCTGGCCTCGTCTCTCCCACGGACACATGCACCCATCTCCCCATTTATTAATGTGGTCTGACCTTGTCCCCAGACTCCATGCTTCTAATCCCAGCCCGGGGCAACTTTCATCAAGGTACAAATCAGATCATGTCACTCTGTATGAAACAGCTCATTGCTTCTCACTGCCCTTCCAACACCATCTACTCTAGCCCAGAAGGCCCCGGGTGAGCCAGCCCCAGGGCCTTTGTCCCTGCTATTTCTTCTGCCTGCGGCAATCTTCCCCTCGCTGGCTCTCTCAGTCCAGATATCACCTCCTCAGAGAGGCTCTCCCTGATCCCTCTGTCTAACCCTCAACCTTCTCATCCCTGTCTACCCCACTTCCATTTGGTTTTTCATAGCACTGATCTAGACTGAAGTAATCTTCCTTCCGTATTGTCTGATTTCCCACTACGATGCAAAGCTCCAGAAGAGGTTGCTTCCCTGTCTTCTTCATGAGCATATCCCCACACCTGGAGCAGCGCCTGCCATAGAGCAGGTGCTCAGTAAAGTAACTCATTTGTTCCTTCAACAGACATTTACTGGGCAGATCTCCCACACCAGATTGTGCACATTTAATCCCAATTAAGCCTCACCATATTAACTCCAGTGGGAAGGATTATCCCTGACGTGTGGGGAAGGGCTGAAGTTCCCAAAGGAAAGTGACTTGCCCAAGGCCACAGTGAATAGGTGAGGAACAGAGATTCCAGCCCAGGTATCTCGGCAACAAAGCTCCTCCCATCATTACCTCACATGCAAATCGCATGCAAATGACCAGTGGCCTCCTGAAATGATGCCATGAGCCCAGTGGTCTTCAGGACCATTATCTCAAGATCAGGGGAAGGAAGGAGCCTCTGAGGGCCTCAGACTCACCGAGAAGGGGCCGATGTCTGAGTGCTTCAGTTCCAGGAGCAGCCTGTGAGAAGGGGAGGGGCGGGTGAGAATTCAGTTACTGGGGAGGGGCGGGTGAGAATTCAGTTACTGGGGAGGAAGGGCCACTCTGGTGAAGGCTGCTCGGTTTTCCCTCCCAGTAGTCATCCCCCTTCCTCTGGTCACAGCCCCCTGATTTTTTCCTTTGGGGAACCACCCATTCTCTACACTGTCAGTGCTGAGCTGGGGGCGGGCTGGCCAAGGGGCAGATTCCACCTCCCTGGCCACAGTGATTGCTTCAGGGATGGCCCTGTGACTCATGGCTGGCCCAGTGAGAGGTGGTCTCAGTGGGAAATATTGGCAATGAGGTGTTCTTTTTTCTCCAGGAAGCTTAGGGAGCTGCTGGTGACATTCTGTCACCGCCTGGCGATAGCCCTCTGGAAAAGGGAGCCAGCATAGGGGATAGCAGAGCCAAGAGACGAGGGAGTCAGAGTCCCAAGGACATCACTTAAGCACCTGGATCCACCCTTGCCTGAAACCTTTGGACTTTTCAATCGCCTGAGCCAATCAACTATCTCCTCTTTACAGCCTTTATGGCATTTTAAATGTGATCTCAGAGAAAGGGAGAAGTAAATGGCTGTCTATTGAAGCCCTATCATTCACCATGTTGAGTACTTTGTCCCAATGAATTCCTGTAACAAATCAAGAGGCAAGGGCCATCACACTCGCATGTTACAGCTGAGAAAACTCACACTCAGTGAGGTCAAACAACCTGCCCAAGGCCACACAGCTAACAATGAGCAAAGCAGGATTTCTAATAACTCCCCCGAGGCCAAGGCTTTTGTTGTCTCCATTACAGCACAAAGTTTGAAAACTCACTCTTGTTCACCAAGACTTAGGAGCCCCAGGACCCCAGCCCTGTGGATTATTTCAGGAAGTCTGTGCTCAGCCATCACCCAGCTGCGTCCTCTCCGGCTCCTCTACCTGAGAGGCCCATGGGAGTTTCAAGGAAAATTAAATCCACCTGTTTCCAAAGCCGTACCACTTCTCAAAAGGATGTCACAGAAATGAGCAGCATGGAGGCCTCAGGGACCGAGGTCAAGGTTAAGAAGGGTACCTCCGTGCCAGGGCGAAGCAGGACCTGGGCAGGAGCCTGGCTCCAGACTCAGTTTAACCGGCGTGAGTGTGATTAAGAGGTAGATGCCAGGTCTAAATGTTGGGGCCATGGCACCTACTCTCTCCGGGTGTCTTTCCTTTTCTTTGTGTCACCTCTATCCCCCCTCTTCCTTCTTTTGTGTCTCTGTCTTTCCCTGAGATGCTCCCTCTTCTGGGTCTTCCCATCTGCCTGACTCTCTATCTCTCTGTCTCTCTTTCTTGATGTCTCTTCCTTTCTTCCTTTGTGTGTGTGTCCCTCTCTCCGAGTGTCTCTCTTTCTCTGTCCTCCAATTTCTGCATTTCTCTTTTTCTGTGTCTCTCTTTTCCTCTTCCTTATTGAGCACTTATTTTTATCCCTTGAAGTGTTCCAAACACAACAACACATATTAATGCCTCATTTCATCCTCACAACAATGCTGCTGTGAAAGAGCAATGCTTGGGCATATTTTACAGCCAGGGGCGCTGACGTTTGGAGAGCTTGTTGCTTACCACGGCGAGCTGCACTTCGAATGCAGGTGCCTGGGCGTCAGACACCACACTCCCACACCTCCTCTGCCGGGGTTCACATGACCCCAGTCTCCTAGCCGGGGAGGGCTGACAGTCCCAGGGATGGGGGTGAAGAAGTTGAAGTGGGTTTTCCAAGTGCCAAGGAAGGCCGGGGGCGTGGGAGGCTGCTGTGGTTCAGTGTGGAGTGGCATCAGCCAGCACTGCCCAGCCATGAGTTGGCCCACAACTGAGAGGTGCCTGGGACGAGGGACCTTCAGTGCCCAAACTGGGACACTCCGGGCAAACTGAGATGGCTGGTTACCCTACGACGTGTGGCCTTGGCAAGTCACTTCAGCTCGGAGTGTTAGTTTCACTGTCCGGGAAATGGGAGCATTGTGCCCTCTGCACACTGTTTGAAGCTTCAATGAGTTGGGTGAACGGGAAAGCAATGGCATAGAACTTGGCACCCAGTAAGGTCATTGCTAGCCCATGGACCCCACGGATGAATGGGCAGCTCCCTCCCCCTGTCCCACGGGCCCACTTACTTGTCCAAGCTGAGCTCCCCCACAAGCCTGTCGGACACGGCGCCGACCTCCACAGAGGCGTTCGTGCTCTGCAAAGCAACAACCCAGGAGGTGAGGTGCTGGCCCAAGGCCTGGGGGCTCTGGAAGGTCTCCACAGCCGGGAGGGCCAGCTTGTGTGTGTGTGTCGGGGCGGGG
The DNA here is from genome assembly GCF_951640355.1 of Cnephaeus nilssonii. Classification (NCBI taxonomy): domain Eukaryota; kingdom Metazoa; phylum Chordata; class Mammalia; order Chiroptera; family Vespertilionidae; genus Cnephaeus; species Cnephaeus nilssonii. Next base: position 38,855,988 of record NC_137082.1, on the reverse strand, counting down.
GGTGACCTCCCTTTTACTTCCTCCTTGTTGATGAGTCCTGGGCTGGGACCAAGTACCATTTTCTCCCCGGCTTCTGAGTCCATGTCTGAGTTCCCAAGCTACTTGTGAGTCGGGCCATAGGCCAGCCCTGTTCTCAGAGCCATTCATTCATTTATCCATTTAATCAATATTTGGTGAGTCAGAAAACCGAGCTTCCTGCCTCAGCGTTCCTGCCCGCTGTCGGCCTGACCTTGGGTGACTCTGTGAGAACCCATTTAATCTGCAAAGTGAGGAAAATGGGTCTCAGTTTGAGACTGCGCAGACCTGCCTGCGGCCTGTGAGTGCCTCCTGGTGGGGAGAAAGTCTGGCCTCACTCCCAGCGGCCAGAGTGGGTGCCACCCAATGTTCGCGGGGTGACACCTTGATCAAATGAATGAGTGCACAAATCAACAATGGAATAAAAACTTGAATAAGTGAGGGATTAAACACACCAATGAAGGAATAAACAAAGATATGTGTGGATGAATACATAATGAATGAAAGAACAAATATACAAATGATCAATTGAACAAAGGTATAAGTAAATGAATAAATGAATAATAATGCATGTATAAACCAGAAGAGATTTAGCATATTTCAAGTTAGCAATCTAATGAATAATTGAATGAATAAATGAATGAACAATACACACATGCATAAATGACTGTAGATATGAGTGAATGAATCAGAAACAGTACACATATTTCAAACCAATGACGAATGAATAATTGAATGAATGCGTGCCTGCAGGAGCCCAAAGCAGTTCGTGTAACGGCTCTGGTCACAGGCCCTGGAGCTACAGAGTCCAGGTTTGAATCTGGGCAGGATTCACACTGGTGCCCTGACCCCGAGGGCGTGCTCTCAGCCCTGTCCAGGGCTCCCCATCTGCCCACACCCTGGAACAACTTACCATGCCAAGCAGGAAGAGAGGGGCCAAGGAGGAGTTCGGGAGGACAGCGAAGGCCTGGGCCTCCAGGTCGGGGGTGCAGGCAAGGCCAGCGGGGGACAAGGTGAGGTGCGGTGGAGAAGAGACTCTGATGAGGAACTGCATGCTCATGTTGGGGAACATCTTGGCCACCTGCAGCCCCCAGTGGGGACAACCAACAAAAGGGACACTTTTACTTAAATGTGTCTAAATCCTGTCTTGCCCTGGCCCTGCATAAACACCTCCAATGTCTTCCCGTGGCATTTTGACTAAACCCTCAGACTGCATGATCTGGCAGCTGAAACCCTGCCAACCCCACTCCACACACCTCCAGTGCCAGCCACGTGGGACTCCTGTTCCGCAAATAGGACCTGCTGTTTCCCCAAGACCCATTGCACTCTCTGTTCCCTCTCCCTGAATGCTTGTCCCTCCATTCTTTCCTAGCTTGGCTTTATCCCTTCCCTCAGGTCTTAGTTCAAATGTCACCTCCTCAGAAAGCAGAGGTGGCTTCAAGGGGGAACAAGGAGGGATTTGGTGACACCCATCTCTGCTGGCCTCCAGTCCTCCCCAGATAAACTCAAAGTCTGAATAAAAATAATGTGATTGTTATGCAAATTAAGCTTCAAGACAATTCCCTTAGCTACCGTATCAGTTACCCCTTGAAGTATCACCACTGAAGAGGCTGTTCAATACTGAATATTTGTGTCCCCCTCATCCCCAAATTCATATATCGAATTCCTAATCCCCAATGTGGCTGTATTTGGAGATGGGGCCTTAAGGAAGTAATTGCAATTCAATGAAGTCGTAAGGGTGGGGCCTTGCTCTGATAGGATTAGTGCCCTAAAAGAAGAGACACCAGAGCTCTCTCTCTCTCTCTCCCTAAGTGCTCACAGGAAGGCCATCTGAGGACACAGCAAGAAGGCAGCCATCTCCCAGCCAGGAAGAGAGCCTTCACCAAAAACCGAATCAGCTGCCACCTTGATCTTGGACCAGAACTGTGAGAGGTAAATTCCTGATGCTTAAGCCACCCAATCTGGCATTTGGTTATGGCAGCTGAGCTGTTTCAAACAGAAGTTTTCTTCAGCCGCCTTGTCTAACGACCTTATCAGCCTGTTGGCTTCACCCATCACAGTCTGCATTTCTTTTTTATTGTGTTGGGTGCCTGACTAGTCATTTTCTCTCTCCACTAGACCGGAGCCCCAGGAAGGCAGGGGTATGGCCTTTCTGGCAGGATACCCAGCCCAGGGCCCCCAGCACACAGCCACTCTCACACCTGAGCCTTTCTGTTTGGCGGTGGGCTTTGCAAGCTACTGCTACCCTCTCAGGCTGGACTACCCTGGATCTGGAGGGGGCTCTTGTCAGGCCGCTCAGCAGAGCCCTGTCCTCCCAGCACCCCTGGGCTGATGCATGAGCTGACTACAGCGGGTCGGGGGAGAGGGCAGGCCTTTTCTTACCTGGGGTATGAGGGTTCCAAAGAACTTGGTTGTCAGATGGAATTTGGATTTCTTTGGAATCTGTAGCAAGAGAAGAAAAAAAAAAGATTCTGGGGAATTATGTTCTAGATTAGGGGGGCAAATTCCATATGAGGGCAAGAGACGGAATTTACAAACACAATGGCCAGACCTATAGGACAATGGAACAATGATCCAGGGCTTCTGCAGCAACCAACCCAGGACAGTCAGGACCAGCTCCGTGACTGCCAGCTGCCCAATCTCTTTTTGCCCCCAAAAGTCAAACATGCTCTTAAACCAATCATATCGGATGCCCAGCTTCTATTAACCCACATCCAGCTTCCCCACCCGACAAGCTCCGTAAGCGCACACCTGCGTGTCCCCCTCATCTTCAAATTCAGCAGAAAGCTTTCCCACCCCCTGCCTGTCTTTGAGTCTCTGCCAAATGCAAGTGGTGGCTGACCCCCTTGCCCTAAAGAGTTCTCATTCGGGTGGTCTTCATTTATTTCCACAGCGGTTAGGCGGGGCCTCAGCATCCCTGTGGGACCTCTACGGAGAGGGAGAATATGACATCTCTTCCAGGAGTGGCATAGGAGGAATCCCACGTGGTTGGTGACTGGGTTGGGATCAGGTTGCACCTAGACTCTGGAGAGGATGGCCTTCTCTTCATTTTACAGATGGGTAAACTGAGTCCTAGAGCGGGACTCAGCTATGAATATATAGAGACAGTGAGGAGGAGGACAATCAAGGTGACATTATGCTGAGACTGGATGACAGAGCCTGACATAAAGGAGGACTCAGTCAGTGCTGGCTGTGACTAGGAGCACTCACCGAGGACTCCCACATGCTAAGCCTGTGCTGAGTGCTTCCCATGCATTTATATCTCATTTATATCCTCACCACCCCTTTTGGAGGCCGAGCCTGTTATTGGTGTTTTACAGATGAGGAAACTGAGATTCTGAGAGGTGGAGTAACCGGCCGAAGGTGACCCAGCTGGAAAAGAAAGGGCCAATCAATATTCGAACTCAGGTCTGGCTGACTCCGGGGTCCAGACCTCGGTCTCCCCAGTGTGCACAGACTCAAATCCAGACGTCTGCTGATCTTCCCACATCCACCCCCGGCCCGGACGTACCATGTCATCCTTGAGGGTCAGGTTCAGAACCCCAGCCTGAGATGCCCAGGTACACCATGTGGTCATGGTCCATGGGTAAGGCCAGCGCCGGCGGGGCGAAGGGCGGGGGACTGCGGTGGGCCAGGCTGAAGAACTCTCCCTGGGGGTGGAGGCGACAGAGTGAGCCTGGGCATCCTTCAGGAATTATAATTCGACATGTTTATTCCAGGAAAAATGGGTTGAGGAGACCAACCCTGCGTCCACAGAGGAAAAAGCCGCGGCCAGAAGCTAACAATAGCACCACGTGTCTCCTGGCGCCACGGTCCACGTGCCCTGCCCACCAGCCCATGCTCATCTTACAGGAGCCCCCCCCCCCCCCCCCCCCCCCCCCCCCCCCCCCCCCCCCGCCGAGCACAGGGGGTGAAGTGGCTGGCCCCCGGTCACTCGGGTCAGGGGCGGAGCCGGAATGGGGCCCGGGCAGCACACTCCCAGCCATTCCATGGCTCTGCCTCAGCCTTGCCCGGAAGCACAGGAATTCTACTAAAGGAACAATGGGTTGTGTGTGCTTGTTTTTTCATCCATCAAGTCAGCAGCAGTTTTAAAGAGACAGGTGAATTGTTGTGTGTATACTTGTACTTTATTTTATTTTTAATATATTTTTATTGATTTCAGAGAGGAAGGGAGAGGGAGGGAGAGATAGAAACATCAACGATGAGAGAGAATCATTGATTGGCTGCCTCCTGCATGCCCCACACTGGGGATCGAGCCTGCAACCCAACCATGTGCCTGGACTGGGATTCGAACCCATAACCTTCTGGTTCATAGGTCAATGCTCAACCACTGAGCAATGCCGGCCGGGCAGTATACTTTTGTACTTTAAACCCATAGAATCCAGTTTATGGTAAAAGCATTCACAGGCTCAGAGAACGTATTTTTATATGTTTCTGAAGAGCAATTTAGCAACACACTGCAAAAGCAAATAATCTATTTAGCTAAAAAATAATGTTGAGTTATAAAGAAGCAAATTGTAGGTGAATACATATGGTCAGATACTATTTATGTGAAATTTAAAGGCCTACAAAACATACTGTGTAAGAATTACAGACACACGTAGGCAAGAAGGACATACACTGACGTCCTCCGTGTGACTAACTCAGGAGGATGGGATGGGCGGGTTTGAGAGGAGGCCCAAGAGGGCGTGAGCTATTTATGTCTACAGTGTTTCATTTTTTTAAAAAGTCAGAGGCAAATATGACAAAATGGTAATATTTCTTTTGGTTTTTTAAATCCTCACCTGAGGATATGCTCATTGATCTTAGAAAGAGGGGAGGCGAGGGAGAGAGGGAGAGAGAACATCGATGTGAGAGGACATCAATTGGTTGTCTTCCATAGCATCCACCCGTCCAATAAATATTTATTGAACACGTGCTATATGCCAAGCACAGTGCAGGGTGCGGCACATACAGTGAAGATCAAAGCAGTCACAGCCCTGCTCTTGTGTGTGTTTGTACGTGCATGTTAGTAAGAAATGCTGCTGAGGAAAATAAAGCAGATGGGGGGCAGGAGGAAGGAGCTGTTTCCATGACAGTGGTTTGAGAAGGCGTCTCCAGGAGAGAGGATATTTGAGTAGACTTGGAGGAAGGTGGGGAGAGCCGGGGCGGGGGGGGGGGGGGGGGGGGGGGGGGGGGAGGAGGGTCTCTGGGCGAGAGCCTCCTGGGCAGAGGAGTGGCCAGGGCCAAGGCCGGGGATAGAGCAGGCCGAGTGTGTTCCAGGAATGACAGGAGGCCAGCGTGCCTGAGCAGGGAGAAGATTCGGAGGCAGGGTGGTTGAGGACAGAGAGGAAGGGGTGGAGTCTTTGTACGATTTATTTCCCAGGAGGATGGGGAGCCCCAGGAGGGAGGGTATACGATTGTGGGTGTAAGTCTCACCTTCAGCTGCCCATCCAGGGTCTCGGTCGTGGCTGTCGGTGGTGCCAACAGTGAGTAATCGATCCCGGCCACCTTATCTATTTTGGCTGTCACTAGAGGGAAAGAAGACGGACCATGAGCTGGCTCCCTATGGCAGCATCTTTGGGGCCTTTGATGCAGGGTCAGCATCCCCTAAAGATGAATTAAGAACTGTAGTGCTTGTTCCGTTTCCACCTCCTCCAGGGAGCCCACCCTGAGTTCCCTTTAAAAGAAAATGAATCCACACCCCAGATTCACAGCCATCATCTTCCCCCCCTTCTTCCAACAGCCCCTAGATGAACTAAAACACAGGGTAAAGGAGCAGAGAGACCTGGGCTTGCATCAAACACTGTAAGACCTTGGACATGTCCTGTTGCTTCTCTGAGTCACTTTTTGTCATTTGTAGAATGGGGTGAGAGCAGTGGCTCATGGTGCCGGAGAACTAAATGAGAATAAGTGTCTGCCCTATGCCCTGTACATGTTGGGGCTCAGACACCAGAAGGCACCGATATTAGCATCAGTAATATCCCAGGCTGAGCCCCGGCTGGCTCAGGTCTGAAAGGTTTCTCTGTCTCCCAGCAGCAAACAGTACGAATTAAATAAACACCGGTCCCTCCTTTAGCCCTTTCTTCCTGTGTTAGAGGCTCAGAAATGGCAGCCTGTCCAAGATGGCACAGAGCTAGGACTCAAAACCAGCATGTTTGTCCTGCCTGGCGAGGCCAAACCTTGGACACTGCACCTGCACTGCACATCCCCAGGATGGGCTCTGTCCCTGGAGGGGCCGGGTGGTGCCTGGAGCAAGGTAAAGCACCATCGGTGGGCATAAACCACGTGTCTGCCACACCAGGCTTCCAGGGGGAGCCCAGGGCAAGTCACGGCTCCTTTCTGAGTCCGATTCCTCGTGGTAAAATTGGGAGGATATGCAGACTCAGTGGGGTGTTGTGAGGATATGGAGGGACAGTTCTACCGGGTGCCAGGCACATGGTGAGCACTCGGCCAGGGGAGTCCTCCCCCACCTACGGGGGCTCTTCACAGTTTGCCAAGCACTTGGGGATAGAGAGAGTCGTCTCCGTTTTAAAGATACGGAAACTAAGGCCCAGAGAGGCAAAACGATCAGTCCCAGATCTCAGGACAGTATGTGTGTCTGGCCTCAGAGAGCTGAGGGCATTTGGTTGCAGGGATAGGAGAATGAGTGGGTGTTTGTCCACCTCCCTTCTGGACTTGCCACAAGGACCTGGCCCAATAGGGATCCAGTGTCGATTGCCATTTGAAAATAATCTGTTCTACCCCTTCACACCCAGGCCCAGGCTCCATCACATTCCTCCTGTCTCCCTACCCCTCAACCCCTTCTACCTCGGTCTCCTCGACCCCATCTAGCACTCACCTGGCATTGTCTGGAAAAAAGGTTCCAGCTTGGAGGACACAGACTTGGTCACTACCTCGCAGATCTGGCAAGAACAAAAGAAGTGATCAGGGAGGACTTCCCATAGTGTAAAATTTCTTTGAGAATAATGACCTGGACATGTCTTGCTTTCCTGGAATGTTTCCTTGAAAATCATGTAACGCATCCAGTTTCCCTTTTCTCTTTGGCCACCAGGAAGCTCAGAGTCCACCATGTAGCTTGGAAATAGTAACTGTAGTATATGACTGGATGATCTGCATGTCTGCATTTTATTGACTGCTCAAGTGTGGAACTTTCTTATTGGGTATTTATGTTTTCTCTATTTTAACGTGGGACTTTTTTGTTGTTTGTATTTATCCATTTGTTTTTGCTGCCTCAGATCCTTTGTGGAATGAGGTAGTGAAAAACAGAAGGTGGTCAGTGTCAACCTTCTCCGGTCTGTGCTGCTGGGAGCAGGGGACAGACCTCTGCTCAAGCCTGGGCACACTCACCGTTGCTGAGTATGGCCAGACGGACGCTCCCTGACCTCCCTGCCCCTCACATGACTCACAAGGAAATAAGCACAAGTCTGAAAAGTCCTGGGTCACATGCTGATTTTGCCACCGAGGGAGTCACTTCATTTCTCTAGACCTGTATTTTCCCATCTGTAAAATGGAGCGCGACAGCTTCTATTTTCCATTCTGCTGCTCTTCTGGAATGTAGCCTTGCCACCCCCATCAGGAGGTGGGTCGGTGAACTCCCCCCTGGAATCTGGGGGGAGGGGGGGTGTGGTGGCAGAAGTGACATTGTGTAACTTCAGAAACCAGGCCATAAACGGCTGTGCAGCTCCCACTTTGGCCTCTTGAAATGCTGCCTCTCTGGTCGCTTCCTCTGGGAACTCAGCTACACGCTGTTGAGCTGCCTGCAGAGGCCACGGATAGCTGCTCGGCTCAGCAGTCCCAGCCGAGCCGAGCCTTCAAGTGTCTCCAGCCCAGACACCAAGCCCTGAGCTGTGGGTCTCCCCTGATGGGACCCAGTCAGCAGGGAGGAGACACAAGCTAAGCCGCCCTGTTGATTCCCTGACCTGTGAGGGTTGTAAAGTGGCAGTTGCTTTATGACACCATATTTGGGGCTCTTTATTTCCAAGCCAGACTTAGCTGGAAAACAGGATAAAAGTCGCAGGCCTCCCTAACCGAAGGCATGGGGGCTGGGGGCAGGGTGGTCAGATAAGTCCCTATCTTCACGATTGGTACTTGCCCCAAGTGTCAGGTGACTTTTGCCTCATTAATCCAACCGAGTCTCCCGGTCCGGGCCTCGCCTTTCTTGACTGTTGGGCAGCCCCTGGCAGGTGGGCCACTGTCCCCCAGAAATGCTCCTCCTAGAGTCCCAGGACCCCGGACTCTCCCCGCTCTCCGCCTGTCCCTTCACTCGCTCTTCCCCGGACCCCTCGGAGCACCTCTTCCCTCTTGCATATCGGAGCTCCTTCCTCCTGGGCTCCCTGCCTTCCGCTCACAGGTTCCCGGAGCCCTGCCAGGCACCCCCAGGCCCCTGCTAGGCCCACTGCGTCACCTGCACCTGTGTGAACAGCTCCCCACACCCCACAACTCTCCCAGCCTTGCTCCCAAGTGCCAAGGAGTTACAGTGCCAGAAACAGCCCCAACCAAAGAGAGCTGAGGGTTGGGGGCTAAATACCCAGCTTCCTCACCCCTTTGGGGCGGTTCTGAGGTGTGTGCCCCCCGGTTCTTGAGAATCGCCCACAGGACTGAGCCTCAGTGTCCCCAGCGCTAGCCCACTCAGAATGTCCCAGCCCCTTCTACCCCCTCGCTGTTCTGCCTGGGATCCCCTCCCAATAAATGTCTTGCACCCGAATCTCTGTCTCAGTACCTGCCTGGGGCAGGGCACCCAAGCAAAGTCCCCTCCTCCCTGCTCCAAACCCGGGGCCAGTGTCCAGGGTGTGCCGCCCACACCTCTCCCCGGAGCGCCAGCCTGAGGGCCCAGCTGCCTCCTGGCCACAGGCCCCCAAGGCCACCTTGTCTCAGCCAAACCCCTCAGGTTCTTACTCCTCCTCAGGGCTGTCCCCACCCCCATCTGCCCAGAGGGCATTCACACTTCCCTTCTTCCCCTAGTCAATCAAGCTATTTTATCTGGGGGAAGGTGGGAAGGAAGAGGGAGGAAAAAGAAAAGGGATAAGGGAGGGAGGAAACTTGGTTTCCTGAAGTGTGTTTCTATCACCTAAGACTCTGCATGTCCCAAGGGGACTTGGAAAGTCATTCTCTGAGGAACCTGTGCCTCTTCTCCAAGTGGCCAGGGGTGGGAAGGACAGCACATCTGGCACCTGGGCCAGCTGCACACCTGGGCTGCTTGCCCATGGCCACTGGTTTCCAGTGCTGCTCGCCCACGTGCCTCCAGATGGCTCCAAAGCACAGCAAATCGCATCACAGCCTGGGCCTGGCTTCCTGCTGCTGCCCCTCGTCCCTGGCTCCATCCACCCTCCCTCCCCGCCCCCCCGCTCCCCCCCCCCCACACACACCTGACATAGACTTGTTCTTCCCTCCCGTACCACCCTTCACTCTGGATTTCTTGAAAGTCCACTCCCCAGATCACTCTTCCCCATTTCCAGCCCTTCCTGGCCTCATAGACACCCTGGCCCCTCATTTATCTTTCATCCGTTCGTCCATTCATTCATTCAGGCCAGTACCCTCTTCTAAACAATCTCTTGTTATGATTAAGAACTTTGCCTCTGAGGTGGGGTGGCTTGGGCTTGCATTCCAGCACTATCACTTCTTCTCTGTGTGTCTCAGTTTACTCATCTCTAAAATGGGATAATCATGATATACACCCCCTCGTAGGGATTTTGTATGGATTAAATGCTAATTCTTGTACAGAGTTCTCTGCATAGTTCCAAGCCCATTGAAAGCACTCTGCCTATGTAGGCCATCCTCCTCACATCACCACCATCATCTTCACTACCACCACCACCACCTTCACCACCACCAGCACCTTCACCACCACCACCTTCACCACCACCACCACCTTCACCACCACCATCACCTTCATCACCACCTTCACCTTCACTACCACCACCTTCACTACCACCATCACCACCACCACCTTCACCACCACCACCGTCTCCTTCACCACCACCACCTTCACCACCACCACCTTCAGTACCATTTTTACCATCACCATTTTCCCCACTATCATCGCCACTATCATCTTCGCCAGCAGCAGCAGTATTATTGCTTTTGAGCTTGGCTGCTATCAAGGGGCCACTCTTAAGATGTTACCAAGAAATAATCTGTTTTAATAGTTCTGAATATTAAATATGTGCCAACACTCCCCTCATACTATCACTTCATTACATACAAAGACAGTTGAACTGTGGGTCTGCAAGGCTGCTGGGAAGCACTGCCTGCATTATCTCCATAATCCTTGCATCCTTGTTGACGAAGGTTTTTTACAGACGGTGAAACTGAGGCTCAGAAAGGTCAAGTACTTTGCTCAAGTTTATACACCTAGTCCAGCCTTAGAGCCAGACTCAAAACCCAGAAATTTTGACTCTAAATGCCATTGTATAATCCACGGTTACAGATTTTGATAACCATGCATTGATTTAAAAAAAACCAAAAACACACCACCACAACTTTTGACCATGCCTTCAGATAAATGATCTCATTGTGGTGCCTTTGACTGGGAAACCAGCGTCTCCTGCCTGAAGACTGCACAGCCTCCTCCGTCTCCCCGAAACTCCTGCCCCGACGCTGGCCTCTCCCGCCGTTCTCACGCAGTCAGAGAGGTCGTTCTAAGGCACAGATCAGGCCGGGGCACCCCCCCGGCCTGAAACCTTCCCTGGCTCTCCCGTGCCCTGAAGCCCAGCTTACGTGGCTTGTGAGACAGGCTCAGGGGCGTCCTGCAGCTGATGGTCTATTAATGGAAAGCCAGCCCAATGAAGGGCCCCTTTCCTCTGCTGTACAAGTTGTGTGGGGCCAGGAGAATTGGGGTGAAGGCAGGTTTGGAGGACTGGCCAGTGCCTGCCATTCATACCAGTTCCAGCCTCAGAGAATAGTTTGGTGATTGCACATTTTCCGGGTGGGGAACACCAGGAAGGGGGTTCGGAGTGGGCGGGGATGGGGCAGGAGGCCAGAGGGCTAAGAGAAGAGAGGGGTGGTGGGGAGAGGATGGCAGTTTCTTTGCAGGGACGAATGTTGGGGAGGAACAGAGGTAGTCCACGCCGACGTGGCGGTTTGCTGTGGGTGTGGGTGGTGACCCGTTCTTAGCCTCTCACTGGACTCCTCAGAAAAATAGACATGCCTGGCTTTTAGAGCTGGAGTTGTGGTTGCAAAGGGCTGGAAGGACTCAGGGGGTCTGGTGAGGGCAGAAGTGTCCAGTGATGCATGAAGTGAGTGGACACAGAGGGCCCCTCCCGCTCTGACCGGAGCCCCTCCTACCTTGCTGTTCAAGGCCTTTTGGAGCGAAGACTCGATTTTTTTGTGGAAGAGTTGGATCAGCCACCTGCAGATTGACATGTGGGGCATGCGTGAGGCTTCCCAGGTGTCCCTGGGCTGCGCTGGGAAGGTTGCCTCATCTGGGAAGCCTTCCTCCCGCCTCCAAACAGGCATGGGCACCCTGGTCCCTGGGATGCACACGCCCCAGCACACACCTCTGCCCCTGTGGGCAGGGACCTGTGGGTAAGGTTATTTCCTCAGTAGGCGCACGGCTGGGCCCCTGCCCCGTCTCAGCCTCATTCCTGGCCACTCCCCTTCCCCTCTGCACTCCAGCCACACGGCTCTGCCAGATCCTCTGTGTCCTGTGCTTCCTCCCACCCCAGGGCCTTTGCACGTGCTGTTCCCTCTGCTAACACACTCCCTGTCCCCAACAGCGGCCTCATTAACTCCTACCTATTCTTTTCATCTCAACTCAAATGTCATTTCATCAAGGAAGAGCTGGCCAAGCCCCGGACTAGGTCAGATCCTCCTGTTCCATGTGTTTGCCCACTCTGTACCTCTTTGTCTTCGTTTTTACATCCTTTTTGCAATTCTTTGTGAGCTACTCATTAGTGTAATGATCTGACTAATGTTTGTCTTCCCTGCTGGGCTGGAGGCTTCAAGAGAACAGGGACTGTGTGGCTAAGAATCTGGGGCCAGATAGTCTTGGGCTGACTCCCTTCTCAATAATCACTAGGTATGAAAACTCAGGCTGTTTCCTATGCTTTCCGAGCCTGGGTTGTCTCCCCTGAAAATGGATTAACCTCAGTGTCATTGTGTGGACTGACTGAGGGAACGCACGTGCTTAAAACAGTGCCGGCCACACCGTGAGCTTCCAATCGCTGTTAGCTAGCTGCCTATTGCTACATTGGTATTGGCCAGTGGTCGGCAAACTCATTAGTCAACAGAGCCAAATATCAACAGTACAACGATTGAAATTTCTTTTGAGAGCCAAATTTTTTAAACTTAACCTTCTTCTAACGCCACTTCTTCAAAATAGACTCGCCCAGGCCGTGGTATTTTGTGGAAGAGCCACACTCAAGGGGCCAAAGAGCCGCATGTGGCTTGCGAGCCACAGTTTGCCGACCACGGGTATTGGCCACTGATGTTTCTTGAGCACGTGGCATAAGCCTGGCGCATAGGATTCTTAGTAGATATGTGTTGAGTGGCTGGCTGGCTGGCTAAATGCCTGCAGCTTTGTGGTGAGGATTGTATAACATGCTGCACAGCCAGTGTTCAGCGCAGAGCCTGGGGCACTAGATGAGCTCAGTAAGTCTGCGGGATGCATGCTGAGTGAGCCAGGGCCCCCCGGAGGCAGGGACGGTATCTGCTCCCTCAGAGGGCTCCTGTCCTCCCCTGCACCCGAGGCCTCTAAACAAGGCCTGCAAGGAGGCGACGCTCAGGACATGTTTTCTCAACACTGGGATGATTAGGACAGTTCTCCTTGACGTCCCTCCTGCCCCCCACAGCCCCAGGAGGCCATACCCCAGGTGGCCGCCTGAGACGTGCACGCGGATGCTGTCAATGTGGTTGCTGCAGCTGGAGCAGGTGACGGTGGAGTGGCCTGTGGCGGGGTCGCAGCTCAGCTTCAGACCAGCCGAAATGGAGACGCCTTGCACACTCAGGGCAAAGTTGCCGCTGGTTTTGCTGAAGGGAGACAAAGAGAAGGCTTGGAGCAGCACTTTCTTCCCCGCCAACGCCAGGAGGTAGGGTTTGCTATTGTCCCCACTCCAGGCTCAGAGAGGGCGGCAGCGTGCTCACGGCCACACAGCCGCTGAGTGAAACCTGCAGTCCGCCCTGAAGTTTCCACCCACGTCCGCCTGGCAGAACCCTGCTCTCACCCACCGCCTCCGCCTCTGCCCAGGCGGTGGAGCGTGGGGAGCATTCCTCCACCGCTCTGAGCTCCAGGGTCCTCATCCAGAGCCTGCAGCAGCAGTGGGCCACCAGCTGTGCCACTAAAAGCTGGTTGTCTGGGGTCAATGACTTTCATGAATGAGTGTCCTTGTTCATTCGTGGGGTTCATAACGCCTCCCTCGCGGATGAGATTTGGATAAGACGGTGGACATGAATGCAGGTTGTCAACTCTTCTACAATGTAGTGCAGTATTACTGTGAGTGTGTGTGTGTGTGTGTGTGTGTGTGTGTGTGTGACCAGTAAGTGAAATAATAGATACAAAAGAGCCCACGTGAAGACCTCAGCTATTCTTGTAGGGAACGGACAGACCCAGTGTCCTTGTAAGGGAGGCCAGAGTCACACCCTTCTCCTCCATGTCCTCCCTGGATTCCCCACAAAGGAGAGACGTTGCTAAAGCGACGGGTCAGTCTGAGCCACTATCATTAGTGGACAGGGTCGCTGTGGTGAGAGCCCAATATTTAGATTCAGGGTATAGTTTGGATGATTTGCCCGAATCTTTTACCCCTTCCTGCATCCATACCCTCTCCATTGCCTATGGTGAGTGTGTGTGTGGGGGGGGGGGGGGAGGGAGAGAAGGAACGGGGAGGAGGAATGTGCATCCATGCACTTGAGTTTGGGTATAGCCGTGTGACTTGCTTTGGCCAATGGCATATGAGTAGAAGTGACCGTGGGCCAGTTCTGAGTACAGACTTTAAGGGGACCTGCATGTTTTCTGTTGTCTTTTTGCATCCCGGCCATCACCAAGAACATGCTCTGGGTAGCCCACTGGTCCTGAGAGGAGGAAGAGATGCAGGTGGAGAAGAGCCGCCTCAGCTAAGCCCAACCTAGATAGGGGAACCCCAGCCAACACATAGATGTGCAAGTGATAATATATGACTTGTTTTAAGCCACTGAGTTAGCAATGCTTGTTACACGGCCATAGCTAGCTGTTAAAGGGGTGAATTAAAGGTCCCACTTCACCTTCCATCCTAAGCCACATGCACTAACTCAGCCTTGCCAGTGTCCTGCATTGAGATGAGGACAAATGTTCAGCTACTAAACAAGGGTTATGTAGACTCTTCTGTGAAAAATTCCCCCAGGAACCCCGGGGGGACAAGTGGTGATGGGCAAGGCAAAAATTGGGCATTCCCGAGATCCTGGTTCTCAACCCTTCCAAGTGTCACTAAGAGCTGACCCACCCATGTAACAACCCCAGGCTGGGAAACGCACATGAAATTCTTGCGTGCCTTCCATTTTCCGCTGATCTTGACATTGGCATCTGTCACGGAGAGAGCCAGGCCCTCGTTGGGCAACAGTCTTATCTGGGAACTGGGCAGCTGAACTTCACGGATAACCAGGCTGCGAAGAAGAAATGTTTTGTTAGCCTCCTGGGAGCCCACATAAGGACTCAGCCAATGGTTCGTTTAGAATCATCCTTCCCACCCACGCCCTCCACCCCATCCCTTCCAGGCCAACCCCGAAGCTATGAAAGCAGCCTTGGGAACCCTGGGCATTGGGCCAGGTGGCTAAGCTTTGAAGTCAGACAAATCTGTATTCGAATCCTGCTCTTACATGTACTATTGTGTAGCCCTGGGCAGGTCACTTAACCATCCTTGAGCCTCAGTTTCCTCATTTGTAAAAGGGGCACAATAAATTCTATCTTGCATGGTGTGTGACGATCAATAAAGATACATGTTGTCCAACTGACGACAAGTTCTGTAAAGGGAGGAAATGTGTCTGTCTTTTTTTCACTGTTGTAGCAAAGCCTGCTGTGTCAGACACATAGCAAATGCTCACGAATATTGGCTGAGTGAATAGGTGTATAAAATTCTCTACAGAACATGGTGGGCCTTCCACCCAGCACCCACACCGCCTTATTGCGTTATCAGAGCTGTCATTTAACTTTTCTGTGTTGCTCCAGAGGAAGCTGACTTTGCCTCCATCTTCACGGGGGTGACGCTTCGGATTTGGGCATAAGCTAATTAGCAGATTCTATTCCTCAGACCACGCTGCGTGGTTCAGGAGTCTGTACATAACCTGAGACAAACCAGCGTGAATCTTGGGGGTTTTGCTTGAGGTGCCAGGAGAAGGGGCTCTCCTGCCACAGGACTCGCAGTGCTGCAATGCTGGTGGCCATCTTGCCTCTTGGAGAAGACACCTGCCCGAGAGTTAGACCTGCCCAAGGAGGTGGTTCTGAGAGGTGGCCAGAGAGAAACAGGTGCAGTGACATTTGCGTCCGCCTCCAGCTGACCTGACGCTAGACTACTCCAGGGACCTCTCAGCCATGGGAGCCAGTAATTTCTGCTTAGGCCCTTTCGGATTAGGTTCTCTGTCCTTAAACCCTCTCCCCCCAAATCCTAACTGATATATGGGCCTACCTCAGAGTTTTGGGGTTCGTGACATGTCCCCCAGGGAGTCATGGCGAGTGCCTGAGAGACCGTTTTTTATGGTGGAAGCTTGGGGGATTCCACTCCGCGTTTGGGAGTCTGTGGCCCTGTGATTCTGGCTTTGGTGGCCCCGGAACCCTACAAAGTCCTGCATACTGACGACTGAGCGCGACGGGCCTCACCTGTAGAAGTTATATTCGCCTTTCCCCAGGTACTTGATCTTAAAGCTTCCTGAGAAAGAGGGAATCTCGATCTTCTCCAGCTCCCTCTGCAGCGTGGCCACTCCCTGCTGGCGGGCTGCGGGGAGAGAGCAGGGGTGATTGTCAGGGGCACAGCCTGGGAGCCTGGGTCCCTGTCCATCGCAGGACGGTGGGATTGAAAAGGTCTAAAGCTACAGTTTTCTGTCAAGGGCCAGATAGTAGATATTTTTGGCTCTGTGGCTATTACTGTCTCTGTCACAACCACTCAACTCTGCTCCTATTGGCCCAAAGCAGCCACGGACTATATGTAAATGTGGGTGTGGCTGTGTTCCAGTACAACTTCATGGACGGTGAAATTTCAATGTTGCATAATTGTCACATGTTGTGAGATATTATTCTTCCTTTGGCTTCTTTCAATGTTTAAAAATGTAAAAGTCATTTTTAGTTCCTGGGCCGCACAAAAACATGCGGTGGGCCCTAGCTGGTTTGGCTCAGTGGATAGAGTGTCAGCCTGTGGACTGAAGGGTCCCGGGTTCGATTCCAGTCAAGGGCACATGCCCGGGTTGCGGGCTCCATCCCCAGTGTGGGGCATGCAGGAGGCAGCCAATCAATGATTCTCTCTCATCATTGATGTTTTTTTCTCTCTCTCCCTCTCCCTTCCTCTCTGAAATCAATAAAAATATATTTTAAAAAACGCGGTGGGCCAGATTTAGCCTGCAGGCTGTGGTTTGCCAACTCCTGTTCTAAAATATCACTCCTAAACACCCAGCCATGCATCCAATGGGCATGGATTGTATACCTACACTGTGCCTAGCTCTGTGCTGTGCCCTCACAGGTACTCCATCTCTCTGGCTTTTGGACAAGGTCTCTATAGGGCCTTTGCACGTGCCAATCCTGTTGCCTGGTCAAAGAACCAATAAAAGGGCAAACAATACTTGAGAAGGAATAATTGTTAAAATGAGGGATTCCAGGCTTTGTGCTTTCCAAGAACCAGTTAGGAAGTACTACTACTACTACTACTACTACTAATAATAATAATAAATAAACATTTCTCAAGCTCTTACTCTATGCCAGGCACTATTCTGGGCTTTGAATATGTATTAAGTTACTGAATCTGAACAACCCTAGGAAGTAGGTCCGTTGTCACCCCCAATTCTCAGATGAGAAAACTGAAATTCAAAAAGGTGGCCACACAGCTGACAGGTGATGAAGCAAGATTTGAATCCAGGCCTTCTGGTCCCAGAACCCGTACCCTAGGATGAGCCTTCTGCGGGGGAGGGGTCAAAAGGAAATAACACACATTGTCACTGCCTGGGCGGGGTGGGGGGTTCGGGGGGGATGTGGGCTGGCCGGGATCTGTGGGTCGGCAGGGGCCAGGTCATGAAGGGTCCCGAATGCCATGCCCAGGGGTCAGGGCATGAGGCACTAGGGCACCACTGAATAGTGTAAGTAAGGAGGAGGACACAAGCAGGTCTGCTGCATTTCAGAAAACCCACTCTGGTTTCCATCTGGGGTGTGAGTAGAAGGGGAAACCGGGGCTGCTGTGACAGAATCTGGAGGCTTCCCGGTTTAAAGGCTGAGCCCAAGCCTCTGCTCCCGACAAGCCTTCGGCGTCACCCCAGCACTGTTCAGAGAAGGGCCGTACTCCTTTCCCCCTGGGATTCAGAGGTATCCTGCCTGTATTGGGGTAAGAATTCAGGGATGAGAGACCAGGTCCCCCTGAGTCGGGACCTGATGCAGCTGTGGAAACCAGGGCCTGAGGTTCTTCTGCCTTTTTGGTCTTTCTCCACTCTTCTGCAGTTCACCGTTCTGCCACTGGGAGGCAGCATCGAGCAGCCCGACGCGGGGACATCAGACAAGACCAGAGCTCAAATCCAGGCGGCCCTCCGGCCTACGGAGTCAGTGCCTTCTCCAAGTTTTAGTTTGCTCATGGTAAAGGTTGCTAGCAGCAGTATATCCCACCCAGGGGGACATGAAGATGAAACGAGATGATGTGTGTAAAGCTCCTAGCTCAGAGGTGAGCGGGTCAGCAGAAGCCACTTCCTGCCCCACACTCCTCTATCTGGGGCTGGATGAGTGGCCTGGGGGACCCAGATGGGTACTGTGCACAGTATGGCCGCCAAGCCCCTGCCCTGAAGGAACCATTAAGAAGCGTTCTCCCTAAGCTCCCTCTGCCCCTCCCCTACCCCCTCTCCCACTTAGCCTCCTCACTGCCTGAGCTCTGCCCACGCTGAAGACTGAGCCAGTGACCTGGAGGCAAATGCCAGGGCTGAGAGCAAGCTTGGGAAGAAAGTAAAGAGCCTAGAAGCCGGAGTTGAGGTTTGGGTAGAGGGGAGGAGGGTACCATGAAGATGAAACCCTTGGGGGGCCCGGGCCCTGGACTTGGAGTCCTCCAGGCCCCGCACTCCGGTCCCAGTTCTGCCGCTGCCCGGCCCTGTGATCTAGGGCAGTTCTCCTTGCCTCAGTGTCTTCGTATGTTAGCTGGGTGAAGGGCCTACTTGGAGGAGCTGTGAGCATGCCGTGCACTGGCGTTAAAGGGCTGCACCCAGCAGGTGCTCAGTGAACGCTCCTCGGGGTGGGAGAGGAGGGAAGGAAGGCCTACCGTAGTCCAGGCCCTTCTGGGTGATCCTGGCCACGATGCCGGGGTTGGTGGTCTCCGTCACAGCTGTGCCCAGGGCTGCCAGCACCACCAGGGCTGCCCACCTCGGTGTGTCGTCAGGGCCCCTGGCCATGTCTTCGTCCTCCAGAGCTGGCAACGCCTCAAGGTCTTGGCAAGCAACTAGGGACCTACAAAGGAGCCGGCTGGGGAAGCGCAGGTTACACTAGAAGCTAGAAAGGAGGAAGGAACTGGGGTGGGGGCGGGAAAGGGGGAGGACAGCTGCCTGTGGTTCCCCATCGAGGCTGGGGTCACAGCCCCTGAGGCAGCCAGAAGTGGAGTCTGGGAGGTGTGTGTGGTGTGGGGAGTGTGTGTGTGTGTGTGTGAGGCTCTGGCAACATTCCCATCCCCCTCTCTGAGCCCACCCACAGCCCTTCATTTAAGGACGTCTTGGAAGCTGGGCGGCTGGTATATCAGACAGAGTTCACTATAGTTTTCTTTTTTTCCTGTCCTGTTGAGATATAACTGACATATATAATAAAAGGATATATACAACAAAATGATTATTTTTTGAGATTCAGTTCTTTTTATTCTTTTTTTTTTTTTAAGAGAGAGAGAGGGAGAGGAAGGGGGAGAGAAAGAAACATTGGTTTGTTGTTCCACCTATCTATGCATTCATTGGTTGATTCTTGTATTTGTCCTGACCGGAAATGGAACCCACGACCTTGGCGTATCCAGACGACGCTCTAACCAACTGACAGCTACCTGTCCGAAGCCAACATAATGATTTGATTTATGTATACATTGTGAAATGATTGCCACAACCAAGCTAACACACCCAGCACCTCACATCATTATACTTTTGTTGAGTGCGGTGAGAACGCTTAAAATCCACTTTCTTAGCAAATTCCAAGTATGCAATATAGTATTCTTAACTATCGTCACCATGCTGTACACCGGACCCCCAGGACTTACTCATTTTACAAATGAAAGATACATTTTTCTTTCTACTTTTGATTTCCTCGGTATTTTCCATAGTAAAACATGTAAGGAAATAGAACCTTTAGTGTTTTCTTGTCCTGAGAGGCAGTAGTGATAATAATTAAATGCTTGAATTTGGGAGTCCAGTATCTGAGTGTGACTTTAAATCTTAGCCCTGTCACTTGGGTGGTTAGGCCTTGGTCAAGTGCCTTAACCTCTCTGAACCTCAATTTCCTCTTCTGTGAAGTGGGGGTAATCAGGGTACTCTCCCTCCCTGGGTGATTGTGAAGGCAGAAGGGGCTTTAAACCATGTACAGCCCAATGTCCCTACGTAACAAACACACAGATGATAGCTATTCATGTCACCCTGACCTTAAAGGTAATCCATGTTCATTGGCCCAAATTTGAGAAATAATAAAAAAATGTCACGCAGTCCCCATTCTAGAGACAAGCAGAAGTGTATTTTAGAGTATTTCTCCACCTCCCCCGCTCCTTCTTTTGGTAAACATAAATAGAGTGTGTGCTTTCTTAACAAAGAGAAATGGGATCACACTGTTCAGTTTTGTAAAGTTCTCTCTCTCTCTCTTTTTTTTTTTTCTTCAATAAACAGTATGTAGTGAATGTTCTCCCTGAGCACTAAATATTCTTCTACGTGCATCATATTTCATTTCTTCATCCCACAGTTTTCTTCAAGTTTTCATTTTATTCTTTTTACCCCTTCTTTTGACAGATGTGGGAACTGAGGCTTTGAGAGAGGAAGTGTTTTTCCCACAATCACGCAGCCAGCTGCTAGCAGAGCTGGGATTCAGACTGCCAGACCCACCAGACACATCCCACACCAGCCTGAGTCCTTCAGTGCCTTGGGGATTGGGGCGTGGGGCGGTGGGGGGGGGGGGGAAGTGGGGGGGGAGACGCGGGCTTTGGGAGGGATGGTGGAGGATGTAGACACTCTCCCCCCAATCCCCAGCTTTCTAGACTGTTCTCTGTCTGCTGAGCTCCTGCCCCTCCCTTTGCAGCAACCTCAGGCCCTGGGTGGGCAGGAACCCTGCAGGGCAGCCAGCTCCGTCTCCATGGTGATGAGAGAAGGGGGTGGGTCCTCAGGGGAGGCCAGCTTCTCTCCTGCTGGGTCCTCATCAGCCCCCTGGAGCCCTAGCTCCCCCGACTTTGATTTTAGGAGTCTAATGAGGCCCGCTGAGCCAGGGAGACAAGAGACTTCCCCAGTGTCTTTTCTTTTTCCTTTCTTTTTGCCTGGTTCTAAGAGGGCTTCCCTTCACGCTCCCATCCACAAGGAGAATCCTCCCGGCTTGCCTAAGAATGGAAACAGTGGCTACGCACAGCATCCACTGTGCTCCAGACGCTTTACATGGCTTACCTCCCAGCCTAGCACCACCCATGAGGGAGGGTCATTTTGCTCCGCTTTGGAGATGAGGGAACGGAGGCGCAGCGTGATCCTGTCCTTAGAACGTTGACTTTTTCCAGAAGAAAGTGCACTGGGCTTGGAGCCTGCAGGCCGGCGCTTCTAGTCCCAGCCAGGCTACCTGCTCTGTGTGTGACTCTGGTCAAGTGCTCCGAGCCTTCTGGAGCTTGGGGAGGCGCTGCCTGTCGCGGGGGTCGTTCTGAGGATCAAATGAGATAATAGGTAGGAAGCGATCTGCATGGAGAGGTGCCAGGACACAATCCTTCACCTTCAGGAAAACGCACTGGTGGCACCACACGCTGAGCTCTCAGGGCTCCGGTCCTGGGTTTGGGTGGGATCCATGCAGAGAGAGAGGAGTTCATGGCTCACCTGGCCGCTGCGAGCCTGCCACTGGCAGCTGGGCCGGGCGACGCGGCCGGTCCCAGCACCGCACAGCGGTCAAGAGCTGGGCTGGGGACGTACATGTGGATCCCCGTTTGCCACTTTCTTGCTGTGTGAGTTTGAGCTTAACCTTGCTGAACCGCAGTTTCCTCATTTGTCCCCACTCTCCATTCTCAGGTCGGGCCCTTCTTCACGCCCAGATGCTCAGGTTTGACCATGAGGCCATCCCTGTGGTCCACGGAGGCCCCATAAGCCTCTCCTTCCCCCTTAGGCCTGGATTCTCCTGCTCTTTCTCCCTTCGCCCAACCTGTCCTGCCTCCTCTGTGTGTCTGGCTTCCAGTGTATGTTGTTGGTCATTTTCTGATCCTGGATGAGGGATGCAAGAGTAGGAGGGGCAGAGGGGAGTGGGTCCTCTAGAAATCTGACCTCGTATCTAAAGGGCAATCAGACATTTTGCACTATGGAGATAACCTCTTATTGAGGCATCTCTCCTACCTTGTTATGCTAAAATTGTCTGTCTCCTGAGCTTTGAGTCTCATAAAAGGACCCCTTTGGGTACCCTGGTCCTGGAAGGTCTTTCTTATGGCATTATTATTATTATTATTATTATTATTATTACTAGAGCCCAGTGCACGATTTTGTGCATGGGTGGGGTCCCTCGGCCTGGCCAGAGATGGGGGTCGATCAGGGCCCATCTTGCCCAGTCCCAATCAGGGACTGGCAGGGGAGGGACCGCAGGAGGGCTCCAGGGTGTGTCTGGCCCTCTTGCCCAGTCCCGATCAGCCGGACCCCAGCAGCAAGCTAACCTACCGGTCGGAGCGTCTACCCGCTGGTGGTCAGTGGGCATCATAGCGGCTGGTTGAGCGGTCGACCAAAAGGTCCATCGATCAGTTGGACACTTAGCATATTACACTTTTATTATATAGGACTATTATATAGGATTATTGCAGTCCCAGAGTAGATCACAAGATATATTTAATAGTGGGTAAGTGAAAGAAGGATCAGAACCCAGAGCATCAATTCCAGACAATGAATGCTTGGAGCCTGAGAAGGGCAAGCTCAGCCTGACCTGGCGATGCCCTCAGGCTTCCAGGAGGCACGAATGGACCTTGGTCCTGGGGGTGAGGGTGGGTGGGTGGTGGGAGCCCACCTCGTGCTTCAGGGCTGAAGGAAGGGCTGCTGCTGAGACTGCAGGCAGTGACTTGGCATGAAGCACAGCTCTGGGGAGAGCTGAAGGCTGAGGGAAAGAACGGAAAAGAAGTTGCTGGGGGTGTGGTGAGGGGGCGGCAGAGGGGAGAGAGGACGCTCACTTCTCCTTTCTCTCTGGAAACTGAGGAACTTGGCCCGCGTGACAGCTTTGGCTCTGGTAGGCTGTGCCGCCTCCAGCCCTAGGGAGGACCACAGGAAGTATCAGCAACACTTGCCAAATGTCCAAGGGCCTCCAACACCCAGGCCGTTTCCCTCGGTCGCATTAGGAAACAGGTGTGTGTGCGCAGCCAGCCCCAGGGGGCCGAGGGTTGGTCCCAAAGGGAGCTGTTGCTGGTAAAGAGCAAGCTGCTCCCTTGCCTGGCCCTGCCCAGTCTGGGGACACAGACAGACCGGAACCAGAGGGAGGTCAGTGAGCGATGGCCTGGCTTGGAGCCCTGGCTCGCCTCTACATGGCTCTGTGAACTGGGAAGAGTCTTTGCTCCTCTCTAGCTCCAGGGTCCTCATCCATAAGGGCTGTCCCATCTTTGGAGGGCTTAAACCACTCCGGAAGCCAGGTCGACCCGTTGGCTAACACTCTCTTTTAATCAGCCATCCCTGAAAGTTGGTCTCATTGGCTCCATTTCACAGATGAGAAAATTGAGGCTCAGAGAAGTTAAGTAGCTTGTTTAAAGCAACACAATGGAGAAGTGGCAAAGGGATGCTGAGGGCTTCAAAATGAGGAAAGGGAGCACTTCCTGTTGGGTTGTGCGATGGAGGTGACTATGGAATGCTCCCCTGAGCTGAAGGTGGGGGAAGGACAGACCAGGTGGAGGAAACAACTTAAGCAAAAACACAGTGGGTTAGAATTCCTAGGGGCTGCAGTGAGGGATTACAAATTGGGGGAGGTGGTGGGGACTGGGCCATGGGATCATAATGTGAACTTGTTCTTGGAGGCCAGTGACCCCCCAGTTTCTCAAGTAGGAAGGTCCGCCCATGATAGTAGTTAAGTTTGCAACCAGTAGGTTGAGAAAAAGCCACTGCAAATTTAGCACCTCTTTTAAATGCATTTTCATTTTTCTAGCTCCAGGTTTACAGACATTTGAAATGTGGAGAGCCAGAGGCATGTTAGATGACATTCGATAGTGTTTGGCTAAGGGACCTCTAAATGCCCCCAAAACTTGCCCTGCCTGTTCCCTGCCCCCTGGTGCCCACTACACCTGGGGAGCTGAACCCAGAGATTATCATGTTCAGAAACAAAGTACTGATTCATGATCACCTGGGCCAGTGGCCAACGGCTGAGGCTGGGCAGGAGCACAGAAGGCATGGGTCTGGCCTCTTCCCACTGCCCACTCCTCCTCCCAGCCTGGAGCAGGCCAATCCCTGGATGACTGGCTTAGTGGAGGGAGTGGACGAAAAAAGGGGCCACATACTAAGCCTGACAACTCAGGGGAGGCCTACTTGGTGGCCTTACAAACGCAGAGACCTAAAGTAACCACATGGATGGCCTGAAAATAAAACTTTCTACTAAAAGCAGTTCATGGAGGGTATTCATGTACTAGGTCAGTGTTTTTCCCTGACTAAGATCAATCTTTGCCTTAACTGAGCCTATCTGTTGTCTTTTTTAGCATCTAACAGGCGTCCTCAAACTATGGCCCGCGGGCCACATGCGGGTGTTTTTGCCGTTTTGTTTTTTTACTTCAAAATAAGATATGTGCAGTGTGTATAGGAATTTGTTCATAGTTTTTTTTAAACTATAGTCTGGCCCTCCAACGGTCTGAGGGACAGTGAACTGGCCCCCTGTTTAAAAAGTTTGAGGACCCCTGATCTACAATAACACATCTGATAACATACCTTTGGAATATCAAAGTAATTTCCTTCCCCACCCCTTCTCCCACCCCTTACCCCCCACACAATCACCACACCAGAGCAGATACCACAAATCCCCTCACTGTTATTATTATCACTAGAGGCCCAGTGCACAAAATTTGTGCATGGGAGGGAGGTCCATCAGCCCGGCCTGCACCCTCTCCAATCTGGGACCCCTCAGGGGATATCTGACTGCCACTTTGGGCCTAAACAGGCAGTCCGACATCCCTCTCGCAATCCAGGACCACTGGCTCCTAACTGCTCGCCTGCCTGCCTGCCTGCCTGATCACCCCTAACCACTCTGCCTGCCTGCCTGATAGCCCCCGAACCCCTCTGCCTGCTGGCCTGATCTCCCCTAACTGCTCCCTGGCCAGCATGATTGCCCCTAAATGCTCCCCTGCCTGCCTGATCGCCCCTAACTGCCTCTGCCTCAGCCCCCGCACCTGGGACCTGGGCTTCCCTCCCTCTGGCCAGTCACAGAGTCACAGGTACCCAGGACCCCCGACGGCTTCGCCCGGGCCCGGCTTTGTCAGGAAGGATATCCAGAAGACGTCTGGTCTAAATTAGCATATTATCCTTTTATTAGTATAGATGTTAATTGTTAATCATTAACTAGTCTATATGTGAAAGTATGTTTATTTGTTTTACTTTTTATCCAATCCTAGACATTTCCCCTATCTCTGCCACCTCCTTTGCTTTCTTCCACTTCCCTAATCTATCACCAGTGGATTTCATATAACCCCCTTACATCTCCCTCTTTGATCCTGCCGTATAAAACAAATGTTAAATCTGCCATTTTCTGGAGCATTTCCTCAGTCTGTTGAGATTTTGCTTCCCAGCAATTGTCATTTTGGCTCAAATAAATTCATAAAACATTCTTACAGGCTTGGCCATTTCTTACTTGACATTTACTTGGCGTAGTGCAATAGGACTCCAAGGAAGCCCACCCCAGGACCACCGTGCCAAGCTGGAACTGGACCAGCAGGGCCCGCCTGCCCTACCAGCTCCTTGTTTTGCATTGGGTGAGTTTCCCTTGGAATTCTGGACCTCCCTGTCTTAAGGTAAGAGGCCCTGATTTTATTTGAGCTGTATTTTAAAATCCTTGAGGTAGAGCTAAAGGGTAAGGGTTGAGAGAACCTAAACTAAGGCAAGACAGGAGGAAAAATGGGTGGCTGATATTAAGTTTGGTTTTTCAATTATAATTGTTTTCTGAGCGTCTGAACAAAAACCTTTTACTGCACTGATGAGAACCTGAACACATTCAGCTGCAAAGATAAGGGGCACTTCCTCCCTCCCTCTCGAGTCTAAGGTATTCTTAGGTGACTAAGTATCTTTGTGGAGGTGTCAGGGGGTATCCCCCATGATGTGCAGGAACCCATAGAGAATTCCAACTCAACTGTAACTAATTAATTGACTCATGCAGGGATGCACACATAAAGGTTGTTTACCTAGTGCTCTCAGTCCTGGGCTGTGTGAGACAGCCAGGGAGAGAAACTGAGACATGTAAGAGGGTTGAATGGGACTCTGGTGGTAACAGCTGCTCAGAGCTCAACACATAAGCAGCACACTTCAACCCACCATACAATGTCCCTAGAAATTTGTTTAGACTCTACAGGTATCCAAAGAAAACTAAAATTACCATGGGAAATTGTGCCTCCAAGGCCAAAAACTCCCAGCCCAGCTCCCATTAACACTCCTGCGGATACACAATAAGTAGAAAGCCTTTATTTGCAAGTACTTACAGAAATGGGAAGACTTAACTAGAAGTTATATCAAATTAATATCAAATTAAAATGATCAAAATGGAGGGATTGGGGGCACCTAGATTAATTTTTGCATGCAAAATTAGAAAATGCTGGCGTTAGCCCTGGCCCAGTAGCTCAGTTGGTTAGAGTGTCATCCCAATACACCAAGGTTGCAGGTTCAATTCCCAGACAGAACACATACAAGAAGCCACCAATGAATGCATAAATAAGTGGAACAATGAATCTCTATCTCCTTGTCCTCTCTCTCTCTCTCTCTGTCAAATCACTATTTTTTTAATTAAAAAAAAAAGAAAATGCCTACTCTAAAATTAATTTGAATGAATAGGAAACATCTTGATTGGAAATTAGAAGCTTCTAGGAGGAGCACAAATAAATTCCTTTTTAAAAAATGTTAAGAAATTTTAGCAACTGCCTCTGAACTAAAGAAGACTTCTGAAACTAATAAATGCTAACACTCCATTCCTCCTCTTTCTACAGCTCTTCTACTATATTTCTTACTCTCTGAACTTCCTGATCTGGACTTGCCCTTCCCCTTCCTTCTCTCCTTCTCTCTCCTCTGTATCTCTTCCACTACCACTCCCTCCTGACCTAAGGAAAAGTGAGAAGAGGAATTCAGACAAAGATAATCCAGGAATTCTAGACGCTCCCTGTGGAGAAAAGCTGGTCTCAGGCGGAGGGGAACCAGCAATTGGATGCATTCTTTGGACTAGAACAGAATTAAGGACTCTGCCTAAAGATCTCCCCAGTTTTCTCCAGGACACTGATGGGCTCAAAAAGGTAATTTAACTGTTAGAACATGTGATCCTAGCTATTCTGACCTATTCTAATTAATGTACCTACTGGTTTCTGGGAGCAAAAGAAACAGAATTACTAACTAGGGTATTTACTGGAAACGCTGTAGAGGAATGTTGTTTTTTATTATAAAAAACCAGGTCATCTTAAGAAGGATTATAGGAAACTGAAGTGGGATTTAGTAAGAGAAAAGAAAAAGGAACAAGCATATGATTGCTCTGAGGACTATAAGAGAGCATTTCCCCTTCTCCTTACTAACAATTTAGGAAAAATTAAAATTAGCATAAAAAACAGAAAGAACTGTGGCCCTTGTAGATACTGGGGCTACTTCATCTATTCTTAATGTGACTGTGGGGCATTGTAACCCACCCCACCGTTCTCTTGACATTGTTTCTATAAATGCTGACTGACTAATATACTAGTATAGCTTGTACATAAACAGCTTGTTTATATGAGAATCCTAGGAAGTAACTTCAGAAGACGCAGATTCCAACCTTCAGTCGTCCCAGTTGTGGGAGATTTGCTGCCATAGAACCAGCATGACATAGACCCATAATGACGAAGACCAGGATGACACACACCAAACCATCACTTGACCAGTTTCGAGATCCTTATTAAAGTGGACTGTGCTGGCCTGGCCTGCACATAGAGAACTTTTCAAATCCCTCCCCTTGATTTCTTGGTTCATCTTTCCCTCTCCCTCCTCATAAAAACCTCTGCCTGCACTGAGGTGGGGAGATGGGCTTTGTGACAAGAGTTCCACATCTTCTCAGGTAATTGGCACTTGAATAAACCTCTTCCCTTTTTCACCAACCTCTGTCTCATGAGTTTGGCTTTTGTGGTGCCAGGCAGTTGAACTTGGGTTCTGGTTACAAAAGCAAAGAAGTATTTCTGTCTTTTATTATTATTACTAGTGGCCCAGTGCATGAAATTTGTGCACGGTGAGGGGGTCCCCTCAGCCCAGCCTTCACCCTCTCCAATCGGAGACCCCTTGAGGGATCGGGCCTAAACCAGCAGTTGGACATCCCTCTTGCAATCTGGGACTGCTGGCTCCTAACCACTCACATGCCTGCCTGCCTGATCGCTCCTAACTGCCTTCCCCTGCCGGCCTGATCACCCCTAATTGTCTCTGCCTGCCTTATTGCCCCTAACTGCCCTCCCCTGCTGGCCTGATCTTACTCCCAACTGCCCTCCCCTGCTGGCCTGATCTTGCCCCCAACTGCCCTCCCCTGCCAGCCTGATCACCCCTAACTGCCTCTGACTCAGCCCCCACCACCATGGCTTTGTCCAGAAGGAAGTCAGATGTCTGGAAGATGGCCAGTCGACCCAGTCTAGTTAGCATATTACCCTTTTATTAGTATAGATAGATTATATAGGATAGGATTGCTTAAATCGGGGGTGGGGGGAGTCTTTTTCAACAGAAGGAGATGCTCTTGGCAGACAAAAATACATAATCCCCATATCTGGACTGATAGCCAGCCATATGCACTATATTGCCAAACCAGTCATTAAAAAATTGAACCGATTTCTTACACCTTACACCAAACAGCTGTTGCCCTTAAAACCCCTCCTCAGCCCCCACCTTAGGCTCTGCCTTCACAATTCACCCAGATTAGGTTCTGATTGGTTGGATTCTATGCCAGTCAGTGTCAAAAGCTTCATCTCCTAGGCAGCCATTGGCTCCTCGCAGTTCACCCAGATTTGGTTCTGATTGGTTGTTTTCTATGCCAGTCAGCGTCTCTGGGCCTATCTCCAGGCCTGATCAGAGAGGCGGGGCATATCAGCAGCCACCCCAGGCTGCTGGCAAACAGGCTGAACTGCTGACCTCTCAGAGAGAGAGAGGCACAGCTGCTGGCGAGGCCCGGAGAGAGAGAGAGGCAAGGGCTGATCCGCAGCTGCCATGGAAGCTGTGGATCAGGCCCTGCTTCTCTCTCCGGGCCTTGCCGCCTCTCTCTCTCTCCGAGAGGTCAGCAGTTCAGCCCACTCACCAGTCCCCGCCCACCTGAGCCTGCTGCATGCGCAGCCTGGTTTTCAGTCATCCCTTCAATCATTTTGGATGTTACAAACTCTGGCTCTTTATATATATAGATTATTAGTAGAAGCAGTAGTAGTTCAGAAATGCTAGAAAAGGTACTATATAAATTTATCACTGAAAAATATTGGCAGTCCACAGGAATAGGTAATACGTTATGTGCATTTGAAACCACAGGATGTTTGGGGATGACTATTTTATTTATAGCTGAGATTCTGCACAAATCTCTATCTTTTCCCATTGAGTTTCTTTACTGGAAGAGTAGGAGAATTATAGGGGCTTGTACATGGAATTACAAGCCCCTATAATTGTATAATGGGCTTAATTCCAGCTAGTGCATAAAGGATATTGGTGACTTGAAAAGGCCTGAAGTTGCATTGGAATACCCTGTAACAAACATTCAGTCGGTTCCTCTCATGGAGGTTATCTTAAAACCATTTTTGGCATCATGGGGCTGCCATTGGAAAAGGCACCCATTAAAGACTCTCTCCTGCATTGTTGGAAGGGACCTTCTCAGGTGACTAACTTCGAGTGGACATCTGCCCCCGTTTCTGACACTTGACTCCACCTAGAGCGGAGATCACAGACTTCTCGAGATGAGAAACCACCACCATCAGAAAGACAGCTTCCCTAAGACATTGACAAGGCCCGATTTCCTACAAATTGATGTTGAACTTTATTAGTTTGATTGTCTTTACCTGTCTGCTAATAATAATAAAAGTTATACTTGTTCTTTAGGCTTTTTTCAAACCTTGTGTATATAGCCCAACTGTTAATAACTGCTGAAAGAACATACGATAACTTTTATATTATCAACAACACTCTTTTTATGGTTTCTCTTTTGAAATGTAGAAGAAATGCTGTTGCAAAAGGAAGGAAAGGGATGTGTATATTTTTTAAGAGAAGCTAAAAGGAAGTAGTTTGTCCTAAGAAGTTGCTTATTTCTGAATGACTAAAAAGAGACAAACTAAGAACAAGGGAAGTTGCAGAAAGTTAGCGGAAGAGGAATATTGAAAAAGGAATTGTATGTATAAACGCTAAAACCCAATTATGGGAATGTGCCTACCTCCTAACCCAACAAGGACTATGAACTATATCAATTCAGATAGAAGCTGAAGTGGCTATAAAAACATGGCCTTCTATATCTACTGTTGAGGCACAGGAATTTTACTTATGAAACTCTTACTGTTCTCCTGGCCTCTGGAATTTTTAGATAGTAATTATAATTTACAGCATTGTGTTCTTACAGTCTTGGTCCCTATTAAACCTTAAGGTTACAGCTTCCAATTGCACAAATACTTGGAATCAGATTAATAACAACACGTGAGTGCTTCCAATGGGAAGTAGATGGGCCATAGTGAATAGAAACCCATCTCATGGTCAGATTATGAAAACTGAAGCTGTGTATGGTGTGCCCTCAAACTATAAGTAAGTGTTATATTAGATGCAAATTACAGAGAAGTGAGACAGACAGCAACACTTGGATCATAACAGCTCATAGGTTAGAAATAATCCAAAGTATTTTTCTTTTCTTTCTTTCTTTCCTTCCTTCCTCCTTCCTTCCTTCCTTCCTTCCTTCCTTCCTTCCTTCCTTCCTTCCTTCCTTCCTTCCTTCCTTCCTTTCTTTTTTAAAGAATAGTTTATTGATTTGTAGAGAGAGAGGAAGGGAGAGGGAGAGAGAGAAACATTGATGTAAGAGTACAACATCGATCAATCAGCTGCCTCCCGCATGCTCCTCACTGGGAATCAAGCCTGTAACCTGGTGCAAGGGATGATGCCCAACCAACTGAGCCACACCGGCCAGGGCCAGAGTATTTTTCTTAACAAAGGCCCATGGGACCTGACTGCCTCCCATTTACCTGCCTTTCACTTTTGAGAAAAAATCTACCTTGACTTTCATTTAAGGTTTTGGTCTCGGCCCATCCCCAATGGTTCATCATTCAGCAAGACAAACACTGAGTATGAGACTTCCTAGAAATGAACCTTCTTAGTACCATGAGATGTCATTATCCAACCAAAAGATTGGTCATCAGTGCATCCTTTAGCTTGATTTATGACCAAAAAGGGGCCACATACTAAACCTGACAAGCTCAGGGGAGGCCTACATGATGGCCACACAAACCCAGCGACCTAAAGTAACCACATGGGATGTCAGAACTGTGACCCTGTCACTGCCATGTGCCCTGAGATGGGACCAGTACACATACATCTATCATCTGGATTTTCACAACAGTCCTACACATTTACTGAGCACTCCAATGTTTGCCAGGCCTCTTTCTAAGCTCTTAGCACATGGGCACATGCATGTACGCACATACAACATCCTGATGAGGTAGGCGTTGTCTTTATCCCCATGTCATAGAGGAGGACACGGAGGCACAGAGAGGCTGAGTAACTGGCCTAGATACACACAGCTGGTAAGTGATTGATTGGGAGTCAATCTGTTGGCACCAAAGCCCACCCTCTTTGACTTTTTAGTCAACTACAAGAGCCCAGGCAGTGGGGAGGGGTGAGCAAGTGGGGCCACTGGCTCTGAAATGGCCAGGCTGCCTGGCGGCCCCAGAAGGGGGCTCCTGAGTCTGAATGTCTGCCCCTTCTCCCAGTCTCCTGCCTTGTCTGCTCAGGGAGGAAAACAAACATGGACAGGACGAGACTCAGGGTTCATCTGTGGGCTGCTGTTTTCCCAGCTGTGGTGTGGCTGCCTCCTTCCAGCCGCCCTGAGCCAGGCCTGGACTCCAGCGGTTCCAACGAGCCAGGACAAAGTGTGGGAAAATTAGCAAACACAGGAGCAAAAGAAAATAAAATCAGCTGCAACTCCTCCACTCAGAGAGACACATGGACACCACGACTGCTGTTTATCTGGCAGGTTGTCTTTTAGCAGCGTGTGCATTTGTATATGCACAGATAGGTGGGAACCTATAGCTGCATAGCATAGACATTCATTCATTTGACAATATTGTGGTTGTTTTTCCAGATCATTAAATGTTCCTACAACCTATTTTTCGTTAGCTTTCCCATCATTGGTTTATTTTAATTCACAAAGGTATTATATATAGCACCTTTTATTATTTGCATTTTTCATTGAAGTGTAATTTGCATACAAAGTCACCCTTCCTCGTGTTTATGTCTGAGTTTTGACAAACCCATAGTCTTGTAATCACCACCTTAATCAACATATAGAACAGTCCTTCACCCCCACGAAGTCCCCTTGTACCCCTTTGTAGTCAACCACCACTACCCCTCAGCCCCCGGCAGCCTCTGATGTTTCCTTTTCTTATAAATTTGCCTTTTTCAGAATGTCATATAAATGGAACCACAGAGTACATAACATATAAAACTGCCTTTGAGTCAATGAGAAGAGACTAATAAAGGGCACAATAGAAAATATGCAAAAACATGAACAGAAACCTCATAAAAGAAGAAGCAGAAATGATTCATAAACATGAGAACAGACATTCCATTTCATTATTAGTCAAAGAAATACAGATTGAGACACAATCGGATAGCATTGCACAATCCCTGGACTGGCAACGATTTGAAATCTGGGCAGCATCAAAGGATAATGAGGGCCTGGAGGAGGCTAGTGAGCATCTGAACTTCAAAAGCAGGTTTCCTTTACCTTCAGTGATGCCAAGGATGCTGTGCGCTGTGACGTACACACATGTGCATAGGCACTTTCACTCCTAGGCTTACCCCAAAGAAGCACATCTGTATGCCAGCTACATATGCAGGACTACTCATAGAAACATTGTTCGCAATAGCAAAACACCTGGAGAGAACTCAGATATCCTATCTAATAAAAGAGTAATATGCAAATTGACCTTCACACCAAGACACAAGATGGCCACCCCCAATGTGGTCAATGATGGCTGCCCCCCATGTGGACACAAGATGGCCGCCACAAGATGGCCTGCAGTGGAGGGCAGTTGGGAGGGACCAGGCCTGCAGTGGAGGACAGTTGGGGGGGACCCAGGTCTTCAGGGGAGGGCAGTTGGGGGGACCAGACCTGCAGGGGAGGGCAGTTGGGAGGGGCAGGCCTGCAGGGGAGAGCAGTTAGGAGGGATCAGGCCTGCAGGGCAGGGCAGTTGTAGATGATCAGGCCAGCAGAGAGGGCAATTAGGGGTGACTGGGCCAGCAGAGGAGGGCAGATGGGGGAGACCAGGCCAGCAGGGGAGGGCAGTTGGAGGGGACCAGGCCTGCAGGGGAGGGCAGTTGGGAGCCAGCAGTCCTGGATTGTGAGAGGGATGTCCAGCCACCCATTTAGGCCTGATCCCTCAAGAGGTCCCAGATTGGAGAGGGTACAGGCTGGACTGAGGGATACCCCCCTCATGCACAAATTTTGTGCACCAGGCCTCTAGTCTATATATATAAAAGCCTAATGAACAACTGGTCGGCCGGTTGCTATGAAGCGCACTGACCACCAGGGGGTAAACACTCAATGCAGGAACTGCCCCCTGGTGGTCGGTGCAGTCCCACAGCCAACCTCCCAGGGCCCTGATGCGAGGGTGGAGCGCGGGGCCTGGCCGCCAACCTCCTGCATTCCCTCCCCCCCTCTGGCCAACCTCCCATGGTCCCTCCCCGCAAACAACTGACCCCCTCCCCATCTGCCCCTATCATTGGCCAGGCTGAGGGACCTCACCCGTGCACAAATTCATGCACTGGGCCTTTAGTCCATTAATAACAGAAAATAGATAATGGGCCCTAGCCCCTATGGCCCAGTGGTTAGAGTGTCAGCTCGGCCCTGGTTAGGACCATGTGGGAGGCAATCAATCGATGCGTCTCTCTCACATCAATGTTTCTCTCTCTGTGTCTCTCTCTCCCCCTCCCTCCCTTCCACTCTCTCTGAAAATCCGTGAAAAAATATCCTCAGGTGAGGATTAACAACAACAAATAGAAAATAGGTACATGGCAATCTGCAGTTGTACCACATACATTGTAATAGGCAGACAACGAAATGCTGCATAGCAGTGACAGAAAATGAGCTGCTGCTGCTGCTGTGTCCACATGGATGAATCTCATAGCAGCCTGTCCAGGGAGAAAGCCAAGTCACAGAAGAATATGTTCAGTCTGACTCTATTCATACAAAGTTCGAAAACAGATGAAGCAAAAGACAAATTTCTTAGGGATTTATATGTAAGGGGTAAAACTATACAGAAAAGCAAGGGGATGTGTTACCCTGGGCAGGGGGCAGGAATGTGGAGGGAGGGTATATTAACCATGTTTTATTTTTTGAATTTTCTGTGTCTACAGTGTTTTAACATCTTAAAACGCTTGCTGGCCAAAGAGAGATGGCCCACCCAGGGGTAGCCAATTCTTAGAGATAGCAGAGGGCTCTGCCAAGAGCATGCCTTTTATAAGCGAACCATGAGGACCCAGTTTATCTAACTCACACGCCAAGCCAACATTTCTCCCGCTCAGGGCCAGCTACTGGACAATGGGAGACCACCCCCATAGTCCAAAGCCCACTGGAATTATTCAAACCAGCCTATCCTAAGCTGTTTGCCCTGTCTTGCCTTGCCTTTTTCATGGAAACCCCAATAAATGCCATACCCAAGTGCTTCCCTCTACCCTGGTCTCCTGATCACCCCCATGCCTTTCCCATGTGGCCCTGAGTGGTGTGGTGCACCCCCTTCTATTGGGAAATGTAAGTAATAAAAAATTTTTTAATTGATTTCAGAGAGGAAGGGGGAGGGAGAGAGAAATAGAAACATCAGTGAGAGAGAATCATCAATTGGCTGCTTCTTGCATGCTCCCTACTGGGGATTGAGTCCAACCGGCAATCAAACCTTGACCTCCTGGTTCATAGGTCGACCCTCAACCACTGAGCCACACTGGCCAGGCATAAATTCTTTTTTTTTATGGCATTAGCCTCTCCTAGTCTTCACTCAGTTACCTCCATAAGTTAAAAATCTGTGGATGCAGCCCTGTCCAGGTTGCTCAGTGGTTAGGGCATTGGCCTAGACACCAAAGGGTCGTGGGTCTGATTCTCAGTTAAGGGCACACACCTGGGTTGTAGGTTCGATCCCCAGCCTCAGTTGGGGTGGGTGGGGGAGGCAACCAATCAATGTGTCTCTCTCACATCAATGTTTCTTTCTCTCTCTCTCCCCCTCTCCCTTCCACTCTCTCTAAAAATCAATGGAAAAAATGTCCTTGGGTGAGGATTAACAACAACAACAAAATCTGTGGGTGCAATCATTGAAATGGAGGATTTGATCAGGGAGGGGCACACAGATAGTGCCAAGGTAACGGTCATGTTCTATTTTTTAAATAGACTGGTGGGTGCCAGGCATTTATCATTATTCTTCAAACTGTACATTCATACCTTGTATCTGTAGACTATGCCACAATAAAAATGAAAGAAATCCATAATCATTTTTGTTTACTATGAAAGTAGCACGTCATTGGACCAACGTTAATTCCTTAGTTTTGATAAAAGCACTATGGTTATAAATGATGTAAACATTAGGGGAACCTAGCTGAGGGGAAATCTTCATACCATCTTTGCAATCCTTATGCAAGCCTAAAACCTTTCCAAAATGAAAGACATTTTAAGCGCTACAGAAGCCAAGCCGTGCAGGGTCCTGGAGGCCAGGCGGAAGTGTTTGGATTGTGTTTACTGAGCGATGGGGAGTCAGTCACTGGCGGGTTCTCAAAAGGTGGGGCAGGGTCCCATGGATGTGAAGACAAAACAGCTTCTTAAAATTTTCAAATATTGGCAGATATGTGGAGGCAGAACTTCCTTTTGGCCAGATGGAGATTGCCGTGGCCATGGTCATGTGGTCCCTGGGATAGGGGGGCACGGGGAGGGGGAGCAAGAGAGAACACAGCGTCCATTGATCAGAGTGGACAGCAGATGGGAGGGAGTGTCCCACGGACCTCATAGGAGGGTCCTGGGGGAGATGGGGAGGAAATGGCAAGGACAGAGGCTGCAGGGGCTGCTGGGGGATCCGGAGGGAGGTCTGGGACTGAGAGGTCCGGGGAGCCCCACACTTAAGCTTCCTGAGTCTCAGCCAAGCCCTCAACCTTCCCCTCCTCATGCTCTTACACCCCCTGCACCTCCACTCCCAGCAGGTCGCTTCTTCACTGCTGCCCACTTTTCCCTGACACTCATGCATGTACACCTGCCTCTTCCCTTCTCCCTTCCTCCCCGCTTCCCGAACAGGCCGGTCCCTCCTCTTTTCTGAACTTTTGGAGTCCTCTCAGCTCACAGA
Source organism: Cnephaeus nilssonii (assembly GCF_951640355.1). Taxonomy (NCBI): domain Eukaryota; kingdom Metazoa; phylum Chordata; class Mammalia; order Chiroptera; family Vespertilionidae; genus Cnephaeus; species Cnephaeus nilssonii. The sequence continues at coordinate 38,819,962 of NC_137082.1, read as the reverse complement.
ATTCTCTATCATAAAATCAGATGAAACTTCTCTTTGATCCCAGGCCTCCTTCCAGCTATGATCCACCCCCACCCCCTCACACACACATACCCTCCCTCTCCCCTCAGCCAAACCTCCTAAAAGCCCCATTTGTCTCCCTGGACCCAAGACTCCACTTCCTGCCCTCAGGCCACCCTCCCCACTCTGGAACCTTCCACCCCATAGATAAGAGCAACCCGTTCCCCTTGTCCCGCTGTTTCTCTCTCCGTCACACCCCTCACCTCCTGAGGTATCACATACGTATTTGCTTATCATCTGTCGCCCTCACTAGACTGTAAGGTGGACGTTAGGATTTGAATTGTGCTCCCCCCCAAACTCATATGCTGAAGTCCTAGCCCTCAGCACCTCAGAACGTGACCTTATTTGGAGACAAGGTCCTTCCAGAGGTGTTCAAGTTAAAATGAGGTCATGACGGTGGGCCCGATCCAATACCACTGGTGTCCTTATAAAGGGAGATTTGCACACACACATGCCCAGGGAGGAGGCTGTGCGCACAAGAAGATGGCCATTCACAAGCCAGGCAGAGGCGCCGGGAACAGACCCTCCCCTCACAGCCCGGGAGGAAGCAGCCCGCTGACACCCTGACTGCAGGCGTCCAGCCTCCAGAACTGTGAGAAAATAAATTTCTGCTGTTTAAGCCGCCCAGGCTGTGGTATTTTGTTATGACAGCGCTAGCAGACTAATCCCGCTGATGACAGCAGGAACTTCGCTCAGCTCACTGTTTCCAGTGCCAAGAACAATGCCTGGCACACAGTAGGAACTCCATAAAAATATTTGTTGTTCGAAGGAGTGAAAGAACTTCTTTCCAAACTCAAGGGACACTCCTTCCCTTCCTGCTCAGCTGTCTTCTTGCTGGCTTATTGTGAGCATCCTGAGTGCAAACTCTCTCTGTGGCCCATCCTTAGCATAGAGCCCAGTATAGTCAGTGCCGAGTGAGTGATTTGATGAATGGATGAATGAATGAATGAATGAGTTGGCTTGGGTCTAGCTATGAAGCTCGCTCTCTGACCCTGAGCAAGTCCATGCTCCTCTCTGGATCCCAGTTTTTCTCAGTCTGTGTAACCAGGCATCTCACCAAGCAGCTGTGTTTATTAAAAATACAATTTCTGTATTTTTTAACCCCCTAGCCCTGGGGGTTCTGATCCTGGAGAAGAGGGACATGTCTGCATGCCACCCTCCCCACCCCCGGGGCATGCTGATGTGGCAACGGCTGGACACCATGGCCTCTGAGGCCCCGTCTCACTCTGCAGACCTGAGGTTCTGCTTTGACAAACCAGGAGGGAAACGTGGCAGTTGGTCCCTGGAGGACAGTCCTGGAGGACTCCCTGGTGGGGCCGGGGGCACAGGCGAGAGGACGAGGGCCCCTCCTCCATCAGGACTGCAGACTGAAAGGGGAAGAAAAGCAAGCACAGCTGCTGAGGACAATTTAGCTCTTTCATCAGGAGCTAAGTTCTGGGCAGCTGGCGGGAGAGGCCGCAGGATGACCTTGGCCCCCACCCTGTTGCTGCCGCCACAACACCATCTGCCTGACTTTTTCACACTGCCCAGGCCTTTTCACCCCAGGAAGAGACCCGGGGTGCTCTTGGGTGGCCCCGGAGCCCTCAACGTGGGGCCATGGGGGGAAGGTGCTGTCCCCATGAGTTAGGAGACATTTCAGTGCTGAGAATCCCAGAAATGGGGGTAAATGGAGTTAAGCTGTGAGCCTTGAGGGGGAGGTATGGCTTGGGGAGCCCAGCTTCCTATTTTTTGCAGCTCTGCCACCGCAAGGTAACGCGGGGGGATTCCACCAGCCCTCTGAGCCCCTTACCGTCTCTGTGAGGTGGTGTCCCCACGGGGGAGGCACTGATGATGCCACAGAGAGGCCTGTTCGATGCCTGCCATTCCCAGCTCTCCGGGACTTCGGGGCAGATTCCTGGTCAGGACAATGAGTTTGCATCCTGACTCTGCCGGGACAGGCTGGGAGAACACTGTTGCCCTCTCTGGGCATCTCTGCAAGGCGGGTGGGGGCAGAATGGAGGTGTCTGAGGCAGCCTGTACCTCCATTGCCCCATTCTCGCACAGCGTACCCAGGGCAGGTACCATCAACGGGACCTACCGCTGTTGATGTTGACCCTGGTACCTGGCAGACGTGGTGCTTGCCGGGTTTCTCCACCGTCGGGTTACTCTTTCCCCCTTTCCGCACGGCTCTTGGGGAGGAAGTCACTATGCGTGATCAGACTCTCGGACTGGGGAGTTCTGCTCCCTCTCCTGGAGGGCGAAGCACCCACATAAATTATTTGGAATTCTTCTGCATGGGAGGTTTGTCTCTTCTCCCCCTCTTATTTATTTATATCAGCACGATGCTCGATTTTCTCGCTCAGCTGGTTCCATATTTGGTTATTAGAAGCGCTCTGGGTTGGTCCCTGTGTTCCCTTTCCATCATCGTGGGCTTTGCTGTTTGCTTTGAGCACTTCCTTACTTTCTGGCACTATGAGGTGCTCCAGGCTCGTCCTGGATACTTCCTACTCCAGCCCTAGAATCAGCCATGTCTCCAAAAAGCTCTGGGTCCTTTCACTGGAGAATGGTATTAGAAACCAAGGCTTGGGTGGTAGGTGTGCTTGTTGTTACTGGGGTGTCACTGCCTCCGAGCCTTCTCAGCTGATGGAACAAGGAAATATATGTGTATATACTAGCTTCTGTCTACACACATGTCTATAAATATTTCCATATGTACCTATCAGTCTGCCTCTCTATCTACAGCTGTATCTATTGTAAGCGAAGCATGAGTTTATGCTGTCTCCAGTATGTATTAATTTGACATACAGTTAAGTTCATTTTTCCTCTTTGTTTTCAAATTTAGGTTTTTGATTTTCATCTTTTTATTATTTTATTTTTGAAAATGTAAAATGTTTACACTGTTAAAGAGTATAAAAATATATTCAGGGAAACATCACTCCCATCTCTTTCTTCTCCATTGCATTCCCACTAACTCCTTATGAGTAACTATATTCCCATCCAAGTACTAACCAGGCCCAATCCTGCTTAGCTCCCGAGAACAGATGAGATCGGGCGTGTTCAGGGTGGTATGGCTGTAGATCTGAGTAACTATTTTCAATAAGTTTGCTATTTATACTTCCTGGGATTCTTTTGCATAATTAAATAAGTATATGTGTAAATAAATAAAGGTTTAAAATGTTTTTCTTACATGAAAGGTAGCATACTCTATACAGTGCTTTACACTTTGCTTCTGTTTTGTGTTTTTGCTTAACAACATATGCTGTACATCATTCCATCTGGGTTCATGAAGATCTTCCTCCCTGCCTATATGGCTCATAACTTTCCCTTGTGTGGTACCATAGTTCATTCATCCAGTTACCTATGGATGGTCATTTGGGCATTCTAACATTTTGTTATTACAAGCAATGCCTCCATGAATAACTTTACGCATATGTATTTCATATTTGTGGAATTATATCTTTAGGTTAAATCATAGCAGTAAGAATCCTGGGGGAGAGGGTACAGCATATGTCATTCTATTAGGTATTACCAAATTCCCTTCTATAAGGCTTGCTGCCAATTGAGATTTCACTAAAGATGTTGGAGGGTGCCTGTTTGTTCAAAGCCTCACCATGTGTCGCCAGGCTTTTGAACCTTTGCAGTTAGAGAAATGAAAAATGGCATTTCAGTGATTTGAATTAAAACTTCTCACATGTATTTCCCCAGAACACATGGTGGGTCATGTCATTTCCAACAACCCCAATAGACTGGATCAGGGCTGATCTATCCAAGTGGTGGTTGGTGTTTGTGTTCCCCATCATGCTGAGGGGCAAATGGGGTCTTCACATGGAGTCACAGATCCTCATGCCCCGCCCCCCCGCCCAGTCTCTGAATGCTACGGACCCTACTCTGAGCCCCTCCCTCTCCTCACCAGCTGGGGAGAAACTGCTTCCTCTACACAAAGAAGACTCTGAGAGAAGAGGATGACTTGGCCTCTGAGAAATGCCGAAGTCTTGACCTCCACAATTCCAAGGGCCAGTCGTGGCTGGGGAATGACAGAGCCAGGGCTATGGGGTGCAGAGGACTGGGTGGGACTGCTGCTTGAGGAAGCTGGATTTGGAGGTGCCGGGAACCCTGTCTCCCAGGATGACTGATCCAGACTCTTGCTTACCTCTCAGCCTTAAGGTTCATCAACTCCATCCTCCTCTACCTTGCTGCATGAAGGACCTGCCTAAAACTTAGAGATGAACATGGCACTCCCAGGTTACAAACTTTCAGCTTGTCAGGATGACAAACTCAGGTGGGATCTAATCCCCACTTGCTTCCACAATGAAATCTCCCTCCCTCCCTAACACACCTTATATCCATTCAGCCGTCTGTCCGTCCATCCATTCATCCTTTCATTCATCCCTCCACCCATTTATTCATCCATCCATCCATCCATCCATCCATCCATCCGTATTAGTTACCTATTGACATATAACAAACTGCCTCCATCTCAATGTCTGAAACAACCATAAACATTGCTTCACACGCTTCCTCTGGATCAGGTTTTGGAAGCAGCTTAGCTGGTGGTTCTGGCTCAGGGTCTCTCATGAGTTTGCAGTCATGTTGTCAGCTGGGGTGCAGCCATCCAAAGGCTTGACTGGGCTGGAGGGCCCGTTTCCAAGGTCGCTGCTCTCATGGCTGCAAGTTGGGGCTGGCTCTTGGCAGGAGGCCTCGGTTCCCTGCCACATGAGTGTTTCCATAGAACTCTTTGAGTGTCCTAACAACATGGCGGCCGGCGGCCCCCACAGAGAGGGACCCAAGGGACAGCAAGACAGAAGCCACATGTGGTTTATGACCTAGTCTCAAAAGTCACACACTGCCACTTCCTCCACATTTGGTTCTTTAAAGGTGAGTCTCTAAGGCCAGCCCACACTGAAGGGGCCCCACCTCAGGAAGGGAGGCGTATTAAGAAGTTTGTGGACATGCTTTAGTGTCACAACACCATTCACCCACCTGGTTAGCAAACATTTACTGAGCGCCTCGCCCTGTCCAGAACCTTGAACCTATCATCTAGACCGGGGGTGAAATGTCAGATACTCACAGCACCCAAGAACTGAACCAGGTGTGGACTCTGCTGAGCTGGATACCATGGGCCTGGATGACAGGAGAGGCTGCCCAGCTCCAGAAGTTATGTGAATTCTCTCTATTGTTAGAGGTTGACAGCTAATTTATGTGTTTTATTAAACCCTCTGTTTGCCTGGTGTGGCCCACGCATACACCAGTTGGCAAACTCTGATTTGCCATACCAAATTTCTCAATGTTCTCCCCAAACATTCATTCATTCATTCAACAATGCACTAGGTCCCTTTCACACATTACAGAAATGACTTGCAATCACACAGTTTCCTTGGCCTGGAACGCCTTCCCACCTTTCTCCCCTCAGGGAACTCTTATTCCTCCTTCACAACCCAGGTGCAAACGTCCCTTCCTCTGGGGAACCTCTTCTGCCCCACCTCTGGGTCTGTTACTGGCTTCCTCCTCAGGTTCCAACCATATTTGTGTCCACAGCTCCATCACTGCACTTCCCTGTCTCCCTCACCAAAAGGTGAGCTGCTGAGGGATGAATGAAAAGACCAGGTGCCCTGGGCACGGCTTCCCCAAGGGGGTGGTCCCGGGAGGACGAACAGGACTTGCAGAAAGGGGACCTCCTGGCAGGGGGAAGATGAGCAAAATCACATCGGCACAAAAACGTGGGTGGTGCCTGAGGCTGGCAGAGTGCCAGATCCTTCCTTCTTAGACCTGCCGCCCAAGCTGGCAGGGCTCTTGGCTGTCACCCAACATGGTGAGGGGCCAGAACTGCGGGCCTGAGGAGCTCCAAGTAGAAGGAAGTCGGGGTTGTGGGGAGGACGGCTGGAACAAGAAACCCAAGTCCTGGATGAGTCATCGATGGAGTCTGTCCCACAATAACAAGAAAGGGCTGGACTGGGGGATGGGGTGAGAGAAACCCTAGAGATGCAGGGCCCAGAGGGGCTGGGGCTAAGGGATGGGCTGGGGGAAGTAGGACAGCTCTCAGCATCCCAGGTCTTGGGGCCTCCAAGCCCAAGTTCCCCTGGGGCCTTGGCCTTGGTTTCCACCGGCCTTAGAGCTAGACTCTTCTCCAGCCCTCCATGGCAGCTCCCTTGCTCCCCTCTTGCAGCTCCTGCCCCCCTTCCCCTGTCTCCTCCGCCCAGCAGCTAGAGGAATCTTTTGATTCCTCTAGTGATCACATTACTGCCTCCTTAATTCCCTCCATGGCTTTTCCTGGCTCTAAGGAGAAAATTCAAGCTTTCTGTGATCTGCAGGGCCTTGCCCACCTCTCCCACCTCTTCTCAGGTCCCCGTCCCTCTCACTCTGCCTCTTTTGTGCCTCCAACCTGCTCTCCTACTGCAGAGCTTTTGCATGTCTGTTCCGTCTGACTGTAATGTTCTTCCCCGACTTCTTTAACTAGTTAATTCTTCCTCTCTTCAGATCTCAGCGTAAGCCTTCAGAGCAGCCTTCCTAGACCCTTAGAATCTACTGGGTTCCTTTGATATAAGCTCCCCGCCTTTAACCACCTCACCACGGTGTGCGTGACGCATGCATTGAAAGGATCTGATCCCCTACTGCACTGGGAGCTATATGAGGGCAGGGGCGGTCTGTCGTGTTCCCCAGCACCCAGCACGCTGTCCTTGGCATAGAGTGGGCGATCCATCAATGCATCGCACGACTCCTGTCCCTTGCAGGACGTGACAAATGCTCATGGCTACTGCCTCCTAGCCAGCAGGGGAGGGAGACACAGCAGAGGGCAGTGATTCCACTGTACAGCTGAGAAGATGGAAGGGCAGAGAATTCAGGCAAACCTCCATGACCCTCCAGGCAGTTAGGGGGCAAGCAGGGACTTGAGCGAAGGTGGGCTGCATGCGCCGGCCGCGAGTTAGACATGCTTGCCATGAAGCAATTTTAGGAGCAGACCATGTGTGACAGGTAGTTGTCCTGGCTGGGCAGTGCGGCACCGTGTGGCATTCCTCTCTGGGTGGTTCTCCCTGCTGTAACTTAGGACAGTTGAACAAGGCGAGTTTTAAGTTGCAAGGGCTCCGAGAGGTTTTGTTCTCGTGGATTGTCTCCATCTGTGTCCCTGCCACCAGATTTTGGGCATCCCAGGAGAGGGTGGGGCAGTGTCTGCTGAGGTACCTGTGTCTGCAGGTCTCCTCCACTCCCATCCTCAGATCTTGTATCAGGAAGCTCATTTAAACATTCAACTTTCCCCTGCAAGAAGAGAAGGCCATTAAGGGAGAGAACTGTGTCTTTTCTTTCCAGGGTTTATGAGGTAGGCAATGAAAAAAGCTTGTGTTGACTTAGCCTGTGTTTCCATCTTCCTCTTTCTGGTTTCTTTGAAGAAATTCTCCCCTCTCCATGCAGTCCAGGGGTAGGTATTGACTCTATTCTGGCCAATCAGACAGAGCTGCCTGGGTTCTGTGTGGAGGAGGATTCTGAGGCTGCTACTAGGTTCAGCAGCAAATCCCATGACTGATGAATGATGTCTACCATGAGTAGGAGAGGAGTGAGTGTCCACATATTTGCTATCCTTATAGTAGAAACAAATAAATATTCATTGAATGAATAAATTCTGAATTCCATGACCTTCTGTTTCAATTAGGCAGCTCTCTTTCCCCAAGCGAGACTGTCCCCTGGTGAGATGTCCTGGCACTTGGCCCTGGGAATCTATGTATATAAAAGGCTAATGTGCAAAGTGTCCCCTCGGGAGTTCAACTGGGAGAACGGGAGTTCGCTCGCTCACTGTGACATGCGCTGACCACCAGGGAGCGGCGCAGAACATGGCAGGTGACCAGCGGTGGCGGTGAGCACTGAGGGAGTGAGGGAAGGAAGAGGCAGGGAGGTGGGGAGGCGGGGAACCTGATTGGCCCTGATCGCAAGCCAGGCCTAGGGACCCTACCCATGCACGGATTTCGTGCACCAGGCCTCTCGTATCAGAATAATAGAACATCAGAATCAATATCAGAACCATTTTCCAGGGATGTATGATATGCCCTTTTAATGAATAATTTCATTGGATTTTCACAAGTCTCACGAGGAGAGGGTTATAATATCCATTTTATGCTGAGGAAACTGTGGCCCCACAAGGGGAGGGATCTATGCCAAACTTCACAGCACGTCGGTAGAAGAGCCCGTCGCCACATGGCTTCCCCGTTTCTCCACTCCGCCATGTGTAAGACCAGTGATGGGCTTTGTTATTTCTCCAAATCCAGTGTAGCAACTGGAGCGCGACTCAGTTACTCATTTACCAAAGAGAGAGGAAATCAGTACTTGAGCAATCCTTGGAAAACCCTCTGGAAAGTCCCTGCGTGATGAATCCAGTCCAATCCAACATGTAAGCCTGGGTATTTGGAGGCTGACTTCACAACCATTGGCCCCTAACATAACACTGTTTTATGTGTTGTCGCGTTAATTCTGCCGGGTACCAGATGCAGTGCAAAGCGTCTTATATTCATTAACTTATTTAATCCCCACCATAGTCCTGTGCGGAAGTAAATAGTATTCTCTTTGACTTACAAAGGATGAATCTGAGGTTCCAAAAGGTGAACCTCCTTGAGGTCACACACAGTATGAGGGTGTATGCGTGTGTGTGTGTGTGTGTGTGTGTGTGTGTGTGTGTACATTTTGGGGTGCATGTGGAGTTGTATTGTGTCAGTAGAGAGCATTTTTGGAAGAACAGGCATGGGAAGAAAGGTGCAAAGCATGTTGAGAGGCCCAAGGGGTGGACTGCAATGACCATGTATTTATACGCCATTTCAGACCCTCCGTTCCCACCCTTCTAACGCAGTCTATTTCCTTTTAGGTGACTGGCTAGTCCTGATATGTTCAGGGTTAGGGGATCTTGGGCACATGACTAGAATCTTTCTTGTCTCTGAATCTAGCAAGGAGTGACACAAGGCTTGAGAGTCATTCAGGTAGTACAGGAAGGGAGTTAATTAATAACACCATTTCTGGAAATGGATGGCCTTGTCCAGTTCCAGACTCCACAGTTTACCAGCTGTCTGACATGGGGCAAGCTGCATAACGTCTGTGTGCCTCCGTTTCTTCATCTTTAAAATGAGGACAATAGTAGGGTTCATCTCACAACGGTCACACATTTAGAGAAGTACTTGACACGTAGGAAGCTCTACTTTGGTGTGTGTGTCTGTCTGGATGTGATGCCATCGGTCATCAAGGGTTTAACATTCATTTCTGCCGGTGAGAGCCCTGGAGCATCTTGCCTGCTCCCGTGCTTTCCGGAGGACAGCTCCCCGCCTTCTCACTGATGCTGTGAGCACCTGATACCCAGCTAACCCATTGTTGATCTACCTAACTATCTCAGTTACTCTCTGTTTCCTGAACACCCAGAATACTAGCTGTCGTGTCAGTTCTGTGTCACTGCAAAGCTGGGACTCTAGAACCTCCAACCTCCAAGTCCCCGACCTTCCCTCCCCCACCCCACCCCCCAACTCTCAGTGGAATTCTGCACCTGCCATCAATCAGCAAGTCTGTTTCCTCCCAGCTCATGTCTGGAGTAGTGATACCAAAACCACCCAGACTGGCTCCTGCAGGCTGGAGAGGGCTTATGTGATTACTTAGTAAGTGCTAGTGAGGGATCTTCTGGGCTGCCCGGCATAGTGGAACTATTGGGGATCATTAGTCCCAAATTAACAGCCAGCAAATGGAGGTCCAGGAATACGAAGGGACTTGCTAAGTTACAAGGCCAGAGGGGCTGGCTCCCAGCTCAGGCTCTCTGTGCTAAAAGACTGAGTAACCTCTGCGGAGTGAGAGATGAGCTTTGAATACTGCACTCGTCCATTTTCCGTTCTTTGCTTTCGCCCCATTTCTTTAAGCTTAATAATCCCTCAGGGCCATTGCACATGCTGTTCCTTCTGCCTAGAAGTCTGCTTCTCCCACACACCCTTCCTCCACTCTCCACCTAATTCCTTCCCTTCTTTCGGATCTAGGACTCTCTGTCCCTTCTGAGACCACCAGCTCTAATGTGATCCCCTCACAGTTCCCAATGCCATCATTTGTCTGTTTCCTTAGCAGTTACCACCTTAAGTTGTTTTTGTGTTTTTCTTTCTTTCTCCTGTTTATCTGCTTCTTGCCTATCTTCCCCACTAGGTTATACATTACCTGAGGGCAGAGACTCTGATTTGTTCTGGCTCAGTGCTTGGCGCAATGTTTGACGGATCCTAGTCTCCCTCAAAGCTGAGGAGCAATGGCCTGGCCAAGGTCACAAAGGCAGTCATTATCTGGGACACACACACACACACACACACACACACACACACACGATGCTTACTCCTCACCACCAAATCTAAGAGGCAGGGGTCATCGTTATCATCACCTGTCAATCAGCCCCATTTTACAGATGAAGAAACTGAGGCTCAAGACAGTTCCTGACTTGTCTGAATCCCTGAACTGAAAAGTGGACGACGAGAGGGCTGGGAACCAGGTCTGATTCCGAAGTCGGTAGCTCGGCCCCCGCTCTGCCAGCCTGTGAGTGTAGGCAGTGGAGCAGGCGGCCTGCGAGGCGGGGGTGGGGGCGCGGTGGGAAGAGGAGGGGCGGGTGGGACGCGGCTGCAGGGTCGGCTGAGCTCCCCTTGGCAGCCGGCGCGGCCTGGAGCCGGGAGCGGGGGCGCCTGGTTCTCATCACGAGCGCGGCGGGCAGGGCGGGGGACGAGGCGCCGGCACAAAAGGCCGCCGTCGCGCCACCGGGACCCACGCGGGGAGCCGCGCTCTGACCTGGGCGGGGACCTCCGGCAGCCCCCGCCCCGCCCCGCCCCTGCGGCCGTCCCTCGCTGGTGGCGGGGCCGCACCGCTGCGTCTCTCACCGTCTCCGGTCTCGGTTTCACCCATCTCTCAGGCACCTCCTCTCCCGGCCTCTCCAGCCTCCCCTCCGAGATGAGGCTGGGATCGGCGCTCCGGGCCAGCCCGCTCCAGTGCTAGGCTGGGGACCGGGCTGCACCGGACAGACGGACCCGCGGACGTTGGACTGACCTGGCGCCCAGGAGAGAAGTCGCCCCCGCTTGTCACCATGGTAACGCCTGCCAAAGTCTGGACCACCTCCCTCTGTCTTCTTTTGGCGGGGTCCTCGCAGACCCCAACCTTGTATGCTCGGACGACCCTTAGAACCCCACCGGGGCTCTGCTTAAACTGCCCCCCACCAGCAGGGATAGTGGGGGGCAGGGGAGGGGGATTGCAGAGACCCATCCCTGGGCGATGCCTCCCTCTGCATTCTGGGCCTCTGGCTCTCCCTGTGAAAAGTGGAGGAGTAAGACGGGATGACTTGTAAACTTTGATATTGCCCCATACCATGGCCCAAGTCAGAGCTGTAATCCCGGCTCTTGGGCCTTGGACCCAACCTGGGGTGGTGTTGCATTTCAGACGTGGGGCTGAGCGTCAGATACGCCCACTGTCCCCACACGGTTTTGGATGGGGATGGGGGCTAAAGGCTCTCGGAGCACAGTCAGGCAGTGCAGGGCAAGGAGAGTTAAGGGAGAGGAGCGAATAGGAGGAAGTTGCCACCAAAACTTGGGGTGGTTTTGCTATTTCAGACTCAGGGCAGGAAAGTCAGCTTTGCACATTGCCCTGATTGAGGTGCCCCCCTGGGGTCTGGGTGGGAGGTAGGTGTAGGGGAGGGGGGAGAGGGCAGTGCCCACATACGGTGACTTCCTGGGCTGCCACCTCAAGGTTGGGACAGGCGTGTGCATGCCCGCGTGTGTGTGTGTGTGTGTGTGTGTGTGTGTGTGTGTGTGTGTGTGTGTTTGAGCAGAGAATGAAAGAAAAGTCTGTTTTCAGAGAATCCTAGCCCAGCTCCAGACAGGCCCAGGAGCCCGGGGCAGATTCACACAGATCGCAGAGGTGGTGGGATTTGGAAAAGGGCTGTGAAGACAGGCCAGGGCTTTAACCCCTTGACTGTGAACTACCGTGTTGAGTGTGTGTGGGTTTTCACTGTGTGCACATCCACCCACAGAAGATTTCTGTATAGAGATGTGTACACACACACACACACACACACACACCAAAACATGCTCCTGCTGACCCACACAGCTGAACACATGTGCCCTCTCATACGTACAAGCCTTGTCCTCCTGCTCTCTCATACTGCTAAAATAGGGGCACACACCTGCGTACACGCCATAGACATATTGCAAAAGCAGGCTCCTCAATCCATACACCAGCAGGGCAGGGGTATGCGCACATTGCCGTTGGAGCTGTTTGACAATAATCATAAGCTAATGTTATTCACCTCTCGCCACAGGCAAGGCCCTGCACTGGGCAATGTACATGCAGGAGCTCCAGTAACTCACACCCACCCTAAGAGTAAACCTGCTGGTATTGCTACTCCACACAGATGGAGACCTGGGAATCGGCGAGCTTAGGTGGCTGCCCAGGGTCACCCTGCCAAGAAGTCAGAAGTGGGACAGCATGAATTCTGAACCCGAACTCAGCTGTCACGGCCACCCCAGAGCCACCGGCACCAAGTGATGTTTGCCAAACCTTACCTGGTTTTGGACTAACTTAGTTACTATTTTTAGAATCCAGAAACTCCTTGCTGAACCTCAGATCCTAAGATCAAGGGTCAGGCACTGGGTGGTCCTCTCAAAGAATGAGCAACTTTTTTTCTGAATGGGAATGATGGACAGATTTCCCTCCCACGGCTGTCTTTAAGGATTAAAGGTTGTCACCTGCCCACCTCTCTGGCCTCACCTCTGTACTCCAGTCACTCTGACCTTGGTGCAGAGCCTCTTATGTTTCATGTTCCCTCCAGCCACAGTGCCTTTGTACATGCGGTTCTGCTGGGGGGAACTCCTACCCTTAATGACTCCCATTCATGCTGTACATCTCCACCCAAATGTCACCTCCTCAGGAAAGCCTGTCCTGATTTTCCTGACTCTCACTGCATATCTCTCCTTCGTGGCACTGATCACAGTTGTGATTTTTGTGGGATGATTTGATTAATGGCTATCTAATGTTCTGAGACAGCCCAGTGTCAGAGCATCTTAGGACAAAGGGGCTTAGGATTGATTCAGTCCAAAATTTCTGTAATTTTAGTATCATCAGACGGTTTTTTGCATATCCACTGACTGGATATAGCAAATGATAAAATCTACTGCTTACCATTTGCTCAATATTTTTATTTATGTAAATTTACTTTTGAAACTTAAAAATATATTTTAAAAGGAAATTTTATGTCATGACCATGAAAAATCAGTATCCCTTGTCATAAATAGAAAGTAACTGGGGGGGGAAAAATACGACGAAGGCAAATCCACGTTAGAAAATTCTGGCTGGGTGAGGTTGACTGTGGACGGCTCCAAGCCCCAGGACCGCTTTCCTGTTGTTAAAAGGAGCAATGACTGAGTGCTGAGAGGTGTGTGAACTGTGTTGGCACTGACCTGGGGCTTTCTCTTTGGTGTCGTCAAGAGGACCAGAAGAGAACTGGAGTAACCTCTTTATTGTGATTTCACGTTGCGCTCCTGTCCTCCCCAAATCGTCGTGTGGGCCCCCTGTGATCCTATCGCACACTTTGAGAAAAACTGCTTGAGTCTATTCAGTTCATCCCTCCAGAGCACCTATTGTGTGCCTGCCAGGCCCAGGGAGAGAGACGTGTCAGCCCCGGGCAGGCCCACTCACTGAGAATCCCAGGCTGCATGATGGGCAGTGGGAGTCCATCCCTTTGCCTGGAAGCACCTGAGTTGTGAGAAGAGATGGAGGTGGAACAGGGCTCGGCAGTGTGGGAGGGAGCTCGCCCGGGCCAGCGAGGGACGCCGTGCTTCCCAAAGTGAGGCACCCTGGTCCTTGGAGAGACGACTGACTTTATTTTTTTTTCATGCTCTTTGTTTTAATTTTATTTTTCAATTGCAGTTTATGTTCAGTATCATTTTGTATTCGTTTCAGGTGTACAGCGTAGTGGTTAGACAATCATATATTTTACCAAGTGTTCCCTCTCAGACTTCCAGTCCCCACCTAATACCATATATAGTTATTACAATATTATTGATTATACCCCCAATGCTGTACTTTATATCCCATGGCTATTTTATAACTATCAATCTATACTTTTCAATCCCTTCGCCTTTTTCGCCTAGCCTCCCAACCCCCTTCCCATCTGGCAGCCATCGGTTTGTTCTCTGCATCTATGAATCTGTTCCTATTTTGTCTGTTCATTTATTTTGTTCTTTAGTGAAGAGCTATTTTGTTTGTTCTTAAGTGGAGTCATATGGTATTTGTCTTTCTCTGTCTGACTTATTTCACTTAGCGTACTACCTTGAAGGAGAGACTTTAGATGGCACTTAGATGAACATTTTTTATTTTACAGCTTTTCATCTTGATGAGTGTTAGGAAATAGTCTAAATTAATATACACATGCGATAATAGATACAAATAAATGTATTTAAGTTGAAAATTAATTGACCAAAAGATGAGTGTGAAGTAAATAATAAACAATATTAAGTAAACAATAAATGGGGACAGATGAATAGCAAGAAAAACTCACGATCGCAGCATGTGGGTGGCTGGGAAGCCCTGGCTGGAGTGTAAAGTGTGTTAGAAGAGTAGGAAAGGAATGCTGGGTGTAGACTGATGGGCCACCAATGTCAGGCCGAGTTGCTAAGCAGTGGGGAGCCACTCAAGGTTGCTGAGCAGTAGAGGGTTGCAAAGGCCACTGTGGTGGCCAATGGGAGCCTGGTGTGGTGTCAGGGAGCCTGGGGAAGAGGCAGAAGAGGTGGTAGTTATCTGCACAGGTTCGTACCCCAGCTCTACCGTTAACTGGCAGTAGAGCCTTGGGCTCAGTTCCTTAGCCTATAAAATGGGAATAAAAATACCCAATCAATAGGCTTGTTTGGAAGATGAGGCTTGACATTGAAGGCTTGCTCAGTAAGAAGAAACTTTAGTTATAATTGTTACTAGAGGTCCAGTGCACAAAATTCATGCATGTGTGTGGGGGGGGGGTGTCCCTCAGCCTGGCCTGCGCCCTCTCGCAATCCAGGACCCCTCCGGTAAGGTCCTAGGCCTGGCCAGCGGTCAGGGCCCATCGGGGCTTTCCTTCCCCCAGCTGCTGGCAGCTGGCCCCGCCCCCGCCACTGCCACTGCTTGCCATCTGTGTGGTGCTGCCCTCCCGCTCCCCTGCCACCTGTTGCCTCCCTCTGCAGGCTACAGGCATAGGGTGTGACCACTTGGCTGGCCTGGGCCTCCCTCTGTGGGACAATCGCTGGCCAGCCCCACACACCTGCCACAGTGTCACTAGCTGGTGGCCTGGGCCTCCCTCTGTGGGGCAATTGATCGTGGGGTCCCCAGATTGATTGCCCCACAGAGGGGGGCCCTGCCCACCCAGTTGGGGCTCTGCGATCAATTGCCACACAGAGGGTGGCCTGGGTCTCTCTCTGCAGGCCAATCACAGAGTCCCTCCCCTCTCCCCCACCTCCACCCCCCCGGTAGATCACCCCGCCATCTTGTAGCCTGGGCCACCCTCTTTGGGGTGATCGATCATGGAGCCCCCCCATCGATCGCCCCACAGAGGGTGGCCTGGGTCTCCCTCTGCAGGGCAATCATGGGGCAAAGGCAGGGCCTCCCAACCAATCGCATCGCACCCGCCTTGGCTGGCCTGGCACCAGTGCGTGTCATAGCGTGGTCGTCTGGACGGTCATTCTGCTGTCGGTCATTTGGTCAATTTGCATATTACGATTTTATTATTATAGATGATCATACGATACTGCTTTTTTAGCCTGCTGATGTGATGGATGATAATAATTGGTTTTCTAATGTTGAGCCAGCCTTGTATACCTAGGATAAGTCACACCTGGCCATGGTGTGTAATTCTTTTTATCCATAGTTGGATTTGTTTTGCCTGCATGTTGATTAGGACTTTTTCATCTATGTTAATGAGATAGATTGGTCTGTAGTTTCTATAGTTATGAAATGTTACCTCCTCTTCTATTTACTGGGAGAGATTATAGAGCATTGGCATCATTTCTTCCTTAAATGTTTGGTGGAATTCATCAGAGAACTCCTCTGGGTGTAGTGATACTTTCTGTTGTGAAAAGTTACTGTTATTGATTCCATTTCCTTAATATTTATATGCTAAATAGAGGCCTGGTGCATGAATTCGTGCACGGGTGGGGTCCCTCTGCCTGGCCGGCGATTGTAGCTGACCGGGGTCATCTTGCCCAGTCCCCATGGTAGGTTGGCTGGCCAGGGAGTGACTGCAGGTGGGCTCCAAGGTGGGTCCGGCCCCGTCTCACCCAGTCCCGATCAGCCAGACCCCAGCAGCAAGCTAACTTACCAGTCAGAGCATCTGCCCCCTGGTGGTCAGTGCATGTCATAGTGACTGGCTGAGCAGTCAACCACTTGGTTGGACACTTAGCATATTAGACTTTTATATATATAGACTAGAGGCCTGGTGCACGAAATTCGTGCATGGAGGGGGGTTGTCCCTCAGCCCAGCCTGTACCCGAACCCGGTGGGATCGGGCCTAAACGGGGAGTCGGACGTCACTCTCACAATCCAGGACTGCTGGCTCCCAACTGCTTGCCTGCCTGCCTTCCTGATTGCCCCTAACCGCTTCTGCCTGCCAGCCTGATCACCCCCTAACCACTCTGCTGCCAGCCTGTTTGCCCCCAACTTCCCTCCTCTGCTGGCCTGGTCACCCCTAACTGCCCTCTCCTGCAGGGTTGATCACCTCCAACTGCCCTCCCTTGCAAGCCTGGTCCCTCTCAACTGCCCTCCCTTGCAGGCCTGGTCCTTCTCAACTGCCCTCCCTTGCAGGCGGGTGCCTCCCAACTGCCCTCTCCTGCTGGCCATCTTGTGGTGGCCATCTTGTGTCCACATGGGAGCAGGATCTTTGACCACATGGGGGCAGCTATATTGTGTGTTCCAGTGATGATCAATCTGCATATTACTCTTTTATTAGATAGGATAGAGGCCTGGTGCATGGGTGGGGGCCAGCTAGTTTGCCCTGAAGGGTGTCCTGGATCAGGGTGGGGTTCCCTTGGGCGTGGGGTAGCCTGAGCGAGGGGCCTGTGGTGGTTTGCAGGCGGGCCACGCCCCCTGGCAACCCAAGCGGAGGCCCTGGTATCTGGAATTTATTTTCCTTCTACAATTGAAACTTTGTAGCCTGGAGCGGAGCCAAGCCTGGGGCTCCCTCCGAGGCCGGCAGCCATTTCTATTGGGGTTATAATTGAAACTTTGTAGCCTTAAGCGGGTGGGCCCGGCCAGGGTGTGCGGAAAGCTTTGCTTCCCCTGTTGCCGGCGTCAACCCTGGCCTGCTCTCTCAAGCTCCATTCTGCCGCCATTTGTTTGAATTTGTTTACCTTCTATAATTGAAACTTTGTAGCTTGAGTGGAGGCTTAGGCCTGGCAAGGGCAGGCGGAAGGCTTGGCTTCCTCTGTTACCTAGGAAACCTTGCTCTCTGTGGCTGTAGCCATCTTGGTTTGAGTTAATTTGCATACTCGCTCTGATTGGATGGTGGGCGTGGCTTGTGGGTGTGTCGGAGGTATGGTCAATTTGCATATTTGTCTATTATTAGGTAGGATGGCCATGTACTTTGGGTGAGAGATGGTGAACCCTAGGGCAGGGGCAAAGGGGTAGGAGAGAAAGGAATGAGCAAACACAAAACTAAGGCTCAGAATGGTGAAGTGACCTGCTCAAGGGTACACCGATGGTACATGACAGGGCTGGACTTGAACATGAGTATTCTGACACCCACTTGCTTCTCAGTTTACTGCAACTGGAATGTTTTTTCCAGTTTCTGAAAGTTGTTTTTTTTTTAAAACGAGGAGCCAATTCTCACTCATACCTCCACCCACACAAAAATAAGGATTTCGGGCAGGAGAAGTTTTAGTTGGAAGCGAGCAAGAACTTTCTGGCAGCCAGAGCAACAGGATGCTGGCTTTAGGATCTCCAGCCTGGAGATTCAGAGGAGTGTCCCAGGTAGTTGAGGCTGGTGGTCACAGCCTGACACCTACTGGGCTGTATCTGGCTCACGGATGTGTTTGTTTGGGCCAACCTTTAAAAAATGGGGAGGTTTTACTAAAGTATCAATAGATCATAGGCTAAGGCAACCCTCGGCTAAAGCTGACGAGATGAGGCGTTTGCTTCAGGCCCCACTACTCCCTATTGCTTCCCAGACACCGAGGATGACTGCCAGGGGCCATTCACCACCGTGCTAGAAGGGCTGTTTTCTCACATTTGGCTCACTCTGGCTTCCATGTCACCTGTCAGGCCCCTGTAGGCACTTGCATTTGTGGCTGCTGGTTTAGGCTCTCCCTGGGCCTAATTATATCTGAATTCTAGAATGGTCCTGCTGGAAGGGCCTTTGGGGATAGATAAACCCAATGCCCCCATTAAAATTTTTTTCATCAGTTTTTTTTTTTAATTGATTTTTAGAGTGAGAGGAAGGGAGAGAGGGAGAGAGAGAAACATCTATGTGAGAGCAAAATATCAATCCGCTGCCTCCTGCATGCTCCCTACCAGGAGTCAAGCCTGAAACCCAGACATGTACCCTGACTCAGAATCGAACCGGCAACCTTTCAGTGCACAGGACAACGCCCAACTATCGGAGCCATACCAGCCAGGACACCAATGCCTACATTTTACACATCGGGAAACTGATACCCAGGTCACCCAGTGAGTCAAGGGTGTAATCCCACCTTCCCTAGGCATTTCAGCCCTGGTGCAGAGCAGGCGTTGAGGGCAGCCTTAAGACACTGCCCACCTCGGCTTCTCTCAGTCCTCTCCCTTCCCAAGCGAGGAGGTGCCGATGCTAAGAGGTACTAAAATTTTGCCTGTTGGAGCAAATGATAAACCTGGACATTTAAGAAAAGTTCAGCCACATCTCAGAAGGCCCAACTAACAACATCTGGTGAGATCATTTCAAAAGAGAAGCAGCCTTAAAAACACACACCATCGCACTCGTATTTTCCCCCAACGATTATAAAAGTCCTACAGGCTGGTTACAGAATGTTTGGAAAATCCAGTGAAACTACGAAGAGAATGAAAATGGTGCCTCTCCCCTTCACAGCCCTCAGGGGGAACCACAGTTAACACTCTTTGATGGTCTCTTGGCTCGCACACGGTTTTCCACAGTGGAGAGCAGACTGTGTGGGGATTTCTCTTTTAAAACATTCCAATAGTCGAAAGCGTAGCTACTCCTGGGGTGGGGGAGGCCGGGAAGGGGGCCTCTTTTTGGGGTGGTGGAAGTCCTGTATATATATATTTTTTTAATTTTATTTTATTGTTTAAAGTATTACAAATAGTAGTACATATATCTCCTTTTTTTCCCCATTGACCTTCCCCCAGCCTCCCCTACCCCCTGGCACATGCCCTTATCCCTCCCCCCCCCCCCCCTAGTGTCTTGTGTCCATTGGTTGTGCGTATATGCATGCATACAAGTCCCTCGGTTGATCTCTTTCCCGCGGAAGTCCTGTATGTTGATGTGGGCAGTAGTCACAGGAGTATGTAGCCGCCCTGTGCACTTCATGTGTGTTTATTTTACTATACACAGATAGTACTCAGGATTACAATAATAATAGAGGCTCGTTACAAAGACATTGAGACAGAAGTATACAAAAACCTTCCTCTTCTCTCTCCCCATGCCCAGATGGAACTGCGGGGGGTCCATCGGCTCCATACGAGGTCCCCGTGTCGGTCCAGAAGGCCCGTGAGCATGGTTAGGCGCCAGCGCTGTGGGCTGGCTCGGCCTGTCCCCTTGGGGGCTCCTTCTCTGGCCTGGGCTGCAGGGGCGGGGCGGAGGCTGCACACCGCTCTGGCCTGTCTCCCTTCTTCCTGTCCAGCGTCATGCTGTCTCCTGCCGGGGCCCCTGCCGAGGAACAGTTAAAGGCCCGGCCGGGCTGCGCTCACTGAGAAGGAATGGAAACGGGTCGATTAAGTTTCATGGAAATCATGTTGAGGGGCCCACGTCTGGCCGGCGGTGTTTGGGTTCCTGTGGTCCCAGGCCGGGCTGCCAGGTCGACTGTGGATGGAGCGTCGCCAGCTTTCCTTCCAGCAGCCGCCTGGTCCCCTTCACGGCGTGCTTCCCCCAGTGCATGGACAGCTTATGAGCCCCTGGGGTTCAGGCTGTGGCAGGTAATGCTCTGGCCAAGAGCTCGGAGTCCTGTTAACTTGGAACATTCTTCCTCGTTACTGGCTGCCCCTGAAATGGTTACCGTGTGTGCAGGCAGCTGAGCCAACTTGTGAAAGCCAAGGGCGTCCCAGGCTGCGAGCCTTGGTCTGTGAGAGGCAAACAGCGTTTTCAGGGCCACGCGAAACAGCGCAGGACGGGCCGTTGGGAAGGCCACCCCTGAGGCTGGTGGCTGCTGGTGGCCCCAAGACAGACCGGCATAGGGACCGGAGAGGAGGGCACACTTGGTTGATCCGGACTTGGGTTGGATTCTGGCTCTGTCTTCTCTGTGAGAACTTGGGCAAAATCAGCCTCAGTTTCTTTATCTGAAAAATGGGATGTTCCTGCTTAGCCCCTAAGATCTCCGTGTGGCTAAGCAAGTGAGTATGAGTAGAGGCCCTGGGGCATGGTGGACGTTTGGACACTGTTGTTATTCTTAGGGTGACGGTAAGTGGAAGGGACCAGGAGGGGGAAGATGTCTTTGCACAGAGGCCAGGACTTGAGCTGTGTCTGACAGGATGAGTAAAAAGAAGTAACTAATAGCAGTAGCAGCAGCAGCAACACCTTTTACTTTTCCCAAGATCCCCTATATCTGTTATCTTGTATCTCCAGATCAACCTCTGAGTGAGACAGGATAAGAACTAGAATCCCTATTTACAGGTGGGGAAGCTGAGGCACATTAAGGAAGAGATGGTTTAGCTCATTGCTCCCAGGGGTTGGGATGCAGACCACAGCTGGGACACAGACTGGAACTAAATGGCATGGAACCGTGTGTTGAGAGCCAGTGTCCCTTCTGAATTCTCTGATCTCCTGAGGACCCAGAGAGAACTCTGCCTTCCTCTGGTGATAAGATGTCTTTTACCACCTTCCTAATGCAGGACAATCTTTTTTGGAAGACAGAAAACTATTGAGCCTTTAGGAAGTGACCAGCTGTCTCTAGAATTTAATGGCAGTATTTGCTTTCATTATTTTTTTTCTTTTAAAAAACATTTTTTAGCCCTGGCAAGGGTGGCTCAGTTGGTTGGAGCACTGTTCTATTCCAGGTCAGGGCACATGCCCAGGTTGTGGGTTTGATTGTCAATTGGGTTGTGTGCAGGAGGAACCGATCAATGTTTCTCTCGCACATCAATGTTCCTCTCTCTCCCTCTCCCTTCCTCTCTAAAATCAATAAAACAACAGCAACAAAAACATATCCTCAGGTGAGGATTTAAGTTTGTTTTAATAGTTTATAGAAATAGAGCAGTAAAATAATTTTATATAAGAGCAATTTATTATTTAGGTGTTATAATATTTATATAAATATATTTATGTAAGATATGTACTATCTATAATAATAAAAGCATAATATGCTAATTAGACTGGACAGCCAAGTGACCTTCCGGACATCCTTCCGGACGAAGCCACCATGGTGGAGGCCAAGGCAGAGGCAGTTAGGGGTGATCAGGCAGGCAGGCAAGCAGTTAGGAGCCAGCGGTCCCAGATTGCGAGAGGGATGTCCCAGGGGTCCCAGATTATGAGAGGGTGCAGGTTGGGCTGAGGGACACCCACACCCCTCCCGTGCACGAATTTCATGCACTGGGTCTCTAGTAGCTACTATAATAATAAATATAAACATATTTATATAAATAAAATAATATAAAAACCACCCAATGCATTGCTGGTTTATTTTTGGAGTTTCATTGCATTTATGCCAGCTGATACAGATTTTTCCATTTATAGTGGTGATAAAACAATAACTATAATATGAACACAAAAATAGCAGTGATGGCTGTTGCTTAATGAGCGCTTACTAAGTGGCCATCCCATGCAGAGAATATGTTTATTGTATCATCGAATCTCCTTCAACTCCTTTAGGCAGGTAGGATTGCAATCTCTAGTTTTACCAATGAGGAAATTGAGGCAGAGAAGAGTTTAAAAAAAAAACTTGCCCGGTCACATGATCCGTAAGTGGCAGAGCCAGAACTTGAACGTGGGCAATCTGGCTGCATTCTCATAACCAGTATGGTGACATAGAGACTCCATTCAAAATGCAATTATGCAAGTCTTTAGAAATCAAGTGGGTTTGAAAACAGTAAGTGCTAATAGTAGAAATGGTTAGCATATGCTAACATTCATGAAGGTG
Source organism: Cnephaeus nilssonii (assembly GCF_951640355.1). Lineage (NCBI taxonomy): Eukaryota > Metazoa > Chordata > Mammalia > Chiroptera > Vespertilionidae > Cnephaeus > Cnephaeus nilssonii. Next base: position 38,797,658 of record NC_137082.1, on the reverse strand, counting down.
ACAGTGAATGACTAAATTTCCAAAAACAAAATGAAACAAACTTAGGCCGACTCCATGTGCACATGAGGAAAGAGGCGCAGAGAAGGAAGGCACCTGCCCCAGGCGGCACAGTGAAGTGGAACCCGGGGGACCAATGCCCCAGGGAAAGCTGGGTGGTGAAGGGAGGGCATGTGGCGGGGGAAGGGTGCTGATTGATCGACTTAGTGTGTCTCTGCTCATGGATGTTAGACATGGTCCTCTAACTCCCTATTCCCGTTCCCAGCGCTATCATCAGGATTGCATGGGCTGGGGGTAAATAACGGTTGGAGCTTAGCCTTGCTCGGGGGAGCATTGGAAGAGGTTACCGGGCCAGATGAGCCAATCAGTCTGCCACATTAAAGACCCTCTTCCCCCTCAGTGTGAAAATAACCCCTCCTGGACACGTGTACTTTCGACATCAAGTACCTGAGCTCACTACCCGGATGGTGCCATGTCCCTCTTTCCTGCAGAGCGGGGGCTGTAGGCATCCACTCATTCATTCTACAAACAGTGAGGGGGCTGTCTTGTGCCCAGCACTGTGTGGGTACTGAAGACACAGCGATGACACTGACATTTGTCTAAATGCCCTGGGCTAGTGTTCCCTGTTTTACAGCCTCCTGGCATCTTGCTGGGCTCGAGAAATGCCATCTTCCTCCTCCTCTAAGGCCCAGTGTTATTTCCCTGTCTCCAGGGACCCCTGCTATATACATGAAGATTCTTATTTATTCTCCTCTTCTTCCTTTACATTCCTCCTTGATAGATAGACTCGGAGCTGGGGCACCCAGAATGGCCTCCATTATGCTTCTTAAAGGTTGAAAATCATATCCATGGATTCTGTTATTGTATCTGGATGGAAACCTCTGGCCTTGTCCAACTTGCCTGTGTTACAGATGGAAAAACTGTGGTTGAGAGGGGAATCTTTTGTTCACATTTACTGAGCACCTATTTTGTGCCAGGGACTGAAGACCCTAGAGGAACAGGAGCCAGTGCCTGCTGTGTCAGTTTCTGTTGCTACTGAAGCAAATGATGTCAAACGTAGTCACTTAAAGCAGCTCGAGTCCATTGTCCTGCAGTTCTATAGAGCGGAAGTCCAACGGGGTCTCCCTGGGCTCACACCAGGCCTTGGCAGGCTGCATTCTTTTCCAGAGCCTCTTGGGAGAACCTGCTTGTGTTTTCCAGCCCTGAGAGCCGTCCACATTCCTTGGCTCTTTCTCCATTGTCAAAGCCAGCAGCGTTGCATCTCTCTGACCCTTCTTCCAGGCACATTTCCCTCTGGTGCCTGCCTCTTCTTGTGCCTTCTTGCACTTTTGAGGACCCTTGTGATTGGACTGAGCTCACCTGGATAATCCCAGATAATCTCCTTATTTTAGATCAGCTGATCCTCAACCTTTACTTCATCTGCAACATTCATTCCTCTTTGCCCTGTAAGGTAACATGTTCACAGGTTCCAGAGACTAGGATATGGGCATCTTAGGGGACCATTATTCTGCGTACCATTCCTGTTCTCAGGGAGCCTGGAGTCCATTGAGAGAGTCAGCAATCAGTGTGGGAATTGCTATGACAGGGGCACCATAGAAGCCCAGAAAAGGGCACACCTGACCCAGGGGGTACGGTGGGGTGGGGGACGGGGAGGGAGGTCAGAGAAAATCTCCTGGAGGAGATGACGGTGGACTTGAATCTTGAAGGATGAGAAGGAGTTAGCCAGATGAAGAGGGGATGGAAGTGGAAGGCATCCTGGGGGGAGGAACAGCTTGTGCGAAGGCCTGGAGGTGAGCGAGGGAATGCATGTGTCATCGTGGCAGAAGCATGAGCGGGGCAGTGAGGCTGGAGGGGAGACCAGAGAGCTGCACCGTGGCAAGACCATGAGGATCCGAATGCCTGGAGGGTGATGGTTTCTGAAGGCACTGAGAACCTTTAATGTTCTGAGCGGGAGGCTGAGGAGGTCAGGCTTGCATTTGAGAAAGGTGACTCTGGAGTCCTGGTAGAATGGCTGGAAGTGAGGCTGACTAGAGGTTGGAAGCCAATGAGGAGGTGATTCGATGGAACAGGTGATGGGGACCTGGATCAGGGCGGGGTCGGGGAACAGCGCAGAGCCCAGCGAGTGTGTTGGTGAGCTGTTGGAGGCAAGAAGACTGTACAGGACATGGCTGAGGGCTGTTTGTGGGCAGGGGAGGCAGGAGGAGGGGGCAGCATGATAAGCAGACTTCTTGACCTGGCAGCTGATTGGATGGTGGGCTCATTGCTGACATAGAGACAAGGTGAGGGGCGGAGGGGGAGGAGTAGGTTAAGGAAGATACTGAGTTGAGTTTAATATGTTGATGGTCTGTGTCTGATAGACCTCTAGGGGAGGTGTCCAGAAAGCAGCTGGATATACGAATCTGGGACTCATATATTAATTATATAGACTGGTATCAATTAGTTATTGATGTGTAACAAACCACCCCAAAACTCTATGGTAAAAACCAGCCACTTATCATCACTCAGGCACTTGCATACTGACTGGGGTTGTCTGATCTAGGCTCGGCTTCAGTGGTAGCTCAGCTTCAAAATGCAGGTCTGCAGGTCATCCCAGGGGGCGGGATTGGCAGATGCTGACCTCCCCTTTCCCTCTGACCCTGACCTGGATGCCTTCCTTCATTCCTCCACTGCACCTTGGACTAGAGAATGACGTTTGAGCAAAGACCTGCAGGAAGTGAGGCAATGAGGTTGTCTTGAGGAAGAGTATTCTAGGCAGAGGGAACAGCCGGTACAGAGGCTCTGAGGTGGGATTGTCGCCAGTGTGCTGGAGGAACAGGAAGGAAGCCAATGTGGCTGGAGGAGGTGAGTGAGGGGAAGGAGCGGGAGAGGAGGTCAGAGAGTTACCGGGGCCTTAGTCATTTGGGGCCTGGAAGGTCAGGGGAAGTGGCTTCTACCCTTGTAATTACTGCTACTTTCACTTTGATCCTCTTCTCCTGTCCCCCCCCCCCCCAGGACCCCCCGTCCCTGGACGCAGCCATCCAGAACGCCCTGGCAGGCCTCTACCCTCCTTTTGAGGCCACAGCGCCCACTGTCCTGGGGCAGGTGTTCCACCTCCTGGACGCTGACTTCCGGGGGGACGGGCTGAGCTTCCTCCTGGATTTCCTGATCCCAGCCAAGCGCCTGTGTGAGCAAGTCCGAGAAGCAGCCTGTGTAAGTCCGAAGGGATGCCCTCCAAACGGAGCAGGAGGGCCACTGGCCCTTTACTCGCTGACATTCAGGAGCCCATCGTGTTTGCACTTTCACTAGCAGGGAGGAAGGCGTGGATAAAGGGCCATGTGGGTTCCCCGGCCCCCGGGAGCCTGCCTTGGGGTTGGGATTGTGGGCATCGCCAGGCTGCCTTGGCTAAAGTGGAACAGCTTCAATAGAAATAGCAGAGAATGTTCCAGACCTTCCCCGGAGCCCTGGAGGCCTTTCGTCCCAGATCCCTTCAAACCCAAATCTCAGGGAGGCGGCTCCTGAGGAAAAATGGAGAGAAAAACGTTTCAGGCGGGACTCATTGACTGCAAATGCTGGATCCTTACTCTGACAGGGACAGGGTGATCTGGCCTCTGCCCCAAATTTATCCACTGATCAATTTCCTTAAGGACCTTCTGTCTCCATCTCTGCTTCTTCTTGCTTGCCAGCATCATTCTTAGAGGCTAAGTGTTCCCATAAGGCTGGAGCCCAGGACCGATCTGGGTTCAAATCATCTCCTAGAGGGGAAAATTAATTCTTTCCCATCAACTGCAGATAGAAAAATTGCAAGAAAGGATCCTGATTGGCCAGGCTTGGGTCCCCTGTCCATCCCTGTACCAATCACAGCAGCCAGATTATATAAGATTATCAGGGAGGGCTCAGACTTGATAGATGGGGAGGAGAAGGGAGCAGGAGTCAGTAGGACAATCCTCATGGGTAAGGGATTTGCTAACTAGTGCCTAGAACTCAAGCTTTTCTCTCCTGGACCTGTAGGTTAGCAAGTATTTTTAAGGTCAGGGCCAGGACCAGGGTGAGGCAAGAGTCACCAAAGGAAGAACATGTCAGAGGCACTCACTCTCAGGGCTGTGCAACTTGTAGGACCCTGACACTGGGGCTTCCTTAGATGCTACATCCTAGGCACCTGTCTCGCCTCACCTTAGCCCCCGACCTGTTCAAGATTCCTTCTTGGAGAGGAAAGGGAGCAGATCCACTGGTGGGGTTTTCAGGGTCAGGTTCTCTGACATCATCCCCTTCTCTCTGCAGGCCCCCTATACACACTGCCTCTTCCTGCATCAGGGCTGGCCGCTGTGCCTGCAGGACAAGGTTGTGGTCCACCTGGCCCCCCTCAACCCCCTCTTACTGCGCCAGGGCGACTTCTACCTTCAAGTTGAGCCTCAGGAGGAGCAGTCTGTCTGCATCATGATCAAGTGCCTCTCGTTAGACCTCCGCACAGTGGACACGAAGCCTGTTCCCGCGTCATCCTACCCGACACTGTTCACCCAGGAGTGGCTGGAGGCTTTCAACAATGACTTTGAGGGAAGTCCCCTGCACAACTGCCTGGTCGCTTCAGAAGAGGGGATTGTTCCTGTGCCCTGGACCAAGATAACCAGCCCAGAGTTTGTGGATGACAAACCCCAAGCAGTGACTGTTCTCTCCCCGGCCTGGGGTTCCCTTCAATTGGAGGCACTGGATTTGAGTGGCTCCCAAGAGCTGCACCAGGCCAGGTCTCCAGGCAGCCAGGTGCTTCTTGGCCAGAGCTTGGCCAAGGGTAAGGACAAGACATATGAGATTAAGTACCCCGGACTTATCAAGGTGGAGCAAGCCAGGCCTGGGGAGGTGGCCTTCAGGATGGACGATGTGGCCAGCCAGAACTTAGAGGGAGAGTATGTGGCTCTCCTGGACTTTTCCCAAGAGAGCAGAGGAGAGCCTGTGAGTAGGGAGGCGGACACATCCCATGGGTGTCCTATTGGGGCACTGGAGGAGCTGTCTGGAACTAAAGAAATCCCTTTGCCCCAAGGGAGGCTGCCTCTCTCAGGGGCCAGTGGGGAACCTCCCCTGGGAAAGTGTGCTTGTGCAAAGCCAGCAAGCTTGGAGGAAGATCCCTACATTTTGAGCTTGAGGAGAAAGGTCGACCATAAAGCCCCCTCCCACAACTTAGCACGCCAGCCCCAGGAGCCCTACCTCAACGTCCCTGAGAACCCTCTGCACTGTGCCTCTGGCCTCAGGACAGATGTCTCAGAAGAGTCAGCTGCCTCCAAGATGCAGGGACCTCTGGGAAACCCAGAGAATGTGGTCCAGCTCAGGCCTGGGCAAAAACAAGCATCCTGTCCCCAGCTGTGCCCAGCTTCCCCTCCTGCTGCGCCAGCCCTTGAAACCAAGATGGGAGAGAGGACCAAACAGGGAAGTGGGAGATTTCCCAAGCCCATGACTGGCCCTGGTCGAAACACCTCCTCTCCCAGATCCCCATCTCTCGGACTCAAATTCTCATTCTTGAAGGGGCAGAGGCAAGCTCCCGTGCCCCCCGAGAGAGCCTCGCTCCAGCATGACGGGCCCTGGAAGGTCTTGTGTTCACTCTACTCTCCCAAACCCAACCGAGCCAAGTGTTTGGAGAAAGGTAAGGTGCCCACTTGCATAGCTGGACAGGGGAACTGTTCTGGGACCGGATCAAGTGACGAGGTGGTGCAGGCTGTTAGGGACAGAGACCCACCTGGCTGCTCAGTCTCAGCAGTTCAGAGCACCGGGTGGCATGTCAAGAGGCTTGAAGTCTTTGGTTCTGGAATTGAGCAAGGTGTTATGACTGGGTTTTGATGGCTTGAGTCCACACGCCAGGCTGGGTGACCTTGGTCAAGAACTTAATTTCTCAAAGTTCAATTCTCCCTCTCTGAGCAATGGGGATCTTACCTGCCTCACAGAGTTGGTTTGTTCAGTTTGTTTGTTTGAATATATTTTTACTGGTTTCAGAGAGGAAGGGAGAGGGAGAGAAAGATAGAAACATCAATGATGAGAGTCATTAATCGGCTGCCTCCTGCAAGCCCCACGCTGAGGATCAAGCCGCAACCAGGGCATATGCCCTGACCAGGAATTAAACCATGACCTCCTGGTTCACAGGTTGACGCTCAACCACTGAGCCACGCCAGCTGGGCATTACAGACTTGTTTTGAGGTTCAAAGAGACATCAGAAGGAAGGAGCTTTGCACGATGCCTGGCACACAGTAGGAGAGCAATAGTTGTAAGCTATCATTATTAGTCAGAAGGACATTCCTCTCCTCCCCACCCCCCGGAAAAATCCATCTTCTGCTTAACACCCTTTCCTTTGTTGTTGCTTTTCCCCAGCTGGAACAACTCAGACCAAAACATCTGGCCCAGCTGCTGACTCAGGCCCACTGGCTGGAGGAAAGGCTGATTTCCCAGAAGCTTCTACAGAACAAGGCCCCACTCTGGATGAGGAGCCACCAGGGCCTGAGCCCAGGATCGGGGCTCTGAGTATGGAGATCATCCACTCACGGATAGCGTGCCTGCCAGGTCCTCGGGATTATAGGGGCAGGTGGAGGGGGAGGGTATTTGGGGTGGGGGTGGGTCCCTGGGCATCCTCAGATGTTGGTGGGTGTGGGGGAAGACATGGAAAGCTCCGGAGACCTGTGTTCTGGACTGAGCCTCCCTGGGACTCAGTTTTCTCATCTTTCTAATGAAGGTGTTGGATTATACAGGGTGGGGCAAAAGTAGATTTACAGTTGTTCATATGGAAAATAATACAATAATTAATAAATAATAATACAAAAATAGACTCTGTGTTTCATGTACTCACAACTGTAAACCTACCTTTGCCCCACCCTGCATAAAAGCACTTTCTAGGTATCCATCCCAACATTCATCCATCCACCCACCTAACCACCCACTCACCCACTCACCCATCTATCCATCCAAACATCCATCCACCCACCTATCCATCCATCCATCCATCCATCCATCCATCCATCCATCCATCCTCCCACCCATTCATCTACTCATGAACATACATTCTACTGTCAACAAGGCAGGGAAGGTGTTTGTCTTAGGTCAGGTTCCCTAGAGACTGAGCCAGAGACAGTGATCCTATTGAAGGTTACTCTCAGAAGGGGAGTGGGGGAAGCAGGTCAGGGTGGGGGAGGAGCTAAGCAAGGATGTGGCCTGATCCCACAGAGCTGGGTCCATCTTAAGGTGCAGGCAACTGGCCATTTGTGCCTGCATCTGTTAGTCATCAAGCCAGGCTGTTCCTGGGATGGGAGGCAGGGTGAGCCCATGATCCAGTTCAGCCGAGGGCAAGTCTTCAGAGAAGAGGGCATCTGTGAGCCATTTACAGCCAATACGTGTGGCCGTGGGGGGATGAGGGCCCTGGCTTGATGAGGGGGTCTGGGTTGGGCGTTAACAGCATCCCACACAGAGGCCATTATCATTTCTGTTTAATACTTATTCACCTTTGCAATTAATATTTGCTGAACACCTGCTGTGTGTCAGGCCCTGAGCTTAGCACTGAGGATTCAGCAGGAAGCAAGTCTGATGTGCTCTCTGCTCTCAGAAAGTCTATATTCTAGTGGTGGAGAAAATTCAACAGGTTACTACAACTCAATGTAAAAAAACTTGTGACGATGGGGCCATACAGGAGACTGTGGGGGGACAGATTCCATGAGCTTTACCTCCAGGGAGCCCAGGACAGAGGGAGTCCAGAAGAGGCAAGGCTACCTCTGCATGGAGGAGGAATTCAGGGATGACTTTTCTGAGGAAGTGGCTTTTGAGCTGGGTTTTGAAGGATGAATAATAGAATTAATGGGTCGGGGTGGAGGTGGGGGTAGGAAGGGACCAGTGTGGGCAAAGGCCTGGAGGCCACCGAGAGGTCCCAGTCGAGAGGGTTGTACCAAAGTTCTCACTGCACATGTGTGTCCTCTCTCCTCCAGGTGGTCGGGACAGGGCTGGGCGGCCCCTGCTTCTGCTGTCAACCACCCAGGGGGCCTGGGAGGCACCATGGTGCACAGCCTCCGAGGTCGCCAAGCTGCTCTCCTACCTGTGCACTGTCCCCAGGTAAGAGGCTGGGCTGGTTGGCCACTCCATCCTTCCAACCTCTCAGCCCAGAGCCTAGGACAAGGCACCCAGTGGACAGACATCATATCCTTCCAGCCAGTCGTCTGTTCCCAGAGCCAGTCCCCAGATGGTGGAGACAAAGCAGGACACACTTAGTCCCCGCCAGCGGGATCCCAGACTGGTCAGGGAGGCAGATAATGTGCCAAAAAAAAACGAACCGTGGGCCAGCAATTCTCAGGAGTTTCAGTGTGGTGAAGGAAACAGAGGGCTGTTGTAGGTCAGTGGTGTTCAAACTCGAGCTTGCATCAGAGCCCCCTGAAGGGCTGCGAAAACAGCACGGAGACCCACCTCCAGAGTTTCTGATTCAGTAAGTCTGGGGTGGGGCCTGAGAATTTGCATGTCCAACAAGTTTTCTGATGATCTTGATGCTGCTGGACTGTGGACCACCTTTTGAGGACCACGGTTGTAGAGTGAGAGGGGTGAGTGGACTAATTCCAGTTGGACCATCAGGGAAGGCTTCCCTGAGGAGGTGATAATTGAGAGCTGACATCCAAATTATAAATATTTGTTGAACAAATGGAGGGCGACTGAGTGAATAAATGAATGAGTGAGTGAAAGAATGAATGAGTGAGTGAGTGAGTGAGTGCGTGATGAGTGACCCAGGCTGATTTCTAACCTCCCACCCCACCATTTGGACTTCATGTTGGACTGGCTAGGGAAGAGGTACCATCTTTTCCTCGAGTCCCAGCTCCAGTCAGATGGTCTCAAAAGTGATGTTTGCTCAGGGCTATGGCTATTGACCCCAACCCAACCTAGAGGTTCTGCTGCTAGGGGCAGGGGGCGGAGGGACTGATGGACTTCTCCATGCATTCCACCCCATGGAAGGCACCACCTCCACCAGCTGGCCACTGAGATTTTTCTTCCTTTTGTCCAAGGTGGAGTGGCTTTTCTGACCTCACAGGGAGATGGGACCCCCTTTCAGTGCTGAGAAGTGGCCAGTATGGTACACAAAACCCTGGAATCCCACTAACTTGCTGTGTGATCTGGGGGCAGTAACCTCCCCTCTCTGAGGCTCACCTGAAAAAAAGGGGGGGACCAAGGGTGGGCACAAGAAGTGGGGGTGAGCTGCAATGTAAACTGTGGAAGGCGGTGTCCTCGGGGCTCCTGTGTGCTGGGCTTGCTTTTCTCGCCTGCTTTGAATCAGTGTTGCTGGGCATCTGCTCTGTGCCTGGCTTCATGCTGGGGCATTCTAGGGACCCAGACGCTCCTCACATTGAGTCCTGTGCCCTAGCAGCCTCTAGGCTGGTGGCTGAGGCCGGTGTGGAAACAAACCGCTCTCCCATGAGGCCGAAACTAGTATCCCCATTTGCAGATGGGTAATGGGCTCCCAGCTTAATGGAACACGTGCCCAGGTGACCATGTACCCAGGCAGGGCCACAGCTCTGCCCCACGCTGGCCACCCCTGGTTCTGTCTGTGAACTGGCTTGTAAGGCTTGAAGGCAGTGGGTTTATTTTCTCAACCTGCCTGATGGTCAGGCAGAAGCCCACAGATTGCCTGGCTCCACCCCTTACACCCAGATGTCTGGGTGGACTGGGTGCGGCTGGGGCTGGGGGATCAGTATTTTAACAAGTTCCGACAATTGGCCAGTTGGGGAAATCCAAGGTGATTGCTGAAAAGTGCAGTGGGAACCAGTTAGGGTGTTTTGGCTGCAACTAACAAATTCCAATTTAAACTGTATTATCTGGTAAGGAAATTTATCATTCTATGTCTCTGCCTTATAGCTCTTTGTAAAAACTTCTTAAAGGAGAGACTTCTTTCCCTGAAGTCCCCCAGCAAACTTCTCATGTGTCATTGGCCAAAATGTCACATGACCCTTATCGAAACCTATCATTGGCCAGAGGAATTAGATACCTACTGTTGGCCCCAACTAATCAGAAACTAGCCCCTGTGTGTGTGTGTGGGGGGGGGGGGGGGTGAAGGGGGAGGGCATAGTCATATGGTGGAACTTGGATTCTTGAACAAAATGAGAGTTCTGCCCACACAAAAGGGGTAGGTGAGTGCTGGGTGACTTACCCACTGTAACTGGGATAGTGCTTATAGTTTATGATTATTAGGATGTAAGAGAGGGTTGTGTGAGGTACTGTGGGAGCATTGAAGAGAGAGCAATGGGCTCTGGAGAAAAATCCAGGAGGTCTTCCTGGATGGAGGGGCATTGGATCTTGGTCTTGAAGGATGAAGACTCTACCCATTAATTAAAGCTTCTGGCAGCCAGTTTCCCTCATTCCACTAGGTCCTTCCCCCTAGAGGGCCTGGTTTATCCAGCAAGACTGCCAGTTCCGTTTACCACCCACAGGCCAGAAGATAAAACCAAGGGGCTGGCGGTGGTGATTGATGCCAGGAAGCAGCCTCTACACCCTGTCCTGGTCAACGCCTTGAAAGCCACCCAGGTGAGGGAGAGGTGGACAGCATCAACCTGGAAAGTCTTGGGAGCACCAGGGGCCTTCTGGCATGCACGGAGTCTGGGCGCTCAGCGCTGGGTCCAGGCTCCCAGACGGGGACTCCTCGTGGCAGCTAGCAGAAACCCCAGCCCAAACAGGCTCAACGAGGAAGGTTCTTCATTGGTTCACGTGACTCCACAGTCCAGGACCGTGGTCGGCAAACCGCGGCTCGCGAGCCACAGGCGGCTCTTTGGCCCTTTGAGTGTGGCTCTTCCACAAAATACCACCGCCTGGGCGAGTCTCTTTTGAAGAAGTGACGTTAGAAGAAGTTTAAGTTTAAAAAATTGGGCTCTCAAAAGAAATTTCAGTCGTGGTACTGTGGATATTTGGCTCTGTTGACTAATGAGTTTGCCGACCCCTGGTCCAGGAGTTAGATCCAATGTCAAGTATGGCCTGAATTGGGGACTGCAATATTGTCACTCAAATATTCTCTCTCCATTTCTGGCCCTGTTCTCCTGGAAGGGTGCCCTTCTCCGCCAGGCCCCTCTCTTAGTGGCAATCTGGCTCCCAGAAGTTCTACCTTTACCTGGTCTTGCATTCAAGTCCCATAGGAAAGAGTGAGAGATTCTTTTCCCAGAAGTCCCAGCAAAAGTTTCTTTGTGTCTCCTTAACCCTGATTGGCTCAGGTGTCAGGAAAATGCGACACACTGATTGGCTTAGACTTAGGTCACCTGAACCTCATGAACTGAGAATAGGGGAGGGAAGAGATTCCTCCGGAGCTGGTATGGGCAACAGAGTAAATGGAATTTTGGCTTAAGCTTACCTCAGGGTATGATCTCCTCCTCCTCACTGTATAGATGGGGAAACAGAGGCCCAGAGGGGATGGGTCATCTAGGAAGTATGCAGCCCAGCTTGGACCTCTTGATGTCCAATGACACCCTCCACACATACCCTACAAGGGTCCCAGCCTTGCACAACCTCCACTTGCCCACCCTGGCTCTGTGGCCTGTTCACTTGTGTCTTAGAGGGGAAGCTCAGGGGCTCAGTGAAGGCCTGGGCAGAGCAGCTCCGAAATGCTTCTTCCGTACAGGCTCTGGACCCAGCCTCCATCCATGTCATCCTCTTCCTGGGGGAGAAGGAGACTGCTCTTCCGCTGGAGACATTACCTGACGTCCAGGTGAGGGGCAGGCAGCGTCAGCCGAGCAGAGAGGAGGTGTTGGGCTTGCACTGAGCTGGGCTGAAGAACTGCAGGCGTCCCGAGCGAGGAGAGGCCCTGAAATAAGGTCAATAAATACAAGGCCCACGAGCTACAGCTCTCCGGCCCTGCCCCTGGCAATCCTAGCAATGCCTGGTGAGCACCACCACGTGATTGAGAGCTGCACATGGCAGGTTACCTTTTTGCAAAGCGTAATCTAGCCAAACCCTCCCCACCTTCTTTGCTCATGGGGAAACTGAGGCCCAAGGCCACACAATGTTCTCTAGCTTACAATGTTCCTGTATTTCTCTCCCTAGTTTCTCTGAACATCTCAGCCTCCATGCAGAGTTGATCTGGGACTTTGCAGGAAAGAGCGCGGCAGCTCCCCTGTCCTGCTTCAGGAGATGGTGTTAAAGGGCCCCTCACTCCCGGTTTGTGACAGGCACATTGTAAGCTAGAGAAATGCTTTCCAAGCTAATGTGCTTACGAGTCACTTGCGGACTTTGTCAAAGTGCAATTTCCAATGAAGTCATTCTGCTTGGGGCCTGGGACTCTCTGCATCTGTAACATGCTCCCAGGTGATGCTGCTGCTGCTGGTCTGTGGACCACACTTCGAGGACCAGGAATAACTAGTGGGCCCCCAAACCACACACCTGCCCAGCCCCAAGCTTAGGTGTCTGGAGCTGTTCCCAGCATAAAGCTCCAACTTCACTGCCTGGGAGAAGCAGTCACCTGGTCCCTTTTCCATGTCTTAGGGGCTGCTGTTTGGTGACCTTCCGCAACAGCCTCAAGGAGGAGACAGCACCTTGGAGGGTCACCAGAGAATGGTACAGGATTACAAAGAAATTAGGGCCAGCTTCAGTCAATTTGTGTGATTGCCTGGAGGGCTGGGCTGGGCAAGAGCTGAGCTCAGAGGGAGCGAGTGCTGTGACTGATTAATGATGTCTGCCTTGGGCACAAGCCAGGAGAGGGTATGGCAAGTGCTGTTTATTTGCTATTCCTCACCCGGGGTCTGGTTCTGAATTTTGATTTTTCAGAATTCCCAGAGAAAATCCATTGCCCAGAAAGCAACTCTTAAAGCCAGACTCACCTGTGGGAGGTGGAATGGTGCTGGGGCTGGGGTCTGGACAGGACCTTCTCCAATGTCTGTCCCCACACGGAGTCCCCGGTCCTCCTGACTCACTTCTTTTGTCCGCAGGTGGAGGTGCTGACCTCCTTAAAGGCCCTCAGCCACCACGTGGACCCCAGCCAGATGCCCACAGCCCTGGAAGGCTCCTTCCCCTACGGCCACAGCGAGTGGGTGCAATTCTTCCAGGTGTCTACCATCACAGCCTTCCGTCCCGTACCCTCACCCCTTCCCTTCCTCCCTCCACCCTCCTGCCCCTTGGATCCACCCACACTGTCAGGTTCAAAACTAGTCATTCAACAAAAGTTTAAACTGAAGGTGCAGAGTGGAGTGATTGAGAGCTCAGGCTCTGGGGCCCGACTGCCTGGGTTCCAATCCCAGTCCTGCTGTGTGACCTTGGGTAAGTTATATACCTTCTCTGAGCCCACTTCCTCATCTATAAAAGGGGGGCGGGTAATCATAGTCGGGGGTTGTTGTGAGCAGTAATTGAGTCAATGGAGGTAAAGAGTTTGGAAAAATGCCTGGCACATGCTAAGAGCTGCCTGCATTAACTGAAAATAAATACAGACATCTGCTCTGTGGAACCACACAGCTCAGGAGCTCAGGGTGTGGTGGGGAAGGCAGACGCGTTCCCTCTTGTAAGAGGGAGGAAATAAGGAAACTGCCAGCGAGGGGCTCCTTCCCCTAGTGATCTCAATTCCTCTGGCCCAAATGAATACCCAGGAAAGGCGTGGGGGGGGGGGGGGAGGGCGGGGAGCTCACACAGCAGTACGCAGAAGATGACCAGCTTGAGCCACATTGGAACCCTGCCCGGCAGTGTCGGCCGGGGCGTTCTCTAGACCAGGGCTGCTCGATCTCAGCACTGCCCACATTTTGGGCTGGATCATTTCTTTGTGGAGAGCTGTCTTGTGCATTGTAGCATGATTAGCACCATCCCTGGCCTCTGCCCACTTTGACCAATACAACCAAAATGTTTCCAGACATTGCCCATGTCCGCTGAGAGCCACTGGTCTATACTAACAGTTTACCATGTGGTCCTCTTCTTTTAAAAATCAGGTCTGTTTAACAATGGGCAGTACGTTCAAAATTCACGTGGTGCACAGGGTACTGAACAATCTCCTTTCCTACTGTCCCCAGGGCCCCAGGTCCCTTCTCCAATCAATCGAGTGGCTTTCAAACTACATTTTTGTTTTAAAACCTTCCCTTTAAATGAAATCTTACCTGTAGACCCAGAATATAAAACTGGTAATGAGGAAGACGAACACTGTTGGATCCTCACACCAGCCTGTAAGGCAGGAATTACTGTGATCCCATTTTACAGAGGAAGAAGCGGAAGCACAGAGAGGTTAAGTAACTTTCCCAAGGCCTCACAGCGAGTACGTGGTGGAGCTGGGCCGAAGTGGGACCCAGCAGAGGATGTCCCCCTTCCCCTGCCCACCCTCTCCCTCTGCCTTCCCCTCCCCCCAGGTATCCCCACTGGCCTGGGATAGCGCAGGCCTGTCTTTCTTCTCCCTCTCTCATTCCCAGCATCGGTGGTTCTCAAAGTGTGGTCCCTGGAGCAGCAGTGTCAGCATCACCGGGGAACTTGTTGCAAATTCCCGTTCTCAGACCCCACCCCGAGGAACTAGGTCAGAAACACAGGAGTGGGGCCCGGCCGCATGGACGCTAACCAGCCCTCCAGGGATTCTGATGCAGCTAGAGTTTGAGGACCACCACCTCAGGCCCCTGCTGTGTCTTCCTGGGTGGGGGAGGTGCCCTCCTCCCTGGCTCAGGCTGACACCCCCACTCTGGCCTTCTGTCCTGCAGAAGTCAGACCCTTTCCTTGCTGACCTCCGCCAGGCCTCCTCCCTGCTCCAGGCATCCATCAAGGAGTTTGAGAAGGGTGACCCCCGTGGAGGGGCACAGGTGAGCCAGGGGCATGGGTGGGAAACTCTCACCACGCCTCACATTCCTCAGACCAAGGACTCAATGAAGGGAACAGCCAGGCTGGGCATGATCATCCCTGTTTTACTTTTTTTTAAAAAAAATTTTTTTATTGATTTCAGAGAGAAAGGGAGAGGGAGAGAAAGATAAAAACATCAGTGATGAGAGAGAATCATTAATCAGCTACCTCCTGCATGTCCCCTGCTGGGGATTGAGCCCACAACTCGGGCATGTGCCCTGACCAGGAATTGAACCATTACCTCCTGGTTCATAGGTCGATGCTCAATCACTGAGCCATGCTGGCTGGGCTCATCCCTGTTTTTCAATCATTCATTTGACTAATATTTACTGGGTACTCACTATGTGCACCCAGAGACCCAGCCTGGGCAAGCTGATTTGTCCCTGCCCTCATGCGGTGCATGGTACAGCGGTCGAGGTAGTTGTTAAAAAGTGAACAAAGAAATGGGCATGTAGCTACAAATTATGCCAAATGCTATGAAAATAAGATTGAAACTAATGGGGAAGGAGGGAGGGCCTCCCTGAAGAGATGGTGTTTAAATTCAGACCTGAAGGATGAGAAGGAGCCTGCATGGGAATAGGAGGGCGATTGGGCTCCAGGTGGAGGGCAAGCATGTGCAAAGGCCCTGAGGTGGGATTATGCTTGGTATGTTCAGGAATAGCATGGAGGCCAGTGTGGAACGGAATGATTTTTTTTTGGGAGGGGGGGGAGGAGGAGAAAACTAGAAGATCTTCTGGATAGAGGCTGTATCAAGGAGGAGTTGGATTGGGATTTCCTTCTAAGCAGGCAGGGAAGCCACTGGAGAATTTTAAGCAGAAGGATGTTTAAATTTGCACTGAGATCCTTCCAACTGCCATGTAGAAAATAGACTGCAGGGGGAGCCAGAGTGTAGCAGCAAGACCAGTGAGGAGGCTGGGATGGGTGTGCCAACAAGAGATGAAGGCACGTGGACCAGTGAGGTTGCCATGGCGATGAGAAGAGTGGCCTGAGGAGATGGTAGAGATCAAGGCTAGACTTTCTGTAGGACTTTGTATGCCAGACTGGGGGGGTTGGGCATGGTCAGGGTGTGGGGAGCCCTGGAAGGTGGTAGAGGGCGAGTGGGGATTGGGTCTCAGGCCCCCTCCCTACACTGGCAGGAGGCCTCCAGGTGTCTGAACAAGTCCAAGGAGCTGATGGAGGCCGTGCTGAGGGACCCAGTTCTGCTGGGCCTCCAGCGGGAAGGCGGAGCCACCCTGGCCAGGCTGCAGCAGGAGGCCAGCAGGCTGGACTTCAACCCAGATGTCAGGTACGGACGCCCATCTTTTCCTCTCCCCTCCCACCTGTTTCCTGGATGGGAGTTTGGAGCTGGAGACACTTAGGGTGGGCCCCGCAGGTGCCCAGGACAGGGATGTGCGCAGGCCCGTATCCTGTCCCTTCTCTGCTGCCCTCCTTCAGCCCCAGTCATCTTCAGACGGGGGTGGGCTTCGGAGGACAGCCCTGCCTGTTTCCGGTCACACTCATGCACCAGGCACTTTCTCTCGCCCGGACATCGAGCTGAGCCTGGACAGGAGACTTCACCGTGTGTGAGGTATCAGAGCCACAGCAAAAACCATTCCCAGAAAGTACCAATTTTCTTAAATTTAGGGGTGGTGTAGGGGCAAATCAGTACTTAAATCAGTCAGTAATTGGAAATTTGTTCGTCTCTGTTAGAACACAAAGTTTGCATAAACTCGAGGACAATTCGTTTATTTAACCAGCACCTAAATAGCACTTAGTATGAGCACAATATTGTGTTAAAGGCTTTACAAATAGTAACTCGTTTAATCCCCACCCATGTGGTGAACCTGTTAGTATTCTCATTTTACAGTGAAGGGGCCTGAGGCTCAGAGAGGCTAAGTGACTTGCCCAGGGTCACAGAGCTGGGATGTGGTGGGGCCAGGACTTGAGAGCCCAGGCAACTTGGCCCAGAAATTTGAACACACCACCCTGAGCTGTGCCCACAGGCAAAGTCATGCTGATATGAGCACTGGGCAGCAGGGCCCTGGTACCAGGTGTGAAGTCGTCCCCCTGCCCCTCAGGTGGCCTGGTGGGGCTGATTCCCAGAATATCCCATCCCACTGGCTGAGCGCCAGGCCCCTATTGTCAACCAGAGGCCCCTCCAGGCCGTTGGCCACCGGCAGGTCCACCAGGGGGCGCTGTGGTCCCGTGTGAGCCGCTGTGCGTATTCTGCTGCTGGGTCCCTGCAGCTTCCGCCTACCGCCCTCCCTCTCTCCCTCCCTCCGCCAGGCAAGCTGGCATTTTCCATCAGGTTCACGCAGCCTGGACCCTCACCTGAAAGGGCAGGGACCGTGAGGAGTATCAGTCAGATGGGGAGGCCCAGAGCGAGACAAGCAGGCATTCCTTCCATTCCATCTCCCCTTTTTCCTTTTCCTTCTGAAGTAAGACACCTCCCTTTCCCCCCCACCCCCCACGAGCAGAGGAAGGTGGGTGGGATTTGAGGGGTGTCGGAAAAGCCTCCCTTTACCCAAGTGTTACCACGCCTGGGTCCCGTCCACAATCCATTTGTGTATTCCTGGCTTTGACCATTTTTTAAAATAATGTTCAGGAAAAGCCATGGACTGGGTTCCAATTCAGACTGCCATACTTGAGAGTCACTTCCTCTCTCTGGACCTCAGTTTTCCCATCTGTAAAATGGAGACTGGTGAGGGGGTGTTACAGCTACTCACTATCACTGCAACAGAAATAACAAGTGCCAGCGAACACTGTAAGCCCAGCCCTGTGTTAAGTGTTTTGGATGCAGGAGGGCCTGGGCATCGAGATTTTTTAAGCGCCCAGGGCAGGTTCTAATATGTAGCCAGGGTTGAGAGTCAAGGAGTTAGATCATTTAATCCTTGCAAGCAGTCTGTGAAGTGGATTCTGTTAGCTCCACCTTTGAGAGATGAAAAAACAGAGGCACAGAAAAGTTGCGAAATTTGCACTAGGTCCCATGACTAGAAGGTAGCAGGGCTGGGATTTGAACCCAAGTCTGTTCAGTTTGGTTGATACCCTCCCAGGTAAGAGAGTGTCATTTGGTGTCCTGCTGTGCTTGATGGTCCTCCCAGTCCATGTAGATGAAGCTGAGGCCCAGAGAGGTGTAGGGACCTGCCCAGGGTCACACAGCAAATCAGCAGCTAGAATACCCAGGTCTGGGCCACAGACTCCCTGGGAGTTGGGGGGTGAGGCAGGCCAATACTGGGCAGGAGTGTTGGGGTAGAGGGTACATCTTGGGCCTTCTCTCACCTCCACTGCCTCCCAGGAGCCATCTGGCTGAAGCCACTGCCCTCTATAGCCTCGTGGACGAACAGCTGCATGTCCTGGTCACCACATCTAATCACCTCCTGGGGAGGCTCGAGCTCCAAGTCCGCATGGGCCGCCTGGAAGCTGCCATCCACCAGGTGAAAGGGGGGGCTGCCCGGGACATGCGGGGGCTTCTGCTCCAGTCCCTGCCCCAGCCAGGCACTCGCTCTGGTGTAAGGACATGAGCCCCTCATGTCCAAACCTCCCTCCCCTGTCCCAGGTCAGCAACTGGATGGAGCAGGAAGGAAGCCGGTGCCTGCAAGCGCTGACCCCCAAGGACGGAAGCCTGGAGTCAGTGCAGAAAGCCCACCTCGAATTTGAGGACTTCTTCCTTCAGGCTGCAGTGAGTCCCTGAGACTGAGGGGCAGGACTGGAGCAGGTGGAGAGAGGGCAGGAGGGGGTGGCATGCCAGGGCCAAGGAGTGGAGGTGGGCAAGTGCACGAAGACTTCCGGAGAGAGTGAGGAGACCGGCGCAGGTCCTAACGGGTTCAGCTTAGATGCTATGTCCTCCAGGGAGCTTCCGGGACCACCAAGTCCAAAGCCGACTGATCTCAGAATCCCTCGGGGAACTCCCAGATCAGGGTGGGGGCGGCTGGAGGTGGGGCCAAACAGGGAAACAGACAGAAAGGGAAACTGTGGGGACCCGAACACTCTGGGGCCGGGAATCTTTCCAGAAGAGGACGACTCCAAGCAGAGTCCCAGCTAGGAGAAGTACACGGCCTCGGCCAAGGCCGGGGGCCCCATTGTGTAGATGAGGAAACTGAGGCACGGGGAATCTCATCGCTCAGCAGCGGGGCAGTGGGAGGCCTCAGCTAAGGCAGGAGCTGAGGGACGGCCCTCTCCTCTCACAGGCCCAGTACCGGCAAGGCCTGGAGCTGTCCAAGCAGGCGGCCCAGCTGGGAGCCTCAGTGGGCGGGGCCCGCGCGGCGGGCGGAGCGGAGGTCCCGGAGCTGGCCGCCTTTGCCTCCACGCAGCGGGCCTTCCAGGCCAAGCTGACCCACTTCTACATGGCTGCTGAGCGGCAACGCACGGACCTGGAGACGCTGCTCCAGCTGTACCACTTCTGCAAGAAGGTGAGCCTTCCGCCCACCTGCTCGGCCCGCCCTCCAGCCGGGAGGCAGGGAGCAGCCCGGGCGGGCACACACTAGGCTCTGTGCACGCTGCGTTCCACAACCCATCACCTCCGTTTTCCAGAAGGGAAGCACAGCTTGAGAGGTTAAGTCACTCGCCTAAATCCAGTCCAGCTGATCCCGGACCCAGTTTAACCCGCTACACCAGGCAACCTCCCAGTGACCCTCAGCTATCACCTGCTTCTTCTTTTTTTTCTTTTAAATATGTATTTTAAATTGATTTCAGAAAAGAAGGGAGAGGAAGAGAGAGATAGAAACATCAATGAATCGTTGATCGGCTGCACGCCCCCTAGTGGGGATTGAGCCTGCAACCCGGGCATGTGCCCTTGACCAGAATCAAACCTGGGACCCTTCAGTCCGCAGGCCGATGCTCTATCCACTGAGCCAAACCAGCTAGGGCTCACCTGCTTCTTAAACGTTGGGATTAGGGAAAGGAGCCTAGGGATTTCTGAGAATCCAGGCAAAAGCACAGGCTTTCTCTCCACACATAGATCTCTGTAGGTGACCTTGATCTCATCTCACCCCTCTGGTGCAGATTTGGAGAAACAGCATCAGAGAAGGGCTGTCACTTAGCCAAGATCACACAGCAAGCCCATGGCACCGTTAGAGTGCTCTTTCCCAGGCCTTGCCTGCACAGATGGCGCCAGCGGAGGAGGGGGGGACAATTGGCTGAGGGTGGCATGTTCAGAACAGAGGCCTCAGTCCTAGCTGGGAACCTGGAGTTTGGCCAGGAGGGTGGAGGAGAGGGTAGGACTACCATGGTCAGGTGGGGGTGGGGGACAAGCACAGAGTATTGGCGTGAGAGGAAAGAGAAACTCCATTACTTTGCATCTATCATCTCTTGGCAACCCAATGTGGCAAGGTTGATTAGCCCATTTTACAGATGAGGACACTGAGGCCCAAAGAGGGAAAGGGCCTTGCCCAAGGCCACACAGATGGAGAAAAGAAAAGCTGGAATGTGAACATAGATGTGTCCATGCCCTATCACATGCTGTATGTTCTCCAAAGGTGGGGAGGTAGGTGGAGAATGACAACCAATTAGTCATGTCTAAGCCAGGATGATGATGATGATGATGATTAGGTGATTATTATGAGGATAGCCTACGTGTTGACTGTGTACTCACGCCAGAGCCTCCTGCCAGTATAAGTGCTTCACAAACCTTGCCTGATTGAATTCGCACCACATCTTCATGAAGGAGGGGTGCCAACATTTTTCCATTTTACAGGTGAGAAAACTGAGGCCCAAAGAGGAAAGTAGCTGGCTCAGGGACCCCCAGAGGGCTGATGGTCAAGCAGGATTTGACTTTAGAGCCCTCACCTCTTCTAAATCTCTCTCAAGTCTCTCATTTTCTGATGGGGAAACTGAGGCTTAGGGGAATGGGGATTAGCCTGGGAAAGCTGTGACCCAGCTGGAACAAGAACCCACCTCTCTGGCCCAGGCCCAGTGACCTCAGCTGCCCCTCACCACTGAGGACAGAGCGTGAGAAGAGCCTGACCCCAGACTCCCAGCTGTCAGGCCTGCCCATCACACGGGGACAGAGAACACAGGATGTTTCAGAAGGCAGTGGGAGGGACTCCGGTCAATCATGCCAGGGGCTCTGGGAGGACAGGCCACTCTCTGTCTCCCTGGGGCAGCAGGCAAGGGAGGCAGATGTGGGCCGTGACAGCAAAGGAATCTCCTACTCCCAGCTGTGCAGACTGTAGAGAGCAAGGCAGCTTATGTTGTACTAGAGGCCCAGTGCACAAACTTGTGCACAGGTGGGGTCCCTCGGCGTGGCCTGTGGGGATTGGGCTGAAACCAGCAGTCCAATGCCGCCTGCTGCTCCTGCCTGCCGCTCCCGCTCATCCCCGCCCCACTGCACCTGCCACGGGCTCACCACAGTCAGTCCTGATCGGGAGAGGCTCGTGCTGCCAGAGCGGCACTTGCCAGCCATGAGCCCTGCGTCTGGTGCCTGTCCCGAGGGGGGGGGAGGGGCAGGACACAATTGGCCCTCCGGGCAGGCAATGCCCGGATCTGCGGGCCCAGGATCTGGATCCGTCCTGCTGACCTTCGCACCAGTGGTCTGGAGCCACCTGGCTGCCCCTTTTATATCCTTTCTTCCTTGCAGAGTGTCTATGGAGGGGAAGCGGCTGACTTCCAGGAGGCCAGCGGTGCTGTTGGGATTGTGCAGGCAGCACGGGTCCGCCAGTGCCTGGCTCCTCCTCCGGAGACTGGACCTGCAGGACTACTGAGGGAGGGAGTGGCTGCCTCCGGGCTGGTGGGCCACCTGGATGGGTTGGTCAGCTGAGTGGCACTCCCGCTATGGGAGTGCACTGACCACCCCCACTATGGGAGTGCACTGACCACCAGGGGGCAGCTCCTGTGTTGAGCGTCTGCCCCCTGGTGGTCAGTGTGCGTCATAGAGACCAGTCGACCAGTTTGTTCCGTCGTTCGGTCACTTGGGCTTTTTTATATAGAGATGGGCTGTGTGGCTTCAAAGAGTCTCACTGCTCTGGGCCTCACTCCTCGTCGATGATGACGATGATGATGACGATGGTAACAATAATGCTTCTGTGGTTATGATGTGCCCTGGTTTCAGTCCACATAGTTTTATGGCCACACTAACCCTGTGAGGCAGGTACTGTTATTATGCCCATTTTGTGCACAAGGAAGCACAGAGAGGTCAAAGCACCCAGGGCCACACAGCTAGGAAGTGGCAGAGCTGGGATTCAAACCAGATCATCGGGCTCCAGTGCCAGCCTTGCCAGGTTCCTTGCCGAGAGAATTAGGCTGAATGTGAATAACCCCCACACCTGCTCCCTTGCTCGTCAGTTTCAGCCCATTGGCCCTCCCTGGAGAAACCAAACACGCTCCAGCTCTGAGGCTTCCCACTTGCTGTTCCCTCGGCCGGAGTGCTCTTCCCCTCGACTGGCTGGCTTCTTGTCTTTCTTCAGTGCTCAGCTCAGTGTCCTCTCTTCACAGAGACCCTTCCTGACCTCCTCCTACCTGTCCCCCATTCTCTCTCAGCACCCTGTGCTTATCGCTTCACTGGCCCTTTGTGATCTGAAATTATCCTGTTACTTCATCACCTGCTCCTCTCTTGTCTGCCACCTGTGAGGTGAGCTCCCGAGGTGGCAACCGGGTTGGTCCATGGGGCCCAGAGCAAGACCTGCGGGGGGGTGGGGGGGGTCTGGGCTGGGGGGCTGGCCAGGTGGCTGGAGGAAGGAGGGCTGTGGATGTGTGTGGGAACGTGCAGTCCGACCCAGGACTAGAAATCGTACATGCGGTCCAGCCGACCTGAAGTCCTACCATGGCCATCTCTCGCTGTTTGATCTGGGCAAGCCCCCTCTCCTCCCTGGCCCTGAATTTTAATCCGCACAAGGGTTGGGGCGAGATGATTTCTGAGGTGTTACCCATCTCTGTCCAGCTCGGCCTAGAAGATGGAGTCCTAGACAGACAGACAGACAGGACAGCTCAGCTGGGCCCGGCCCTGGGCGGAGAGCGTGCGTGCAGCAGCTTTGGCACTAAATAATAATAACACGATTGCGCCGCTAAGGGAGATTTATGGAGCCCTTTCCCAGCCATGAGCTCCGTGAGCTTCCGCGAATATGAAGCCATTTATCTAAAGACAAGTTCCCTTAATCCACGGAAAGATGGTTTCCTCGGAGAAAATGGTTCTCCAATCCCCACAGCCTAACAGCTCGCTGTCAGCTTCTAAATTAATGGAGAGAAAGATGATGTTTTTCACGAGCTGCTGGGAATGTGTTGGCCCCTTTGCAGCCTGCGGACATTTTGCAAGTGAAGTAGGGACAGCAGAACCCCAAAATGGGGCCGAGGGGCTGGAGTGAGGGGGCCGCTGGGCCTGGGTTGGCTGATGGTCTCGCTGCCTGGGCCAGGTTCTCCTGGGCAAGGAGATGCTTGGAGGATACTCTCTTGAGTTCAAACCCCAGCTCCTCCCTGACTTGCAGTGTGACCTGGGCAAAGGATTTCACGTCTCTGAGCCTCAGTTTCTTCCTCTGTCCAATGGGCTGTGGGTACGGTTGCGTGCGATCAGATGGGAGACACAAAGGGCCTGGCAGACAGGCCGTGCTCAATAAACGTAGGCAGACTCCTCCCTCAGTACCACTCCTCAGGGGCTAATGCTATCCAAGAGCCTGAATATTCAGCACTCAAAAAGGTGTTTATGATCACCTAGTTACAACTTTGCATCTTACAGAAGGAGAAACTGCGTTCCAGGGAGGCATAAGTCCCCACTGGCCCCTGGTGCCTGAAGTTCCCAGGTGCTGGGGACTGTTCCCTGTTGCAGGTGTGTGTGTGCCCTGGGGCAGAGAGGGAAACCATTGTCATCACCGTCAGCAAAGGAAATCTAGGCCACCTGAGGGCCCTAACATTTGGGGGCGTGTTACTAATTCAATCCAGCCATGCGTAGTCTTCGAGTCCTCTCCGCTCGGAGAGGCCCATCCTGTCCTCACAGAGCCCCCCGTGGCCCCACTCCCAGCCTGAACCCCACCTCCCTCTCTTGTCTCCCAGATGGCCTGGTTCCACATGGACTGTCAGGACCTGATGACCCAGCTCAGGCTGGGCAAGGACCCAAAGGCCAGCCCGGGGGGCCAGCGCCGCCTCCACCGCTACCTGCAACGACTGTCGTCCGAGTTCCCGGCTGAGAAGCTCACGGCCATGGGGCTGCAGGTGGCCTCGCTGAGCCGGGAGGACCTGGGCCAGGACCTGTGGGAGGAGGCCCGGCTGAGGCACGGGGAGATCCAGACCCTCCTGAAGACGGCACTGGCCCACTGTCCGTGCCCACTGGGCCCCAGTGCCCACTCGGCACACTCGGAGCTGCAGCGGCCCGCCTCCCAGGGCCAAGGTGTGAATGGAGAAGGCACTTCCACGGGAAGGCGGGGCCCGCCCTTCCAGGACTGCCTGGGCCTGGATCGGTCACCAAAGCCCCGTTGGCCTCCTCGGGCCGAGAGGCGGGGGCAGAACAGACATCTCCAGGCAGGCCCGCTGCCCCCGGACGCTGGCCAGGCCACAGAGGCTGGTGAAGGCAAAGGCCCTCGCGAGCCCCTTGATCCTGCCCCTGAGCGGTTCCTCACCTCCCTCTTCTCCTGGCAGCGGCTCCCCAGGCAGAGGCAGACCCCCCACCCCACCGGGGGCAGCTCCTCCTCAGAGGGGACAGACTCACGGACGTCTCTGGAGGACTCGCCCCAGACAAGCCCCCCGGCCTCCCTCTAGCTGGGAGCAGATTCCCCCACACACACTGTACCAGGCTCCAGGGGTGCGGGCTGGGCCTGTTGCGGAGGGACCCAGCCCATCAGGCCGCGGCTCCTGAGCACTCGGTGTGTGCGTGGCCTGTACTGAGGGGGCAAGAACCGGCACCAGGAAACTGAGAAGTCCGGACCCTGGGAGGGCAGGGCAGGGCGCAGCAGAGCGTGGGGGTGGCTCCCTCGCCCCCGCACAGACCCCTCCAGAGGGCTCAGCCATAGGCAGGCCGCGTGCCCAGCTGGAGTTCAGGGGCACCCAGCTTCCCCTTGGGACACAAGGGGCTTCGCTGCCCTCGTACAGAACCGTGAGTGAGAGATTCGGGAGTGGCTTCTGGTCTTAGGATCCCACTGAACAGACCCCGAGACAAGGATCCAGGTGCATGTGTGTTTGACAGTCACCCCAGGAACCACTGGGGAAAGGAATAAAGGGGGTGTTGGCGAGCAAATCTCTGCATGCAACTCATTGTGCCATTGGCCTTGGCCAGAGAATCCATCACCTGGAGAGGAGTTAGTGTCCCAGGTAGGGGGAGGGGAAGGGAGAAGGGGAGGGGGCAATGCCTGCTGCATCTCTGCTCTCCATCTCACTCAGCAACTCCAACTGCCACAGACCTCACATTTAAGGATCCCCGCAGCCTGGTCCTTGCCCTCCAGAGAGCACCCTCAACTCCCTGGTGTTCTCTGTCTTCTCTTCTCCCCTCCCCACCACGTCTCCCCAGACATTATCTCTCCCCACTCCAGGCTTCACCTGTCTTTAGGCACAGTCTCTGGTGCCCAGAGTCCCAAGTTCTGCTGGTGGTAGGGACCCGACAAGGGTAGGAGCCATGTCCCCGGCAGCAGATGGTGCCGAGGGATGGGGGACAATGGCAGCGGCCTTTACACCTCTGATCTGAGCGTAGAAGACAGTAAGCCTTCCACCCGCCCAGAGTAAGCCAGCCAGCGCCTTCCCCGAATGTCACTGCCCTGAGAGCGTGGGCCCGGCCTCTGCCCCAGGACGCGGTACCAGCACGGCCTCTGCCAGCCCGGCCTGGGATTTTCCTGGCTGTGGGAACAGGGTGCGGCTCATGTCCTCCCACAGATGAGGCTGTGGAAGGAGAGGGAGGCAGCCCCGGAGCAGGCCCAGGAAGACGAACGGGGTTTCTCAGGAGTTGTCACAGCAGAGAGCGCCACGCAAACCTCAATGCCCAAAGTGACTGCAGGGCCTTCCAAGACTCAAGTGTGGTTTGGGGCCTGTCTGCCTCCGAGCCAGTAGCAGGGCTGATCTGAGGCAGCTTCCGCAGGGGTCCCCCTCCTGATCATTAAAATCAGACCCTCGGGGCCTTCGGTGGCTGAGAAGCTCACGGTGTACCCACCTGCTCAGGTGTTTGCGATGCGACACAGAGCAGGGGGGGCTGCTGTCTGCACACACGGGGGGCTGAGGGCTGCGTGAGCCCCCCACCCCAAGCCAGCTCTCATTCTTACATTCCTCTCTCCTGTCTTCCATCCAGACAGGCCTGAGAATGCAGGAGACATTTGATCAGCCAATCTCCATCTAGGCCTGTCACCTCAGAGGGGGGCCGAAGGCTCTTAAAATGCTGTTGCCATAGCAACAGCATCCAGCAAGTGGGGACCACAGGCAGGGAGCCAGGGTACCTGGGGTGCAAGGATAGAAACTGACTTCAGAGGAGAGACTATAGCTACTGCGAGGGATGAGGGGGGCTGAGGAGGGGAATGGGTGATCCAAGAATCCTTAGGAGGGAGGGGTCCCCAGAGCCATCTTGTGCATCCCGCTGTCTCCAAAAAGAACAACCTGTTTACTCACATCAGCCCCTGGGGAAGAGGGGGTCCAGAAATGAAATGTACTAATAATAACAAAAAAGAATGAATCATAATAACACTAATAGCTAACCTTTATCTGCATTTTCTTTGTGCCTAGCATGCTGCTAAGCCCTTTATTTTATTTTATTTTTTAAATAATTCTTTATTGTTGAAAGTATTACATATGTCCCCTTTTTTCCTCCATTGCCCCCCCCATCCCACCTCCACTCCCTCCTCTCCCCACCCCAGGCCTTCACCACCCTATTGTCTGTGTCCATGGGTTATACATACATACATACAAGGTCTTTGGTTTACTACCTCCCACCCACCCACCGTCCCCGCCTTCCCTCTGAGATTCCGCACTCTGTTCCATGCTTCCATGTCTCTGGATCCACTCTGTTCATCAGTTTATTTTGTTACTTAGATTCTACGTATGAGTGAGATCATGTGATACTTGTCTTTCTCTGACTTATTTCACTGCTAAGCCCTTTAAAAGCTTTACAGGGCTATTGAATTTTTCACAGCAATCCTACGAAGCCAACGCTAATTCCACCCCATTTTAATAAGGAGGAAACTGAGACTCAGAGAGATGTGGGGGGCCTTGCCCAGTGACACCCAGCGAGTGGCAGAGCTGAGACTCGGTACAACTGATGCCTCTAACTCCCCCGTGGACAAGCCTGGGCTGGCTGCTGGGTCTGAGTGGCCACAGGCTTTGTCCCCTCAGCAGTCCTGCTGTGCCTGGCCACTGCCCTGTCCCCAGGGGCCTTGGCTGGGCTGGGCTTGGTCCTTTGGGCAGCACTCATATCCGGTCTCCTTAGCACACATGGCAGTGTGGTCCAGTGGTCAGTCACGCGGCTCTGGAGTTGGACAGACCGGGTTCCTGCCCAGGCTCCACCACTCACAAGCTGTGAATCCTTGGCCAAGTTATGCTCCCTCTCTGTGCCTTGCTTCCCTCACTGGAAAACGAGAATAATCAGACCTCAGAGGCTTGCTGCAGGTATTAAATGAGTTGGCATGTGGAAATCCCTTAGAAAGGTGCCTGGAACATAGTAAGTGCTCATGGAATGGTATCTAGTATTATCATTAGGTATCAGCCCAGCCAGTCCCTGCTTCCATTGCCGACAAATTAAGGAATAAATTTCTCCAGAGGCCACCAATAAATTCCCAAAGAGTTTTTCACTCGTTGACTCGTATAGATTTCCTAATTAGTTTTCTGGATCCCCAGTTGTTTCTTGAAGTCCAAAGGGACCTGGTTTATTGACTTTTTCCCTACCCTGCCCATGATGGGGGTCCGGGGGGACCTCCTCCGATATGCCCCACTAGTGGCAACAATGCTCTGCATCAGTAAAGTCTCAGCCCCTAATAGGCTACTCTGAGCCTGGACAGGTAGCTCAGTTGGTTAGAGCATCACCCCAGTATGCCAAGGTTGCAGGTTCAACCCCTGGTCAGGGCACCAACAAGAATCAACCAATGAATGCATAAATAGGTGGAACACAAATGGATGTCTCTCTCAAATCAATAAATAAAAATTTGTAAAAAGAGGATGTGGGGGTGCAGTGTCTCTCTGTGGAATTTTTGAGAAAGTTTGCAGCCTGTTCTGGTGGGAGGAATATGGGCTGACAAGGAACCCCAACTCTGCCAGTAACTATGAATATCCCACTGTGATAGGAGCCCCTTTTTAAGCTCTAGGGGTTGGTGGGCAAGGGGTGGCAGAAGGGGCATGGCCTGGGATTCAGGACCTCCCGTGCCACTTCTGCCCTATTTCCGACTGCCTGTGTGACCCCCGGCTTGTAGCTTCCCCTCTCTGGCTCTGTTTTCCCTGCCCGTCCAATGGGGACATTGAATAGATAAGGATATGTTTCATCTTTGGACTCAAAGAGCCCTACCTTTGAATCCAGGCTTAACAGCCCGGTGACTCTGAGCAGAGGGCTGCCCCTCAGTTTTCCCCATCTGTCCAATGGGTTGGTCAAGCCTGCTGGGCCAAGATAGTAAGAGCTCTGGATCTCTGATCTCCACACCAGACCTTTTCCTTCTCCAGAGGGGTGGCTGTCTTGTGAAGGAGCAAAGCCTTAGATGTCCCCAGGGCAGTGGCATGGAGCACAAGTAGGACTGGGTCCAAATAGAAGTGTAGGCACTTGACAGATTTCAAAGCACTTTTGCTTCCATCCATTTCCTCATCCAACATTTACTACAACTTTGAAGTGCACCAAAGTCATACCCTAGGACAGTGATGGCGAACCTATGACCCGCGTGTCAGCACTGACACGCGTAGCCATTTCTGATGACACGCGGCCGCATGCCGAGGATGAAACATTTGCTGCTCCTGGGGATGAAACATTGGCGACTAGAGTCTTGGAGTTAGTTTTTTCCTCAAAGTGACACACTACCCGAGTCATGCTCAGTTTTTTTGGCGAAGTTTGACACACCAAGCTCAAAAGGTTGCCCATCACTGCCCTAGGATGTCCCCATTTTACATTTGAAAAGGCTGGAGCCTGGAGAGGGGAGGAGGCTTGCCCAAGGCCACATGGCAAGGGAAGGGATGGAAAAGGGGAAACCTCAGAATCTGGACCTGGTTCTAATTAATGCCAAATCCGGGAGCCCCCATCTTGTCAGCATCTTGAGGTAGGCACCCCACACCCTTGTCCCCTCAAGTTGCCCACATCAGACCCAGACAGGACAGCTGGCCGGGGTCAGGGTACAGGCAGCCCTCATGAAACAGAGCTGTTCTGTTCTCTGGGGGCTGTGAACTGGCTACCGGCCCAGGACAAGCTCATCTGGCCTGAAACCCCACCCTCTCGCAGCTGAAAAACAGCTCTCTGCGGCCAGAGCCTGTGACCCCACGCAGAGGAAGTGCTCTGGCTGGTGGCTGGGCTCCTATAGCTCCCCTCCCTTCTGTCCAGGGTGTGATGGGGACCCTGGAGGGACCACTGTACTTCCTTAGGCCTCACTTTCCCCACCTGTGAAATGGGGGTGGGGGGCGGGCAGACCAAGGATGATGGCAAATTGGTCACCTTGCATGTGGAACTCCTGACCTGCCCTCCCAGTCCTGCCTCCCTCTCTGTTCACTGACCATCCATCCAAGCGCCCAGGCTGGAAACCTGCAAGTTTTCCCTGAATTGCCCCAGAGCCTCTAAATCTGCCCCCACCCCCATCTCTCTCTAACCTTCCATTTCTCTCTCTGTCACCTTCCCCACCCTCATCCCCGCCTCCACCCCCTCTCCCATGGATGGCTATAACAGTATCCCCCATGGTCTTCCTGCAGCCACCTGGGCCCCGCTCATCTGTCCTCCACACAGAAACTGGAGGGACCTTTGCAAATGTAAATTAATGTGACACCAAAGCACGAGCAACAAAAGTAAAAATTGATCAGTTGGGCTTCATCACAATGAAAAACATTTGGCTATCCAAGGACATTATCCGGAAATAGAAAAGGCAACCTTCGGAATGGGAGAAAATGTTTGCAAATCGTATATATGATAAGGGTTTAACATCTAGGATATATGAGCAACCCAACAACTAAAAGATAAGCGTCCAATTAAAAAGTGTGCAAAGAACTTGAATAGACATTTCTCCAAAGAAGATGTACAAATGGCCAGCGAGCACATGAAAAGATGCTCACCGCAATTAGTCGTTAGGGAAATGCAAATTAAACCGCAGTGCGATACTACCTCACCCCCACTAGGATGGCTGTAATCAAAACAGCGGAAAATAACAAATGTGGGTGATGATGTAGAGAAATTGGAACCCTTGTGCAATGTTGGTGGGAATGTGAAATGGTGTAACTGCTGTGAAAAAGTGTGACGGCTCCTCTAAAAGGTCAACAGAGAATGACCCAGCAATTCCACTCCCGGGTACATACCCCAAAGAATTGAAAACAGAGATGCAAGCAGATACTTCTATGCCAATGCTCATTGCAGCATTACTCATGATAGCTAAAAGTTGCAATAACCCAAGTGTCCATCAGCGGATGAATGGATAGCAAAATGTGGTGTTTACATAAAAGGGAATATTACCCGGCCATAAAAAGGGATGAAGTTCTGATTATTAATGAAGTTCTGATTATCATTTTGAAAACATTATGCTAAGTTAATTAAGACAAAATGGACCAATATTATATGATTCTGTTATATGAAATATCTAGAATAGGCAAATTCATAGAGACATTATTGGTTAGAGGTTACCAGGGCCTGGGAAGAGGGCAGAATGAGGAATTATCATTTAATTAGAGGCCTAATGCATGAAATTCATGCAAGGGGCTCGGCCCCTCACAGCTGCAGCTGCCTCGGCTCCTCACAGCCCTGGCTTCTGTTCCGTCTGCTGTTCGGTCTAATAAGCATATTAGCTCTTTATTATATAGGATGATAATTAATGATATTTACCAGAGTTCATGTTTGGGGTGATGAAAAGTTTGGGAAATAGATATGATCATTGCACATTGCAAATATAATTAATGCCACTGAATTATATATTTAAGAATGGCTAAAATGGCAAATTTTAGATTATACATATTTTACCATAATAAAAATTTTTAATAAAAGTATTGACACATACACAACATGGATGAGTCATATAAACTTTAGGCTAAGTGAAAGAGGCCAGCCATAAAAGATTACATAGTGTATGAATCCATTTATATAAAATATCCAGAACAGGCAAATCTATAGAGACAGAAAATAGGTTAGCAGTGGCTCAGAGCTAAGGTGTGGATGGGAGGGCATGACTATCTAATACAGGCGTCCTCAAACTACGGCCCGCGGGCCACATGCGGGTGTTTTTGCCGTTTTGTTTTTTTACTTCAAAATAAGATATGTGCAGTGTGCATAGGAATTTGTTCATAGTTGTTTTTTTAAACTATAGTCCGGCCCTCCAACAGTCTGAGGGACAGTGAACTGGCCCCCTGTTTAAAAAGTTTGAGGACCCCTGATCTAAAGGGTAAAGAATTTCTTTTGCAGGTCATTGAAATGTTTCAAAGTGACTATGGTGGTTGTATGTATCTTTGAATACATTAAAAATATTGAACTTTAAATGAGTGAATTGTATGGTAATGTGGACTATAAAGGTGTTTTGTGGTTGTTGTTTTTCCTAAAAGCCAGAGAAGGGATACAAAGAAACAGAAGGTGATCATAGGGAATCTGGGTGTAGCACAGACAATGTCTGCTTGCAAGCTCTTCCTTGTCTCAAGGCGGGAACCTTCTCCCCCTTCCTCCCTGGTCAACTAGTTAAGCCTTCCTTGGCCTTCTGAGATCAGCAACAGGGTCAACCTTTCCTGGCCACACGGGATGTGTCAAAACTCTCTTTTATAGAAACATGTTCTTCTCCTTCATGCACGTAGAGCCTTTTATAAAAACCATGTGCTTCAACGGTATTTATCTCAATTGCCATTTTGTAGTATTTTATTAATGCTTACATTGCCTACTAAACTGTGATTTTCATGAGAGTAGGAATTGAATCTGCCTGTTCAATGTATCCTTAGCACAGGGGAAAAACTCGACAAAATGTATGAGATGAATGGATGGATGAATGAACGAATGGATGCCAACGTTGATCGATAAGTAGGGACTGCCTAGAGCACCTGGTTGGCTTGGTAAAAAAAAATTCCATGATTGATTAATCATGTCTGCCACGGATGCCAGCAGGGACAGAGGTAATCAAGGTGTCCGAAACTTGCCATTCCTGAACTAGATAGGGCCATGCCTCAGGGTGTCCCATCAGAGGGCGCTCTAGAAACACTCTTGCCTCTCTCCCAGCTCCCAGGAGAGGCGTGCAGTTGTCATCCCAGCTGGCTTTGGTAATCAATCACACAGCCTTGCAGTGCCCATTAGGATTTGTCACTGAGCCACATCCAGGTGTGTCAAGCAAGAGCAGGCAGGCCCATTTACATCTCATCTGCATACAAATTTGCATATGTCTCCACAGCCCTGTCTCCTTGCAATTTTCAAATTAAAATGTCATTATCGCCCCTGTGAAGGCAGTTATTTCTTGATTTCATTCTCCCTGCTCCCTTACCCCCACTCCCTCCTATGCTTCAGACACTCATGGGCTGGGAGAGAAAAGGGGTTTGAGCTCTGGTTCTGCAACTGATTCCCTTGTGACTGCCCTTTTGGGGAGCCACCCTTCAAGCAGCCACAAGAGGGCTGACATAAACGTTTTCCACTCAGGTTCCCCACACAAAGCCTCCGATTCCCCACCTCTCAGCCCTTGCCCACGCTGTGGCCTCCTCCGGAACGCCTAGGCCCTTTGCTAAGAGTCCAAGGCCCCCACCCATTGTTTTCTCTGCTTCTGTTTTGTCACGGGCCTGTTGGCCATATGCCGGTTAGATGAGGACATAGACATGTGACCCAGGCTCATCAATAGGATTCTTTTCCCAGGACTCGGATTTGAAAATGAGACTTGCTAGGCAGCTTCTGAACTGAGCAAGTGTAAACTCACTGTGTCCAGCCATGTCCATAGAAAGCACAAAAGTGGTCCTCGGTGGGGAAGGACTAAAGCTGATGAGCCCAGAACCGGACTCAAGAGGCCCAGAGGCAGCAACCCCACCCCCCACATCAGGGCAAGCTGCCCTGCTCACCATTGCTTCCATTCACCACGGCACCCTGCCCCATCTTGCCCTGTCTCCTCCTTTCATGCTTCAGCAAGCTCTAGGGCAGGGGTCCTCAAACTTTTTAAACAGGGGGCCAGTTCACTGTCCCTCAGACCGTTGGAGGGCCGGACTATAGTTTAAAAAAAAACTATGGACAAATTCCTATGCACACTGCACATATCTTATTTTGAAGTAAAAAAACAAAATGGCAAAAACACCCACATGTGGCCCGCGGGCCGTAGTTTGAGGACGCCTGCTCTAGGGCCTTATGTTCCTTGCAGCCAGGACAAAACATTAGGCAGATGCGTTGTGAGCTGAAGGACTCCAAAAGAACTGTGGAGGGCAAAGAATTTGATATTTGACATCTCAGCGAGAGCATGGAAGTTGGTTATGAAGATAAAAAGCCAAGCGTTCAATGAGCTCTCTTTTTCTGGTACTCATACTGAGCAAAGGAGGCATCAGAAGCTCTCTGGAAACAGGAGCTATGATCTTAATCTTCCAAAGAGCCTGGACTACACTACAACTCTGCCCGGAGGCCACCTCCTCCAGGAAGCCTGCCTTGATGCCCCCACCCAAATCAGAAAACCCTTGGTCTGTCCTTCATGCCCAGCACTCATCCCTTAACCTGGCCTTTATTCCCATAGGACTGTGTACAACCGGAGGGCAGGGCTGTATGTGAGGTCTGCAGGTCTGCTCCTCCTGGTACATAGCATAATTAATTAATAACAAATAAAACTAACTCAAAATGACAACGGCCTCTTGTTTACTGAGCATTTACTCCGTGCCAGCATTGTTGTGAAGATTTCTGGGTTATCTAATTTCATCCTCACAATTTTCCTATAGGGGTCGGTTAGTTTGTGAATGAGAAAACTGAGGGTCAGAGAAAATAGGCAACAGGCCTGAGCTCCCACAGCCCTAAGAGGTAGAACCAGGCTGTGAAGCCAGTTAGTGTCATTTCAGAGTGTGTGTTGCAAACCTCTACACATAGATTTGAATGCCCTGAGGGCTGCCCCATGACTTGAGGAATTCCCAAAAATATACCTGCCCGAGAACCTTTTGGTCCTGTCCTGAAGCTGGTGCCTCAGTGTCTGACATTTGTGGTGCTTCTAATAGCTTAGGTTAAGCAACAACCCATCACTAGGGTGACCAGACATCCCTGTTTGCCTAGGACAGTCTTAGTGAATGCCTACTATCCCCAAATAATTATTAATAGCTCCCCAAAGTGTTTTGGTTTGGATAATAAATTACATGGTCACCCTGACCACCCTGCCTTGCGCTGAAGAACAGTGTCTCCCTGGGAATGGGGTGAGGGAGGCGGATTAACAGGTCTGGTGCCCTCCTTACTTCTGAGGAACACGGCTGGGCCGGGGGGTTGAGCCAGAGCAGCCTCAGAGCCACCAGCATGTGGGGGTGAGTCATGAGGACTGTCTGAGCAGCTGGAGTCTGCAAGTAGAAAGCTGCTGGCTCACTCCTGTGTCTCCATCCCCACGCATCCCACTCGCCCTGGAGCAGGAGCCGTGGGCCGGGAGTCAGCCAGGGTCAAGCTGTAGCTTCTGCTCCCCACCCTCAAGTTCTCTAGAAGTGGGGGTGACCTGGTTTCCTCCCTGTGCCTCAGTTTGCCCATCTATTAAAATGGGGAGAATGTATCCTGGCTCTAATTGCCAGGATGCGAGGGGAGCGATACCTCCCTCAGATGGGGCCCAGCTGCTTCCACACCCCCAAGGAACTCCTATTGACGTAGCCACATCTGGCTGGGGGTCCTGGGAGTTCTAGTTGCCAATGACCTGGGACAGAAAGCTCCAATGCACCTGAGCAAGGGCGGGGAATTCCCAGCATCCTCAGCACCCTCAGGGAGGGTCACTTCCCTCCCGGTAAATGTGCACCCAAGTGTGAGTGCCAGGCTTAGGGTCTCATCCCAGCTCAACCGTTTATTCCCTGTACAGTCACATGTCCTCCTCCGGAAAATGTGGGTGCCAGCACCTTTGTTGTTAGCTGGGTGAGAGATGCTCAGCACACGGAGTGCCAGGAGTGGGTGGTGGCACTATCTTACCTAATAAAAGAGAAACATGCAAATTAACCATCGCTACACCCACAGCCAATCAGCGCGAGTATGCAAATTAACCAAACAAAGATGGAGGTTAATTTGCATATGCAGGCGGGACTGGCCAGGAGGAGCATGACGCCTGCTATGAGGGAAATGGGGGCAGAGGGAGCTACTGGAGCGGTGCTTCGGACAGAAGCGAGGACTTGCCGGCTCCCACGGACTTGTTGGCTCTGGGCGGGCTGGCAGCTGGGAGTGAAGCCAGGGGAAGGAAGGCCTATTCTTGCACAAATATCATGCAACGGGCCTCTGGTTTTATTAATAACTAGAGGCCTGTTGCACGAAGAGATTCGTGCAATAGGCCTTCCTTCCCTTGGCTTCCAGCACCGGTTTTCCTCCGGCACCTGGGACCCAGGCCTTCGCTCCGGCCAGAGTCTGCCTTCTTCGTCTTTGCTGCAGGCTCTGGCCAGAGTCTGTCACCTTCATCTTCACTGCAGACTCCGGCCTGAGTCTGCAATCTTCGCTGCAGACTGCCGTCTTTGTCTTTGCTGCAGACTCCAGCTTGAGTCTGCCATCTTTGTCTTCTGTGCAGACTCCGGCCAGAGTCTGCAGTCTTCATCTTCGCTGTGGCCAGAGTGCCGCTCCTGTAGTTGCCTTCGCCCTCCGCCCTCCCTCTCATAGCAGGTGTCCTGCCCCACCCGGCCACTCTGCACCTTGAGCTGCTGCCATCTTTCTCCTTCTAATTTGCATATTCCCTCCTGATTGGCTGGTGGGTGTAGCGGAGTGATGGTTAATTTGCATGTTTCTCTTTTATTAGTGTAGATTAGACCCATTTACTAGTAAACAAGGGGTCCTGAACCAGAAGAGGCCCTTGCCTGATCGCCACAGTGGAAGGAGGCAGGGCCCAGAGTTCCAGTCCCAGCTCGGCCCCTGGTTTTTACTGGGAGACCCCTGGCAAGCCCCTCCCCTTATCTGAGCCCAGGTTTTCCCTCCCATTGCTGGGATGAGTATCAGACAAAGAAGGAGGTGGTGAGTATCAGACAAGGGAGGAGGTTGAAGTCTGGGTAAAGCTGGATCAGGAAGCTGTTGTTAATCTAACTGGGGCTGGTCTGGCTCTCACTCCCCCCTCAACCCGATCTCAATGAGTCCTTCCACTCGGAAGTCAGCTCACGGTCGTGTGACTCTGGTGTGACCCTGTCTCTTTCAGGGGCCCAATTTCGACCACCTGCTCTGAGATTCTCCGCTATGTAGGTCCAGGCCAGGACCCCCAAGCCACCCTCCAGCTCTCAACACATAATCACTTCCTCTGGCTTGGGAGGCAATTCCCAGCTGGTTTTGTCTCAACATTTCCCCATCTGCTTGGCCAATCTTCCTGCAAATGTGGGGTCACCAGGGCAGCTGCATGGGTGGGGTGTTTGCTTTTGTTTCTTTCATTGTTTGTAAGAAAAAGGCTTAACCACACTGACTGTGGATGTTTCCACAGCAGCAGGGGCCCAGGATTAGCTCTAAAACACATCTAGGATTGAGCATGGGCTGGGTTTGACCAAAAAGGGCTTGACTCGGTCCAGGGAGGGGCCTGGGGAGTATGGGCTCCCAGGGCATCGCTGGTGCGGCCTTGAACCAACAAGGACCCTGGGCCCAGACCCAATATGGGGTCCTCACATGCTTTGTCTTTCTTCCTTTCTTCCTTTCTTTCTTTCTTTCTCTCTTTCTTTCTTTCTTTCTTTCTTTCTTTCTTTCTTTCTTTCTTAGCTCAAATCTGTTATTTTATTTTATTTTTTGAGAGAACCATGGGCCAGTATTTTTTTTTTAAATAAATTTATTGGGGTGACATTGGTTCATAACATTACATAGATTTAAAGTGTAGATTTCTATAACACATGACCTGTATATTACAGTGTGTGTCCACCATCGAATGTGAAATCACCTTCCATCACCATATATTTGGCTCCTTTTGCCCTTTACTACCCCTAACCCCCTTCCCTCTGGTAACCACCATACTGTTGTCTGTGAGTATGAATTCTATTTTATATCCCACATATGAGTGAAATAATATGGTTCTTAGCTTTTTCTGACTGACTTATTTCACTTAATAGTCTCAAGACCTATCCATGCGGTCACAAATGGTAGTATTTCACCTTTTCTTATGGTTGAGTAGTATTCCATAATATATATGTACCACATCTTCTTTATCCAATCATCTGTTGAAAAACCCTTTGGTTGTTTCTATGTCTTGGCCATCATGAATAGTAGTGCAATGAACATAGGGGTGCATATATCTTTGTGAATAAATGTTTTCAAGTTTTTGGGGTATATAACCAGAAGAGGGATTGCTGAGTCATACGGTAATTCTATTCTTAATTTTTTGAGGAACTGCCATACTGTTTCCACGTTGGTTGCACCAGTTTACATTCCCACCAGCAGTGAAAAGGTTTCCTTTTTCTCCACAACCTCTCCAACACGTGTATTTACTTGTCTTATTAATAATAGCCATTCTAGCAGGTATGAGATGGTATCGCATTGTAATTTTGATGTGCATTTCCCTAATAGCTAGTGAAGCTGAGCATCTTTTCATACGTCTGTTAGCCACTTGTATGTCTTCTTGGGAGAAGTGCCTGCTCAAGTCTTCCGCCCATTTTTTAATTTGATAGTTTGTTTGTTTGGTCTTGAGTTGTATGAGTTCCTTATATATTTTGAATATTAACCCCTTGTCTGAGCTGTTGTTTGCAGATATCATCTCCTATTCGATTGTTGCCTTTTTGTTTTTGGTGGTTTCTTTTGCTGTGCAGAAGCTTTTTAACTTGATATAGTCTCATTCATTTATTGTTGCCTTTACTTTGCTTGCCTTTGGGCTCAAATTCATATTATCTTCTCGAAGACCAAGGTCCATTAGCTTAGTGTCTATATTTTCTTCTATATAATTTATTGTTTCAGATCTTATATTTAAGTCATTGATCTATTTTGAATTAATTTTTGTACATGAGGACAAACTGTAGTCTAGTTTCATTCTTTTGCATGTGGCGCACCAATTTTCCCAGCACCATTTATTGAAGAGGTTTTCTCTTCTTTCTTGTGTGTTTTTGGTTCCTTTGTCAAAACTTATTTGCCCATATACATTTATTTCTGGTCTCTCAATTCTGTTCCATTGGTCTGGATGTCTTTTTCTTTCTCTTGCCAATACCATGCTGTTTTGACTATTGTTGCTCTGTAGTATAATTTTAATTTTTTATAAGTTTATTTGAGCCAAATTGATGACATATGTCAGAGAGCAAGATCTCAAATGCACTGGAGAATAAGAGGTTTTCAGCTTCTTTTGTGCATTTGAAATTAAGAAGGGAATGGAAGGAGGTGGGAGAAGCAAGGCAGGGATTACCTTATAGGAGAGTTAATAAGATTATGTGCTGTCTTGAGAGTTAATACCCACTTTGAGGATCATTACTTCTGGTATTTCTCCAAGTGTTTGATTTTTTTCACTGTTTTCATTGTAATTGATTTCTAATTTTATGCCATTGTGATCTGAGAAGATGCTTGATAACTACTTCTGGTATTTCAAAAGCATGTTAACCTAGATGCATAAGAACAATGGACAGAGCTGCTTAAATCCTTTCACTGAAGAAGTTATAGGAATGGAGCATGGCTATCCGCTATGACCTTCCCCGTTAGAAACTTATGAACAGATTACCCTGTGAATTAC
The DNA here is from genome assembly GCF_951640355.1 of Cnephaeus nilssonii. Taxonomy (NCBI): domain Eukaryota; kingdom Metazoa; phylum Chordata; class Mammalia; order Chiroptera; family Vespertilionidae; genus Cnephaeus; species Cnephaeus nilssonii. Next base: position 38,759,115 of record NC_137082.1, on the reverse strand, counting down.
TTTCCACAGAACATTTTTTTCACCCACAGTTCCCACCTTTGGTCATAAATCAATCCAAAGGATCCAATGACCAACCTTTCTATTGGATAGTGTGGTCTCACAGCACTAGAAAGGCTAATTGCTAGGAAATCTCGGCATCAACATTGTCTTGTTGACCATTGGGCATGGGACAATATTATAACTATGGAATGTGAATTGAGGTTGAATTTTTTCCCAAAACAGGAAGGAGAGGTAAGTTGGGTATTATGGCCTTCATAGAAAACACACACACACACACACACACACACACACACACACACACACTTGCGCGTGCGCGCGCACACACACACACACACACACACACACACAGAACTCTGGATCATTTCTATTCTGTGAGCTATCATGATCCAACTTGTGTTGTCTTCTGTCTCATTTTTTTCTGAATTTGGCATCTAATATATTTACACAAGCCATGGAAAGAGTATTAATAGTTATATTATACACTAGAAGCCCGGTGCATGAAATTCGTGCACGGCGGGGGGTTGTCCCTCAGCCCAGCCTGTACCCTCTCCAATCTGGGACTCCTGGAGGGATGTCCGACTGCCCGTTTAGGCCCGATCCTGGTGGGATCGGGCCTAAACGGGCCCTCGGACATCCCTCTCACAATCCAGGACTGCTGGCTCCCAACTGCTTGCCTGCCTGCCTTCCTGATTGCCCCTAACAGCTTCTGCCTGCCAGCCTGATCACCCCCTAACCACTCCGCTGCCAGCCTGGTTGATGCTTAACTGCTCCCCTGCCAGCCTGTTTGCCCCCAACTTCCCTCCTCTGCCAGCCTGGTCACCCCTAACTGCCCTCTCCTGCAGGGTTGATCACCTCCAACTGCCCTCCCTTGCAAGCCTGGTCCCTCTCAACTGCCCTCCCTTGCAGGCCGGGTGCCTCCCAACTGCACTCTCCTGCTGGCCATCTTGTAGTGGCCATCTTGTGTCCACATGGGGGCAGGATCTTTAACCACATGGGGGCAGCTATATTGTGTGTTGCAGTGATGATCAATCTGTATATTACTCTTTTATTAGATAAGATAGAGGCCTGGTGCACGGGTGGGGGCCAGCTGGTTTGCCCTGAAGGGTGTCACAGATAAGGGTGGGGGTTCCCTTGGGGTGTGGGGCGGCCTGAGCGAGGGGCCTGTGGTGGTTTGCAGGCTGGCCACGCCTCCTGGCAACCCAAGGGGAGGCCCTGGTATCTGGAATTTATTTTCCTTCTACAATTGAAACTTTGTAGCCTGGGGCGGCAGTCATTTCTGGGGCGGCAGCCATTTCTGTGGCAGTTAATTCACCTTCTACAATTGAAACTTTGTAGCCTTAAGCGGGTGAGCCCGGCCAGGGTGTGCAGAAAGCTTTGCTTCCCCTGTTGCCACCAGCAACCCTGGCCTACTCTCTCAAGCTCCATTCTGCCGCCATTTGTTTCAATTTGTTTACCTTCTATAATTGAAACTTTGTAGCTTGAGTGGAGGCTTAGGCCTGCAACGGCTATGGAAAGCTTGGCTTGCTCTGTTACCTGGGAAACCTTGCTCTCTGTGGCTGTAGCCATCTTGGATTGGGGTTAATTTGCATACTCGCCCTGATTGGCTGGTGGGCGTGGCTTGGCTGGTGGGCGTGGCTTATGTAGCAGAGTGATGGTTAATTTGCATATTACCATTTTATTAGAGAGGATGTTCAGTAGTCATAAATAGTTGGACTATGTAGAAAGACCCAAGGACAAGTATAACTGTTATGATGACTAATATCATTATCAGGCAGTTAAAGATAATCAAACAAAACAGATTCTGAGTTCAATATCAAATAGTAGGTATACAAGCCTTGTCGATGTCTAAGGGTAACTGTCTACCCCTGGTGTCGGTAGCTTCTCGTCCTCCAGCGATCTTTGATGTCTGTCAACTGGGGTAGATGTCCATTCCCGGATTGGTGCCTGATTAGGTCCTTTCCAATGAGAGTGTCTTTTATTTGATGTCCTTTCTAATAACAAAATCTACAGGTGACAGTCAAATGATCTTTAATGTCTTCGTCTCTTGAAAGCTGACTGTGAAAGAAAGTGGTTTCTAACTTGGCATTTTCTTGAAGTGACTCTGTCAAACCTTGGCAATAGTGTTGGAAGTCTCCTTTCAATAATGTTGGTTCAGCCCTAGCCGGTATGGCTCGGTGGATAGAGTGCCCACCCGCGGACTGAAGGGTCCTAAGTTCAATTCTGGTCAAGAACACTTACCTCAGTTGCAGGCTCCATCCCTGGCCCCTTTCAGGGCATGTGCAAGAGGCAACCAATTGATGTGTCTCTCACATCAATGTTTTTCTCTCTGTCTCTCTCCCTCCCTCCCACTCTCTCTAAAAATCAATGGAAAAATATCCTCAGGTGAGAATTAACAACAAAAATAATGTTGGTTCATGCGGTTCTTCATCTAAGTCCAGCTTAAATGCACTGTGATGCATGAAAGAATGCAAAAACGGAAAAATAGGGAGGCAGCAAGCAGGGAAGATCCAAGTGGCTGTCTTGGGTTCCTGTAGCCCCAACTCTTCATTTAATTTACAACCATTGTTTATCCACCCAACATACCCTACAAGTTTGCATCACTTATTTTACAATGCTCCCCATGAAATTTCGAATCTTTTGAGGCATTCCAGAGGGCCTTCTGAAGCACTACAAAGTTATTCCTACATATATTAAGATTTTAACCCTTAAAACCTTAAAGTCTAATGAAAGCTAAGAAGTCAAATAGCATACTTTAGCGCGGATATTTTATAACCTCTAGAAACATAAAAGTCAATTGTTCACATAAACTTATTTTTGTAAACCCAGACAAAATAAAGACATGTCTGTTTTACTTTAACCAACAAACTTAAGCTAGCTTTTATTACTAAAGATTAATCTTAGAGCACATGAACTTGAAAAAACATTTAGGTTGGTTGCTAAATTGCTGAGAATTTTAGAATACCCAATTCTTACAAGCAGGAATTTACCTTTAAATTGATTTTAACAAAACCATCAGGATGTAGATTTACGGCATACATATAAATAGACACACATACAGACAGACACAGAGACCTTGTAGCCATGAGAAGAGCTCACAGGTTTGTAAAAGAACAATTAGATCCAACGTTTGCCCTGAGGCATTTATAGTTTATATTTGTCCTTGACAAGTCAAATTCCAAATGACCTTCGCCCTTGTAAAATAAGGACAGCCATTATTTTAAATGCTTCAAAGAATTGGACTGACACCTAAATGACATCATAGGAGGATCTGTTTATCTAAATCTTCTTTTTGAAGTTTCAAGAGGCCAATTAAATGTGTTTTCCATTTATTTTGCCTAATTTCATGGCCAGCTTTTTCTAACTGTGCACGCAAAAAATTAATTTAGAAGTACCCAAGGATCATCATCTCAGCCATCTTAGTTGTGTTCACAGCGGAAAAACCGGGCATTAGTGATGAGTGAAGTTAGACCAGACTTCAGTTCAGCAACCTCGGTACTTGAGTTCTAGCTAAGAAAGAATTCAGAGCCAAGACACAAACTATAAAAGAAGATTTATTTAGAAAGTCACAGAAGACAAAAAATGAAAGTCACAGAGATAGAATAAGTGAGCCATAAAAGAAATGGGCTCAGCTGGATCCGGGTGAGGCTGGGTCCCGGGTCCGGGCGAGGCCGTGGGCCCCTGGATCCGGGTGAGGCTGGGTCCCGGGTCCGGGTGAGGCCGTGGGCCCCTGGATCCGGGTGAGCCTGGGTCCCGGGTCCGGGTGAGGCCGTGGGCCCTGGGTCCGGGTGAGGCCGTGGGCCCCTGGATCCGGGTGAGGCCACGCGACCCTGGGTCTGGGAGAGGCCACGCGCCCCTGGGTCCGGGTGAGGCCAAGTGCCCCTGGGTCCGGGGGAAGCTAGATCCCGGGTCCGGGCGAGGCCGTGTGCCCCTGGATCCGGGTGAAGCCGTGCCCCTGGGTCCGGCCGAGACCAAACCAGAGGGAGTCGGACCTGCATTACCACCATTTGTCCACCATCCAGAGCTGAGGGGTCAGTGCCGACATGTACTCATAAGGAACTGGTGGACATTGATATTGGGTCTCAAAAGAACTGTTGGTCCAGAAAGAAACTCACTACAGACTGATTCATTTGCCTGTCAGCATAACTATTATTGCTCGTCGCACATTCAATTCTTATAAGTATATCTCTAGAGACACATGATTTCGCTCATCTAGGGGAAATGATGAACAACATAGACTGATGAACAAGAACAGAACCAGAAACAAGGAGGCATCGATCGGACTATCGGGCCTCAGAGGGAGGGTAGGGGAGAGTGGGGGGAGGGGGGAGAGATCAACCAAAGGTCTTGTGTGCATGCATATGAGCCTAACCAATGGTTAAGTTCAACAGGGGGTTGGGGCATCCATGGGGAGGGGTGTGGGATGGGAATGGGGGGATGAGGACAAATATGTGATACCTTAATCAATAAAGAAATTTAAAAAAAAAGAAAAGAAATGGGCTCAGGAAACAAGTTCCAGAGGCAAAAGAAGGGCCCTTGGAGCTCAGGAAAGAAGGAAAGCTCTCCTGGGGGAGGAGGAAGGAGGAAGGGGTGAGCGTGCTCCGTAGAGAGTATAATTTGAAGTCAGGTAGTGTAATACCTACGTCTTTGTTCTTCTTTCTCAGGATTGCTTTAGGTATTCGTAGTCCTTTGTGGTTCAATATAAATCTGATCACTTTTGTTCTATTTCTTCAAAAAATGACATTGGGGATTTTTATGGGGATTGCATTAAATCTTTATATTGCTGTAGGTAATATGGACATTTTAACTAGGTTGATTTTTCCCATTCATGAACATGGAATATCTTTCCATTTCATTGTGTCTTTTTCAATCTCTTTTAATAATGCTTTGTAGATTTCAGTATATAGGTCCTTCATATCCTTGAAGTTTATTTCTACTAAAAAATGACTGGGTCAAAGAAGAAATAAAAAGTGAGATCAAAAGATATATAGGGACAAATGAGAATGACGATGTGACAGTAAAATTTCTGGAATGCACCAAAAGCATTAAGAAAAGGGAAGTTAATGTCATTACAGGCCTATCTCAAGAAACAAGAGGATTCCCAAGTAAACAATATAGCACTACACCTTAAAGAACTGGAAAAAGAAGAACAAAAATTAGTGACTTTTATGTTTTCTTGACTTTTATGTTTTGACTTTTGACTTTTATGTTTTCTTCTACAACCCAAAGTTAGTAGAAGAAAAGAAATAATAAAAATTAGAGCAGAATCAAATGAAATAGAAAACAAAAAGACTACATAAAAAATTAGTACAACAAAAAGTTGGTTCTTTGAGAAGATTAATAAAATTGAGAAACCCCTCACTAGATTCACTAAGGAAAAAAGACTCATATAAACAAAATCAGAAATAAAAGAGGAAAAGTTACCACAGGCATCATAGAAATACAAAAAAAAAAAAAAAGCATACTAAAATATATGAAAGACTATATGCCACCAAATTCAATAACCTAGGAGAAATGGATAAGTTCCTGGATATGTAACCTTCCTAGACTGAAGAATTGGAAAACTGAAAAAAAAAACAATAAACAGTGAGGAAATTGAAACAAAAGTCCAGGTTCTGATGGCTTCACCAGTGAATTCAAACATTCAAAGAAGATTTGATACCTATCCTTCTCCAACTCTTCCGAAAAATTAAAGAAAAGGCAATACTTCTTAACATATTTTATGAGCCCAACATAAACCTGGTACCAAAATCTGGCAAGGATAACACAAAAAAGAAAACTACAGACCAATATCTCTGATGAATACAGATGCAAAAATTTTAAACAAAATACTAGCAAATCAGATACAACAGTAAATTTAAAAATAATGCATCACAATCAAGTGTTCATTGCAGGGGCACAAGGATGGTTCAATATTTGCAAATTGATCAATGTAACACACACATTAGCAAAACAAAGGATGTAAGTCATATGCTCTTATCAACAGATGCAGAAAATGCATTTGATAAGATACAGCATCCATTTTTGATTAAAACACTCAATAAAATCAGTATAGAAGCAAAGTACCTTAATATAATAAAGGCCATATACGCAAACCCTCAGCTAACATCATATTCAATGGTGAAAAACTGAAAGCCTTTCCTATAAAATCAGGAATAAGAGAAGATGTCCACTCTTACCACTTTCATTCAACATAGTCCTGGAAATTTTAGCTAGAGCAATCAGGCAAGAGAGAAAAATAAAAAGAGTCCAAATTGGGAGTGAAGAAGTAAAAGCGTCACTTTTTGCAGACGACATGGTTCTATAGATAGAAAACCCTAAAAACTCCACCAAAAAATTATCAGAAACAGCTGGTGGGAATGCAGACTGGTGCAGCCACTGTGGAGAACAGTATGGAGTTTCCTCAAAAAACTGAAAATGGAACTCCCATTTGACCCAGTAATCCCACTCCTGGGAATATATCTGAAGAAACTAGAAACACCAATCAGAAAGGATATATGCACCTCTATGTTCATAGCAGCACAATTTACCATAGCTAAGATTTGGAAACAGCCTAGGTGCCCGTCAGCAGATGACTGGATCAGAAAACTTTGGTACATCTACACAATGGAATACTACGCTGCCATAAAAAAGAAGGAATTCTCATCATTTGCAGCAACCTGGATGGAATTGGAGAACATTATGCTAAGTGAAATAAGCCAGTCAATGAAAGAAAAATACCACATGATCTCACTCATTTATGGTTAATAAAGAACATTATAAACTGATGAACAAAAAGATAGATACAGAGACAGTAAAGCATCAAACAGACTGTCAAATTACAGGGGGGAAGGTTAGGGAAAGGTGGGGGAGATAAGAGATCAACCGAAGGACTTGTATGCATGCATATAAGCATAACCAATGGACGCAAAACTCTGGGGGGTGAGGGCATGTATGGGTGTGGGGTGGGTGGGACAATGGTAAGATATGTACACATATAATACCTTAATTAAAAAATAATAAAAAATAAATGAAAAGGGAAAAAAATACTCACAAAAAAAAGAAACAATAAACAAATACAGTAAAGTTGCAGGATACAAAATCAATGTACAAAACCCCCATGCATTCCTATATACGAACAATGAAATTTCAGAAAAAGAAAGGGAAAAAAGCAAATCCTCTCACAAGTGCAACAAAAAGAATAAAATACCTAAGGAGTAAACTCACAGGCTTTTCTTGTGATGTGGCCCTCACTCTCCATCTATTGAGCAGGGGGTGGGTCTATGTTCCTCCTCCTCTGTGACTGCTTTGACCAACAGAGCCTGGCTTACGGGACGGTGTGTGGCTCCTAAGGCAGGACATAAAAATGCACTTCCCCTTGCTCTCTCAGAACCCAGCCTCCGTGCTGTAAGGAAGCCCACCCGGTACACACGGAGGGGGACCCCTTGGGATCCCAGAGAGGTGCTCTGGCGACAGCCCCTCGGACGGCCAGCATCAGCCTCCAGACCTGCAAGTGAGGATGCTTGCAGCCTCCGGCCACGGAGTCACCCCTCAAGTATTCCCAACTGGCATCATGGATCAGGACCAACTGACCCCAATTGTTCTGGACCTGAGTTCCTGACCGGAAGGATATGGGACCATTACAAAATGGTCGTTTTACACCACAGAGTTCTTGGCTGCTTGTGACTCACCGGCAGCTCTGACCCTCCCTCACCGTTGTCAATCTCATGCCCTCTCATCACTGAACCTCACCCAGAACATCCCTTCATGGTTCAGGTGAGGACACGGGTTCAGAGGGACCAGGGACTTGCCCAGGGTCCCACGGCCTTCAGTGGCTAGCTGCCAGGTTTCAGGGCAAGCTCTGATGAGGCCAGATGCCTTAGCAATCAGCAAGACAGCCGCCTGGTGGGCACACTGCCTACGTTTGTGACACCGTTGTAATTAACCTAGTTGCTAATAACAGAAAAGGAGCCACGGGGAAGGGAGGAGGGTGGGTGCATGTGCAGCGAAGTTGGGATGACATTGGGAAGGTACTTGTCTGTCGGTCATGCCCGGGAACAGGTCATTGGCCAGAATGCATGTGGCCACAGCAAGCACACAGAAACTTGGGAGACTTCGTTCCCTAACCAAAGGAACTAGCTCCCCCTGTGCTCTTGGTTCCCCTTAGCGAGCTGTGCTTGGCTCCTGGCTTGTGGGCTCTCATGCTTCCGCTTCCTGGCATTCACCCACGAGTAGACCCCGCACCCAATGGACGAATGGACCGTCAGTCTAGCCTGACGCTGGGCTGGACCCGGCGGCAACATGGAACAGAAACTCTAGACACTGGCTTTGCTTCTAGCTCTACCGAAGCCCCCGTGCACTTCCTCTATGACTGGGCTAAGGGAAATGGGACTTTGGAAACCCAGGGGTGTAATTTCACACGAATAAAAATAACTCATCCTCCCGTGTGCGTCTCAGAAAATTCTTTTTCTGGATATACTGTAAGGACTCCACCCCAGCATTCAGCGGGGAAGAAGACACCAACTTTGCCCATCACAGCACAGTCACACCGCCATTTACATATCACCTGCTTTCACACTACAAGGGCATAGCTGAGTATGGCCCACAAAACCTAAAACGAAAGAAATGTCCAAACTTGTAGAGAATTTTTATGAGTTTATTTGAGTCAAACCGATGAGATATGCCGGAGAGCAAGATCTCCGATGCTCCAAAGAATGACAGTTTTGCAGCTTATCTTATACAAGATAAGAATCAATAGGGGAGGGTGGGGGTAAGGGGGAGAGATCAACCAAAGGACTTGGATGCGTGCATATAAGCCTAACCAATGGACACAGACAACAGGGAGGTGAGGGCATGAGGGGGGGAGGTGGGAAGGTAATGGGGGGATGAGGACACATATGTAATACCTCAATCAATAAAGAAATTAAAAATAAATAAAAGAAGAAGCATCAAAGGAGAAGATGAAACGCAGTGGTGGTAGATAAAGGAGGCAGGAGAAAGCAAAGTGGGGATATCTCTAGGATTGGGTTGAAGGAAAATGTTGAAGCGCATACTTCTTTCACGTTGGTGAGTATAGGCTAGTTAACAATGAACAGCTGCAGCACATAGAGATGGAATGCGGGAGAATGAGATAACAGTGAGGGGTTAAAGGCCTGGTGCTCTGGTGGTTTCGGGCTCCGGTGCCGGTGGTTATGCCTTTTAAGGGTAGGAAAAGAAAATGACTGACATTTCAAAGGTATGTTATCCTGAGCTCACTTACGGTAAGGATTGACCTTTGCGAAGGAAGATGTGGGCCTGGGACGTGACAAACCACAGTCACCTGCCCAGCTAGGAATTTGTGATCAGTTCATCCTGTGTGATTACTTTTGGGCACTGAGCTGGTCAGGCCTGCCTTGTGACTACCTGGCCTCTTACAGAAAGTGAACATTGGGACATTTTTAGCAAAAAACTCTAAGTTTGACGTAAGGAGACCCAATAGACCCAGGATTGAAATCTCCTTTCCAGTTCTCACTTTTCTCTTCTGCAAAATAGGACACTAACTGTGCCTGCCTGTGACAGGTGCCGGAGGATGGAGGATGTAATCAGAGAAAGCCCCTCTGCACAAGCTCCGACTCCGTCCTGTGAGTGCCCGCCTTCCCCCTCCCGTCCACCCAGAGGAGCCTCTGGCCTGCGGGGAGGGGGAGGGCAAGAATGGAGCTGGAGTCCCCCCACCCCCACCCCACCCCCCTCCCAGAGAAATTAGTTCCCAGACCCTAGTGGCTTCACCTCATTTCTAATGTTAATCAAATAGATTTACATAATATGCTCACTGAGGTATTATTTTACTTGTCCATTTAAACCATTTAATCATCTGTGAGTTTTCCTCTCTTAATTTTGATGATGCCAAGATGGGGAGGGGGGAGTAAAAGAAAGACTATGAATCTTCAGGTTTCTCTCTCTCTCTCTCTCTCTCTCTCTCTCTCTCTCTCACACACACACACACACACACACACACACACCCACACACACTGCACTCCTGAATGCAACCCCACTGCCAAACACACTCTCCATCTCCCATCTCTGACCCTATTGACCTTCTTGTCGTTTCTCACACATTAAGCACATTCCTGCCTCAGGACCTTTGCACTTGCTTTTCCTCTGTTTGGTATACCCTTGCTCCAGACAACCATATAGTTTCCTCTCTTACTTCCTTCAGGTCTTTAGTCAAACATCACTTCTTCAAAGAATACTTCTTTGACCTCCCTGTCTTTAGGAGCTTCTATCCTTCCGCATTTTTTATTTATTTATTTATTTTTGCAAATACTTTTCACTACCTGACACTGTAGTGCGTTTGTCTATTTGTCCGTTGTCAACTCCCTTAGCAGAATGTAAGCTCCACAGGGTAGGATTTTTTGGTTTGGGCTTGTGTTTTTTTACTGCTCTCTCCTAGTGCCTAGAAGAACAGTGCCTGGCACATAGTAGGTCCTCAGTAAATATTTATCGAATTAATGAACTTGCTTGCATTGAAGAACCAAAGGCTCCAGAAGGATTAGATAGGATGGCCATAAGGTCACAGGCTGCCCCAGGACTTACTCCAAGGCACTGTCAGCTCTGAACCCAGGACGCAGGTTTGCTACCAGCGTGAGGTCAAGCTTTTCTAGAAATAGAGCTGTTGCTGAAAAGGCCCAGCTCAGCTTCCCCAGGGGGCTGACATTTCCTGGGCAGGTAAGAAGAAGAGCTGTGTGGGCCGAGGGTGCGGAACTGACAGACTTCTGGGGAACAGGCCGTTTTGCAACACAGGCGTCATACTCGTCATACGCGAGGGCCCTGCGCCACAGGCAGGCTGATAAGCCCTGAGGTCACCGGCTGGCTGCGGAGGGCCCAAAGAGGAAGGTCTGGGTCAGGGGACAGAGGTCACTGAGAGTTCCGAGATGGCTGCTGTTCCCACTTCTCAGAGGCTGTGTTGAGCGGAAGGTCAGAGCTGGAAGTCCAAGCCTCTTCGGCACCATTTACAGATGAGGAAACTGAGGCTCAGCCCAGGGAGTTGGCTTGTCCGTGTGTCCTGAGCAGGGCCCGCCTCTCACGGAAGCTCCTGGGCTGAGACCTGCCTCTTCCAGGAAGCCTCAGCGACTGTCCCCACTGTCGGCATGAGCCTCTTCCTCTCTACACCACTCAGACGTCACTTCTTCAGGGAAGCTGCCCCGACTCTGGGTTTAGGTCAAGTTCCTCTGTTCTCAGAGAGTCACTCTTTCCCTTCAGAGCCCGCCTCGCTTCACAGTGATGATCTGGCATCTGTGTCCCCAGCCGGGCTCTTAGCTGCAAGAGGACAGGGGCCACGCAAGGCTGTTCCATTCAGCACCCTGTTCCCAGAGCCCAGCCCGTGGTGGGGTCATGGCCGGGCCTTGGCGGCTGCTGGTTGGATGACCATGGGCAGTATGTGCAAACGTGCGGAGGTGGGCTGATGCAGTGGATGAGGCGCCTCGGGGACTGGCCTGGGGACTGGGACGGCGGCTGGGCTTCCCCGTGCCTGAAGCGGAAGCTCCCAGGCTGTGCTCTGTCCATACCGCGGGTCTCTTGCCAGCTTGCTGCACACCAGCTCCTGAGATGCACCCATTTCTAGCAGCTGCACTGCGCACCTGTGATGGGCTGCTCAAGCTGTCAGAAGCCCTGATGCCTATGCCCCGGGGGAACTGATGCCCCTCCCACTCCTGGGGGTTGCACCCCAGCCCTCACCAAGGTCGGCTAGGTACAGGGTACTAGGGAGACCCCAGTACCTTCTACGCAGCAGGGACCTGCCTGGCTGATAAGGCGTTTGCTTGACCTCCTGCCCTGCCCTGTCTCACTTCGCCCCTGGTCTTCTGGTCTTTTCTGGAGACACTCCCAAATAAGCCACTTTTGCACAAATCCTGCCTCAGGGTCTGCTTCCGAGGTCCCACCTCAGACAGTCATCTCACTCAGGCCTGTCACGCCTGGCGGAAGCTCGAGTCAGACACACACGTGGGTCTCACACCAACTCTGCTTCTGACCGGTTGTGTGGCTCTCCGCAGTTTCATCGACCTCCCTGGCCGCCTCTGCGAGAGGGTGCGGTGAGAGTTAGAAATGGTACCTGTGAAGGTCTGATCCAGGCCAGGCCCACGGTGGGTCTCCGTGAGGTTAAGTATTCAGCACTGTCACCAGCATTTTCTTGTTTTGTTTTGTTTTTATTAATCCTCACCCAGAGCTCCGAGGTCTATTCTAGAAAGTTCCAAGGAAACTGCCTGACCTTCAGCATTCCCATCCCTGAGTGCCCTTGGCCCAGGCCCCAGCACCTCCTGGCATCTTCCTGACACTTGTCTGGGTCAGAACAGGTCCCGGGAACTCGGGAGCACAGACATCAGAGCGTGGCGGCCCTGGAGGATCTCCGTGGTGCCCATGCTTCACCTTTCCCTAAGCCTTGCTTTGGGAGTTCTATCTCCTGCTCCTCTAAGTCTTTGCACCTGCCGTTCTCATTTGCCTGCCTGGCTCCCTCCTACACATCCTTCAAAGCTCAGCTTCCACATAACACCTCCTCCTGGAAGCCTTCTGAGACCAGACTCCTCCTGGGGTTGGATTTAGTGCCTTCCCTGGGCACCCATGTCTCCTGTCCTTGCCCCAACACAGACCTGGCCACATTTCTGCATTTTTGTTATTTTTTTTTCTTGACTTGTCTGTCTCCAGGAGAGTTGGGACTGGTTTGCTCACAGTTGAGTCTGAAGCACTCAGCACTAGGCCTAGAACAGAGTCAGTGGTCCTATAAATGTTTGGTGAATGGATGGATGGATGGATGGATGGATGGATGGATGGATGGATGGACACACTCCAGATTCCCCATCTCGGTTTTTAGCTCACGTGTTGGGGGCAGGGTGGGAATGGGTGCAACTGTTCATCTTGGCTTGTCTGCTTATGTCTCATCCCCTCCCCCCATTTTCCAAGGAAATAATTGGAGTCCTGAAGAGCCCTGTCCTAACGCTGTCATGACCAGGAATGTGTGGGCCCTGATATCACAGGAATATCTGGCAGGGGCTGGGGAGCTGCTGACACCCTCCCCTTCTCCAGCACACACTGTGCCCGCCCCGCCCCCTCCCACCTCCCCTGCGAGGCCCTGCGGTGTGTGGGGAGCTGGACTGAGGAGCTGGACTGAGTCAGGCAGATCTGAGTTGGAGTCTTAGGCCTGTCACTTCACTAGCTAACTGGCCTTGGGAGAGTCACGTCCCTGCTTGCTGCCTCGGTTTCCCCAGTTGTTACGGGAACAATTTGAAGTCCTTGCAGGCATTCTGGGGCTCCTCTCTCAAGCTCTTCCTCCTGGGAAAAATAAAGGGCCACGGTATGTGTCAGGAGAGAACAGGGTGTCTTTCAGGAGAGAAGGCTGGAGCTGGGGGCAGAGCTTGGGGCCTCACACGCTTAGGGCTGAATGTCCCGAGAAGCCCAGCCTGGGTCCCAGGAGGATGGCTTTGCCACCGAGGACCCCAGCAGGGCTGGGCAGGCTGAGCTGGCAGAGGGAGGAGGCTTGTTTTGCAGGGCCTGGCCTTCCCTGGGGGCCGCCCCTCCTTGGCCTGCAGGGCTCAGCCCAGCCCCTGGCATAGCCAGGCTGCAGCCTGGGGTTGAAGGTACTAGGGGACAACAGGCCTGGCCCCAGTCTCTTGCCCTGATGCCTAGCTGGCCCTGCTTTGGCATTCCCTGCTTTAAAAGGCAAGGACATGTTTTTTCTGAAGCCATCTATAGGGGCCTGGCTCCCCTAGACCAGGGACTAGCAGTGGTTAGGGCTGAGGGGGCTGCCTGGAACAGTGACCACAGGAAGTGACCAGGGTGGGAATTCTGGACAGCGTAGCATGGTGGTTAAGTGCCTGATGGTCACTTTTTTAATCCCAGTTCTGCCTTTTAACTTTTTGGGGCCTCCGTTTACTCATCTGTAAAATGGGACAAATAATAGTGTCTACCTCTTGGGGTTGCTAAGAGGATTGGATTTGAGATTATTTGAACACAGCCAATGCTCTGTAATAAGTTTGCACTTAGGTCCATGGGCCTGCGGGAGACCAGAAGTCCAGACTCTTCTCTGATGTAATGCCAAACGCATGGGCAACAGGCCAGACAGGGAGAGTGTCCAGGGAGGGAGGAAGGAGAAGAGAGGGAGGCTCTGGGCAGGTAGAACATGGGGTAAGGAGATGTGTTACTTCTCTGACTGGGAGGATGGACTGCTATAGGTCAATAGCTCCAGAGAGTGTGAGCATGTGGTTGGGGGTGAAAGGGGTGAAGACAACACCCTGGACTGGGGTCAGGAAAGCCTGGGTCCCAGCCCCAGCTCAGACCCGCATTGCTGTGTGACCCAGGAGAGCCACTGCCCACTTCTAGCCCTTGGCTTCCTGGAGGCCAGGAGCCAGAGCCATCTGCTTTTGAGGGGTTGCTTCCAACACAATCAGTGGTTGGGGCTGGACCCCAGAAAACTGGCCCAGGAGCCTGTCAAACCCGGAGCCAGTGGCAGGAAGACAGCTCTGAACCTCACTCTATCTCTTCCCTTCGACCGAGGCAAGGACCTTATGCCCATTTCGCAGGTGAAGAAACAGGATCGGAGACTACGTGGCTCAGTAATAATTCCGTTCCTTTAGCGGTGGGGATGGGTTCCGGAGCCCTCTGTAAGCATAAGAATCCGCTTAAATAAAATAGGCTGTTTGTTACCATATCATGCAAAAATAACTGAACGGATTTTTACGTGCCAGGGACGGTCTGATTTTAAATATAGGCCGCCTTGTGTGCTCAGAATTTTGGGGTTTCCAGGTCTGCTCAGAGCATCTCAGGGAGAAAGCACCTACCAGTTAGTGTGGCTGAAACGGAGGCACAAGGAGAGGCTGGTGGGAGCGGAAGGAGTGGTGGAGGGCCAGGCGCTCCCGGGGCAGACACCGGTTTTTGACCAAGCTACCATCAGAAAGTCCAGGGCGTGCCGTGGAAGTCATGTGCTCCTTGGAGAGAAGCAACCGGATTTATTTATTTAGTGATGTTCCACTTGACATTCCCACTTGGACGTTCGAGGCAACTCTAACTTTGTAGGCCCTGAACTAAACTTCTGTTCTCGCTCATCAAACCAGCTCCTCCCGCAGCCATCCCGTCCAGAAAATGACAAGTTCCCCCTTCCTTAGGTCACAATCATCTTGGGTGTCTCTCTCTCATACTCACATTCCATCAGTTAGCACACCCGACTGGGCTACCTACAGGCTCGATCCAGAATCTGACCCCTTCTCACCACGTCCCCTGCTATCACCATCATCATCATATTGAAATACATCATCTCCTGCCTGGATTGTTGCAGTGACCCCTTCACTTGTCCGTCGGCTTTGAGCCTCCCCCATCAGTCCAACCTATACCCTACACAGAATCCAGAACATTCCATCACAACCTAAGTGAGATGGCTTGTCTCCCCTGCTCAAACACCTTCACTGACTCTCGTCTTAGAGTAAAAGACAATGTCTTTGGAATGTTCTAGAAAGCAGCCTGGTTCTTCTTTTGGCTCCTTACCATACCTCTGAGAGGTAAGCAAGAGAGGAGGCATTGCTGCCATTTTACAGATAGGGAAACTGAGGAATGGAGCATGGAGAGTTTGTGCATGGGGTTGGATGGCGTGCAGGGCACCCATTCCAGGGCTCTGTCCACCCCTCTGTCCCAGATGCCTGAGCAGGCAGCTGCTGGTGTCTAATCTGATGGGACTGCTCACCCCACCCTCTCCACAGAGCACTGGATCCCTGCCCACTCTCCAGAGACAAGCCAGATGCTGAAATGGGCTTGTGGACACTGTGGGCTTGGCTGGGAACGGCCCTTGGATTCCACCCCTTTTTAGGCCAGATCAGAGCAGTGCACAGTCCACTCTGGGCTTCTGAGTAGCCATCAGAGGAATTTAAATCTCCTGGGGCCAGGGGTGGGTCAGCCCCAGGGCAGCCTGCTCTCACTCTCATTTGCCAAGTTTCCTTGGACAAGTCACTTCTCTGTTCAGAGTTGCACTCCTTCCACTCCAATGGAGTTCTAACACTTAAGCATTCCAAGAACAAGTCAATGAAACTAGAGCTGCATCCTGCGGTGTCAAAGAAATAACCAGAAGCCAGAAGATGCCAGATATCAGCTCACTGCTGGCGGAGCAAAGGTCTAGGTTGGAAAGTCACAGGATTCTGTCCCCAGCCCCATCCGTTCAACACATCTATCGATCACTTTAAGGGGGATAGATGATGGCCTTTTACAGTGTGGCCAGGAGGGCAATAAGACATTGGAGGTCAGAACCAGGATGTCCAAAGACCTGGAGAGGCAGGGCCAATGGGCCTAATGTAAGAAGATGGAATATATTAAAAGTGAGTGTCAACGCCTGTACTTGAACCCAAATGCCACCAACTGAGTTTAGGATGAGGAGGACAGGGTTGAGATGAAGCAGGTTTGAGTTAGGAGTTCTCCAGGGGGCATTTTACAAACTCATGGGGTCCTTTTGGCTCTCACTACAACTGGGAGGCTCTCGTGACATTTAGAGGTCAAGGACCAAGCGTGTTGGGCATCCCACAATGCACAGACAGTCTCACACTGTTGAAAGTTGCCCTACCACCCTCACAACTTTCAAGTGTCCACCTGACGAAAACTCACGACAAATATGAATAGGTTGGGCTTCAGTGCATCACAAAACTCAAAGGTTTTTGTTACAAGAAGTTACATTAAAAAAAAATGTAAATTAGGCAAAGGTTGTAATTGACAGGGAAGCAACAATGCAATAAGGAGAGTAACTCAATTACTGAATACATTTCTCTCTGCCCTGCCTATCTAGTCAATGTATTGGGCCACCACCAACTACCTATTTAGAGGGAAAGGGTTTCAGAGCATGAATGCAGTTAGTGAAAAACAGAGAAACCACCTGTAAATATTTAACAGAGGAGAGGTGGAACTCCATTTGTGCAGGTTTAGAGTCAAATACTAGTAAATTAGAGACGCTAGAAAGCTCATTGAATTTCCTTAGGGAATCATTGTTTTGAATCCATGTTGGGAAAATTACATGTTGAGATGATTTATTTGCGGGTTGCCTGCTGTTTCTCAGCTTTACTCAGTAACTGTCCTCATAGATGCACACGTGGTTTCTTCCTGGCGTGGATGGAAAGCTGCCTTTGTGATTCACCCCCCTGTCACCTGCACCTCCGTGTAATGAGGGATGTGGTTGCTTTCACCTCTGAAGGCAAAATGTGCCGCTCTGTTGAGCAGGGGGATTCTAAGGAAGATGAGTTTCCTCTGTGACCACATCATTGCCCTGCCCAGCGTCATAAAGTAGAAATTCTCATCACACGCGGAGGCTCCGTTTCCTCATTCTTGCCCTCGACAGGCTGAAAGGGTGGTGTGTGCTCCCTGCTCCAGGAAAGCTTCCTGCTCTTTCTCTTATCGCACACAAATAACTCGGTCCTATTTTGATTTTACTCTCCACCTTTGCCTTCTCATTTTCCTGCACTCCTTGTGTATTATAAGGTCTGATCTGTTTATGTCTCTGGAATTCAAACTTACTCATTATGAGTAGATACTGGTTACTATAATTTGAGCAGTTGTGCCTGAGAACACACACAGGATTGAACACACACGTATTGAAGCACACAGGATTTTATTATAAATTAACTCTTATTTCTATCTCTTTTATATTGTAGACTGGGCAACAAAATGACATACATGTGTGTGGGTAGATTATCATCCATGAATTTCATTTCAGAAAATTAAAATAAAAGGAAGCATAAAATATTTGCTATTAAAAGGCTGCTCTGACAATTACATGTTGGGGTTTATCCCCAAATAGGATGTTTCACATGTTCACTAAGAGACATGTGCAAGGATGCTGACAGCAACACATTTGCAATAGTCCCGCCCTGGGGACAGGGGGACATCCATCAAAACTGAATGGACCCGTGAGCTGAGGGGAGCCACACAACGGAATACTCCACAGCAAGAAGAACAAGCGCTTTACGACGACGGGCAGCAATGCAGACGAGTCTTACCTGACGTGCAGTTGAGTGAAAGAAGCCAGACACAAAAGAGTGCATGTTGAATGATGCCATTTTTATAAGGTTTTAAAACCATGCTGTTGGAAGGCAGGCTAGCAGTTACCCCTCGGGGGTTGGTGATTGGATGGAAGCAGAGGACTTCTGGGGTGATGGTCACGTCCTTTTTCTTGATCTGTCATTTTAGCTTGTGAAAACCCATCAAGCTGTACACTTATTGCACCTTTCTGCACATATGCTTGTATTAGAATTCCCCAGAGAAACAGAACTGATAGGATATACATATATATTCACAGAGAGATATCCAGATATCTATGTACATGGGTGGTATTTTTTTTTAATAATTTTAAACATTGATTTTAGAGAAGAAGAAGGCGGGGGGTGGGGAGAGAGGGAAAAAATATCGATGTGAGAGAAACATTGATTGGTTGCCTCCTGCACGCACCAAGACTGGGGATCAAACCTGAAACCTGGGTACATGCCCTGATGTGGAATCAAGCCTGCCACCTTTTGGTGCATGGGATGGCACTCCAACCAATTGAGCCACACCAGCCAGGGCAACGGAGGTGTGTGTGTGAGGGGGTGTTTTAAGGAATTGGCTCATACAATCATGGAGGCTGGCAAGTCCCAAAAATCTGCCAGGTAGACCAGCAGGCTAGAGACCCAGAGATGAGCTGATGCTGCAATTGGAATCTGAGGCCATCTGCTGGTGGAGTTCTCCCTTAGGAGAGGTCAGTTGTCTGTTAGGCCTTCAACTGATCAAAGACCCACCCATATTATGGAGAGAAATCTGCTATTCTCAAAGCCTTCAATGGGAAGTTAAATGTTAATCCCATCTAAAAACATCCCTCTGTGTGGCCTAGCCAAGGTGACACATAATGCTTTACCTCAATAAAAAATTGTTGGGAGGTGGGTGTCTTTGGACTGACAAGGTTAAAAACCAGTAATTTAGGAATGTACATTATGATTACAGTCATCATAGAGCCAGGTTAAGTTGCATGAGTAGCAATATTGTAACTAGATAATCTTCCTCCTCCCCGCTCCCCCCTTTCCCCGCCCGCTGAGCAATACTCACCTGGAGAGGTTTGTTTATTTCTGGAGGCTACACCTTCATAATGACCCAAGTTGCCACTGGGAGATGTTGCCAAGATAATTCCCCAAGGATGATTGGCATGTAAAAGGAGAATGATTCACACAGCAAAGCAAAAGCCTTAAAAAATGGGTGAGTCATCTACCTGATAAATGGCATCTCTGGAAAGTCCACAGCTAACATCATACTTACTGGCAAAAGACGATGTTTTCCCCGAAGAGTAGGAACAAGACATGCTCTTCCACTCCTATTCAACAATGCACTGGAGGTTCAAACCAGAGCAATCAGTTAAGAAAATAAAAGAAAAGGTATCCAAATTAGAAAGAAGTAAAACTACCTCTATTTGTAGATGGACATGATCTTGTATATAGGAAATCTTACGGAACCAAGTAGAAAATTATTAGAACTAATAAACAAGTTCAGCAAGGCTGCATGGTATAAAATCAATATACAAAAATCAATTGTATTTTCATATATTAACAATGAACAATCTGAAATAAAATTAAGAAAAGTTTCATTTACAATAATATCGAAAAGTTGAAATAGGAATGAATTTAACAAAAGGTGTGCAAAACTTGTCTATTGAAAATTACATTATTGAAAGAAATAAAAGAAGATCTAAATAAATGAACAGACATTCCATGTTTATGGATCAGGAGACTTAATATTGTTAAGTTGGCAATACTCTCCTGATCTAGAGATTCAATGCATTGCCCTGGCTGGTGTGTCTCAGTGGTTAGAGCATCATCCTGTGCACTGAAGGGTCTTGGGTTGGATTCCTGGTCAGGGGACATACCCAGGTTGTGGGTTCAATCTCTCATCAGGGCACATGTGTGAGACAACTGATTGATGTTTCTCTCTCTCCCTTCCCCTCTCTCTTTCTCTCTTATAAATGAAAAACATATCCTTGGGTGAGGATAAAAATAATGATTCAATGCAATTTCAACTAGCTTTTTTTTTTTTTTTTTTTGCAGAAATTGATAAGATGACCCTGAAATTAATATGGAATTGCAGACTTAGCCAGTTTGGCTGAGTGGATAGAGCGTCACGGGTTCAATTTCTGTCAAGGGCACATAACCGGGCTGCAGGCTCGATCCCCAATAGGGGGTGTGTAGGAGGCAGCCAATCAATGATTCTCTCTCATCATTGATGTTTCTATTTCTCTCTCCCTCTCTCTTCCTCTCTGAAATCAATAAAAAATATATTTAAAAATATATGGAATCGTAATAGTGAGAATCTTGAAAAAGAACTAAGTTAGAGGATTCACACGTTTCAGTTTCTGCCGGGGTTCTTGTGTCCCAGCCGTACAAAGCATTCAGCAATCTAGAGAAAGGGGCTGATGGGTAGATTCAAGAAGGAGTCTAAAGATGAAAGATAATTTTGAAAGGCATTGGGGGTTAGAGGATCTTCAGCTAAAGGAGCTAGAAAACTACTCCCTTGTCTAAGGACCCCATGCTATTTATTTAACACAATTTGTCCTAAGGCAAGGTGGAGATATACACTTCAAAGGGTAAGGTTACAGAAGCATTGTCAGTTTGGGGAATAGCCTACAGCTGTTCAGGTATTTGGCCAACAGGAGGCAATAAAATGCCCTGAGCTGTCTGGCAGCAAACAATCATATATACAAATCTTTAGGTTTGGGGAAATGTCCTATTCAGGTTTCTTGGGAGATGCTTTTTAGCCGTCCCAGATGACTCAGCCCTGCTGACATGCTGAAACCGGCTTCCAGCAAATTTCAAAACTAATTATAGAACTATAGTCATCAAGACAATGTGAGTTGGCATTAAGGATAGACATATAGATTAAGGGAATAGAATTGAGAATTTATGGCCAATTGATTTTCAACAAGGATGCCAAGGCCATTCAATTGAGGAAAGAAGTCTTTCTTTTCTTTAGAGAAAGAGGAAGGGAGAGGGAGAGAGCGAGAGAAACATCGATGTGCAAATGAAACATCGATCAGCTACCTCCTGCATGCTCCATACTGGGAATGGAACCAGCAACCTTTCCTCACACAGGACAACACCCAACCAACTGAGCTACACTGGCCAGGCCAGGAAAGAAGTCTTCCAACAAATGATGCGACAACAGCTGAATAGCCAGATGCACACCTTACACAAAGACCAACTCAAAATGGATCGTAAACTAAATGTAAGAGTTAAAATTATAAAACTCTTGGAAGAAAACATAGGAGTAAACCTTTGTGACCTTGGGTTACACAAAGCCTTATTAGATATAACGCCAAAAACACAAGAGGCAAAAGAAAAATAAGTAAATTGGTTTGCATCATAATTAAAAACTTTTGTGCCATTAAGAAAAGGAAAAGAAAACCCACTGAATGGGAGGAAATATTTGCAAATTGCCTATCTAATAAGGGATGTGTGCCCAGAATACATAATGAACCCTAACAACTCATATAAATAATAAAAAGACAGCTCAATTTTAAAATGGGCTAAGGATCTGAAGAGACGTTTCTCGAAAGAAAATACACAACTAGCCAATGAGCACATGAAAAGATGTTCAGCATTGTTAAGTCATTAGGGAAGTGTAAATTAAATCCATAATAGGATACCACTTCACACCCACTAGAATGGCTATAATAAAAAAAAAGACTTTTAAAATTAAATGTTGCAGAGGATGTGGAGAAAATATAAATTTGTACATTGCTAATGTGAATGTAAAATAGTATAACAACTGGTATAACAACTGTGGGAAACAGTTTGGCATTGTGTCAAGAATAACAGAGTTACCATATAATCCAGCAATATAATTTCTAGGTATATACCCAAGAGAAAATTTTTTTTGTTAATCTTCACCTGAGGATATTTTTTTCATTGTTTTTGGTGGTTTTTGTTTGTTTGTTTGTTTTTAGAAAGGGTAGAAGGGAGGGGGAGAGACAGACAGAGAGAGAGCCATCAATGTGAGAGAGACATAGATTGGTTGCCTCTATGATCCGACAGGTGCAGGATCAAGCCTGCAACAGAGGTATGTGCCCTAGGCCAGAATCAAACCCATGACCCTTCAGCCTGTGGGCTGATGCTCTAACCACTGAGAAAACTGGCTAGGGCTCAAGAGAAATTAAAATATGCATTCATACATTCACACAAAAACATGTACACAAATATTCAGAGTTGCATTATTCACAACAGTTTAAAAATAGATACAACCTAAATGTTGATTAACTGATGAATGGATGAATAAAATGTGGTATATCTATATAATGGAATTTTATCTGGCAATAAAAAGAAATGAAATTCTGATATATGCTACAACATGGACAAACCTTGAAATCATTATGCCAAGTGAAAGAAGACAGTCTCAAAAAAAAACACATATTATATGATTCTATTTAATGAAATGTCCAGAATGGGCAAATCCATAGAGACAGAAAATAGATTAGTGGTTGCTGAGGATGGAGGAGGAGGGTGTAGAGTGATTGTTCATGGTTATTGTTTCTCTTTTAAGTGAAAAATAATGTCCTAATATTATATTGTAGTGATGGACCCACAACTCTGAGTATATTAAAAACCATTAAATTGTACACTCTAAATGGATAAATTTTATGGTACATTAATTATATCTCAATAAAACTATTTAAACCAACAAAGGGTAAATCCTTGATTTCATTATTAGAAATTTACCACATTTACTAGTAATACTTTAAACAGAAAGAAATTTAAAACAGGAAGTTGAGTTATTTCAAAATTATTGAAAAACCTTAAGAGTGGGCTGGGCCTCCAGGAATGACTCAGAACATCATCACTATACTGCTTACCCATGGGAGCTGCTGCCTCTGCCACAGCCCAAAAGCTTGGGAACTGTTGCGTTCAGAAACTCGTCATTTTAGCTTTTAGGGATCAGACGCTACTGATCAATTCCGCCCCCACCCTATCCTCCTTCACAAATATACCCTGACCATCTCTGGACACCCATGAGTTGGTGACTGAACACTGAGACCGTGGCTGCAGAAATCTCAATACCTTCATAACCAGCAGGAACAGCCAAAGCTGCACATCGCACACATGTGCACTTAACAGGCATGATCTGATTGGTCTCTAAACCCTAGCTGCAAGGGAATCTGGGAAATGCAATCTTCACCCTTCCAGCCCCTGCAGTACAGGAAGGTACATAGAAAGAGGTTGAAATGAATGTTGAATAAGCCAACCCACCATCACCAATGGCTGCAAGGATGACCACTGCTTGCAATAATGAAAACATAGGAAACAACCTAACTGCTTGCAATAATGAAAACTAACTATGCAACAGAGGGTGTTTGATAAGTTAGGCTTCATCTATTTGATGAAATCCTAGACAACGAATAAATTTGTGTTGTAAAAGTACATGTTGTGACTTGAAAATGTTAGACACACACTGAAAAAAGGCAGGTGACCAAATAATACTTACAGGCAACTTTCACGAGAGCAGGAACCACCTCTGGCTTGTCCTGTGTATCCCAATGGCTGGCACATGCTTGGCACAGAGTAGATGCTCAATAAACATTTGTTGGATGATTAAAAGTGATTTCATTTTTACAAATTAAAATCCTTTACAACCAAAGAAAAAGTAGCGTAGTGGGAGGTAAAAGGGAGTAAATGGTGATGGAAGGAGACTTGACTTGGGGTGGTGAACACACAATACAATATACAGATGATGTTTTATAGAATTGTACACCTGAAACCTATCTGAGTTTATTAACCAATGCCACCCCGATAAAGTCAATTAAAAACCATTTACATATACACATAATTTAAATATGATATAGCAACACTGAAAGAAATACAACAAAATGTTAACAGTTGTTCTCCTTGGTGGTGATATTTGGAGTGACTTTTACTTTCCTCTTTTGGCTCTTCTGTATTTTACAAATTTTGAACAGTGAACATTCATTAAAGTCAATTAGGAAAAACCCACAGATGTTCTGTTAAAGCCACGGAAAGAAAACATGCCTGCCTCATTTCTCTGTCTCCCACCGGTCCTGACACAGGGCTGAGCCCCAATTCACACTTGGCGACCAAGTGCGTGTATCTCCACTTGCTACCTGAGGGATTTCTGGGTCACTCTCAAGGAGCCTGAGGGTGGAATTAAGCTTCTAAAGTAGTCCTGACTCTAATACAGTGGTGCTTCTTCCAGAGAAAACTGGCCAAGTGCCAAAGCCATGTGACCTTTTCCAAGTCCCAGTCTCCAGTGCCTGCCTAGGCTGTGCGAGGTGAGGTCATGCTCAAATTCTTTAAGAGGAGATCAATGATTCAGCTCCTCCTGTACCCCCGTCAGGCCCTGGGGACATTGCTGCATTGGCTCCCAAGCCAGCAAGCAGGCCTGACCTCACTGCTCCCAGCTGTGCTCAGCCAGGCAAAGGCGTAGTGGGGGCGGTGGGGGGTGTCTGTCCTCTAGGGCTGTCTCTTGTTATTGCGAGGAGCCCTTCCGTGTGTGGTTTCAACCACTTTCACATACACAGCTATTGAGGTTTCAGTTCACATGGAGAAGAGTGTAGAGACCAGGATGAGGAAAGTGAGAATTCCAACTGCCACCCAGAGTCCCACTTGGGATAGTGAGGTGGAGCAGTGCTTTTCTAGCCACTAGCATTGTTTAAAACATGCATTACCTGAGTATTTAGTCAGGGCCACTGACCTCTTTTCCCTTAGATTAGTGGTTCTCAACCTTTCTAATGCCACGACCCTTTAATGCAGCTCCTCATGTTGTGGTGACCCCCAACCATAAAATTATTTTCATTGCTACTTCATAACTGTAATTTTGCTACTGTTAATGAATCATAATGTAAATATCTGTGTTTTCTGATTGTCTTAGGCTCTATAGCGGCGGTTCTCAACCTGTGGGTCGCGACCCACAGGATGAGAACCGCTAGCAGGATCGCTAGCATGTTTGATAGTCAGCACCAGCCATCACTTCATTCAGCACACCCATTAGTCAGATGGGAAAACTGAGGCTCTAAAGGGGAAGGGACATGGTCAAGTTAACACAACCAGAAAAGGAACGTGTACAGAGAGGTCTCCAAGATCAATCATGCTCTTCAGAGGCTCCAGGCAGGACCAGAGGGAAAAGCAGAGAGGGACGTCACAGAAGGATGGGAACTGGTCTTTCGGGAACAGCTTCCCTCACAGGACCTGCAAACAACCCCAGCCTCAGGCTCAGTCCAACCTCAAGAGACCATGTGGGAGAAAACGCTTCCGCCCCTGACCAGCTGGGCACCATTTCCCTTTTTGGCCTTAATTTGCTTGTCTTTTAAATAGAGCCCTGCAATTATGATAATCACTAAATTCAGGCCCTAAAATGTCATAGTTAATGATTACATCATTATCGTCCCCAAACTCATTCCTAACCATGTCACTCCCCCATATAAAAGCTTTCTCATGGCTCCCTATGGCCTAACCTGAGCCTGGCATACAAGGCTCTTTGTGATCTGGGCCCCACTAAGATTCCCAGGCTTAACTCCTTGCAAGTACCCCTAAACTCCAGCCACACTATTTGATACCCGCTTCCTATAAATTCTCCACACTCTTCCTCACCTTTGACACTTTGCCCCTATATGCACAGATAGGCTCCATTGCATCAAATGCTCCCCTTTGCCTGATCTGCCTAACTCATATTCATACTGTAAAACCCAGACTCAGCGTTGCCTCCTCCATGAAGCCTGCCCTGATCTGCCCCACAGAGTTTCTCTTCATTTGGGCTTCCTCAGGCCCCAAGCTTCCCATCAACACAACCCCGAGCACCGTTTATGGGAATTACTGGATAAGATCGAGCACCTTGTAACCTATTTCCTCCACTGACCGGAGAGTTCCTTGACAGTAGGAACTGTGTATTATCCATGACTCAGTCCACAGTAGGTGCTCCATAAATGTTCAATAAATAAGTTATCCAATAAGTAAAGTAATCTCTTTAAAAAGCACTCCCAACAGCTCTGCCTCTAGCTCTTTCGGGGTCTCTAGACAATGTGAGCCCTGCCTGGGCCTTCGTGTCCCTAGATATAAAATGGCAAGGCTGAACCAACTGGCCTCTGAGGGCATGGCCCCTCTCTCCCCACAAGCCGTGACAAAACAGAGACCCAATGATGCTATCAGGTTACTCTAAAGCTAGTTCAGCGAAAGAGGAAATTGAGACACAGAAAAGTTAAGCAATATCCACGGTCACACAGCACCTCATATGTGTGGGCCACATCTTCACCCACCATTGAGTTTCCTTTAAGGTCGCATACTTCCGCAGACGCGGCCAACACTTCTCGGGCACCCATGCCATGCCCAGGTCCCCTCATCAGGACAGAGACGAGCGTCTCAGGCAGAGGGAACAGCCGTGCCAAAGCTCTGAGCTGGGAGCACGGCTGGCATGCCAGGGATGGCAAGGAGGCCAGAACGGTGGGAGCTGAGCGACAGGGAAAGAATGGCAGGAAGGAGGTCAAAGAGCAGCAGGGTCAGAACATAGATGATTGGCGGCCTGGTGAGAGCTCGGGCTTTAGTTGGAGTGAAATGGGGAGCCATTGCAAGTTCTTGAGCAAAATAGTGGCATGACCCGACTTACATTCAAGGGATCCCTCTGGCTGCTATGTGGGTGGGAATGAAGGGCGGGGGGGGGGGGGGGGGGGGGACAAGGGCAGAAGCAGGAAGCCCTACTCCAATGAAAGACAGCAGGGGCTTGGACTAGCGAGGTGGCAGTAAAGGTTGTGAGAAAGGGTTGGGTGCTGGAGATATTTTAAAGGCAGAGCCATCAGGACATATTGGGGCTGGGGCCTGAATTGAGGGGGGTGGGGACAGAGAGTCAACGTTGACTCCAAGGTCTGGGGCCTGGGCAGAAGGAATGGTAGCGGTGCCATCCACGGAGAGGGGCCGGCTGGGAGGACCAGGTTGGGGGTGGAGACCAGGAGAATGGAGGAGGTGACGGGAAAGCTGGGTCTGGAATGTAGGAGAGAGGACAGGGCTGAAGATGCGAACATGTGAGTCATCCCTATACAGATCGAGTCTAAGATGTCAACGAAAGAAACATCCAAACCTGTAAGAATTTTTGTGAGTTTATCTGAGCCAAACTTTTCCAGGAGGCCCTGTCTCAGCCGATTGAGAAAATGCTCCAGAGAATGACAGTTTTGCGCCTCATTTTCTACGTTTCAATTAAAGGGGGAGGCATAGGTAGGGTGATATGAAATTCATTGGTGGTAGATTAGGGAGGCGGCAGAAAGCAAAGCGGGGCGGGAATCTCTGGGATTGGATGAAGAGTAAAATGAATAGACACATACTTCATTTACCTTGGTGGGCATAGGATAGTTAACAAGGACCTTTGACAGCACATAGAGGCGGTATGTGTCAGGGGAACAAGAAAACAAGGGAGGGTTCCGTGGTCTTGCAGAGATTGAGCCCTGAGGGGTCTGGAGAAAGGGATTCCTCGGGCATTTCAAAGCCATGCTATCCTACACACAAAGACTAAAGTAAAGACTGATCCTTATCAAGAGAGATTCCTGCCCAAGACGTGACTCCCGTCATGACTCCCTTCCAGTCAGGGAGTTTCAATTTCAGACTGACCCCTGTGGCTAAGGTAGGTCTCTGAGTGGGTAAGGTCGCCTCGCAGGCCTCCCGTGAGCTTGTCAGCTTTGGTATGCGGCACAAAGGTCACAAGGCTTGCTGACTCCTCCTGGGGTTGGTGTGGGGACTGAAGGAGACGATGATGGGAAACACAGGTCCCTGCACACAGTGAGCGCTTAGCGAACGGTGGCCACGCCGCTGTCGATGTGGCGGCTGTCCCTGGGACAGGTGACTCTGGGGGTAAGCTGTGAAGGACAGACAAGCACGAGGAGCAGTGCAGGCAGAGGCACGGAGGTGTGAACCCGGCCGCACGGCCTCCCCAGCCCCGGCCTCCATCCTCTCCTGCTGGGGCACTGACACCAGCCTCCTCTCTGCTCTCCCGTGTCCCTTCTCCTGCCCCCGTAACAACTGGCCCCGCACGGGAGAAAGGCATTTTGCAGAAAGCATGGTTTTGTGGCTGGGCACGCCCGGTCCTACGCAGGTGAGTCAGTTTCCCCACGTATAAAAGGCTTTCACACAAGCATTGGAGGTGGCTGAGCTGGGGTGTGCTGCTCCCTGTGAACCTGGGACGGGGATTAATGAAGGCCGGAGTCCACCCCGCCTCTGCCCTGGGGTGTCACAGGGGATGTCCTATCTGAGCTCCAGCAAGGCCATCCTGTGGGTGTCTTGGAGCTGCTGGTCTAGAGAAATGCACTTTTCCCAGGGCCACTTGATGACTACGGGGTGGCAATGGGGGTTGGGGAATGGAGGTGGCCTGCTGGGTTCAGCTGGTGGGATGTGTCAGAACATGGGACTGGGACGCTCAGGGAAGGGACCGACAGAGCATGAACCCATCGCGACAGAGCCAGGGCTTGTCCCAGCTCCAGAAGTGTCACCCAGTGACCTCGGACAAGCTCCTGCTCTTTCTCAACCTCACTCTTCTCATCTGGAAGTTGGGTGACAGAGCCACTCATCGTGCAGACAGAGAACTACTCAAGAGAATGACAACTTAGGGTCTTGTGGGGCCAGACGAGGAGGAAAACAAACCAAGAAAAGGCCATAACCTGCATAAATCTTTTTCACACAGAGCTGGCACACAGTAGGTGCACGACAACACCAGCATCCACTCTCACCCAGGCCCCAGAGCTGACGTGAGGGAGCAAATGGAAACGAGGGCCTCGAAGCCCTTGGAAATAATGAGTCATGAAAATAGCCAACATTTGTGCAGCTTTCTCCTGTGCCCAATGCTCTGCCTTGCAATTACTCATTTCTTCTTGAATTTGGGAGGTCAGTGCTCTCCTTATCCCCATTATTGGGGTGAGAAAACGGAGGTGCAGGGATGTGAAGGTGTTTGTATGAGGTCACACAGCTGGGAGGCCTTCATCAGCTCTGCCTCCAGGCCTCCACAGATGGCCTCCTGAGCACCCAGAGAGGATGGTGAACTGAGAAGGTGGGTCATGACGTAGGACTTGTCCTGATCCGAGATGAGGAATCGGTCACTTCCCTCTTCCCACCTCTCCATCCCCCCAGCAAGCCACTGTTGCTTAGGAAAGGACAGGGTTAATCTAATTTGAACCTCCAGGACATGCATAGGGTGATTCATTTTATTTTTTAAAAAGAAGGAGGAGGAGGAGGAGGAGGAGGAGGAGGAGGAGGAGGAGGAGGAGGAGGAGGAGGAAGAGGAGAAGGAGGAGGAAGAGAAGAAGAGGAAGAAGAAAGAGGAGGAGGAGGAGGAGAAGGAGGAGGAGGAGGAAGAGGAGGAGGAGGAGGAGGAGAACCTCGCCTGTCAGGTCTCATTTAGAAACCTGAACATTCTGAAAATATTGATGAAGAAAGGGGGCTGCATCATGGGAATGATGCTAATCCAATGTGACAAGGGGATTTTTTTCTTAGGTCAGAAAGGCAGAGACTGAGAATTACTCTTCTAGGGGTCAACCAGCTGGGGTGTAAGCTCAGAAGGGCATCTGTGGGGGAGCAGTGGGGTGAGGGATGCGCGCCCATCCCCCACTTGCTCCATTTCCTGTGATTGTTTATCAGAAGATAAGGCCTTGCTTATTCCACTCTCATAGTCAGAGCAAGTCGAAATCACAGACCCTAGCGCATCAGAAATTCACTTCTTGGTTTAACCTTCTCATTTCTCAAATGGGCAAACTGAGGCCCAGGGAAAGGGAGTGAAGCACTCATTCGATCAACTGTCAATCAATAAACATTGATTAGAACCCATGATGAAGCTGGTCGCCTCCTGCCAAGGTGACCAGGGATATTGAAAGGCAGCAGGCAACCTTCATGACTTCAGCTTGGATTTAGGTTCCCGTTGTGTGGTCTAGGGAAGGTTATTTAGGTTCTCTGAGCCTCGGTTTCCTCTGTAAAATGAGGAGAATAACCTTAAACCCCATAATTGTTGGAAAAGTCAAATCAGGGAACTGTAAGGGTCTCTATTCAGCTCTTTGTTTGCATGAACAGGCACAGATTCAAGGCAGCTTAACAACATCCAAAAAATCAATTGGAAGGACATGGGGATGACTCACACGTGTTTATCCAAAAACAAAAACATACTACACACAGAGCTGTGCCTGTACATTTACAGCAGCTCTATTCATAACTGCCCCAAACAACCCAAATGTCCTTCAACGGGTTAATGCATAAATGAACGGTGGTACATCCATTCAATGGAATGCTGCTCAGCCATAAAAAGGAACAAATTGCGGACATACAACAACATGAATGAATATCAACTGCATTGTGCTAAGTAAAGGAAGCCACACTCAAGGGCTATGTACTGTAGGATATCATTTTTATGACATTCTGGAAAAGACAAAACAATAAGAACAGTAACCAGATCAATGGTTGCCAGAGACAGAGGGAGGGAGGGAGAGAATCACCTGCAAAAGAGCAGGAGGAAATGGGGGATAAAGGGTGGTGATGAAAATGTTCTATATCACCATTTTGATGGAGCAACACGACTGGACATGTTTGTCAACTCATTGAGCTACACACATGAAAAGGATGAATTGTATGTAAATTGAAACTCAGTAAATCCAACATGAAAAAAATAAAACAACATGCTAACAAACCTAGCTTCAGAAGAGACAAGAAATGAAATGGGCCCTAACCGGTTTGGCTCAGTGGATAGAGCGTCAGCCTGCGGATTGAAAGGTCCCAGGTTCGATTCCGGTCAAGGGCATGTACCTGGGTTGCGGGCACATCCCCAGTGGGAGGTGTGCAGGAGACAGATGATTGATGTTTCTCTCTCATCGATGTTTCTAACTCTCTCTCTCCCTTCCTCTCTGTAAAAAATCAATAAAATATTTATTTTTTTTAAAAAAAAAAGAAATGAAATGGTCCTAGGAATGAAGCCGTGAACTTGAACCATTACGGGCAGACCTCGGAGACACTGCAGGTTTGGTTCCAGACCACTGCAATAGAGTGAACCTCACAATAAAGTGAGCCACCCAATTTTTGGGTTTTCTGGCGCCCATAATAGTTCTGTTTACCCTATACTGTAGTCAATTAAGTGTGCAATAGGATTGTGTCTAAAGAAATGTATGTATCTTAATTAAAAATACTTTATTGCTAGGAAATGCCAACCATCATCTGAGCCTGTTTGAAAAATAGCACTGATAGACTTGCCAGATGCAAGTCTACAAACCTATTTGTAAAAAATGCAGTATCTGCCAAGCATAAGCGAAGCACAGTAAGATGAAGTATGCCTCTCTTTAGAACTTGTGTCAGAGCTGTAAGATCTAAAGTCCCAGGAGAGAATCGGATTGGCTGAGTTTGGGTCCCAGGCTCGCCTCTAACTAGAGTTGTGCAGGGCCGCTTGATGGACAACCCCACCAAGCCTGTAGAAAAGGGTCCTTACTCAGAAGCAAAAACGTAAATTGTACAGAGGACCCCATCAATTGCAGAGGCCTGTAGGTCTTGGGGTTTATTGCCCTGGACACTGATGTCTGCCCTTCCAAGAATAAGACCAAACTCCCCATCTCTGAGACGTTGGGACATGGGGGACTGCAGGTCCCCCTTGGATGTGAAAGTTGGCTTTCAGATGAACTGGGTCAAGCTGAGAGCGGCTTCAGTCCTACCAGCATTCAGTTCAGGCAGGTAGTCACTCCAGTGGCTCATCAAACAGGCAGGAGACACAAGTGTTCAGTCATCTAAACAAGTGTTCAGCCTAGAGCGTCATTTATTTCCATGAAAGAAAGTGTGTTCGACTCTTATTGACTGAAATGGGTGTGTCAGGCAGACACAACCGGTGACTCAGCCTAAGGTGGGGAGAGGCTGCACAATTGGTGGTTCTTTCCCTGTCTCCCTCTGGCCGCCCCAAATGGCCATGGGAGCTTGGCCAGAAACTAGCCCCAAGGCGTAGCTACCCTTCATGACATCCTAGCAGAATCGGTTACAAGCATGGACTTCAGAGCACTCACTCAGCCCCTTCCAAACTGGGTGACCTTGGGCAAGTCATTTCACCTCTCTGGCTCCCCTTTCAACAAAGTAAACGATTTTTCAAGCAGTTTCTTTGATTTTAAGTGTGCGTGTGTGTGTGTGTGTGGGGGGGGGGGGGGGGGTGGGTGTGTGTGTGCGCGCGCGCGCTCCAAAAGCATAGTTAGACATAAATAGGGTTGCTATGTAAACCAAAACTCGGTGTACTGTCTTCGAAATTCCGAACTTCAGATGTGGGAACTCTCACCGGCATAGGGGGATGATGAATTTCCTCTTTATTCCTCTTTATGTGCTGTACTTGTGGGTTTGGTTTCGTAAGATTGTGCCAATATTGACAAAGTTTTTTAAATGGGCTGGTGGTGGAATTTTGGGAGGGGACATATTAATTTTCTTTTTTATCTCTGTCTATATTTTTTCTACCTACTAGTACTTTGCCAGAATTTATTTTGGAGTCTTTCCATTTTTATGAAAGCTCGATTCTAAATGTAAAACAGGTTATTCTTTTCTTTTGAAAGCTAACCTTTAACTACCAAAGTGGTACATACAAATAGTCCTCCACTTACTAGTACAACGTTTCTCACCTCCCAGGGGATCTGAAACCAGCTTTAATCAATCACCACCACTTGCTCCCAGGCAGGGCGCCCATACCCCTCCCACCCCTGTCAGCAATTTGGAGTGTGTTTCCAAACTTCCTTCTATATATTTACATTTACATCTAATGTGTACTTGTGCTTTTGTTCTCACAGAAAATAGACAGTCTTATGGAATCATCCCCCGCATAATGTTCCCCCATTGGCTTTTCCCCCTCCTAAGAATTATGACTTGCAATTGTCTCCCTGTCCATACACAGAGGACTACCTCTTCTGCTCTTTAACTGCTGTGTAATATTCCAAGGCTTAACTTATTTATCCTTCCCCCTTTGCTGGGCACTTAAGGTTGCAGCCAATGTTTGCCATAACATATAAAGCTGTAGAGACTCCCCCCGGTACACATCCCTGGGGCACACGCGCAAGTGTTTCCGTTGGGTTTTTAATTGGAGAATGGGACAATATTTGCAAAGGCTTCTAGAGTTTTATTATTGGCTTTTTTTTCCCAACCACCATAAAAAAACACACCCATGTTATTAAGATGTAACTCCTATCTCATAAAATGCATTTGTTTACATTGTGCAACTCAATGGTTTTTAGTATATTCAGATTTGTGCAACCATTCCCACAATCTAATTTTAGAAGATTTTCTTCACTGCTCCCCTCAAAAGAAACCCTGTTCCCATGAGCGCTCACTCCTCATGTCCCATCCCTGTAGTTCCTGACATCCATTCATCTGCTTGCTGTCTCTGTGGATTTGCCTATTCTGGGCATCCTATCTAATAAAGAGAGAATATGCTAATTGACCATCACCCTCTCACAAAGATGGTGGCACCCACAGCCAATAAGAAGGGAATATGCTAATTGACACCCTCAAAGATGGCGGCGCCCACTGCCACAAGATGGCGGCATCCAGTCCCCTTAGCCCCGCTGGGGCGGCAGGCACACAGCACAGCTGGGTCCACCCCCAGGTGGGTCTGGCCGCTCCACACGCCTGCCTCCGGAGTCCCCCAGACCCCTCAGCCCCCCAGCCACCCAAGGCTGGCCCGAGGCACAGGCAAGACTCGGATGGTGGCTGCCCAAGGCTCAGGTAACCAGGGCCGGCCGAGGCTTGCGCTGCTGGCAGTGGCAGTAGCAGAGGTGTGATGGGGGCATCGCCTCCCGCCCCTGAGAGCTCCTAGACTGTGATAGGGCTCAGGCCAGGCTGAAGGATCCCCCCGCTCCAATGCATGAATTTTCATGCACTGGGCCTCTAGTTTTATATAAATGGAATCACATAATATGTGGTCTTCTGTGACTGGCTGCTTTCACTGAGCATAATAGTTTTGAAGTTTCCACATGTTGTAGCATGGATCAGTACTTTTATTATTATTGTTATTGTTATTGTTATTGTTAAATAATCAACCATTCTTTTTGAGTGCCAACTCTCTACCAGGCATGGTGTTAATCCTCAAAGGAAACCTATGAAGTAGGCACTACTTTGTCACCATCATACAGATGAGGAAACTGGGAATAGAGAGTGCTGTGACTTATCCATGGTCGCACAGGAAAGGGAATGGCAGAGCTGAACTTGAACCCAGGTCTGTTGTCCCCCAAGCCTGTGTCCTTGTAGCTGAGCCATGCTGCTGCTAGAAGCAGGAAGGAAGTGAAAAGTGTCTCATAGGCCCGATGTGCTCATCACAAAATCTCTATATTCATAGGATGCCTCTAGGTCACTGTCATGACTGCTGCTGATTGCCCTGTGAGGCTGGGCACCGTGAGCAGGACGGTTTGCCCAGCTCCCAATGGCCCCAGATGTTACCAGCGTCAGAGGTCCTGGTTCCTCTTGTGCGTCTTTTCCGACGGCTCCCTCCCTGGGTACCTCCCACGTCCGGTATTTCTTCTCCCCAATCCTAATGTCTTAACGTCTCATCTTTGGGGACTGCTAGATCAGGTTAGGATGTTACATTTTGATTAAAATTGTATGCCAAGTAAGTGATAATTGGTTGTGAGTAAGGGTCTGAAGCGGGTTTTCCTATGAGTAAAGCACATTTTACTGCCTGTAATGGGCAGGACTCCACTCTCCAAAAATCCTAACACTCCCCATTCCCTGGGGTGTCTGGACAGTTAAGAAATGGAAGCACTTAATGGTGACAATACTAGAGTCAACTTCCTCTCCTTGGATCTTACTCTCTTTCACTTCTTAGTATCTCCTTCTCTGAGCCCGGTGGGCTAAGCGTTTTGAGTTCTTTTCTTTGGAAACTGGTATTTGAGGTCACACAGCCAATGAGAAGGGGCCCTAGGGTGGAGTCTGGAGCTTTCGAACTCCATGTCAGTCCTTGTCATGCCAATTCAGCATTGATGACACCAGGCGAGCCTCATGTTCCATCCCACTCCCATTACAATGCAATTCCCAACGGCAAATGGAGTAAAAGCAGCTTTCTAAACATTCAAAATCGAGGGGCGCGGTGCAGGGCCAGTTCTGGCTTCTCTGCAGCGTCTGGGGCACCTGCCCCTGCCCTAACTTGCTGTGGGACCAGGGGAGATTGTTTGCCCGAGGCCTCTGAGGCTCAGCAGAGGGCCTTCTACCCCTAACAGATGTGACTGGAGAGTAAGTTGGGCTCAGACCGCTCATCTCTGATGGAGGCACCAAGGCTTCTTAGAGGCCCCAGCACCACACCCTGGCTCCTGGTTCTGCCATGGACAGCTGGCACCACAGATTTCGCCAACCAAGGCTCTGAGCTGGGCTAACCTCCAGAGCTTGTCCCAGGGCTGGACAAGTCTCTCTCTCTCTCTCTCTCTCTCTCTCTCTCTCTCTCTCTTTCTCTCTCTCTCTCTCTCTCTCTCTCTCTCTCTCTCTCTCTCTCTGCCACAGGTCACTTATTTATTCAACAAACATTTGTTGAGCAGCTACTAAAGCCAGGGGGGTGGAGGGAGACAGAGGCGCACACACTGGGCCTTAGACAAGGCAGACTGTGACTGTCCTGTGGATCTGGGGGCTGGGATAGGGTTCTGCTTTTATTTATTTATTTTAAAATATGTTTTTATTGATTTTCAGAGAGAGGAAGGGAGAAGGAGAGATAGAAACATCAATGATGAGAGAGAATCATCTATGGCTGCCTCCTATATACCCCCTACTGGGCATCGAGCCTGAAACCTGGGCATGTGCTCTGACTGGGAATCGCATCGTGACTTCCTGGTCCATGCATGGGTTGATGCTCAACCACTGAGCCACACTGGCTGGGTTGATTCTGCTTTTACCGAAATGGAAACTGAAGCCTCAATGGGCTCATGGCCCACAGAGCTTGAGTGGCATAGTTGGGCCTGAGACCCTACCCAGGGGACAGGGCAACGGGAGAAGGATGTAGTATGACAGTGGAGCCGAGGACACCATGAGCAAGTCAGTGTTTCCATTTTAAAAATGGACACATTGGGAGGGCCACCCGGGGTCAAGGGCACTGTTCTCCGCTCCCCACAGCCAGGGGCACATAGGTCCTGCCTCCACAGGACATGAAAGGTCACACCTACCTCTTGACCTTTTCTCCAAGTCTCCTGTTCTCACCCCTACCTCAGCCCATCCCACCTCAGGGAGTCTGGCCCTTCCCTCCCGGGACTGGCTCACGCCAGACGCTGCTCATCTGCCATTAGTCACCAGTTGGTAGAAAAGCGGAGGCTTCCAATGCCTATCACAGTCCCACCTACACTGTTGCGTCTCCCTCTCCCCTCAGCCCAGCCATCCAGGGCCATCTCTTGCCTCGGGACCCCTCGTCCTTGGGGAATGGCTCAGCTGAGCCAGGGCCTGGGCGCCCAGCTGTGCTGTGTGACCTCAGGCAGTTTCCCCAACCTATCTGAATCTTAATCTTTTTCTTTTTCTTCCTTTCCTTCCTTCTAGTTAGTTCCCCTTCAGTTCTCTCTGACTCATCTCTCTCTCTCATGCCAAAAACATGTATTGAATGTCCGCTGCCCACCAGACACCATGGATCAGAAGCAGGGCGGGCGTGGCAGGATAGAGGGCTGATCCCTGAACCATGGAAGAGTCAGTGCCGGCGTCTGAACCAAGGCCAGACTCGATGCCCCACTTCCTGACTATGTGACCTTGGGCAAGTCACTTCACCTCTCTGAGCCCGTTTCCTCATTTAACAAATGACAAAAATCAGGTTGTGAGATTTAAGTGGGGCATCTGGCTGGTAATGGGTTACTCAAAAGTTCTAAAATGTCACCTTTATCTCTACCTCAAGGCCTGGAAATCCTTAAGAAAGTGAAGGGGTGACCTCTCTAATGGTGGGGTCCTTGCATCAGCGACCCTGGGTCTAAGACTTATTTGGGAGGCAGGGTGTTCTTCTGAGCACCCCACAAATGGTCTACATTGTTTGCCACCTGCTTCACCTACACATAAGAACCTCACTTTTGTTGCGTAAGGGGACTCCTGATCTTAACATGCACATAAAATGTTCTAGGTATAATTTATTATAGTGGGACTCTTATTACACCCATTTTATTTATTTTTATTTTTTTATTGTTTAAATACACCCATTTTATAGAGAAGGAAACTGAGGCTCAGACACGTCTAGTAATTTGCCCAGGGTCACACAGCCCGCTCTAACCATTGTACAGCACTTCCCTTGCACAAAACGATGAAGGACCCTGTCTGTTCTGAAGGGGAACCTTGAGCCCATGACCACCCTCCCTGGGCCTCAGTTTCCCCTCAGTAAGCTGGAGTTTTTAATCATTACTTGTGCAATTACGTAAGACAAGGCAGGGTTTCCCAGTTCCCCTGAACGGATAGAAAAACTGAGGCCTGAGCAGGGCGAGGGCCCACTGGCCGCCAGAGCCTTCATTGTCCCTCAGGACCACTTGGCATTTTTGCTCCAAAAATCAGGGACCCGGTTATCCAGTGCGCACTATTGACTAGGTCCCGGCCTCAATCATTTTGATGGAGCCTTACTCCAGGCCCGTGAGGGACGAATTCTTGCCCCCGTTTTGCAGAGCAGGAAACTGAGGTCTGGAGAGCTGAAATACCTGCCCAGGGCCACACAGCTGGTCAGGGCAGAGTGGGTACTGGCTTCTTGACTGATGTTCACTCATCCTGCTCCTTCCTCTGAGCTCTCGCCAGCTTCAGGGGACAGATTCTGTAACAGTATCGTAAAACCGGGCAGTTACGAGCAAGGTTCACTCATTTTACAGGTCAGCAGGACTCAACGCTGTATCCTGAGTCTGTTCACTAAGACCCAGGCAGGGCCCATTTGACCCAGGGACAAACACCCACTGAAACAACACAGGCTTGTTCCCTGCACTTTGTCCCACGGGAATGGGAACTGGGACCAGTTCTGTAGCCGAAATCCCTCAAGAGATATGGAAGTTATTGTAGAAAAAGGGCTTGGGGAGGCCCCAGGCCCCTGCATCTCTTGCTCAGACCTCACGGTGGGTAAGAAGCACAGGAGTCTGGGGGAGTAGAGGGCCCAGGAGGAGCGATGCCGCACCCCCCTGCCCTGGATGCTAGTGGGAAGGGTCAGAGGTTGAGTTCCTGGAAAGTTTTCTTTGTTTCCTTCTGGCGGGCTTGCAGGGATGAGAGTGAATGGGAATGGAGGGAGGATGGGGAGCAGGTAGGGGTGAGTGGCGGCTGGGTGAGTGGATGGCTAGATAGATGAATGGGTGGGCAATAGATGGGTGGATAGATTAGATCTATCATCTGAGGGCCGGGTGAGATGGGAAGATTACCTGGGTTTTGCTCCAGGAAGAGGTGAGCCTGTCTCTGTGGGTATGTCTGCATCTGTACACGAGGCTGTGTCTGCATGTGTGTCCATCATATGCATCTTTGCATATCTGTGGATGCCCCAATCGGCTTCTGTGTCCTTATCTGATGGCATGTTGGTGTTTCTGTGTGTCTCTGTGAGCTGGGTGCTCCTGGTGGGTACCTGTGTGTCTGCCCGTGTCTATGTCCTGGCATGTCTCCATGCTTTTAACTTGATTTTGTGTCCATGTCACTGTATGACCAGGTTTGTCTGTTGTATGTGTAGGAGTGTGTCTGTGACTGTGTGGGCTCCTCATGTGTCTGTATCTGTATGTGTGTATTTTTCTGTCCAGGTGTCTGTTACCCAAGGTCTGACACTGTGGGTCCAGGTGTGCCTGTGCCCTGATTTAACTGTGTGTCCTTGCTGTCCCAGCCCTGCACTCTGTCTGCTCCCCCAGGGGGAGCCCTTGCCTGGCCACCATGCCCTCCTCCCTCTAGGGCTCCTGCCCTGGCCGGCCAGCCCAGAGCATGGGCCCAGACTGGGCAATAGCAGCCTCAGCAGGTCCCCGCCTTCCCTCTCGGCCCCGCCCCCGGCCCGCCCCCGAGCGGGCTATAAGTTCCCTGCGCTCAGCCTCCTCCACAGCGGCTGCCAGTGGTCCACCCCGGAGGGTCCTGCCACCAGTCCCAGGAGACACTGCCACCCCTGACCATGGCCGAGGGTGAGTATTAGGGTCAGGGCTGCTGCTCCTCAGGAGCCCTGTGCCTGGCTGTCCCTCCCTGGTCTCGGTGCTAAGCCAGGGCAGCCGGGGTCAGGACAGGCTGCGGCTCAAATCTTGGAGAGCAACATGCGGTCTGGGCTGGGTGAGGGCTGCCTGGCTCCCAGTCCTGGCTGGGCTTGGGGCCTCAGTTTCCCCATCCCCAGGGCATAATCATTGACCCCTGGCTGCCTGGGTCAGATGAGGCAATGGAACACGAAGGCGTGCTGTGAATTGTAAAGTACTGTGTAGTGGACATTGTTCCTGTCCTCAGTCAGTTAGTTGGGCTGGCTGCTGTGTGTCAAGTGGCATAAAGCTGTGCAGGGGCTGTTGGCCTGGCCTCAGAACACTTAGCTTGGGGTAGTCCCTGCCAGCTGTGAGGAGGCGTGCCTGCTGAGCCAGGCGGTGTGCAAGCCGACCCTGGCCGGCTCCTTGGCCCCCAGGGGCCAGAGAGGAGGTTCCAGCATCCTGTGGGGGAGTGGGCTGACAGCAGGATGTCCTCTTAGGTCCCTCTGGCTCACAAGTTCTGCACCCCTAGTCCTCGGCCACTTGTTGAGTTTCAGTTTCCCCTTCTGTAAAATCTTCTTTAAAAAAAAAAAATTTAATTTGAGAGAGAGAGAGAGAGAGAGAGAGAGAGATCTGGATTTGTTGCTTCACTTATTGATACATTCATTGGTTGATTCTTATGTGTGCCCTGACCAGTAATTGAACCCGCAACCTTGGCATATTGGCATATTGGGACAATGCTCTAACCAACTGAGCTACCCAGGTGATAATGCCAGCCCTTGGTACATCTGTGAGGGCTGAGAGGAGTGGAAAAGGGGCTCAATTAATTTCCCACCTGCCGCGCCCCCTCCCCCCCCCCCCCCACACACACACAGTGCTACATGCCACCATGCCAGGGGAGGGAATCTCTACAATGAAGGATGTCCCTGCAATATTGCTGCTGGACCCAGCATCCCAGTGGGCTCTTGGGTCAGCTCTCCATCTGAAATGACCCCTGCACCACTGCAGTGCGGGAAGGAGCTGTGGGGAGAGGGAATGTGGACGGGGCCATGGGCCACTTGGGGCAGGGCTGAGTGGGAGGAACCATGAACCTGCCTGACCTGCTGTGTGGTCTCAGGTCCTTCTCTGGGACCCAGCTCCCCGTGTGTGGGATGGAAAACCAACTCAGGGCTGGCTGTGCCATGTCGCCAAGGTGGCCACTTGTCCCCAGTGCAGCTTCTTATCCCCATCCCCAAGAGTGGGGCTCAGTGGCCTTGGAGATGACAGTTATGACGAGCCTCCTACCCCAGTGCCCGAGGGGCCACCTCCTACAGGAGTCCCCCGGGCTGGAAGGCCTCGGGCCCTTCCTCCGTGCAGAAATCCTATGATTTCAGACCCTAGGGTTCCTGCGCCTTTAAGCTGGGCACGACTTTTGGAAATCCTTCTCCAGACAGGAGCCTCAGAGCAGGGACTGGCCACCGCTGGGTCTCCCAGGGGGACAGCAGTGCTCTCTCTCCTGCTAAGCAGCCCAGCGGAAGTTCTGCTCCGTGTGGAGGTCTCTCCCGCAGTGATTGCAGGGGCACGGCTTCCCGGCGGCCCCTCCCTGGCTGGAGAATAACACAGGACACAGTGGAGGAGGGGAAGGGAGGAGAGGCGGGAAGACGGAGAACAAGCCCGGAGCTGTGAGTGAGGTGGCTACTAGTGCGGGCTCCAGAATCTACCGCCCTGGATTCAAACCCCAACGCTGCCATTTGCCGTGGGACCTGGGGCCACATCTCTGCCATCACTGGGCACTTCGCGCCTCCCTTTTGGGATATCCCATGGCAGGAGGCAGGAGGCCTGAATTGATGTCCCAGTGGAAGGACTGACTTGCAGGGTGACATTGGGCAAATCCCCACCCTTGGGCCTCAGTTGGCTACATACTTCCCAAGGGCCCCACAACTCTGAGAGTCTGCCTTGCCCTCTTCCCCCACCCTGTGGGCTTCCCAATCTTGACCTGGAACTTGCCAAGGTTTATGAAGTTTGTGCTTCCCTCAGACCCCCACCCATCCCACCACCCCTACCCCTGCCCTGGTTGTCAGCTCCCTCTGAAATATAAATAGACTTTTCACATATCAAGCTCCTGCCCTGAGCTAAGCCCGGGGAAAGGGTGTCCCAACATCCCCAACACCCTCTGCTAGAACTCACTGCAGCCCCTTGAGGCTTCAGCGAAGGAGGCACAGAGAGGGAGAGACACCTGTCCAGGGTCACACAGCGGCACAACAGAACTGAAACCTAGATCCAGAAGACTCCAAAATCCCCGTCATTTTAAAAACCTTGTGTTATGGAGAATATTGAACAAACACAAAAATATAGAGCGCCCTGCTGCTGGTATGGCTTAGTGGTTGAACGTCGACCTATGAACCAGAAGATCACAATTCGAGTCCAGGTCAGGGCACATGCCCAGGTTGAGGACTCGATTCCCAGTGGGGGGCATGCAGGAGGCAGCTGATGGATCGATGATTCTCTCTCATCATTGATGTGTCTATCTCTCTCTCCTTCTCCCTTCCTCTTTCTGAAATAAATAAAAACTTTTTTTAAAGTGGTGAGAATGGCATAATAAATGTGCATGTTCTCATTAGTCTCAACCAGCACTAGCCTATAATTGCTCCTGCCTCCTGCACCTTCAGCTAACCCCCTCCCCATTATTTGAAAGCATTGTTTCATTTGTAAATATTTCAGTATATGTCTCTAAAGGCTAAGGCCTCTTTTTTAGATATAAACAAATGAACAAAAATCCCTTAACATCACCATTATTCTATTAGTATTCACATTTCCAGTTGTCTCATACATGTAATGTTTTAAGTAGTAGTTGTTGTTTTTTTAATCTGATAGCACAACGGTTAGAATGTCTCTTAAATTCCTCATAATCTATAGGGTCTCCCTTTAACTCACCCCCATTTTTATTTGTTAAAGAAACCAAGTACCTTGCCTTTTGTTTCCCTCAGTGTGAATTTTGTTGTGTCCTCGTTCTTTGTTTAAAATGTTCCTCGGTCCTCTGTATTTCCTAAATTGAAAATTGAAACTAAAAGGCAAGCCTGTGTAATTAACCTATCCCAAATACTGCCCTTGCTTTAACAATAAAACAAAACAAAACAAAAAAACAACACACAAAAAAAAAACCAATAATGATAGAATAGCTGGAGTTTACTAATCATTTATTGTGCAACAGGCACTGTACTAAGCGAAGGAGCATGGTAGGGGGTCGTAGCTGGCTGAGGGATGCCCCCCGGGCTCATGCCCCTCATTGTCTCTGTAGATCTGATTGTGGAGAAATGGGACCTGGAGCTGGAGGCCAATGGCCGCGACCACCACACGGCAGACCTGTGCCGGGAGAGGCTGGTGGTGCGGAGGGGCCAGCCCTTCCGGCTAACGCTGCATTTCCAGGGCAGGAGCTATGAGGCCAGTGTGGATCGCCTCACCTTCAGTGTCTCCACTGGTAAGTACCGTCACACCCTGCAGCCTGCACTGTCCCGCTCTGTGATTTAATTGTCCCCTGACAGACAGTGGAGCAGGTGACTCCATTGCTCTTTGCCCCCAGAAAACTCCCAGCAGTCACTAGCCCATTTCCCAGATGAGGGAACGGAGGTGCAGAAAGTTGAGAGATGCCAGCCAAGGACACGCAGCTTTGTAAACAGTCTGTGCTTCTGGACAGCTTGGTTCCTAAAAACCTGTTATCATCAGGGTTGGGGTCAAGATCTTTTGTGCTCACCCCCACATCAAAACAACTTTCCAGCTCTTATCAATAGCTGCTTCCCAAATTCCACGCAACCAGCCAGGCCTCTGGGATCAGGCCCAAATGAGGTCTGGGTGCTGGAAAGAACCCAGCTGGCTCCAGCCCTAGGGAGGCTGCCTCAGGCTCAGGGCTGCATGGACAGACCTGGGTTCTAGTGCAGACTGGGCTGCCTACCTGCTGTGTGACCCGGGGTAAGTTGCTTAGCCTCTCTGAGCCTGAGTTATCATGTGAAAAAGCAGTCATGGTGAAGCGTTATTAAGTGAGAAGGGCCTTACTTGGGGGAGTGCCCTGTTGACGTCAGTGGCTGTTGCTGATTTTGCTCCAGTGGTGGGTAAAGGGACATCGAGACCCAGCCACCCCATCCCCAGATGCCCAGTGCCCGTTCCTGGGAAAGTGGCCTTGAAGGCCGAACCCATTGCTTTGGTTTCCAGTGGGAACCACTCCTTTGAGGTCATCGAGGGGCCACCTGGCTGGGACTCTGGCCCAAGGGTGGGAAAGGCCAGCTCTTTCTGAGGTCTCCGAGGGCAGGCAGAGCAGCGAGCAGGAACTAACTGCACCCACCTGGCTGAGG
This sequence comes from Cnephaeus nilssonii, assembly GCF_951640355.1. Lineage (NCBI taxonomy): Eukaryota > Metazoa > Chordata > Mammalia > Chiroptera > Vespertilionidae > Cnephaeus > Cnephaeus nilssonii. The sequence continues at coordinate 38,715,732 of NC_137082.1, read as the reverse complement.
CCTGTGTTTATTTACCTGGGAGGCCTTCTGATAAGGCTTATCACAGCGCCTGCAGACTGGCCACGGATATCCCCTTCATCCCTTTCCTCCCTCCCCTTCCGCTTTGGGCAGGGGCACACCCACTACCCAAAGTCACCCCCACACACCCAGCACCTATGGGGCCCTTTCTAACAAAGGGGCCTCCGGCTAGTCTCAGTTCCCCTTCTGTACAGTGGCAGGTCGGAGTACGTGACAGTGGTGCTCTGAGAAGAGCCCAGCGTAGGATGATGAAAATCACATCTACGGAGCACCTACTGTTTGCATGCCCGTTCTAAATCCCCCCATCTCGGGAGCATAAGGAGCCCCCATTTTACAGATGGGAACATTGAGGCTCAGAAAGGTCACGTTACTTGCTCGGGTCACACGGTGTCTAGGAGGAAAGAAAATTCAAACCCGACCCTAGAGTTGAAGTTTCTTGTCACTGTGACCCCACAGCAGGAAAAGGTGCCTGCCAGGCCTCAGGGTATTCCTCTGTGAAATGGAATGTAGACCACCACCAGCCTGGCAGCCTGCGATTTCCCCCTTTTTTCTTCCTTCTTTTTCAAGGTGTCCCCTTTCTTTCTCCTCGATTATCTAAGTGTTGGGTAGTTAGGGTTCCAAGTTCAAGGTTGTGGAGGTAACCAGCCTTCCCACCCCAACAACTAATCTCTGTTCTCCAGTCTTTACCAAATTATCTCAAACCGTAGCCAACCCACCCCGGCCACTTCCACAGCCCCGGCGGGCAGCCACGGACGGAGGTCACAGTATCTCTGGATGCACACAGCTTCCCCTGTCTGAGCAAACTGAGACCCTCCCCGGGGCCGGGGAAGCCTGAGGACAATAGAAGGAAGCCAGGCCTCCCACCTCAAGGCCTGGCTGGTGTCAGCGCCCAGCCCCGGGCCTGGCCTGGGCACCCTAGAAGGTTGGAACATTCTCGCGTGGGATCATCCTGTCCTACCTCTTTAGGGAAACTGAAGCCCAGGGAGGGCAGGTCGCTGGCCAAGTCACCCACGGAATGAAGCGTGTGGCCTGACCCCACACATCCCCGAGGGCTGCGTGTTCCACCCAGACAGTCCGAGACCTGACAGGCTCTGTTATGGGGTCCAGACCACAGGAGACAAACACCACCTTTGTCACCGGATTAAAGCTACGCTCCCTCCAAGGGAGGGCCAGGGTGTGAGGGTGAGTGGGGTGGGAGTGAGACCAGCCCGAAGGAGTGAAAAGAACTCTTATGAGGCTAATAGAAGGCTTTGCTCTGGGAAGGTTCCCCTCAGCCACCACCCTGGCCTCCTGCCACCCTGGTCTGGGATAGGGCCCAGGACCCTCAGGTCCCCAGAGTCATTTAGGCCCCACAAGAGTGCAGTGTGGAACCGCAGCCCGGGAACTTTCAAAGCCAGCTTACGTGAGCCGCGGTGAGGCCCGGGGGACAGCCTGTCTTCATGCCCCCTCCAGGCCCCTTGGAAGAAAGGGCCGTGTGTGTGTGTGTGTGTGTGTGTGTGTGTGTGTGTGTGTGTGTGTACCTACGTGCTCCGTTGTCCTGGGACAGAGAGAAAGGGAAGTATGTTTTCCGACCTTTCCTTGGGGCTGGTATGTCAATAGTGACTGTGGCTATGGGGCCTGGCCCAGGTTGTAACTGTGGTGACCAGGTCATTGATCTTCCAAACAGGGACAATTCTGAGAGTGAAAGAGATGCCATTAATAATTATACTAGGACTACAGGCATAGACTGGGACTGTCCCGGCAAACTGGAACATAGGGTCACCCCAACTTGACCCCTCTTGCCTCAGTTTTCATTTTACTCCAGTCTTCAAAGTGTTGTATGACCTGAGAATGCTGATTTTTAATGGTCCCCCTTTTTAAAATATTTGTTTTTTTTATTAATTTCAGGGAGGAAGGGAGAGAGAAATAGAAACATCAATGATGAGAGAGAATCATTGATGGGCTGCCTCCTGCACACCCCACACTAGGGATCGAGCCCGCAACCTGGGCATGTGCCTTGACCGGGAATCGAACTGCGACCTCCTGTTTCATAGGTCGACGGTCAACCACTGAGCCATGCCAGCCAGGCTTTAATGGTCCCTTTTGATGATACTGAAGATAGCTCACATTTCTGTGTAATTACTACTTCCCAGTCACTGTTTTAAATGCCTTCTGTGAACTCTCACTGAATCCTCTAAAGAGTGTTAGGAGGTGATGGCGACAATACACAATACCTTTTATTTATTGTGCACTTACTATGTGCCAGGCACCTTTTGAGGCACTTCACATGCCTCGTCTTCTTTAAGCTTCAGACTGACTTTGTGAAGAGGTAGTGCTATTGGCTCCATTTTACAGGTGAAGAAACCGAGTCACAGAGAAGCTAAATAGCTGTCCAAGGTTACAGAGCCAGTGTCAGACCTGGAACCAGACCCTCCCAGGCATGTGGTCTAAACCTATTTTCTTCTTTGATGAGAAAAGTGCAGATCAGAGAAGCCTGGTGACTTAGCTCAGGTCACACAGCGCTCGGGGCCTGAGTGGGGGAACCAGAACAAGATAGGTTCTCGGGCCCCAGTACTGCTGGCCTCCTCCCTCAAATGCCTACTGTGGAAGAAGGCTCACAGCTGACTCCTGGCACCCAGGCAGGGTCCCTGGGCCAGTGTCAGGCCTGTTAGTTCATGATTATATTTGGGCCTGGGTGTGGATGGTGGCTGGGCGTTGGGAGGGAGCCCCTCAGTGAGCAGGCCCCGTATTGTCAGCAGCAGTGGGCTGGGCTGCAGGGAGGGAGGTGGGAGGTTAAAAATAAACCTTCCTGGGCAGCTGCCCAGTCGAGCAGAGAAGGTTCTGTTTCTCTTTCCCGCCACCCAAGTCCAGAAAGGGAGCCAGCCGCCCTTGCCCTCCCCGTGACTCAGACCTGCCTGCCTGGGCCGGGCCCTGCCCTCCACCTGAAAAAGCAGCTATTTGAGGCAGCCTTTCTGCCTCCCTGAGCCTCGAGACCCCCTCAGACCTCCCAGGGGGGCATCCTCTAGGCATGAGAGGTGCCGAGGGGACAGCCAGAGCCCAGAAACCTGGGCTCAGATGCCGACCTGGCCCAGGGATACTGGAGCAAGCATACAGCGGGCACATGCATGCTTGTTTTGATTTCTGACCCTGGGATAGCCTCCGTTTCTCTCCTCAAGGGGTCCTGGGGGAAGCAGGAAGTGCCCAGGCATTTCATAAAGTGCAAACGGCAATGGGCAGGTGAGAGACGGCTGTGAGCACTCCTCGGAGCTGTCCTGGAGATCCAGAGGCCAAAGGCTGGAGGGGCCACCGGGGATCCCCGTCCCATCCTATTCGGAGCCTGGGCTGTCTTTTCCTGAAAGGGAAGAAGGACGTTAGCGGGTAAAGGAACTAGGCAGGAAAGGCGGGCTCCCGGGAGCATCTACCCAATTCCTGTCCCTGCTGCAGGCGGGCAAACGGAGAGGGGGATGGGCTTGTCCAAAGTCATGCCAGCCCAGAGCAGCGTGACGGACCCTGCCCCAGGCTGCACTGACCCCTCTCCCAGGAGGAATCTGTCTACAGCTCGTCGTGCATTCCTACAAAACCATCCTCCAAGGTTGGGGTTTGATCCCCCTTTTACAGATGGGAAAACCAAAGTTAGGGGAGATGAAATCTCTTGCCAAAGTTCTCTCAATGGTTAGTGGCAGAACTGGGCCTTGAATCCAGGCCCAAGGACCCCTGGCATGTGCCCGGCCCCTGCCAGTCCTGACTCCCTCCCTCCCTGCCCACCCCTGGCTCATGGCCCCTGCTTTCTCCTTCCACAGGCCCAGCCCCCAGCCAGGAGGCCGGGACCAAGGCCCGCTTCCCGCTGTCCGATGCCGTGGAGGAGGGTGCCTGGACGGCCTCAGTGATAGACCAGCAGGACAGTGAACTCTCGCTGCAGCTCACTGCCCCAGCTCACGCCCCCATCGGCCTATACCGCCTCAGCATGGAGGCCTCCACCGGCTACCAGGGCTCCAGCTTCATGCTGGGCCACTTCACCCTGCTCTTCAACACCTGGTGCCCAGGTGAGGCGCACTCCACCCATGGGCAGGTGGGAGGTGGGCAGGGCCAGACGCACCCATGGGGGCTACTGAGGGTGGGAGATGGGGCAGAAGAGACATCAAGGTGGACTGAGTGAGGCCCACCCTGTGCAGCTCCGTGCTCAGCTCCCCCAAACCCTGCGTGTGAGGACTCCTCCTATTCCCATGTCCAGAGGAGCGGACAGGCTCACAGAAGCACAATGACTGGCCAAAGCCTCCCAGCCTCCAAGCCATCTTATCCCGTGTCTTGTCCACATGTCCCCATGGCACTGTGAGCTGGGCGTGGAGGTGGCCCGGGGTCGGAAGCTCCACTCAGGAATGGGGTGCCCATGGCTCCCACCTGGTACTGTTTCACGAGGCTCTGTTTTAAACCTCGCCAGACCGGCAAGTGAGGGGAAAACCGAGGGAGGTGGCGGGGTGGGGTAGCCAGGAGAGCGGGGCAGGAGCAACCAGTGCGGGGGGAGAGGTCAGCGGCCTCGTGTCACGGGCAGGAAACTGAGGCTCAGAGAAGTGGGGTGGCTTCTGGCAGCTCCTTCAGTGAGTAAGTGGACCGGGCTGGACGACACTGGGGAGTCAGAGGGGACGCTCGGGAGGACCGAGGCCAACGTGAGCCGATGGGAGGAGGCAGGGGCTGCCACAACACCTCTTGGGCCTCAGCTTTCCCATCCGACTAACGAGGCCATCAGCTGGGTTTCCTTCCTGCTCCCACACAGCAAGGCAGAGAGGGAGGCCTTGTGGGTGGGCCTCAGCCGAGGAACGGGGTCTCCCCTCAGAGCCTCGGCCCAGGGCAGCAATTCCAGTCTCTCCAGCGTCAGATAACCAGCTTCTCACAGGCCATTGCTTTATTTATTTATTTTTTTCTTCTCCACTTGGGGGCATTTGATAACATATTTGAGCAGAAAGATGTTTTATTTTCTCTTTTCCATACTTTGGCTTTTATTTCTCATTATAACATTGAGACAGGAGACCGTCCTCTTTCTAAAACCTCAAGCACTGCAGAGACAGCCACCCCTTGTCGCCCCTCCTTGGGGAACACCATCATAGCCACCTTGGGGGGCTCAGCTCCTGAGATTTGGGCTCATGTGCCGGAGATATCACTGCATTGAGCTCCTCTGTCTCCTTAAACGTAAAAGGATCCCACAAGTGCATCAACCCATTGGGTTGTTTTTCTTCTACAATATGTCTTGAGGATCTTTCCACATTCATCTGCACACATAGACTCATTTTTTTATGTGTTTTTATTGATTTCAGAGAGAGGAAGGGAGAAGGGAAGAGAGATAGAAACATTATTGATGAGAGACAATCATCAATCGTCTGCCTCCTGCACGGCCCTTCCTGGGGATTGAGCCCGCAACCCGGGCATGTGCCCTGACCGGGAATCGAACCGTGACCTTCTTCTGGTTCATGGGTCAATGCTCAACCACTGAACCACACCAGCTGGGCCATCCGCTCATTCTTCTTGAGAACCTGAGTGACCATATCCTGTCCGTGTGGCTCTTTCATTCATCTGGTCCCCTCCGTCAGGGTCTCATCATGGGGAGGGTGGGGCAACGAGCACCCTTGCTTTCGTGGCCACATGGGATGCTTTCTCAGGACAGACTCGGCCTTGCTGGAGCGCTGTGTGCTTGCTTTGGTATACGTGCTGCCGAGGCGGGCACACGCATGCTTGTTCTGATGTCTGACAACCTGCAGGGCTTGCAGCCCGTTGGCAGCCCAGCCCGTGGAGCAGGAACATGCAGTGTCCTCCTCCCACCCTGCTCTGTGCGATTTCAGAGTCCAGCGAGCAGGGAGCAAGGTTCCGGGGATGTCTCCTTCCTCTGGAACTGTCCCCTTCCTGCCCGCGGGTTGGCGTGGCGGTCAGCCAAGCAGCACGGTGACTAAAGTGACCCACATCCCAGGGTGGGAGCCTCGAGGAAGCAGTGACTGGAAAGCAGGAAGCTGGGCTCTGTGGGGGGTGGGCTGGACGGGGACACTGTTCTCCTTCTGGGGCAGAGGGCGGGATCCGCCCGTGAAAGGGGACCCCTGTCCCTGAGCTCCACATGGGCAGGATCAAGTGCCCCTTACGGTGAGGCTTATGTCCCCAGTGCCCACCCTTACCTGAGCTGGGAACCTGACCGGGGGACACCCAGCGTGCCGACACGCTCACGCCGATGGGAAAACACCCATGAGCATTTCTTTCCCTTTCATTCTCTTTCTCACACTGCCAACTGATTTATCACCACATGGTTCACTTATCGTAAGGCTGATTTGTATTGCACAATTTCCGGAGCCAAAGAGCAGGGTACATAAGACGCTCAGCCATTGCCACGTCTGCCTTCCTCCATGCAGTACGAGCGGGGGTGCTGGTCACTGCAGAGGGGCCCTGGCCGCTGCGTTCTAGCCCGGCTTTGCCAGGAGCGCCGGCTGCGCTTTCTCAGGCAGACCTCAGAAGGCACAGGGCCTGGGGCCACCATTCCTTCAGGGGCCCACAAAAACATGTCAATTCTTTTAAAATCAGAAGAAAACAATAAATGTTTAGGCCAGAGACTTTGTCTTACTATATAATATTACTATATCTATCATTAAAGCAATGCAGTCATGAAATATATTTTTAATATATACATATTTTTAATGGAAGCAAAAATGCCCAAAGGCATAACGTGGCTCTGGAGTTCCCCTTCCTCCGTTTCTTCACCTGTGACGTGGAGATGGTGAAGGCCAGCCTGACATTTGACCTCCGGCCCTCTGGCCCCGGCTACCTCCGCCCCCTTGTCTGTCCTCACTAGTCACAGGGAACTAAGTGCCCTGCGTTTTTCAGCAACTTGGCTGTCTCTGGTTCCCGGCTTAGCATGTCGTCAAGGCAGCAGACGCCACCTGCTCCAGGTGGCTGTGCCTAACCCCCGAGCTGGCCGGGACCCCCCTCCCCAGAGCCGCAGACACACTTCCTTGGCTTTCTCTCCACCCTGAACAGTGCTCCTTCCTCACGCTGGCTCGGGCTTTAGCTCACGAAGCACCTTTCAGATCTGCCACCCATTGTGCTCACAGGGGACACAGAGAGGTGGGCAGAGAAGGAGACCTGACCCGCTCAGGGCCACACAGCAAGTGAGGACCAGAGCCAGGGGGCTCCCCACTCCTGCCCAGGCTCCTCTCCCTTTTGTTTTAGCATCAGTTTTCCCATTCTTAAATATTCTTGAGGCTCAGTTTTTCCACCTGCAAAAGGGGGCTTTCATGGATCCCTTCTACATAGGGCTCTTGGGGAGAATAAGCAAGCTATTATATACCACACTAGAAGCCCGGTGCACGAAATTCGTGCACGGCGGGGGGTTGTCCCTCAGCCCAGCCTGTACCCTCTCCAATCTGGGACTCCTGGAGGGATGTCCGACTGCCCGTTTAGGCCCGATCCTGGTGTATATCCAAGCTATTATATACCACATGCTTATCACAAACCCGGGCACCTGACGAATGTTGGATGAAAGGCAGCCCGCTGTTGCTGTCACCAACTGATAATACAATCTCTACCATTGACATGGGATTATGTGTTAATGATTAGTTTTTCAGATTAAATGATAGAAAGGCTTCTGAGACGCCGACCTGGCCCCGGGGAGTTGGCACCCCGGATGCCAAGTCTGCGGGAACCCTGGGCCTCACCAGACCCAAAGCTGAGGCCCCTTCCTTCCCACCCACAGCGGATGCTGTGTACCTGGACTCAGAGGAACAGCGGCAAGAGTACGTCCTCGAACAGCAGGGCTTCATCTACCAGGGTTCGGCCAAGTACATCCACGGTGTCCCTTGGAACTTTGGGCAGGTACGGTCTCACCCTGCCCCTCCCCACCGTCTCAGACCCACTGTGTGCTGGGCCCCGGGTCTGAGGCAGTCAAGCTGCCAAAGTGTGATGGGGTCTCAGAGCCACCCACCCCATGTTGTCAGCATTCAAGGTCCCTGAAATGGAGGCTCAGAGACAGTTCAGGCCAGGCCTGAGGTCACACAGCGAAGGGTTTCCCTGCCTGCCGTGGGAGCAGCAGCCCCAGATATTCAAGGTGGGAGAGAATGAAGGGAGCCTTTAGGAGTTGTGGGCAGGCAGTCATTCCAGGAGGGAGAAGGGGAACATTCAAGGCCATATATCAAAATAACAGGCAGCACTTGGTGAGTACTTACTGTATGCTCAGCATGTACTGAGAGCGGGCTTTAAACCTTTATCTCCATCAGGGGACCTCAAGCTTAAATATACATCAGAATCACTGGGAAAGTGTGACAAATACACATCACTGGGCCCATCCCTAGTTTCTGATTCAGTAGATGTGGGTGTGAGCTGGGATTCTGTATGTTTAACAAGTTCTCAGGGGATGCTGATGCTTCTGATCTAATGTCAATACTTTGGGAACCGCTGGTCTGGATATATCAGCTAGCTACTGCCGAATAACAAACAAGCCTAAACCTGAGAGGCTTAAGTCTCTGGGTCAGCCAGGGCATGGCTGTCTAGGCTGAACTTGTCTGACCTCAGCTGGATGGTTCATCTCTGCTCCCTGTGGTTTCTCATTCTCCCAGGCCAGCCTGGGCTGGTTCTCCAAACCATTGCTGTTTTCCTCTACCATTCAGCCTCCCATAAAAACTCTTGAGACATTGCTGAGAAAATTCATGAAGCAAGAACTATCTCACCCCTGACCCCTCAACCTCCTGATGTAAAGGAAGGGAATAATTGCCCTCAGGGGACAGGGCAGTTCCTGAAATAGGCACCATGTGATCTGGGCTTTGAAGGAGGTGGGTGCATGTCTACTAGGCCAAGGGAACTGCATGAGCAAGAGCTTGGAGATGGGAAATGTATGCCTAAGAAGTATCCTGTAGCCTGGGGAGCACTGTACTTATGAAGGAGCCCCAGGAGGTGAAGTGGGAGAAGTCAGCAGTGTTCAGGTTGGAAACTGGCCTTAATGTCAGGCTGATGGCAATAGGGAGCCACAAAAGGATTCAAGCCATGGAGAGAGACCTGTGATGAGGCCTGGTTTGGGACAAGACCATCGAGATGGGGAGCAGGGGGGCAGACGGAAGAGCCTTCGAACATGACAGGGCCGTGGTCCAATGGAGTGACAAGGAGGGAGTCCTACTTTTGATAAAGATAAATTTGAGTTGCAAGGATGAGAAGGTGTGAGCCATACAGAGAGTGGCAGGAAGAGCCTTCCAAGCCAAGGAAATAGCCAGTCCAAAGGCCACGCGGTAAGAGATGAGATCAAAGAGGGGCACCCCAGCCACAGATCATGCAGGGCCTTGCAGGCTACAGGGGGAAATCTAGACTTTGATGAGTATGGTAGAAACAGAGGGGTGACAAGATTACCAGTAGATTTATACCTTTCTAATCTACATCAGTTCCAATCAGAGCAGTATGTGTGGGTGGGGTGGGGGAGGAGGGGGCCCTCATCCGCTCTGCAGGGTGAGTCAGGTTTTGGGGGAAGTAGGAGATGTGTGTGGCTGAGCAGAGAGGGCAAAGGGACACTGGCAGGGCCTGAGGTGACTCTGAGGGTAGAGAAGCCCCAGGGACCCTGGGCTCCCCACTCAGTGGTCTCTACTCCAAACCCCCAGGACCCCCCAGCCAGACCCTGGATGCAGGCACACCCCCTTTCCCTTTCTCATACACTCAGTCTTTGTCCCACTCCAGCCCCCCCTCGGCCAGGAGCAGCTGGCATCACCGTCTGTGTAAGGCAGGCTGACCCCCCTCCTCCTCCTCTTGGTTCCTCTGACACAGTTTGAAGACGAGATCCTGGACACCTGCCTGAAGCTCCTGGACGTCAACCCCAAGTTCCTGAAGAACAGCGGCCGTGACTGCTCCCGCCGCAGCAGCCCCGTCTACGTGGGCCGGGTGGTGAGCGCCATGGTGAGCGAGCAGCAGGGCCCACCCGAGGGGTCCATGACAGAGCACAGTGCGGGTTCCCAGGGGGTGGGTGAGCCTCAGCTAAGAGAGCTCGTATTTAGAAAGACAAAATCTACCCACATGAGGATAGTGTCATGTGATCCCTCCCAGCAGTTCATTCGTTCAGCAGATGTTTATCAAGTGCCGCTATGTCCCCGGCCCTGGAGGAACAGCTGGGTTTAAGACATGTGTGGTCTCTAACTTCAGTGAGTTTATGTTCCAGTGGGAGAGTGAGCGGAGACAGACAGAACCAAAATGTCAAGTGAATGAGTTGCATCGTCATAAATAATGATGCAGGCGCTGAAGGAACCCAGATGTGTGAGAGTGTCTGACCGCAGGGCCTAACCTCAGAGAGGGAGGGGGCCTCCGTGAGTGATGATCCCTGAGCTGATGTACTAACTGGGAGGAGACGAGCCTTCCAGACAGAGGGTTCTGCTTGTGCAAAGGCCCTGACTAGGTACCGACTCGGGCAGGTTTGAAGAGCAGAAGGGAGGCCAGTGTGTTGGAGCAGAGTGAGCACGGCAGAGCAGGGGGCAGGCGGGGCTGCAGAGGTGGGCAGGGGCCAGACCACGCAGAAGCCTGGATTTTATTCTCGGGGGGAAGGGAGTTGGGGGAGGGACACAATCTGGGCAGGAGCCAGAACTGGTCTTTGTACTCAGATCACACGGTGCCATTCCCCTGCCACCCCGTGGACACAGCCACATCTCCAGCCTCGCGTTCGTGGCCTTGACCCCTCTCCACCTCCTGCCTTCCCTTCCTCTTTCCCGCACCCTGGCTGCCAGCCCCAACCATCTCTGATGTACCACACAGCCTGTCACACCTTCGCACCTGCTGTTCCCTCACCCTAAGACTCCCTTCCCTGCCTTTTACTATGTGCTGGACTTGTGCTCTACCTGGCACAGCCACCGCCCTCTCCCAGACTGATCCCCCCGATGCCCTGCTGGTTGCAGGTCAACTGCAATGACGACCAGGGTGTGTTGCTGGGACGCTGGGACAACAACTACGCGGACGGCGTCAGCCCCATGTTCTGGATCGGCAGTGTGGACATCCTGCGGCGCTGGAAGAACTACGGCTTCCAGAAGGTCAAGTACGGCCAGTGCTGGGTCTTCGCTGCTGTGGCCTGCACGGGTGAGCTGCACACTGGGGTGTGGAAGGGCCTGGAACCTTTTCTCGGCTCCATGAGCCCTGGAAGTGGGTGCAGAGAGCCCTGGAGTGGGAATCAAGAGGCCCAAGGTCTCGTCCTATCTCTGCCACCAATGCCATCAATGAACTGTGTGGCCTGGAGCCAGTGGCTGCCCCTCTCTGTTCCTTTTCCCCACAATGAGGGATGTTATTTGGGGGGCAGCATGGGCTCACAGTTGAGAATACAGACTTTGGAGCCAGGCACACCTGAGTTAAAAATCCCCACTTTTCCATTCACTTGCTCTGTGACCTCGAGCAAATGACTTCTTTCTGATCCTCAGTTTCCTCATCTGTAAAATGGGGACAACAACAGGATCTATCTCCCAGGGTGGGTCTGCCATAAAACTGATCGGCACGGAACTTGGCCCCGTGTAGGTCTTCTTAGGTATGACCATGAATAAGTTGATAATATTATCATCAATGTCAAGAAAGAGAGAGCACTTTCTAAAATGCAGAGGAGGAAAAGAGAAAGCAATTTAAAAACAAAAAAAAAAAGCGGGGGGGGGGGGGAGGATCGCTAAAAAAAATCTTGGAAAAGTTGAGCCCAGAGAAAGGTTGAAGATTGTTCCAGAGCTGATGATGGTGCTTTGAGAATGGGTTAGCATCAACCAGTTGGGGACATGGAGTCAAGGGTGGAATTCAAACCCCAGCTGGGCTTCTTACCATGTGTGTCCTTAAGAGTAAATCACTTAACTCAAATGGGCGTAATAATAGTGCCTTTATTCTGGGGTGCTGTAAAGATTGAGTTAGCATATGTGAAATGTTCAAATTATTTCATATGCATAACAGCAAATACGTACATAGTGCTGCTGCCATTACTACCACTATTATTATTACTATTATTATCATCATCATCATCATCATCATCATCATCAGGCAATCTAAGAGGCTGATCTTGGGTTCCTAGCTTCTCTGACTCTAAGACCAGTACGCAGGCCCAGAAGGGGGTCCCAGCAGCCCCCGCACTTTCCTCCGCTCCAGCAGGCTGGACGGGGACAGCCTGACCCCAGTTCCCAGCGAGGCTGCCTCTGCTTTTCCTTCCCCATCTCCACTCCTCCACGACTGTCTGCCCCCGTGACCTCTGAACTCCTCTTTCTCGTGGACCCTCCCTCTCCTTCCCTCTTTCCTCTGAGAGGCCTACAGCACACCTGCTCAGAGAACCCCATGGGTTTCGTGGAGAAGCCCCATCGTCGGTGGTCTGAGTCCCCGCGCTCCCCTGCGGATGCCTTCTTCCCCCGGGACTGTGACCACCTGCAGGTTTAGCTGCAGATCTTGCCCTTGTCTGTCCTCTCCCCGTGGCCAAGGCTGAGTCAGGGTCCTTGTAGCCTCCTCCCAGGCATGGCGTGTAATGGAACCAGGAAAACTTAGGCAAACCAGGGGCTGTCTGATTCCCTTGGTCCCCGGCATTTCTTCAGGAAGCCAAATGGTGGGTTGGTCCATGGGCGCTGGAGTCTTACTGCCTAGTTTTATCCCAGCTGCACCTCCAGCCACTGGGTGGACTTGGGCAAGAGAACTGGTGTCTCCAAGCCTCAGTTTCCTCACCTGTAGAATGGAGACAGTGGTGACCAACCCAATTCACAGGAAGCTTGTAGGATCCTTAGCACCGTCTCCGGCTCAGGTTAGGTTTGCGTTGGGGGTTGTCAGGGGAAGCTGTGATTCCTCATCTGGGTCAGGGGGCATTTTCTGGACAGACAGACATTTGCAGTGATGGGCACTGTGACACACTCTGCTGGTCCACCCTGGGCACTGGCAGACTGGACTGCCCACACCCAGCACCTCTCTGAGTCATCACAACATCCAGACTAGCAGCTATTAGTAGCTCCTCTCAGAGGAGGAAATGAAGGCTCAGAGAGGGGAAGTGTCTTATCCGAGATCACACAGCTGGTGGGTGAGTGGCACAGCTGGGCTTGGAACCACGTGTGCTTGACTTGGAGGAAGCCTCCCGGCCTTCGACTGTGATGGAGGCTTCCCAGACACCACCCCTGGGGACAGGCATGGTACCTTGCTCCTTGGGCAGTGGGGACAGGATCCTGGTGGCATGGCGGGGCAAGGCCTAGGTTTGGGCCACCAGCCTTCGCTGAGGCAGCGGCGAGTCTGGCCTCTGCCCAGGCCTCAGGGCACAGGAACCAGGCAAGAGGTGGAGATTCAAAGCTGCTCCTTTCCCGTGCCTCCCAACACCCACACATCTGGCCTGAACCCTGGGCCCTAGTGGATGGCAGGCAAAGTTCACCTCCCTGCCCCCATCCCCCTGATTTAGCAACTCAACCTCAGTCAAAACTAAAAGCGAAACGAAAGTCCTGCAGGTCGTGTTGGTAGGGCTGTTTTGCTTCACTTCTTTTTTTAGCTATTTACTTTCTCTTTCCTACCCTGAGAATGTGTTACTTTTACAATATACATTAAAAAGCACCTGAAAGATGGGGAAGTAAAAGCCCCATAATTCCATCTGTCAGGAGCACCCAGCACCGCCATTCGGGCAAGATTCATGCCTGGGGTTCCCTCCTCTCCATGTGCTTTGGAGTAAATGCAGGACCCTCCTCATCCATGACTGTGTCCCAGCACGTCTGACGACACTGCACCTGCACCCTGACCTTATTTTATAGGAGAGGAAACAAGGCCCCGAGAGGTGGAGGGACTGGCCCCGGGTCACACAGCAGGAAGCAGCGAGGGCTTGGATGGAAGGTCTCCTGACCTGTGTTTCCTCTTCTGCCCGTTTCACTGCTTGCCCCCCCCACTCTGAATCTCTATCCTTCCTTCATTCCTCCCTTCCTCCCTCCCTCCCTCCTCCTCTCTCTACCTCACCCACACCTTCATCGCATTGGACAAGATAGTCTGTGCCAGGCCTATGCTGGGATACGAAATAAGACAGATCCCTCCCTGCCTCGGAGGACTAACTAAAGACCCCCTCACGTGCCCGCCCATGGAGAATGATGATGAATCCCTAGTCTTGGTATGAATGCAAACAATGGGGCAATTTAAACCCAGCCACGTGGCTTTCCTGGAGGACAGAACAGCACATGCCAATGCCCTGTGGCTGGTGGGAGTGTGGACGCTGGAGGAGCAGTGAGGACGCCAATGTGGCTGGAGCAAAGTGTGCAGGAGGCAGTCAGGGGCCGGACCCTGTAAGGCCAGGGGGCCACAGCCGGAGGTCTGGCCTTGACCTCAAGGGCCACGGGGAGCCATTGCAGGTTTAGCAGAGGCATGTTGATGTCAGATTTGCATTTTAGACGTTTCTCCTATTCGCTGGGGGTACGGAGTGGACATGGGGCTACTAGCAAGGTGGGCGCCATTGTCTGGGTAAGGGGAGGATCCACCCTCACCACTTGGACAGTGGGTGCAGTTTTCACTGGGGTTACAGATGGGCATGTCTTCAGATCCTCAGCCCGACCCCTAACCCCTCTCTCTGTCGTGTCCCCCTCCCCCCACCAGTGCTGCGGTGCCTGGGCATCCCCACCCGAGTGGTGACCAACTACAACTCGGCCCATGACTCGAACAGCAACCTGCTCATCGAGTACTTCCGCAACGAGTTTGGGGAGTACGAGGGTAACAAGAGCGAGATGATCTGGTGAGGTGGGGCCCAGGTTGGGGGTAGGGCCCTGTGGTCTCCAGGAGGGGAAATCTGGGAAGGCTTCTCAGAGGAGGTCACATTTGAATTGGGTTTCAAATCTGAACAGAGTTTGCACAAGGGGAAACGGGGTGAGGGGAGGGCTGTCCAGGCAGGGGGAACAGCATGAGCAAAGGCCAAGAGGAGAAAAGTCCGCGCAATGCGTGGATGGCCTCAGGGAGTAGTTGTCGGGATTCTGGAGGCCAGGGTAGGGGCCTGGGCTTCCAGAGGCAGCGGCTGTCACCCCACCCAAGGCTTCCAACTGGGAGCAGGTCTGGAGGGAGAGACTGGCGGTGGAGTGTGGTCCGGGCGGCTGGGGATGAGGCCCGAACCAAGGCACAGCCTGTTTCCAGAGGCTGGAAAAGAAGAGACAGAGCCGAGAAATGAGGGGGAAACCTCAGCTGAACATCAGGAGCCCCTGCAAGGGGAGGGCGGTGGGAGAGGCGCTGAGAATGACACTCTGCAGGAGCAAGCACCTGGCCAGGGCCCACAGAGGGAAGAGCAAAGAGGAGTGTCAGGGGGCCATGCTTGGCTCAGTGGAGGACCAGGCGCGTGTGGACTGTGGGGAGGTGAGGAAAGCCTGAGTGTGAGTCCTGGCCAACGTTCCGCTTCGTTTCCCAACAGGAACTTCCACTGCTGGGTGGAGTCATGGATGACCAGGCCGGACCTGCAGCCGGGCTATGAGGGGTGGCAGGCCCTCGACCCCACGCCCCAGGAGAAGAGTGAAGGTGGGTAGGCGTGTCCCCACTGCCTAGATGAGGAAACTGAGGCTCAGAGAGCACTCACCCAGAGTCCCTCCGCTGGAGAGCACAGGGCTGGCATTCTACCCCAGGTCTGGCTGACCCGAAGGTCACCGACTGGCCCATCTGGTGCGGGGACCTCACTCATGTGATATGCTTCTTTGTCCTTTGAAACGTCTTTCCTGCCCGCTGTGGACAACAGAGAGTAAGGAGAAGCATAAAGAAAATATCAGATAGCAACTTGTCCTCTCCCTCCTCACAAAGCATCGTTAACATTCTCACACTGTCACCTCCAATTAGGTGCTTGTTTGCATATGTGTGTGCAGGCGAGGAAGAGAGAACCAAGGCAAAATTGGTGAAGCCAATTTATAGAACATAATACCTAGGGTTTACAAAGTAAACCAATTACATTGAAATAGAGTTACCAAAAAATTTTAAAAACAAATTTGTGATATAATCATACAGATTTCATATAACACGATCTAGTGGTAGAATTAATACAGTAGGTAACTTGGTAGCAGAGATAAACGTTCTCTCCAAATATCTGTGACAACCCTGAAGTGATATGAAAGTATCTGGTTTTCTGGGTGATGAGTCATAGGTGCACCTGAGATTACGGTTTGCCTCTTTCACGGTCGAAGGAAGTGCTGTCCCAGTGCAGTGAGGAGAGGACCTCACCTTCCCCCATCCAAGTTCACGGACCCCTGAATTCTATTCCTTGCACCTTGGGGGTCCGTGGACTGCAGGTTAAGAGCTCTGGCTGTACGCGGCCTTTTATGCTAATTTGTCACTTTTCCGAATGCCATTAGCATCTCTCTACCAGGCAGTGTTCTGTGATTTGAATTTGAATTTCATGTTACCGTGTTCCATCAAATGGACGCACCATAATATAGTTACCCGGCCTCCAGTCCTCAGCTTTCAGATGTGTGGCCAGTGTGAGGCAGCTGTAAACCACACTGAGGTAAACGTTGGCGCGGGTGTTAAACCAGACAGAGGCCCTGCCTTCTCTAATGCGGCCAGCTGCTTGGCTCCCTCGGCTCCTTGGGGTGCTTTGGGATAGTCTTCTATTTTATTTATCACTTACATGGCACCTAGTATATGCCAGTCCTCACTAGGTAGGTCTAAATAGCATCCCCAACAGGAAACCGAGGCTCAGAGAAGTTAAGTAACTACTGCAACGTCACACAGCTGCTAAGAGCTATGATTTGAATCCTAAAAGCTGGGTTCCAGGGTCTCTATCCCTAATTCTTACCTATGATGCTTTCCTAGCCGTGGAGTCCCTGAGTCCAAGGGCTTTATGGCCTCGAGACTTTTTGCCACGTGTGGTTGACTTGTGGAAGGGTTTGGAGGGTGCCATCCTACCCTAACCCCGGCTGCATCTCTGCCTCCTCTTTCCCCCAACCAGGCACATACTGCTGTGGCCCAGTTCCAGTTCGTGCCATCAAGGAAGGCGACCTGAGCACCAAGTACGACGCCCCTTTTGTCTTTGCCGAGGTCAATGCCGATGTGGTGGAATGGATCCGGCAGGAGGATGGGTCCATGCACAAGTCCATCAACAACTCCATGGTTGTGGGGCTGAAGATCAGCACTAAGAGTGTGGGCCGTGACCAGCGGGAGGACATCACCCACACCTACAAGTACCCAGAGGGTGGGTGCCCAGAGCCTTCGACACTGCCTTGCAGATAAGCTGCCGGTTTTACCAGCCCGGAGTGTGTGTGTGTGTGTGTGTGTGTGTGTGTGTGTGTGTGTGTGAGATTTGGCAGTCTGCATACAATGGCCTGTAGGTTACTCTCCATTCCAAAAAATTCCTTAGGAACAGGTTATACTTATCAAACACACTGGAAGACGGTGGTAGAGGATAATTTGTTTAGGAAAATAATTCTATATTCCACAGAAGGATTCCATTTGGTCTTTAAGCCTCACTTTTTGGGGGGTTGGCTTGACTCAATAAAACTGAAGGGGATGTCTGTTATATAGGAGAGGCATGCATCGTAACAAAAATGAATGATGTCTGTGTTGTGTGTTAACAGCGCTCACCAGCAGTGGCACCTGCAGTTGTAGATGGGCAATTCCCCACTTTTTCATTGCAATGCACTTGTACTAGAGAGGCTTGGAAATCCAGGGGGCTCTGGAGGAAGGTTCTGGAACTCGGTCGTGTTTATTTTTGCCGTAGTTCTCTTACAGCCGGGGAAGTGCGCAGGACGGTGGATGGGGAGGGGTTAGATGAAAGAGGAATGGACCAAGAGAGATTTAAAGATAAGATGGGTTCAATCAGGCACAAAAAAACGAGACTTCTTTCTGTTGCTAATGTTAAATCAGTAGGAGGTGGAGGGAAGGACGTGGGTTATTTTTGAAATTGGATTCGAGCGCATCTGACAGCCAATCCAATGCGATTGATGTTTCTAAGCATCTGCCCAGCACAGCGGGGCTCACAGGGATGACGAGGAAACCAGACCCCGGCCCACATCTGGCCCACATCTGGCCCTCACTGACTTCCCAGGGCTGGCTGGGGGGTGGCGGTTCCGTGGCCGTGCTCTGGGTGGAAAGAATAACAGAAGGAAGAGATGTTCCCGGGCCTCTGAACGGTCCAGAGAGGATGGTTTGATAGGAGAAACAGAGATGTACCCAACAACACATGGCGGGGAATGAAAGGAGCATAGGAGAGAGGTAACGGGAGGATAAGGAGGGCAGCCTTTCCTGTTGGAGAGCTCCACGGAGGCGGGGGGAGGCAGGGGATCAATTCTGTGCAAACACTTGCAGGCGAGAAAGTTCAAATTGTATTGATGCTTACTACGCGCCAAGCACTATTTATGTGACATAAAGATAAGTAAACACAGTCTTAGTCCTCAAGCAGCTCAAAGGGCAACCACGTAGACAGAAAACAGTTTGGTGAGCTAAAAAACCATAACTGGCAATACGCAGCTGTGAAGCTCCAGAAGACACTGTGATTGATTCATCCTGGGGAAAGGGGTCATTTGGGGCAGGGTCTTGAGGGATGCATAGGAGTTCACTTTGGAAAATGAAGAAAATATTCTTTCCTCCTCCTGGCACAGAAATGTAGAGATGACGCTCCTTCGGGGCTGGCTCTGAGTCACCAGGACTCTGAGAGGCCAGCTTGATCCGCCCCAGCCTCCTTCTTATTGAATTAGGTTCCAGCCATGGAGATCTCTTGCCTGTCCCCACAGGGTCCGCAGAGGAGAGGGAGGCCTTCAGGAAGGCCAACAACCTGAACAAGCTGGCCGCTAAAGAGGAGTCGGGGGTGACCATGCGGATCCGCGTGGCCCGGAGCATGAAGATGGGCAGCGACTTTGACGTCTTTGCCCACATCACCAACGACACCGCGGAGAGCCACGCCTGCCGCCTCCTGCTCTGTGCTCGCACTGTCAGCTACAACGGGACGCTGGGGCCGGTGTGTAGCTCCAAGGACCTGCTCGATCTTTCCCTGGAGCCCCATTCTGGTAAGGCCCTTGGTTCCTGGGCCAGTCATGGACCACAGACTGACGTGCTAGGAAGGGCCCTGAGCCCTGGACGTGTGCAGTTTACCTCCCCATTTTCCCGGGGAGAAGACTGAGCACAGAAAGGTTAAGTGGCTTTCTCAGGACCACACAGCTGGGATGTGGCAGGAATGAGACTCGAACCTGTGCTGTCAGCCGCTACACTGCTTTGTTCCGTCTCATGTTCCCGGATGCCGGCTGCTTTCCCAGACTCTCGACTGCTCTCTCCCAGCTAATTCCTTTCCTCTGTCTCCAGCAACTCCCGCAGCCAGGAGCCTCTCCCCTCGGAGGTGCCCAGCCTCTGAGGGAAGAGGTTCTGAACGCTAGGGCCGTGTGGCTGCTGAGCACTTGAAACGCCGCTGGCGCAACTGCAGAACTCAAGTTTCCGTTTCCCTTTGTAAACAGCCGCGTGTGGCCAGAAACTGCCACATGGAACAGTGTAGCTGTCATGGTGACAGGAGAAACTGTCCAGTCCGCTGCGGAGAGAAGGTTGTCCTCCTAGCCCTGGTTGTCTCCTCATAAATGTTTAGCCCTAGCGCCTGTCCCGTCCGCCCTGTAAGGCAGACCCCCTTCCCTTCCCTCCTTAGTTCCGTGTCTCCCCTGTTTTGGGGTAAAATAATGTCAGTAGATGACCCAGCCCTCAGCCCTGGGCAGAGCCTCTGCCTGCACGGTCGTCTCCTTGGCCCCTTTTGTTGCCCAGCTTTGTCACCATGCCGGGTTGTCTTCCTTAAGACGGGGTCATCTGGGGCTGGGTCTTGAGGGATGCATAGGAGTTCACTTTGGAAAATGGGCAAATAAGCCTGAGACCCTGAGAGGGGTTGTGGCCGCTGCTGAGGTCACTTGGGAAGGCGGCCCAGAGCCCTCGTCCCGCCGCCCAGCAGCCCAATCCTGCCGTTTGCGTGAGGAGCCAGAGGCATGAGAAGGGCAGAGGGGGTCATGGAGCTGGGAGAGGACCTGGGGGCAGTGGAGTGAGACACTGACGGTCCTCTGAGGGTCGTGCTGGCTGAACCTCCGTGTCCCCCTCAGAGACAGGAGAGTCATGAGCTGATAGTGTGGGACTGCCTGGCCAGGAGGAGGCGCACACCGTGGGCACTTCATACCTGGGAACTATGCTAGGTCGCAGAGCTGCGGCGAGGCCCAGGGCTGGCGTGCTCCGTGTTTGTGCAGGTCGGCCCGCCCTCTCCTCTTGCCTGCCAGCCTGCATGTTTCCGCTCCTTCATTACCTCTGCCTCGGCCCTGGGCCCCGGGGGCTGGCGTGGGGGGCACAGCCACCCTGGTCCTGAGGAGTCCTGTCTGTGTTTCAGGCCAGGGGGTAGCCTATGGGACTGACAGTGCCACCTCCTGGTTTTGTCTTGGGAGCCACATGAGCACTCCTGGCGCCGCGTGTCCAGAGCAGACGCTCGGTCAGGGTCCCTGAGCAGGGCCAAGCCCTCAGGACAGAGTCACTGGCACTAGGGCTGGGGTCCCAGCACTTACACTGGTGAGAGATGCCTTTTGAGGCCAGTCCGACTGGCTTCGAATGTGGCCACGACCACCTCCTAAATGTATGGCCTTGGGCAGGTGGCCATGCCGCCTGAGCTGCAACCCGTACTCATCCGTTAATTGGGGCAGGGACATGCCCGCCTACCCGGCCCCCGTGAGGACGCGTGCTCAGGAGCCGGCTGGAAAGTGTAAAGTGGTGCCGGGCGTGGCGGGGTCTTCACTCCTCCCCGAGCAGAAGTGCAAACAGGCGTGGGAGGGAGAAGCCCCCGGGCCTCGCCTGATCACCTGCTGCGCCAGGTAGTGGTCTCAGTACCGGGCGCAGTGGTGCCTGAGCCCTGCTGCCCTGGACGGCATGGCAAGGACCCAGCTTGGCCCTAAGCATCCAGGCCCTAAGTGTCAGGTGTGTGGGGTGGTCAGAACTCCCAATTCTGCTGACGGGCTGTGGGTGCCGGGGTGTTTCTCTTCTCCATCCCAGGCCTCGGGTTCCCCATTTGGACAAAGCCTGATTCATCTTAGTAGAGCCCTTCGGCCCATTTGTTGGGATGCATACATGCCATGCCCTTCTGGGGCTCAGAGCCACTTCAAAGGGAGGAAGTGTCCTTCCCGGAAGGTGTGGCAAGACGTGAACTTCAGCCTGGACCAGGGATAATGACTTCCTCCCGGGCCTCTTTGCCGCCCGGATGCCATCAGGCCCACGGAGCCCTGTTCCGCCGAGGCGTCCGCCTAAGCCTGTCAGTGTTTCTCCTCATCCTGGGGATGTGTTCACACAGGGGGTCCTGGACCCACAAGGGCCCAGCCTGCAGGGAGAGGGCGGAGGACGGTATCCTCAGGCTGCAAGGCAGAGCTAGTCCAGGGGCCCTAGGGGGCCTCCGGTGCCAAGCTCAACCTGTGATAGGTTCTGTGACTCTTGAAAAACCCCACGCTTTGGCTGAGTTGCACATTATTCTCGGATGATAAGATCTGGGGGATTTCCATGTGCTAATGGACAGGAAGCTGGGCCTAGGACAGCAGAACAGAATCCAGCCGCCCCCACCCTGCCTCCTTGCCCTGCTGCGTCTCTCCCTCCCCTGGCTACCCCTCCCTTTCTCTCTCTCTCTCTCCTCCCTCCCCGCTCCGGGTGGTCACTGGGAATGCAGCCCATTGGTGATCACGCCTGCCCGCAGCACCCTCCAGAACAGGCCAATCACCTAAGGAATGACGGAAACCACCGGACAAGTTTCCTTCTCTCGGCCAGCACCTGGCCCGGGGCCAAGGCCGTGGTCCCTGCCGGCAGAAGGCAGTTCTCAAAGGGCCAACCCCACCCGGTTCAGCCTCCTGGAAAAGTCAATAGTTGGGCCATGGCCTCCGGGCTCCTGGACCACAGTGTTTCCTTTCTTTCCTGTGGAGTTGGTCAGACTTTCCACTCTGCCCCACCAGGAATTTTCTCTCCTTTTTGTCCCTTTTGGCGGAAGATTGGGTTTTTCTTCCCCTAATGTCATCTGACCAGAGGTTGGGGCAGATCCACCCTGGGAATGAATGGCTAGAGGGCTGGGCACACGAAGGCAGCATTTTCCACAGGGTGGGATGTGGATCATCTGTGAGAAAGGGACTCTCTCAGGTCTTCGCACTCCTTCAGATGACCTCACGGGGAGCGTCTCAGTGGGTGCTAACGGGTCTTAGCATCCCAGCCCTTGCTAATCTCCCTTTTGAACAGTAAGCTCAGGTCTCAAACTGAGAGCCCTTAGCAGACAAGACTATCTCACCGGAATTGAATAAGCATGACTTAGCTTGTGTTTATTTTTACCAGTTACCTTCTATTTATGGTAAATGAGATTGGTTTGCTGCAAATGATGATGAAAAGTTTTCCCTGGTTAGAATAGGCTAGAAAATATAAATGAGTGGACTGAAAGAAAAATAATGAGCAAAGAATTAGGATACTCTCAGAAGTGTGAAAAATCGTGAATGACTGGAGTTTGGGAAATGCTGGTCTTGTGGTGGGGGAGGAAGGGGGCAGATGGCAGAAAAAGAGGCTCCAGCATCTCCTGTCACGGCACTGGGACGATGGAGAGAGGCACAGGGATGATGACGGAGCCCAGGGACCCTCCCTCCAGCGATCCTGTGTGGCAGGGGAGGCCCAAGAAACAGGGATCTGTCCAAGGCTCTCGGTGACCAACGGGACAAGCAGGGCCTGGCTCAGGCTTGCGTATTCTCAGTCCTGGTTCTTTTCCCTGCTCTTTCCTGCCTCCTACAGGCCTCGGTGTTCTTGTCAGAGTAATGGGCTGACAGTCACACTTGGTTTCTCTGCAGTGGGAGGTTCCTTCTTTCTTACTCCCGCCTTGCTGTGCGGCTCTTGCTCTGAAAGGACCTCTCGTCTCAGCGCTGCTGATTGTCTGGGGAAACAAGGGAGAACAGGGAAAACAGAGAGGGAGGTCATCTTCCCAGGCTCACACAGCCGTCACTGGCCAACCAGGGCCCGGTCTCCTGATCTGAGCACCTACTGGCAGAAGTGTTTCTTTGTCTGTAAAATGGTACAGTCTTACCGACCTCATGGGGGACGGCGAGGTCCTGACTGGCTGAGTGACTTGCCCAGCATCCCTGCGAGCAAAGCGGGGAAGGCAGGATCAGCACCCAGGCCTGTCAGTCTCCAGGCCTTCCCCGACCAGCTGTTTTACTCCCCCTGCCCACCTCCTCCCTGGGCACCCTGGAGCCAGGGCAGGCAGGGGGAAGGCCTGGGATCTGCCCAGCCATCCTCCAGCTGTGTGAGCTCGAGGACATCCCTTGCCCTCTCTGTGCCGGTGGAAATGCAAGAGGAGAGGTGGGGCTGTGTCCTGGTCATTACATGTGCTCTCCCCTCCCCCTGCAGAGAACAGCATCTCCCTTCCAATCCTCTATGAGAAGTACTGCGACTACCTGACGGAGTCGAACCTCATCAAGGTGCGGGGACTCCTCATCGATCCAGCTACCGACATCTACCTGCTGGCCGAGAGGGACATCTATCTGGAGAATCCAGAAATCAAGATCCGGGTAAGGGGCTGGCTGGGCAGGGGCCCAGGGCAAGCCCAGAGCTGGGGGAGGGCAGGCCTAGTGCCCCTGCATCCCTGCTCCCTCAAGCTCGTTGACACCTCAGGGATCCTCATGAAAAGCATCATGAGGCCCAAAGAAGTTGGGACTCATATAGCCTCTAGGGATGAATCCTAGAATCTCAGCGTGGTAGAGCCATGGCATTCACGGATCTCAGAGTCATGGACCCTTAAAGGCTAACCTCCTAAAGCTAGATCCCCAGAGCCTGGGACCCTGGTGGGACAGGGAGGGTGGAGGAGTCAAGGGCATAGACTCTGAAGTCTGACTGCCTGGCTTTGTGGCTGGGTGGCCCCGGGCACGCTACTCTGCCCCTCCATGCCTCAGTTTATTCATCTGTAAGGTGGGCGTTGTAAGGATTAAATCTGCATCCACAAGAAGCACATAGAACCATATCCAGTGCATTGCAAGGGCTCAATAAAAACTGACTATTGTCACCATCATCATTGTCATCGTAGTGATTCACTTCAAGGAGCCACTCAGGACCCCAAATGCAGCAGTTACGAGTAAATGGTGAAGAGCAGAGGGTGAGGGAGTGAGCACCGTGTGCCAGATACTCTGCCAGGAGCTTGCACGTTATTCGCTCAGCAGTCCTTATGAGAACCCTGCAGCCAGGCATTTCTCTCCCGCGAAGAAACCAAGGCTCAGAGAGGGTAGTGACTTTCGGGGTCACACAGTGAGGAAGGGGCAGAGATTGGCTGGCTCCAAAGCCTGTGATCTTCCCACTCGAGGCCCTAGAACAAGGGAGGCGGTGAGCCCCTCTGGGTTGTGTGGAGCCTCCCTGATGCTCCAGGAAGGAGGCTGGGCCGGTATCACCCCCGTGTTTTCCAGATGAGGAAACTGAGGCACAGAGGTCAGGAGTGAGAGTGGCAGGATGGGCATGGCTATGTTCAGCAAACATTGGGCCAAATTGCGGCAAATGCAGAGATGGCCCAGCCGGGACCCTGCCTGCCCTTGAGGGGTCCTGGGCCCCTCCCTCGATGCTGCCCCTTACCTCTGCCCCGTGCCCTGCCCCAGATCCTGGGGGAGCCCAAGAAGAACCGCAAGCTGGTGGCCGAGGTGTCGCTGCAGAACCCGCTCAACGAGCCGCTGGAGGGCTGCACCGTCACTGTGGAGGGGGCTGGCCTGACCGAGACACAGAAGACCGTGGACATGTAAGTGTCGCGCACTCCAGCCTGGGGACTGGGAGCAGCGGGCAGATGCTGATGGGGGCACCACGCTCCGGTCCATAACGCCTCCTCTCATCCACACACCCACCCCACACCTGCCTG
This sequence comes from Cnephaeus nilssonii, assembly GCF_951640355.1. Taxonomy (NCBI): domain Eukaryota; kingdom Metazoa; phylum Chordata; class Mammalia; order Chiroptera; family Vespertilionidae; genus Cnephaeus; species Cnephaeus nilssonii. The sequence continues at coordinate 38,690,972 of NC_137082.1, read as the reverse complement.
AGTACCCTTGGGGCAGAGTTCCCCCCCTCTCATCCTCTCAACACCCACACCCCTGTGTTCCATGCACGTGTCTCACACATCCCGTCACTAAACACCTGTCCCCAACGCACAGGCCCTCACATAAACACAGGCATCTGCACCCTGAATGTCTACACGTGTGTCCTAGATGCACATCTATGTACAGATGCACATATGAGCATATACACTTATTTTTCACTTTATTATTGGAATAAATAACTTACATACAGTAAAGAACCCAAATCACCCATGTACAGCTCAATGCATTTTCACACATGTGGTCACCTGAGCACACCCACTCTTACCGCAAGCACACCATCCACTTCCATGTGTGCATGAGCACACACACACACACACACACACACACACACACACACACACGCCCCTCTATACAAAGCAGGCTGCCCAGGCCCCCGGAGAGCAGCGGATCCATTACTGTCATTATTGTCAGCATTAAGCTGGACAGCCGTGGGTACAGAGGCTCTGTGCTAAGTTCTCTGAATCCACGTGTCATGCTGGCCTGACCCCATCGTGGGCATTGGGTTTATCATCTCCTCCACCTCCTCCTCTCTCTCCACAGCCCGGACCCCGTGGAGGCGGGGCAGGAAGTCAAGGTCAGAGTGGACCTGCTGCCTGTCCAAGTGGGCCTCCACAAGCTGGTGGTCAACTTCGATAGCAACAAGCTAAAGGCCGTGAAGGGCTACCGGAACGTCATCATTGGCCCCCCCTAAGGGGCTCCCGTGCCAGCTCCACCTCAGCCAGCCCACAGCCCCAACTTGATCCCCAGTCTTTCTCCCAAGCTAATGAGGAAAATGTGCCCCTCCTGGGGCCCCAGACCCATCTTGTCCCCTGAGCCTGTTCCCACCCCTCACCCATGAGCGATGTTCTGTGCCTCCACAGTGGGGCTGACTGGGCTTGGGATGGAGAAAAAGAGACCCACGCCTCCCCCTCCAGCCCAGATGCCGTTTGGAAAGCAGTGATCACCCCCACATTGTCTGCTCTTTACCACCGTCCCTTGGAGCACAAAGGAGACTGTGAGACAGGCTCCAGAGTTGGCTGGATCAAGGAACTCAGCATCCTAGCGTGTCCTGTGCCCCTCCCCCAGACTGTGCCCAGGCCCCAGGGGCCCCTGGGAGAGCCAGCGCAGGTGGGGATGGGGAGGGTCCCAGGTGTAGGACAGGCTTGAGCTCCTCCCACATCCCAGAAGCTCTGGCCCACAGCTCCCCGCCGCCCCCCTCCTCACGATTGTGAAGCACCTACGTGCAGGTGCCTCCTGTACTTGCTGGTACTCTCGTGGCTGCCGGCCCATTTAGTCACCACGGGAAACGGCAGAGCGGGAGCTGATTTCTCAAGGAGGAGACCGAGTCCCGGAGGAGGGAGGTGGCCCGCGGGCACAGGCGGGCCGGTGGGTATTCCAAAGGCTGGGGAATGTGAAGCCTGGGAACGGAGCACAGGCCTCTGACTCCGAGTCCAGCGCCCTGTTCGTGCCACCAGCCCTGACCTGAGGGTGTGAGGGAGGCCATCTGGGACCTGATCCAAAAGGACGCAGTTGGGGTGAGGAAGTGGGAAAGCATTGGGAGAGGTGGGAGCCCCAGGTGCGGCCAGCCGCTGCCTTCTCCTCTCTGGGCCTCGGTGTCCTCACCTCCGAGGCCCTCTCAGCTCTCCCGACGCCGTGTATGACCCGGCAAGTCCTACTCCCTGGCTCCGCAGAGCTTCGGCCACATGCCCGGGTGTTTCTAAGAGTGAAACCAGGACCAGGACCACGGCTCTGCCCCAGCCTATCCAGGCCCCACACCTGTGCCCAGGCACCTTCCATCAGACCCCAGTTCCAAGGGAAAAGAGCCCCAGAGGGCCCTGTCCGACCCATGAGCCTAACCACCACAATGCCTAGACTTCACAAGCGCCTTAGCTGCCCCTGCTGCTCACTAACCAAGTGGGTCCGCAGCTCGACCGCCCCCACTTTGCAGGACCGGGGCCCTGGAACACAGCTCAGAGAGCTATGAGCTGTCATCTCTGGCTTAATCCCCCACACTCTCCACGTGACTGGGTCTCCCTAAGGCTGGAGGAGGGGAAAAGGGAGCATTCTCCGTCTGGAGTAGGGTCCCAGCCAAACAGGGTTCCCCAAAGCCCGGGGAGGGCCTGGGGGAGCGTCACGCTGATGCACTTAGAACTTGCTGCTTCGCGCAGGGGACGAATCACAAAGTGAGCCGACACATCTGTTTTATATATTGCTCTGTTTCTCTAAGGTTTTAGAAACGCTTTCGGGTTCCAATCAGGCAGTAGATATGCTTTTGAGCCACAGGGAGCGAGCACTGAAATAAAAGAGTTTATTTTGCACATTCAAATAAGGTCTGTCTGGTTCTTTTCATGCTTTTGAGGAGGGTGCGTGGGTGAGCTCATTCACGCTGGGACCAGCCAGGTCCAAACTTGACTGGCATTCGAGGCACTCCAGCCTCTTTCTCAAACAAAACACGTTTGGGCCACAGTGAACTTCCCGTATCTCCCCAACCCTGTGTACTAGCCAACTCCTTAGCTTTCACCGCACGTCTAGTTGCCTGACCCTCGTGTCCTTCCCCTTCCTTGCCCATCTGGTGAACTCCTACTCATCCTCTAATGCTTAGCAGCAAAGACGCCTCTTCTGTGAAGCCTTCACAGATTTCTTCTCAGGCCCCCAGAGCCCTGCAGCGTGGACCAACTCAAACATTTACCAGTGAATTTCAGTTCCATGTTGGTATATCTGTCCCCTTTGCCATTCTATCTGACGTTCTCAGGGGCAGAGGCCAAGTATCTCTTAAATACACGTTAATAAATGCTGAATTGGTAAATCAAAGTATTTGAACTCAGCTCTCTTAAAACCAGTGCCGTCCAAAAGAAATGTAACATAAGCCACATTAAAAAGAGTAAAGAGCCCTGCTGGCGTGGCCCAATGGTTAAGCATTGACCTATGAACCAGGAGGTCATCGTTTCATTCCCGGTCAGGGCACATGCGCCCGGGTTGTGGGCTCAATCCCCAGTATGGGGCACATCATTCTCTCTCATCATTGATGTTTCTAACTCTCCCTCTCCCTTCCTCTCTGAAATCAATAAAAATATACTTTAAAAAAAAAAGACACAGGTGAAATACACTTTATCTAATATGTCCAAAACATTGTTGCTTCCTCACGTAACCAATATAAAAACTATTAGTGAGACACTTTACAGTCTTATTTTCACACACTGTCTTTGACATGTGGTGTAGAGTTCACACTGACAGCTGTCTCCGTTCAGACTGGCTGCACTCGAGGTCTCCATGGCCTCAGTGGCTACGGGCTACCACAGTGGACGGTGCCATGTCCAGACTGTGATTCCAGGAGTGTGGGGACTTGGTCATTCACCTCCCTCCCTCCCCACTAGTGTTTGTTGATTGAATAGATGATAGAAGACAGTCTCTGGTCCTCAGGGAACCCAGGTTGAAAGACATGACATGCTCCTAACGATAAATCAAAGTAAACGAGTCACATTATCTAGGTGCCGGATCCTTCTGTTCCCTGAACCCTGCACCCTGGTTCAGGCCTGCACTGCTGAACATTTTACCAATTACTAACTTACTGGAGACAGAAACCACTAGCCACTTCAGGCAGAGAGCGAGTTCATAGGGAAATTGGTGGCAGAGGCATCCGGAAGGTGGGAGAGCAAAGAGAGGAGTGTCACCCAGCAATCGGGAAGGAGCTGCGCCACCCGGACGGCCAGCCAGGAGCCCCGGAGCCCGTCAGTCCGCACCGCCTCGCTGCCGGAGGGGATGTCCCTGCAGCCCTGGTACCGACAGAACCGCTGGGCCTACAAAGCCCGCCCAAGTCCTCCTGCCTTCTCCCCACTGGCAGAACCTCTTCGGAAACTGGTTGGCCAGGGACTCTGGAAAATATTAATTCCAGGCTCCAGCCCCCTGAAAACAGAGATGGCCAGGCAACTGGGGATGGAGGAGGGGATGGAGCTGAGTAGCTGCTTCCTCTGAGAAGAGCACCCTTCCCATGATCTCCACCTTGGAACTCTTACTCAGCCTTCAAAACCCTCCTCCTCTGTGAAGCCTTCCTGGACTGCAGCCAGTGCTTCAACCTCTGGCTCCCCTCAGCATGTTGTAAAAGCCCATTGCGACACTCCGCAGCCTGTTAGGAACAGCTGTGTGTGCGCGCCCTAAGTTCTGGAGCACCCTGAGGGCAGGGTGGGCACACACCCCTGAAAGGGGGCCACCAAGTAGACTCAGGACTGCCGACTCTGGCTCCCGGCCCTGACTGCCCACCCCCCACAGGGCAGGTCTGCCAATGCTGGAAGGATGCAGAGGCCTCTCCTGAGCAGCCCCTAAGCCTGCTCCAGCCCGGGGGAGCCCACTAGCCGGGAACCCAGCAGGAGAAAGGCCTTGCTGGTCACACAGGCCCACTTTACAGACAGAGGAAATGAACCTGAGACGCTGCTCGCCAAGCCGGATGTGAGGGCCGAGTCTGGGCCCCACAGTACAGCCCGTACGTGCACTGCCACAGGGCAGCTCCGTGCTGCTGGGCCCCCTCCAAGCTCAGCTCACAGCCCTGGCACCAGGGGCCTGGGCTCTGGAGTCAAACAGACGCAGGATCAAAGCCGGGCTCTGCCACGCTTATGCAATGTGGTGTATAGTTCACACTGGCAGCTGTCTCCGTTCTGCCACGGATCCGCAGTGTGGCTTCAGGCAGGTTCTCAACCTCTCTGTGCCTCTTGGGCCTCCTCTGCTGAGTGAGGATGAGATGGTGTCTACTTTCATGGCCAACGTGCAGGTTCAGGAAAGTGGTGCACGGAAAACAGAGCTGCCCCTGGCCCATTGCAACCCTAACAACCACCTTTCCTCGAGGTCAGGAACCTTCATGTGCACTGAGTCGTTTACTCCTCAAACAGCCGAGTCATGTAGTCTCCTCCGCGCGCCCCTCCCCGCCCCCCCCCCAGTCTCCTCCGCGCGCCCCTCCCCGCCCCCCCCCCCCCCCGCACTAGTTTATAGCTCTCATTGCAGAGCTGGACTTGAACCCAGGCTGCCTCCCGTCCCCAGAACATAGCCGAGCCCAGAGGAGGCCCGATTTCCACTGAATTCTCCTTCCCAAATTGTTCCAGAACACGTGGGGCAGAGGCCTCCGCACAGCCCTGGCGGCCATCGTGGAGTGTCTGATGGGGGCCATCTTCCCACCCCCAGAGTTCCTCTCTTCTCCAGCTGCTCTTGTTTGCCTAGGATGCCTGCCAGCTCACCCCTTGGCCTCAAGCCACGTCCAGAATGACAGAATGCGGATAGACTCTAAGAAGGAGCAGCTGAGGGTAGAGGGCCAGGCCAGAGCACGTGTGCCGGGAGGCCAGGCCTGGGTCAGCGCGCCCTCCTGGCCTCCCTGCTTCCCTGCCCCACGGGCCCAGGCAGAGACGCAGAGACACACAACTGGGGAACCAGGAAGCCCTGTGTTCTGTTTCAAGAGCCGAAGTCCAAAGGGACCCCTTAAAAGCAGAAGAGTTGAAAAAAAAAATAAATGATGCATCAGCCCTCGCCTTGGCTCAGTGGATAGAGTGTCCACCCGCAGACCGCAGGGTCCCGGGTTCGATTCCGGTCAAGGGCACGTACCTCAGTTGCAGGCTCAATCCCCAGCCCTGGTCGGGGCGCACGAGCTGTAGGCAACCAATTGATGTGTCTCTCTCGCATCGATGTTTCTCTATCTCTCCCCCTCCTTTCCACTCTCTCTAAAAGTCAATGGAAAAATATCCTGGGGTGAGGATTAACAACAACAAACAATGGCGCATCAGCCTTGAGAACCCAGGATCTGTAATGACACGCAGCACCGTGCCTCTCACAGACCTCAAGTGAAGCAGAGGCAGCAGGCACAAAAGGCTATTATCGACAGAGCTGCGCTCACATGCAGCTCATGAGCAGGCGGAACTCATCTGTGTGTGAGAAGTCGGGGCTGTGTTTTCCCTGGCGGCGGGGAGGCAGGAATGGAATGGTTTGATTTTCCTCATCTGGGTGCTGGGTAAACAGGCACACTCAGCCTGTGAAAATGTGCCAACTGTACTGTTATATAATGGTCCTCTCTTTGGATGTATGGGCTACTTCCATAAAATTTCAAAACATTTGGTTCTCGAAGGTTCTAAACTTAAGTTCAGAGTGGGGATGGAGGAGAGGGGCTCAGCTCCAGAGTGCTCTCCATTCTTCTTCTGGGAGAGGGATACTAGTAGGTACACCTCCAGGGATACTGTGAGGCTTAAACAAGATGTTCCACGTGTAAACACGAGGCTGCAGGGCTAGGGCTTGTGCGTCTCATTTGCTGTGAACAGCGTGAGGCACGTCCGTCAGCAATGAACACGTTGAATGAATGAACATAAAGCTGGGTTTCTGTCATCTCGGCCAGTCTTCAGAGCAGGCCATAGAGATGGTCATCCCATTTCCCCACTGGGGAAGCCGAGGTGCAGAGATGTCAGACAGCTCACTCGATGTCACCCAGCGAGCCGATGGTGGAGCAGGAATTAGAATCTGTTGACCCTCTCGACCACAGCATCTCACAGAAAGGCCTGGAAAGTGGAAGGGAGGACTTGATCCCCAGACCCTGGGGAATGGAAATGGCAAGTCTTTCCCCATCAGCACCCCAGGGTCTGAGAAAGCCAGAGCTAGAGGCTGGGCTCACAAACAGTTACCGCATGACCCAGCAATTCCACTCCAGGTATACACCCAGCAGAAGTGAAACCATGTGACCACACAAAAATGTGTACAGGAATGTTCATAGCAGCATTCTTCATAGTAGCCAAAAAGTGGAAACCACCAGAAAGTCCTCAACTGATGAATGTATAAATAAAATGTAACATATCCCATAAAAGGAAATATTCAGCAATAACAATGAGTGAAGTCCCAGTACACGCTACAACATGGATGAACCTTGAAAACATTATACTCAGTGAAAGAAGCCAGTCACAAAAGACCCCATGTTGCATAATTTCATTTATATGAAATGTCCCAAAGAGGCAAATCTATATATATATAAAAGGCTAATATGCAAAGTGCCCCCTTGGGAGTTCGACTGGGAGACCTGGAGTTTGCTCACTTGCTATGATGTGCACTGACCACCAGGGGGCGGTGCGGAATGAAGGAAGGTCCCAGCTGGCAGCTGGGAGGCCCTGATAGGTCCTGATCACCAGCCAGGCCTAGGGACTCTACCGGTGCATGAATTTCATGCACTGGGCCTCTAGTATATAGAGAAGAAAGTAGATTGGTGATTGCCTGGGGCTGGAGGGATTGAGGGACTGGGAGTGGGTAATGGCTATAGGATATGGGTTGTTGTTTTTTTGTTTTGTTTTGTGTTGTTGTTGTTGTTGTTGTTGTTGTTTTGGGGGGGGCGGTAATAGCATTAAAGCAGATCGCCAATGTGAGGTGAGATGTGCCAGGAGAGACCAGGGCTCAGGATAATGGGACCAGCACGACAGACATGAACAGGGTGCCAAGCATCCTCTCAAGGCATCACCTGCACTAACTTGCTGGGCCCTCACAACATACTGTGCGGAGGAGCTGGCATTGCCTCCTCCACTCCACAGGGAGGAAGCTGAGGCCCAGAGAGGTTACACGACATATCCAAGGTCACACAGCTAGAAAATAGTGGAGCCAGGACACCAACCAGGCAGGCTGGCTCCACGGCATTTGTTCCTAACCTCCTGCTCTGTTGTCCTCTGCCACATGACGTGGGTTTATGAAATTCGAGAGAGGGTCTTTGACAAGGAAGTCAGAGAAGGCCTCTTTGAGAAGCTAATGAGAAAGCTGATCCCTTAAGGAAGAGGAGTCAGGCCAGGAAAGTGGGGTGGGCGGGGGGCGGAGGTGCTGAGGGCCAGGCGGAGGCCATTTCCCGGGAAAGTGGGGTGGGCGGGGGGCAGAGGTGGTGAGGGCCAGGCGGAGGCCATTTCCCGGGAAAGTGGGGTGGGCGGGGGGCGGAGGTGGTGAGGGCCAGGCGGAGGCCATTTCCCGGGAAGCCGATGGCGCGGAGCTCCGGGACCCTCACTTGCACGGCCGGCCACACAGGAGGGTCGGAGGCAGCTGCTGCAGCTCCAGGCAGGACCCGAGCCAGGGCGCTATCAGGGAGCATTTCCATGTAAGCGCTTCTGGGAGATCTCAGAAGAAAGGAATCTGAAGCCTGAAAATCTCCGGCAATGTGCTGTGACTTCTTTTCACGTTCTTAATAAGTATTCACTTTTGTACCCAATTGTATATTCATCATTTCATATTCTTTTTCTTAAAGATGGTGCCCCCAAATTAAAATGAAAACCACGGTGTTTTAACGGCAATCATGAGCCAGGGTGCCAAGCATCCTCGCACCAGAGGGGATAAAACAAAGAGCCCCCCACACACAGCCTCAGTGAAGGCGTGGAACCAGGAAACAGTGAGGGGCGGTGGGAGAGGAGGGGAGACTGAAGGACCACGTGGGAAGCTATCCGCAGTATCTTCCCAAGCAGACGAACGCTCATTCCCTACGAGGCCGCAATTCCTCTCGTGATGTTTACCCAATAGAAATGCCAAGTCTGGCCCTAACCGGTTTGGCTCAGTGGATAGAGCATCAGCCTGCGGACTGAAGGGTCCCAGTTGGATTCCGGTCAAGGGCATGTACCTTGGTTGCAGGCACATCCCCAGTAGGGGGTGTGCAGGAGGCAGCTGATCGATGTTTCTAACTCTCTATCCCTCTCCCTTCCTCTCTGTAAAAAATCAATAAAATATTTTTTTTAAAAAAAGAAAAGAAAAAAGAAATGCCAAGTCTGGGTGTCCTCCGAAAACATGTGCAAGAATGTTCATAGCAGCTTTTCCTTACACTGTCCCAGGGCTGGAAACAACCTGAACATCCAGCGCTGGCAGGATGGTATATACACTGCGGTCCAGTCATTCAACGTAACAGTCTAAGAAGGACAAAGGCCAAACGGCAGCTACGTGCACGATTACTGGAATCCCACAAACACGTTCCACACAAGATGCCACACAGAGGTGCACACGGAATGGTTTTGTTCCTACGAAGTTCAACGCCAGGCAAAACTCCTCTATGAGGGGAGAAGTCAGTCAGTGCTTACCATCCCGTCAGGGGTTGGGCAGCAACTGGAAGGGAAGCCAGGGGAGCATCTGGGGCTGGTAATGGTCTGATTCTTGAGCTGGGGTGCTGGTTCGCACGGGCGTGTTCAGTTTGGGGGAATTCATAGAGGTGTACGCTGACGGTGTGTGCCTTTTCTATATGCCTGTTATACCTTAATACGAATTTCCCCGATGGTATAAGCTTCAAGCCCCTGAAAACCTTGACCTTCCCCGCCCCCACCCTTTCAAGACTTTTATAAGAGCTGAACTGATGACACACGCCGAGGAGCAAGATCTCACATGCTCTCTGACCTGTCCTTGGGATCAGAGCGGGATTTGGGTTTTATTCTTGTGAAGTAGTTTCCGCTGGAGGGAAGTGAGTGAGAGGCGAGATGAGGGAGTACTGGGGTTAAAGGGGGGCTCGGGAGTGGCTATGGAGAGCCCCAGTGAACGGAAGGGCAGAGGAGGCTTCCTGGGTGGGATCTCAAGGGCAAGGCAGGCATAGAGGAGGTAGGGGTGGGTGGAGAGGGTTGTTTGGGCAACAGTGGGCAACTAGAATAAGAGAGGGGCAATTTGTGTGTGGGACTAGAGGGTAGAGGGAGGTGTGGTCTCTGACGATTCCACAACCAGTCGGTCACCCTGGCACCACCAGGCCCGGCTCCACCTGGAAGCCAGCGCTCCCTGGGCCAACTCCCCCTTCATTCCTTCTCAGGGCTGGCCAGCCTGCCCAGGGAAACGCTAAGGGGCTCCCAGCCAGAGCCGGCAGCCACCCAGATCTTTACAGCCCTGGCGTTTTGTCTCTCTCGGTCATGAACCTGGTCTTTCTTTTTCTCCTTTCCTGTTTTATTGACACAGGCCTTTGGAGCGGACTTGAAGCTTGACGCTGTTGTATCTTGTGTCACTGAGAGCCCGGTAGCCTTAGTGAAGTGGGTGTACTGGCCCATTGTACAAATGAGGAGAGTGAGACCTGACCCGGTGAAGTGACTCGGGGCCAAGACTACCCACCCAGTGAGAGGCAGAGCTAGATGTGAACAATAATAACAATATCAGCAGACATGCTTTAGCAATAAGTGGTGCCGGATGCTGTGCTGAGCACTGTGCATCCATTCTGCCACCCATTCAGTCCTCACAACGACCCAGTGGGGAAAGTTGCAATTCTTATCAGCCCCTTAAAAAAACTTTGAAGGCCCTAACCCGTTTAGCTCAGTGGATAGAGCGTCGGCCTGTGGACTAAAGGGTCCCAGGTTCAATTCCAGTCAAGGGCATGTACCTTGGTTGCGGGCACAGCCCCAGTGGGAGTGTGCAGGAGGCAGCTGATCGATGTTTCTCTCATCGATGTTTCTAACTCTCCCTTCCTCTCTGTAAAAAACAAAAATTAAAAATGAATAAAAAAATAAAAATAAAAAAACTTCGAAGTCTTACATACATATGCATAAAAGTGTACAGATTATAACAACCTGGAGAGTTTCCACAAACTGAACCCACCCAGGTGAAAAAAAAAAAAATACAGCACTTGATACAACACCCAAAGCACAAATGATAAAAGAGAAGACTGATAAAGTGGACTTCGTAAACATTTAAAACTTTTGTATTTCAAAGAACACCATTAAAAATATTGCTAGAGATAAGAAGAGCACTGTATGGAGTAAATGTTTTAATTTACCAGAACATATAACTGTTTTAATTTCCTGTAACCTGATGACATGGGTTCAAAATGTGCAAAACAAAAAATTAATAGAGCTCTAAGGAGAGATACACAAATCCAAATCATTATGGAAGGTTCAATACGTCTCTCTCTGTATTTGACAGAACATGAAGACAAAAAGTCAGTATGGATATAGAAGATGTATTTACTGGGTAAGTTATACTGCAATAACAAAAAGATCCAAAGTCTTGGTGGCTTAATACCACAGAGGTTCATATTTCACACAGAGTCCAGTGGGATCAGCAATTGCCAGGGCTATTCTCCTCCATGCAGTGACCCAGGGATCCAGGCTTTCCCATCACATGTTTCTGCCAATTTATCCTGTGGTTTCCGCAGATGCTTCTCAAGAAGAGAAAGTGGGAAGGTAGCACGGGCTTTAAATGCCTTGGCCCCGAAGTTACATGTCTCACTTCCATTCACATCTCTTTTTTTATATGTATACTAGAGGCACAGTGCACGAAATTTGTGCACAGGGTAGGGGGTGTCCCTCAGCCCAGCCTGCACCCTCTCCAATCTGGGACATCCCTCTCACAATCCAGGACTGCTGGCTTCCAACCACTCTCCTGCCTGCCTGCCTGATTGCCCCTAACCGCTTCTGCCTGCCAGCTTAATCACCCCTAATTACTCCCCTGCCAGCTTGATTGATGCCTAACTGCTCCCCTGCCAGCACGATTGCCCCTAACTGCCCTCCCCTGCCAGCCCGGTCATCCCTAACTTCCCTCCCCTGTAGGCCTGGTCACCCCTAACTGTCCTCCCCTGTTGGCCCACTCACCCCTAACTTCCCTCCCTTGCCAGCCTGGTCGCCCCTAACTGCCCTCCCCTGAGGGCCTGGTCCCCCCTAACTGCCCTCCCCTGCAGGCCTTGTCCCCCCAGACTGCCCTCCCTTGCAGGCCTTGTCCCCCCAAACTGCCCTCCCCTGCAGGTCTGGTCCCAACTGGCCTCCTCTGCCGGCCCGGTCACCCCTAACTGCCCTCCCCTGCAGGCATGATTGCCCCCAACTGCCCTCCTTTGCAGGCCTGGTCCCTCCCAACTGCCCTCCCCTGCAAGCCTGGTCCCCCCCAACTGCCCTCCCCTGCTGGCCATCTTGTGGTGGCCATCTTGTGTCCACATGGGGGCAGGCATCTTGTGTGTTGGAGTGGCGGTCACTTTACATATTAGGCTTTTATTATATAGGATATTTTGTTGATTTTAGAGAAAGAGGAAAGGAGAGAGATTGCATACATTGGTTGATTCTTGTATGTGCCTCAACTGGGAAATGAACCCACAACCTTGGCATATCAGGATGATGCTCTAACCAACTAAGCTATTCAGCCAGGGCCCATTTACATCTCTTAAGCTAGAACTGGTCACATGGTCTCTCCTATCTCCAAGGGTACTGAGAAGCGTAGTTTGCCGATGTCTCTAGAAAAGAGAGAGAATCAGGTAGGAGTGAGCATTTGCAGTCTCCATTCACTGGATTTCAACAAAAACAATGAACAAGCTTGACCTAATGGACATATATAGATAACTCTGCATCCAATATCTTATTTTCAAGCACATATGACAATTTGCAAAATTTGACTATAACCTGGCTATAAAGCCGGTCTTATGAAATTTTAAAGAATCCAAATCACATGGAGCATGTTATCTAAGCAGCTATTCCTTGTAACTAAAGTATAAGTCAATAATGAGATAATTCAAAATTCTCCATATGCTAAGGAATTTAAAAATACACTTCTAAATAACCCATGGGTTAAAGAAGAACTCATAAAGGAAGCCAGAAAATATTTGAATCAATTAATAACAAAGAAAATTCGGATCAAAATTTGTAAGTGTAGGTAAATCAGTATATAGAAGGAAATTTTATAGTTATAAATGCATGTATCAGAGAAGAGCTGAAAAATGATAAAATAAACCTTTACCTCAATAAGTTGGAAAAGAATATCAAAATAAATATAACAAAAGAAAAAGTAAGTAATAAAGGCAAGAACAGAAATGAATAAAATAAGAAAGCAAAAATTAAAACAGAGCTAATCCAACAAAGCCAAAGGTTGGATCTTTGAAAAGACAGCAAAATTGACAACCTCCTGAATAAAATTTCCCTAGAGAAAAACAGACATGGCACACACACACACACACACACACACACACACACACACACAAAACCCCACACAATATTAGGAATAAAAAAGTGGGATGTCACTATAGATGCTACCAACATTACAGAAAAAAGAGGATGTTTTGAACAACTTTGAGTCAATACATTTAAAAATGTAAATGAAATAAACATCCTAGAAAGGCATAAAATATTAATTTTGACTCAAGACAAAACAGAAAAACTAATAAATCCTCTATCAGTGAAGGACTCTGAAAAAAGAAAACTTTCCAAAAAGAAAACGTCAACTCTAGATCGCTTCACTGGCAAGTTCCAACATCCAAAGATGACACAATTTCAGTCTTCCACAATCTCTTCCGAAGAATAGAGAAAGAGGGAGCAAGCCCCAATTCATTTTATAAGGCTAACATGGCCTGCACACCAACATAGGACAAAGATATGGGGGGGGGGGGGAAGAAAAGAAAAAAGTTACAGGCCACTTTTGCTCAGAAACTTGAATGAAATATCCTTTAATAAAGTGTTAACCACAAAAATCCATCAATCTATAAAAAAGTACCACAACCAAAATGGGCTAATCACAGGAACCCAAGGTTGATTTTTTAAAATTATATTTTATATTTATGGCTGACATTATTACATCCCCCCCACCCCTTTTCCCTCCTTTGCCCACCACGGGCCCCACTCCCTCTGGCCCTCATCACATTGTTATCTGTGTCCATAGACTATGCATATATGTTCTTTGGCTGTTCCCTTCATCTTCTTCCATTCCATCCACTCCACCCACCTCCCTTCTGATATTTGTCAGCCTGTCCCACGTATCCATTCCTCTTGTTGTTTCGTTCATCCATTTATTTTGTTCATTAGATTCCACATATAAGTGAGATCAATGGTATTTGTCTTTGTCTGACTAGCTTATTTCACTTAGCTTAATAATCTCCAGGTCCATCCATGCTGTCACAAAAGGTAAGAATTCCTTCCTTTGTACAGCTGCATAGTATTCCGTTGTGTAAATGTACCACAGCTTTTTTATCCACTCATCTACTGATGGGCTTTAGGGCTGTTTCCAGATCTTGGTTATAAACATAGGGGTGCATATATTCTTTCTGATTGATGTTTTGGGATTCTTAGGATATATTCCCAGAAATGGGATCACTGGGTCAAAAGGCAGTTCTATTTTTAATTTTTTTAGAAAACTCCCTACTGTTTTCCACAGTGGCTGCACCAGTCTGCATTCTCACCAACAGTGCACTGGGGTTCCCTTTTCTCCACATCCTCGCCAGCACTTGTTGTTTGTTGATTTATTGATGGTAGCCATTCTGGCAGGTGTGAGGTGGTACCTCTTTGTAGTTTTAACTTGCATCTCTCTGATGATTAGTGATGTTGAGCATTTTTTCATATATCTATTGGCCCTATGTATGTCCTCTTTGGAGAAGTGTCTATTCAGGTCCTTTGCTCATTCTTTAGTTGGGTTGTTTGTCTTTTTGGTGTTGAGTTGTATAAGTTCTTTATATACTGTTTTGGAAATTAACCCCTTATCAGATATATCGTTGGCAAATATGTTCTCTCATGCACTGGGTTCTCTTTTTATTTCGTTAGTGGTTTCTTTTGCAGTGTAGAAGCTTTTAGTTTCATGTAGTCCCGTTTGTTTATTTCTTCCTTTGTTTCCCTTGCCTAGGAGACATATTGGCAAAAATACTGCTATGAGAGATGTCAGAGATTTTACTACTTGTATATTCTAGGATTTTTATGGTTTCGCGACTTACATTTAAGTCTTTTATCCAGTTTATCCTTGTATATGGTGTAAGATGGTGGTCTAGTTTCATGTATCTGTCCAATTTTCCCAACACCATTTATTGAAGAGACTGTCTTTACCCCATTGTGTGCTCTTACCTCCTTCATCAAATATTAACTGAGCATAGTGGCTTGGGTCAATTTCTGGGGTCTCTGTTCTGTTCCATTGATCTATATGCCTGTTCTTGTGCCAGTACCCGGCTGCTTTGATTACAATGGCTTTGATATCCAGTATTGTGATCCCTTCAACTTTATTCTTCTTTCTCAAGATTGCTGAGGCTCCATTCATGTAATTCAGCACATAAACTGATTCAAGGGCAAAAAACAACATGCAAAAGACCATTTGATAAAATATTGATACTTATTCATGATTTTAAAATTAAAAAATAATGTGGGAAATTATTAATAGAAGACAATTTCTGTAATCTGATAAAGATTATGTCTGCAGCTAACAGTTAATGGTGAAATATTGCAAGCTTCTCTTTTTGAGACCAGAGACAAGTCAAGGATGTCCACAGCACCCATTTTTTTCAACGTTTTATTGGAGGTCTCACCAGTGCGGTAAGGTGAGAAAAAGAAATAAAAGGGGTAAGATTCGGAGAAGAAATAAAAGTCATCTTTCAAACGTGTGGACAAAAGGGGGTTCTACAGAAAGTAACCTCACAGGGTGATCTGATCATAAATTCCCAAGTAGGCAGGTCTGGTGAGCAGTCTTGCCCCAGGCCCAAAACGTCTTTAGTAAAAGGTTTATCTTCGCTTTCAGCAAGCCCCGTCCATCGTTCTTGTACATGGAGGTTAACACACCTTTAAAAGGCCAGAGTAATTCTCTTTACAGACCCCTGGCAAGCAGCCACCCTCAAGGAAGCACATAATTTTGCTTACTGTCCCATAATCCAATCCCTGCCTGGTTTTCTCCCACCTTCACATAATCTTCCTTCCATTCCCTCCTTCACTCCCAGTGCATAAAAAAAGCTGTGAAGACCCGGCCGGTGTGGCTCAGTTGGTTGGGCGTCACACCGAAAGGTCTGGGCCCATGACCGGGTTTTAGGCTCGATCCCTGGTGGGGGGCTGTGCATGAGGCAGCTGATCAATGTTGTGTTCTCACATGATGTTTCTTTCTTCTCCCTTCCTTTCTCTCTAAAAATCAATAAACTTACTGTCCCTCTCCTGAGCATTTGAGATCTGGCTTCCTGGCAATTGTCAGTTTGGGCTCAAATAAACTCATAAAAATTATCTATAAGTTCCTTATGTCAACAAAGGTGATATAATTATGTATAGAGAAACCTCAAAATAGTCGACCACTATGTTATCTAAATTAACAAGAAGATTTAGTGTTTGTATTAGATACAAAATAAATATATTAAAAATATGTTTCCTTACAACAACCTACTGAGTTATTGGATGAAGCCGCGGAGGGCAAGTTTTGCACTTGGGGTGAGAAGCTGTTCTTAACATTCAGAGGTGACCCTGTGGAAACAGGCTCTTCCTTGTGTGAGCGAGCTCCCCGTTACCGGAAGGGTTCAAGCAGGGGCAGGATGGGCGGCGTCCAGGGGTGCTGGGAAAGAACTTGGGCTCGAGTGAGAGGCCAGGCCCTCCCCAAGCTGGCCCTCAGCTCTTCTTACACTCAGCCCCGGGAGTGGCCTGTCTCCTCTCTTTTGGCTCCTCTCAAAGTCAACTTAATCCCTCCGGTAAACCCGTGAAATGCGCCAGGATTTATAACTCCAGGAAATGTTTGTAACAATTCTTAATCTTATCGGGGTCCACTCCCCTCTCCTAGGCTCTGCCTTCAGAGAAAACCCACAACAGTTATTTCTCTTCCCCTTCCCCCTGCCCCGGCCCCATCAGACTTACTTCCTAGTCCAAGTTCTCGGGCGGGGCGCACAGCTCCCCGAGTGTGGTGGGTGTTGGGTGGGGGGCTTCTCCACAAGCGCAAAGGATAAAGGTCACTCTGTTCACAGGCTCCCTACTGCTAAGAGTCCTGTCTGTCTTCAACACCACGGACCCCGTTTACAAAGGCAAATCCTTGCAAACAGTGCCACACTGAGCACTTCCTAGGTGCCTGCCTGGCACGGTGCTAAGGGCTGTCTGTGTTTGACTTCTCCAAACCACCCGTCCATCCCCGTGAGGTGGGTCTATTACTAGCTCCCCGGGTCCCACAGTAAGTGGGACTTGGGACTGGACATTCTCGGTTCAGACCACACATTCTGGAACACCATGCTACCTGGTTTGAACAACACGCTGCGGTAGAGCTGCTTTCTTTGGAGTCAGGCCGCCTGGCCCTTTCCAGCCACATGACCTTGGGCCTCGGTTTTCTCACTTGCAGAATGGGGCTCAGAGGCACTTCTGCTTCTCAGGGTCATTGAGAAGGGTTATCAATGAATGAGCTGGTCAATGTAAGGGCTCATCACATGGTGCTCCAGACATGTTGGTTGTGGTTATTGGCAGCTTCTGGGGTCTGGACTCTCAACACAGCGGAGCTGGAGCCATGAGCTTGGGAAGATGCTGCAACCCCGGAGCCCAGGAAGCCTGACCCTGCCAGGGAAAGGGCCATGGCCAAACCCGCACTGCTCGCAGCTGGCGCATTGCGGGCAGATGCAGAGAGGCCAGGCTGTTAATAAATCTGTCAGGGCCCCTGCTCTGACAGGCACCACAGGATGGGGGGGAGGGGTAGCTGGCAGCCGACCCAAGTGTTGGCTGAGCCGCTAGATAATCTGTAATGAACTGTCTCTCAAGCTGGAGGCATTTAACCTTGCTCCCCCCAACCCCTGCCCCCCAGGCCTGGGCTCTGGGATTAACCCCTTTCTTCCCAGCCCCAGGGGAGCTGAGAGCACAGCTTGTGTGAAGGAGGACTGTATTGATTATCTACTGCCACCTAAGAGATTACCCCAAACTTAGCAGCTGGGGGTAACAAATACCAGCTCGCAGCTTCTGTGTGGCGGGAATCTGAAAGTGGCTTCCCTGGGTGGTTCTGACTCAAGGTTTTTCCGGAGGTTGCAATCCAGGTGTTGGCCTTGGTGGCAGTCATCTCTCAAGGCTTGACGGGGGGTGGGGGGGTGGGGGGGTGGGATCTGATTCCAAACTCACGTAGCTGTTGGCAGGCCTCCCTCCCCAAGAGCGCTCACAGGGGCCTCCCCACAAGGCCACCTCTTCTTGTCAAGAAAGCTGGCCTCCCCCGACGCCAGCAATGAAGAGAGAGCAAGAGGTGCACCCACCCTGGAAGGCACAGTCCCTTTACAGCCCAACCTCTTCCTCCATCACTGCTGACATGGTGCGTTTGTCCACTGCAAGTCGCTAAGTCCAATCCACAGGGTGTGAAGAACAGGAGTAGGGGACCCCTGGGGCCATCTCAGAGGCTGCCCGCCTTGGGAGAGGCGGGGGGTAGGGGGGCTGCTCCTGGGACACACATAGACCTAAGTCCGGCTCACCGACAGGTGCCCCTGCCCAGAGAGCCAGGAATTGGTATCAGCTCCTCATTCCACCTATTGCCAAGCCCTGTTGGTTCAATAACCTAAATAGCTCTCAAGTCTGACCACTTGCTCTCTCTTGACTGCCCCCACTGTATTGCACCTGGGTGTGGTCACCATGTCACCACTGCCTCACTCGTCCCCCGGCGTGTGTTCTGCTCCCTTCAATCACCAACCAGCCCTCCCACCATCAGCTGCGTCTTCCTGATAATAGTCAGAGGAGTCTTTTCCAATTGGACCATGGCTTTCCTTGCTGAAAACCCTCTGAGGCTTCCCACTCGCAGCACGAAGACCCAAGTTCTCTCCAAGACAACAAGACTCTGCCAGGTCTGGCTCCCCCAAACCTCGACAGCCTCACCTCGCAACGCTGTCTCCTTTCAGTGCCTGGAACATGCTTTGTGCCCTCCTGGCACAGACCTTGCGCATGCTGTTCCTCTCCCGGGAAGGCTTTTCTTGTCCCGCTCACTTAGGTGACCCCTCATCACCCTTTGGATCTTGGGCTCAAGAACTGCTTCCTGGAACAAGCTGTGCCCATCCAGCCCTGACTTGGTTCAGTCTCCTGTTGAAAACTCGACCTCACGTCATAGCACTTTGCTAGGCATACTGTCCTTTATCTGATTGGTCACTGTGTGTTCCCTCACCAAGACTGCAAGTGCCACGAGGGCAGGGACTGTATATGGTTTTTCCAGCTGCATCCCTAGTGCCAATCACCAGTGGGTGTTTAAGAAACACCCGTTGAACTAAAAAAAAAAATAATCCTCACCCAAGGATGTTTTTTAAAAATTGATTTTAGAGAGAGAGGATGGGAGAGAGAGAAATATCGATGTGAGAGAGTTACATCCATCAGTTGCCTCCCATACATGCCCACCACCTAGGTATCAAACCCACCACCTAGGTATGTGTCCTGATCGGGAATCGAACCCACAACCTTTTGGTGTATGGGTCGACACTCCAACCACCTGAGCACCAGGGCACATCTGTTGAATTTTTTAAAAATTAAAATTCTTGTGCAGATGATAAAACCACAACTTTAAAAACATAAATTCATTAGAACCACAGACCTGCAGGGCTCAAAGGGGGCTCAGAAACCAGCCAATCAACCTTCTTGTTTTTGGAAGAGGAAACTGAGGCCCAGGGACAGGGAATGACTCCCCGGGCTGCAGGGTGAGTGAGAACAGAGAGGAGAAGCCAGTCCTCTGATGACCCCTCACCTGCCATTGCCCAGCTGCCACAAGCCCCATTTGCCTCCTGTCACCACCTGAGCTTCCCGCTGGCACTTGGCAGACGCTAGCCATCACCTCCATTAGCCTTAAGGCCTTGGCACAGAGACCCTGGAAACCTTCGGCAAAACCTCCCTTCTGGTAAATTATTTTCTTAGTTTTGGAACTACTTACAAATGTATGACTGGTCCTGAAAACAGTTCTTTTCACCCCAAATCAAGAACCAGCCTTGCTTTTGAAAAGTCAACATTTTGGGTTCCTCCCACATGGAGCCCTTAACCGTCTGAGCGAGCCAGGACGTGAGGTAATCTGGCCAACTGCGGGAGAAACTGAGGCCGGAGAAGGCCAGAGACTTTCCCAAGGTCACACACAAAATCAGCGGCAGGGCAGGGACTGGAACCCGGGCCTCCCCTTCTCCTGCCAGTGCTCCTGGCTCTACAGCCGGCGGCAAGTAGCAGACCGGATGAACTTGAAGGCACCTGCAAGCTCTGATCCGAGACTAACAGATCCTCCTTGGAAACAGGGATCCTCCCTCAGACTATGGTCAGCTTTGCAGAGTCCGGTCTTAGATCCTCTGCAGAGAGTAACTCTCGACTTCCAAAAGCGGCAACCTGGCGATTCAAAGCAAACACTGATACTGCAAACAAACTGGTATTTGTTTGCAGTATCAGTGTTTGCTTTGAATATATGTATAACAGGTCATGCGATAATGTAATTATCGCATATTGCAAAAACAAAGTGGTATTCAAAACATGCCCAACTCGTATTCAAACTGGTGCCAGTCTTTTAAAAAATGAGAGATTTTTACATACAAATCCAGGTTTCCACCTTCTCAAAGAAAAATCAGACAATCTGGCAACCTTCGCTCTGCCTCCTGTCATGCGGACACTTGGCTGAACTGCATAGCGGTTGTCACACACTCACCTGCCCACACTCCCTCCTTTCTGTTGCCTTCCCAGGCCACGAGGCATTTGAGTTTGTGGCATTTATTCTACTGGATTTTAAGACTCCCTGGAGAAGTGGTTCCATGGGTTCTGTTTGATGCCTCCAGGGACAGGGAGCTCAATGCCAGTCTGCTCCAAGGCTGGGGCAAGGAGATGGTGGTGGGGAGGGAGAGCTGGATTTGGATCACGGTGTATCTGAATCCATGTATAACAGGTCATGCGATAATGTAATTCCAGAGCCTAATAAACTTTAATTGCCTCATAACCAGGTCTCTCCATGCTTGTTTTGGCTGAGGCAGGTACTAAAGCCACTCTTGGGAATGACTTCACAGACTTCTAGTCCATCGAAATGAAGTCCAGATGCCATTGCATTCCGGGCAAACCAGGGGCTAGGTCTGGATAGCCCTTTTGAAGTGGCAAGGCCAGCTACCGCTGATATCAAAAAAGGGGTTGCAGGTCCACCTTTGGATTCTTGAGCAGTGACGGCTCTCAAATTGCCTTTGTGACCTTGCCAGGAGCCGTCACCACCACCCATGTTTCATAATCTATGGGTGGGGGGGCCTTCTAGCAATGTGAGGCCGCTGAGCACTTCATCAAGAGGCAGAATCAGGGCAGATACTCTTAATAGAGTTCTTGGCAAGCGTCAAACTGGAACTTTAAAATAGCAATGGCTTTGTTCCCACCACACTTATCAGTAACCATATCTCCATGCCAACAGAATGATTAGAGGCCGGGACTATTAGCTCTGGGAGGGGCCTCATGTGTTTTATCTTGTCCAACTCTCTACCTTCATCGCAAACTCCCTACAGCGCCCTAGACAAGAAGGGTGGGCCAGCCCTGCAGGGCCACACATCTTCCTGATAATGCGTTGGAAGCCCTCCCCACTGACACCTCCATCCCCCGCCCTCAGAGCAAAAGCCGTGCTCACCTTCACCTACAGCCCACGAGCAGCACCAGACTTGCCCTCCCCTTGTTTGCAGACAACCTACTCCAGGACATCTATTCCTTCCGGGGGGGGGGGGGGGGGGGAGGGGCCTTGAATTTGAAGCCTGGCCACCGTCCTGCAATTAGCCAGCGTCCCTCTTCAGCACCTGCACAACAGTTGTAACGTAAGAGGACATAGTTCTTGCTCCCAGGACCTACAGGGAAGTAAGGCTGAGCCCAGCTGTGCCACATCCTAGGCTCACAGATTGTCTCAGATCAGCAAACAGATTTTATTTATTTAACAAATACTTAGTTGGCTTAGCTTACTTTAGCGATATGATTCATTAAATCCCCATGACCTTCTAAGAGAGAGTCCATTATTCTCATCCCCAGTGTGCAGATGCTGAAACCAAGACAAGGGAGGGGAAGCCACTCGGCCAAAGTGCCAGTTAAGTGAGGACATGTGGACTCGGACGCAGATCATTGGAGTCTGGAGCTGGTGCTCGTTACCCGTCCTTGTCGTTGTCAGTGTTGGACATGGGGATGAAGGCCTCCAGGGAGACCAGGAAATACCAAGTCTTCCTGATAAGTCAGCCCCACCCTGACTTCTCTGCAGTGATGGAAGTTGGGACTTCACCTGAGTTCCAAATTCAGGGCTCTTTGCTCTGGCCTAGAGCATGCTGAGTGGACTCATCTGATTTAACTAAAGTGGAATTCCTCAGAGTAGCAGTATCACCAGATCCTATTCAGAGGAGTGGCTGGCTTGGATTCCACATGCATATCTGACAGGACACAATTACCCAGCGGGTTCCTGGGCCAGGGAGAGAACCCAACCCAGGCATCTGATATTTTATTTTTTTAAATTTTTTATAAATCTTTACTGTTGAAAGTATTACATGCGTCCCCCTTTTTCCCCCACTGACCCCCTCCAGCCCGCCCCTGCCCTCTCCTCTCCCCGCCCCAGGCCTTCACCACCCTATTGTCTGTGTCCAAGGGTTATGCATATATGCATACAAGGTCTTGGTTGATTACCTCCCACCCACCCACCCACCATCCCGCCTTCCCTCTGAGATTCTGCATTCTGTTCCATGCTTCCATGTCTCTGGATCCACTCTGTTCATCAGTTTATTAATTAAATTCCACATATGAATGAGATCTTGTGATACTTGTCTTTGTCTGACTTATTTCACTTAGCATAATACTCTCCAGGTCCCTCCATGCTGTCTCAAAGGTTAAGAGATTCTTCTTTTTTTTTACTGCTGCATAGTATTCCGTGGTATAAATGCACCACAGCTTGTTTATCCACTCATCTCCTGATGGGCACTTGGGCTGTTTCCAGATCCTAGCTACTGTAAATTGTGCTGCTATGAACATAGGGGTGCACACATTCTTTCTGTAGGCATCTGATACTTTAAAAGTGCACATGTCAGCCCTAGCCGGCTTGGCTCAGTGGATAGAGCGTCAGCCTGCCGACTCAAGGGTCCCAGGTTCAATTCCGGCCAAGGGCACATGCCTGGGTTGCGGGCTCAATCCCCAGTGGGGGTCGTGCAGGAGGCAGCCGATCAATGATTCTCTCTCATCATTGATGTTTCTATCTCTCTCTCCTTCTCCCTTCCTCTCTGAAATCAATAAAGAAATATATTTTTTTAAAAAAAATAAAAAATAAATTAAAAAAAATAAAAGTGCACGTCAGAAGACCCATTCCCCAGCACTGCTCATGGGGGACCCAAGTCCTTCTGATTGAGGCCCCAAAAATAAAATAAACAAAAGTTTATTTTAGGAACCTG
Source organism: Cnephaeus nilssonii (assembly GCF_951640355.1). Classification (NCBI taxonomy): domain Eukaryota; kingdom Metazoa; phylum Chordata; class Mammalia; order Chiroptera; family Vespertilionidae; genus Cnephaeus; species Cnephaeus nilssonii. The sequence goes on along the minus strand of NC_137082.1, from coordinate 38,667,957 downwards.
TTAGGAAATACATGGAGACATTATTAATTCATAGCCCAGTAATCTAGAAGTCATCATTAATCCAAATGTGGGCAAACTCTTTCTTATAAAGGGCCAGGTAGTAAATATGTTGGGAAAGGCAGCCATACACAGCCCGGTGGCCCTTGAACAACTGCATAAGACTGTACCTGGGACCTGAAACATTTCCTTCCAGGTGAGGAGCTCTCACTGCCTGTGCTGGTGCCTCACCTTGTTTGGAAGTATCTTTCCCCCACTAGCAGGATGTGTACTCTGCATAAGCATGTGCATCAGATGGCACCCGGCCAACCCTACTGCTGCGTCTGTTCCCAGCAGAGAGGGGGAAAGAGAGAGGAACATCCATCAGTTGCCTCCCACACATGCCCTGACCAAGGATTGAGCCTGTAACCTGAGTATATTTCCTGACTGGGAATTGGACCCACCACTTTTTGGTGTAAGGGACGATGCTCCAACCAACTGAGAGCCACACCAGCCAGGGCCCTTTAACATTTCTTATTGTTCAGGTCTAATGGTGATGAATTCTTTCAGCCTTTGCTGCTTTGAAAACGTTTATTTCGCTTTCATTTTTGAAAGGCATTTTTTGCTAAATACAAAACCCTAGATTGACAGGGTTCCCGCCCCCCCCCCCCCCCCCCCGCTTTAAACACTTTAAAGATATCAAGCCATTCTTTTTCTCGCTTGCATAACTTCTGACAAGAAGTCTGCTGTCATTCTGATCTTTGTTCTTCTGTATATATTTATTTTCAGTCTTTATCACTGGTTCAGCAATTTGACGATGTGTCTTAGCATGTGTAGGTTTTTCTCATTTATTCTTCCTGAGGTTTACTGGGTTTCTTGAATTTATGACTTTATCGTTTTCATCATATTTTGGAAATCACCATTATTTTTTCAAATATATATTTTCTTAATTACGTTTTTATTGATTTCAGAGAGAGGGAGAAAAGGAGAGAGATGGAAACATCAGTAGAGAGAGAATCATTGCGTGACTGCCTCCAGCACACCCCCTACTGGGGGTCAAGCTTGCAACCCACGTATGTGCCCTGACCAGGAATGGAACCATGATGCTCAACCACTGAGCCAATAAACCGGGCTCTTCAAATATGTTTTCTATCTCTTTTCCTCTTTCCTCTCCTAGCATATATTTTTGACACTTGGTACTATCCTCTCAGGTTGCTGTTTATTCCTTTAATTCCACTGATCTTTTCTTCTGCAGCATCCAATATGCTGTTAATCCCACTGTTTATTTTAATTTCAGATATTGTATTTTCATTTCTAAAAACTTGATTTGGATTCTAAAAATATATATCCTATTCTTTCCTTATTATGTTTATGTTTTCCTTTATATCCTTGACTATTTCTTATATAAATAATAGCTGTTTAATGTCTTTGTTGGTTAATTTTATAGTTATCATTTAGGACCTATTGATTTATTTTTCTCCTGGCTCTGGTGATTCTTTTATTTACATGCCTGAGGATTATTTGTTGAATGTCAAACATAGTAAATTTTTACATTGTTGAATCCTGGGTTTTGTTGTGCTTCTTCAAACAGTTTTGGACTTTATTCTGCCAAGAAATTATTTGCAGATCAGACTGAGGCTAATTATTTTTTATTGGCAGATTGAGAGCAGCCTTTACTCTAGTGGTAATTTAGCCCCTACAAAGACATGACCTTTTAGAGGATTCTATGCCAGGGCTGACCAGCAGCCCCTGAACGATGGAGAAACAGATTACTCCGACACAGTTTCACTGTGAAAGAGAGGGCTAAGGGGCCGCCTAGCTGATACCAACCAGGCAGCCTTGACTGCCTGCCTCGTTAGGCTTTTATTGGAATTTTTATCTTTAGATACTATCAGTAGGGTGAGTTATCTTGGGAGGACACATGTGTTTACATTGTCCTCTAAGCAAGGGCACCCGGGGATTAAGCATAAGAATTCCAGTAAACACCCAGGGGTTTATACATGCACAGACTTGTGTGGAAAGGTCAAGGAATAATTAGGGGCACCGCCTTCAACACTCCCCTAAATCTCCACTAAGTCGGAATTCCGGTAAACAGGGCAGGCGGCCTTCCACACACTTCCCTTTTATCAGAATGTCCTCCTTACAACTTTCCAACAAAGTCTCGTGTGCTCCCCAACAATCTATATATATAAAACCTTAATATGCAAATAGACCGAAACAGCAGAACAAACGAACGGTCGCTATGACGTGCACTGACCACCAGGGGGCGTGCGTGGACCATGGTGGGTGTCAGCAACAGGTGGCAGACCATGAACATGGTGGGCATCAGCCGTGACGGGATGGTGGAGCAGGTGAGCGGGGGCGCCACACCAAGTCGGGGTGCTGGTCACTGTCATCAGGGCAAGCCTCTGATGGTTACTGAAAATTCTTTGCTCCCGCACACTGCTGTCCCGCCTGGCGCTCACACCTGCTGCAGGCGCCAGTCCTGCTTGCACCCGCAGCTGGCGCCGGAGCCACCGCTCACACCCATTGCCGGCATCCGGCACCGGTCCCAATCACTCGGCACCGTCAGCGGGTCTGAGCAGCGGCTGCTGGCCCCAATCGCCCCTCAGGGCTTCTCCACCTTCCCCTGCTCCTGAGGGGCGATCAGGGCCAGCAGCCGCCTCTCGCACCCACTGTCGGCGATGGCCCCGCTCACACCCGCAGCCAGAGCCACCACTCGCACCCATTGCCAGTGCCCAGCACTGGTCCCGATTGCTTGGTGCCATCAGCGGTGTGAGCATTGGCTGCTGGTCCCGCTCACCCCTCAGGGCTTCTCCACCTCCCCCTGCTCCTGAGGGGCAATTTGGGCACCAGCCCTGCTTGCACCCACTGCTGGTGCTGGCCTCAATCGCTCTGTCCCATCAGTGGATGTGAGCGGGGCCGGCGCCGTCAGTGTGTGGGAGCAGTGGCAGTGGGAGCGGGGCTGCCAGCAGACAGGGGATCAGGGGCCTCAGTGGGAGGGGCTAGGCAGGGGCATGGAGGATGGGCCGAGACCCACCCCTGTGCCCACCGCAGCCTTGGGGCCCACAGTTCAAGGTGCACAAATTCGTGCACTGGGCCCCTAGTTATACTTAATGCTCTGTGTATTTCAAGGCCTCTCCACTCTAGCTAACAAACTATAACTATTCCCAGAGGCACTGAGCTCTGGGAATTATTTGGCCTACTGCTTTCGTTTGTTCGTTCCCTGGTCTGATGGAGTTTCATCCCACACGTCCTAATCAGAACTCACTTAAGGATCAAGATTTTCAGAGGTCTGTCTCTGTGCAGCTACCTCTTCTGTTACATCTCCCTGCAAATTCCAGCCACATGAGCCTTCCTGAACTCTGATCTCGGTCTCCCCGATTCAGTGACACAGGGGGCCTCTGGCTCCCGTCTCTGGGCTGCATTGGAGGCACCTTCAATGAGGAAGATGGGGAATCCCCTCTTCCCTGTTTGTTTTCCTTCCGTCGGGGCTCACAGTTCAGTGTTTCCTGGTGTCGTGTCTGAAAACATTTGTTTTATAGATCTTCTCTGCTTTTCTAGTTGTTTATGGTGGAAGGAAACGCCCATAGCACTCAATCCTTCATGGGTTGAACTTTATACTAATTATTTTCATTATTGGTTTATACTTTAAAATATCATTTAACTAATAGATGGTGATTCATTAAAGATTGTTAGAGACCTTTAAGAAAATTGTGTTTGGAGTTAGTTCATTAATATTTGTTTTATAATTCTACCAGAAAGCCAGGCTCTGTCAAGATTGCTATAAAATGTTGAGCTAGGAAATGATCTTCAAGGCTAACCTTATTAATCAAAAATAAATTCATTATAGGCATACCTTGGTTTATTGCATTTTACTTTATTGTACTTCACAGATATTGCAATTTTTAAAAACTGGAGGTATGTGGCAACCCTGGGTTGAGCAAGTCTAATGGCACCATTTTCCAACAGGCTCAGATGATGCTTAGCATTTTTTAGCAACAGAGTACTCTTTAATCAGGTATAGACATTGCTTTTCTTAGACATAATGCTGTTGCACACTTTAATAGACTACAGTATAGTGTAAACATAACTTTTATATGTACCAGAAACCAAAAATTTTGTGACTCACTTTATTGCCATATTCATTTTATTGTGGTAGTCTGGAACCAAATCCACAGTATCTCCCAAGCACACCTGTACTTAAGTTAATTTTTTAAATTCACTTTTAAAAGTGTTCAAAATTTTTACAAAGGTAGCAAGACCATTTAAAGGGAAATAACAATCTCTTCAACAAACTGTGCTGAGACAACTAAATATCCACATGCAAGAATAAAGTCAAACTCTAATCTCCTACCATATACAAAGTTAATTCAAAATGGATCAAACACCTAAATATAAGAGCTAAAAGTACAAAATCCTAAAAGAAAATACAGGAGTAAATCTTCATGACCTTGTTTTTGGCAGTGTTTACTTAGATGTGAGGCAAAAAGCATAAGCAACAAAAGAAAATTAAATTAATTAAAAATTAATTTTGAATTCATCAAAGGATACTATCAAGGAGTTAAATAGACACCCACAGGGTGAGTCAAAATATTTGCAAATCATGTATGTGATAAGGGCCTATTATCCAGGACACATATAGAACCCTTACAACTCAACAACAACCCAATTAAAAAAAACAGGAAAAGAGCTTGAATAGACATCTCTTCAAAGAAGATATACAAACGGTTAACAAGCTCATAAAATGCCCAATGTCCTTAGTCATTAGGGAAATGCAAATCAAAACCACAAGGAGATATTACATCATCTCCACTAGGATGGTTATTGTTATGGACTGAATTGTGTTCCCTCCCAAGATATGTTGAACCAGTATCTATAACTGTGCCTTAGGTGGAAATTAGGCCTTTGCAGATTTAACCAAGTTAAGATGAGGTTATTAAGGTGGTTCTTAATCCAGTATGACTGGTGTACTTATAAAAAGGAGGGAAATGTGGATAAAAACACAGAAGGAAGATGACCATGTGAAGACAGAGGCGGAAGTTAGTTACATTGCCACAAGCCAGGGAATGCCTGGGCTCCAAGAAGCTGGAAGAGGCACGGAAGGACCCTCCCCTAGGCTTTGGAGGGAGCAGGGTTCTGCAAATGCCTTGATTTTGGATTTCTAGCCTCCAGAACCGAGATGAGAAATGTGTTGTTTTAAGCCACCCAGTTTGTGGTACTTTATTACAGAGCCCTAGAGCACTGATACAGGTTTAATTTTTAAAATGGAAATAACAAATGTTGGCAAATGGGATGCTTAACTTTATGTGTCAACTTGGTAGGGCCATGGTGCTCAGATATTTGGTCAAACATTCTGGATGTTTCTGTGAAGGTGTTTTTTGGGTGACATTACTGTGGGTGTTTTTCATCTAGTCAGTCAAAAATCTTAATAAAAAGACTGACATTCCCGTGAGCAACAAGGAATTGCTGCCAGAAGACTGCCTTTGGACTGGAACTGCAACTCTTTCCTAGGTCTCTAGCTGCTGGCCTTCCCCTGCAGACGTGGGACTTACCAAGTTGTGTAAGCCAATTCCTTAAAATAAATCTGTCTCTTCATATGCACATTCTGTTGGTTCTAATTCTCTGAAGCACTCTAATACAGCAAGGATGTGGAGAAATTGGAACCTTCATACATTGCTGGTGGAAATAAAAATGGTGCAGCCACTGTGGAAAATCATTTGGTGATTCCTTAATGAGTTAAACAGAATTACCATATGATCCAGCAATTCTACTAGGCATATACCTACAAGAACTGAAAACAGGTGTTCAAACAAAAATGTGTACAAGAATGTTCATAGCAGCACTACTGACAATACCCAAAAGATAGAAACAATATAAATATCCATCAACTGATGGATAAATGAATGTGGCATATCCATATAATGAAATATTCAACCATAAAAGGAATACAATTCTGACAAATACTACAAAATGAATGAACCTTGAAAACACTATGCTGAGGGAAAGAAGCCAGATTCAAAAGGTCACATATTATAGATTTCATTTATATTAAATATTCAATACGGGCAACTTCTTAAAGACAAAAAGCAGATTAGTGGTTGCCTGGGGTGAGGGGAGTAAAGGGGTACAACAAGAGTGACTGCTTAATGGGTGTGGGGTTTCCTTTTGAGAGGATAGAAATGTTCTGGAACTAGATTGTGGAGATGGTCGCATGTCACAAATGTACTAAATGCCACTGAATTGCACACTTTTAAAATGGCTAAAATGGTAAATTTATGTTGTGTAGTTTACCACACACACAAAAAAACACATGTGTTCCAAGTACACACAAAAGACTAATTCATGAGTTCACTAATTAACAAACAAAAAATGAACTTCTCAAGTTAACAAAAATAGAACAGTGAAGCAAGAATTAAAGGTCCTAAAATGAGTCATGTGTGTAACCATTGCAATAAGTAAGCAGGCTTGTGGAACTCAATTCACAAAGCAATTTTATTTTTGTCCCCAACTGTCCCTTAAAATCCACTTTGTGGGACTAGTGCATTTGCTAACTCTAGAAGAAAATTCAGGTCTCCACAACTTCTCCAGTCAATCTTATTTAATAACTAGAGGCCCGGGCACGACATTCATGCACTCAGGGAGGTCCCTCAGCCCAGCCTGTGCCCTCTCACAGTCCGGAGCCCTCAGGGCATGGGGAGTGGGCCTAAGCCAGCAGTTGGACATCCTTAGAGCTGCCGCGGAGGCGGGAGAGGCTCTCGCCACTGCCACTGTGCTCACCTGCCATGAGCCCAGCTTCTGGCTGAGTGGGGCTCCCCCTGTGGGAGTGCAGCAACCACCAGGGGGCAGCTCCTACGTTGAGTGTCTGCCCCCTGGTGGTCAGTGTGCATCATAGCAACCGGTCATTCCACTGTTGGGCCAAAACGGGCTCTCCGACATCCCCCGAGGTGTCCCGGATTGCGAGAGGGCGCAGGCCAGGCCGAGGGACACCACCGGTGCACGATCGGGACCGGGGAGGGACGCGGGAAGTTGGCCAGCAGGGGAGGAACCGTGGGAGGGCTCTAGGTTATGTCCAGCCTGTCTTGCTCAGTCCCGATGGGCCGGATCCCAGCAGCAAGCTAACCTATGGGTTTAAGCATCTGCCCCCTGGTGGTCATTGCACGTCATAGCAACTGGTCAGTCGACTGATCCCCTTGTGGTCAGTGCACATCATAGCGAGCAGTTGAGCGGCCTTAGCATATCATTAGCATATTACACTTTGATTGGTTGAATGGCTGACTGGCCAACCAAACAGCATATTAGGTTTTTATTATCCTATCTAATAAAAGAGTAATATGCAAATTGACCATCACTCCAACACACAAGATGGCTGCCCCCATGTGGTCAAAGATGGCTGCCCCCATGTGGACACAAGATGGCCGCGACAAGATGGACAGCAGGGGAGGGCAGTTGGGAGGGACCAGGTCTTCAAGGGAGGGGAGTTGTGGGCGATCAGGCCAGTAGGAGAGCAATTAGGCATCCATCAGGCTGGCAGGGGAGTGGTTAGGGGGGGTGATCAGGCTGGCAGGCAGAAGCGGTTAGGGGCAATCAGGAAGGCAAGCAGGCAAGCAGTTGGGAGCCAGCAGTCCTGGATTGTGAGAGGGATGTCCGACTGCCCATGCCTAAACGGGCAGTCGGACATCCCTTGAGGGGTCCCAGATTGGAGAGGATGCAGGCTGGGATGAGGGACACACTCCCCCCCTTTGTGCACCGGGTCTCTAGTATAGGATAATAGTAATAGTAACACTATTACTTATAAAGTCCCATAGTCACCCTAAAGGTGCAAAACAGTTTCAATTCAGAAATTTAAATGTCTAATCCCATGTTATAATCAAAAGAATTTATCATTTGAACTTAAGGCTATTTTGGAGGCTGCTGCAGGCTGGAAGCCAGCATTGTTTAAGGTTTAGGGCAGTGGGAGTGAGGAAAGGGAGAAGAAGCAAGAGAAAATCCTTACTTGAGGCATTGTGGTGACTGGGCACTGGCTGGGCAAGAGTTTCATTACTTTCTCGCATAGGCTTCTCCAGCATCCTGAGTGGCTCGTTCTCTCCCAGGCAACTCTCAGGGGTGGTACCTACCCCCTGGCTCTTTATTTCTTGCTTCTTCCTCTGCACTGCAAGGCAGATTCCACCTCCTTGAGGAGCCAGACCCGTTTCTTGGTCACTCTGAGGTGACCCATGCCGGTTCTCCTGCATGCAGCTCACAACTGGCCCATGGGAAGCAAGCATGCATCCCCTGGCCCAACAAACTCTAGGAATGGAGGCTGCATACAACTCAGCAGCCTTTCCACGGCTCCATCGTCAAAGCACCTAGCCAGCCACTGGAATCTCACTCTGTGGGTTTTTCCAAGCAGGGGTCTAGTCTACCTGATCACCACCCTACAAGGGACACGTAGTAACCTCCATGGAGGCCCCTTCCCTAGCCGTGAGGTAAGAGGCAGGGGCATCCAGTGCTCTCAAAACACACAAATGAATCTCTTCAAAGAAATCCCCACCCAAAACCCTCTTCTTTCAACTCTAACTCCTCTTTTATACCCTTAATGTGGACGACAAGTTTATGGGGGCTACAGGTTTTTTACCATCTCCATTATAAAAATAGCATATGGTATACATATTGTGGTATCTTCAAAAAAACATCGATTTTAACCTTATTACCAAGCCCGGCCAGCATGGCTCTAAGGTTGAGTGTCGACCTATGAACCAGGAGGTCGCAGTTCAATTCCTGATTAGGGTACATGCCTGGGTTGTGGGCTCGATCCCCAGTGGAGAGGGCATACTGGAAGCAGCCGATCAACAATTCTGTCATCATTGATGTTTCTCTCTCTCCCTTCCTTTCTGAAAGCAATAAAAATATATATATTTTTTAAAAATACCTACATTCATTGTTTAATGTATAACAGCTACCACTGAGTCCCTAATTTGTCCCAGGCATGGCACAAGGCCCTTTTTACAAACATCTCATTTAAAGTTTATAGGTATATTGTTTTGTTAACTATTTTATCATTTTCATAACTGAGGATTGATAACTGGCATTAAAACTGTGGAGTGCAGCCAAAACCGGTTTGGCTCAGTGGATAGAGCGTCGGCCTGTGGACTGAAAGGTCCCAGGTTCGATTCTGGTCAAGGGCATGTACCTTGGTTGCGGGCACATCCCCAGTAGGGGGTGTGCAGGAGGCAGCTGATTGATGTTTCTCTCTCATCGATGTTTCTAGCTTTCTATCCCTCTCCCTTCCTCTCTGTAAAAAATCAATAAAATATATATTTTTTAAAAAACTGTGGAGTGCATGTTAGTAAAATTTTCAGTAGGAAAAATTATTCTGAAAGCCTAATCATAGAACTTCAGATCTGGAAAGGGCTCCAGAGGTTGTTTTGTCAACCTCATTCATTTCCTTAAGAAGCTGCAGAGGTCCCGAAAGGCTTGAGTTGAGGGACTTGCCCACGGTCATCACAGTGAGATGAGATGTGGGTTATCACTTGCCACAGCTGCCTCTTATTCATAAAAAGAAATATTAAATTCTGATTTATACTGCTAATTTTAATATTTTTCAAACCAGTAGTAGAAATGAATTTTTAATGCAAACTATTTCAGAGTCTAAAAAATTGAACAAACTGGGCTTCCAACACCACATAGAGCTGTATGAATCCCAATTTACTATACGGGAGAATGGATTCTTAATTGAATCTGTGCCTTAGAGTGGGAGAGTAATTTTTAAATGGAAAATCCTGTGGAGGTGGTGATGAGAATGAGTTGAGTCCAAGAGAAAGTAAGATAGCAAACCGGGCTGGAAAATAGCTTTTTCTTAAAGATCTGAAGGAAACCAAATGCAGATTGTTTGGGCTCACACTGAACTATCTTTACTCCATCCTCCTAGTCTTGGCAGGCTCTTGGTTTCGGATCCTTTTAGATGACGATCTCTAGGGTTTCATAAACCTCTTTCCATACATTAGCACTATGGTGACAGTATTCGTTTAACAAATATGGGAGCCTAGGACATGCCGTTCAGCGTTGCATTCTTCTCATGCAGCCCAACAATCATCAGCTTTTAGGGTTGGCAGGGAGCCTAGGAATAACGGAGTCCAATACCACGTTTCAAAGACAAGAAAACTGGGGCCCAGAGAAAGAAACACCTGTCCCGGGAAGGTCACACAGTTAATGGTTCTAATCACAAAAGTTAAGCATTTTGACAGATACATGAACTCTGGAGTAGTTCCATCTTCAGCTCTGTGGACTTAAGAGTCACATTTTGTAGCATGAAGTGCTAATTAAACCAGAGGAATTACGGACTTACTATTTGTAAGTAGGAGTGAAGACATTAACTAGGCCATGAAACCTGGGGCACAGAAGGAGCTCTTGTCTCTGAGATCCACATATTACATTGAACCTTTGTATTTTAAAACAGAATGTGGGTAATGCAGTCTCAACTCTCCTAACTCAGGACCTGGGCTTGAGTTGCATTTAGTCTTGAAGGACCAGCTATTGTAGTTTTCTGTATCATGAGATAAATGAATAACCCTACTCCTTCAGGCAAATGCTGCCCTCACCCAGTGGAAAGGTTAAAACCATCTTTCCAAACACCAATCACTTCAAAAGGAATGATTTCAAAATATTTTCCTATTAGTTTGAGTTTTAACAATAATACTTAGTCAACATGCTTCATTGAATTTAAATGTGAAAAGGAGAAAGGAAACCCACAAAAATGTTTTTAAAAGCATACCACTCAGGTTTAAATTATCTCAACTTTTCCTCTCGCTGTTCAGAATGGCTTTCACTGTACTGCCAAAATCAAATATCTCTCAGGAGGCCTAGTGGTGCAAACAAAAGCGCTGAAATCAAAGAACTTGCAAGTTTAATCTGTCAGAGACTGTGGTACTGCGGAGAAAGTCACTTAACTTCTCTTCATCAGTTCCCACTTCTATGCAATGAGGATAAAACTGTGGAGGTACCTCTCCTGGGTACTGTGTGGTTGGCTAATTAAAGCTAATTAAGCCCCTGGAAAATACTATGTAAGTGCTGGGTATTTATGTGCCACTAAGACCCACAAAAACTCCTCAGGGACAAGATTCTGTGCAGACAGCACAATCTGTATTGGTGATTACTAATTACCCACTGCTTACAAAGAAAGCACTTGTGTTCTGCAAAAGGGTAGGGAAAGGAAACAGCACACAATGTCATTCAACAACACCATCTTTATTCAAAAATATATATCTATGAGACATTTCAGAATATACTGCTGCCAAGAAAGACAGCCTATACTTCTAAATAAAGTCCTAAATTAATATACAAATTTAAGCTTTAAAAATATTCTTTAAGAAAAAAGGGGGGAAGAACGAAGACTTTCTGAGGAATATGACCTAAAGGAAAGGTCCTTTAAGGTCTATGGATGCCCTAAGTAAAGAAGAAAAAACACAAAATAAAAACCACCCACCCCACCCTGCCAGATCCTTAAATTAAACAAATGAAGTAAAGCACACTTGGGGAGGATATGGGAGAATTAGATTTCAAAAAACAAAAGCATTTCATTAAAACAACAAAAAATACCAAAACTAACTTCCTCACAGGAAGTCCACTAGTAGTAACAGGTGTTAAGAGGCCAACATATTCTTTTACATAATTGCTAGTTTCATTTCTTGCTCTTGCTGCAATAATTATGCACCAATGGCTGGTTAGATGCAATCAGATAAAACATCAGAGTGGGCAAGATTCATTCTGTTATTAACATTTCATCTAGCTGATCAGAGCAAATATCTACCATACCCTTTTTTTGGGTTGATTTGTGGCTAGTAAAATTTTGCATCCTTGATGAAAACATACAGAATGTCCAAGGATCTGTTCAGAAACATGCTCTTAGGTAGAACTAAAGCAGCACACCACATGGGGAGAGGCATATGTGCAGAAAGAGCAAAGACTCAAATTCATCTTGCAATTTTAGTAAAGTCACCCACTGCCCTATGGCCTCTGGGAGAAAATTTTTATATATAGACTCATTAATTTAATCATGACAGGACAACAGGCAGTGTCAAAAGAAACAACACAGTCCATATTCAAATCTGAAAAAATAGCTTAAATGCTACTAGGTTCTACACAGAGTTAAGTTGAATACCTGCTGTGACTTTTCACTGTTTTCACTTTTGGCAGGCAGGAGGGCTCCTTTAAGGGAAACCTGCTATACTTTTAAAAACATAGGTTATGTTTTAACATGTAAAATTACATGTAATTGGCTTTTTGGTAATCCTCAGAATAATGGAGAATCTGATCCCATTTTATAGCTTTGGGATTTCAACCTCTGGGCTATAATTCCTATTACACTATTGGGGCAAATGGTTTTCTGCCCTTTCCAATGTCTAAAATAAGCCTGCCAAAACAGAATGTTTATAGTTAGCAGGTCTAACCTTTACTAAAAGCAAGTAATGTCAGCTGGCATGATAATAGAATTAAAACCCAAAATTAATATCCCTAACTTTCCCCCTTCCCCTGCCCGAAATAAGCTATTCAGTAACATCTGATACAAAGTATCCTGGGCACAGGGATACGTGCAATGATGTGACTGACGGACAGATGAACATGCACGGTGTCACATTTGCAAGGGAGATAAGCAAGTGCAGTCACCATCCTGAGGACATATGCCCACACAGTGAATTGTTAGTGTGTGCCCTACTCCCCAAAAGAAAGGGTCAAAGCAGCACCCACACAGAACCCAGGCTCTCAGCATGCCTTTAGCTTTTCGGCCCACCACTGCCATTGCTAACAAGCACCTTCACAGCTAACTGGGGTCAGAAGGCTGTTTTTAGGAAGGTGTTCTATGATGCTGGGTAGACCCTTGAAAAGGGCAGCCCGTTTGTAGGAACCTGAAGCAAAGTACTTATTTTAAACTCATCCTTGTAATTCCTGTTACTCTGTCTCTGAACTATGATTTTATGTCCCAGATCAGCTCCTAATCTTCTTGCTAGATTCTCTAGTCTGCTTACAAAACAAATGCACCCAACCCTCAACTATACATCACCAGAAGTAATAGTAGGGGAGAATCAGAGATTTAGCAAACTCCTTATGGCAAAGCTGCTTGACAGTTGTGTCTCCCTTCGGGGTTGATGGAGTCAGGAAAGCCAATGACTCCAGGTTGAATCCCTCAGTGGAAGCCTGTACTGAACTTGAACGAGCCCAGCTCAGACGGAAGCTGCTTTCACGACACAATGCTATCATCAAGGACAAGATTCTTCTGAAAGCTTCCAGAAGTACACATGATTTTCATAACTTCTCGAGTATAAAGTGAGAGCTAAGAATGGAAAACCAACAGGGGCATAAAAACACAAAGTGGGAGAGTTTGTATTCTTTCCAAATATCAATCTAAACTGGATTCCACTCACCACTGTTCTGAATTGTGCTCAACAGGAGAGGCTGGAGAGGAGAACCAGAGTGTGTGGTTCTTTCTGGATTCTGGGGGTCAGGCGGAAGGAGGGATAGAACCAGGGGCTACAAGGTTATTTCCAACCATGACTTGCCCTCTTCTTTCTGCTGGTAGAGATGGGAATCTGGGGCATGGCACCTGCCCTAGTCAGTAGAAAAGAGGTCACCAGCAGAGGGCAGGGGGGCCAAGCCCCCTGTGACGTTGGGCAGCAATGAGAGGTCTGGCAAGCTCTGAATATGGGACTTCAGTTCCTTGCGGACCTGGGTTACCCGAGCAAGCTTCTGTTTATATTCCTAAGGAAACAAAGAGAAGACAATACAGTAAGTCTTTGCGTGCTGGTGGCCAAGTTTAAGGACCCGATACAGACATTCTCCACCCTCTTTTCCTACATTCTCCCCACCAGATCGCTCCTCCCCTATTCAGCTAAAGGACAATGCTAGGTTTTCAAACTCTGTAAAACTTTATATAAAAAAGGAAAGCAGAATTCAATACTGGCAACAGCATGAAATGGTATTTCACTTAGCACTTGAGATTTGGATGTAAAAAGAAGTGACATTTTGTATTTACAGTGTCTTTTGATTTTTAGCTATTTCAAAATGCCTTATAAAATACAGATGCTTAGGGTTTACAATTATTTTGAAGGCTATACCTAGACATGGCTAGAAAAGTCACTATAAAACATACTTTCTGTGTTAAACTTGGAGATTAAACCAGATCTATCATTTTTGCCGACAATGACTACACGAACTCAAAATACCCAATGCCACTACCTATGCTTATTCCATTTCCGAGTAACTGAACAAGTCCCTGATGAGGTTTCTAGTCTACCCTAAACAGGCCAGACTTATCCTCCAAAAGCCTAGCTTTCATCAAGTCACCCCTCTGAGAAAGTGAAGCACAGCACCACACTGTTTCCACCACTGCTCAGAGTTCAAGGTCTTCTAAAATGAGCTCCTGCCAGCTGTATTTCTTACAACTTCCCCACCCCTAGGCACACGCTACTGCCTGTAGGGCCATTTCTTCAGGATTCTCCTCAAGCCCAGAGGGGAACACAATCTAGACACGGATCTTTGTTCTCCTGGTCCTAGCAAAGCCCTGCCTCCACTCCTCTGCCTACCCGCTTCAGTTCCACCTCTCTAGGGAAATCTTTCCTCCTCGTCCAGGAGACTGGTCTGCACCTCCGCCTGCTCTGGAACCCTCCTGTGCACAGAGCATGCATCTGGGCCCCTTACCAGCCTGCTCTTAGGCACTCTCCATTCATGCTAGACTTCCATGTTCCTCTAAACCAGCAGTCGCCAACCGGTGGTCCTCGGACCACTGGTGGTCCATGAGGTCTGAAAGGTTGGTGAGCGCTGGTTTAAGAAAACCTTTGGAGCAGCAGTCACCAACTGGTGTGCTCCGCGGACCACTGGTGGACCGTGAGGTCTGAAAAGTTGGCAACCGCTGCTCTACTAGTAAATGATGACGGGAACTGAGTATACCACTTTCCCTCCTCAGCTCCCAGTTAAAGGTTCTCTTGGTAAATCTATATGGAATAACCCACCAGGTCATGTGAGGTCTGTGGTTTACAGCCCCCTTGGGACTTGACTTTTTTCCTCTAGCTGTACCAGCCTCCTTAGTGTTTCTGCAAGGACAAGGATGTTTCTGAGACTGGGTCCTTGCTGACTAATGCCTCTCCTGCAGGAACATAAGAGAAAGCACTGGGCTAAGACTCAAAGACCTGGGTTTAGTTTTGGCTCTGACTCTAACTTGTTATATGACTGGGGACAAGTTTCCTCTCTTCCTTCATCCTCACCTTCCTTATCTGAAAATGAAAGAAATGGACTTGATCTTTCTTCAAGTTCTAGATCCCTTCATGCCAACACCTCATGCACACTTGGAGAGGCAGAGGGTTTGAAGGCATAAGCACGCTTGGGAAGAGTGATAAGACAGGAAATAAGTTAAAAGAAGAACACTCAGTTCAAGTTGTAAAAATGAAGTCCAAGCAAGGAGTGGAAGAGGGGAATCAGGGATGCAGGCAGGCAGGGTCTGCCCCCACATTCCCACAGGCAGTCAGCCTTCCCCTGAAATAACGGTCGCTCACACAGGTCATCAAATGGAGAGACTGGGAAAGAAAGTAAGCGCTCTCGGCACCACATTTATTTTTTGTGTGTGTGGAATTAATATAACTATAACCACAACACGTAAGTACTTAATAATGAGCCCCTCATCAAACTTGTAAGCTTCAGAGGGCTAGAACCAGATCCATCTGCTTTCTCCCAGCATCCACCATGCCCAGCAGGACTCTGAACAGTAGGTGTCCAACAAAATTGCCCAAAGAAATAATAGTATATAAAACATAATATTATGAGCAAGTATACAGTATTAATCAACTTTAATTCCTAAAACTAAAGACTAATTTCAAATGTGAGGATCTAAAATGTCAAGTTCCCTCCCTGTCCTTCCCTCTACAAACATTTTTCTTCATTGGTTTTACATACTTCAAAGGAAATCAATAGAAGATCCACTCTATTACTGGGCATGGATTCATTTAATTAATTTCTCCTGAATTCTAGGTAGAAAAAGGATAAAATACTTACTCCCTGCTCAAATCCTCTGACCAAAGCTGACAAATAAAAGCCGCTTCGATTTGAAGCCATGCACTCCTGGCAGCTATAGAGCACTTCATTTGAAGGAATTCCTCAAGAACAGTTGAATGTCACTGAGTCTCTAGTGAGCTAAGCTGGGACTAGAATCCAAGACTCCTCACTCTTGGGTGATCCTCAGACTGACTTAGCAAATCCATCTGAGGCTAAAAGGAAAGACAGTTGATCTGATCAGATACCACCTTAGGTTCAAGTATCTCTCTCCCAGGCAATCTTTAAAACAAACAAAAATACCATTTGCTTCTATTTGTGGTGGGGTGTTATCATAATTAGGTGTTATTATATCCTAGATATCATAAAAAAAACCCCTTCATTTTAATAAAAAGAAACATGTTCCACATTAAAGTCCTCTCGTTAGGCCACTCTGAAAGCTGATGGATCCTGCCCATACCTCCTCATGCTACCAGTTATTCTTTCCCTAGGGATAGGGCATTACTAGAAAAGAATGGGATTAGAAAATACAGAGCTGCAAGAAACAAGGTTGATATACAAAAGTCAATCACTTTACTATATACCAGCAATAAACAAGTGAAATTTGAAATTAAAACACAGTATTTATTAGCACCCAAAACAATTAAAAACTTAGATATAAATCTAATAAATATGCACAAGATTGTCTGAGAAAACTACAAAACTCTAATGAACAAAGAACTAAATAACTGAAGAGAAATTCCATGTTCATAGCTAGAAATGTGGTAGGCAGACAGACATGGGCAGAGCAACGATGAAGGGTCAGGTACAGAAGGTCATTTATGTGGAAAGCCCCAGCTGCCTAGGTAGGGACAACTGTATGGTGGAACCTTGCTCCCCAGGGTGACCTTTCCTCCTCTAGCATATCGCTGGTCATGTGGTTTGAGACCCCTGACCTTTTCTCCCTAGAGATACATCTAAGCCTCAGTTGTAGTTCGGCTCCAGGCCCAGAAAAGCAGTAAAAACAAACAAGCGACACCATGGCTGACCTCAAGACCAGCTGCATTGACTAATGACCTTCTGCCCTGGCACTGACCAAGCAATTAGGGGAGACCTAGCCCCTGAAAGAACACACCTGGAAAGCTGCTGAATATTATAATGAGATATTCCCCTGGGACCTCCCCTAAAATCTTCACCCTTAAAACCATTAGGAAGAGGACCCAGTGGCTCTCCCTTCCGGGAGCACGCCCACACCTTTCCCTTTCCCTTACCCAGGCACATTAGCATTACTTCCCTCACTCCAAGCTCCAAGGGCCCTTCCTTTATCTGTGTAACTTGTTTCCTAAGCCCATGTCTTCTAGGAATTACTTTTTCTACCTCTGTGATTTTATAAATAAACTAGTGGCCCAGTGCACAAAATTTGTGCACATTAGAAGGGAATTAATTAGAGGAAATATTTTAATATTACTCTTTGCCCTTTCTCTATAACAGAAGTGGCAGAGATGAAATAAAATTAGTAAAATGTATATGAAAATCTCCCTCCTGTCATAGAGTCTGGGACACACCGCGGGACCTAGAGTCAAGTCCCTGCCCACCACCTGCACACACTTCAAAAATGCAGGAGACCCAGACCTGGCCGGCCCCACCCCCATCAAGCCCCTCCGGGTGGTGCGGGTGTGTGTGTGTGTGTGTGTGTGTGTGTGTGTGTGTGTGCAGCCTCAGGTCCCCAAGCCAGGTGCCGGGTGAGAGGAGGGGGTGCACAGCCTGAGGTCTCCCGTCAAACCCTGCCGGAGCTTGAGGTCCCTTGCCCCGGCCAGGCGCCGTGCAGCCTCAGGTCCCTGCTGTTTAGTCGTGTCATTATGGCATCCCGGCTAATTTGCATATTCCTCTATTACAGTGATCGGCAAACTGCGGCTCGCAAGCCACATGTGGCTCTTTGGCCCCTTGAGTGTGGCTCTTCCACAAAATACCATGTGCAGGCGCACATGTACAGTGCGAATGAAACTTCGTGGCCCATGTGCAGAAGTCGGTTTTCAGCCTGGGCGAGTCTATTTTGAAGAAGTGGCATTAGACGAAGTTTAAGTTTAAAAAATTTGGCTTTCAAAAGAAATTTCAATGGTTGTACTGTTGATATTTGGCTCTGTTGACTAATGAGTTTGCCGACTACTGCTCTATTATATAGATGGTCTCTTATATTTTGGGTCTTGACTCTGAATTCTCTCCTAGCCAGACCCAACTACCAAGGTTGCTGAACCCAGGTCCAGTCTAACACCTGGTGCCATTCCTGCTGCCTACAACAGGAAGACTCAATACTGTTGTGATGTGAGTTCTTCCCAAGTTTATCTATAGATCCAATGCAATCCCAACCAAAATCACAGCAAGTTCTTTTGTGGAGACAGACAAATTGATTCTAAAGTTAATATGGAAGGGGAAAAGATTTAGAATAGCCAAAACAGTATTGAAAAAAACAAAGTCAGAACTACCTGACTCCAAGACTTACTATAAAGCTACAGTAATCAAGACAATGTGGTTCTGGCAAAAGAACAAACAGATCAATGTAACAGAATGCAGAGCCCAGAAACAGGCCCGTATAGTCATCTGATCTTTGACAAAAGAAACAGAAATGATACAGTGGGGAAAAGGCAGTATTTTCAACAAATGGTGTTGGAACAATGCAATGATTCTCTCTCATTATTGATGTTTCTATTTCTCTCTCCCTCTCCCTTCCTCTCTGAAATCAATAAAAATATATTTTTTAAAAAATGAATCACAGATAAAAATGTAAAAACACAAAACTATAAAACTCCTAGAAGATAACACAGAAGAAAATCTAGACGATCTTTAATTTGGTGATGACTTTTAGATACAACACCTCAGGCAGGACCTATGAAAGAACTAATAAACTGGACTTCATTAAAATGAAAAATTCCTGCTCTGTGAAAGACACTGTCAAGAGAATGAAAATGTTTGCAAAAGACATTAGGAAAATGCAAATTAAAACAATAATGAGATATCACCACATACCTATTAGAATTGCCAAAATCCAGAACACTGATAACAGCAAATGCTGATAAGGACTTGGAGCAATGGGAACTCCAGTATGTTGCTGGTTAGAATGCAAAATAGTACAGCTACTTTGGAAGTCTGGCAGTCTCTTACAAAACTAAACATACGCTTACCATAGGATCCAGCAATTACACTCATTAGTATTTATGCAAAGGAACTGAAAACTTATGTCCACACAAGAAACTGCACATGAGTATTTATAGCAGCATTACTCATAACTGTTAAAAGCAAACAAGATGTCCTCCAGCAGGTGAATGAATAAACAAATTTTGGTATAGCCAAACAACAGAATACTTTTCAACACTAAAAAGAAATGAGCTATCAAGCCATGAAAAGACATGGAAGGACCTTAAAAACATAAGACTAAGTGAAAGAAGCAAACGTGAAAAGGCTAAGAGTCCAACTACATGACATTCTGAAAAAGGCAAAACTATGGCAAGAGGAGCTTAGAGTGGGTAGGGAAGAATAGACAGAGCACAGAGAATTGTTAGGGTAGTGAATACACGGTAATGATGGATATGTCCAAATGAGTAGAATGTACACCAATGTAAACCCTAATGTAAACTATGGACTTTGGGTCATTACAATGTGTCAATATAGATTCATTAAGGGTGACAAATGTGCCACTCTGGTGGGCTATGCTGATAGTGGGGGAGACTATACTAGTATATGTGTGGGGGTAGAGAGTATATGGAAATCTATGTTCCTCTTAATGTTGTTGTGAACCTAACACTGCTCTAAAAAAAAAAAAAATGGCCTTAAAAAAAACTACCCTTGGCCCAAAAGATTTAAATACATCAGCAAGGGTGTGTAGGTATATACTTGAATATCCAAATACAGGTAAAGATTGCCTTTAAAACTATTAAAATATGTTACCTGTTTAACTGGGACAGTTGAATGACCCAGTTTAATGCCTTGAGGAGAGATGATCAGGTTAGAATTCACAACCAGCTCTGACTAGGTCAAAAGTGAAGCTTTAGTAAATTTTTAGTCCCTAAATAGATTCAGTAGCAATTGACTGTGATCTCTCCCACCTCTCCCATTTTTTAAAATAGATTTAGCCTTTTCCCAAATAAAGTCATCTATAAATGTTGCCATAGATCAACAAAAAAATTAAGAGTGAATCCAGTCTGGCTGGTGTTGCTCAGTGGTTGAGTGTCAACCCATGAACCAAGAGGTCACGGTTCAATTCCCGGTCAGGTCACGTGCCTGGGTTGCAGGCTTTATCCCCAGTAGGGGGTGTGCAGAAGGCAGTCCATTGAGATTCTCTCTCATCAAGGATGTTTTTCTCTCTCTTCCTCTCCCTTCTTCTCTCTGAAGTCAATAAAAACATTTAAAAAAAAAAGTGAATTGCCTCCCAATTCTTCCCCTTGGTCAGATCAGGGCACTCTCTCAATAGCTGCCTTTCCAGTTATTCTCTCTGGTTCTGGACAGGTTAAGGAGACAGACCTCAGGAAAATCAGAGCATCTTTTTTCTCAACCTACCAGCCTACCTTCTGGACAAAAGTGTGATCCCAAGCTCTGCTGCTACAAGTTTCCAAACTGTGCCCTCAGCAACTCCTGCTCTCATAAGAAATCCAGGCTTCTTCGCATGATAATAAAACCAACTTCAGTGAAGAGACCCATTCAAGTTTTTCTGACTCCCTTAAGTGTGCTGCATCCCACAATTTCTTTAGCACACAAGCACCACTCAGGTAGAGAAATGATGTAGTAAGGTGGTTACATGCACCTTGTGTAAATTACCATACGTTTGTGTGTGATAGAACACTAAGCCTTTAATCTAACACTCATGCTACCTGTCTGGTACAGGAATTCGAGAAGTCAAGACCTGCACTATTTCTATCAGCAGGATGACACCACTGCAGCATTCCTGCTCATCACTCTTCTCTCCCCACCCACTGATTCATCTCAACCACAGTTCACATCTCTTTTTTGTATCCTGTCTTCAGACACTTGTCTTTCCTACACTACCAATCTTAAGCAAGAGAAGACAAGGCAAACTCAAGCAGTCCTGTTGCTTTTTCTTTCCTGTTCATGCATAATTTATACTGGGGTGGTGGTAGAGGTGAGGGGTTGAGCTGAATCCTCCATCTGGCTACATGCACCTACGGCAACAAATTCTACCTCACCTCAGAGAGGCGGAGAGGAGCTGTGAAATAGGTAAGAGTTCTATCAGACTTCTGTTGCTACCCTTGTTTCAGGATCCTTGAAGAGGAGGTGGAGAGGAAAGTGGGCATCTGTGATAAAATGCCTGGGTTTATCTGACTGCCAAGAAAAGTTTAAAATGAAGAGGATAAAGGCCCAATTGTGTAGTTTAAGATAATGCCTAGGATTTATGCTCTTGGCAAAACTTTGGAATCTCAGTTCACAGACTTTCCAAAGTTGCAGGAAAATGTGTCTCCAACATCCCCCCGTTTCCAGTGGGTCCAGCTGACACTGTGTGAACACAGCCCATTATGGAGCACCAAGACAATTGGCTGAAAGAAGCAAGGCTTACACATTCTTTGCCTTTTTTGGTTAGAGCAGTAAGCCAGACCTGACATGCTGCAGATCAGCTCTGGGATAAGAGGGTTAAAAATGACAAGGGCTGACATTGCAATGACCTTTCTGCAGGAATTTCATTTCCAAAACAAAATTATAAGCATTTCCTCTAGCAACTCATGTAAGAAATGCTGAGCAAAATGTAAACATTGTCAAGCCTATATTTTTCTTGCTAGGAAGTATTTACGTAAGAAAAATTGTGTTAGAAACAACACCACAGGCAGGGGCTTGACTTGATGAAACAAAGATTTCCAGTATAAGACTCATGTTTCCCTTTATCTTGCCCTGTTGTGCTATAGGACATAAGGCATATAAAAATAACCTACTGCTCGGCTACTCCCAATTTAGAGTCATAAAGGGTCATTATGCATGAAGCAGTTTATGAAGGACCTGTTTTAAAGGTGACCTGCCACACTGAGTTTAAGTCAAAGAACTGCTTCATCACATGAAGGTTGGGAGAGCCAAGCAGAAAAGGGAAGCTGGCCTTCACCCTACTATTATTTAAAATGCCCACTCAGCCCCCCTCATCCTGCGGGGGGGTGGGGGGAGGACTGAAGCTCACAAGGACCTACACTTAGAAATCACAGCTTCTACTTAAACCACAACTTAAATTTTTTTTCTTTCTTCCTTTCTCTTTCATTTGTTTGTTTGTTTGTTTTAAAGGAAAATACAACATATAAATCTTTGGACTGAAAATAAAAATGCTACTTCTAATTTCTCTTCAAAGATCTATGTGGGAATAAAAAGCCATCACTGACCTGCAACTTTCTCCCAGCCAGCTCCATGCTCCCATATGACTTAGTGGCAGCTGGGACATTTCAAAATGATACATTCTGGGTGTCACAGCAAGACTTGAGCTGCTGAGTAAGTTGCTGGGGAAGATACAAGGAAAGAGGAAGTTGTGGCTCCAATTCCAGTGCTTGGGGTCTCTCAGCTCCATTACAAAAACCAGTAATAAAGGTACACATGAAGTTTTCCCAGAAGGAAAAGTGACAAAATGTTTACAATGGGAGAAATGTTCTCACAGCAATCCAGCCACCCACTAGAGGAATCAAATGGAAATGGGCTTCTTAGGCTTGCAATCATACCACAAACCAAGGGTTTTTAGGGCACTTCTTTCTCCCCAGAGGACCCTTTACACAGGGCTTACAGGAAGCTTCCAATGCCACCACAAAACCCCCTCTGACAGGGATTTGCAAACGCAAGGGAAGAATAAAGAGTTAGTATTTATACATAACTAAAATAATAAAAATAAAATCAATTTTAGGATTTGACAAATGTAATTATAAAGATAAACACTTACAAATTATAATGATAAACACAATTAAAACACATGTCCACTATGCTTTAAAAGAGACTTCTTAGAAAAAGTCTCTTGGGAGCCTTCAAAAATGTTTACATTACTTATGTAATGGGTCTCTCATTATGTAAGACCAAATACTAAAAGCGTAAGAAAAACTGTTTACTAGTTATAATTAGTTCTCTCTCTCTTTTTTTAAAAAGTTAACTGTCAAAAAATATGTTTTATGCAAGAACAAAGCCCTACAGGCGGATTTCCTTATGGACCACTTCAATGGAAAATCACGTTATTGATGCTGTTCTGACAAACATGAAGGGTGCAGATCTTTCAATTGTTTCTCCTTTTGTGCCAAATATTGGTAGTCAAGCATTCCTGGAGGGCAGCTGAGAAGCAAAGGGTAGAAAGGAAAGGGACTCTTTTCACACAAAAGGATTTTGAGCAATATTTACTACAATTTTAGGTACTAGGAGGTCTGCCTGGGGCAAGGCAATCTGTAGGTTACTGCACTGCATTTGAATACAGCTCTCTCTTCAATACTTCAATTCTTTTCCACAAGCAACCAAAAAAGGAGGGAGGTTGCTAGGATAAAACAGAAAAAAGAAAAAAGAAAAAATCCAGTCAGAAAAATCCAAGTTTAAATCCTGTGCTACCACTTGCCTGCAGTGTGACATGACTTCACCGGGCTAGACTTAATGTCCTTATATATAAGACAGGAATGGAAATAATGTCTACACCATGGGGTGGCTTGAATGAGACCAGGAACTTGCTAAACTGTTCAATTTGAATGAGCAGATCTGAAGGGAGAAAGAGCACCCTCCTATGTTTATTATTTTATGAGCAGTATTTAATTTTTTTGATTTACATGTTAGAATTGAAGAAAAAGAGAATTATTGATGAGATCTAAAATCCTTCCTCTCTCAAACCATTTGAGTATGTCCTGAAACTTTAGCACTTTTCCTAGAAGCTAGCTTGTGAAAATGAAAGGGCTTGATCTCCAAGACTGGGGGGGGGGAGTCAGGCAATTTTATAATTAGGTGGCACCATAGTCCAATCCTATCAATCTAAGGCCAAGATAGGGGAAGGAATTTGTCTACGGAGTAACAAGCCTAGATCTCATGGGAACATTCTCAAATTGGAAGGAGTCCCCATCCAAGGTATACAGGTGAACTTCCGGTCAAGATGGCAATGTAGGTAAATGTGGCACTCACATCCGCTCACAACCACGTCAAAATTACAACCAAACCACAGAACCATCATACAGAACCACCTGAAACCTGGCTGAATGGGAGTCCTACAACTAGAGAAAGAAGCCACATTGAGACTGGTGGAGGCATGGAACGGGATGGTTTGATACCCATGTGTGCCTTGTTTTTTTTAATCAGGAGGGATATCTTGGCTGCAGAGGCCTTCTGTGAGAAGCCAGGGGTCCCAGTGCTGGGAAGAGAAGTCTCTGTAACTTCAGGCTGTAAAAACAGCGGGAATTGTGGTCGAGTGACACATCCCAGGCGTTCCTCTAAAGGGGCTGGCGCATATACTTACTTGGACTCACTCCCTCTGAGATCTAGCACTGGGGCAGCAGCTTGAAAGGATCCAGGGACATACAGGTAGGAACTAAATTGTCTGACATCAGGGTAAGAACTGGGGGGCAGCTTTCTCCCAGACAAAATTGTTGATAGAGGTCATTGTTCCTATGCTGAGACCACCCCCGCCACAATGATGACTGGCAGGTGCCATATCTGAGTTTCTATCAACCTGGATCACACTGTTTACACGACCCTGGGGACTACCTGAAACCCCACCCAAACTGTTTGCAGTGGCTTTTCCATAAAATAGCCTGTCCTGGCTCAGGCTTCAACTTTTCTAAAATCTCTCAAACAAGCAGCAGCTGCCTCAGTGTGCCCCATACCTCTCAATAAGAGGCCCCAGGCCCGGCACTAGCAGCAGCCAGCCTTGGTTCACAGCTTGGCCTCTCCTGGGGAGCTCTAACCCCAACACAAGTAGCAGCCACCTACAGTTGCTCTGTAGCTTGTGCCTGGTGGCCCCAGGCGGGTATAGACAGCAGCTGACTTTGCACCTCCTGGGAGGCTCCACACATCCAGTGATCAGCTTCAGACCACGCCAGATTACAACCCTACCACATCCATGAGTGACACATTCAAGGGGCAGACTCAGAGAGCACCATAGTCCCACTGAAGCAAGTCCTGCAACAGGGGCATCTCCTGCACAGCAGTTTTTATGCTGTAGACACAGCTGGCCACAGCCAACTGGCTGGGGGGTGGGGGATGGTGTCAATCTCTCCCAGTGACACCAAAAGCAATCCAGGCTCAACTACAACAAGATAGCGCACACAGCCCACACAGGGGCGCATCTAGAGTGCTCAGCTCAGGTGACTAGGAAGGCTGAGCCACTGGGCCCTACTGACACCTACTACACAAGGCCACTCTACTAATTCCAGGAGACATAGTAGCTCTACCTAATACATAGAAACAAACACAGGGAAAAAGTCAAAATGTGGAGACAAAGAAACATGTCACAAATGAAGAGAAATCTCCAAAAAAAGAACTAAATGAAATGGAAGCAGGCAAACTAACAGATGCACAGTTCAAAATAATGGTTATAAGGATGCCCAAGGAACTTAATGAGATCTTTAAGGAACTTAGTGATAACTTCAAGGAACTTTGTAACAACTGCAAGGAACTCAGAGAGAACATCAACAACATAAAAAAGGACCAATCAGAAATGACATATACACTAACTGAAATAAAGAATAATTTACAAAGAATCAACAGTAGAGGACACTGAGAATCAAATCAGTGATTTGGAATATGAGGAAGCAAAAAACAACCAATCAGAACAACAAAAAGAAAATGAATCCAAAAATATGAAGACAGTGTAAGGAGCCTCTAGGACAACTTCAAGCATACCACTGTTCGCATCACAGGGGTGCTGGAAGGAGAAGAGAGGAAGCAAGAAATTGAAAACCTATTTGAAAAAATAATGACAGAAAACATCCCCTACCTGGTAAAAGAAATAGACATACAAGTCCAGGAAGTACAGAGAATACTCAAACAAGAGGAACCCAAAGAGGCCCACACCAAGACACATCATAATTAAAAGGCCAAAGATTAAAGGTAAAGAGAAATCTTAAAAGCAGCAAGAGAAAAGCAGTTAGTTACCTAGCACTCATATGACTATCAACTGATTTCTCAATAGAAACTTTACAGGCCAGATGGGAGAAGCAAGAAATATTTAAAGTGATAAAAAGCAAGGACCTACAACCAAGATTACTCTACCCAGCAAATCTATCATTTATAATTGAAGGTCAGATAAAGAGCTTCAAAGACAAGAAAAAGCTAAAGGAGTTCATGATCACCAAACCAGTATTACATGAAATGTTGAAGGGTTTTCTTTAAGAAGAAGAAGAGGAAGAGGAGGAGGAGGAGGAGGAGGAAGTGGAGGTGGAAGAAGAACAAGGAGAAGAAGGAGGAAAAGAAGAAGTAGAGGAGGAGGAAAGATAAAAATGTGAACAATAAAATGACAATACCCAATTGAATCTAAAAATCAAAATAAATAAACAAGGATTCTAATGAACAAAATAAACTGATGAATAAAATAGAACCAGACATGGGAACATGGAACAGACTGAAGACTCTTAGAAGGAAGGGGGAAGAGGGGAAGGGAAGAGATTAACCAAAGCACTTAATATGCATATATGCATACCCCATGCACACAGAAAAATAAGAGTGGTGAAAGCCTGAGGTGAGGTGGGATCTGGGTGGAGGGGGACAATGGGGGGAAGAAGGGTGTGACATCTATAATATTCTTAAAAATAAAGATTTTTTTTAAAAAAAGATATACAGGTGACTATTGAACAACATGGGGTTAGGAGTGCCAACTCCCTGAATAGTTGAAACCTGCATATAGCTTTTTATTCCCCCCAAATTGTTCAAGTCCCTTATATAAAACTACAGGCCCAATGCACAAAATTCATGCAAGGGGCTTGGCCCCCACTGCAGCAGTGGCTGCCTCTGCCTCCGCTGCTGTAGCTTCATCCGGAAGGTCATCCCGAAGGACGTCCGGTCTATTTAGCATATTACACTTTTATTATTATTATAGATGGCATAGAACAATGCATAAAGTGAGTCCCCCACATCCATGGATTCCCGACTATGGATCAACAATATTGTTAGTTGATCCTACAGTTGGCTGAATTTGTGAATGCAAAATCCTAGCATATGAAGTGTCAACTGCATACTTATTGAAATGGACCTGCACAGTCCAAATCTGTGTTGTTCATGGGTCAACTGAACTCTGACCTAGCCTAGAGATGAACTGAGCTGCCACCTCATATCATGATACTGCTACTGGGGTAGGATTGGTGATGCAAGATTGACAATACAGAGAGGATTTTATGATCTGGTCAGAAAATAACCAAATAACCCATAAACAGAATGACAAACTACATGGTGCTCTGAAGGAAAAAGATAGAGAGCTATGACAGTATATATGGGAAAGGGGAGGGGGGGAGGGGGCAGGGAAGACGTGGCTTTATGAGGTAGAGATGGGAGAGGGGTGTCAGGGAAATACTGTTTGACTTGGGATATAAAAGATTAATGGGAATCAACTAGATAAGGGTTAACTGGTGGGAAGTAAAGGGACAGAGTGTTCTAAAAAGAGGGATTAGCACATGTAAAGCCAGAGACAAAAAAGGCCTGCACAGACAAAATGCAATGGAACATGGCAGGAGATATATGGCTGATAAGGTCAGCAGGGGCCAAGTCATGGGATGTATGTGTGTGGGAGGAGGGAGAAATGGAAGCATCAAGGATTTGGGCTCATATTCTAGGAGCAATGAGAACCCATTGAAGTGTTTAAGCAGGGGAATGACATGCTCAGAGCTGCATTTTGGAAACATCACAAGGTTGCCATATGAAGAATGGATTGTAGGACATAAAAACAAATGCAGAAGGAGCAGTAATGAGGCTACTGCAGGGGACCAGATAAGAGACAATGACAGTTTGGACCAAGGTGGTGGAAGTGGAGACAGAGATGAAGACGAGGGGGACAGATTCAAGAAAAACTGAGGAGATAAAAATCACAATGGCGCCGAAACCGGTTTGGCTCAGTGGATAGAGCGTCGGCCTGCGGACTGAAAGGTCCCGGGTTCGATTCCGGTCAAGGGCATGTACCTTGGTTGCGGGCACATCCCCAATGGGGAGTGTGCAGGAGGCAGCTGATCAATGTTTCTCTCTCATCGATGTTTCTAGCTCTCTATCCCTCCCCCTTCCTCTCTGTAAAAAAATCAATAAAATATATATATATTTTTTTTAAATCACAATGGCTTGGCGATTACTCCAATGTGGAAAACCCACAATGATAGGTAATTTGGCAGAGGTGCAGCAGAGGAACTGAGAGAGAATCTGGGACAAGAGGAGGCTGAACTGACCAATTTGGGAGGTGAGAAAAATAGAGGGAGAAATACCGGATGAGGCCTAGGGTCTGATTTTGATGAACCACGATACCATTCTCTGAGGTAGGGAAAGAGAAGAAAAAGAAAGTTTACAAGGAAGGAGATGGTCTGTTTTGGCCATATCAAGTTTGAGTTGTCTGTGGAAATAAGATATATTGGTCTAAACTACAAGGAAGCGTCTAGGCTAGAGAACTATATTTAAGCCACCAGCATAATTTTAAGCATGCCACTCAAGAAAAAGGTCCAGAATGAGAAAAAGTCTAAAGGAATTTACAGGCAAGGATGAATAAAAGCTTATTAAAGGAAAAACAAAAATTAGAAACTAGCAGAGAATGGGTATAAGAAACTGGAGAAGGAAAAACAATAAATGGTAATAGTATTAAATGCTATAGAATGGGCCAAGAGAAGAAAGCGAGCCGAGACAGACTGAAAAGTATCTTTTGGTTTTTGAGATTACCACAGGTGGGGGATTCTGAAGACAGCCCCTTCAGAGGAATGTTGATATGCATGTCAAGACTCAATGGGTTCAAAAGTAGAGGTAGCAAGGGAAAACAGGATACTGTCATAATTAAAAAGGGACAGTGGTAATGGTGTGGGGTGTGCTTATGTGAATGAGATTTACATTAGTGAGGCAAAGCATGCTGCCTGCTGAGGACACCACCTTCAGCCAGTCTACTGGAGACTTCTGCAAAAAGGAAAATAAATTGGCCTTAAAGACTCTGCATGGTAAGGAAAAGCAGATACTAACAACTTCAGGTCAAACAAGTGTTGGAACCTGTTTGTCTCAAGTGAGGGTAAAATTGCTACTTTATAAATAAAAAACCACACCAAAGATAAAGGCTGTGAGGATCACTGGCCTCACAGAGAAAGCAAAAAGAGCCTGGAATGGGAATTGCAGATCCTTATCTCTGAATCATAACTGGGGTAAGCAGTAGCTTTGTGGAAATAACTCCTAGGAAGTCTATGCCCCAGAATAAAAACACTATAGACAAAATACTGGACATCATGAAGAAAAAGTGGGATATGTCCATTCAAAATCACTATCCAAATTCTAAGAATGCTTAGAAAGCCGCTGGTAAATTTTTGTTGAGTTTAAATTTGCAGTTATTCTGCTTAAAATTCTCAAAGTATCTAATGGCAAGAGAACTGTCCACACTTTTTCCTAAAGATGCTTACAGGATCTGAATATGGAGGAGAACAAATAAGGAGATCTGTGAAGTCCTAATGACAGCCAGCTGGTACCATTACTTCTTCACAGGAAGCGTGCCACACCTTAGGAGCACATGGACTTCATTTGCAAAGGTTTGTTTTGACTCCTGGTTATAATAATGAACATTTTTGCCCTAATCACGGAAAAAAGACACTTTCTGGCTTTATTTCAAGTCCTACATGTCATAGAAAGAAAAATGAAGTCAGAGATATAATTTTCAAGTGTGCAAAGTACACTACAATCCAATTTGACTTTCTTCAAAGATCACAACTTGAAGTGGGAATAGAAGGACCACCTTAACAGCACAGGCATACCTTGTAGATATTGAGAGTTCAGTTGCAGATCACAATAAAGTGAGTTGTAATTTTTTTTGCTGGTGGAAGGTCTTGCTTTCAGTTTGTAAAAATCACATCTGTGAAGTGTAATAAAGTGAAGCACAATAAAACAAGGTATGCCTGTAGTAGGGATACTCATAAAGACTAAAATTAGATCTTTGCTCAAAATAACATGTACCCATTAGGTTAAATGGACACTAAGACACAAGCTCAAATTTCTGTAATTTGAACTCTGTTCTCAAAGTTATGCTAACTGAAGTCAACGTTATAATAAGTAGCTGCTATTTCCCCACAGCTGTTTCAAATGTAACCAGATAATTTAAAACTCAGGAGAGAGGCCCGTTTGTCTAATTAAACTATTCAATGTTCTTTCCTTCATAAAACAAAAATTAGTCTTTAACTTGTGTATATATACATATGTACACACATATGTATGTACACGTACACACACACACACACACACACACACCTTGTCTGTTTATAAAACTCAATGAAATTCTAGAGTGCTTAAGATGCTTTGGGAAAAAAACAACCCCCAAGAAAAACTAAGGCAGGAATGCATACTGGTGGCAAAGACCATGAAATGTATGTGAATTTCAGCATAGTAAAAGACAGGCAGATAGTTTCAATACACCTAGAATTCATATTTAGAAATTTACAGGGGGAAAATACAAATAATGAAAGCTAGCCCAAAGTTAATTTAAAAAAGAAACATAAATGCTCAATAATAATTACTGAATACCCAATCACAGGTATTCAAGCAGTCATTTAAAATGCTTTTAAAGTTTTTATTCATAAGGGAAAATAATCAAGTGGGGAAAAGAGGCATGACAGAAAACTGTCCACACATTATGATCATTTAAATTTTAAAATTAAAAAAAAATAAAGGAATAACAACATTAAAAGTAGTTATCTCTGTATAGTGAGGTATGACTTTCACCTCAAGTTTCCTATGATGTGTTTCTTTTAAGAGCAGCAGAAAAGAAATATTGACAGAACTGACAGAATTAGCTGATGAAGGATCACTGTTCTGGCAGATGAGCCCGGTGACAAGGGGCCAAGATGATGCTTTGACTTATCGTGTAAATGTGTACTTTATAAATATAAAAAACTAGTACTACATACACCAGTTAAAACTCAGTGGAGCTGTTCCAGAAAGTAGGAGAAATCACCAAAAGTTGGACTATACATATGAAAACAATGTTTCAGCTAAAAGTATGGAATGCTAGGTGAGAGCTTTGAAATCATGTCACTTTTTCGATGGGAAGTCTCATTCCCTTAGGTTGCCCAATATGCAAAGTACATTCTAATTATTATAATGAGGCTCCCCCCTACCCCCGCCTGAAGTGAAAAGAAATGACTAAACATTGTGATATAGAAAGAATGCACACGTACATGCACCTTGATGTTCTAGCTGCAAGTTTGGCTTGAGCTATAAGGGTCAGTGATGACTGACATAAATGAAAGGAATCCAAGGACCCAACATACTAGTACAGCCTCTAAACTCCATGTTACTCACAGAAACACACAATTCAAGAAAAGTCTCCACCTACTGGAGGAAAACCTGGAGGGGCGGAGGAGAGGGGGGGGGAGGCTCCCATATCAAAGCAGGGATGAAAAAGCAGTGAGCAAACCATGGCCTGCTATGTAGGGAAGGATGAATCTAAGACCCCATGACCACTTGACCAGTATAAGCAGACTGACCTTTTCAACAACTGTTCTCACAGCACATGGTGCTGATAGCACTGCTAGTGTCGGGAGGAAAGAATTATATGCGAAGGAGGGCAGTGAGTGCAAAGGACTGGTGGACAGGTGGGGCTAGGCTACACAGCTGTGAGAGGCAGCTGTAAGCAAAGCCTCTCAGTTCCTTCCTAGAGTCAGGAGTCAGGAGATCGGGGTTCTGGTCCTTGTGATTTTCTGTGACCTTAGACTGCTCATAGAAGCCCTGAGCTTTGTTTCCTCATCTAAAATGAGGATTAGATCACCAGGTCCCATCTGTTCTTAATGGACAATGAGATAGTGGCTTTGATCATCATGGGAAATGGGGAGAATTTACTCCAAAGTTGACTCTCTGTCTCTACCTATTGCCTAACCCATTATTGCAACGAATGCTTCTAACCATCTGTACCCTGTAGGAAGGTGAAGGATGCTGCCAAAAACAACAGATGGCCATCAGTTTGGTTTAGTACCCCCACAGCTACAGCCAAAGAATTTCTCAAGTTGTTATAACCAAATTACAAACAGAAATATGAAGAATCACAAGGCATTTGGGCCATTTCCCCTTTCCCAACTGTGTTGTCTGAAGTAGAAGACTCTACTCCTGAGTATTCATTATAGCCAAGGGGGAGGCACCAAGCTGGGGGAAACAGCAGCGGTTTCAAGTTCAATGAGCCAATCCTTCCCCCAACCTCCCTCAGAGCAAGAACATGCAAAGGCAGGACTGCATATTTAGAACCCTGGTAGCGGAGTGCATACTCTCAAGCTTTAGAAAGGTATACATTGGAGGCTACTTTGGAATGCATGATACAACCATTTTAATCCCTCTACATAAGATATCAAGGTTCTTGGGAATTGTTGAAATGATTCAACATTAGCTACTCTTCTGTGTAGGATGTCTTCCGGCTGTTGACCTTATGGAATCAAATTCAGAAGAATGCTCCCAAGATGTTTGCCTTGGATTCTATTCCTGGTCTGTGGCTAGCTAATTCCCTTCTCTGGGCCTTGAGTTTCTTCACCAATTCAGAAGTCAAACTGTATGATCTCTAGTCCCACTCAGCTCAATAATCCTGTTAAAGACTTCACACAGACATTCAGGCCTCCATGTGCCACTTTATTTTGCAGAGTCAAGTTGGCTGTCATGACTTGCCCTAGTAACTTTGTTGAGCACACATGCATATGTACTCATTACTCTAGAGCAGTGATGGGCAACCTTTTGAGCTTGGTGTGTCAAACTTCGCCAAAAAACTGAGCATAACTCGGGTAGTGTGTCACTTTGAGGAAAAAACATTATTTCGCAAATGTTTCATCCTCAGGAGCAGCAAATGATTTATCCTTGGCATGCGGCCGCCTCAGCGGCCGCGTGTCATCAGAAATGGCTACGCGTGTCAGTGCTGACACGCATGTCATAAGTTCACCATCACTGCCCTAGCATGTTTTTAAAAATTCTGCAGCAGAAATTAAAGATGATTTAAAAAATTGGAAAGAAATCTCATGCTCATGGATTGGAAGACTTAAGATTGTAAAGATGGCGAGAGTCCCCCCAAAAGCCATCTACATATTCAATGCAATCCCTATTACAATACCAATACACTTTGTTGCATAAATGGAAAAGCTCATCCTCAAATTCATATGCCAATTGCAAGAGGCCTCTGATAGCCAAAATAATAGAGAGAAGAACAAAGTTTGAGGACTCACATATTTTGATCTTACTATGAAACTATAGTGATCAAAACAGTGTGATACTAGCATAGGATAGATATATAGATCAGTGGAATAAGACAAAAAGTCCGAAATAAACTCATATTATCTCTGGCCAATTGAGTTTTGACAAAAGTGCCAAGCATTCATTCACAAAGGGAAAGAAGTGTCTCTTCAACAAATGATGCTGGGACAATTGGATATCTACATGCAAAGAATGAAGTTGGTCCCTACCTCATTCCATATATAAAAAAGTTAACTCAAAATGTACCAGGGACCTAAATGTAAAAGCTAAAACTATAAAACTCCTAGAGGAAAATCTATGAGTAAATTTTCATGTCCTAGAATTTGGTAATGGATTCTTTTTCATTCTCATCTAAGGATTTTTTCCCATTAATTTTAGAGAGAGTGGGAGAGAGGGAAAGACAGAGAGAAACATCAATTGGTTGCCTTCTGCACGCACCCTGATGAGGGCCCGGGCCAGAGAGGAGCCTGCAACCAAGGTACGTGCACTAGACCGGAATTGAACCTCGGACTCTTCGGTCCACAGGCCAGCGCTCTATCCACTGAGCCAAACCAGCTAAGGCAGATTTTTAAACATGACACCAAAACACGAGCAACAACAACAGATATTGGAACACATCAAAATTAAAAACTTTTGTGTTTCAAAGGGCATTATCAAGAAAGATTAAGACACAGAATGGGAGAAAGTATTTGCAAATCATATATCTGATAAGTCTATTACCTAAAATGTATAAAGAACTCTTGCAATACATCAACAATAAAATTAAAAACCCAATTCAAAAATGGGCAAAGGACTTGAATAGACATTTCAGGGGGATGGGGGGAAGACAATACAAATTGCCAACAAGCATAGGCAAAGATGCTCAATCATTAGTCACTAAGAAAATGCAAATAAAAATCACAATGAGTTACCACTTCATATAGGCTAGGATCAAAAAAAAAAAGGGGGGGGGGGGATAGTAACAAGGATATGGAGAAACTGGAACTCCCATACATTGCTAGTGGGAATGTAAAATAGTGCTGTGGTCGGCAAACTGCGGCTCTTTGGCCCCTTAAGTGTGGCTCTTCCACAAAATACCACGGCCTGGGCGAGTCTATTTTGAAGAAGTAGCGTTAGAAGAAGTTTAAGTTTAAAAAATTTGGCTCTCAAAAGAAATTTCAATCGTTGTACTGTTGATATTTGGCTCTGTTGACTAATGAGTTTGCCGACCACTGAAATAGTGCACCTGCTGTGGGAAACAGTTTTGTGGTTCCCAAAAAGTTGAAGATGGAATGACTCCAATTCTATTCCTAGGCATACATATACCCAAGAGAAATAAAAACTTGTACACTAGTGTTTATAGCCACAAAGACAGAATTGGCCAAAAGAAACAAACAACCCAAATGTACAACAGATGAATGGACAAATTGTTGCATAGCCACACAATAAACAATTTAGCCATAAAAAAGAATGAAGTATTGATACATGCTAAAATATGAACCTCAAAATCATTATGGTAAGTGAAAAAACCAAACACAATTGTATGAGGTATCCAGCATAGGCAAAAACATACAGACAGAAAGCAGGTTGGTGGTTGCCAGGGGCTTGAAGGAGAGGGTATAGGGCAGGGGTCCTCAAACTTTTTAAACAGGGGGCCAGTTCACTGTCCCTCAGACCGTTGGAGGGCCAGACTATAGTTTTAAAAAAACTATGAACAAATTCCTATGCACACTGCACATATCTTATTTTGAAGTAAAAAAACAAAACAGCAAAAACACCAGCATGTGGCCCGCGGGCCGTAGTTTGAGGACACCTGGTATAGAGTGTGACTGGTTAATGGGTATGAGGTTCTCTTTTAATGTAATGAAATGTGAAATGTTGTGGACTATAAAATGGTTCTTTTAATGTTCTGTTAATTTCTCAATGAAAAAAATATCTGCAGATAAATCACTTTTCAAGCAACTTAAAAGAAAATCTCTTCTATACAGAAAAATATCAAGTGCTGAATTCCACTCATAGAACAAATATTTATAAACTTAAAAGAAAATATTAGTTAAGAAATTAGAACTTTGGGAAGAAAACAGACTCTCAAATAATTACATTCTCAAAGTTCTAAGAATTCCATGTACTTCTACATTGAAGGCAATGAAAAAATTAAAAAATAAAAGCTGATTTCATTAGCATTCTCATGTGGTAGTTTTAAAACAAGGATGGGCAGTGTTAAAAAATGAATGTTAAAAAAGATAGATGTACTTGCTTATGTACTGTCCTCATCAATAAGAGACTTCTAGAAGAATGCATAGTAATACTGCATCTTTCAAGTGGCATATATTAGCAAGTTTTACCATGACCATGAGGATAACGAAATAGGACCAGTCTATTATGGGATATGAGAGAAAAATCTGAGATTCTAGAGAGCAGACTGTTCACATTTTTAGGAAGCATTAAGAAAGAACTAAAACCTCTCTCAACATCTTACGTTTTATCTAGTCGTTTGCTTTTTAAATGCAGCAAATGTAGCTCCATTTTTACAAAAAATGATTTTGCTCAAATGGCTGAAAGGCGGTTTGGGATAGTTCAGAATCTTTACTTTCCAGTGGTGAGTCTTCCCTGCTCTGATTCTTAAGAAAGAATTCCAATGCCCAGATAAGTAGAGAAATTTGGGCTGGAAAGCTACAGAACAGATCCAAATCTTTGATCCTCTCTCTGCTCTAATGACCCCTCATGGCATTTAGTAAACCACTGGTTGTATAGACACTGGAACGATCCCCCTTGCCCCCCAATATATGGAGAAAAATGCAACTGTGAGGAAGGGAAACGAACAGAGTTAATCTACTCTACCAATCCAATCACTTTCTCAGAGACTGTCCTCTATGGTTGCTTGCCACCCAACAACAGCTGCTCATGATAATCAATGTCTGACAGATCAGAGAAAGCCCTTAATGTGTCGCCAAAGGGCAGTTCAACAGATGGCATGGTGACTTACAACCAGAATCATTAATTACACACTCTTATTAGTCCCGGGGGCACAGTGCTGAAAATGCTTTTTCAGTGAAAGACGAGCATTTCAGATAAATGACCGTCTGGTACTGCCTGCGAAGCTCCCTTAAGGATTTCTGGTCAGTGTTGATTTCTAAATCTAAGCCATACTATTATTACAGCCGTTTCCCATCTTCCACTTTCAGGCTGGCTAGGAATATGAAGTTCCCAGTACCACCTCTCATCATCACTCCCATAATCACTGCAGGTAAGCATATGATTAAAAGTGCCCATCATTCATTTCCCCCCTCAAGTCAGATGACTGTGTTCAAAGTCAAACACAATCTCAGCCACAGGACTAGTTCAATTTTCCCTCCCTTGGTACCAGAGAACAGTGTTTCCTGAGTGCAGGGTGGGGCAGGGGGACTATCCCTTCCCTCCCTTATCTACTCTCCCATTTCTTGTAATATGTGATTGATTCTCCAACTCAAAACTGTCCTCTTGTCCCAAACCACTGGCTGCAATGTCTCCATGTCTCTTCAAAAAAAAAAAAAAAAGGAGAGGCAGACACTACTGAAAAGGAAGCCTAGTAGCCTGGGGTAAGCAAACATTCCCAAAAGTCCACACTGGTGGCTGTGTTATCCCAAGGGACTAAGCACCACATTTGTAATTAAGAAGCCAAACAAATGCATGGTGAAGAACTAGTTCTTAAGCCCCTCCCCAAAAGCATTCAAACTAATGCCAACTCCGGATAAAAAGTAGTTCCTTCTAACAGTTTGAGAACTGGGCTCCATAAACATGACTGGAACTTCAGACTGACTGCAGACAGGGCTTGGAGGCAGACTACTTATTGGCTTTAGCATGATACAAGTCAAAAATCAATCTTAATATAACCCAAAAGAAAGAAAAACTTTAAGCATTTCCAAAATACCACCAAATAAAGTCTTTGATGTAGCTGACTTCTATTCTGTTGTACCTCAATCTACAATTTTTAAAAAATTGAGTTCAAACTAAAACAACATTAAGATGCTAAATGCTATGATTTAAGAATTCATCGTGTGTTTCCTCCATTCCTATTTGTTCTTTCTTGGATATATAAAAATGTGACTTCAATTTTCAATTAGGTTCAAATAATTGCAATATCTGAAAGATGTTCTCATTTCATGCATTTTTATAAGACAAAATGAAAACAAAAGTGCTAATGAAGGCATCATAAAAACCTCCTAAAGTGGGCTACAGGAAAGGAAACTTGGGGAGTCTAGGTCTGCCTTGCAATGTACTCACTTCTAGTTTTTTCTCCTTTTCTGACAAAACATCTTTCTGGTTCTGGGTGTACTCCACCAACATCCGAGCCAGCTGGCGCCGGTCTTCCAGTTCCGCCGCCAGGCGCCCGTTATATTCTGCTAGTAACAGACATGCTTCATCTACTGTTTTTGAAAGACGTTCAGCTGCCTCTTTGTCTAAGTACAAATAAGACCAAAAAATAGAGACAATATACAAATCACATAGGCACCATTGCAAACATTTCTAGGGGAGGTTAACAGTTTCTCTCCAAAAGTACAGAGTCCAAGCATAAGCCAGAACCTGTGGATAAAAAATGGACTGGCTGATGGAGAAACCCAAAGGCATTCACTCCTGTCAACAAGACAAGACACTTCTGAATTACTTGAAGTGAGGCAATTGTACAAGGAGGGGAACCTGGCAAACAAATATTTCTAAGTGTCTACTCCTGCAAAAGTTCTACAAATAAAATAAACAAAGAAATATTTAATGTCATACATGAAATAATTTTCCATGTCTCTGAGAATTCAAAATGACTTTCATATTATTTTGATACGTATGCTTTGAACAATCCTCTGAAATACAAAATACAAGCACTATAAGGCACTGTATGGAATACAAAAGCTAGCACTCACTTATTGGGTGTGGAAATTCTAAGAAAAAATAAAACACTACATTACAGGTGTGATATCAAGTCAGCTAAGGAATTGGGACTCAAAACCAGGTCTCTAAAATGGACCTACAGGACTCTACATCTTAAACTATACAAGCCTTGAAACTGGGTCTGAGTTTTCTTCTTCCATTCAGCAAAATATCAGGTCTGATAAAACTGAGGCTTTCAAATGCTTCTGAGCATGACCCACAGTAAGCAATATACTTTATATAAACACATAAAAATAAAAGAAAGAAAAGTTTATCCTTACTATGTGCAAAGTGCTCTATCTTCTATTCTATTAAAAAATAAATGCTAGTCATTACCTACCCAGACTAATTTCATGTCCAATTAATGGGTTGCAACTCATTATTTGGGAAAAAACTGTGATGAAGTATCAAAGTATAAGAAAGGTTATTCTTAGAAATGATGAAAATGGTTCAATGTTAGGAAATGAGAGGAAGAGACAAAGGATGATTTATATTTAAAAGAACAAATAAAATTAACTACACATGGGTAGTGGTGAGATTAGACCTTCAAATATGTATACCTCATTTTTAAAAGGCCTTTGAAGATCAAAAGAGTAGATGGGTATTTTGAAACAAAGAGCACCAAGGACTCTAGTTCTATGAGACTAAAAGTGAGTTGGACAGTGATACCATTGCCATTATTACAAGTTATTAGAGGTGAGAGACCTCAGCATACTCATAGGTAATTGAGAATTAAGAATTCCCAACAGTTTCTCTGGAAAACTGCTCTTTGGCTTTTAGGTGCCTTCCTTTTTTTTTTTTTTTTTTTTTTTTTGGTTAATCCTCATCTGAGGATATTTTTTCCATTGATTTTGAGAGAGAGTGAAAGGAAGGGAGGGAGAGTAAGAGAGAGTAATGGGAGTGTGTGTGGGGGGGGAGTGGGGGGTGGGAGGGAGGGAGGGAGGGACGGAGGGAGGGAGGGAGGGAGAGAGAGAGAGGGAGGGAGGGGAGAGAGAGAGAGAGAGAGAGAGAGAGAGAGAGAGAGAGAGAGAGAGAGAGAGAGAGATACATCAATTGGTTGCCTCCAGCATGCACCCTGACCAGGGCCAGGGATCAAACCTGTAACCCAGGTACATGCCCTTGACCAGGAATCGAACCTTGATCCTTGGGTGTGCAAGCCGACGCACTAACCACTGAACAGCACCAGCCAGGGCACAGGTGCCTTCTTAATATGAATATTGGGAGATGAACAGTTGAGGGATTCCGAATTAAGTCTGATGCCAACGATCAGGCACTTCTACCCCCTTCAGGGGTAGGAAAACAAAAAGATGTTCTTGGTGAAGGAGGAGTGAGCCAGACAGAACACAAAAGAGAAACAATCTCAGTCATAGAGGGTAAAGAGGACAGTGAAACTTACTCTTCTATATTGGTGGTCAAGTCTGAGAATAAGCTACTGGGGTGGTTAGGCTGGTTTTACCTTTGTTTAACTATATGATTTTTATAACATGGTCAATTCATTAAGATGTTTAAGCACTCTGTGGCAAAAAAAAAAAAAAATGACATGAAAAACACAACTATTTAAGATTTTTTTTAAATATCAATTCTCACTCTCTAAGAACTTGGTACAAGGGAGATAATTCATTCACACAAATAACTACAACCCAGAAAAATAACTTGTAATAGTTTTATAAGCTATAGAAAAAAATGCAGCGAGATGTTCCCTTCAAAGAACTTACCTGTGGTGGTCCTCAGGTGCTCTGCCCACCCTGTTACACAGATGAAAGGCTGTGTGGCTTTCAGCCAGCCTCCACTTGTGCACGAGCATCACATTCCCTCTTGCTTCCTCCAAGACTGTTTCTGCATGGGTCCCATTTCCCCATGTCACACCGATTTCTCTCTTCCTCTCCTGAACCACCACCAGCAGCACACAAACACGCTACTCTCTTTGGCCCACATTTCACTCTCCAATTACTGGCCCATTTCCCTGCTCCCTTTACAGCACTCCTCAAGGGAGCTGTCTGTACTCCTGGTACCCAACTTCTCTCCTCCCACAGTCAATAAGCCCACTCCAATTAGACTTTTACACCTGTCAATCCCCTGTTCAAAACCTTCCAATTAGCTTAGCAAATATCTGAGCTCCTACTGTGTGCCCAGCACTGTTCTAGGCTCTGAGAAAAACTGAACTTGGGGGCACAAGACAAAACCTCTGTGCCTCCCAAGTTCACATGCTCAGGTAGAAAGAGAAACGACATGCTATATTTTACTTATTTATCAACTGAAGATAATAACTCTGAAGCAAAAACTAGGCAGAAGAGAAAGAACAAGGCATTGGAAGGGAGAATTGTAATTTTAAATAGGTGGTCTGGGTAAACTTCACCGAGGTATGTAAACCAAGGCCTGAAGGAAGTTACAGAACTATCTGGGGAAGACCATTCCAAACAGAAGGAACAGCAAGAACAAAAACCCTAGGAGGGGAGAGTGACTGGCAGGAAGCCCATATGACTGGAGCAGTGAGCAAGGGGGAAGTAGTGAAAGTCTAGGTGGTAATAGGGGCCAAACTGTGGACACCACTGGTTTTTACTCTAGGGGACTGGGGGAACCCAGGGAGACTTGATCTAACTTCCATTTTAACAGATCATTCTGATTACTGTGTTGAGAAAAGAATGATGGTTGCAGGTGGGGAACAAGGAGGAAGCAGAGAGACCAGATAGGAGGAGATTGCTAATCCAAATGGAGATGGTGGTGAGGTGGTGACTCCCACCAGGTATTGGCAGTGGAGGTGTTGACAAGGTGTCAGTTACTGGTTGTGGTCCCAATCAACAGAATAATGAGGGAGCCATTTACTAAGATGGGGAAGACCATGAGAGAAACAAGGTTTGGAGGGAAGATCAGAGGTTTGGTTTGGGGCAGGTTAAGTTTGAAATATCTATCTAGATAGCCAACTAGTAATACTGAATAGGAGATTGGATGTATGGATCTCAAGGTCAAGAGAGGTTAACACTAGAGATATAAATTAGGGATCACTAGCAAACAAAAAAAAAACAAACAAAAAACACCCAAAAACCTGTTAAAGTAATCAGACTGGATGAGCTGAATTGTCAGTGAACCCAAGAGAAGAGGACTAAGTACTTAATATTAAGAGGTCAAAGAGAAGTGAAGAAACCACAAAGGAAACGGAAAAGACACAGCCAGAGAGAGAAGAGGAAACCTGGGAAAATACAGGTCCGCGCTTGCTACTGCTGCTGTAACAAATCACCACAAACTTAGTGGCTTAAAACAACACAAACAGATTATCTTAACATTTATTATTGTGGACCCTTCTTCCATCTTCCAAGTGTATCACCCTGACTTCTGCTGTTATAATCATATCTCCTTCTGACTCTTGCCCTCCTACCTCCTTATAAGGACCACGTGATTATATCAGGCCCACCCGAATAGTCCAGGACAATGTTCCCATCTCAAGATCCTTAACTTAATCACACCTGCAAAGTCCCTCCTGCCATGTAAGATAATATGTTCACAGGTTCTAGGATTTAGGACATAGACATTTTAAGGGGATCATTATTCTGTCTACCACACCAAGTGAGAAAGTATTTTCAGGAAAGAGAAACAATCAACTGGGCCAAATGTTACTGAGGTCGAGTTAAGACGACCTCAAGTTAAGATTGGGCAAAATATTCACCACTGAATTTAGCAACAGAAAGATTATCAGCAAAATTGATGAGAAGTTTCAGTAAAATAGAATCAAAAGAGAATGAGAGAAGGAGAAACGGAGCCAGATGAGCATAGGCAATCTAAGATATTTTGCTATAAAGAACATAGAAATAAGGTGGTAGCTAGGGGAAGATACAGGTCAAGAAAAATTTTCTCACAAGGGAAAAAACAACATGTTTTTATGCTGTGAAGAATGATCCAGTAGAGGAAAAAAATTGGAAGATGCAAGAGAAAAGTGGAGTTCTGTTGGAGCAATGTCCTTGAGTAGGTGAGAAGGAACAGTTCTAACAAACAAGTAGAGGGACTGGTTTGGAAAATAGCATGTCATCCACAGAAAGAGGAAGAAAAGTCAGCCAATGTGTGTTTTGTTTTCCTCAGACTCATACAGCTGTGCAGATCCAGGATAGAAATAGGTGAAAAGCCGGCTTTAAGAATGGTGAATGCCAGGGGGTGGGGGTGGGGTGGGAGGAGTGAGGAGAGGATGGGATGATAAGCTGTTATTTAATGGGTATAGAGTTTCAGTTTTACAAGATAAAAAGAGTTCTGGTATTTGGTTGCACAACAATGTAAATGTACTTCTGAACTTTACTCTTAAGATTATAAAGATCCTAAGCTAAGTAAAGAAAAAAATGAGGACATAAGGGGAGTGAAGGTTGGGAAAAGATGGAAGGCTCAATAAACTGTGAAATCTAGCAGGGAGTGAGCTGAAATAATTTTTGTATGATTTAGAAAGCCTCCTTGTTGTGTTCTCAGCTGAGTACACTGCTGCCTGAAGGTCTTTCCATGTACTGTTCCCTCTGCCTGGCAGCATGTCTTCCTCTCAGATAACTCATGACCTGCTTCCTAACTTGGGGGACCTCTGATCGAAGATCATCTCACCAGAAAGGCCTTCCCTGACCACTTTTAAAATAGTAGTACCTCCTTCAATTATCTCCACCATCACACCCCTGCTTTATTTTTCTTTTTGGCACTTAAGCCATGAGAAGATATGGTAGTACACCAAGAGCATCTGCTACAAATAGATGCCTCAAATATTTGTTGAATGAAGGAAAGGTTTCATGAGCCACCTTGATTTCCTTTAAATGGATATGGAGGAAGTTAATGAAGCAGCCAAGTCAAGGAACTGGAAGGGGAAAAACGGTGGACCTCAGAAGAGAGTGGAATGAAAGGTCTGAGCTTTCCTAATGGAAAGAAAATAGGCTTTGCAGCCCAGGTTGAAATCCCAAGATCTTGGGCAAGACCCCTAACATCTCAAAGACTCAATTTCCTCCTATGTAATACAGGGATTTATATTCAGTTGTCTCAAAGATTAACTAACACGAAGAGTAGAAGTATATGGCACAGAGCATGTTCTATAAATATTAGTTCATGCTTCATTCCTTCCTTTCAATTCCCCATGCATAAAGGGAGATTAATGTCAACTGTCCCTCCCTGTTTAATTGGGGGTGATCATCAATAGGGCAAACTGACACAACTAACAATACACATCTAGAGTTCTTGGCATCGAAGGCACTATCATCTATGGGGAGTGTCAGTGTGCAATGTATACATCACACAGCACTGAAATATATATATATTTTTTAAATAAGAGTCATGAATTTAATGTCTTCCCCCCTCAGTCCCCAGCCCACACAATTTGCACTGTGTTTTCAACAGACCTTACTTACAATGCCACAAGATGTGTGGCATGCCAGCATATTTGCAATAATTCCTAGAATCTCTATTCAAGTTTGGACTATTCCAGCAGCTTCATTGTTTGGCATGTGAGTTATGTTTCTACATCCCAGGATGGCAGAGCACCTTATACCAAATGGAGAGTCTACACCTGCAGACATAAGTATGCCATAGAGTTTGATGAATTAGAGATATGTCCTTCTTCCCTCATCTTTCAACCAAATTCTTCCTTCTTACCTGTTATCTTTTCCAACAGAGAAACATCTTGCACTTCCTGGGGCAAAGAAGCAATTTTCTGTCGGACAGTAGCATCCCCTGATGCAGCATTTTCCAGGTCCTGCAAAGCTTTGATTAGTTCCTCAGTCTATACAATAAAACACAAACAACACTATCCGTTAACACATGGGGTATAAAACAAATTAGTTGGGAGTTAAATGAGGTGGAGGCAAATTCTAAAAATGATCATGTCTGACATTTACGTGCCCATGGCAGAACATGAGTAAAATTCTAGATAATTCTATATCCTTTCACAAAAATCTATTTTTAAAGAATATTCTCAATTTCTAGGAGTAAAAAAAATGCCAAATACAAATACACTATAAAACATAAATCCATG
Source organism: Cnephaeus nilssonii (assembly GCF_951640355.1). Taxonomy (NCBI): domain Eukaryota; kingdom Metazoa; phylum Chordata; class Mammalia; order Chiroptera; family Vespertilionidae; genus Cnephaeus; species Cnephaeus nilssonii. Next base: position 38,623,757 of record NC_137082.1, on the reverse strand, counting down.
CCAAAGTCCTGCCACGCAAAGACAAAGTCAAGCCTGCTGTCTGGCAAGCTTCACTGGGTGGATTTTGTACCCGATGCCCTGAGAACTACCCTTTGGTGATTCCATAGTATTGGTCACCTGCGCCACCTTGTGGTCAGAATCTCCAACTAGAGGTCACTTCACCAAGTCACTCTGCCCTATCCTCTGGAGATCAAGACATACCAAGAGGGGTCCTGCAGAAGGATCTTGGGGAGAGTAGCTTCCAGGGTAGTCATCATCCTCCTCCTCTTGTATCTGTTGAAAAGTTCGCTTCAGAGATTTCTTCTCCTCTGTTGCTACAGGAAAGAAAGAAGTGACAAATTTGAGAACCCAAAGCCTACAAAGGTAAGCATTAAATGTTATGCATAATGGGTCACATGTAAAAAAGGGCAGGAGGGTTCATTTTCAGAGATAGCTTAACATTAACCTCTTATGAGTTATTTTAAATTGGTGGTAGTTCTACTTTACTGAATAGAGTCAAAATGGCCTTAGTCTATCATCTCAGATTGACTCACTGGAAAAATACTACTCAAAACAAACATCTAAAATCATGTGAAACTTACTAAACTAACACATTTCATTTAAAAACTCATTATCTTAAAAAACAAAGTTAACAGAAGTAAAATGGTAAGAAATCCATCAAACAATATAATAAAGCAAACCGATGTGTGCAAGAGCTTATAGAGAATATGCTGCATATAAAATAAGATTTGTTATGCTTTCTGGGATAAGTTCAGAAAATAAATAGTAGAGAGAAACCCATCAAAATTGTTCAAAAACTCTAAACACAAGCATCCTTTATCCTTTTAAAAACAAAACAATCTTATCTTAAAATTAAAAATAACTGAGAAATATGATTGATATCACTGGGAAAAATTACTTAAGTTTCCATTTTAAAATTAACCACTTTTGAAGCTAACAGTTTACATTTTTAATTATCTGTACTGTATGCTTTTTTCTTGTTATGATACATGTATTAATTCCAAGATCATTCATTTTGCACCAAACTGTACAATACAAAATAAGTGCCAAACAATTATGGGACATAAATCTAAATGATAAATTTAGGTTTGGAAAGTAAAGAAACTATTGGATGCCCTGCCAGTGTGGCTCAGTGGTTGAGCGTCGACCTATGAACCTGGAGGTCACAGTTTGATTCCCGGTCAGGGAACATACCCGGGTTGCGGGCTCGATCCCCAGGAAGGGGCGTGCAGGAGGCAGCCAATCAATGATTCTCTCTCATCATTGATGTTTCTATCTCGCTCCCTTTCCCTTCCTCTCTGAAATCAATAGAACAAAACAAAAAGAAACTATTGAACTCCTAACATGTGCCAGGCATTGCAATAGTTCCTTTACATTTAATCTTTCCAACAATTCTAAGGTGTAATATTTCCATTTTACAGGTGAGAGAATGAACTCAGAGAGATTAAGTAACACATTTAAAGGTATGAATACAAAATCTGTGCTCTTTTCAAGGCAGTCACATTATTTAGCACCACACAATTATCCTCTCATCCGTTAAATTAGGGGTCACCAGGCACCTACCTCAGAACTCTGTTAAGTTATAAACAGAACATATTCTTCTTGCTTAATTGAACATTTTCTTCCAGAACCAACGATGTAGTTCCTGTTTTCTACCTTACACATTAATTGGCCAAGCTATATTTAATATGAAAGCCAAGTTAATATCATGAACTTTATTTTTTCTTAATGATTTTTGTCTGTTCTACTAAAAAAAGAAACATCTGCAATACAGGCAGACCTCACTTTGCACAATTCTAGTATGCAGAGATTTGTTACCATGATTTAGTTAAACAACACCAGTTCCTCAACAACATTGTCCAAATTTCATCTACCATGGCATATTAACTATGAGTAATTGCATAAAGAGCAAGCATCACTACTAACTGCAGTCCACAAATCACTATATAAGTAATAGAAGTGCATCATGATCAGTAACCATATAACTTCTTCAAGGTCAGTGACTGGTCACTGCACATCTGTTATTCAGTTCAGACACAGACAGTAGATTGTTACATTATCCCCAATGATAAAATCCACAAGACATTTTATAAAAATGAATAATCAAAACAGAGAACTGACAAAGATGAAAGAGCAGCAAAGAAATTAAAACTAATACTATCTAAGTGCAATCTGAAGGGGGACCGTCAATGGAGCTATAGCAGAAACAGCTAGCTGTAGGAATGTTGGCACTGCCACAGGCATCTAGAGACTCTGGACTCAAAGCCAGAGGAACTTAGTGAGACCAACTATCAAATCAATGAAGAAAGTGGTTGTGATGAAAATGACAGTGTCCCAGGGGAAGTGATGCTGACAAAGAACTTCATATTAAAGGAACTCTCAGAGATATTTTCATGACATTGAAAACAAAGAATAAAATGTTGGAAGCTGAACCAAACTTAGGAGTATGACCATTCATTAAGACAGAAAAGATACTTGTTCTGATTCATAAACTGTACAAGCAAGCAAGCTCCATTTGAATCACTTGTTACAAGTTTGTTACAAAGAAATAAAACACTTTAATTCTCAATGCTTCTAATCTTTTGTTATAGCATGCTAAATATTAATTTTACTATTTTGTTTCCATATACAATTATAATCAACAGTGAGATTTTAATTCTTTAACAAAAAAATCTTAAAAGTTACAGAACAATCATAAATTTATTGATTATTAAAATCACTTTGCATAGTTTCAGTTTACATGATCACTTTTAAACTGCTGCACTACTATGCAATGCAAGGACTGCTGTATTTTTAAAACAGAAAATCTATTAGGATATACTTTGCATTGAAATATCTAGCAGTGATTTGCATACAGTAGCTATCTAATTAATGGATAGTGTGAAGTATGACCCACATAGAGATTTAACCACTACACTTAGAATTTAAGCATAAGAGCAAAAAAAAGGGAAAATTTGTATTATTTTGTTCACTTCCAAATATCTAGAAGAGTAGTCAATAAACAATTGTTAAATATATTAACTAAAGTAAAAAGAATTATAAAACTTGAATCCTTTATTTTTCAATCTCTCATACAAAAATGCCTATAATAATAAAAGCGTAATATGCTAATTAGACCGGATGTCTGAAGCCGGGTCCCAGGTGCAGCTGGAGGGAAGCCTGGTGCCTGCAGCCAGGGGAAGGAAGGCCTACTCTCTTGTGCGAATTTCAGTGCATCGGGCCTCTAGTCCTACCTAATAATAGACAAATATGCAAATTGACCATACCTCCGACACACCCCACAAGCCACACCCACCATCCAATCAGATCGAGTATGCAAATTAACCCATCCAAGATGGCTACAGCCACAGAGAGCAAGGTTTCCCAGGCAACAGAGGGAAATAAGCTTTCCGCCAGCCGTTGCAGGCCTAAGCCTCCACTCAAGCTACAAAGTTTCAATTATAGAAGGTAAACAAATTCAAACAGAAATGGGGGCAGAACGGAGCTTGAGAGAGCAGGCCAGGGTTGCCGCCGGCAACAGGGGAAGCAAAGCTTTCCGCACACCCTGGCCGGGACCACCGGCTTAAGGCAACAAAGTTTCAATTATAACCCCAACAGAAATGGCTGCCGCCGTGGAGGGAGCCCCAGGCTTGGCTCTGCTCCAGGCTACAAAGTTTCAATTGTAGAAGGAAAATAAATTCCAGATACCAGGGCCTCCGCTTGGGTTGCCAGGGGGCGTGGCCAGCCTGCAAACCACCACAGGCCCCTCACTCAGGCCGCCCCACGCCCCAAGGGAACCCCACCCTGATCAGGGACACCCTTCAGGGCAAACCAGCTGGCCCCCACCCCTGTACCAGGCCTCTATCCTACCTAATAAAATGGTAATATGTAAATTACCATCACTCCGCTACGCCCAGGATTGGGCGAGAGGGAGGCGCAGGGGGCGGGACCCGGGGTGGCCGGGGTAGCCAATTGGGCCGGCAGGACGCTGAGCTCGAGTCGCCAGTGGCGGCGTGAGCTCAGTGTCTGCGCCATGGCTGTGCTGCGGAACAGAAGGGGCCTCTGGGGCAGCGAGCTCACGTCCCGCCGCAGACCATCTAAAGCGGGGGAGCTGGGTGCCTGGTGCACCAGCAGACAGGCACCCAGCTCCACTGCAATCGAAAGCGAAAGCGTGTAGGGGACCCTACACGTGCATGATTCAATCATGCACTGGGCCTCTAGTTTATATATAAAAACCACACATCACTAAATACCTCAGGACACTCAGAACCACTGAATTGAGCACTGGCAGGCCCCTTAGATCAGGGGTGGGGAACCTTTTTTATGCCAGGGGCCATTTGGATATTTATAACATTACTAGAGGCCTGGTGCACAAATTCATGCACAGGTGGGGTCCCTCGGGGTGGCCTGAGGGGATTGGGCCAAAACCCGCAGTCCAATGCCGCCTGCAACTCCTACCTGCCACTCCCACTCATCCTGGCCCCACTGCACCTGTTGCGGGCTCATGCCCAATCAGTGCCTATAAGGAGAGGCTTGCACTGCTGCAGCAGTGCTCACCAGCCATGAGCCCTGCGTCAGGAGCCTTCCTGAGGGGAATGGCCTGCAGGATTGGGCTGAAACCAGCTCTCCAACATCCCCTGAGGGGTCCCAGATTGCAAGAGGGTGCAGGCCAGGCTGAGGGACCCCACTGGTGCACGATCGGGGCTGGGGAAGGACCGCAGAAGGGCTCCAGGGCGTCTCCGGCCCATCTCAGTCCTGATCGGCTGGACTCCAGCAGCAAGCTAACCTACCAGTTGGAGCATCTGCCCCCTGGTGGTCAGTGCACGTCATAGCAACTGGTAAACCGGTCAACCGTCTGACCCTGGTGGTCAGTGCACATCATAGTGAGTGGTTGAGCGGCCTTAGCATGTCATTAGCATATTACGCTTTGATTGGTTGAACAGTCTACCGGTCACCGGACAACCGGACACTTAGCATATTAGGCTTTTATTATATAGGACTCGAGGGCCATACAAAATTATCAACTTAAACCTCAATCAATAAAGAAATTAAAATAGCCAAAACCAGTTTGGCTCAGTGGATAGAGCGTCGGCCCGCGGACTGAAGGGTCCCAGGTTCGATTCCGGTCAAGGGCATGTACGTTGGTTGCGGGCACATCCCCGGTAGGGGGTGTGCAGGAGGCAGCTGGTCGATGTTTCTCTCTCATCGATGTTTCTAACTCTCTATCCCTCTCCCTTCCTCTCTGTAAAAAAATCAAAATATATTTTTTTTAAAAAAGTAAAATAAATAAATAAATAAATGTAAATCCTGAATCCTCCCCACCCCCCACCCCCAAAAACAATTAGCCTGCGTTCCCAGCTGGCATGACTCAGTGGTTGAGCATCAACCTATGAACCAGGAGGTCACGGTTCGTTTCCTGGTGAGGGTACATGTCTGGGTTGCGAGCTCGATCCCCAGTTTGGGGTGTGCAGGAAGCAGCAGCTGATCAATGATTCTCTCTCCCTTTCCCTTCCTCTCTGAAAGCAATAAAAACATTTAATTAACTCACCCTTACTGCCTTGGCAGGGCCAGACCAAATGATTCTGCAGGCCTTATAAAGCCCTAAGGTCAGACATTCCTTACCCCTGCCTTAGATAAACCCATGTCTTTACTTTCCTCATCTGATTTTTCATGAGACTATCAAAAAACACAGGCCGTGGTTTGTTCAAATGTCCAAAGTCAGAGAGCTCATTGGTCTGGGTCCTACAGCCAAGTCATCTGCACCCTAATTTGGAGCTCCTTTAAAAAAAAATAATCTAGCCCTGGCCGGTTTGGCTCAGTGGGTAGAGCGTCGGCCTGCGGACTGAGGGGTCCCGGGTTCAATTCCGGTTAAGGGCACATGCCTGGGTTGCGGGCTCGATCCCTGGTGGGGGGCGTGCAGGAGGCAGCCAATCAATGATTCTCTCACATCATTGATGTTTCTATCTCTCCCCCTCTTCCTTCCTCTCTGAAATCAATAAAATATATTAAAAAATAAATAAATAATCTAATTCTCACTTGAGGACATGCTTAGAGAGAGGGAGGGAGGGAGAAAGAAACATCAATGTCACAGAGAAACATTGACTGGTTGCCTTCTGCACGTACCCCAACCTGTTATTGAACCTGCAACCCAAGTATGTACCCTAATCAGGAATCGAACTGGCAAACTTTCAGTGCACAGGATGATGCTCTACCAACTGAGCCACTCTGGCCAGGCTGGAATTCCTTTTACCACTTTATGCTGCCACTCACTCACAGACTGAAATCAAACTAATGCAAATAATTTTAGGACCATTTCTGTCCTTTGCCATTCTGATGGAAGAGGGTGCAATAATAGGAGGTAACAATTATCATCCTACTTTTCCAGTTCTCACCTATCTCCACTTGGAGGACCTACTAGAAATGAATTATTCATCATTTCCCCCATAGGATTCCTCTTTTCCTGCGCTACTTATTTCTATTATGAACACTTGCACTGGTCTCATCTTCCAAGTACAACACCTTGGAACCACCAGAATCTCTCCCAAAGTCCCAACTTTTAGCAGATTCCACAGCTCTGAGGGGTATCTTACGTATCTCCTCTGCTCCTTCCCATAGCTTCTTACCAGCAATCTGCCCTATACCAGGTCTTGTCCAGACCACTATCCCAATTGGTCTCCCTGACTCTAGCAGCTCTTTTTCCAACTTATGTTAAACTAGAGGCTCAGTGCATGAAATTCGTGCACTGGAGGGGAAGGGTCCCCTCAGCCCGACCTGTGCCCTCTCACAGTTCAGGAGCCCTGTGATCAATCGCCCACACCGAGGGAGGCCCCGCCCACCCAAAGGCCTGGGCCTCCCTCATTGGGGCAATCATGGAGCGCCCCCCCCCCCCCCGATTGATTGTCCCACCAGCCGGTGGCCTGGGAGTCCCTCTGCAGGGCGATCATGGGGCAATGGCCAGGCCCCCAACCAATTGCATGGCACCCACCTGGCCTGGCACCTGTGGGTATCATAGCATGGTTGTCCGGATGGTCGTCCCGCTGTTCAGCTGATTTTCATATTGTGCTTTTATTATCATAGATTAACCTTCCTAAAGCTGAGCTCTCACCCCATCGTGCCTCTATTAACCTTTTGCACTCAGATGTCGAGTGTGACTCGACACGGTTAGCATTAAATCCCGAGTAGAAGAAAAAAGCAAGCGAGTGCAAAGGGTTAAAAAACCTGAAATGGCTGGCTACCCAAGTGCAAAGCTTCCTTACTCATGGTAATGGTAGTATCACCTTAAGTACTCCCTCTCTCTCTCAGGCATCATCTCCCTCTAACTCCCACAGCACTTGGCCATTGCTACTTTGCATGGCCACTGGCAGACACTGACCTTACCTCTGATAGAAACATTAAGTGTCTATTATTTTCCATCCCTGTAATACCTAGGCAAGGGTCAACACACTGAGCTTGAAACTCGTTGAAGGCAGAGGATGCACAGAACTCGGAAAACGCCAGTGGAGTGCCAGAAGTGACTATCACTGCGTTCCTCTACACAAACAGGACAGCCGGCTTTGGTAACTACCCTGACTCATCTGTATAAAGTTAGCAGTCACAATGCCCAGTATTCTCAATCTAGTCAGACAACCATTAAAAATAACCTAGGAGCCCTAACCAGTTTGGCTCAGTGGATAGAACGTCGGCCTGCAGACTGAAGGGTCCCAGGTTCAATTCTGGTCAAGGGCATGTACCTTGGTTGTGGGCACATCCCCAGTAGTGGGTGCACAGGAGGCAGCTGATCAATGTTTCTCTCTCACTGATGTTTCTAACTCTCTATCCCTCTCCCTTCCTCTCTGTAAAAATTCAATATATTTTTTTAAAAAATAACTTAGGAAATCTGTCAGTCCCCTTCCTACATCTAAATCTAGGATAAGGCACCTTTCCCCTATCAATTTGGCTTCTGATCACAGTTTTTATACTCCCTTTTTATTCACTCAAACACTGTTACAGGCAAGGCAAACAGACACCACAAGTGACCCAAATCCTTCTGTCTTCATACTGCACTCCTTCTCTCCTATCCTCCAACCTGTCTCTGTCTCCAGGGGAACTTGTACTCAGCTAATTTTCAAGTAATCCTAGTTACCTAAGTGTTTATGATATACCTCTTGGAGACCTGCATTTTGGTAGATTTTCAGACATTATGGCAGACCATGAAACTAATTTTAAGTCAAAAAGTTAGCATAAAGGTTCTCAAATCACATTACATTATGTAGTCATCTGCTTGTAAACCTGGATCTCCTAGAGAATGCACTTGATATTTTCTAGGGCAAAGAAAAACCCACAAATTTTATATTTCTTTTATAATGAGAAAAGATCCAGGAAATATTGTTTGCAACAGCTTCCTTATTCTTTGTTCCCTCCTTGCAAAATAAAGAAAAAAATCTGCAACAAACAAAGGGCTGACATTTCAGGCAGTTCTGAAAGCACTTTACCCAGATTATCTCACTGAACTGAGCAGCCAGGTCCAGACTTGAACATGGGAAAGCTGGGCCTAGGACTTGTGCTCTTAACCACTATGCTTTCAGATAGTCTTGCACAAAATCTGAGAAACTAAAAATACTAATTAAGTCTCCTTCTATTTTTGCTACAGTTCATACAGTATTTAAAAACTCGGAATATTAGATTACTAGAGACCCAGTGCACAAAATTCGTGCACTGGTAGGGTCCCTAGCGGCTGCTGGCTGCTGGCTGCTGGCTGCTGGCTGCCGGACGGGTACTCCCTCCCTTCCCTGGGCCACCTGCGGCCGCTGGCCAGGGCCTCCCTCCCTTCCCCCAGCCAGCCCCAGCCCCACCCCCTGGTCGAACTCCCAGACAACTCCCAGTTGAAGGGACAATTTTCATAGGATTAGGATAGGGGGACAAATAAAAGCTATATCATGACTTGATTAATAACATCTTATCTACATTATCTCAAATAATGCTCACAACAACCCTATAAGGTATAACTATTAACAGCCATTAAAGTACAGTGAAGAACCTGAGGCCCAGACAGGTCAAATGCTGTGCCCAAGGTCACAAAACTTGAAAATGACAAAGTTGGGATTCATACTCTGGAAGTCTGATGTCAAACCCCTGCTCTGAATAGCTAAGCTAACCACCCTAAGACCCAGGAAAGGTAGGTGGCCTGCTCATGAATTCATACCCTAATTCAAGTCTACTGTGCTTTTAGAATGAAGCATGGTATAAAGAACACAGGCTTTGAAGTCACATAGATCTGAATTTGAATTCTCCATTATCAATTATATCTACTTAGACAACATTACTATACCCTTGTGAGCCTTAGTACCCTCATCTGAAATATGAAAATAGCATGAAGGTTCTCAAATCACATTACAAAATGTAGTCATCTGCCTATAAAGTTGTGATTTAATTCCCAAATTAAAAGAGTAGTTGTAAGGAGCTAAAATAAATTACTATGAAACGCAGTGAGCAGAGGCTGGTACCTAATATATGCTCAATTAAATGCTATTTCCTTTGTATCTGCCTTTCCTTTCTAAATCCTTCTACAACTATACAATAATGTGTGGTTCATTTATGACCCGTTCAGTCAAGCAAAAGCATGAGTATTCCCAAAAAGAGAGGCAACCTTAGAACACCTGGTCTTGCATCTGGGGAGACTGGTACATAACTCAAGAAATCTCTAGTTCTAAAACAAAATTCCTAATTTCATGCATTCTCCAATGTTAGAACTGTCAATGTTCCACAGGAAAAATTTATTTCAGAGATAAATTCTAAAGTTGTCTAAAAATAAAGAACTGCCCATAAATTAAAGCTGAAATATAAAAAGACTATTTAAATTTACAAACAAATTACTGGAGAAAGCATCCATATTTTGAACGGATTGTGGTAAAATATTCTGATAACTCAGGTCCAAAGAAGACAGTGAAAAGACAGAGTGACTGACTAGGACTAATACACGTTGGAACCTTCCAAGGTGTTTTCGTCTTTACAGAATACAGGAGAAATTATCTTTAGCATTATCCTCCACCCAGAGGAATACTGCCTCCCTTGTTGTTAATATCTAGATGTTCAAAAAACTGAGAAACCCAGTGAAGCTATTTTCAAACCTACCAGAGCCACAAATTCCCCCATTTGTCTGGCTTCTCTCTGAGTGCAGAACTATTTCTCACTCTTCTCTCCTCCTATAGCATAGCTGTTTAGTCAAAGCACATGTCTGGCAAGTGCTTGTTGACCTGAAATTCAACACTTAGCTTCAAACATTGTATTTCAGAGCTCTCCTACTTGCCCAAAGGTATTTTAAAAAATTAGCACTGTTTACCAATGAACTCTGAGGCAGAGTAAAGATTGCTAAATAATTCCTCAACACTGTGCAGAATACCACCAAAGGACGCAATACAAACATCACCAGATTCCGAGGTAGGAAACATCTTGCTTTTCAGGACCTACTGTGCAGAGTGACCCCAAAATGGTTGTGTGTGTTGTTTTTTTATCAATTCCAAGTAAAACAACAATGACCTGCAGTCTGAAAACATTTATATCATTCTTAGGGAGCCTGTAACCTCTAGTTTCACAGGAAAGCTATCCTCCCTAAAATACATATAAACTCAGATCTGGAAGAGATCACAGAAGTGATCGAATGAATGCTATTGCCGTGGTTGTATTCTACAGCAGAGGCATGTAAGAAGTACAAGAGGAACACAGGGGGAATGGCTCTAAGTGCTAGAAGAGCTAGGGAAGATGTCAGGATGAGAGTGGCAATTCTTGAAGAATGAGTTCACCACACAGAGAGAAAGGGGTAGAAGGACATTTCAGGCAGAGGTAACAACAAATGCAATGGAAGAGGCACCAGTAGAGCACCCAGAGGGAAAATGGTTTGGTGTGGCCAAAAGAATATGGTATATATAAGGGAATGACAGAAGAATCTGGAAAAGTAAACTAGCTCAGATTCTAAAGGGTCCTACATAATTTATTAGTACTTGGACTTGATCCTCCAGGCAATGGGTATGTGTACAGATCAGGTTGTAGCTTAGAAACATGTCATGCCAACTAGAGTTGAACAACTAAATAGAAGTCAAAGAACCAAATAATGTTTGTTCTTATCTTTAAATAACATAAGCTCTTAAGGACTTGGCAAAACTCACTTACATAGATGTACACACTTCCCAAGCATATCCTGAGTTCAGTAGAGACCAAAATCAATTTTAGACAGAAAGCTGACAATCATCAAAAGTATGATCCAAAACCACATCAATATTTAATTAAACCAAGTTCTAAAAGGGCTAAGGGACTTATCCACGATCCCAGAGTATTCAGTGCCAGAGCTAGGACGGAATCTTCGTCCAAGGTACTTCCTAGTCAACTCTGAAAAACTTTGTTGTTCCTTTCCCTGGTGCACAGAAACTGAAAGGCAGGAGAGCCAAGGAGGGCACAGAGCAAAGTTAGGGTGTGAGATGAATAGCATGAATACTAGAACCAGGCTTACACGCTGCGAGCACTACATAAATTCTCACCATCATTTATGATCATCTCTTTGAAGAATCATATAATCGCTGGTGGTTCACAGCAACCCCCACTGCAGCTTTTCATATTTGATTCGAAAGTAGGCAAAGACCAAGAGCTGTAAACATGTGGTGATGTTTCTACCTTTGGGGGGAGGGCTCTTGGAGTCCTCCATAGACAGCTTCAGCTGCTGTATGAACTCGCCGCCATACACACTTCTTTCTTGCCAGATGTTCAGCAATCTTTCTAAAGGTTTTTTACAGCCTTCATCTGCCTCTCTGCCCAGAAAAGATGAAAAGATATATATAAGCTTATGATTTTTTGTTTTTAATTTAGATGTACTTTTTTAAAAAATCAACAACTGACTAAAATATTTACACATTTAAAAACAGAAGGAAGAGTAAGGTATATTTTGTGACAAGTGGATACCCAAAACTTGAACAGAAAACTACATTCTTCCTGTGGCGGAATGAGAGAGATTATATGGTAAAAGTAATCTGTGTCTTTTATCCCCTTTGAAAGATGGGCAACTAAGACAAAAAGTCAATGGCTGATTTTTACAGACAGAATTATCAAAATTTGATACTATCAATCAAATCTGCCCAACTGCTGCCTAAGTGCCTATAGATAGCCTCATTACTGCTCTCCCTATCAATCATGACAGCTCGCTTTTTAAGAAGACATTAACTGAAATCTAGTGCCAGACATTCTACTGGAAACTAAAGGGGACCAAAACTTTTAAGGATAGGAAAAAAAAAAAAGATTTTAAAAAAAATGTTTAAAATGGGGAATAAATTCAGTACTACTCATCAATGCTAAACACACCTCTACATGTATAAATACAGTCATATACACTGGTCTCAACTTTAAATTAACTGCTTCACAATTATCTTAATTCTGGGCTAGGTCTATATTCCATGTTCACACAAAGATAATCTTAAAACACACTGAGCATAATACAATCCTTAGTAATTTAGATAGTTTTTCCTGACATATTATACTCTTGAAACAGATGGTTTTTCAATGAGGTGACTGTAACTAGCATTCAGTGTGAATCAATAGCTTACCTAAAATGAGACAGCAAGTGGAAGAGTGGGGGAAGACTTTCTGAAAGGAAACAAATTCCCTCATCATCCACCTGTAACTATGAATTTTTCTGGTCTGTAGAGCTGTCTGGATGTCAACGATCTTACACTAAATGACTTCAAACAAGAAGAGATACCCTGACTTCTTCATAAGTCAGTATCTTTAATTTAATAGGAACTTCATCCCAAATCGAGATGAGAATTTCATCCACCCTGAGCCCTGACAGCACTTTTCTCAAACTTATGTTAATACTCATGGTGAGCCCTGGCCAGCTTGGCTCAGTGGATAGAGCGTCGGCCTGCGGACTGAAGGGTCCCAGGTTCAATTCCGGCCAAGGGCACATGCCTGGGTTGCAAGCTCGATCCCCAGTGTGGGGGCATGCAGGAGGCAGCCTATCAATGATTCTCTCTCATCATTGATGTTTCTATCTCTCTCTTCTTCTCCCTTCCTCTCTGAAATCAATAAGGAAATATATATATTTTTTTAAAAAATACTCTAAGTGAGGTAAGCTTTCAGCCTAATCTGGTCAGACTTATATGAGTTATGAATTATCGGTGTCAAATTTGACTGAATTGGGGTTAAAATACTAAATCAGAGTACACACAAATCAATTTGTTGTTGTTAAACCTTTTTTTTTGTTGTTGTTAATCCTCACCCGATGATATTATCCCATTGATTTAGAGAGAGTGGAAGGGAGGGGGAAAGACAGAGAGAAACATTAATGTGAGAAAGACACATGGATTGGTTGCCTCCCGCACACAACCTCACGGGGCCCAAACTCACAGGGCTGGGGATCGAGCCTGCAACCGAGGTACACGCTCTTCACTGGAATCAAACCTGGAACCCTTCAGTCCGAGGGCCAGTGCTCTATCCACTGAACCAAATCGGCTAGGGCAAACCTTTTTCTTTTAGTCAGAGGTGAGGGTAAGAAAAAATTCCACTAATAGTTTATAAAACTTAAAGACATGAACTAATTATTTGATATTGGTATAAAACACTTTTACTCCATCTTCAAAATATATCTAGAAACAAATTACTGCTCACCTCTTCCTCAGCTATCAACTTGGTCGAAGCCACTATCATCTCTTGCCTGATTACTACAATATAGCTTCATTACTGGTCTCCCAGATTCCATCCTTGTCCTCCTACAATCTATTGTCGAGCTTAAAAAATAGAATTCTAGCTTCTGCGATAATGCGGAGGATGTCACTCTTGCTCAAAACTTCCAGTTTGTTCTCCCTCGGAATAAAAGTGAGAGCCCTTATAAAACCTACAAAGCCCATTATTTATCTGGCCTCACCTTTGACCTCCTCCCCTCAACAGCTACCATGGCTCTCCTGCCTCAGGGCCTTTGCACTTAAAGTTCATTTTGCCTGGAACCACATTCCCCCCAGGGTGGCATGGCTCATTTGCTCTCCCCCTCTAGGTGTGGATTTACTCCACAGCAACTTCATAGTGAGTCCTTCCCTAATGCCCCTATTTAAAATTACACTCCCCACCCCTATTTAATTCTTCTCCGTATTACTTATCTTCTGATATGGTATATAGTTTACTTGTTTTTTGCACTCTTTCCATTTGAATGTAAGAGCAGGGATCTGTCCCACCCCACCCCTTTGCTATCTCTACCCTAGAACAAGCTCAACAAATATTTGTCTAATTGTAATCTTTTTTAAAAAATTTAGATAGGTTTCAGTAAGCCATACAATTAGTTAACTTAAAGCAACCATCCTACTACATCAAGGCAATTCATGCCAACATCAGACATCAACTAAGCACTCACCTGCTCATTCATTAAGGTTTATGAAATACTATGCTTGGAATACAACGAATTAGGCCTAGGTCCTGACCTCTAGGGCTCGATCCAATAGTCTTTCACCTTTCCATACCCTACCTGGGGCTTCACATTCTAGCAACACTGGACCATATATATTTTCTACTCAGAATTTGCTCTCTCTTGTACATGTGCCTTTGTTCATGCTATCTCCTCTCCTTTGAATGGAACCCTCAAAGTATTAAACAAGGTGAAGAGGGAGAAGTTGTAAGTGATTCAGGTGGCTTAAGTAATAGCAGAAGAATCTAGAGGGTTAGAATAGAATTAGATTATAGAAGGTCCTGAATGCCATTTTGTGGCCTTTATCCTGAAGACAAAGGGAGTCCCTGATTTGATCAAATGTATGGTTTAGAAAAATAGTCATTACAATTAACCAAATAATAACTAATCAGAACTTGGTACTTTTAACATAAAACGTGTTCTCTGCAAATTCTCCTTTCACTTAAAAGAAAGATAAACCTTAATCATGACAACCAATTCTTACCTAGGATTTAGTTAAAAGGGAGGGGAGTGTCACTACACCAACCCACCCACCATCTCCGGGGGTATTTGGGATTCAATTAAGACTTTTAAGACTGATTTAAGCACAGCTTCAGCCACATCATTATACAATGGAAATTGATGCTCAAACCTGTTATAACCTGAAGACATTTTCAATAGGCTTTCACCACTAAAGGCTAAATCCAAAAGGGGGCTCTAGTTTAATTGGTGAAGGTAATTAACCAGGGCTATATTAAGTCAAGGTTTTGCCCGATAAGTTTCAAAGTTACAGATAAAATAGTCAAGAAATCTTTTTACTGATGAGATTTTGCCATAAGTAGCTCTAAAAAAACTGAAGGCACTTTAGTACCTAGAACTGAATACAACTAAAGCAATAAAGTAGTATTTATAACGAAAGAAGTTATCTTTTCATGGTGCACTAACTCGGTTCTAAATTGAGAAATCTTTAACTAAAGAAACACCAAAAAATAACTGCCACTAATCAATGAATAAACTGGAAAGTGATAATTATATACATAACTTAGTATGTTGAACACAACTTAGTACTATATATTTTAATTCTGATTATAAAATGAATCACTGTAAAATTGATCTAAAAAGTGTGTATTATACACACATAGGATTGCTGCTTGGAGTGTCAAGCCAGCTTGGGGCCTTTTCTTCCTCTGCAGTTTTAATGGCACTTCCTTGGTACAACTACTCTAATTTCTGTATTTCTGTCTTATCCCATGTACAGTAGGCCTATGGTAGCCTACTAAGGGCAAGAACTTTTTCAAAGTATCCCAACACGTCCAATAGCACCTCATGTATAGTTGGAGCAGAAATGTTCCTCTGCAACTGTTAACACAGAAAAGAGTTAACACAGCAAGCCTGCGACTGCTACCCTTAGAAAGGCCTGCTTACAAGGTTGGCCCTTGGCAGGCATCTGGGAACTTGGGTTTCAGAAGTGTTCCTGCCATTTCCTAACTAATAAGGGTGGTTTACTGTGCCTAAATTATTTGTGCAAACAATATGGTTTATGCTGAACACCTGCTTTCTTTCTGAAATATTGGCAGAGGATGCCTGTGGCCAACCACAATAAAAATCCTGGGCACTGAGTCTCTAATGAGCTTCCCAGGTACACATTTCACATATGTTGCCATAATTCAATGCAGGAGGAATTAAGTATGTGTCCTGTGACTCCACTGCAGCGATTTTTAACCTTTTTCATCTCATAGCACCAATAAACTAATTACTAAACTTGTGTAGCACACCAAAAATTGTATTTTTCCCATCTGACAAAAACATAGGCATAGCTCTGGCCAGGTGGCACATTGGTTGGAGCATTGTCCCATACACCAAAAGGTTGCATGTTCGATTCCTGGTCAGGGCACACACCTAGGTTTTAAATTTGATCCCTGGTTGGGGTACCTATGGGAGGCAGCCGATGTGATGTTTCTCTCTCTTCCCCCAAAATCAATAAAAACATATCCTCGGGTGAGGACTTTAAAAAAAAAAAAGTGTAATTTTGATTCATTCACAACAGCGCCTATTGTTCTGTTGGCTATTGTCACTTTTTAATCTGACAATCTAAAGGAAAAGAGGTCAGTGTCCTTGACTAATCAGGTATTGCATGTTTTAAAATTTTTTGTGGCACATGGGCTAAAAATCACTGCTCTGACGTGAAAGGGCTCTTGGAAGCTTACACTTAGTCTCCTCTGGACTTCATCCCATGCACCTTTTCCCTTTACTGATTTTACTTTGTATCCTTTCTACCTGAAACCACCAAACCGAGGAGTGGTCTTTGGGACCTGTGACACAATGGTAAATAAATATGTATACAGTGCTAACTCCAAATTTGTCTCCAAAAATTAATTCCCTACTGAGATTCAGATGACAGGCATACTTTTGAAATATTGTGGGTTTGGTTCCAGACCACTACAATAAAGGAACCATCTCAATAAAGCAAGTTGTATTCTTTTTGCTGGTGGAGGGCCTTGCCTTCAATTTGTAAAAAACTCAACATCTGTGAAGCGCAATAACGCAAAGCACAATAAAACCAGGTATGCCTGTATTTTATCCATCTGCCTATCTGGCACTGCCCCTTTGAATGTCTACCATCAAACGTAACATGGCCAAAACAAAACTCTTGATTTCCTGTACCATACTGTTTTCCCAAACCTCATCTCCGTAAGGGTGCCACTGGCCACCCATTTACGTCAAAACCCCAAAATAATCTTTGATTTCTGTTCCCTCACTACCAACTCCTACTCCACTCCCACCAGCCCTACCAGTTTACATTTGGGGGGGTAAGGGGAGCAAATCCATCCACAAAGTAAACAATCAATAAACAGAAGCTATTATTAATCTTCTCACTGCTCCAGAGTCCTAGCTGATGTCACCTCTAGTCTTTACTAGAGCAATACCCTCTCCAAATTAATGTCCCTGCCCCTCACTTGGCCCTTATAACCCATTCTCCAAAGCCAAGCTGAAGGGATCTTTAACAGTGTGAGGGAGTATATCCTTCCCCTGTATAAAACCTTTCAGTGATTTTGAAACACTTTCAAGGCACCTGCCTACCTCTCTGATATCATCTGGATGCCACAATTCCCTTTGTTCATTGTGTTCTAACCACACTGGCCTTCTTTCTGATCCTCTTACCATGCCAAAATTATTTCTACCTCAAGTTCCTACTTTACATGATTACCTCAAATGTCACTTCCTGAGAGAGACTTTCCTTCACACTAGAAAAGAGCCCTCTCCAGAATGCCATTTATTCTATTAATGTCCACATTATCACTCTCTGAAAGTATCTTGTTCATTTATTTGTCCTTATTTATGGCTGCTCCCCATTGTCTGCATCAGTTCTGGGTGCACAGAAGGCACTCAAATACACGTTGAATGAAAGAAAACTAAGGTGCACAACCATCTCCAAACTGAGGAAACAAGAAGTCATTTGTGTGGGAGAAAAGTTCAAAGTCTGGTTAATTAAACCGCTATTCAAATTAAACCTACCCCTTGAGTTTGGCAGCTTTCTGACTTGAAAGGGTTCATTTAGGAAGTTTGGGGGTGAGGGAAGAGGTAGAAAAGTATCATAGACTAGAGGCCTGGTGCATGAAATTCATGTACTAAGCGGGGAGGTGGGGCGGAGGTCCCTCAGCCCAGCCTGAGCCCTCTCGCAGTCTGGGAACCCTGCTTCTGGCTGAGCGCACTGACCACCAGGGGGCAGCTCCTGCATCTGCTCCCTGGTGGTCAGTGCGCATCATAGCGACCAGTCATTCAGCCTTTTGGTCTATTTGCTTATTACCCTTTTATTATATAGGATTCCTAATCAATTCTGGTCAATAGTAATAGGTCAATTACCTTTGTTCATCAATTGGCCAAAGGAGAACCATACAGAGAGCACTTCTAACTATTGATAAGATACATTAGTATTGAAGTGGAATGGCTGGCCTTTCTGTTCTAACAATGGTAGGGGGAGGGGGCTTGGAAGCATGGGGATCCCATATATAATACCCAAATAGGACACTAAAAGAACTAGAAGAATGCAAATAATAATAGTACTACTAATAATGAAATAAATAAATTGGGGATTTTTTTTTTTTTTTAATTAAAAAGGACCAGGTTTACTTCCTCACAATGCCACAGTTCCTCCTAGATAGGTCTTAAGATGTTACCAAGTAGAAAAGGGATTTTCTATCCTGGTATTTATTGTTCATTCTCATTCTGCCACCCCCTTCTATTAACCCTTTTCTGGATTTGGGGCAGCTAATGATTACTGTTCAATTTTTAAATAAAAATGTTACATTTAATAATGCTACAGAAAACTATTTTAGTCAATTTCCTATACCCTAAATTAATTAACTAATTCATTAAATATTTACTGAATCCCTCTCTGTGCCAGAGCAGACCACAATGTTGCCCAGCTCCTGGGACACCAGCATTCACAGCAAGGCTACATAAACGGTATCCCCTTAAAGCTACATAACCCAGCAGCTCTGTGCCAGACACTTCACTAAGCGCATTCCTATGAAATAGCAAAGACCTTGGATGGGTCATTGTACTATGTACTTTCAAACATACTGTTTTGCTTTTTTTTTCCCCTTGTATGTGCCCTGACTGGAGATTGAGCCTGCAACCTTGGTGTATCAGGACAAGGCTCTAACCAAGTGAGCTATCCTACCAGAGCTTTTTTTTTTTCTTCCTATTGATTTGAGAGAGAGGAAGAGAGGTAAAGGGGGGTGGGTGGTTTGAGAGAAAGAAAGGGGGGGGGGGAGAGAGAGAGAAAGGATGTTTCAAGTGCTAGACTGGATTTGTTGTTTCACTTACTTATGCATTCATCATTTCTTATATGTGCCCTGAACAGGATGGAACCCACAGCCTTGGCATGTTGGGACGAGGTTCTAACCAACTGAACTGCCCAGCCAGGGTGACCAGTTTTACTTTAGCCTCACAACTCTAATTAGGAAACTTGGGCTCAAAAAGCTAAGTATCACATATAAAGTCACTCAGTGTTAGAGGCAGAGCTACAGCCAATGTCTAAGAAACAGAACGAAATCTCCTCAAAACAAGAAAAAAGCCTATCTATCTCTAGTTTCAAACAGCTACTCTAGTAGTTTGTTCTAAGCTTACTCTCTGTTATAAGGAGACTAGAAGCCCGGTGCACGAAATTCGTGCACGGCGGGGGGTTGTCCCACAGCCCAGCCTGTACCCTCTCCAATCTGGGACTCCTGGAGGGATGTCCGACTGCCCGTTTAGGCCCGATCCCGTTCGACTGCCTGTTTAGGCCCGATCCCAACAGGATCGGGCCTAAACGGGCAGTCGGACATCCCTCTCACAATCCAGGACTGCTGGCTCCCAACTGCTTGCCAGCCTGCCTTCCTGATTGCACCTAACCACTTCTGCCTGCCAGCCTGATCACCCCCTAACCACTCCGCTGCCAGCCTGGTTGATGCTTAACTGCTCCCCTGCCAGCCTGTTTGCCCCCAGCTTCTCTCCTCTGCTGGCCTGGTCACCCCTAACTGCCCTCCCCTGCAGGGTTGATCACCTCCAACTGCCCTCCCTTGCAGGCCGGGTGCCTCCTAACTGCCCTCTCCTGCTGGCCATCTTGTGTCCACATGAGGGCAGGATCTTTGACCACATGGGGGCAGCCATATTGTGTGTTGCAGTGATGATCAATCTGTATATTACTCTTTTATTAGATAGGATAGAGGCCTGGTGCACGGGTGGGGGCCAGCTGGTTTGCCCTGAAGGGTTTCCCGGATCAGGGTGGGGTTCCCTTGGGGCGTGGGGCGGCCTGAGCGAGGGGCCTGTGGTGGTTTGCAGGCTGGCCATGCCCCCTGGCGACCCAAGCGGAGGCCCTGGTATCTGGAATTTATTTTCCTTCTACAATTGAAACTTTGTAGCCTGGAGCGGAGCCAAGCCTGCTGCTCCCTCCGGGGCGGCAGCCATTTTCTGTGGCAGTTAATTCACCTTCTACAATTGAAACTTTGTAGCCTTAAGCGGGTGAGCCCGGCCAGGGTGTGCAGAAAGCTTTGCTTCCCCTGTTGCCGCCAGCAACCCTGGCCTGCTCTCTCAAGCTCCATTCTGCCACCATTTGTTTCAATTCGTTTACCTTCTATAACTGAAACTTTGTAGCTTGAGTGGAGGCTTAGGCCTGCAACAGCTATGGAAAGCTTGGCTTACTCTGTTACCTGGGAAACCTTGCTCTCTGTGGCTGTAGCCATCTTGGATTGGGGTTAATTTGCATACTTGCCCTTATTGGCTGGTGGGCGTGGCTTGGCTGGTGGGCGTGGCTTATGTAGCGGAGTGATGGTTAATTTGCATGTTACCATTTTATTAGAGAGGATAAGTTCATAATACATTTTCTTTGTTCATCAATTTATTCAAGTTCATAACACATTTTCTTCAGTGCCCATGTTCACCAAAAGAGCGAGCCAGCTATGTAGTGAACAAACAAAAGTCTTTTTTTTCACCGCTAGAAATCTAGATGTAATTTCTTCCTTTTGGATTTCTCATTTTATTCCATCAAATGTTTTAAATCTTTCATGGAATGCAGACTTATTTTCACATTTAAGACCTTTCACGTACACTTTAGACCCAAGAACAATTTTTGTTTAACCCACTAGTCTCCTTTGTGTACGTCCCAATTTCCTTTTGCAAAGACGTTTTTTTATGTTTACTGAATAATAAGTCTAGTGAAAAATCATTTTTCTCTGTTCTTCCTAGGCAACTAACTTGTGTGTATAGAAAAACAACTTGTTTTTAAATGAGTAAGAAGGATTTCTAAAACTCTTAATCAAATGGATGTTTTCTGTGATACTAGGTATATGTGTGCTTTATGCTCCAGTCCTCTCTGTTATAAAAAACACAACAGTGCAAAAACTTCATATGATATAGCCAGAGCAAATATCTACTTTCCACACTAGTAATTATCTTTGCAGTGACAGTAATGGCCACTATTTCTAGTAAACCAGACATCCAGAAGGAAGTAAGTAAAAATAAAGGCATAAGTAACTAATTTCTTGCTAATAAGGTTTTATTACTGGAAGGTTCCCTTGTACTATTTGGCTTTATGTTTTTTGATCATAAGCTAGAGACAATTCAGCCAAAACAAAGAAAAATATACCATACTCAAGAAATGAATTCAATAAATAACTACATCTAGGGAAAAGAATGATTCAAGTGCTAGACTGAATTCCTTAATGCATCAAAATGTTTATACGTCTGAGGCAGTGTTTAAGGGCCTAGCAAAACATAAAACCATAACTTAGCCTTTGCATCACTCTGTGAAGCACATCTGTAAAGTACAAGTTATCAATTTACAAAGATTTATCTTGAAAAAGAAAAGAACAAAAAGGAGGAAAGGTAACGTATTTAAAAATAAAACAAAAAACGGGACAACATACCTGGCAACATGAGAAAAAGCATCCACAAGGACAGATTCAAATTCTCTAGTGAATTCAGGTCCTTTCCTTTTACTGTTTTGGATGACATCATTTGCTAAATATAGAAAAGTAAGCTTTCTATTTGATTTGGCTGGAAAAAAGAAAAGATAATTTAACTTACATTAAGGAAATTCTCAATTCACAATTCTTTGCCCTAAGCTACTCCTAAGTTATATACTATTAAGACAAGCATTATCTACTTGAGGTCAAGTCTGCTATGTGTTTGAAAAACAAACTAAGGAACTCCTTGACATCTCTAACAAAAGAGGTTTGAGAACACAATTTTTGTAAAAACAAAACAAGAATGGACCATCTTCATTTCTGTGTTATTTTAACCAGGGTAATTAATGAGCAGTAAAAATGAAAATAATCTGAAGAAAATTCCTAAAGGATAAGCAGTCAATATTCTCCAGAAGACATGTTAAAGCCAAGGTTTTCATTTATTTTATTGTAAAAATGAACTTTCCTAACTCACTATTAATTGTCAAATACTGCAGAATGAAAAACTGAGGTGGGTTCTTGTAATTTATGCTCCTAGACTGAGAATTTCTCTTTGAGCATTCTAATACCCATCATCAATTACATCAACTCTAAAATCCAGAGCAATCTCTAGATGCACCAATGGATATTATACCTCAAATACAAATATACATTAATGCTACATTTTTAATGAAAATTTAAACATGTCTGAAATCTGGATACGCAAAGTTATGGGTCCCACAAAAACCATAATTTTTCTCTTATACATACTCTTTGTAGTATTTGCTATTACTCTATATTAGGTATCATCTATTAAACCATAAAAATTTCAGGCAATATGTCTGAGTTACAGTTGCTTGGGGGAACATTACTGAATTTCCTGGCTATTATGCACATAATTTCTCAACCGTAAGGTTACATAATTACAATTTTTGATACGAGTTTTCTTTTAAAGGAAATAAATAAGAACACAATCAGACAGTTCAAAACATTAAATTTTCTTAAAACACAATGCCAAAGTACCTGAAAAATTCAAGCAAGCCCTATGTTAACCTTTACACACACCTAGTCCTTACTCCACTTCTCTCAGAAACCACTAGTTTCTTTTGAAATGCACACAGCATGTATAAATTCTGACACTTTTAAGACATCTGACACTTTTAAGTATAGCCACAGAAGAATAACCCAAGTTAAAAACAAGATTTTTAGAACATGTTATAGTTTAAACTGATGGCTTAAAGTGCTCAAAAAATATTAAATATGAATATACCGAATTGTATAAACCTTCTGGTAACAACCTAATTTTGATAACTAACTGGTGAGAAATAATGAAAACCTGGAACTATGCTGCTACAAAGGTCTGATTATGGCAAAATGTTGTTTTGTTTTGTTTTTAAGGGGTAAAAAGCAAACCTTGTTCTGGGATGTTGCAATAAGTGAAACTACCAAGTCTATAATGCCATGAAAGTTAATAGATTCAAAAGTAAAACAGAACTTCAACAAAGCAAATTTAACTTCACAAAAGTGAAGCTTTACAGATTCCATATGCTTAATGTTAAAAAACCCAGAATTCATATTATAAAATGCTATGGATATTCAAGACTTGATATATTTTTCAGTATTACAAATATGATAGCTAAGAGGCCAGCGAGCCAAGGTTTTCACTATCAACAACACCAATTATTTTCCATCATCCTTAAATTTAGCAATGAGTACTTATTTAGGATAAAACTTTATCCTTCCACATTCAGCATCCTGAACAGTCAAATAAGCACCATGTGTGTAAAGGTGATATGACAAAGCCCTAGAGCACTTAAACACAGCCATAATGCACACAACACACACACCCTCCACTCCAGCTCCAAGTGACAGCTCACTTGTTCAGATATCTTTCCAATATGACAAAATAGATCTTTTCACACTCTACTGATGCCCATTCCAAACTGGTTGAAATAGTTATTGAGCAAAGTTTAAATAACTAGCTGACCAAAAATTTTCACTGTTTGGCTGGTTTTGACATCTAGAAAATTCTGTAAGTTTGTAAAAAAAAAAAAAGGCTTTTTTATTTGCATTCAGGACAAGATAAAAAAAAAATTAGTAAAAAATATTCATCTAAGAGTATTTTACACCGAACAGTTTCAAAAAGAAAGGGAGACTAGACCTCAAAGAGATAAATTAAGAATCAGTCTTAGAAAATAAAATAATACATCGGCAATAGAAGTAGTACTTACATAAGAAAGAGTAATTATTTTAAATCTGGTAAATATTTTTTGAAGGCAACTCAGAGACAGTTTGTGAACATCTTAGGGAAAATGGCTTGACCATAGACAGAACTGTCCACTTATAAAGACTTAGGGTTGGCTAGAACCTAAGGGGGGATCAATTTGAACATTAGGGCACAAAATATTTTCCACTTTAGTGTCGGGGCATTTTCAATTCATGAAGCCTGGATATTAGGAAGCTGTGTCCTGATACTTGGAAGAGCATCCTCTAGCTTTGCACTGTCCAATATGGCTGCCACTAGCCACATGAATAAACACTTGAATTATGACTAGCAAAACTCAGGAACTAAATTTTTTATTGTATTTATTTAAAATTTTCATTGCTTAGTCACATATTTCAAGTGCTCAATAGCCACCTGTGGCAAGTGGCTACCTTGTTGGACAGCACAGAGATAAAACATTTCTATCATCACAGAAAGTTGTATTAGTGTTTATTCAAAATGTCAGAGACCACAATTTAACTCCTACTAACCAACTTTTTAACTGTGTAACAGGTACCATGCTAAATACTGTACATGTTACAAAGAAACAAAGAGGTCTAGTTTCTTCCTCAAAACACAATCTAGTGAAAAAGAGGTAACTAAAAGAATGAAATACAGTAGTCTCTCAGTATTATCTCTGGGGTGGAGAGGAAGGGTATTGGTTCCAAGACCTCCCCATCCTCCTAACCCCTGTGCCAGTACCAGTATCTACAGATGCTCAAGTCCCTTATATAAAACTAGAGGCCCAATGCATGAAATTCGTGTAAGAGTAGGCCTTCCTTCCCCCAGCTGCCGGCTTCGCAGCCTCACCCCCGCCCCCTGCCCGTCCCCACCTTGGCCTGGCGCTGCCTGTGTCCACCACCACACACCCCACTGATTCCCCAGTTCCGCAGAGTCTGTCCTCACCCCACACCCTCCCCATTCGATTGCCCAGCAGAGGGTGTCCTGGGCATCCCTCTGCAGGGCGATCCTGGGTGATGGCGGGCCCCCCACACCCGCAGACCAATCGCATCACACCTGCCTTGGCTGGCCTGGCACCAGTGCATGTCATAGAATGGTCGTCGTTCTGCTGTTCGGCTGTTGGGTCGATTTGTATATTATGCTTTTATTATTATAGAATATTATATACTAGAGGCCCAATGCACGAAGATTCGTGCAAGAATGGGCCTTCATTCCCCTGGCTGCTGGCACCGCCTTAGCTCTGGCTGGAGCCGCCTTTCTGCCTTCCCACGCTGCCCAGAGGCCCAGAGCGGCTGGAGTCGTGCACCACGATGCAAGCACCTCACCCTGCCCCCAGCCACTCAGCACCTGCGTATGCAAATTAACCTGCCATCTTTGTTGATTTAATTTGCATACCCACTCCTGACTGGCTGGTGGGCATCTCGAAGGTATGGTTAATTAGTATGTTACTCTTTTATTAGGTAGATTAAGTATTATAAGTAATCTAGAGATGATTGAAAATACATAGGAGGATTTGCTTAGGATGTGCAAATGCTATATATCATCTACACTAATAAAAGAGTAACATGCTAAGTGACTGTTATCTTTGCAATGCCCACCAGCCAATCGGGAGTGAGTATGCAAATTAACCCATCAAAGATGGCAGGTTCGCTCCGGGCCTCTGGGCAGCGTGGGAAGGCAGAAAGGCGACTCTGGGCTGGAGGGGAAAGGCAGCTCCGGGCCGGAGCAGAAAGGCGGCTCTGGCTGGAGCGAAGGTGGTGCTAGCAGCCAGGGGAAGGAAGGCCCATTCTTGCATGAATCTTCATGCATTAGGCCTCTAGTAAAATATAAACACTATGTAAGTAGTTGCTACATTATATTGTTTAGGGAATAATGACAAGAAAAAATAATGACATGTTCAGTACAGATGCCACCATCCTAGACCTAACTACACAGTATACATCAGCAACAACATAACTTTTTCTCTGGAATATTTTCAATCCATGGTTGGATACAGAACCTATAGATACAGAGGGCCAAGTATAAATGTTAAATTGGTGTGGGAAGGGAGGTAGTGATTAATTCTAATAAAAGTGCTACAGGTTTGGTTGGAAGGTTATGATCACATTCACTTACTAAGTGCACTGAGGCCCTGGGTACTTAAAAGCATAAGTTTTAGTGTCAAAGAGCTCTGGGTTCAGGTCCCAGCTGTGTGACACTGAACAAAGCACTTAATCTTTTCATACCTTTATCTTCTTATCTATAAAATAGGGATAACAATGCTGGCCATAACTTTCCATCACGTGAGATTAGGGTTAAAGGAGCTTAATAAATGAATGCACTTTCTAAATTGTTCCCCCATCACCACCCCAACAACTCAAGTAGGGTGAAGTGGGGAATCAAGGCTTCAGAAAAGATGTGATATTTGAGATGGACTCTCTAACCTGACTCAGAGCCTACCAGATGGAATCCTATAGAGGCAATTCACATTTTTTCACACCTCAGATGTTAGAAATATTTGAATGGCACAGTGAGGTACATGAAGGAGGTTCTGGAACCTCTAGGGTCTATCCCCCAACTTCCCAGAAGGCTGAAGGGACCCCTATCTTAGTATAGTACGTATTTACAGGTGGGTCTCTGCTAGAGGACTAGAACTGAGTCTCCTGAAAGAATCCTGAATTTTGGTGTCTGCCAGCCTGATGAGGTTAGTCTGAGCTTCACCAGTTGCAAGGCCTTAAAAATATCACTTAGCCACTTCAGTTTCCTCATCCATAAAACAGGGTAGAATCCCCACCTCACTGACAGTAGAGAGCACAGGTGAAGTTGTTTCTTAAAGGGCCTATCATATATAGGCTGTCCGAAACAGCTCTAAGCTTCGTGTCCTCAGCTTTCTGCTATGGAACTCATCAGGATATCAGATAGCTGAGTCGGTGACCATTTTCCCCCACCAGACTGTAAGCAACATGAAGGTGAAGACCCCGCCTCACAGTGAGCAATCAGTAACCCCATCTCACTGTTATTTATCGAATGCCAACACTGCGTCTGACACCATTTATGGTAGATTGTTCTCTTTACTATAGCCTCAGAGTTTTCTCATCTGCAAAGTTTCTACTTCATAGGACTCTGAAAATTTAAAAAATGACAATGTATGTAAAGATGTCAGTATTGGGCCTGGCACATGATAAAGGCACAGTAAATATCATCATCTCCATTTTATAGGTAAGGAAACAGAGGACCAAAGAGGTTACGCTGCTGGGGTCAGTAAATGTCAAAGTCAGGCTTAAATTCCAGAGAGGTGGTCTCTGGAGCCAACATGCTTTCAAGCACCCAACCTAGTGCCTGGCACATAATAGGCTGAGATCCAGGAATGTCTGTTAGATGGTGCACAGGGTCTAGAATCAATGAAAGTTGCATGAGAAGAGGAGCCTAGGTGGTGTGGCCCTTGAACCTCTCTATACTGGGAGTAACTGAACCCACTGCACTGGACTGTTCTGAAGACTGAGTGCGAGCATATATTTACCAGTCCTGGCATAATGACTGGCACCGAATAAGGGCTCTGTAAGTGGCAGCTATCCTAGTCCTCATTTTACAGGTGAGAAAACAAGAGGCACGCAGATGGAGAAACTCGCCCAATAGCGCCCAGATAGTTAAGTGGCTGAGCAAGGACTCATCCAGGCAGTCTTACTCCAGAGTCTGCTGGCTCTCACTCCAAATGCCCAGTAAAGCGCCTGGCACACAACAGGCTAGGCCAGTAACCTCCACAGGGCGCTCAACACTGCCCAGACAATAATAGTTACAAGTGTCAGGAGGAACCCAAAGGGAAAA
This sequence comes from Cnephaeus nilssonii, assembly GCF_951640355.1. NCBI lineage: Eukaryota > Metazoa > Chordata > Mammalia > Chiroptera > Vespertilionidae > Cnephaeus > Cnephaeus nilssonii. Next base: position 38,595,928 of record NC_137082.1, on the reverse strand, counting down.
CGGCTGGCTGCACTGGGAGTCTGAGCACTGGAGCCCTGGGTGATGGAACCTCCGACAAGTACCTGAAACCTTCCCGGGCCTCATTTCCCTTTTCCGAGAAATGGGGATAACACTGTCTCCAACCTCAAAAGCCCAATCAGACCCCGGGCCTGGAAAGCAACGCTCATCGAAGAAGCTAGAGGGGCCCCTACAGTGGGTGGAGGAGAGGACAACCCGGGGAAGGCTCCAGAGGGTGGGGGGAGGGTGTTTACCTTTGCGAAGCTCGCGGTGCCACACCGAGACGATGGGTCCCGCGTGCTTGCGGTGGTGGATGAGCCACAGAGACAGGGTCTGCACGCTCTGCTGAGAGTTGCTCAGCTCCGAGAGCTTCTTCTCCAGCGCGGATTCCGAGAAGGAGGACATGGTGGCGGCGGTGAGGCCCGGCAGGGAGCGGCCTGGGCCGCCCAGTGCGGCGGGAAGAGCGACGGCAGGAGGCCGGGGCCTCACCAGACCGCCCGCGAGACTCTTTACTCACTGACAGGCAGCCAGGCGGGCAAGGGGGAGGGGGGGGGGGGGTATGGGTCTCCGCAGTAACAGCCGCCGGAGCCGCCGCCACAAGATGGCCACCGACCTTTCACCCCGCCGTGCAGCAGGGTCAAAGGGCAAGGGCCGGAGTAGCTGGACGCTGGGAGGTCTCAGAGCTGTAGATACACTCCTTCAGTGGCGGCGGCGACCTCTCTGAACCTCGTTCAGGGCACTTCGAAAGCGACAGAAGGGGAAAGGAACGCAGTTCGGCGGCCTCCGGAAGATGCTTTCGCCGCTCGCGCCCGCACGCCGGCGCAGTGTGTCTCACTGGAACCCTTTCTCCGGCTCCCGCAGAACCTTTCTGGCGCGGCGCGGCGCGCTAGATACGCGTCACTTCCGGCGGGGCGGAGGAGGCGGGACAGTGAGGGAAAGGCTGGAAGACGAGGTAAGGGAAGAGTGGCGGGAGCAGGAGGGAGATCAACAACTGGTGGCCCTTAGAGGGGGATCCCGAGGGGACACTGAGGCCGAGACCATGACCTGGGTATGGAGGGAGGCTTTCTCACCTGACAAAATCTAAGCCGCATTCTTCCTCCATAAACACTGCTCCCTGGCTGCCCACACCGCAAAGCTTTTTGCTCTGCCAAGCCACCCACGTGCACTTTTCCCGCCTCCGTACGGTAGCTCTTACTGTTCTTTCTCCAAAGGTGACGCCCCTCCGTCTCATCTGATGGACTCCCATTCGGCTCCAGGTCCACCCTTTAATGTCCAGTTCTTATGTCATAAAACACACTGTGCTGCTCTTGGCTCTTAATTGGTTGCTTTATTTGGGAAAGTACATGCTGTCTCTGAGGGCCCATTTTACTGTTCCTCAAATTTAAGTAAGGTTAACTTTGGAGGGGAGTTGGAGGCAGAGAAGTGAATGGGTCCATTAACCTTTAAGAAACGCTGTTTCAGACACTAAAACCCTTTAATGATTTCAAAAAAGTTTTAAATTCCAGTTATCAAATCAGCAGAGAAATTTGTCTTTCTGCTCTGGGAATAGTGGTAGGAAGTTAGTTTCTGTAGACATATGGAATTTTAGAATTTCCTGATCATCATGGAACTATCCGTTGTGGGTGGACTCCAGCTAGGAGACAGTCTTCTAGTTGATGCCTGTTTTTGCTTTTAACTCACTGTATTGTAGTTATTTGCTTAGGTGCTTCTCCTCCAGACTAGAATCATAATCATGGACAACATAGTGAGCAGTTGCTATAAGCCAGTTACAATATTTTCATTTAGTAACTCATTCAATCCTTAAGACAAAGCTGTGAGGTACGTATTGTGTAATTCCCCTTTGGCAAATGAGGAAACAGGCTGAGAGAGATTAGGTAACTTTACCCAAGACCACATAACTGAATTTGAGGGAAGGAACTGCATCTTATCTATCTTTTTTACCCCAACACCTGATTCATAGCTGGTTGAGTGAATTACTATAAAAGAGATGAATAGCCTAAAATCATATATATATATATATATATATATATATATATATATATATATGCCTAATATGCAAATTGTCCCCTCAGGAGTTCGACCGGGAGACCGGGAGACCGGGAGTTCGCTCGCTCACTATGACATGCACTGACCACCAGGGGGGGCAGCGCGGTACGAAGGAAGGCTCCGGCCAGCAGCTGGGGAAGGGAGGGCCCTGGCTGGCAGCCGGCAGCCCAAAGGAAGGCCCCAGCTGGCCCTGATCACTGGCCAGGCCTAGGGACCCTACCCATGCACAAATTTCATGCACCGGGCCTCTATTCTAATTATAATTATAACCTAGGGTCTCTGAGTCCAAATCTAGTGTATCTATCTTTGTGTATTAAGTAACACTCATACACTGAGTACTTTTATACCAAACAACTTTTTTTTAATATATTTTTATTGATTTTAGAGAGGAAGGGAGGGGAAGAGAGAGATAGACACATCAATGATGAGAGAGAATCATTGATCAGCTGCCTCCTGCACTCCCCACCACCCCCCCACCCCCCACCCCCCCCCACACACACACACACACACACACACTGGGGATCTAGCCTGAAACCCGGGCATGTGCCCTTGACTGGAATCAAACCTGGTACCTTTTAGTCTGCAGGCCAATGCTCTATCTACTGAGCCAAACCACCTAGGGCTCAAACCACTTTTATTAACATGTTAAGCGCCCAGTCTGTTTTGTCTTCCGGACGGAAAGTATAGTGTCAGTCACTGGTGACTGACTGGGCGCTTAACGTGTTAAGCACATTATATACATTCTTTTATTTAATCATTACAATAGTCCTATGGAGTGGACATTATTACCACTATTGGATAAATGAGAAAACATAAAATATGGGTGAGTAATCTACCCAATGTCACTTGGACATAGGAAATGACAGAGCCAGGAGTCAAATCATGGTTATCTGGTGTCAGATCCCAAATTCTTCACTCCTGAGCCAGTGGTTCTCATTCATTCAGCGAATAATTTTGGTATCTATGTCTGAAGCACTATTCTAGGGAAACAGTCAGAATCCATTATCTTGGAAGCTTAACTTCTATAGGGGAAGGCAGATAAACACGCAAGTATAAAATGAGTCAGAAAGTGCTGAGTGCTTTAAATAAAATCAAGGAGGGTAAGGGGGATGAGGAATGTATGTGTGGGTGGATAGGAGGCTATTATATATGCTGGTCAGAGAAGGCCTCACTGAGACAGTAACATTTGATCAGAGCCCTGAAAAAAAAAAATGGGAGAACAAGCCATATACTATGTGGTGGAATGATGCTCCAGAGAGAAGGCCAAGTACAAAGTCCTGAGGTTACACCACTTTGGCCATTTTTAAGGAACAGCAAGGATTTTATCTACATGGTGGGCGTGGCTTATGTAGCAGAGTGATGGTTAATTTGCATATTACTCTTTTATTAGAGAGGATTGCTAAAGTCTCTCTCTCTCTCTCACACACACACACACACACACACATCTTTCCAGAAGTTTGTCAATTTAATTGATCTTTTCAAAGAACCAGTTCTTTGTTTCATTGAGTTTTTACCTATTATTTTCTGTTTTCAATTTCATTGATTTCTGTTTTGCTTGCTTTGGTTTTATCTTGCTTATTTTCTTCAAGGTTCTTGAGGTGAGAGTTTAGATTATTGATTTGAGACCTTTCCCCTTTTATAGTATACTAGAGGCCCGGTGCACGAAATTCGTGCGGGGGGCAGGGGGCGGGCCTCAGCCCGGCCTGTGCCCTCTCACAGTCCAGGACCCCTCGCTCCTTACCACCTGCCTGCTTGCTGCTCCCTACTGCTTGACTCGCTGCTCCTTAGTGCTGCCACAGAGGTTCCCGCCACCTCTGCTGCACTCGCCAGCTCTGAGCCTGGCTTCTGGCTGAGCGGCACTCCCTGTGGGAGCGCACTGACCACCAGGGGGCAGCTCCTACATTGAGCATCTGCCCCCTGGTGGTCAGTTCATAGCGACCAGTCATTCCACCAGTCGGTCTATTTGCATATTAGGGTTTTATTCTATAGGATAGGACAGTGGTCGGCAAACTCATTAAGTCAACAGAGCGGCAAACCGCAGCTCGCGAGCCGCAGTTTGCTGACCACTGGGTTAGGATATTGAATGTGAACTGTAAATGAAAAATAAAATTTAAAAAAGAACCAGCCCTAACCCGTTTGGCTCAGTGGATAGAGCAGCGGCCTGCGGACTCAGGGTCCTAGGTTCGATTCCGGTCAAGGGCATATACCTTGGTTGCAGGAACATCCCCAATGGGGGGTGTGCAGGAGGCAGCTGATCGATGTTTCTCTCTCATCGATATTTCTAACTCCCTATCCCTCTCCCTTCCTCTCTGTAAAAAGTCAGTGAGATATATTTTAAAAAATAATAATAATAAAATTTTGGATCTGAAAATTTATATATATATATATATATATATATATATTTTTTTTTTTTTTTTTAATTCTCACCTGAGGATGTTTTCAAAATTGATTTTTAGAGAGCGAAACATCCATGTGACAGAGAAATACCAGTAGGCTGCCTCTGCACCTGCTGACCCAGCAGAATCTAACCTAAACCTAATTATGTGCCCTAACCTAGAATCCAACAGGAAATCCTTTGGTGTACAGGTTGAGGCTCCAACCAATTGAGCCACTTGGCCAGGGCAGATCTGAAAAAAAATTTTTAAATGTACCTCCAGGCCCTGGTGGGTGTGGATTAGTAGTTAGAGTGTCCTCCCACTCACCAAAGGGTCATGGGTTCGATTCCATACACAGGTTGTGGGTTCCATCCCTGTTGGATTGCTTGGGCAACTAATCGATGTTTCTCTTTCTCTTTCCCTCTCCCTTCCTCTCTCTCTCTAGAATCAATGAAAAGAACATATCCTTAGGGGAGTACTTAAAAAGAAAAAAATGCTGGTTTGGTTCAGTGGATAGTGCTTCTGTAGGCGGACGGAAGGGTACCGGGTTGGATTCCAATCAAGGGCACGTACCTGGGTTTCAGGCTTAATCCAGGGCCCTGGTCAGGGATTCAGCAAGAGCAACCAATTGATGTCTCTCACATTAGTTTCTGTCTTTCTCCCTCCCTTCCACTCTCTGTAAAAAAAAAAAAAAAAAAAAAAAAAAAAACAATGCAAAAATGTCCTCAGGTGAGGATTAACCAAAACAAACAAACAAACAAACAAACACCCATTTCCCAGTGTGATTATTGAAGGAGCATATGAAGTATTTGTTGAATGAACAGGAAGGGATGGGACTTCGCTTTCTGTTTTAACAACTCTGCAAGCCAGAGGGTTTATTTTTATTTTTGTTTTAATATATTTTATTGATTTTTTACAGATAGGAAGGGAGAGGGATAGAGAGTTAGAAACATCAATGAGAGAGAAACATCGATCAGCTGCCTCCTGCACACCCACCACAGGGGATGTGCCCGCAACCAAGGTACATGCCCTTGATGGGAATCAAACCCGGGACCCCTCAGTCCACAGGCCGACGCTCTATCCACTGAGTCAAACCGGTTAGGGCCAGAGGGTTTATTTTTTTTTTTTCATTTTTATTGATTATTTTAGAGAGAGGAAGGGAGTGAGAGAAACACCAGTGTGTTGTTTCATTTAATATGCTCTCTTTGGTTGCTTCTTGTCTGTGCCCTGACCAGGGATCGAACCCGCAACCTTGCTGTATCAGGAGGAGGTTCTAACCCACTGCACTGTGGGCTGCCTGTCAGGGCTCCTCAACAAAACCCCTCTGGGTGCCCTGGCCCCTGCTGTGGGCTGGAGCTCCTCTGCCACAGCAAAGGTTTGGGTTCCATTCTGTCAGGGCACCTACTTAGGTTTCGAGTTTGATCCCCGGTCGTAGCTGACTGCTGCTCATAAGTGACCGAGGACCGTTGAGGTCCATGTGCTCTAGTCATTCGGTGGGCTGCCTGCCTTCCTGATTGCCCCTAACCACTTCTGCCTGCCAGCCTGATCACCCCCTAACCACTCCCCTGCCAGCCTGATTGATGTCTAACTGCTCCCCTGCCAGCCTGTTTGCCCCCAACTTCCCTCCTCTGCTGGCCTGGTCACCCCTAACTGCCCTCCCCTGCTGGCCTGATCGCCCACAACTGCCCTCCCTTGCAGGCCTGGTCCCTCCCAACTGCCCTCCCCTGCTGGCCATCTTGTGGTGGCCCTCTTGTGTCCACATGGGGGCAGGATCTTTGACCACATGGGGGCAGCAATCTTGTGTGTTGGAGTGATGGTCAATATGCATATTACTCTTTTATTAGATAGGATAGAGGCCTGGTGCATGGGTGGGGGGCCAACTGGTTTGCCCTGAAGGGTGTCCCGGATCAGGGTGGGGGTTCCCTTGGGTCGTAGGGCAGCCTGGGCGAGGGGCCTGTGGTGGTTTGCAGGCCGACCACGCCCCCCGGCGACCCAAGTGGAGGCCCTGGTATCTGGGATTTATTTATCTTCTACAATTGAAACTTTGTAGCCTGGAGCAGAGCCAAGCCTTCTGCTCCCTCCATGGCGGCAGCTATTTCTGTTGGGGTTTATTTATCTTCTATAATTGAAACTTTGTTGCCTTAAGCAGAGGCCTGGGCCGGCCAGGGTGTGTGGAAAGCTTGGCTTCCTCCATCGCCGAGGAAACCCAAGCCTCCCTCCTGCTCTCTCCATGGCCGCAGCCATCTTGTTTGGGGTTAATTTGCATACTCACTCCTGATTGGCTAGTGGGCGTGGCTTGTGGGTGTAGCAGAGTGGTGGTTAATTTGCATATTACTCTTTTATTAGATAGGCTGTATTGTTTTGCCCTAACCGGTTTGGCTCAGTGGATAGTGTCAGCCTGTGGACTGAAAGGTCCCAGGGTCCCAGGGTCCCAGGTTCGATTCTGGTCAAGGGCCAGAATTTCTCTCACTCCCTTCATGTACCTTGGTTGTGGGCACATCCCCAGTAGGGGGTGTGCAGGAGGCAGCTGATTGATATTTCTCTCCCATCGATGTTTTTAACTCTCTATCCCTCTCCCTTCCTCTGTCTGTAAAAAAAAATCAATAAAATATATTTTTTAAAAAAAGGAAGGGAGGGAGGGAAGGAGGGGGGGGGATTGTTTTGTTTCCAAGTGTTTGGACATTTTCCTGTTATCTCCCTGGTAGTGATTCCTCATTTGATTCCATCATGGTTAGAGAAAATACTTGGTATGATTTTAATTCTTTTAAATTTGTTGAGGTATGTTTTATGGTCCAGAATATGATCTATCTTGATATATGTCTGTGGGCACTTGAAAAGAATATGTATTCTGCTGTTGTGGGTTGAAGTATCCCGTAAATGTTGATAGTATTGTTTAGTTGTTATCCTTGCTGATTTTCTGTCTAGTTGTTCTGTCAGTTGTTGAGAGAAGAAAGTTGAAGTCATCACCTATACTTGTGATCACCTAAACTTTCAGTCTTATCCGTTTTTGCTTCACACATATTATTAGTCTAACACAGGGTACTGTTTCACAAGTGTTCTGTAGAGAACAGCTATAAACAAAGTACTAAGTGAGCCTGGAGTAATTTGTGGAAAGATTTATGGGAAGACTCCTTGATTCCCCTCTTCCACCTTCTGTTTTGTGTACTTAATGGTTGTTGGTTTTTAAATATGTTTTTATTGATTTTTAGAGAGAGGAAGGGAGAGAGAGATAGAAACATTGATGAAAGAGAAACATCATCGATCAGTTGCCTCCTGCACACCCCTCACTGGGGATCGAGCCCACAACCTGGGCCTGTGCCCTGACTGGAAATCGAACCATGACCTCCTGATTCATAGGTCAATGCTCAACTGCTGAGCCACATCAGCCAGGCATGTACTTAATGTTCTGCAGGACATCCCCTCCTGCATTGCAGGGCTAGACCCTCCATTTACCTTTGTGTCTCCGTTCCCTCTTCAAGAGCTTAGCACAGTATGGCGTGTAGTGTATGCTAAGGAAATATTTCTAGTTAGAAGGAAGGATGGGTAGGAAGCTACAAAACTTCAGGGTATGCAGGAGATTTAATGTTTATCTAGCTGTTACTCATTTATTAAACAAACAGTGAGTCGGAACTGCTTGGCAGACATTACACCAGATGCTGGGAAAACCACAGTAAAGCTGCAACACTAAAAAAGCATACCGTCCTGTTGGAGAGGCACACAAATAAGCCAATCGTTTTAACCCAAGGCAGTAGTCCTCCAGTGTACAATGAGCACTGCTGCCAGATGGATTATTGAACAAGTACCTCTTTCATCACCTGACTCCTGTTCTTTGGAAGACACCCAGTATGTGGAGAATGTATACAGTGCAGACTTCACACACCTGGTTGATCATCAGATTGACCTGAACTTTTCCCAAACATACGTGCTAGCCACCACCACCCACCCCTCCACCCCCCAGCCCCAGGGTAGATTCTGATTCAGGAGATCTGGTGTAAGGCCCAGGAATCTGTACATTGTTCCCCCTTGATTCTGATAAGCAGTTGGATTGGGAACTTCTGGTATTGTGGAAGGAGTGCATACAGCCTTTGGAATCACACAGGCTTGAGTTGAATTCCAGGTCTGACACTGCTTGCTGTGTGCTTGTGGGCATCACTTAGCCTCCCTGAGTCTTGTGTTACTCAACTTGTGGATGAGGAATTTACGTACAAAAAAAAATACATTTGTAAAAAATACATAAGATTTTATGTACATTGCATGGCATATGGTGGGTGTTTTCAACAAGTATTAATTTTCTTCTACTCAAGAACTTATATTGGAGATTCTCATATCTGAACTCCTGTCTCTGGGATCTAAACCCAGCCTTCCTATCCATATGCTAGTTAATCAAAGCTAGAAGTTTTGGAGATCATCTTCTCCACCAAGTTTATTTTTAAGATGGAGAAACTGAAATTGATAAAAATCACACAGCCAGGCACTAAAAGAGCCAGGACTAGAACCCAGATCGTCAGATTCGTTTGCTTATACTCATTCTCTCCCTGTCCTGGAGACAGCCTAAAAGTGGGCTGGGTATAGCCAAAATCTAGAGCTATAATTGCTCCCCTGAGAATACATCTAGTAAGATCTTCCCATAGTGGATCAGATCAACTACCTATGGGAATAACTCAATCCAATAGAAAAAGAGTGCAGAAAAAGAGTCCGGTTCAGACATAGCTGATATTAAAGCTCTACCAGTGAGAGAACCAGACCTTAAACTATGGCTATTGGTTCAACAAGCATTTACTGAATACCTGCTATGTGCCAGAAGCAATAAACAGACCTGTCAAATATCACTGCTTTTGTAGAGCCTGTATTCTTAGTGAGGGACGAGAGGCAAATAAATTGGTAGATCATCTGTTTTGACGGATGATATTAAGTGCTATGGAGAAAATTTGAAAGGCAGGGAACAGAGATAGGAAGTGTCAGGGAGGGGAGGAGTGAGGATAGGTTTCAGTTTTAAATAAGGGTAATCAGAGAAGGTTTTACTCAGAATTCACATGTGAGCAAAGCCCTGAGAGAAGTGAGAGTGAGCCATGAGGATGTATGTTGGAACAGCAAGTGCAAAGGCCCAGCGCAAGTGATCAGACGTCACGCCAGGGTGAGCTGTGGCTCACTTGCCATGAGGTCACCTCTGTCTTGTCTCTTTGGCTTATTAGGTGCTAGGACTTTTCTTCCTTCTGGCCTTTGCTTCTGACAGGCATTTTACCTTGAGCAGTCTTCCCAGGCAGCCCTGAGTGTTTAGTCTCCCAACCCCAACACAGATTCTCTTGTCCAAATTCCTTTGCAAGTCTTTTTCCCTCCCTTTTTCACATCTCGATTGTATGATATAATAAGTATCTTGTGATCTACCATCCTATCCTCTAAGTGCCTGTAAAGGTAGCCATCTGTACAGATTGCCCCATTTGTCTTCCTGCACGATGGCTCGGGGATCTTACATAGCCAATCCCTGTGAAGAGGCAGAAAGAGGGGAGGAGGGGATAAGGCCTCCAGGGGGAATGGTTTCACTCATGCTCTATGATTGCAGATCTCTTCCCTCACCTCTCCTGGGACTACTTTCCCCGGCCACAGTAGAACACTAAACTAGGAAAGGTTTCGATGGCCATCAGCAATCAAGAACTGTGTATTCGGGCTTTGTTTATTCTGTCACAGTTGAATTCTGGTTTGTTTTCTCTGCTCTCCTGGAGAATCAGCTTATTCTGAATGCCTCATCTCACGATCACTTTCTGGACCAGAATGCCCCTGCTGCTGTCAGTTATTTCAGCATCAAACTTTGCAGTACCACTTTGAATAATCAGAGTTATATTTTATAGGAATAGAGTCTAGGACTCCGAAGGCTCTAAATCTCTAAACAATACCTTCTGTAATTGACATATTGTCACACAAGTGTGATTTCATGGCCATCCCATAAAGGTATATGATTGCCTTTTATAGTCATGTCAAAGTAGCAATTTGTTATACTGTCTTCCTCACAGAAATCTCTTTTATATATTTCCGAGCCTGTAAGCCGTTCTTTTGAAGATTTTCGGTTGTGGTAAATCTTCATCTGTATAGTATTCCATTGAGAAAATATACCACAATTTACTAGTATCCATTTATCTATCATAATAATATCCACAATTTATCCATCATAGATTAACATTTGGGTAGTTGTGGATAGTGTATTCCAGAACATATCTTTTGATACATGTATGTATGCATTTCTGTTGGGTATAGATGAACAACTGGAATTACTAGATCATAGAGAATACATATGTTCCTTTAGAATAATAGACACACTCCTACCAGTACTGAATGAGAGTTCTGGGTGCTTCATATCCTTGCCAACGCCTTTTTCTTTTTATCCTCGCCCACCCCAAACCCCCCCCCTTTTTTTTTTTTTTTTTGCTTAGCCCTTCTGGCAGGTATATAATGGTATTTTTTTTAATTTAATAAATCTGTATTGTTCAGATTATTACAGTTGTTCCTCTTTTTTCCCCCCATAGCTCTCCTCCACCTGGTTCCCATCCCACCCTCTTCCCTTCCCCCCGCCCCCCCACTGTCCTCATCCATAGGTATACGATTTTTGTCCAGTCTCTTCCCGCACCCCCCACACCCCTTTCCCTCTGAGAGTTGTCAATCCACTCCCTTTCTATGCCCCTGATTCTATTATATTCACCAGTTTATTCTGTACATCAGATTTTTAATTCACTTGATTTTTAGATTCACTTGTTGGTAGATATGTATTTGTTCATAATTTTTATCTTTACCTTTTTCTTCTTCTTCCTCTTCTTAGAGAATACCTTTCAGCATTTCATATAATACTGGTTTGGTGTTGATGAACTCCTTTAGCTTTTTCTTATCTGTGAAGCTCTTTATCTGACCTTCAATTCTGAATGATAGCTTGGCTGGGTAGAGTACTCTTGGTTGTAGGTTCTTGCTATTCATCACTTTGACTATTTCTTGCCACTCCCATCTGGCCTGCATAGTTTCTGTTGAGAAATCAGCTGACAATCGTATGGGTGCTCCCTTGTAGGTAATTAACTGTTTTTCTCTTGATGCTTTTAATATTCTCTCTTTGTCTTTTGCTCTTGGCATTTTAATTATGATGTGTCTTGGTGTGGTCCTCTTTGGATTCCTTTTGTTTGGGGTTCTTTGCGCTTCCTGGACTTGTAAGTCTATTTCTTTCACCAGGTGGGGGAAGTTTTCAGTCATTATTTCTTCAAATAGGTTTTCAGTATCTTGCTCTCTCTCTTTTTCTGGCATCCCCATAATTCTGATGTTGATACGCTTGAAGTTGTCCCAGAGACTTCTTACACTGTCTTCAAATTGTTGGATTCTTTTTTCTTTTAGCTTTTCCAGTTGAGTGATTTTTGCTTCTTTGTATTTCAAATCTTTGACTTGATTCTTGCGTTCCTCTAGTTTGCGGTTAGGTGTCTGTATAATATTTTTTATTTCAGTCAGTGTATGTTTAATTTCTAGTTGGTCCTTTTTCATAGGAGAATACATAATTCTCGAGGGTCTCGCTAAATTTATCGGCCTTTTCTAGGAAATTCTTGAAAAACCTTATAACCGTGGTTTTGAACTCTATCTCCAGTCGTTTGTTTTCCTCCATTTCTTTGGTTTGTGATCTGTTTCTTTGTCTCCGCATTTTTGCTGCTTCCCTGAGTTGGTAGGGTAGCTTTGTGTCCTAAATGGGCCAGTGGCTAGGTGTCCTAAATAGGCCAGTGGCTCGGCCTCCCCAGTTACTTGAGGTGGACACTCTTGGTGCACCCCTTTGTGGACTGTGTGTACAGCCTTGTTGTAGTTAAGTCTTGATTGTTGTTGGTATCAGTGGGAGGAGTTGACCTCCAGGCCAATTGGCTGTGAGGATCAGCTGTGTCTATGCCGGGAGACAGCCTTATTCAACTAGACTTGCAAAATTGCAAAAGCCTCTGTGCTCAACTTGGATGGGGCGGAGTTTCAGGGTGGAGCCTACAGCCTTGGCTTCCCGTCAGCCCCGCCCTATGAGGTTCCTGGGTCTCAGTGTCCCTCAGTGACCCTCGGTACTCGCTGCAAGCACCTCTGAGAGAAAGGCGCCCTCGAGTTTCGCCCACTGCCAGACAGTCTAGTCTCTCCCCCAATGAATCTGGATTCCCAGATTCTCGCCCGGAACTGGGGTTCAGTGCAGTCGGAACTGGGGTACAGCCAGTCCGGAGCCCCTGTCTCCTTCCCGCTAGGGCAATCCAGTGGCACAGTCAACAGTCCATCCTTTGCGCGCATTCACGTGCGCGCCTCCGGAGCTCTGCCTTTCGCCGCTCCCCTGAGTTTCTGCCTTACAGCCCAGATTCCCCTAGTATGAGCCTGGGTCCCCAGGGTCTCGCCCGGAACTGGGGTTCAGTGCAGTCGGAACTGGGGTTCAGCGCAGTCCGGGGCTTTTATCTCCTTCCCGCTAGAGAATGCCAGCCAGGCACTCAGCCGCCCCGTCCTCTCTGGCTCCATCCTCTCCGCACACGCGCGCCCGTGTCTCCGTACCTCAGGCTTTTATAGCTCCTCTGATTTTCCTTGTGGTTTTCTCTTTCCTTCTAGTTGTAGGATTTCCAGTCAGCCAGCTTTCCTGTGGTTCTGGATGATGTCCGTTTTGTCTTTTAGTTGTATTTTTGAAATTGTTGTGCGAGGCTGCAGATTAGGTGTTTACCTATGCCGCCATCTTGGTTTCTCCGGTATATAATGGTATTTTATTGTGGTTTTAAATTGTGTTTTCCTGACTAATGATGTTGAATGTCTTTTCATATGTTTATTTGCCATTTTGGATATCCTCTTTTGTGACATGTCTGTTCAAGTCCTTTTCCATGTTGGACTGTCTTTCTCTTTTCTCTTTTTTTGTTTGGTTTTTGGTGTGTGTGTGTGTTGGGAGGGTGGGGGATGTTTTTAAGAGAAGGGGAAGAACGCACTGGATGCCCTTTTTCTTAATGATTTATTTTTAAAATATATATTTAGAAAAGATATTTTATATTATAAATATGAATATTTTGTCAGAAATCTAGGAAATAATCTTACCTCTCTGTATGGGTCTTTTCCCTCTCTTGGTGTCTTTTGATGAACACAAGTTCTTAATTTTAATGTAGTCGAATTTATCCTTTTTTTTTTTTTTAAGGGTCAGCACTTTTCTGTATCCTGTTTAAAAAATCTTTGCCTACTCCAAGATCACAAAGATATTTTTTCTATTTTCTTTGGAAAGCTTTATTGTTTTATATTTTACACTTAAATTTGGTGTGAGATGAAATCAAGACATAATATATTTTTTCATATGGACAGCCAAGTGACACAGCACCTTTAATTTAAAAGACCATTCTTTTCCCCCAGTTCATTTTAGTATCACCTGAATCAGGTATGTGAATATATGGACTCTTTTATATTTGGGGGCTATTTCTGGACCCTTTTCTGTTCAACTAATCTGTTTGTCTTTCTTTATGCCAATAACACACTATACTGTCTTTAATTATTATACCTTTACAGTAAATCTTGAAATCAGATGATGTCAGAACTTACAGAACCACAACTTACCAATTTAATTCTTTTTTTTTTTTTCAAGATTGCCATTGCTATTCTAGATGCTTTGCATTCCCATATAAATTTGAGAATCATCTAGTTACTTTGTACAAAAATCCTGATGGTTTTGATTGGGGTTATGTTGACTCTACACCAAGCATGTCAAACTCGCGGCTCGCAGGCCACATGCGGCCCACAATGAATATTTTTGCGGCTTAACCAATATAACAGTATGTAAGAAACGTTTTAATAAAAATTCCGTAGCTTAATCTTTACAATATCCTGTTATGCATAATTATTAATAATGAACTACAACGTTCACTAATGACTGATTACTATAATCGTGTTGCATTTATTTCCCTTACGCACAGGCACAACACTAATTTCTCTCCACTAATACTAGCAGCAAATATTTTAGCAGCTGAATGCCACATCATTAGTCTTATACTGAATTGTTTGGTGTGTGCAACAGGAAATATTTCTCTTTCTTCAGAACAAGAAAAATAGGTTTATGTGCGTTACGCTTATTAATTTGTGCAGTTATTCAGTGTCTGGTAAGTTAAAGTTCAAGAAAAAGTATTAATTTTTATTAAAATTTTCTATTATCTTATGTTAACAATTATTTATTTCAGCCCTTTGTATTCAGCGTGTCTCTATCGAAATAAACCTACATTTCTATGAAAATTGAAGCTTTTGGGTTTTTTTGCAGCCCACATAAACGTAAACTTTGTTTATTTGGCCTGATAGCCTTTGAGTTTGACATGCTTGCTCTACACCAATGATTCTCATCCAGGGGTGACTTTTGCCCTCCATGGGACATTTGGCAGTGTCTGGAGACATTTTTGGTTGTCGTCCTTGGGGGGTGCTACTGCCATCTGAGGGACAGAGGCCAAAGACACTGCTAAGTGTCTTACCATGGACAGGACAACCCTCCACCAACAAATAATTATCCATCCCCAAATGTCAATAGTGCCTCTGTGGAGAAACTGAATTAATATCACTGTTTCATTAGGGTTTCTGCCTACCATCTTACTACTTGTTTTCTGTTTGACCCACTAGTTTTGCTTCTGTTTGGTTTTTTGGTTTTTTGGTTTTTTACCCTTTTTGGTGGGGATAAATTAATAATATTTGTTATCTCATGTTTACTGATCTCTGAAGTTGCTAGGCATATATTTTACAGGTTTGGTGTGGGGTTTTTTTGGAGCTTATTCTATAGATTTTATCATGCATTCCTGACATATTATAGTCTAATGCAAATTATTTTACCACTTCCTGATACTGCTAGATTCTTAATATGCTTAATTTCTTACATACTCCCCATACCCCTTTTGTGCATTATTGTCTTGCATTTTGGAGATATATATATATATATATATATATATATATATATATATATATATATATATATTACAAAAGACATAATAATTATTGTTTTGTATAGTAAATACTCTTTTATATTGATCTATTATATTGTTATTTATTCCTTCTACATATCCATGTTTCTCTTTAGGTTCATTTTCTCCCTTTATTTTTTCCTTTATTGTGGACCTGATAGCAAGAATTCAGTTTTTGTTTGTCTAAAACATCTTTTTCAGTTTTGAACGATGTTTTATAGGATATAAAATTCAAGATTTGTAGTTATTTCAGCACTTTAAAGATGTCATTCTATTGTCTTTGGGATTTTATCATTTCTGTTGAGAAGTTGTCTGTTGATTTATTGCTCCATTACTTTTAAGAGTTTTCTCTATATTTTTGGTTTTCAGCATTTTTACTGTGAGGTAGCTATGTGTATTTCTTTCTCATTGTATTATGAACTTGAGGTTTGCTGAGCTTCTTGAATCTGTGGGTTGATATCTTTCATTTGTTTGAACATTTCTTAGTCATTTCTCACCCAGCCTTCCCCCAGAAGTCATATATTTTGAGATCCCTGAAGACTGCAGTCTTGTCCCTCCACTGAGCCATGCCATAATCCTGAGCTCATGTCCAGGATCAGCAAATGCACCATGGGGGCAAAGGGGCCGGGGAGTAGCTCCTGATTATTGACTCACTCTGAACATTTCCCTCAATGAGAGTATTGGTCTATCGTGTTGCTTCCACAACTATTTGATGCTTTAATAAATGATTTTTGGAATTTATTTAGCATTTTTTCTAGTTGTTGGCAGGAATATTGGCCTGCCACACCCTAATATCTCGTATTTGAATGCAGAATATGTACCGCTGAAGTATGTAAGACAGACATATAGAGAATAATACAGCATGCTAAATACTATAATAACGGTGCTTACAGTGTTAGAACCAAGAAGGCAAACGTGAAATAGCATTACCTGTGTGGGAAATTGCAAGTTTTATAACTTTACATGGTTACAGTTTCAAGTTCAATGGGTGAAGCAATAGAGATGGAGTCAGGGAGATAGATAGGTGCCTGTGTGCCATGGTAAATAAGTGTTTTTACTTTCAGCAGGCTACGGAGAGCAGTTGAAGAATTTTAAGCATGGAGAAAGGTGATCAGATTTTTGTTTAGAATGATTACTTACATGTCATCATGAAATGTGGGCTCAAGAAGGACAGGCACACAAGGCAGGCAGCCAGAGAGGAAATCGCTATGGTCAGTCCAACATTAAATAAATGATGATCATCAACTTATTTGAAGGATGTTGAAGGGGTAGAATTGATGAAACTTAAGGGAATAGTGGAATTAAGAAAGCAGAAAGCCTAAGGTTGCTAGCTCAGGTGAGGACCATCAGTCATAAAGAGAATACAGACGAAATAGCAGAGAAGTAGTTTTAGACATATTGCGTGTTCCCACTTCATTAGCTCTATTACAGTTTTTGTCATATAATCCAAGAACATAGTTCAGGGCACCCAAGGTTATCTTCTTGAAACTCCTGAGATGAATAGGAGCAATGCAGAGCCCAGGTCATTGCCTTCACCCCACTTTAATTAGACCCTCTGATTTTATCTGTTTTGCATGCTGAGCTTCCATTTAAACATTTTATTTGAAGAAAGTTTCCCATGCCAAAAGAAAAAAAATTTTTGAGCAATAGTCTCTTTTTCATTCACCTTCCCATTTTAGGTCTCTGTTTCATTTTTGTTTGAATGAAGTTCTTTTTCAGTTATCTTCCTCTTTCAGGTATACGGATGATAATCCTCTCTCAATCCTTACATATGGTTTTTTCACCTTCCCTGGTGACTATCTTGCCTGTTTATGGGGGTGGGAGAGGGGCACAATTCTTTGCAGTTCTACTGTCTTCTAGTATCCACTGATGTAAAGGAGAAATTCAAAGGCAGCGCTATTTGTTGTTTCTTCCTGAAAGCATATATGATTTTTCTCTTTATTTTTTAGTGTACAGGAATTTTACCAGAATGTGACTAGGTGTGTATCCTTCTGTCTTTTCGGTCTCCATATAAATCTTTTTTTTTGTACCTCAGAGAAATGTTTCTGTTATTTATTTGTTTTAGCTCCTCCATCTGTTCCTTTTTTCCCTTCCAGAATTCCCAGCTATTTACATGTTAGTTCTCCCAGATCTGTCCTCCAGGTCTCACAATTTTCTTTTTTTCTTTTAATATATTTTGTTGCTTTTTTTACAGAGAGGAAGGGAGAGGGATGGAGAGTTAGAAACATCGATGAGAGAGAAACATCGATCAGATGCCTCCTGCACACCTCCTACTGGGGATGTGCCCACAACCAAGGTACATGCCCTTGACCGGAATCAAACCTGGGACCTTTCAGTTCGCAGGCCGACACTCTATCCACTGAGCCAAACCGGTTAGGGCTAGGTCTCACAATTTTCATCTCTTTGTATTTCTGCTCAGAGTTTTAAGATAACTACTTGATCTTCCTGGCCACTATTTGGGTCTCAGCAATTAGCCATCTTTTTTATTTCCCCCATCAATTACGCTGTATGTGTGTGTAAAATCATGTTTGGAAACTCTAAGAAATACCTTTTGTCTTGTAATTGAACTTCCTTTTTGGTCTTATTATTTTTCAAATTTTTATATGTCTCCTTTAGTGGTTCTGTTAATCTAAGATTCACCACCTCAGGGTGCTATTATTTCCTTTTCCTACTTCTGACAGCTAGGTCCCATTAAGTGGTTATCTTCCTTTTCTTCTACTATTTCAACTACCCATGTTTTAGGCAGGGAATGGCAGAGCAGCCTCTGGGTCATCAGTCTGTGAGCCGGTGCCGATGAGATGTCTGTAGTCCCTGGCCAAGCTTTCTGGCATCCACACCTGGCATTTTCCTAGCCTGGGATAGGGAATATATCAGCTTCTTCCCTCCCCTGGCTTCTTGGGGGTCACAGAGACCAGGAAATATACTCCCAAGAAGCCTCACAGAGACCAGCATCACCCTTCCTCGCAGGGGTCCATGGAGCTCTGTGGACCATGCTCTCTCCAGGGTATTAAAGCCTGATTGTTGCCTTGGAGCCCTCTCCTGACCCAGGGAGACAGTTCAGCACCAGCTCTCTGGGCTGAGCAGGTCTTGCCCACAGACACTAAGCATCACTTGCCTGCCAGTCCTAGTCACTGGGGCTCAATAGAGTTCACAGGATTGGAGATGGGGAGAGGCAGCAGAGACACTTTCTTGTCATCATCTGTTCAGAACCCCCCAGCAAGTAGAGCCAAAAAATATATAACTAAATAGTGAGAGATACACCACTAGACTAGGTGGTCTCTAAGCTTTCGTCCAATGCCAGCATTTTACAGTTGTACGCATTTATGGTCTCCAGTTTCAGCTCAGTCCTCAGTACTCTTGGGCCACACTTTTATGTCTTCCCAGCATGCTCTGCTTCCCCGAAGGGAATATTTGAGACTTTTATTTCTCTCCTCAAGCCCTCTGCTTACCCTCCTTCTTGTTCACTGTCAGCCCATGACTTTGAATTTCTCCTCACAAAGAAAAGAGACTCTCATATTATGTTGCTCAGCTCCCTTCGCTTGCCCTTAAACCTGTCTCCTTTCATTGCCTGCATGCCTGCATGCCTGCCATCCATCTTTTCATCCTGCTTGAGTCTCTTTCTCCCATGATTTCTCTAATCATGTGCACTTCTGGTTTTTCCATTTCTCTGGCCACTCTTCATTTTGCTTTTGCGTCCAGTCCCACCTAGTTCTGATTCTTCTCCCATGTTACTACTGGCTGCCAGGGGATCTTTTCACTGCATGAAGTTGATCATATCACCCCCTCCTTAAAACCTCGCCATGACAAGAATAGGCAAAACTAATCCATAGTGATAGAAGTCAGAATATGGTAGCTCTGGGCAGGGGAAATCGGAAATGGGAGCTTTCCGGGGTGCTGGAAAGAGTCTGTATCTTGTTTTGGGTAGTGGTTACATGGGTCTCTACATACATAAAAATTCACTGAGCTGTACGTTAAGACTAGAGTATTTTACTGTGTGTATGTTATGCCTCAAGTTAAACACACATACACAAACGTTCAGTGGTTCTCCATTATGATGACAGAGAGTTAGAAACATTGAGTTAAAATCCAAAACTCCTTAGACTAGCCCACAGATTATTTTTCATTCCTCCCTCAACTCTTGGCTCAAGCATCTTCCTGTGAATCCGATCTTGGCTTCCCCAGGGTTAAGACAGATGGGTCTTCCACATTCACTTAGGGCTGTAAGCATAGGCCTATCCTAATTCTTAACCATCTGTGTGTAACTGTCCATCTACTTTGCTCACTAGACTGGGGGCTCCCTGAAAATAGGAACCGTCTCTTCAGTTCCATTGTTCCCCTGGTGCCTTGTGTAGCGACTGGCACATAGACTCCCCTACATGTCTGCTGAATGAGTGAATGCACGTTTACTTTGTATTTGCTTCCTTCCTCCAACCTGCAGGATGTTTCCTCTGTGAGAGAAAGTGCACCATGGCAGTTTTTGACACTCCTGAGGAGGCCTTTGGCATCTTACGTCCCATCTGCGTTCAGCTGACAAAGACCCAGACAGTGGAGAACGTGGAGCAGCTGCAGGCACAGTTACGGACTGTGAGTGACTCGGCCCTCCAGGAGCTTCAGCAGTACATCCTCTTCCCTCTGCGGTTTACCCTGAAGACCCCAGGTCCCAAAAGGGAGCGCTTGATCCAAAGTGTGGTGGAGTGCCTCACATTTGTCCTCTCCTCAACATGTGTGAAGGAGCAGGAGCTTCTCCAGGAACTCTTTTCAGAGCTCTCCACTTGTCTCTATTCCCCCAGCTCCCAAAAACCCGCCGCTGTGTCAGAGGAGTTGAAATTGGCTGTAATCCAGGGCCTCAGCACATTAATGCACTCGGCCTATGGGGACATCATTCTGACTTTTTATGAGCCCTCCATTCTGCCTCGTTTAGGATTTGCTGTATCTTTGCTGTTAGGCCTAGCAGAACAGGAGAAGTCAAAGCAAATTAAAATCGCTGCCTTAAAGTGTTTACAGGTTCTCCTCTTGCAGTGTGATTGTGATGACCATCCGAGGTCCTTGGATGAGCTTGAGCAAAAGCAGCTGGGGGACTTGTTTGCTTCCTTTTTACCTGGAATCTCAACGGCACTGACCAGGGTTATCACAGGAGACTTTAAACAAGGGCACAGCATTGTCGTATCTTCCCTAAAGATCTTTTACAGGACAGTGGGCTTCATCATGGCTGACGAACAGCTCAAAAGAATCTCAGAGGTCCAAGCAAGGCCGATGGTGGAGCACAGAGTAGCACAGCTGATGGTTCACAGGGAAGCCGAGTGGATAAAAAATACTGGCGACAAGTTGACTATCCTTATTAAGAAGATCACTGAGTGTGCTTCAGTTCACCCACACTGGAAGGTGAGGCTGGAGCTGATAGAACTTGTTGAGGCCCTTCTTTGGAAGTGTAGTCAGTCACTGGTCGAATCGGCTGGACTCCTTCTGAAGGCTTTGGTGGGTCTGTTAAATGATGAGAGTCCTGAAGTCCAAGCCCAGTGCAATAAAGTTCTGAGACATTTTGCAGATCAGAAAGTAGTGGTGGGCAGCAGAGCCTTTGCTGACATCTTGTCAGAAAACCTACATTCCCTCGCCACCTCTCTTCCCCGCCTAATGAACTCCCAGGATGATCAGGGCAAAGTCTCTACTCTTTCCTTATTACTCGGTTATCTGAAACTCTTGGGCCCCAAAGTGAACTTTGTCCTCAACTCTGTGGCCCACCTCCAGCGCCTTGCCAAAGCGCTTATCCAAGTTCTAGAATTAGACGTGGCTGACATCAAAATTGTGGAAGAGCGGCGCTGGAATTCTGATCATCTGAGTGCTTCTCCAAAGACAGCCACAGGGCCGTGGAGTCAAATTCAGAGGAGATACTTCCGCTTCTTTACTGATGAGAGGATTTTCCTGCTCTTGCAGCAGGTCTGTCAGCTTCTTGGTTTTTATGGGAATCTCCATTTGCTTGTGGATCACTTTATGGACCTGTACCATGAATCCGTGGTTTACCGAAAGCAAGCCGCCATGATCCTTAATGAACTGGTTGCAGGGGCTGTTGGGCTGGAAGTGGAAAACCTTCATGAAAAACATATTAAAACAAGCCCAGAGGAACTGAGAGAGATCGTGACATCTCTACTTGAAGAATACACGAGCCATGAAAACTGGTATTTGGCCACTTGTATTGAAGCTGAAGAAATGGGAGAGGAGCTAACTATGAAGCAGTCAGGCCTCCAGGCCATCACATCTGGTCCGCACACCTGCCAAGTTACATCTTTTCCAGCCTTCTCAAAGCCAAGTCCCACTATCTGCTCCATGAACAGCAACATCTGGCAAATATGCATCCAGTTGGAAGGGATCGGCCACTTTGCATATGCACTAGGAACAGACTTCCGTTTGCTCTTGATGTCAGCCCTCTATCCAGTCCTGGAGAAGGCTGGAGACCAAACCCTGCTCATTAGCCAGGCAGCTACCAGTGCCATGATGGACATTTGCCATGCTTGTGGCTACGACTCCCTACAGCAACTGATCAACCAAAATTCAGACTATTTGGTGAATGGGATCTCTTTAAATCTGCGTCATCTGTCTCTGCACCCCCATACCCCAAAGGTCTTGGAAGTCATGCTGAGGAACTCTGATGCTAGCCTGCTTCCTTTGGTGGCAGATGTGGTTCAAGATGTCTTGGCCACCCTGGACCAATTTTACGATAAGAGGGCCACTTCCTTTGTCAGTGTTCTACACGCCCTGCTGGCAGCATTAGGTACATTGAGAGCCCTTTTTAATGGTGTTTGTGGGGGAGGACTAGTATCCTTATTTGCTTAACCTTATTTTTTTCTTTCTTTGTGGTTATGCTGTGGAGGACATTATTTGAATATTATTTGAATTTGCCCAGTTCCACACATTATGGTCACATACTTTTAATAATCTCTACCATCTATTGAGCTCCTGCTCTGTGCTGGGGACATGAACCCTGCAGACTAAATGTAAATATTATTTTTGTTTTGCAGATAAGAACTAAGGTTCAGTGATATCCTACTTAGCCAGGGTCACACAGTTAATAAGGAGAAAAACCAGGATTTGTGATTTTTTTTTTTCTTTTCAATATACCAAGCTGCTCCTAGCAATACTTAAGAATGAGCAGCATCTATGCAATAGCCACATGTAGCTAGTGACTGCCATATTGGACAGAGCAGGTCTAGAAACTTTCTTTTGACATTTTAATTGTATGAGGTGGTTTGAGATTCTCTCCTTCCCTTTGATCCTGTTGGGTGTCTACCAGAGGTGTTAGCCACCATTAAAATGGTAACGTTTTTGGATTATACGAAAAAAAGAATCCCTCAACTGGATAGTCCGTCTTTGAATGAGAAACAACTTTTTTTTTAAATGAACCATATACCTGAGTCCCTTTTATCCAAAGAGCATAGCTCCATGCTTAATTCAGTACTGCTAATAGCCTCCAAAGTAGATGGAAAGGCCACTGACCTCATCAGCTGAGAAAGCCAAGACCGAGTAAGGAAGTTTCTCCCAGAAGGTGAGGAGAAACAAGGACAGTCCTCTGGCCTATAGCTAATACCATTTCCAATGTTCATTCATCCATTCATGAACATTCACATGTAGTGTAAATGTTCTTTTATTCATTCATTCAATAAGGCATGCCTGCCATATGTCAGGCACTGTGCTAAGGAATCAGGATACAGCAGTGAACAAGACGAATAAACTCATGGAGCTTTCCTCCTGCTTCAGGAGGGGTGATAAACAAGTAAACAAATCACTAAACTCATTTAAAAATCTTATAAGCCCTGTGAAGAAACAGGCAACTTAATACAAGAGAGGAACAGGGACGGGCTACTTTGGATAAAAGTAAGTGTTCAAAGAAGGCCTCTCTGAGGAAGTGACACTAAAGCTGAGACCTGAAGACTGAGAAGGGCCCATCAGGCACAGGGAACAGCAGGTGGGAAGGCCTGGAGAGAAGAAAGGGTTTGGAATCTTTGGCGACTAGAAGAGAGGTCATGGTGGAGCGACGGATACAAGGTGAAATTAGAAAGGTGGGGAAGGACGAATCCTGTAGGGCCTTGTAGACCCAGGGGAGGAGTTGAGATTTTATTTTGCATCCACTCGAAAGCCTGTGTACTGCCCTAGTCCCTGGGCTGTCAGTGACCAAGAAGAGCCTAGTCCCTGCCCTCCTGGAAACTACGAGGACGAGCCAACTGCTTGTACATTTTAGACTGTGGCTGACCTCCATGGTCCAAATACACTCCAGACTTCACCCTTTAGTACTTTGGGGAACTTGACTACATATTAATTTGAGATTTAAAAAATATATTAAGAAAAGACCTATTAAATATATCCTCTCAGGAGCTATCTCAATTTGGACCTTGGAAATTGAATTGCCTTGGAGTGTTAATGTCTTCGGTCATCTCAGGGAGGAATTCTGTATAGCAATTTTTTTTTAATTGAACTAGAGGAGGAGGGCGTCTCCATTGCAGAGAGGAAAATCAGTGTGGGTAAGGTTGACTTGAGAGCATCTTAGGAAAAGAAGCACAACTGGGGCTAGCTTTTCTGAAACTGAGATAACCCAGAGTACACTTTCATTCTGAACAGTAAGCAGTCCTGAGGTGGAATTGATCAGTCACACAATTATCAGAGTAGCACTAGATGCTGGCATTTCTGTTTTGTCATCCAGTTGTCCAACTGATGGGCAGTCTTTTAAGATGGGAGTGGAAGTGTGGTCGCAAGGAACTTCCTAAAGGTCCTAAAGAAACAAGGACATTTTTTAGGAAACTGAGTTACCATAAACACAGGGTTTCATAAGCATCAACTAAAAAGCATTAGGTACCACAGGGAGGACAAGAGCCATATCAGTTAAATTACTCCTAAGCACCAACTATTGGTTGGCTGATTATTTATTCATAACAAAACAAGGCTTTGAAAGCATCCGTGTCACATGCCTCAGCACTTGGAGATTTGCCACATCTGTACATGCAGAGCTGCCACATTGTTTTGATGGTTGCATAATATTCTATTGTATGGCTGCATCATTATTTAAGCATTCTTTCTTGGTGTACATTTTGGTTGTTTCCAATCTTTGGCCACCACAAAAAAAAAATGCTGCAATGAATATCTTCATAGGTCATTTTGAGCATGGGTAAGTATATCAGTAGGGTAAGCTTCCTAAGACAAATGCTGGCTTAGAGTATTACATTTAAATTTTGGGTAGAGTACCAAATTGCTCTCCAAAGAGTTCATGCCAATTTAAACTCCCATCAGCGATGTATGAGTGCCAATTTTGCCACGCCCTCACCCACACTATATATTACCCAGCTTTTTGATCTTTGCTAATCTAATAGGAGAAAAATAGCACCTTATTATAGTTTAATTTGCATTAGGAGTGAGGTGGAGTTTCATTTCATATGTTGAAAAGCCATTTGTGAGCAAAGACTTCTTAATGTCTGGCACTAGACTTAAATCTAGAAAATAATCTTCATAACTGGTCTGCTTTTAGCAGTGTGAATGCTGTGTCCTAACTCGTTGGGAATGCAGTCCCTTACGGTACATCATGGGCCTGATTTGTGTCTGGGGATGAGGCATTGAAGAAATGTCATAATCGGCCCCTCCATATAGGAACTTCCAGATTGAAGGCTCTCATCTCCAGCATTTGCTCTCTGCTCCTCCCAGTTGCCTGACCTGGCACCTCCACCTGCTGTTGCTCTGCTCTGTGCAGATGCTCCTTGATGGAGAGGAGATTAGCAAGTGCTAAAGGTTATCAGAGACCTTTTCCCTGCTGCCTTGCACAAGGAGAGTGAAAATTCAGGCTAAAGGCTTTTCTTGTTGTTCTTTCACTCTTTAAGTATTAAGAGCCTTTTTGAAATGAAGTCCCAGGGTTGAAATTAGAGCTGCTCTGGTCAAAGAAGGGCTAGAAACCCTGGGCCCACCCTGGTTAGCCTGCTGTCTCTTGACCTCCCTGTTGTGACCCAGAGATACGTATGCAGAGCCCTAGGGTTCCTCAAGGCACAGTTTGAAAAATCACTGGTTCCGTGATGTTTAAGGCTTATTCTCTGATGACACATCAGAAGTATGGAAGCATCACTGAAGAAGAAAAGGATGTAGAAGGAAATAGCAGCTTTTGGAAGCATTTTATGTCAGAAATACTAGTACAGATGTGAGCCTGTATTCATTCTCAAGGTTCCATAGAGCCTGTCTTTTGCTAATGAGTAGTGTCTCCTGTACTCGGAATTGTCACTGTGTTCTCCAATCTAGTGTATTTATTCATTCGGCATATACTTTTGAGTTCCCATTCTGTGCTGGGCACGTTGGATTTCCAGTGGTGATCAATGGGTCATAGAGTCTAATGGGAGATTCAGATACTAAACAGTACACACAAATAAATATAATTATAAATCATGATGAACTGCTATGAAAGCAGAGAACATGGTGCTACATAAGACAACATAGAAGGGACCTAAGTTAGATTGGGGGGTCAAGGGATTGCATTAGTGGCCAAGTTATATTTGTATCAAAACATGAAAAGTGTGTTGGCATGGGGGTGAAATATTCCAGACAGCACGAACAGTATATTCAAAAGTCCTAAGACACGAAAACAGTTGGCACATTGGAGAACTAGAAGATGGTACAGCAACTGGGAGTGGTTAGGAGATGAGGTTAGAGAAAAAGGTAGGGCCGGGATCATGCAGGGGCCATGCAGACCATGGCAAAGAGCTTATCCTATATAATAAAAGGCTAATATGCAAATTGTCCCCTCCACTGGAACTCAACCAGGGGGTGAGGCCAGCTGGCCAACCTCCCTTGCACCCTCCCCCCAGCCCCATCCACCCGATCGGGATGGGCTGGCTGGACCCCACCCATGCACGAATTTGTGCACTGGGCCTCTAGTTCTACTTATAAGTATTAATGACTATTGTCAGTGACCATTCTAACACTTTATTTACAGCCCAGTGGTTCCCAGACACAAGTGATCTTGGGCAACTCCAAGAACAAAGTACAGGGGAGGAGGGAAGTCATTTGAGCCAAAGATCAACAACTCTTCAGGACAGACTTGAGAACATCACCACAGCCGAAGACATTGAACAGTTTTTGCTGAACTACCTCAAGGAAAAGGATGTGGCAGATGGAAATGTCTCAGAGTTTGATGAGGAAGGTAAGTATAATTTATTTGGGCTCAGCCGGTTTTTTCTTTTTGAAGCAGATTATTGTGAAAACAATGAAAGGTTATTATAGAAGGTTTGGAGATTTAAAAAAATCACTCATAACGCCATTATGCTAACATAGGCTTTCTCACTTTTTGTATAATCTTTTTCCATTCTTTTTTGTTGCAAACCTATTTTTATATGGTTGCAGCCTATTTAAATGCAGTATGCCCTTTTTGCATTTAGTTTTATAATAAGGAACTCTCCATGTTGCTGTAGAGTTTTAATAATTAATGTTTTAATAGCTGCTACTAAGTATCCATTTCCCTGTGGGAAGTTTAGGGTTGCTTCTAGCTTTTCACTCTAATAAATAGAGCTACAGCGGATGATTCTGTGCATGTGACCTTTTCCTTCTTTTTGCAAATTTCTTTGTAAATCCCAGAAGTGGGATTTCTGGGTCAAGGATATGAACATTATTTTATGCTTGCCAAATTGCCTTCCAGAAAGGTTGTATCAATTTACACTTTCCCTTCAGCAGTGCAGTATTAATACTGGTTTCACCACAATCTTGCCAACATTGGCTATCACCAGTTTTACTTCTTACTAAATTTAAATGGTTCTTGTTATTTTACTTTGCATTCTCTGATTAGTGGAAAGGTTGAACATCTTTCTCTATGCTTCTTTCCTGAAAATTTCTTTTACTTATGCCCATTGTCTACTTATATGCTTGTCCATTTGTTTATTGGTGGGAGGAAGGTTCAATGTTTTTCTTACCAATTTATATGATAAAGAAGGCAGTTTAGGCTTGCTGAAGCTCTGGCCTGTTGTTTTATTCACAAGCCCAATCTGGAGCTTCAGGTCACAAAGGGATTAATAAATTATTAGAATCTCCTCTGCAAATATAAAATGCCAAGTTATAATGAGCTTGGTGGTCTCAAAAATATCCTAAATCGAACTGAGTCCCAAATAGTTTGTTAGGTTGGAATCGAGCGGCTTTCTTTCTTTCTTTCTTTCTTTCTTTTTTTTTTTTTTTTTTTTTTTTTTTTTTTTTTTTTTTTTTTGCGATTTCTACTCTGAGGCTCTGATGAACTGAAGCCAGCAACAAATTCCTACTAAATAACAGGGCAGCATCACAGGGCCCAAGTAATGATTTATGCAGAATTGAGTCATTGGTTTCCCCAAGGACAGTTTTCTGATCAGAAATCTATCCGTTTTTCTTCTCAGTTTTGTTACTTGAGCCAACCCAATCCTTCTTTTCCTGAACTGCACCTCTCACTCAAACCTGAAGAAGTGGAGGCAGCTTGATCCCTCGTAATCTGGATTTGCCGTTCTTGTTTGAAATCCTAGCAGTGTCAGTGAATCCATTCTTTCACGATTAGGATCTTCTGGGTCTAGTTGATGTTCACTAGGAATAGACTGAATGAATCAAACCTTTCTTCCAGTAACAGAAACACTCACATTTCTCAAGTAATATTCTGCAATAGGTGAATTTCAAACAACAAAGCCTACTCTGGGAAGAAAAGTACAGCCTTATCATTCCTATAATTATCATTCATCAAGTACACACCACACACTTGGCATTATGAAGAATGTTTGGCTCAATGCTGTTTGACATGCGTTTTTTGTTTTAACCACAATAAAACCACCTTGAGTTTCTGAGGTCCCTTTCTCCAAGAAATCCAAGCATTGTACAAATGCATTTTCATTTATCGCTTCAGCATCTGTTAGAGACAGGTGTGGCCTCTACTGTAAGATTCTGTTTTCCAGCAGAGGAAACTGAAATGGGAAAAAGTTAAGGGAGCCATGCTCAGCTTAATGGAGATGAGCACAGCTGGTAATGGGGGAGAGGCTGGAGGCTGTAAGTAAATAGAGGGAACTTTTTCAGGGTAGGGATTTTGACCTGGTTTTCAGGAAGCTCTCGAGTCTTTTTGTTGTGAAGATCAAAAGATTTTAAAGGCTGGTGGCGAAGACAGACATATACCCCCTTTGGTCAAAAGATGAACCAAGAGGAAAGAGGAAAGGACCAGAGGCCATCCAGGGAATGGTGCAGCCTCAGGGCTCCATATTAGAGCCTTGCTCTCTTAGGTTTTTATTGTAAATATTTACTCATGGAAATGTAGAGAAGACCAGAGGTATAGGAAAAAAGTAAAGCTCATCTATTATCTCATGACCCATCTCTGTTCATATTTTGTTGTACTTCCAACTTTATATAAAAATTTCTGTAACAGTGTTCACAATGTGTGCAATTTTGTATCCTGCTTTTCTCTTTTTAACACAATGTTATTTCATAAGCACTTTCCCTTGTCGTTAAAGCCCTTGGTAAACACAAATTTTAGAGCCTTCATAACATGTTATTCTCTGGCTGTCTCAAGATTTATAAAACCATCTCCCCTGAGTGGACATGGAGGGTTTCCCCCATTTTTAGCTGATACAGTTAATGCTTTGGTGAATATCTTAACTCATATCTTGACCCAAATTTAACACGGTTTCCTTAGGATCAGTTTCTAGACATTTGCCCTCATAAGTCCTGTTTCTGACCTGAGGTTGGGAGATCAAGTTAAGTTGGGCATTGCTCATAAAATACTGTCTTTTTCCAGAGGAGCAGTCAGAACCTCCCAAGGTGGAGGAGAATGACTCCGGTCCCCATGTGGAGCCCCCACTGCCATTGCAGATCCAAATAGCCACAGACGTGATGGAGCGCTGCATCCACTTGTTGTCAGATAAAAACCTGAAAATCCGCTTGAAGGTCAGTGTGCAGCCCTTTCCTGCATTCCCTAAGGCGTGGTGTGGTTGGCAGCAGCTACAGGGATGAGCAAGTAGCTGCCCTTATCTCCTGGTCCATGTGTGGTGGCCAAGAGAAGCATCAGGAGGAATGTATCTGCGGGGTGACATTCCTAGGTCTTTCTGTATTGGCTCAGATGCCAGAAGGAGCTGAGTCCCCTTTGTGGAATTAAAAACCACAAAGTTTTGGGGAGTCATTGAATTTCCAAGGGGAAGAAAGGCATATGCTTTGGAAAAGATGTCATTTTCTGAGCTGACTTCATGAAAGATGTAGGTTTCAGAACTTTGAAGGAATGGTCATTCTTCCAAGCCTGACGCTGGCCCTTATCTCCATTCTGTTTCTATTTTCATCCCAGGAAAAACACCAGCGCTGTTCTTAATCTTACATCTTCCTTTGCTGGCAGCGTCCCAAGCAGCATCCCGTCAGCAAGGACTTAAACTGTGCAGTTGTGACTCCAACCACAGCACAGTGGGGTGCAGAGGGGTGGGCATTGGGGACAGCGCTTTCAGAGTCATTTGGGGGAAGATCTCAGTATCCAAAGGAAAACAACACAGCCTGCCCACTCTCCCACCCACAGCAGGAGTGAGAAGCACAGCTGCCTCGATGAATTACTGGGAGTGATGAGAGCGCATTGCCCTGCGCAGGGGTGTGGGCTGGGAAACCCTGCTCCACAGATTTCTCTCAAACCTCGGCCTCCGTGTTTTTTGGAATTTGTGTAGTCTTCCCAGAGGCACTTCCTAGCATGCATCTGTTGTTCTGTTCACTTTTCCAGTGTCTGGTTGTCTGGTTGATCCATCCGTCTTCCCCTTCCTGGAGACCTTGTAGCAGTTGTGTACACACCATAGTTACTCAGAGCATCAACACTGGAGTCAGGACTACAGACCTGAGTTTAAATCCTGCCTCTGCCTCTTACTAGCCATATGACCTTGAGTAATTAATTCACCTTTTTGAGCCTCAACTTCTTCATCTGTAAAATGGAGATGTTGGTGCCTACCTCACTGGGTTATCGATTATAAATACAAAATAGCATCCCGTATGACATACACACTCATTCATTCATTCATTTATTCACTGAGTGCTTATTGAGGACTGTGACAGGTTAGGCAGGGGGCGTATAGAGTATAGAAGGAAGTAAAGCAGACATGGTCCCTGTCTTCATGCAGCATCCTGACTCTTATAGGGAAAGAGGCGATACATAGGCACACACTTAGAGGTTGAGGAAATGCTGTGAAGGTAATAAGCAGTTCTGTGATAGAAAGCAGTAATTCACCCGTATAGTAAACATGTATTGGGAACCTACTCTACCAAACCCTGTTGAGTAAGGCAAACCTTACATTGGGATTTAGGCCAGGTTATCAGGAAGGCCTCTCTGAGGTGGTAATATTTAAACTGAGTCCTAAAAGTTTGAAAAGGAGCCAACCATGCAAAGGGGCAAAGGCAGAGAGAAGAACATTCCAGGCAGAGGAGGAAAATGTGTCTAAATCAATGAAGTATATGACATAACTTGCCCAATTAATAACAGAACTCAAGTTCAAAGCCAGTTGGTGATGCCAACGCCCTTTCCACTGTGTGCTCTGCTCTCCGCTGTGGACTGAGTTTCTCCTATTCCAGGGCCTCTTTTGTTCTTTGTTTCTGTTCCAGTCTCAGTGTGACCAGCACACAGTAGGCACTTAATACAAGGTTTACTGCTTAACATTAAGTTGACAGGCTTCCCTCTGTCTTTCTGACTCACACATGCACCCTCACCGGCTCTGTGGAGGCGGCCCCGCCCTGTGGGCTGACCACTCCCACGGGACTGAAGCCGACCACCTGCTTTCAGTGAGCTGGGAGAGATGAGGGATCAGGAAGGTGAAAAATGCGATTTACATCTAGGATCCCCCAAACCTTTCTTCTAAGATTGACTGTATCTCAGCTGCCTGCTTGACCTCTCCGTTAGGAATAACAGACCTTGATCTCACCTCGCCTCTTGATTTCACTCCTCCATTGTTCCTGTCTCATTAGGCAGCACTTGCATCTCTTCAGTTGCTAAGTCTGAACCCAAACAGCTCTAAGATCCCTCTCTTCATCTCCCCAGTATCGGGTCTTTCAGCAGTTTAAACCATTTCATCTCCAAAACAGGTAACTTTGCAGCCACGATTACACGGCCACCTCACTTTCCTCCTCTCGTGACTTGTGCCATGGTTCCTCAAGGGCCTCCTTACTTCTCTCTCCCACTTCAAGTCCCTTCTCCACCCAGCAGCCAGAATGACCTTTTTAAAACATGAATTGTATCCTGCCACTTTCCTGCTTAAGACATTCTGATGGCTCCCCACTGCCCTTAGTACAAAATGAAAAATTCTCAACATGACACCTGTGTCATTACTAGGTTATCCAGCCCCACTTACCCGTCCTCTTGTGCTCCACCCTGCGCTGCCTTAGCACCTGCGCACCGCAAGCTCCCCCACCTCAGAGTCTCCCTCGTCACTATTTCTGGTTTTAGGAACACTGGTGCACTCTGTGCACATGACTAGCTGCTACTCATCCTGTGTGTCTCCTTTTACGAGTTCGTTCCTCGCACTTGTCGCAGGTGGTGATCACCCTTTACTTGGGTGTTATCTTTCTGCAGTGGACCAAGCCCCAGGAAGGCAAGGGAGCATATGCATTTTGTCCCTGAGTGTCCCCACCCAGTACCTAGCCATGCTTGGCATGTTAGTAGGGCTCAGTAAATATTTATCCAATTAATGAGTTTCTAAATGTTATTCTTTTAAAATGGGGACTTGATTACCCTGGTTTCAAGCCTGTCCTCCCTCCTGAAGCCATGCCCTCTTTCCTTCCAGGTCCTGGATGTGCTGGATCTGTGTGTGGTCGTTCTGCAATCCCACCGGAACCAGCTCCTCCCTTTGGCTCACCGGGCCTGGCCCCCGCTCGTACGCCGACTCACAAACGATGACCCCCTGGCAGTGCTCAGAGCCTTCAAGGTACTGCCCTGGTGGCCCCCTACTGTCGTGGGGACAGAGGGGAATGAGCCCAGAGCTCACCAGTGTCTTTTGGGATTGGTTCTCTTTGTATCTGATTGCAGTGTGATACACCTGGAAGGAAGCATAAAGAAATCAGAAAAGCACAAGGAAGAAAATAAAAGTCAGTTTCCTTCTGAATTTGAAGCAGGGGCAACTAGTGGATGATAGGGCCACCGGTATTTATTGAGCACCTACTGTGTGTCATATAGCGTGCTTGGCACTTCCCCATACATGAGCTCATCCCCTTATAACAACCTTGTGATGTAGATATTGTCATCCCCATGTTTGACAGAGGAGGAAACAAGCTCAGAGAAGCTAAGAAGTTTTCTCAAGATCACACAGCTAGTAAGTGCTAGAACCAAACCTGTGAGTTCACGCCATGTTCTTTGCACTGCACAAGAGTCAGGTGAAGGGATCTAGTTCTAGTAATGGGCATCCTCTGCCAGCCGAGTGACTTGGGCAAAGCCAGTGACCACCCATTTTCAGGTTGGGCTTAGGAACACCTGGCCCATCTTCCTCATAGTGCTGTTGTCAAGGGTAAAATGGGGCTGCTGGGTGAAATCCTTTGAAAAATTTAAAGCCCTACATACATGTAAGGTATTGTTCTCCCTGACTTAGTTTGACTTGTATTAGCTCACATATTTTAGCTGATTTATGTATATTCTTTCTTGTTCTAAAAAGCACTTAAGGCAACCTACAGAGATACATTTACCATGGCAAGGTAATATAAATTAGAGGTAGGTGAGCAAGACAAGGAATATAAAAATGAAGCCAGGAACACAACTAAGATACTTGGCAAAGGTAATTTGGTTTTCTGTAAGATTCTTTAGCATATGCCAAATCAAAACACAAGACTACATTTAAAACATATAAAATTGCTAATATTTTTTTCAAAAATAAAACACGAAATGACGTGTGTGTGTAGAGAGAGAGCAAGAGAAAGCAAGGGGCAGGGAGATCTTGCTAAATCTTATTCAGATGTGCTGCTTTCCTTTATGAAAATTAATAGGTTATCTGAAATGACAGCAAGTGTAGAAAAATGAAAAAACATAAAGACCTGTGTGCTGTAACAGAGGCTGCTCTTCCGCTGCCAGACACGCCGATGACACCTGAGGTCTGTCAGGCCTTACGCAGCCCAGCCGAGGGACCCGAAATAGCGCCTTATTCTCTGCAAAGTCGGCAAACACTCTCTGTGCTGGTTATGCCTTGCTTACCAATTTTTAAAGAAATTCCTGTTATCCTGTATACTCAGTCTTGTGCAGCAAGGCAAAACGTTTCAATATGTTCTGCTAGAGAAAGTTTAAAATGAGACGTGCAGAGAAACTGCCTGTTGTGAAAGATGGAATGAGGGTGATGTACATAAGAGATTGTGCTGTGGAACAGAAGGAACTCCAACTCAGCTCTGACCGCTGGGACTCTGCCCTCACTCAGCCAGAGGACCCTCAGCCAGCCACTGCCCTCCCCTTGCCCACACGTGGCAGCAGCCAGCCTCGGTGTTTGTATTTGTTCAGCCAGTTACAGTTAAAAACACAAATCTTTTCTCCAGAGATGTTAGGAAGATTCAAGGGATGATCTATGTTAACTGCTTTAAGGCCTTCTTTTTTTTTTTTTTTTTAACAAAAGAGAGAGGAAAATCAAGGGATTAATCATATTCATCCAATTCAAGATTCCTATGAAATACTCTACTGTGTAATCTGTATTTATGAATAGAAGCAGCCATACCTTGGGAGCAGAGACCTCTGAATTCATAACTGTCAGAATCACAAACCATGGGCAAGGAATTAACAGCAATAATTCCTTCCCCCCCAAGCATAGACCCAGATGAAATTGAATTACCAAGCGCTCTTTAGCTCTCTTGCTGCCCTGGCGATGTTCAGACACCAGCTTGGGGCTGTTTCTGCAGGTTTTGCGTACCCTCGGAGGCAAGTGTGGTGATTTTCTCCGGAGCCGGTTCTGCAAAGATGTCCTGCCAAAGCTGGCTGGCTCCTTGGTCGCCCAGGCTCCCGTCAGTGCCCGGGCTGGACCAGTTTACTCCCACACGCTGGCCTTCAAGTTGCAGCTGGCCGTCTTGCAGGGCCTGGGCCCTCTCTGCGAGAGACTGGACCTAGGTAGGTACCAGCCAGGCTCACCTGAACACACTCTGCATTCTGCCCCACACCCACCCTTGCACTGTCCACTTAGCCATGCTCCCCTCCTCTCCCTTCATGTGTACATGCTTCCATCTTACTTTGACCTCATTTATCCACTCACTCTGATGTTTTTGTTTTGTTTGCGAGGTAAAGAGCCCATGTCCTCTTGCCCAGCTTTCCCAGTTTCCCAGACAGCAGTTGGCTACTGCTTGTCCCAAATGAAATCCGAGGGCCAGCACTTGTTTTGTTTTTCCTCTCTGCAGGTGAGGGTGACCTGAATAAAGTGGCTGATGCCTGCCTGATTTACCTCAGCGCCAAACAGCCCGTGAAATTACAAGAGGCTGCCAGGAGGTACGTCTGCTTGATCATCCGCATCTCTTTACGTTTGTCCTAAATTATATATGATTTGCTAATGGCACGCAGAGTTGAGGCATCTATGCGCTTTCCTCTTCTCTGTCTTCTTGTAGGTTAAGGTGATTTCTTCAACCGTGCCACCTCTAGAGATGGCGTTTTTACTAGACGCATTTCTCTTTGCAAGTAACCTTTACCTCCTCTGCTGCAACGTCAGCACCAATGCCACAGGGCGGCGAGCAGGAAGATGGCGTGCTGGAGGGGCAGGGCTCTCCTGGCTGGAGGGAGACCTGCTTCTAGGCCTGCTCGTCTGTGATCAGGTGACCCTGGCACCTCTCTGGGCCTCAGCTCCCTCATCTACAAAATGAAAGGATGGGTTACTAATCTGGCATAATTTGACTCCAGGGAGCGTCTTAATGGGCATCAGGTGTCATGAATCCTCACAAATTATATGCAAAATTGTGTGTGTGCAAGCAGACACGTACCAGCCTCTCTCTAGATGGTGTCCTTACCGTTGGAGTCTGTGAACCAAGACATGTTAAGAGCCACTGGGTTAATGGCTTAAAGGGCCTTGTCCAACTCTGAAATTGCGTGATTCTCATTTCCAAAGTTTGCTTACTCGGGAATAGCTGTGCCACCTCTGACGGAAGAAGCTATATCTGGTTCCTGGAGTCCTAAAGGGTTTTTCTCAGAAGCTAAAACCTTGAGCACAGCAGTGTTCCCCAGACTTGGGATCCAAAATGCATTCTGGCCCCCTTTCTCCAGCTTTCCTCTCAGCTGGGAGCAGCGTGCGCCCTGGGACTGCCATCTCCTGGGTGCCAGCTGCTGGGGCAAAAGCTGGCTGTGCGGCCTGGCACACTGTCCCTGCAGCTCCATGTGCTGGGGCAAAGAAGCTGCCCCTCCCACTCCCTGGGCTTCTGGAATCCTGTCCCTGATCTCCCGGGGTGGGGTGGGAGTAGTCTTGGTCCCTGAGGGGCTGAAGGCCGCTCTGACCGTGAAATAGGAAAGCCTATTTGCTCCCTTACAAACCTTGCACTCCCTGGGAGTGATGGAAATACCTTTTTGAATTGATTTATTGTCCTTTGCAATTTTTTGCTCATGATTTCTCCAGTTTCCTTTTTTCTTTCTGTCTCTTTCCCATCACATCCCCTAGGGCCAGCATCTGTCATGCTTTCTCCAGCACGGGGGTGCATCCTAGCCAGCTTCTTATCCCCAGTCATTCTGTTCCTTAAAGAACCGACTTAGGGTGAAAATGGTCCTCCCCTGGGCAGTGTCCCTGACGCTAATGTGCTATGATTTAGAGTACAGTTCAAGAAGATAATGAAGTAAATGCTTTTGTGTGCCTGTTACAACCAAGAGTTACAAAGATCTGATTTTCACAGCCCCTGTCCCATTTTCCTTCTTCTACACCCATCCATACCAGACCCATCAAACAAACTAATATTCGCAATTCATTATCTTTCCATTTTCTTTTTTTCTTTTTTGCCATGAAAACCAGTTAAACCCAGAATTGGGCCTTGCCGCATCTGGAGTTGGTGTTCAAGGTGCCGGGGAGGAGGGGAATGCAGCCAGACCACTTGAGTGCAGCGCCTTTGTTTGCTCCTTGGCGCTCATTCATTTCGGGGTTGAGTCAGATGACCTCCCTCTGGCCGGGCCGGGCAGGGAGGAAGTGCAGGGTTGATTGCTTCACAAATACATCATCTGCACACTTATTTTGAAGTCAGGGGAGAAAACATCAGTGTGGCCTCGATCCAGAGCTGATTTGGCATCCTGATTCAAAAATTAATAAGCTCTCTAAAGGGAGAGGAAGCCTGAGACAATGGGAAACCTAGTTGCTTTGTGAGCTCATTACCGAGTGGGGAGAGGGAGGTGGGCGGGCCGATTAGCACTGAAACAGCCCTAGCTACAGGGACTGATGAACAAGGTCGGCAAATGGCCGCACCATCCATCCATTCTTTGTCCTTATTCTTCTTTCCTTCACACCCCACATCCATTCAGAAGTGAAAGCCTGTCTACCGAACTTACAGAATCTCCTTTCAAACTGTCGGCTTCTCTTTACCTCACAGCCTCCATCCAGGTCAGGCCAGGCCACCCTCATCTCTTACCTGAATGACTGCAGAAGCCTTCCCAGCCCCCTGCTTCCCCCTTGCCTCCCCACACAGCCGTCAGTGACACCCCCACCCACTCATGGGAGAAGAGAAGGCTGTCATGCTGGGTGCCAGGGCCCAGTGGAGAGCCCTGTAGCCAGAGGGTTGCAAACCGGTCTCAGCTCAGTGCTCAGAACCAGTACAGCCAGAGCTGTCAGAAGCCCGCTCCCTCAGAGGCAGTGGGTTTCTGCACTGGGCAGGGGACCCGCTTGCTTTGGAAGTAGCCGCTGTGTCTGTCTGGCAGGGCTGGTGAAGACCCTGTGAGGGGGGCGGCTGCGTGGGACTGTCCGGACCTCTGAGGAGCAGCCTCCCTGGAGTGGGAATGGAGGCAAACTCGGCAGCTCCATAAAATTTCCTCTTTGTGTGCATTACACTTGGGTTTTTCCTTCCTTCTGTTTGCTTTTCCGGGATCCAAAGAATGACCAAGCCTGTGTTTGCTTTTTTAATTTGTCATATTAAATATAGCCTTTGTGGCAGGCTTTTACACCAGGCTGTAAATTCTAGAAATGGAAATTGATCAGGGGGTGGTTGATATAACCAAGGCTGTAAATGCTAAGAACGGAGATGCCATTCCAGTTTAATGCTTTTATCTAGCGAATGTGCCTTGTGAGGAGGGGCATAAATCTTGCAACTTGGGGGAGGGAAGGGGATAGAGGGCAGGGTATAGCCTTCCTGTCTGTTACCACCAGGTGTCACTGTTAACTGGCTGTGCAAGAAAAATACCAGCTCCCCCAAAGTACATCTAGTTAAATCACTTCAATGGATGACAAATGAGAAAATCATGCTTGGGGTGGGGAGGAGGGGTCAGCATACCACAAGCTGTAAATAAGGCAGTGTCCCTGAGGGTAAGCATTGGATTACAGAATAACAGGTCATATCAGTCTCGCCACCTTCTCAACCTTGGCACAGGCTAACTTAGCTGATTTAAATTCCCAAGTGGCCCCGGAAGCCTCTGAGTTATCTCCCAGCATGCAGTAGGCCTCCACAGTGCTGTGCTTTCTGGCCATGCAGCGTTTCCTTCCCAAACATCAAAGGAATTTGAGATGCGAGCACATACCCCAGATTTCTGTGTTTTTCCTTCAAGCCAGTACATGCTCTCAGCCTGGTTCAATTCAGCTCCGTTAAAACCATCCTCCCCGGGCCTCTCTGAGCAGCCTCTGAGGCTCCCTGTCTTAAATCATCCAACGAGGCGTCCACCTCAGGGCTATAAGGAACAAACAGGGCAGTGCCTATTTTTAAAAGATAAAGTTCGTGCCCAACAAGACTCATGATGGAGGAACAATGCTTTTCGGCCTCTTGGTCTTCACCCCAATCCCACCTCTACCAGTGGGGATGCAAAGTGCTAGCAGGTAGTGACCAGCTGGTCACCTTTGTGCAGGGTAGGGGGGGTGCCCTCCCAGCATTCTCTGCCTAGGCCCTAGCCATTGTATATGAGGGCAAAGGGCACCAGGCTTGGGGGGGGAAGAAACCTCGGTTCAAATCTTACTGGCTCGGTGACCTTGAGCAAATGACTTAGTTGCCTTTCCCCTCATTTCCTTCCTCTATAAACTTGGGGTGGTGATAACCTTTCTCCCAGAGTCACTGTGCAGATGAATTGCATGAATATGGGAGGGAATCCACCCAGCATTCACTCATTCTCCTGATTAGCTGAGTTGTTGCTGTGTCAGGCACTGTTCTAGGCACTGAAAATGGCAGGGAGCAAAGAGAGGCAGCCCTGCCCTCACGGTGCTTATTTTCAGGCATATATTTATGTGTGTAGACACACCCGTGTGGGAAATATGTATATAAATTTACCAAATATAAGATGGATGATGTATATGTTACACACAGGCATATACACTTGGTCATGCTATTTTTTGTTGCTTCATCTTGACTGAAATCAGAACCGTTTTCGACTCAGAATGATCTTTTTCATGTTAATTGTGCCACCTCCCACTACCGCCCGTTTTTTGAGAAATGTGGACCAGATTTGAAGGTTCATTTACTGACTGACTTCCCCACTTTCTTTCTAGCAGTAGGATCCAGCCCATCAAAGAACCCAGCCGGTGCCTTCAAACCCTGGATGAACAGACTGGCACAGGCTCGTTCATTTCATCCCTGTCAGAGCCCCAACGCCTCTCTCTACCCACCCCTGGGCCTATTATATTTGAACGGATCAGGAGCCACGGAGGTGATCCGTTAGTTCAGCTGAGCTTGAAATTAGTAGCTCATCGCCTTAAATGGTGTGGGCAGTTTGTTAGAGCTTGGGCTGTGAGCCGCTTCCCCCTTGGATTGCACCCAACATGGAAATGCGGGCACTCCTAATATTTTTTCCTTTCGACATTTGATTAATAGTTGACAAATCCAGACCCAAGTAGTTAGCTTTCCCATTATCCATCTTTTGACAGGCATTGCTGCGTTTCTTTTCCAGGCTCATTGTTCTAAAAATACACTCAGATCTGAAGCTGTTCGCTGTGCATATATAGGCATGATTTCCTGGTGTCAGAGATAAGAGACATCTGCCATGCAGATTACAAACAAAGCGGGTTGCTGGGCTTCAGATCTGAAGGCAGGGACCTCTGTGCTGCTTAAATCAGATGCTACCCACCCTTCCCCTGCTCCCTCGGCGTTGCCATGTGATGGATAGTCTGCCAGGGCTGACCGTTTCACCACCCAGTGGGAAAGGCAAACCTGGGATGTGCGTGTGCGTGTGCGTGTACGAACCGCGCTGGGTCAAGAACAAGGATGTTCTTGGTGCTCCTGGTAGCTGGACCGCCTGCACAAGGTGGACTTCGGGTAGCCCAAGCCTTGGCAGACCACGGGGAGCCATGTCATCACTGCAGGGCCTGCAGTCTGTCCTGAACACCTGAGCGGCTGGAGTGAATGTGATCTCAGCACCTAGTAAAGCAGCCAGGAGCATGGCCTCGATTGTCTCATGATGTGTGTTTATTTAAAAGCCCTTTGGGGGTGAGCCAGGTACTGTGTTGAGAGTTGAAAGATTTCAAATATGAATACCAAGTTGGAGTTGGTCTCACGTTGCTGCTCAGTTGCAGTGTAACCTTGGGCGAATTAATTTACTTCTCCAAGTCTCGGTTACCTCATCCACAAGACTAGGATAAGCATATCTATTATTATCCACCTAATACAGTTATTACAAGGACTCGGTAAAGTCATATTCTTTAGCACAAAACATCAGCACAGAGTGAAAAGTCAATAAGTAGTAGTTATCATTACTTAAACTTCCTCCTTATTCCCAAAGAAACCTACAGCATCTTACAAATTAAGTGTATGCAACAAGAAAAATAGGAAGTGAACAAATGTCTTAAAAGGAAAAATAAGAGGAAAAGAAGGTAGAACCAGGGTTGAGGTTCATATAGAAAATGCAGGCTTGGAGCTCTGTACCCCTTGCTAGAGATGAGCCTTCAGTGTGGCTCTGAGCTTCCTACCAGACAAAGCAAAGAGGGAACTGCATCTCGTGCAGTGCTGGTCTTGACTGGAATAAGAAGAGAAAGCTTTTCAGAAAGGAGCATAGCTCTCCTTGGTACTGAACCCTAAGAAAATTTCTCCCTGGGTCATCTTAGAACAGCTCTGAGTGTTGTTGTGACTAATATCCCTAACACCCTTGCAGTAAATACAATACATTTCCTAGAGCTGTTTCTTACGACAGCCATCAGCGGAGGCCGCTGGCTTAGTGCCAGAGCGTGGGTTCCAGGGAAGCCGTTCAGCGGGGAGCGGGGCAAGTAGGTAGACTGCTACGGAGATGTCTTTATCTTCAAGGGTACGAATCTTGCCGGGAGGAGCAGGAAACTCTGTATGTGGGCTGAGATGCCACCAGCAGGGGCCAAGGCCCAAGCCAGCGGCCTCTGTGCTTGGCACAGACCACTTGGAAAAATCTGTGCCTCCAGCATTGTGGTCGTTGTGGGATCTGGGCCTGCGGGAGGCCTGGAGGCAGGAGAGCTGGCCAGATGGAAGGGGCTGCTTTTCAATCCTGCCCCAGTGGGATTTAAAGCCCTTCGAGGTTCTGTTTTATTTTTGAATTGCCTGTGACAGATTGGCCCTCTCAGTGCCGTATCTTTTTAAATATGCACAAAGCAATGGAGTCATTCCGCCGCATTTATGATACTTTGTCTTGTGGTACTTTCGGGGCAAGATTAGCATCATAAGCTTCTACTGGTGTTTATGCTTTTAAATCCTGTCCCCGTTACACTTACATATTTTTAATATCAGTCTCGCTATGAGTATGTGGGTTAGAATTAGATTGATAGATGAATGGTCTTGAATAGGATATAGTTAAATCTAACAGGAAAATATAGCTGGAAAGGTAACTGGTAGTACATACTTATTTAGATAGTAAATTGTTGCTTCAAGTCATAATCCCCCATTTGCAGCATTTAGAAACAAAAAAAGACCTCCATTCAGGGGAAGATAGCTAAATTGAATAGCAAGAAAGGACAGGCTTGAAATACTGGTTAACCAATGAACCAAGACCCACTAGAGTAAATTACCGAGCATGGAAACATCGGCCCACTGCTCGCTGCCTAGGACATGTCGACACCCTGAGCATCCGTTTGTTTAAAAGGAAGCACGCAGCCTCATTTGTAGCATCATGTATGGAGTCACAGGATAAGAAATGGCCAGAGGAGAGAAGAGCGTGGAGGCTG
This sequence comes from Cnephaeus nilssonii, assembly GCF_951640355.1. Lineage (NCBI taxonomy): Eukaryota > Metazoa > Chordata > Mammalia > Chiroptera > Vespertilionidae > Cnephaeus > Cnephaeus nilssonii. Next base: position 38,554,378 of record NC_137082.1, on the reverse strand, counting down.
TTCTGTCAGAGAGGGAATAACAGCGAAGCTGAAACTCTGTGGATCTGCTTGCTTTCCAACAAGTGAGTTGATTTTCCGATTGCATTTTAGTCACGCCCGTGTAGAGACAGCCTGTATCATGTTCCTAAGGAGACACCCCCGAAGAACTGATTTAGAAGCCCAAAATAATAAATAAATAAACAGATCACAAAGCCCCAAGTTCTTTACCACTGGCATTTACACAGGCAGCTCATGGGAGCATTTTACACATCCAGAGAGAGACAAGAAGCAGCAGATCCCTCAAGCAAGTAATTGACAGAGAAAGAATGGCCTGTCACCCAGGAGAGCTGGAAGCTCTGAGTTTCGGTTACAGTTTATTTAGCTTACTGGGCCTTGATTGGCTGGTGGTTTTCTAGAGCTCCCTATGAGCAGATGTTGTCTAGACTGAGGTGGTGAGGACACGCTCTGTGCTCCTTGCATCTGCGGCAGACGATTTTCTTTTTGGTTTGGCCACATTTGGGGGGAAGGGCCTGTGATCCAGCGCCCACGTTGTGGACTGTTAGGGCTAGGGGGGCCTTAGGACTCATCTGATGCTCCCCCTCCTTCCAGAGAAGAAAGAAACTTGCCCGTTCCCCTCCATCCTGGCTCCAGCCCACACGTGACTGCTAGCACGGCCCTCTCCACATCGCACCGTGGCCTCTGTGATTAGTCTGCCCTCCCTAGCAGTCAGGAAGCCCTGAGGCCTGAGTCTTCTTGTCCATCCACCCATCTTCGTACCCCACATGCCTGGCACGGCGCCTGGGCTGGCCACCGGTGCTGGGACACACTTGGTAAGCCATGAAGAGATGGGACCCAAACTCAGCCGACCAGATTCTGGTAGCACCTTTCCTACCTCCCCAGGCCACCTCGCCCCTAGCTTTGTCATCCCGAGCACCCTGATATTGATCATACAGGAATGAGCTGCTTCTGTTGGTTTGGCGTCTAGAGTTTATTAGGTACTTACGGATAGCCGTCAGCTGCAGATAGGGCTGAAATGCAGGGAAATGGCTGCCTGCATGAAGTGAAATTCAATAAGACCGCATTTTAAGTGAAAAATCAGTATAAACACCAGGCTTCTTTGCCATGGAAACAGAGGTTGCTTAGAAACTGCCTAACAGCGAGTTCTAAATTTTTTAAAGTCAAGCTATCATTTAAGCTACACGGCCCTACAGGTTATTGAGAGAGAATCACTCGCCTCAGGACACTGGGAGGCAGGAGGCGCAGCTGAGTGCCTCCCCAGACTCTGGGGACCAGAGAATCTCTTGATAACTGCTCCCCCGAGCCACTGATTTGGGCCCGGGGGAAAGAGAAAGGAATTTTTGTTCAGAAGTTAGATTGCATACGTATATATTTTTTAAAAGTGTTTCTCTTTGGGTTTGAAAAAAAGATGGAGCTGGCCATTTGGCATGTTCTACAGCCATCTCTGCCGTGTCTCAAGATGTATCAGGAACATTTTCCTGGCAGTTACTGCAATCAGTTCAAAGCAGAGGCCCTGTCTTTGTCTTCTGGCTGTTGATTATGCAAAAAGGGCTTTTGAGGTCTTCAGCTTTCTGCTCTCCACTCTCCAGGGGACCCGGGATGGGCAGGAACTGGGCCCAGGACCAGGTGGTAGCAGAGTTTGGAGCAAAGCTGGGCCATGAGCACTCAGACAAGATCTCCTGGGTCTCAGGCTCAGCTCCCAGGAGCTTAAAATGAACAAGAATCCAGGTTCACAATTTGTCGGTGTTAGAGTTCAGCGGGTTGCATACCTTTTGCCAAGCAAGAGCACAGCTACGCCTGGTTGCATAGCATGGCATTTGCTCCTGACCTCAGGCATGCAAAGGACAGAGACTATTGCATTCATTTCTTCCTTTAAATTGAGGGCAAAATTATAACCCACTTGGCTGAGAATTGGGACCCACCCCCCAAATCAGTGTGAAGGACATTATGAGGGAAACAAAAACAGATGTTTTGCCCTTTTCTGAGTGTCTGAGAAGTTCCCATGGCATGCAGAGAGCTAGGGTTGGTAGTGATAATTATTCCTGAGACACACACACCCTTTCTCTGGAAGGAACAGTGTTTTCATTACACACTTCAAAGTGTTTTCCTGCACCTCATCTCCTTAGACTTAGAGCCTTTGAACAAACCCGTGAGAAGGGTGGGGCGGGTGCGATCATCTTCCGTCAGAGAAAGAGGAAGAAACAGGTTTATGGAGGCAAAATAATTTGCTCTGAGCCCCAGAGGTGGGAGAAGGAACCTCGTTGCTGCCTGTCATTCTGCAGACTCTACGCCTTTAAGCGCTAAGAAATGAGACCCAAAATCATTCTTCCAAGAGTTTGGCTCTTGCTTAATAAAAAGGTGAACTTTGTACACATTTAGCTTTGCCTCCCTGTTAACATTTTATTTAGAGATCTCACCGGGCAAAGAGAGTAGCTTTTCCTTTCCTGCCAACGAAGACGACATCCGCGTTTAGCATGTTTAAAAGGACTCGGAAAATGAACATTGCAGCGTTTCCGTGCCGTGTGAGTCGGAGTAGAGCTGTGACTGAACTGAGCCGTGGTGACACTTTGCTGGGTGTTGCCCAGATCAGAGTATTCCTTGGAGCTGCGAGTGCGCTGTGCTGCAGCTTGAGAGATTGTTCCAGTCCTTGGAAGGGGAAAAAAATCAAATGGAACCATTTGCATTCTAACAGTCTTTGGCACCAGGGAAAACTGTCAACTGTGTCACGTGTAAATAGAAATCTGCTTCCCATTTTTGGTGCGTTTTTTCGTAATTTCCCTTGCCACTCTAATTATCAAAGATATTTGTTTTTAAACAAAAATTGTCTTCCACGCAGGCCCCATCTCCTTTCTGCAGCGAAGTGGAAACGATGAATTGGAATATTTTAATCACTTCTCCAGCATCTACCGCTGAGGTTACAAACGCAAGATTATCCTAAGTAAAGAAAACTTAGATTGTTTAGGCACAAAACAGGCCAGAACGTTTTTCAGAGTGCCCCCTCCTTTGCCTCCTTCCAATATGAATATTAAACCCTAGGAAGAAAGCGAAAGTGCACAGGCTTTTCAGATTAACCTAATTAAAAACCAGAATTTAGCTCCGTTTAGCAAGCATTTAAACTCATATTTGATGCCCAGCTGTAAGGGAGAGGTTCCTAGGAATGGTGGCTAAGAATGAAAAGGGTCCATCAAATAGACCCCATCCACTCCACCCGTCGGAGAGAGGGACCCCCTGTGAGGCTGTGGGCCTCTGCAGAGCCCTGAGTGAAATGCGCCCCCATTCTTAGACGTGAGGAAACTGAGACCGAGACAAGTTGAATAATCTTTCCCAGCCACTTGGCTAGTGGTGTCTGCGGCTACATGAATCCCGCTAGTAAAGCTCCCTAGTCCATCCTTGGTGCTGAGCAGTGGCATGTTTAAATGGTCCCGGAAGCCAACCTCTCTGAGCAGGTGATGTGTGAGCTGAGGGGCAGGTGGCCCAGAGAGCTGCCCAGCTGGGGAAGGGCTCATCCTTCCTGGGTGGGAAAGTCAGACCCTGGTCACTGAGTCAGCCGGGGGAGGTTGACATTTGGACTGCCCCGTGCAGTGGCCCTGGGCACATGACTGAATGGGATGTGAGCAGGTAGGAGAAAGGGTTGTGACACCTTTTCAGACCTGGTGGGCCTCTGGAGTCAGCTGGTCCAGGCTTCTCAGCTCCGTCTCTGTTGTGTGTGGGACACCAGTGCCCTGCCTCTGCCAGAGGTCGTGGGACAGGGCTCAGCGGGTCCTGTCCCAGGAGATCTGATCCCTCCAGGCATGTCCAACCCACCAAGAATCCGTGGCTCTCCGTGGCCAGAAAGGGCCAGCTACGGGTTCAGCAGTGAGCTGGGGGCCCGGAGTGAGGGCCTGCAGACTCGGAAGCTGAGGGCTTGCCCGGGCTCCCCAGGCAGGACTGGGAGCCCCGCCCTGGGGCTGGTCCTGTGAGCGAGTGGAGCCTGGCGTGAGGGTGGGCCTGTCCGTTTCTTCCTTCTGAAAAGTCTTGCTTTGCGTGTCAGAACTTAACCAGTTTCTTTGCCAAGATCTTGTTTGATGTCAATATTGTTCTGCTCGGACTAATTAATTAGGGATAGGAAACTCTTTGCCTCTGTTTCTGTTAGACTTTGGGACCATCCATGTGGCGCTGTCTTATGAGTGAGGTGGTTTGTCCTGCTATTCAGGTGATTTGCTGTTTTACCAATTTTTTCTCAAATAGCCAGGAAGTAGCCTCTTGGTAGAACACCAGCAGGTTCCCTCCCTGCGCCCCCGCCGCCATTCCCCTCACTGCTGTTCCTCTCTCCACAGGGTTTTCTTCCACTTGATGAAGGTCGACCCGGACTGCACCTGGTTCCTCCTGAACGAACTCTACTGCCCTGAGCAGCTCATACCCCCCCATCCTGCCCTCCACCCTGTGCAGCTGCGGGGGGCCACGGGGCAGCAGAACCCATACACGGCCAACGTGCTCCTCCTGCTGCGGGAGCTGCAGTGAGCGCCCCCCTGCCTGCGATGGGGTGACCCCACCCTGGCCAGAGGCCATGGCAACAGCAGAGAAGACAGCAAGGTGGATTAGACAGGCAATCGATTTCTAAATTGATCGATCACACAACTGCTTAGAAATTGGATTGAACGAAAGTAGCTGACTGTTATTTATATTTCATACCTGCTGTTTTCAGATGACATTGTCTGGCAGCTCTTAAGGGCTTAACTCCTTAGCTTACTCTGTCCAAGGCCCCAGCTGCCTCACAGTCCACCCCCCACACACAGACTCACACCGGAGAGCTGACAGACACGTGGGCAGGGGCCTGGACTGCGTGCCGCATTGTGTGTCCTCTGAGTGTCCGAGGACCACGAGGCGGTGCCACTCACCAGGAGTCTTCAGAACACAGCCCAGTGTCACAGACACGCACACCCCTCACCTCGAATAATGAGATGAACTAACTCGTTGCACCTAACCTGTTCTTTGGAAGATAATGAAATAAAGACACTCGTTGGATGAAAAGTATGATCAAGAGCTCACTTTGAAGTTTTCTATTTAAATTGGGTGATTTTTTAAAAGTAGGTGAATGTTCTTGAATGGATAATCCAGAGCCATGGTATAAAAATCCAAGCAGCACCAAATGGGAACAGTGAAAAGTCACCTCCCATTCCCCAGTCATCTGGTTTTTCTCCCCAAAAGCAAACGCTCATGACAATGTTTTTTATTTCTTTTAAGTAGGAGATTAATTACTTTAACCTTTGATTGTGGATACTGGTATACTGATGCCACAGGTACCCATAATGCAGCTGCCCCCGATGCCAGCACGTGGCCAGCCTCGCTCTAGCGCTCCCTGCCCATTTACCTCCCACCCCACCAGCCCCTGGATTATTTTCAAGCCAATCCCAGATGTCGTATCCAAGCCTTTTCTTAAACATGTAATCACATAGCATGATCACAGCTACCAAAATTAACAATGGCCCTTTAATATTGTACCCAGTGTTCAAGTTCCCAGTGTGAGGGAATCGGGATCTACATACCGTAAGGTATGTACGTTGCTGTTATTAATACGTCCTTAATGCACTGCTCTTCATTCATGGATTCCCCTCCACCTCTCTTCCTTTCCCTGTAAGTTTTTTTTTTAAATATTTTTATTGATTTCAGAGAGGAAGGGAGAAGGAGAGATAGAAGCATTAATGACGAGAGAATAATTGATCGGTTGCCTCCTGCACGCCCCCCACTGGGGATCGAGCCCACAACCGGGCATGTGCCCTTGACGGACATTGAACCCAGGACCCTTTAGTCCGCAGGCCGACGCTCTATTGACTGAGCCAAACCGGGTAGGGCTCCCTGTACGTTTGATGGCGAGGAAACAGGGTCCTCCAGCCCCAGCATTCCCGCGGGCTGGATCAGGCTTGGGTTTTTTGTTTTTGCTTTGTGGCACCTCTTCCTCGTAGGTGGTGTTATTCACTTCCATCAGGTGGCATATAATGTCTGATCTCTTCTGTGACATCAGCAGCCCGTGGTGATCCTCGCCTGGGTCCACGCGTTCTTTAGGGATTGCACAGTACGCCCACCATGGCTTGCTTTTAGGGAGTGCTTGTGTAAGGAAACCTTCCCTTCATCCACCAGCCGTAACCTTGAGGGAGTTTGTGTAAAAGAGGCAGGATAAATACTTGAGTTTCTACCTCGGTGATTTGAAACACATAGGTTATGTAAATTTAAGCGCACGCACATGTGCTGAAGGGTCCCAGGGGTGATAAATGCTTCCTCACCAGATGCATGTGAGGAACCATCTAGCAGCTAGGTTCTAGCTGACTTCCCCAGGAACTTAGTAATCCCCAAGCCCCAGAAACCCAGAAGGCGGTCGGCATGGGGACATATCGCAGCAAGGATCCCCAGCCAGTGCCCGAGAGGCTGCCGCATTTCCTCTGAGGGCAGTGGGATGTCCGGCTTGGGTCCAGGTGGCAGCAGCCTGGCTTCTGGTCTGGGGGACCCTCCCTCTCTTTGCACCTCACTTCTCCCTCCTGCAAAGAGGAACTGAGCCCGAGGGAGAGTGATTAACCTTTTGGGATTCTGGCCCCTCCAGGAAGCTGATGAAACGTGAGGACCCACTCCGCAGAAACATTCCTCCTCGTCCTGTGTCACTCCCAGATAGCACCGCATCCCCCGAGGCTGCAGTCACGCACCATCTCCTCATCTCCTGGGTCTGCTTGGCTGACCTCACAAAATCCTGTGTACAATTCCAGAGACTTCACGTATGGCCCTGCAGGGACCCCAAGTTAAGAACCCCTGAAAGAGAGAGAACCATTCTTCCAGTTTTAAAATCCTGGGATGTTTTTTTCCTTTGGAAGAGGGGGAAATGCCCTCTAATTGAGGAGATTGTGAAGGGATTCACAGCATTGTTCCTAATTCCACCGGGCCACAGTGGTAGCTAATTCAATCGCTAGGTCCTCCCCGGTGCGCAGAAGGGTCAGAGGGGGCGCCTTCTGTGGCACATTAACCAGCTCCCGGTGGGATTAGCGCAGCTGCCTTCCCAGGCGCCTGGGTGTGGCGGCGGGCGTGCGCCGAGAGGCAGGGGCATGCACACCCGTCCTGTGCCTCGGTGGCACTGGGCCCGGGGAAGCTCCATGAGAGAATCCGCGTGGGAGGGTTCGCGTGCTGTTCCAGAAACACGTCCCTTCCTCAGAGTTAAGACATCCTGAGTTGCGTTTGGACTCCTGCAGGCAGATTGTTGCACTTGATTAAAAAAACCTAATTAGAGTGCCTCTCCGGTTATTATATTCGGGCAACTTTAATTTCAAACCTGTCCAGCTGATGCAGTGCCGTCCTCATTAACGGAGGCCTCGCAAAGTGGTCGTTTCCCCCTGTTAGAGCCTGCCGGTGCGGTGAGGGGTTCTTCACTCAGGTTTGGCTGGAGGAGGGGTGAGCAGGTGAGGGACTGAGGTACTGAAGGGCCTTGAATTTCGGGTTGGGATGTTCGAGGTCTGGCCCGCAGGCGGTGAATCTGGAGGATCCAGGAAAGTGGAGCGCTGGGTACAGGCGTCCTGGGAAGGGTTGGGTGTGGTCCTCAGGAGGCGCCCTGTGGTGGAAGGAACATGGATGATCTAGAATTCATCCGACCTGGGGGTGACTTCGGACGGTGTGACCTTGGGCGACTCCCTTCACTTCGTTTTTCCATCTCTCGAGGAGTTGCCTCTTGGGGTGGCTGCCTCGGGAGGAATACATGCGGTAGTGTTTACAGAGTCTCTAGCAAAGGGCCTGGGGCTCTGATCACGTGTATTTCTTCCTCCCTCCGATCCCACTGCCCATGGCTTTGTTGGGGAGGCAATGCACATGCCTCCAGACAGTTACAGCTGAGGAAGTGGATGGTTAAGTCTCAAAACTACCCAGGAACTAGGGGGCCGGTGGCGGGGGGGTGGGGGGCGCGGGCGGGGAGAGACAGCAGAGGAGGAGGTGAGATCGTGGTAGGACCAGCAGACTTCGGTAGGCAGAGAAGGCACAGGGCATTCCAGACACAGAAAATAGCACGCCCAGAGGCTCCCGGGCATACCTGCCAGTATCTGTGCTCGTCATAACTGCTTCAGTTGCAACTGACAGGAGACCCAACTCAAACTGGCTTGAGCAAAAAGAAATGTCTTGGCCTCATAACCAAAGGGCCCCGCTGGCTCCAGGTCCCACAGCCGTCTCCGTCTTTTGATTCTGCTTTCCCCAGAGTCGGCTGTCTTCTCTCCCAGCCTGCCTCTGAGAGTGTCAGAGATGGCCACCCTGGTTCCAGGCTCCTGTTGGTTCCGTTAACCTAGGAGGGTGTGCACGCCCCCCGGACAGCTCCAGCTCAGGTCCGGGACCCGCTCTCCGCGGCTCGGCCGGTTCTCTGCCCGCCCTGCACCAAGCCCTGTGCACTGCCAGCACACTTCCTCTGGAGATGGCCAGCTGGTGAATATTTTGGGCTTTGCAGGCCAGAGGGTCTGTCTGGCATGTTCTGCTTTGATTTTTTTTCCAACATTTTTTTAAAAAATTATTTTTAGCCTAAGGGCAGGATGGCATTTTTTGCGTTAGTTTTGGGGGACCCCTGATCTACAGCATTCTCATAGGCAGGCCTGGGGGCAGGTGGGCAGGTCAGCTCACCCAAACTATAAAGAGCTGGGGCGGGGGGGGGAGGGGGCGCGCGGGGATTGGCTTCCCCCAAGAGGTAGCATTGCGTTTGGTTACCAGGAACAGAGATGCAGGGTAGGGAGGGGCAAACATGACAGGCATCCACCCACCCCCCGAAATTTATGGGGTGAAACAGGGAGGTGTCCTGACAGTCTGGGAGGGTGTGTGTTAAGAGATTAGAGGCCACATTCACAGAGGGCCTCAACTGCCCATGGGGGGGGGGCGGGGGGGAGATCCCGGCCTGAAGAGATCAGGGCGTGGCCTCGGAAGGCTCTTGAACAGATGAGTCGAGTACTGGAGCCGCGTTTTAAGAATATTCATCTCGTGGCGGCATACCGGAGACACCGGAGAGATTGGAAGGGAGAGAGACTGGCGAAGAAAATGTGTTTCCCGAAAGTCCCAGGACGAGAAAATGTACCTCTTCCATCAACCCCAAACTGTTTGACATGCCGTGGTTCATGGGCAACTTGAGGCACATAAATATGTTCTTTAAAGTTTAAAAGTAAGAAGTGAGATGAATGGAACCTCTGATGAGGCTTCTCCGGCTGGAGGCGGAGCGCTGAGAGGCCCTGCAAATAACTGTTCGCAGCTCCAGCCGGCGGGGGGCGGCGCGGGGTCCCTCTCGCTTTGTGTGCCTTAGCCCAGCCTGGGACGGGCTTGATTGGAAGCAAAGCGCCTGTACGGCCTTCCCTCCCGCGTGAGGAATAGCGGCCAAATTTCAGAAAATAATTCTGAGTGATGGCTGACTCTCTCGAAGCGTTGATTGCTTTATAAATGGCATTCTCCTCTCTGCGCCCCCCGCTCCCCGCCACCACTGAAGTTTGGAGGCAGCAGCTTTTCAAATTACGCCTGAAAAGCAGCCTGATTTCCCACAGGAATCATCTCCTAGATTAGGAGCTGTTCTACCTTTTCCGACAGTTTTACCCAGAGTACAAAGCCTGTCTGCAAAGGGCAGGAGGGAGCAGTGCGTCCTGCCTTCAAAGCCGTCAGCACAAACCATTTATGAAAACGTCTCCCCTGGCCGCCTCGGGGGCCGCCTGCTTTCGCCGCCGGAAAGGGTTAAGAAGCACTGACGAGTGGCTGCCGCCACCACCCCATTCCGGTTTCCTTCCTTATGTAATTTGCCATTCTTCTTGCACAACAGCGCCTGGGTCTCAACCTGCTCTCTCAATCAGTACCCTCACGTCCTCAGCTTCCTCCCACACAGGCGGGCTCAGACGTAAGGAAAGGAAGGACCTTTCAGAATCTCTGAGGCTGTTTCCAAGGGAAAGGATGTCGGAGGGGGTGGGGGAGGGGGGCAGTAATGGAGAAGAGTCAGAAGTTTTTCTTCTTGAAATGAAACATGTTGCCTTAGCCAGTGTGGCTCAGTGGATAGAGCGTTGGCCTGTGGACTGAAGGGTCCCGGGTTCGATTCTGGTCAAGGGCACATGCCTGGCTTGATCCCCAGTAGGGGGCATGCAGGAGGCAGGCGATCAGTGCTTCTCTCTCATCACTGATGTTTCTATCTCTCCCTCTCCCTTCTTCTCTGAAATCAATAAAAATATATTTAAAAAAAAAAGAGAAATGAAACATGTTGCATTCCCCAAGGCAGAGGTGCAGAGTAGACAGACCTCAGTGCACCCCACCTCCCCTTCATCCCACCTTCGCACCCTTTCTCCCCTTATGGGCCCACCCGGGGCTCACACATTTCACTCAGGACACTGCTCAGTTCCCTGGAAGAGGCCGGGAAGCCAGAAGTGGGAATCACACTGCGCCACGGCTCACAGATGACCTTGGGCACTGCCTCCCCTCCTCGGCCCGTTTCCCTGTCTGCTAGGGGAAGGGTTTGAACAAAGAGTCTCCCAGCATGTCCCACCGCCTTAAACATCTGTGATTGGATGATAGCGTTGGCAAATATGTGGGGAAATGGGTGTGTAAATTGGTACAAGCTCCTTAGAGGTCAGTTGGCAGTAACTGTCAAATTTAAATGTGCAAGCCTTCCCACCAGCAATTCTGCCTCTAAGAATTTAATACTCACGCATGCAGTAAGATCACACGCATGGGCAATTCACCGCAACATTGTTTTTTACAGAAACTCACAAATGTTGAATGCCCAGTCTGTGCATTAATACCTCAAGAGACTGGAATCAAAAGATAGGAAATAACCTCATCATAGGACTTAGACATGCACCCAGATGAGACTGAAACCCTCCCCACACCATCCCCACCGCCCAACACAGAAATTCTCTACTGAAGAATGGACATCAGCAGTCATGAATGCTACTGTTGACTATTTCCTAAAACTAAATGTGGAATTTAAAAGAAAGCTGCAGCAGGTGTTGGGAGTGAGGAGGGATGGTCTGTTTAAATGAACTACAGGGTGGGGCAAAAGTGGGTTTACAGTTGTTTGTTTGGAAAATAATATAATAATCTATATTAATCTATATATATAAAAGGCTAAGTGACCATCGCATCTGAAACAATCAAATGGACAACCAAACAGGCTGTGCGGGGCAACCAGGCCAGCAGGGGGGTTAGTGAGGGGCGACCAAATGACTGAGCAGCAGGCTGCATGGGGCTACCAGGCCCACAGGGGGGGGGGCAGTTGGAGGCAACCAGACCTGCAGGGGGTGCAGTAAGGGGTGACCAGGCCGGCGGGGGGGGCACTAAGGGGCAACCAGGCCTGCGGGGGGGACAGTTGGGGGCAACTATACCTGCAGAGGGGGTAGTTGGGGGTGACCAGGCCAGCAGGCGGGGGGGGGGGGGGGCAGTTAAGTGCAATCGGGCAGGCAGGCAGGTGAGCAGTTAGGAGCCAGTAGTCCCAGATTGTGAGAGGGATGTTCCAGATTGGAGAGGGTGCAGGCTAGGCTGATGGGGACCTCCCCGCCCGCCCCCCCCCCCCCCAGCACGAATTTCGTGCACCAGGCCTCCCCGCCCCCCCAAGCAAGAATTTCGTGCACCGGAAATAATAATACAAGAATAAACTATATTTTGAGTACTTACAACTATAAACCTATATTTGCCCCACTCTGTATGTTACGTCCATATAACAAAATGAATAAAACAGCAATGGCTCTCAGAACTTACAATGCACATACCCTTGGACTCAGCAATCCTGCTTTTAGGAATTTCCCTGTCCGTGTGCAAAGACGATGAACAAAATGTTCATTGAAGCATTGTTTGCATTAATAAAAGATTGAAAACAGCCGAAAGGTCCATCCAGACAGGCCTGGCTAATTAAGTGCCTTACTAACGTGTAGTGTGCCATGTAACCTTTAAAAAGAAAGAGCTAGCTCTCTGTGTATATATATTATTAAAGAAACAGTAGCAAGCAGAACAATGCTACTATTTATGGGGAGCAGGGGAACATTGTGTGTGGAATTTCTCTTAAAGAACGACCAAGTGGCAGCCTCTAGGAAGAGTAACGGGACCAGTGATGAGAAGTCTTTTCACATAATACCCTTCATGCTTATTTTTAGCCATATACATGTGTAACTTACAAAATTGTTTGTTATTAAATAAAAGCATTTGTGAGTCTAAAATTCTATGGTAAACACATTTTGATGTTAGGAACCTAACATCATCTGGTCCCCTCACCTGTGCTTTGCATTTCTCAAAGAGAACTAGGGATAGCGGGAAGGGAGCCCTAATTACTTAATCCAGATAAGCACAGAGGATGCCCTTCAGGGGTTGGGTTGTGTGCTATGTAGGCGGCCACCCCATGGCCCCCGTATGCTTGCAGGGAGATGATCTCCCACTCATGCCCTAGCTCATCTGAGCCTCAAAGGCTTTCCTGACTGCCCAGGCAGAATTCAGGGATCCTACTAAGTGCCCTCTGTTCAGCTCCTGCCACAGCTGTCTGGGGCTACAGCTTTTTCCCCTGCGGAGGGGTCAAATTCATACTTGCATCTTCAGCACCTTGGACAGCGCTATGGCTTGCACTTTCCTCTCATTAGGATGACTGACCTATCCATTGATGGGCCCAGAGGCATCAGGTAAAGAGGCAAAGTTAGGATTCGAACCTGAGGCTGCTGACATCACATGATGAGTCACATGACCAGTTACATTAGGACAACAGAATCTAAAATATGCGTGTTGGAAACTTCAACCGGCATTTTTTCCAGGCTTTCCATGTGCCAGGCCCAGAGACAAAAGGACATAAGTGCTGCCTCCTAGTGATGGGGAAAATAAGACATTTGGCGGGGGGGGGGGGGGGGGGGGGGGGGCGGAGGTTGTAATATGAATCTGTGCCAGTAACCTAATGTACATTCTTGATAGCCTATAATTAAGTCACTGCCCCTTTCTCCACAATCTGGTCTTTCAAGACCTGTTTACCTAAATACTCCCATTTTACAGAGGCCATAAACCATGAACAATACACAATCCCCGGAGGGGGTTATCAGTGCTGGTGCCAGGCCAGGCCTTTAGGTGTGGTCTCACAGCTCCCATCCCAACACACGAGGCTTTTTGCAAAGCCTGCGAAAGGTCCGGAAGTCCCATCCATATTTGGGGGACAAAGAAACCAAAGGGTATAAAGGGAGAGCTTCCTCCATATTGGTTTGCTCAGGATTTGGAGAGGAACAGTCTACCCCGAGTCACTACTAGTACATGCGAAACATCTGAAAATAAATGGGTTTTTCCTGTATCTCCAAGTACCCCTGTGTATTTTTTGGTTGCCTGGTAAATTCTGTCACACTAGGAGCTCGGCTCAGAGGAGAGCTAGCCAAGACAAGTCATCCTGGGGAGGCCGCGATGAAGTCTGTATCGGAAGGAGGACGGGAGCAGCAGTTAAGAGCACAGCCTCTGGAGATGCCCGCCTGGGTGAGAACCCTGCCCCTGCTGCTATGGGCAAGTCTCTTCATCGCTCTGAGACGTGGTGAAATGGGAATAGAAATCATCTCTCCCTGAGAGCAGGGTGTGAATTAGGCTAATAAAGTGCTAGACGCAGGGCCCGGCCCCTGGGCTGTGCTCTGTAGGGGTTGGCCATCACCATGAAGACGATGAGGTTGAACTGAGAGGAGACTAAGGCTTCTGGAGGAGAATCCATCCAAGCTAGCTTTGCAATGTCTGCTCGTTACACACGGAGGGCAGGGTTCCTCCGGGCAGAGGGAACAGAGCGTACAGAGGCTCATACTATAGGTTCAGGGTGTTTTTCACATCAATGGGAGGTGGGGACAGGTGACTGAAGAAAACGTGAGGCGTCAGGGAGGGAGGCTGGTCTATTCAATGCCCCAAAGGTGTGTGCTGTGCAGGCAGCCACCCCATGGCCCCCATTAGAGGGAGCTACACAGCTCCCTCTAACCTTCACAACTAGCCATGAAATGGAAGATTGTGCCCATTTCACAGGGCTCTACCTCCAGTGGACACTTACTAGGTGCCTGAGGAACGGGCTGGTAGCACTGCCCTGGGGAAGTTGCTCTCTGGGGCTTTTCTGTGGGGCCCTGGTGGGATGGAGGGCGGAGCTCACCCTTACCAGACCACTGCCAAGTCCTCCCAGAGGTGAAGTACATGGGCTCTGAAGGAAGGCAGACTGCCTTTGTCCTTTACCACACTTACCAGCCCTGTGACCTTGGCAAGTCCATTTCCTCATCTGAAGAATGGGGATAATAGTCGCTCACCCCTGTAGAATTTTGGGGAGGGCTCAATGATTTAATGCAGGGAAAAAAGCACTGAGCGCTGAGGCCAGTATGTAGTTAGTGCTCGCGCAAAGGTGGCTGTTGCATTTCTGCAGAGCACCAGGTCCCTGGGTACAGGACGAGTAAGACCCACCTGATGGAGCACCGACCGGGGAGAGCAACCATCTCTGTCTCAAGGATCAGAGACAGCTTCCTGGAGGAGGCTGCTCAGCATGAGGAGGAGAAGAGGCCCTGGGCAAGTGCCTCTTCTCTCTAAGCCTCCGTTTCCACGCTGCAGATGCAGATAATAATAATGGACGCCTGGTTTGTCTTGGTGCTTGGAGTCAATGAGCTAAAATGCAAGGTGAGGGTGAGCACACGTGGCCTGCGAGCCTCCTCTAAACATGGGCTGCCTATAAGGAGAGTGGAACCTGTTTGTTAACAAAATCAATAGAGTTCAAGACAGGGGTCACATTACTGGTGGGGCTGCTGGGCAGCAACCATCTCAAGGCAGACCCCCACGGGCTATGCGCAAGATAATACCAAGGTGTGAGCTGACACTCCTGGCTGCCAGCTCCCTCTAACCTTCACCACTAGCCATGAAATGGAAGATTGTGCCCATTTCACAGGGACAGAAACAGAGCTCAGAGAGCTGAAGAGGCAGGTTCCTAAGATCCTGCTTTGAGGGAGGACTGGGGTCCTAGGCCAGGCTATTCTCAGCTTGTGAGTACGAGCTTTGCTGACTTCTGGCAAGTCTCTACAAAAGAGGGGGTGAGGCCCTTGAATTTACACTCCAGTGTGGGAGGCCAGACTTTCCTGAGAAACATTTTCATTTACTAATGGATTTAATGAGTGCAGAACTTCCCGTTTTAAACAAACAAGTGATTAGCATTGACTACAGACTTGAAAGTGGATCCTAATGAATTGCTAATTAGCCTCCTCCTCCTGGGGTCCTTCGCTGGTAAATTCCCTCTCTGGCTACTGGGAGTCTTAGGCAGTCTGACTGGAATTCATTCATTCATTTATTCATTCATTCACTTAAACATGCATTTCTTGAAGACCTACTATGTGTCGCTGTGAACAAGACAAACAAGGTCACTTAGTCTCATGGGGAAGACAGTGTTAATTAACTAACCTCACAAACATAGAATGACACACTTATAGGACAGGAAGTTGGGACCTCATGCAACAACAGGACTTGAGTGGGGCTATGGTGTCCCTCAGAGAAGGGTACCTAGAGGAAGGGATGTTTAAGCCAAGATCTAAAGAATAAGTAGGAATTAACTAGTTAAAAATGGATGGAAAAGAGTATTTCAGACACACAGAACAATATATGCAAAGTCCTGTGGTGGGAGGGAGCAGGGTGGGCCTGAGGAGAAGGAAGAAGCCAGTGTAAGAGGTATGTAAGGGGTGTGTGTGTGTGTGTGTGTGTGTGTGTGTATGGTGTGTGTGGTGTATGTGTGGGGTGTGTGTGTGTGTGTGGAGTGTGTGGGGTGTGGGGTATGGGGTTGTGTGGTGTGTGTGTGTGGTGTGTGTGTGGTGTGTGTGTGTGTGGTGTGTGTGGGTGTGGTGTGTAGTGTGTGTGGTGTGTGTGTGTGTGTGGTGTGTGTGTGTGTGTGTGGTATGTGGTGTGTGTGTGTGTGTGTGTGTGTGTGTGTGTGTGTGTGTGAGAGAGAGAGAGAGATGAGGCCGGGGGGAGGGAGGTAAGGATGTTGGGTTTGCTCTTCTGTAGTGGACAGTGCTGAGTGCCCAGCCATATCCTTCAGGTCTTACCACCTCATTGTGCTCCAGCCAACTTCCAGCTGCCTCGTGTTTGCATCTCTTGGCCTAAGGACTTTCTCAAGTACAGAAGGCCTCTGTTTCCATACTTGGCAGGCCTAGTACGTTCTAGTACCTGGAAGCAGCCCTCAGCCAATGACTGATGAATGCTGGTGCTCCCCACCCTCTGGCTGAATGACTGAGCTGCTGCTCTACACTGGCTCCCAGCGATCCCTGGAAGGCTGGAGCCCACGGTTCACAGTGCTCACTTGCCTGACCACAAACACTTTCCCTGTCTCACTTCCCACTTCCCTACCAAGTAAACTGCTTGCACTTAAACCTTTGTCCCAGCATTGCTTCTGGAGGAACCCGTGCTCAAACATCCTTTACCCCGGTTGCCCTTGTCTGAACCTCTTCCCTTCTCTCATTCGCTTCCCCCTGCAGAGTGTGGAACCCATGGACTATGGTAGCCCAGCCAGGCTCTGCCTGGCATAGCCCCTTTCTTGTACTCCGCCTCCGTTAATGGGGCAGTGCTGTCCGATACAACTTCCTTAAGTGATGGACATGTTCTGTATTGGCTCCATTCAATATAGTATCCGCCAGCCACGGGTGTCTACTGAGCACTTGAAATGTGGCTAATACTAGTATAGATGGGGAAGTAAATATTTATGTTATTAATTTAAATTTAAATACACGCATGTGGCCCTAACCGGTTTGACTCAGTGGATAGAGCGTCAGCCTGTGGACTGAAGGGTCCCAGGTTTGATTCCGGTCAGGGGCATGTGCCTTGGTTGTGGGCACATCCTCAGTGGGGGGTGTGCAGGAGGCAGCTGATTGATGTTTCTCTCTCATCAATGTTTCTAACTCTCTGTCCCTCTCTCTTCCTCTCTGTAAAAAAATCAATAAAATATATATTGAAAAGAAAAAATAAATAAATAAATACACGCATGTGGCTAGTGGCTACCATATTGGACATACAGCTCTGAGACATGCCCATCCCCTGCTAAGTTTCCTGGAGCCCAAGCCTGAAGGACGGTGGGAAGGGCAGCTGAGTGAGCCCAGCTCTTTGCACCAGCTCAGCCACAGGGCTCACCAGAGCTTCCTCAGTAGATGACCCAGAAGGCAGCCACCCGGTCCCAGGGAGGTCAGCAGTGTGGGCTGGTCTGCAGAGCCCATCATTAACTCCCCCTTCTGTGCATGAATCGTCCTTCAGCTGCTCCCCACGCCTGTAGCTGGAGCAGACAGCCTTGAGGGAGGGGCTGGGTGGGTGGCTGATTTGCGTGGCCCTGAGGGAGACAATGGCTGTGGCCGGGTAGTGAATTGAAAGGTTCTCTCTGGAATAGTATATTGAGCTCTAAGTGCCTAGAGTTTAAGACAAATCAGGCTAACTGTACGGCCTATTAGAAGTGATCCAATATCTCTCCTCCCCTTCTTCTAAGTAAAAGAACCCCGGTACTTATCTAGTCACACAACTGGTCAGAATAAAAGCCACATTTTCCTGTCTCCCTTGCAGCTACAGTGACTAAGTTCTGGCCCATGATAGATAAGCAGAAATGATCTTCAACTTCAAGCACATATCCTTAAAGAGAAGGTGTGTGCCCTTCTCTCCCTTCTTCTCCTTCCTGCTCACTGAAATGCAGACCCAGTGCTGGGAGGTAGCGTGGCCATCTTGAGCTGGAGAGAGAAGCCAGGCTGAAGGGGTAGTTGACCTCAGAGTAATGGGGTAGAAATGCCAACTCGTCTCAAACAAGGGTCTTGTGAAATTTAAGAAAGGAGAAAACAGCTCAAAAAAACTTCCTTTGGTTAACTAAAGTGCAGTAAGTCCAAACTTTGACTCAAGTCTTATAAGCTGTTACAGTTTGTCAGAGAAAGATCTTTATTCATTGATTCATTTATTGAGTGTGTGCCTTGAGCCAAGACCTGGGCTAGGCATTGGGGACACAGGAGTAAACAGGACACTGAGAGTCTGTGTCCTCATGGAGCTTCCATTATCGTTCCTGACGTTTCACAGCTCAGTGCACATTCTAAAGTGTTTTTACAGTCACCTCCAGTCAAGGTGGCACTGCGTTTATGCTTTAAAAACCTGCTCTTCAACTAGAACTCTTATTGCAGATGGGAATACAAAAGGATACCGCCCCTTTGTCAAACAACTTGGAAGTTTCTCATAAAGTTAAACTTACCGTACTGCCCAGCAACCCCACTCTTACGTATTTGTCCTAAATAAATGAAAACATGTCCACACAAAGACTTGTATATGCATGTTCATGGCCGAGTTGTATACATAGCCTTAAATTAGAAACAACGCAAATGTTCACTTATAGAAGAACAGATATTGTGATGTATCCACACCACAAAATACTACTCAGCAGTAAAAAATGGAATGAAGTATTGGCACACACAATGTGGATAAATCTCAGAATCACGAGGTTTAGTGTGAGAAGCCAGACACAAAAGAGTATATACTGTCTGATGCAATTTCTATGAAATTGTAGGAAAGGCAAAACTAATCTATCAAAAGCAGATCCGTGGTGACACGGGGGTGGAGTTTGGGAAAGGGGATTGATAGCCAAGGGGCAGAGGGAAGCTGGGAGGGTGATGAAAATTTTCTTTTCTTGGTTGCAATGTTGATTACTATATATTTATAAAAAAAATTTTTGAAGTATACACTTAAAACTGGTGCTTTCATTATTTATAAATAATACCTCAATAAAAACTGGCATAAGAAAAATTAATCAGATTGTCATGAATTGTGGAGAAAAATAACCTTTGTTCATACACTGCAATATTAAGCAAGTTATATGTTTTTTGTTTTGTTTTGTTTTATTTTTATTGATTTCAGAGAGGAAGGGAGAGGGAGAGAGAGCTAGAAACATCAATGATGAGAGAGAATCATTGATTGGCTATCTCCTGCATGCCCACTACTGGGGATGTGCCCTTGACTGGAATTGAACCCAGGACCCTTCAGCCCGAAGGCCAATGCTCTATCCACTGATCCAAACCAGCTAGGGCAAGTTATATGTTTAAATCCTATCTAATAAAAGAGTAATATGCAAATTGACTGTCACTCCAACACACAAGATGGCCACCCCCATGTGGACACAAGATGGCCACCACAAGATGGCTGGCAGGGGAGAGCAGTTGTGGGCGATCAGGTGAGCAGGGGAGGGCAGTTGGGGAGACCAGGCCTTCAGGGGAGGGCAGTTGGGGGGGACCAGGCCTTCAGGGGAGGGCAGTTGGGGGGAACCAGGCCTGCAGGGGAGGACAGTTGGGGGAGACCATATCTGCAGGGGAGGGCAGTTGGGGGGAACCAGGCCAGCAGGGGAGAGCAGTTAGGAATGACCAGGCTGGCAGGGGAGGGCAGTTAGGGGCAATCAGGCTGGCAGGGGAGTGGTTAGGGGGTGATCAGGCTGGCAGGCAGGCGAGCAATTGGGAGCCAGCAGTCCTGGATTGTGAGAGGGATGTCCCAGATTGGAGAGGGTGCAGGCTGGGCTGAGGGACAACCAACTCCCCACCCCCCGTACATGAATTTTGTGCACCAGGCCTCTAGTAAATAAATAAAACTGTATAGCCACGCTCACAAACATGATCAACTTCTCTTGGGAATAGAAAGGGAACAGATACACGAAGTAAAAGGAGGCTGAAGCCCCAGGCCTGCCAGGCTCTGGGTCTGGAAACAGGCAGAAGTGACCAGGAATTCACATTCTGCAGAGTCAATAGGGACCAGAAGGATTCTTTGAGAACTGGTGGTCTAGTGTCAGACTCACTGCTTGAAACCATATCTTAGGTAAATGGGAGCAGATGCAGGTCTGGCAATTGGGACCTGAATCAAGCCACCTTGATTCATTAACTGCCCCTGGGACATCTCTGATATCACCCAAAACTGGGAACCCTGAGCAGCCAATAGGAAGCCTGGTTTGGGACTAGGGTCCCGAGGGCCTGGGTTCAGACAAGTGCAAAGAAAGCAAGTGGACAGAACAATTCCTCTTCAACATAATCCTGTAAAAAGCATGTGAAGAAAACTGACACCAAGAGAGACAGCCAAAAACTCAACTCTTAACAGCTGAGTTCACTTGTGATAAGTGCAAACAATAGAGCAATCTGGGAATGACCTCAACATAAGTTTAAGACCTCAACAAAAGTAAAGAAAGGAGTGAGTTGTAAAAGAAAACAGTCACGAAATAAAAGTAGGTATTAACTATTGATGTGAAAAAGAAACCATGAGAAATCCTAAAAATGAAAAGTATCATTCTTGAAGTGAATTCAAATAGGACAAACTCTAAAGCAGACACAGTTGAAGAAACAGTTAGTGAATTGAAAGATATTCCTGAGTAATTCACCCAGAAATCAACACAGAGAGATAAAGAAACGGAAAGTACGAAAGAGCAGTTAAGACGTGGTGAGCAGATTCAAAAATTGCAACATATATGTAATAGAAATTCCAGGACAGAATAAAAATGTAATGGGGATATAATATCCATTGTACAATATTCAGATGATGGCTGAGAATATTTTAGGACCAAAAAGGAAGTCCTGAGATGGAAAACACTTTCCATGTGCTAAACAAGATGATTAAAAATAAATCTGAGCCAGAAACATTGTAATGACAGAGCAGAATGTCAAAGATAACGAGAAAAATCTCGAGTTACAAGAAAAGAAAATTGCCTACAAAGGAATGCCAATTGAAATGACAGGTTTCTCATCAATAGCAATGGATGACAGAGACAGAGAAGTAATACTCTGAACAGGCAAAGGGAAAGTTACAATTAACCTACCTCAATACACAGGTAGATGAACAGTGAAAAAAAAAACAAAAAACAAATTACAGACATTTTCAGACTTGCATAGATTAAGAGAGTTTTCCACTCCTACCTTCACTGAAAGAATTACCAAAGTATATACTTCAGCAAAAGGGAAAATAAAAGAAGAAAAAAATAAGTACAGAAATTGGCCAAATATATTGGTAAATCTAATTAATGTCTGACTATATAAATATGAATTTTTGTGATAAATAGTGGAACTAAAATTCAAAACAATAATAAGGAAGATGGGATGGGGCAGTTCAGTTGGTAGTTACATAGTGTTAAAAGTGTTGTCTTATAAAGAGGAAAATAGAGATACTGAATAACTTTATATTGTTAGGAAAATACATAGTTAAGTACTTTAATATTAAAAAATTAAAATTAAATCACTGAAAGAAATGTGATTTACAACCTTCAAATCACTTTTGGGAAGGAAAAGGGGTGGGGTGCTAAAGACCATTATCTATCAAAAGTCAAGAAAGAAAGAAAAAGTAACCACATGTGCTTTCGCCACCCCAAAAAGAAATCTCATGGTAATATAAAACACAATGCACACACACAAAAATAAGATTATAGAAAATAAGTCCAAATAAATCAGTAATCACAATAAATATAAATGGATTAAACTTACCTATTAAAGACAGAGACTATCCGATGAGATCTTTTTAAAAATCAAAATTCAGCTATAAGCTGTGTAAAGAGATATGCCTAAAACAATGACACAGAAATGTTGCAGATAGACAGAAAAGATATCCCAGTTGAATACTAACTAAAGAAAATTTGTCTAACAACGTTAATTTAAGGTAAAATAGAACATAATAAGAAAAGCACTGCTAGGGATAAAGTGAGCCAATATATTTCATTATGTCGAAACCAAGAATCACACCAAGAAGTCGAAAAGTCATGAACTTAAAGCCTTTCCTAGCATTTGGATGGAGTCCTTTTGCAGCTACATTTACTCAAGGATTGATGACTAATCAACTTGAATGTTCTTGCAGGCATGAGTCCCTTAATGTGGAAAAGGATGAGGCATGAAGGAAAAAGAAGATTAAAAAATAAGGTTGCTTACTAAATTATTAACCACAATGCTACAGGCTAAATCAACATAACTGCAACCAGGACAATAAAGGCCCAGCATACCCTAAATCACTTGGGGTACATTTGCATATTAAATTAGAACATTTAATAGCTGTAGCCTAGAAAATGGCCTTTATTAAAACGTACCCACAGTTAACACTTTCAGATACCAAACCCATGTAGGTGCAAATGCAACTCAGCAATCCTGACCTCATTTGGGGGGTGGGGAGGAAGGGGGCATGGCAAGAGTCAGGGCAGTGAAAGGGCTGAGTTTCAGGTGAAAGAGAAATGGGAGATTCAAGAAACCTGGGACATTTGACAAAAACCACATTTGATGACCTTGTAGACAAAAAAGAGAAATGAGCTGGATGAGGTGCAATTAGGTAAATTTGTCTTGGGCCTCAAAGGGCAGCTGATTAATAGATGCTGTTAAGCAGGAGAGAATTCTTAATTACAGAGTTCTATAACCCAGGCTTAACTACTGGGTCCCTCATTTATTTACCAGCTGGGTGACCTTGGGAAGTTTTTTTTTAAAATTTCTCTGGGCACCAGTCACCCCAGAAATAGATAACTGCCTATTTCAAGGCTTCTTATGATAATTAAATGAGATAACTCATTAAAGTTCTTGGCACATAGCCCTGGCCAGTGTGGCTCAGATGGTTGGGCATCATCCCATGCACTGAGAGATTGCCAGTTCGATTCCCAGTCAGGGCACATGTCTAGGTTGCAGGCTCAATCCCTGGTAGGGAACATGCAGAAGACAGCTGATTGATGTTTCTCTCTCTCCCTCTCTCTCTCCCTTGCTCTCTCTCTAGAAATTATTTTTTTTAATATTTTTTTTTTTTAAAAAGGCCTTAGCACATATATTAAGCACTCCTCAAGTGATGCTTCCCATTCTATAGAATGAGAGTTTAGGATCCATAGATATAAAGGTTTTCAAAGTTTTGGCAACAATAGAGTTCAACAGTATGAAAAAGCACTTTGTAATTTAGGCTGAAATAATAGGAACAAACTGTTGACATTGAGGGAGGAAGGTGATAGCTCTATTCTGCTTAGCACTAATCAAACTTCATCTTGAGCAGTGGTTTCATTTTGGGGAGCCATGTTTCGAGAGGGACCTAGACCAGAGGTTCTCAAACTGTGGTCCCCAAGACCAGCAGCATCAGCATCCTATAGGAATTTCTTAGAAATGCAAATTATCGGGACCACTCCGGCCCTACTGAATGAATCTAAATCTGTGGGGGTGAGACCTAGAGATGTGTTTTAACAAGTTAATGTTAACAACCATCAGCATGATTCTGATGCATGCTAAAGTCTGAGAGCCACTGACCTAGATAGACATACACGTTAGGGGGAGATAAAGGTCTCCAAACCATGCCTGTTGAGTCTAGTTGAAGGATCTGAAGATGTTCAGCCTCAAGGAAAGAAGATCTGACCAGTCCAAAGGGGGGGACTAGCAGTGTGGACGAGAGAAGGTGCTCTTGGCTGCAAGTAAATGACAGCTGATCCAATGGGCCTAAATCACAAGGGGCCTATTGACAAGAGGAGTCCAGAGGTAGAGAGGTTCCCTATCTGGCTAATGCACCAGGTCAGCTACATCCTCAAGGACCAGGCTTTTCCTGTCCCTCCTTTCTGCATCTCAGTTGGATCAGCTTCTCTCCTTACGGTTGCCCAGTGGTGGAAGAACTTCCCAGGTCTCCTGCTCATACAGTAAGAGGCAGAGGAAGAAAGTAAGTCTTCCTTGTCTCTCCCTTTAAGGGACCTTTCCCAGGAGGGACTCCCCTCTCTCCCCAGCAGATGTCCCCTGGCATCTCATCATGCATTTGACACCCCAGGTCACCTGACACTTCCTAAGCTGGTCCCAGGCTGGGATCCTGGAATTGCTGATACTGGCTCAGACCAGGGCTCATCCACCATATCTGTCCCAGGGACCCCTTCCACAGTCTGGCCAAACCTACAGACCCTTCTCAGCCTAGTGTCTTTAACGGCATAAGACAAAAGGACAGGGTTACAAAACAAACCAATTGTATTGAAATATGGTTTTCAAAATGTATTTCTTAAAGTGTGATACAGGAATAAACTCGCTTCTTTATTAGCACATTAAACAACAAAACCCAGAGGCAGATCTAATAACAACCGTAAATTGAAGTAGTGATGAGTGTCAACAGCGTTCTGAGATCCCTGGAATAACTGTTCTGTGATGTGGAGGTATCTGTGCTTTCACTTGGTGACAAATCACAAGTTACTGCTAATGCTGCTGTGGTTTGCTGCTTACATTCACGATACAAGGAAATGCTACATTTCAGTTGGAGGCTAGTGAAAACAAAGTCGCTTCCCCTCCCTCCCCTCTTCTTGCAGGTCTTCGAATCCCACGCATTTCTTCCTCCACCCTTGGTTGGGGTTTTCTGTGGACTTCACGGCAAGAGCCCCTAGCTTAGATTCATCAAGATTCACACTCCGGGGCTGGGAGCGGGCAAGTCTTTTCTGAGACGAGTGGCCTTTTCAAAGGAGTGTGAATACCTAAGCTAAATCACAACCCAAAACAGAAGTGGGTGTGGGCGGAGGGTGGGAGAGTAAGGTGGAGGAGGGGTGGGGTGGGCCTGGCTCCAGGGTCTGCTCCATGCATGTCAGCGAGGGCTGCCTTCAGAGGGAGAACGCTTCTCATCACCCGAGGAAGAGCCCTCGTCCATGGGAGGCAGACACCAGATGGGGCCCATACCAGGATTGCCACCAACCTCGGCCTCTTCCATTTCCCCCATTTTATTTCCTGGTTGGTTTTCTTTAAATATTTATAAGCATACCAAGTGATAGATAGAATACTTGCCCTTGACAAATACTCAGCCTACTGGGCTCCTCCTGCTGTCCCACTTCTTAGAAGCAACCACAGCTCAACGTGGTGGGTGTCTTTTCAGACAACTTGCCGTGCACACGTGCCATCCCGGCAGCTCACACACGTCCTTTGCAGAGACACTGGTTGGCAGAGCAGGTTCCTGGACCCTGCCCTCCGCCATGCTGGTGCATGTGAACTGAGCTCACCGCGCCCCTTAAATTCTGCAAGGACACCCGAAGGGTCAGGGAGGGGAGGTGGGCCTAACATCGCATTCCTCACAAGTGGCACAGCAGAAATTTCAATGCATGTCTATCACCCCCCAACATCCATGCTCCAAATGCCATCCGTACCTGTTGGCTTCCAGAGCTATACACGAAGGTGACTAAAGTAAGCATCGGTCCAGAAATGTGGGGTTTTTTTTAAGGGGTGGAGTGGGCATACTCCTAGAACCTGGCTTGGAAGGTGCCCACTTGAGATGGGCATTCACACTGAAGTGTTTGGGTGCCTCAGCAATAAGTCTTGAGTATCGTAAAACATTCACAGGAGACCCCAACCGTCTACTCACACGCCAGCACTGGAAACAGGAGGCATTACGTTCAGGTAAAAGATGTCCTCTAGGAGTTTCTATAACTTAACATCATCCTGGAGATATTGGGGACCATGTTTGTCGAGTAAAGGCTGGCTGCTGACCCGAGAGGACCACAGGTCAGAGAGCATCTAGCCCTGGGATGCCTGGGTTCTGCAACAGGCTCAGAGCCCCACCCGCATCCTAGTGTGGTGTATTCGTTTCCTCCTCCACCCATTCATCCATTCACCCATCTTCCAACCCACCCTTCTCTGAACCTCAGTTTCCTCATCTGAAAACCGAGGATATAAGCTTCCCTTCAGGGCTGTGGCGATCAGCACAGGACCTGGGGCACACAGCGCTCCTCCCGCATCACCCACCGTTTCAACAGCTCCCAGTCCCCGCCCTGGAGGGGGAGGCTCCTTCAGTCTGGCTGCCGGGGAGCTCGGAGACAGGCAGGGCCCCGGTTCATCGGCTCATCGTGGGTGGTGCCTGTGGTCTCTGCACAATGGGACCAGCTGGCCACACTGGCAACCAGGGCTTGACCTGAGAGCCCCAGAGGAACACGCCTTCAGGCAGATTCTCAGCCCCACCACGGTGGGTGGGACCTCCCACTGGAATGAACCCAGAGGAGTCCAAAGCGCCGGGCATGATGGGAGAGTTCGATACCTCACGGGAGAAAAATGAAATCCCTGAAGTGCAGTCAATGTGCCCAGCCCTCCGACCTGGCAAACCCACCCGAGAATCTCGGGCTCATGTGCCTCAGGAGACACGGTGGTAGCACTCAGACGGAAACAGATTCTTGTCGGCAGCAGAATGGATAAATAAGTTGATGCGTTGTAGGATATTCCTGCAGTGGAATGCTATACAGCAATAAAAATGGGCAAATCAAAGACACGTGACAACATGGATGAATCTCAAATATAGTGGTGCATTAAGAATAGAGATGGTAGGATTCCATGTATAGAAAGTTCAAAAAGACAGGCAACACTCAGCTATCGTGCTGAAGATGACATGCATATAGGTAGTGAAACTGTAAAAATAACAATTAATACGATGACCTTAAGAGTCAGGGTGCTACTTACCTGAGAGAGAGGAGAGGGGCTGTGGATCAGTGGGCCTGACCCGGGGGTTCTGTTCTGGGGTGCTGCTTGGGGGGCAGTGGCTCGCCCTTGTTTGCTTTATAATTTATTTATTCACAAAACAGTGTAAACATGTTTCATGCGCTCTTCTTTACTTGTGATTACTTCAAAATCTAAGAATAATTCAAGTGCCCGGTGCTGGACAAAGGCTGGTTTTCCTTCGCCCTCTCCCTGTGCGCCTACCAGCTCCTGTTCCGTGCTTGGGAGGAGAAAGCGGAAGTGAGGAAATGCTGAGGGAGGTGTGGGTGTGAGCTGGGAATCCCTCCCTCTGTCCCCTCCCCCTCCCCTGCTGTACTGCTCCCAGACACAGATGCCCCGTAAAGACACTGCCCAGAGGTTTTCTTAAACCACTTTATTCAGGTTGGCGGGTAGTTACGGATTGAATCATGTATATAGGGTTACCCCCCCACCCCCGGGGCAAAGCCCTTGGCCTCTCCCACATCCCCCATGCCACTGCTGAGGGGTGGCCAGAGGTTAGAGCCAGTTCTGAGGGGGTGCTGGGCCCAATAGAAATATTTACACATCACCAGGGGTGGGTGTCCCCCCTGATCAGGAATTGTGAGGGGATTGGTACTGGGGTCCCTGGGGTCCCAACAGCCCCAGGCCCTTGAGTGGGCTTGGCATGGACCCTAAGAGAGAGGGCTGGGACATTGGGAGCTGGCAGAGGGGGCTCCTGGGAGAGCCTCAAAGACCCTCAAAGGGGTCCTGCTGGTGCAAAACTCTGCATGGGGCCATGGAGTCAGGGGGCTAAGGCCCTCTCCATGAAGGGGCAGAGATTCCTGGTCCCCCACCTCCCTAGAGGGTGGGACAGGGAGCTATTTCTTAGGTACAAGGAGGCTGAACACGAATGACCCACCAGGAGGCGGTGGGGTGTCTCCCTTTCCTCCCAGGGTCCCTATGAGTGACCCCAACAGGCCACAGCCCCAGAGCAAGGCTCTCCTGGGGGCTCTTGCCCCCTCTCTTCCCCGGGGGAGAGGCCCTAGCTCTACTCAGAGATTCAAGTCCAAATCTGGGGAGGGGTTGCTGTCCACATCCCCAGGCTCAAGTGGGGGATAGTGGAAAGGAGGGAGAGTAAGGCTGGGAGGCCTGGCTAGGGACAGGACTGGGGGACAAGCAAGCAAAGCGAAACACTGGACTCCACTGAAGCTGGTGGCCAAAGGGGGCAGCCTGCCCCAGCCCCGCCCCCATGTTTGGAGTAGTTGTCCCCTTGGTGCCCAAGGCTACCTCCTCCGAGCCAGGTCAGGTCACCGCGCGGATCTGAAAAGGAAGGGCTGAGTGGGGCTTGCATGCTGAGCAAAGGGGTGGTGGTCGGAGGGCCTACGTGGTGGCCACAGGTCTCAGGGATGGGGAGGCGGCTGGACCAGGCAGTCCCGTCCCCACGGTCCAGCAGCTCCTCATGCACTCTGTACAGCCTAGGGGCGCGGGCGGGCACGTGGCGGGGTAAGCGTCCGTCTAGAGGCTGCAGGCCTCCTCGTCCACAGACCGCTTCCGCAGCTCCTTGCCCGGCTTGGGGGGCGGCGGGGCGGGCGCGGCGGGCGGGGCTTCGGGCAGATGCAGGACCGAGTTCTCCCCGGGCTGCACCCGCAGGTAGGCCTTGACCTTGTGGTGCCGGGCCTTGCCGTCGCTGAAATCGATGACCCGGCACTCGTAGGTGCCTTCGTCTGTGGGCTTCACCCGGGACAGGCGCAGCTTGTGGGAGATGTTACTGCCCACCACTTTGACCACCTGGGGGCGACAGAGAGACCGTGACCTGGCCTTGGGGCGGCGGGAAGACAAAGAGTGTCAGCCCACTGCTAGGGTGGGGCCCCAGAGACACTGGCACCAGGGCACAGGGAGTTCAATAGCAAAAAATAGAAGCACCTTAAATGTCTATCCACAGAACCGACACCTAAGCGGAAGTCAGTTCATTACATGGAACACGGCACAACCCTTAAAAGGAATACCCTAGAGCCAGGCATGTCGCAGCTCAGTGGCACGCAGGAAGTGAGATCTCATTGCAAAACTCCTACCATTTCTGTACATGAACACATGAAAACACTGTATTCTGGTTTTGGAGACTTGTGTGTGTACAAGTTTAAAATACACAGCAGGGAACACCGGCCTCATAGCAGAGGCTGCCTTGAGGATGCAGCCCAGGGGAGGGCTGTGGACCTGGGGTGGACTGCAAAGTGAGTTCTTAGCTTAGTCCAAAATGTCTTATTTTTAAAAAAACAAACAATAAATACAGCCTGGCCTACGCGGCCCAGTGGTTGAGCATCGACCTATGAACCAGGAGGTCATGGTTCAATTCCAGGCCAGGGTATAGGCCCAGGTTGCAGGCTCAATCCGCTTGATGTTTTTCTCTCACCATTGATGTTTCTATCTCTCTCTTCCTTTCCTTTCCTCTCTGAAATCAATAAAAATATATATTTTTAAAAATACAGGCTGACCACAAATGTATCAGCATTTCAATAATTGTTCATCCCTGTTGGGGTGAACAGAACGAGTGTCTGTGATATTTGGCTTTTTGTTTATGCCTTTGATTGGGATTTTAAATTTTACTTTAAAATTGAATTTTAACTTATACACAGCAAAGTGCACACTTGGTAAAATTTTAAAAGTGCACACAAGTGTTTCCTTGTGCAACCACCAAGCAGAGCAAGGCAGGACCATTTGTAACCCTAGAGCGCACCCTTGTGGCCCTTCCTCGCCAATGTTCCCCCCATGGGGTGAACTGCTACTCTGAGGCCTATCACTGTAGTTCAGATCGGCCTGTTCTTAAACTCTTTCGTGTGCAGCTTCTTTCACACAACATAGGATCAGCGAGATTCTCCATGTTGTTGCATGTCTATGTTTGTTCTTTTTCATTGCTGTGTAGTATTCCATCCTGCGATCACTGGGAAAGCTAGGTGAAGGATATAAGAGACGGTTTTTGCAACTTCCTGTGAGTCTCTAATTCAAAATTTAGAAAGTTAGAAAAAGGGAGGGGGGAGTTGGGCCTGTGGAGAGGAGGGTAATGGTGAGCGGGGCTTTCATCCTTCCCTGCCCCTTATTACTTAGACCCTTCCCTGCCCCACCTCCAACAGCCCCCACCCCACCTAGGCCGAACATTGGCGATCAGTTCACACTGCCAGCTGGTGACCCCCTTCCCAGTGATCGCACCACCTCTCACATACAGGCTCTCCAGGCTCAGGTGGGAGCTGCATAGGCTCCAGACCTGGGGCCCTGGCACTGAGCTCTACTGGCCCCCTCAGCTGGTCTGTTCTCGCCAGGCCCCAACTCCTGGAGGGGGAAGCCCCTGCTGATCACCCACACAGTGAGGAGGCCAGGATGAGAAGGAGGACAGTCTCTGGCGGGGTTCATTCACTCTGCAGACGTGTTTCAGAGACTATGCTGGGCACTCACACATGTAGCTTCCCATCATCTCACTAGTCTGCTCTGGCCTCCCTGGTCCCTTCTCATTTCCTCCCAAATGTTAAGCTCTTTATGACCCCAGGGCCTTTGCATAGGCTGGTTTCCCTTCCTGGGTGCTCTGCCCCATCTCTCTTCACCTACGTGACTCCCATTCATTCCCGAGCATCACCTCCTCCAAGAAGCCTTCCATCACAACTCTGCTTGTTTCCTTCATAGCAGTCATCACAATTTGAGAACCATTTGTCTGTTGATTTGTTTTTAATTGATTTGTCTGTTGATTTGTTTTTCTCTCTGGCTCAACTATAAATTCCATGAAGACAGGAATATCTATTTTGTTCATCTTAGTGACCATCACAGGGCCTGGTACCCTGTAAACAATAACAATAAATTGTTGGATGAATGGACTCACTGTAGTTCCTTCTTTCTCCAAATGAAGTGGTCCCCAGGCTTGCTAACTTGAGGTCACATACACACAATTCTACCCACTTTACAGATGGTGAGACTAAGGCTCCAGGAGGAGGAGTGACTCTCCCACGGGCACTGAATCAGTGAGTGGCAGAGCTAGGAGCTGAACCCAGGCCTGACTCCATGCATTCTATCCCTCAAAACGGTGCGACAGGCCCGCACAGGGTCACCAGGAGCTGGCAGGGCCATGGTGAGGGGGTGCTTCCCAGGCTCCGGAAGGGAAGAGGGCAGGTGGGCAGCAGCAGGGAGCCTGCCCATCCTCCCCGATTCCGAGCACTGTGGCTGGCCACCATCCCCGGGAAGCGGGAAAACATGGGCTGTGGCACGGCAGGAGGCACGAGGTGGGCCGTGGGCCACAGACAGAACTTCCCAACAGCAAGCCGTGGGGAACCTTCCAGCAGCCCGCCTGGTGTGGGGGCCAGGCTGGGCCCAGCTGGAGGCTGTCAGCCCTGCTGATTCCGTCACCTCTGGCCAAGGACAGCCAGAGGTCCTCTGGCCCTGCCATGCTCTCGGGGAGTGAGGGGATGCTGTTGCAAATGCGCAGCGGGAAATGAATTACCTCAACATCTGTTTCCCTCACGGATATTAATTATCCTTCATTTGTCAACCCTACAAGGCGCTAATGGAGTAATAATGCGAAGCGCTGGGAGCAGCCGCTCCTAGGGAGGGAGCACGGAGCGCGGCCCACCCCTCAGCCCACCCTCCCTCACCCAGGGCGCCAAGGCTGGGACGGGCTCCCTCCTCCCCCGGCTCCCTCCCGCCCTGTCACCCCTCTGCCAGCAAACACGTGTGGCTTTCAGAAGCTCTTCCCCAGCCCCCCACCCCCGCCCCAGAGGAGGAGGGGAACCGAGCACGCGTAGGGGTGCTGGAGGCTGGGCTCTGATCCTGACAGTCAAGGCACCCTGGCCCTGGTTTTCTTGGGCTAGATCATCCATTCACTGGACTCACATCTATCAAGCGCCCCCACCGAGCAATGCCCGCATGGGCTCACGGGCACAAGGAGGATCCAGACCTCACTCCTGTCATCCAGCCCCGCAGTAAGCGGGTGTCTAATAGGCCAGAGGACACACACACACTGCTCCCTCCCCGCCCCAGGGATCTGTGCCCAATACTGAGAACGAGAGCAGTGATCGTGGTGCCGGCAGCTAGTGTTTATGGAGTGTGCGGTCCCTGTGAGATGATGTGCTAAAGCGTCACACATCTTATCGAAACCTCGAGATAACTCCGTGGTGCAGGCACTTCGGAAATACTCCACATACCCATTGTAGGAGTCAGGAAACCGAGGCTCAGAGAGGTGGGGTGCTTGGCCCAAGGCCCCAGCTGATGAGAGAAACCAGGCCTTAAACACAGCTCTGGAGAGCCTCCCAGCACCAGGGACCCTCAGGTCTGTCTTTCCACCCCCCGCCCCACCTCATTCCCCAGGCCCCCAACCCTCCATGCTTTAGGGGGGCCCAGCCTTCTCTCAGAGACAGCCTGTGAGGGACCCCATCATCCAGCCCTGCTTCCTGGGGGTGGCAGAAGCAGCCTGTTGGAGCTCATCATTCACAAATTGGGCAGAAAATCCTGCGGCCCAGACGTCCAATGAGACTGAAGAGGCCAGGAGAAGAGACCCTCACACGGCCGCCTGGCTGTAAATCATAATCACTGCAGCACAGGCATCGACAGGCCCTAGTGGTGCAATTAAGCACCTAATTATGCTGAAAGAAACAAGGCGAGTCCACACCGTGACCAGGCTCAGCCTCTCCCCTGCTCGCCTGTGGCCCAGGCCTTTCCAGGCACGGCAGGGCCCCTAGGTCCTCCGGCAGACAGGCTGGTATTTTCTCCTGAGCACCGTCAATTTGGGTTCCGGGTGCCAGACCTTTCCTACCTGTGGCCTCATGGCTGAGGCCTAAGAGGAATGTGGTAGCCCCGGGAGGTGCTGGGGTGGGGAACAGGGGTCAGATGGTCCCTTTCCCGGGCCAGCTCCTGCTCAGAGCTCTGCCACTCCCGGGCCTCCATCAGCAACACCCAGCCACTCTACCAGCCTGCCGGCATGTTCAGAACCCAACTCAGGGTCTCCCCAAATCTGGGCCCGAGAAAGCCTCACCCGCTGAAGCCTGACTTCCCAAGTCATCATTCCCAACGCTGCTTCCACACTCAGGCACAGTCCATCTCCAAATCCCATTGATCGCTCCTCTGAACATCATTGGGCCCCTCCCCTTCCCTCCAGGATCCAGATCCTCGTGCACTGGCCAGAGCAAGGCCCCAGCTTGTCTCGTCTGGGTCATCACCCCAGCCTCCTCCCGGGTCCCTGAGGAGCCACTCTGGCCTCTTCCAACCTGTTCTCCCATGACAGCCAGACAGATCTTTTCCAACTTAGAATCCTTCCTTCCACTGCTCCCTGAAGTGACTGTCAGGAGGGGGAGCACTTTGGGGGTCTCATCCCTGCCTCTCCTCAGCCACACCAGCCCCCAATCGTTCCTCCAACACACACAGCCAGAGAAGTTCCCTTTTCTGCTAGTCAAGTCCTCTATGCTTCAGTGCTCATCTCAAACGGCACCTCCTCCAGGAAGCCCTCCAGCCCCCCCGCCACCCCAGTCTAGGTCAGGTCCTGTTACTGGCTCAGACTCCCATGCAGCTCTCCTCACTGTGATGATCACAATTGTCGTTTGGTTTTTCATCATGTGATAACTGGGTTAACATCCATCTCCCACACTGACTGGGAGCACCCTGAGGGCTTGGGGGTGTGTGACCATGGCCTTCACAGAGGCATCTGCATGGCCCTCAACTGCAGCCTGGCTGCTCTACGGATGTTCCACGGGATTCCCAGGATGGATGTGATACTGTTGTAATTAGCCTAGTTATTAATAACAGGAAAGGAGCAAAGGGAAGGCCAACTATTATAGGCATGTCATTTGGGCAGCTTCGCCAGGAAGCTACAACTTTACACGCCCCCAGGGGAAGGGGACGGGAAGATAGACGCATGCCCAGTAAAGTGGGGGTGACATCAGGAATGTACTTGCCTGTCAGTCACACCTGGGGACAGGTCATTGGCCAGAATGGGCATGGCCACTGCAAGGGTGTGAAATTTGAGATATTTAATCCCCTAAACCCGTGGTCGGCAAACT
Organism: Cnephaeus nilssonii; assembly: GCF_951640355.1. Classification (NCBI taxonomy): domain Eukaryota; kingdom Metazoa; phylum Chordata; class Mammalia; order Chiroptera; family Vespertilionidae; genus Cnephaeus; species Cnephaeus nilssonii. The sequence continues at coordinate 38,521,011 of NC_137082.1, read as the reverse complement.
GCGGCTCATGAGCCAATTGCGGCTTTTTGGCCCCTTGAGTGTGGCTCTTCCACAAAATACCACGGCCTGGGTGAGTCTATTTTGAAGAAGTGGCATTAGAAGAAGTTTAAGTTTGAAAAATTTGGCTCTCAAAAGAAATTTCAATCGTTGTAGTGTTGATATTTGGCTCTGTTGACTAATGAGTTTGCCGACCACTGGCCTAAACACATGCTTCCTGGCATTCTCCCGTGTGGCCCACAGCCATGTGGACCCCACACCCAATGGACGAATGGACCGTACCTAGCCTGACGCTGGGTTGGACCCGGCGGCAACATGGAACAGAAACTCTGGACACTGGCTTTGCTTCTAGCTCTACCGAAGCCCCCCCTGCACTTCCTCTATGACTGGGCTAAGGGAAATGGGACTTTGGAAACCCAGGGGTGTAATTTCACACGAATAAAAATAACTCATCCTCCCGTGTGTGTCTCAGAAAATCCTTTTTCTGGAGATATCACAAGGACTCCACCCCCAGCACTCAGCGGGGAAAGGGATACCTCAACTTCCCCGGGAACAGATGGAGTGATTTTTGCCTCCACATGAGTCTCGCCTCGCCTTCCTTGCAGACTGCGGGACTTGATGCCTATGTGTGCTGCGAGTTACTGCAGGAATTTCAAGAAAAGATAGAAATGTCTACAGAAGAAGATGAAGTCACAGGGCACCGTGACCCACCCTTGGCCTGATAACGCAGACTTCATGGACTGCTCCCGGCCCCCACCCCCAACCTCACCCATGCGGCACTCACAGGTGCACCACCGTGGGGGGCAGCCAGGCAGGGCAGGAGGAGCTTGACCTGCAGGCCGCTTGGGTGATCTGACAAACACAGCTGCCTCTTAACGAACCGATGATGGAGATTCTCGGTGGGGCTGCAGAGTGCTTCCTGAGGCCTCTGGGGCTGTTCCTGGCTTTGGGGGTTTGGCTGGGGGGGTGGCAGGTTAGGATGAGTGGGCCAGAGCACTAAGCCACGTGTACACGGGGCCTGGGCTTCCCATGGCTCTTTCAGACGGAGCAGGTGACATGAACTGAGTCTACAGCACAAACAGCTTCAGTTAGGCCAGTGGTCGGCAAACCGCGGCTCGCGAGCCACATGCGGCTCTTTGGCCCCTTGAGTGTTCTAACGCCACTTCTTCAAAATAGACTCGCCCAGGCCGAAAACCGACTTCTGCGCATGGGCCACGAAGTTTCAATCGCACTGTCCGTGCGCGCCCGCACGTGGTATTTTGTGGGAGAGCCTCACTCAAGGGGCCAAAGAGCCGCATGTGGCTCGCGAGCCGCGGTTTGCCGACCACTGAGTTAGGCGGAAGGAGGAGCTACGGGTGAGGAAGGCAGCTGGGCCCACTGGGAACAAAGGTGTGTGTGGAGAACTTCACCTCATCTCCAAGTTAGGAAGTTGGAAACCATCTCTACTTGCAAACCTGGTTAAGGGGAAATTAACCTAAAGTGTAAAACAAAGAACTTCAATTAGATCAAAAGAAAAACTTCCAGAACTTGAAAATGGCTGATAAGCAGGAGGATTTGCCTGAACCACAGGAATGAGACTCCGATGGTGGCAAACCACCCAGGGAGATGTTTTTAAGGCCAGAGGCCCTCCCCCAGGCCCCTAGCTAAATGAGATAATTCATGTGAAGCACTCAGCATGGCTCCTGACATGCTAGGCACTCAATGAATGGTAACTGCATTATTATTATTATTATTATTATTATTATTACTATCTTATCCCAGGTGCCTGTCCTCCCACCCACATAAGCGATCCCTTAGGTTCCCCTCCGATTTCCTGCAGAAAAGCTGGGCCTCTTTCACTGCTCCAACCCCCCTCCCTTACCCTCCCGCCCGTGTGCTGGGAATAGGAATCTGTGATTTACAAATTCATGTTGTTTCCACTCTAGTAACCACAGTCATTCACACGGCCATATCCATAGGACTTAACAGTTTCCAAAGTGTTTGCATGTAGGTGTCGGACATCAGTGAGGGGGAAAGAGAGGCGCAGGGAGGTGGTAGAGCTGGAGCCAGGACTCAGCTCCCGGGACCTCAGTGCTGGTCCCAGTGTGTCCTCACAACCCGCCCCCCCGCCCCCTACCCCCCCCGCCCCCGCCCCTCTCAGCACAGCCCCTCTGCACCCTCCAAGGGTTACCATGCGGCCCCCAAAGGTCCCTGAGCACCATCAAGCCCCCGGAAGCTAACTGTACTTCCTCCTTCAGAACCCCAAGGCTACCCAGCTGGTAGACTGCATTGTTTGGCTCCCATGGTGTTTCCAAAAATCAAATTAGGTCCCAATAGTTAAAAATCAGGAGATATTGCCATGGCCGGTTTGACTCTGTGGTTAGAGTGTTGGCCTGTGGACCAAAGAGTCTTGGGTTCAATTCCCAGTCAAGGACACATACCTGGGTTTCAGGTTCAATCCCTAGCCCCAGTTGGAGCACCTGCAGGGGGCAACCAATGATGTCTCTCTCACATCAATGTTTCTCTCTCCCTCTCTCTCTCTCTCTCTCTCTGCCCGCCCCCCCCCCCAGCCTCCCTCCCTTCCACTCTCTGAAAATCAATGGAAAAAAAATATCCTCAGATGAGGATTAACAACAACAACAACAACAAAATCAGGAGATATTCCACTAAAATTGGGATTTTTAGAAGACATGGAACTGTTGGGCCGGAACAGCGCCTGGGTTCTGCTGGACATGAAGGAGTGAAGCCCTGCATGAGTCGTTCACTCCTTCACATCACCTGTACACATACATGTCCTGGCATGGGATGCATGTCACGTTGGTGTGTCCATGTGTCAAAATCTGTCTGGGTTTATGCCCCCATTGGCCTGAGGGTGTGTATGTATGTGTAACAGTCATTTGATATTTTTTTAAAAGAATAGTTTATCAATTTTTAGAGAGATAGGAAAGGAGAGGGGAAGGGAGAGGGAGAGAGAAACATCAATGTGAGAGTGTAACATCGATTAGCTGCCTCCTCCACGCCCCTTACCGGGATCAAGCCCAAAAACCTTGGCATGTGCCCTGACAGGAAATCAAACCAGCAACCTTTTGGCGCACAGGATGATGCCCAACCAACTGAGCCACACCGGCCAGGCACGGTGCTAGGCTCCGGAACTGTAACAGTGAATCAGGCAGGCACAGTTCAGCCCTACTGTCTCCAGGGGGAGTCACAGGAACGGATAATTACAAAAGGAAATGCAGCCAGCAGGGGAATGGAAGGTGCCCGCTGAGTCACAGGGTCAAGGGAGGCTTCCTGACTTCAGCGCTAAAGGAAGAGAGAGGAACAGACAGGGACTGGCCGGTGAGAAGGCAGAAAGGCAGCAGGGTTGGGAGGGGCAGGGGAGCCAGGTCAAGCAAGACGAGACAGCCCAGAGGGTGAGCAGGGAGCCCAGGGCCTCGAAGGCGACAGGGAAAGTCCTAGCTTCTCCTAGACTGCAGGAAACCCAGGTGGGCATCTACTGATGGTGCCGCCAACTAAATGTCCATGTATTTAAGAGCAGTCACGTGTGTGACGCTGTCTGCAGGAGGAGCAGTCTGTGAGACCCCCACCAGACCCCGAGAGCCCCAGCTGGTGCGGGAAATCAGGGGCCAAGGTCGGGGGAGAGTGGTTGCGCAATCACTCTGAGCACGTTTATTTTATTATCTAATTAGCATCTTCGCATTCTCCTCACGTGGGTCCAGCAGCCTCTAATTCTAATCCTCTAAAATCAATTAGATTATTCTCTCCTTTGCCTGAGATGCTCCTTAAACCCCAAACAAAATCATAGGAGAGAGAGAGTTGTGATAAGCGGGGGGTGTATAAATATCCAGAGATCTCTACCTGCCTGGACTTATCAGGTGGTGTTTGAGCAAGAAGCATATGGATGTGCCCTTGGCAGAGAGGGTGAGGGTGAGGGGCCGGGGGATGAGGGTGAGGGGGAACCAGCATCCACCCTAAACTGGAAATGGCTCAAATTTCTAGACCCCCAACTCTGAAAGGCCCTGCAGCAAACAGCACAAATGATGCTTTTACGGCCCTCTCCTCCCCTCTCATCTGCCCCCCTTTTGTCTGAGGAGCTGCGGGAGCCTCCTCCCAGGCCTCCTGCCTCTTCTCGGCCACCCCATCCCTCCCAGTGCCTGTTTGCCACCCCATCCCTCCCAGTGCCTGTTTGCCACCCCATCCCTCCCAGTGCCTGCTCGACACTGTGGCTTCTGCTGTGGCTCCTCGGTGCGTCTGTGTCTAGTCACCTTTGGGGTCCCGAGCTCCCCAAGTCCTTGAAAAGTTGTGGAAGCAGCAGCAGAAGAACGAACTTGGAGGCCACTCCCCACGCGTACACACCCATACCCCTGAGCACCGGCACTTTCTGAGTGTGTTGGTGTGGGCTTCTGGCTTCCTGCCAGGATGACCTCCTGCCCCAAGCGCAATCCCAGCCTGGTCTCACGGCCACCTGGATCCCCAGGCTGTCCCTTCTGCTCGGTCCCTTTCGCCTCCTTTCTCAATTCTGCCTGCCTCTCCCGGGCCCCTCTTTGGGTGCCCCTCCCTGTCTCTGGGTCCCCACCTCCCTGGGCTCCAGCACAGCCTACAGACACAGCACTGGAGTCAGCTCAGTCACACCATGCCCTCTAGCAAGTCTCTAGGCCTCAGCTGCCCCACCTGCAAAATGGGTGAGTGCTTGTCCTTCCCCATGGAGGTGTAGCCATGAAAAAACGAGTCAATGCATCAAAGGCCTAGCCAGTCCTCAAATCCTTCGGCACAGCTCCCCGACCCGCCTCACCCCAGGAGCCAGGGGACCCAAGTGACCGTGAGAGGCTGCGGCTGTCAGTCGTGATGGGCCGGAAAAAGCCAGCTCAGTCTCATTAGGCCCTGTTGGTTCCCCAAATAAAAAATGCTGCTGAGGCAGACATGAAGCATCAGGGACGCACACAGCCTTGGTTCCCGACAGGAGAGAATGCGTCTTCTCTTCCCCTGTCATTTTTTGTGCCTGTCATTCAATGAACTTGAAAAATCTCCAGCTTTTAAAAAACAGATCAGAGCCATTCCCCCCCACCTCCCACCCACTCTGTTTTTCTTCTCCTCCATCCTCTTGCCCAAGCTCCCGGCAGTACTGGACCAAAAAATTTTTTTAAATTACAGCTGTGTCCTCCATTAGAGCCCTTGCGAGAAGTCATTATAGAACTCACACTTATTTTGGTCGCGTCCTTCCCTGCGTCTTCCTGCTGAGATGCTTTTAGCTGTTGGGAGCAGGAGGGGCGGAGAAAACAGAGAGAAGCCATTAGCACCGCTGGGCGGGGGTTCGGACAACAGCTAAGATTCTAGCAGCAGGTGAACTCTGGGGCCCCTGGGATCCAGCGCTGGGGGTCCCTCAGCTCTGTGTCCACTCAGGGAGTGGAAGTGAGTCAGTAAAACCGGCTGTATCTGGGGATAAATGGGGTGGGCACGCGTGAAGGCAGACCGTGAGTCTGCGCGGTGTGCCTGTCTGTACACCTGTCTGTGTCGGTGCCTGGGTTGTATTTTCAGGTGTCACACACACGAGTGAGTGTCTGCAGCAGCCGCGGTCGGAGCCCTGCCCACAAGCTGTTCCCTGAAAGCTGGCCCGGCGGGACCCAGCTGCAAAGACCAGCACCTCGGCTCGGGGCTCTCTCTGAGCGCTGGAGTCCTCTGAGCCTGTGTGGGGGGAGCTGACACTCCCAGGAGCAGGACAGAGCTTAATAGGCATTTGTGACTATGTGAGAGGCTCTCCCCTGAACCTGCAAGAATGTGTGACCACCCCCATGTGTGCACAGGGAGGTGAGTGAATGTACGTGTTCATATGTGAGTGGGTGGGCAGAGAGGGTGTGTTTGCATATTGTTTGCATATATACAAGTGTGAGAATAAAAGAGTTTCAGCTTGGGTTCCCCCAGATGCAGCCCCAAGACAAAGACTTGAGTGCAAGTAGTGTATCAGGAGGGGATCCCAGGAAACATCAGTAGGGGAGTGAGTGAGGGGGACAAGAAAGGGAGGAAGTGAGTAATGGGTGCATCAAGCCAGTACCCACCGTGGGCAACTGGAACTGACTCCCCCTGGGCACCTCAGGGAGAGAGCACAGTCCTCTTCATTTATGCCAGCTGAGGGGCGGGGGCGCTGGGGGACTATCCCCCAGCTCCTGTGCTCATGGCGGAGTGCTGCTCCGGCCGGCCTCGCTGACCAGCAGGCTCTGTTGTCCACAGAAAACCCTCAGACACAGTCACGGGGTCGGCTGTTGGCAGTGGGGCTGGTGGCAGGGGCTGGTGTATGCCCGGGTGTGTGGGCAGGGACATCAACAGCATCCGGTCCCGTGGCGGGCACATATGAACGTGTCGGTGCGTGGAGGCAAATGCATGCACGGAGGCGGGCCGCCGGGGTGTGCCTGCATGTGTGTGGAAGGGGGCATGCCTGGTGCTCGTGAACGCGGCAACATTGTCTGCCGTGTTCGCAGGGGACTTCCAACACAGCTGTCCATGCAGCTTGGAGAAGTGGCGGGAGGTGAGTCAGATCACCTGGAGCCAGCTTCTAGGCCTCTGCCTCAGTTTCCCCACCTGTACACAGAAGTGCAGCTGCCGTGGCTGCACTCTGTGCTCTATGGAGGGCTCTCTGGTGGTGCCCATCCCAAGTGCTCAGCCTGGCTCTGCCTCCTGCCGGAAAACAAGCCTCCATTTCAGGAAGGGGGGTTGGGGGAGAGGTGGGTGCTGCAGGGGACAGAGCAGGAGCCCAGACCCCTCAGAAGAGATGAGGGGCAGAGGCACCCCAGTCAGGGCCGGTTCTGGGCGGAGTACCTGGTTCGAGGCCCACGCCTGCTTGTCAGTCCAGTCCCTGTGGCTCCGCACGTACCACCACTGGATCTCCAGCGAGTAGGAGGGGGAGCCGCTGCCGCGGAAGGAGCAGGCCATCTCCACGTCCTCGCCCGTCCGCGCCGTCATGTCGTGGGGCGTCTCTGTGAACAGGGCTGTGCGGAGAAACGGGGGAGGAGCAGCCGGGGCTCAGAAAACCGGGGCCGCGGGCACAGCGCCGGTGGGTGGGCGAGGTGGAGAGGTGGGAGCCGCCAGGCCTGTGGGTGGGGCCCCTGGAGAAGTCAGCGAGGGTGTGCAGCAGCAGCTGGCAAGACGGGGGATGAAGGACTTGGCCTAGGGCCCCGAGTGCCCCACTGGAGCCCGGCTTCTGTCCCAGAGCCGCTGGCACCACCAGAGGCTCTCGCTGGGAGCAGTGGGTAGAGGAGGCTGGGTTGCAAGGTGTGAGCAAGGAGGCCGGGAGGCCGGGAAGGAAGCTGCCCGTCTCATCAATTCCTCCAGATTTCTCCGGGCGCCTGCACCCCAGTCCCCTCCGGGTTATTCCCAGCCCCAGAGCTCAGTGCAGCGGTCACCCAGGAATGCTGCCTCCATCGGCCCTCCCGCCCGGCCCCATCTTGCCACTGCAGCCCTCGGGACCCCACCCAGCAGGGCAGAAACACAAGTGGAAGGAAAGGCTGAGATGGGCTTCCTTGGGTGGGGGTGGGGCTCCATCAGGGGGACCTGGGGAGGGGGGCCTCCACCCACCTCATTCAGTCTCCCTCTGGCCACCCGTCTGCCCAAACTAACGGAAAACTCGGACCCTGGGCCACCAGTTCCTTTCACTGATGCAGAGCTCAGAGAGGGCAGTGTCTGGCCTGGGACTGCTCAGCAGCCAGGGGTCACAAGGTCAGGCCCCAGGCCCCAAGTCCGTGGCCAGCCCTCTCACCCTCAAAAGCCCTGGTGGGCCCCCCACAGCCACCTCTCCCCTCAAATCCCAGCAATGGTCACAGAGAGGACTGTCCAACAGGCAGAAACACGTTCGAGGCACACAGAACTTTTAAGTTTCTAGTAGCCACATTTAAAAAAAGGTTTTTTTTAAAGAGGAGAAATGAATTTTAATAATGTATTTTAGTTAACCCAAAATATCCAAAATATTATTTCAAATAATAAAAATAATTAATGAGATAGTTGACCTTCTTTTGTTTTGCTAAGTCTTGGAAATCCAGTGTGTATTTTACACGATCACACGCATCTCAGCTTAGACCAGGCACACTGCCGGTGCTCGGCGCTCGGGCCCCCTACGCTGGCATCCCAGCAGGGGGGGCTCCGTGCCAGCCTCCGCTCCTCCCCCTCACAGGGCCCCACTGCTGAGGCGGCAGCCGTGGCCCAGTGCCACGGAATGACCCTCCCAAGGCCACGCTTAGAGTCTGGATTTGAACCCAGGCGTGTCTGACTCCCAAGACCCTTCTCATCCCATGAATTCAAATTCTTTTTGGTTGTAGAGCTCTTTTTCCTTAAAGAGAAACCATCTAAAGTGGCCAACCTTCCAGGGTCCTGTGGGGCCAGAGCGGGTCTGTTTGATTCTGAGAGCAAGGCCTGGGCAGGCACAGAGGAGACGTGCCACCCAGCCTGAGGCCACCTAGGAACTGCCTAGGTGAGGTGAGGTGGGGTGGGGGAGGGCCCCTCAGGAGGTGGTGCCCAGGCAGTCCTGAGTCAGGAGTGGGCAGGGGTGGCTTTTGGTCAGAAGACAGAGAGAGAGTCTGGCTCCAAGACCTCTGGAGCCAGACTCTCTCTCTGAGAGTTGGCTGTGGGTGTGGGCTCTGGTCCTAGATTCTCTCTGATCCCCTGGGACCCTCCTAGGAACTGCCTAGGTGGGGTGGGGTGGGGGAGGGCCCCTCAGGATCCATTGGCTCCAACCTTAGTGGTGAAGGGGGCAGGATGTCTTCAGGACAAGTGGAGAAACTGAGGCTCTGGGCAGTGGATGGCATATCTGAGTCTCCCTGTTCACCGGTGGCAACATGAAGGCCTGTTCCAGGCACCGCCCCGAGGACCCACCACCGGGGACCCTTCACGCGGGGAGAAGCCGTGTATTTGAGAAAGCACGGCGAGCGCCGGACTGGGAGCCGGAATGGAGAACTGAGCCTGTGTCTGCCAAAGACTTGCTGTGTGACTTTGGGAGAAGCTTTCCTCCTCTCTGAGCCTCAATGGGGATTAGAATTCATGGTTGGAGAACCCCACCAGCTCAGACAATCTGAGGGGTGGGTCACTGCTACTTGGGGGGAGGGGAGCTGGAGGGAGGAGGAGGTGGCATGCCAGCCGGGCCCTGAAGGACGGGTGGCAAAGGCAAGAAGAAAGGGAGTGTTTGAGCCAAGGCAACAGGAAGAGAAAGCCAGAGGCCTTGTTAAAAAAAAAAAAAAAAAAGCACAACATTCACTGAGCATCCTAGCACCAGGCAGACACAATCTCTAATCCACTCACTCCTGTTCGACAGATGAGGAAAACGAGGCTCAGAAAGATGAATGACTTGCCCAAGAGTCACAGAACTGGGTTTTGAACCTACATCTGACCAGCAGTTGTGACCGAAACCCAGGGATAAATCAGCCTCAGAATCTGGTCCAAATTATCAGGTGAAATTCAGCCGCCAGGCTCCACCCTTCTGCATCCTCTTCCTGACAAGCGCAGCCCAGTTCCTCCCACCTCCCCCGGAAGTGGCAGCTCTAACTGGCAAGACGTTCTTGCTCCCTCTCCTAACCCTGTGAGTGGAAACATCCTATCGGCACCAGAAACTGGTAGGTGACCCACCCTGATTCTGATGATGATGATGCAATAACAAACTCTAATAAATAAGGAGTCCCTGGTTTGTGGCAGGCACTGAGCCAAGCCCTTTACACACATGTTCCCACCATCATGCTAAGGAGCAGGTGTGGTCATTATGATGCCCATTTCCAGGTGGGAAGACTGAGGCTCAGAGAGGTTCAGAGTGAGTAGGTAGTTACATCTGCACCCAGTTCTAGAGGGCTCTAGAGTGGAAGCCAGTAATTTCTAGAACTTGCTCCTGCAGCTCTTTTTCCCCATCCCCCACCCCCACCTCCTCCCTCCAGCCACCCATACCCCCCAATCTCCACATTAGCATCCCTGCTGAGTTTAGGACATAAAATCCATGTCTCCTCTTTGACTTCCTCCTGTCCCGGAGCCCTCCTCCCTGCCCGGTGACTCCTCACAGCCAGCCCCTGGGGAGGCGGGTATAATTATAGATTTTTGAGAAGGACACAATTGTGTTCTGCAGCCCCAGGGCCCGAGCAGGGCTGGGCTTGCTGGGAAGACAATTAAAACCACTGTCGGCAATTAGGGTTCTTCAGGAAAAGGAGGAAGAGGCTTGATTGTATGCAACATCTTCCTTTCTGCTTTTATTGGGGGGGGGGGGTATTTAATACCACCAGACCCGGTTATCAGGGCATCACCAGCAGGAAAGAGCTTGTGGCCCTAGCGCAGCCCCTCAGTTTGGCTTCTGGGAAGGCAGGGGTGACCTGGAAGAGCTTACCCGCCCTTCAAGAGCAGGGCCCTGACCTTCTTCCGAACCTTCCAGACCCTAGAATACCTAGGGCTTTGCCTTCAGGTCTGGGTTCAAATCCTGTTTCCTCTACCCTCTAGCTGTGTGACCGGACAAGCCCGTCTACCTCTCTGAGCCTCAGATTCTTTAGCGCATAAAGTAGAGAATGAGGGGACGCAGGGGAGGATTTCACAAGGCAACATACGCCTCATGCACATAGTAGGTGCTCAAGAAACAGCACTGCTTTCTCTCGCCTTCTAGCTCAAAATTCTCTCCCAAGAAAGATTTTAACGATGCCTCTTTGTAGCCTCATTAGACTATGCAGTGGACACAACATCTGTATTTCATTCACACCCGGGCCCCACGGCCTCTCATCCATCAGTCCTGTATCCCCTCTGCTTCCTCATTTCTCCCCCAAGCAACCAGTGGGACTCACTAGCTCAGGCCCCAGCTCCCTCTGTCTCTGAGTTCAGATTCCTCATCGCAGACCCTCTGGTTCAGCCTCAAATCTCCTTTCCCTCTGCACAGTCTTCCCTGCTGTTCTAGTCTTCAAAGCTCTGGTTTGAGGCTGCTTCCTCCAGGAAGCCTGCAGGAGTTAGACCCCAGCCCAGCCATCAATCTCTGCCAGAGTGAGAGCAGGGGGACTAGTGGCCGGGGCAGCACCTGGGCAGGGGAACCAAGGCGGAGCAGGAGCGGGAGAGAGGCAAGGGGAAGCGAGCAGAGAGAACGAGTGTGGCCCTGCGGGCCCTTGGTTACCCCCGCCCAGGCCCTCCTTGGTGTCCCGGAGTCTCCGAGTCCTCCCCTCCCTGCCCCACTAGAAAGTGTTAGAGGAAGAGACTGAGTGTCTCTCTCTCCTGTCCCCTGGGAGCTTCCCCAGGACAGGGCCCCTGCACTGTCCAGCATGGAGCAGGCACGTAGGAGGTGCTATTAGGCATTTGTTGAATAAATAAAGAAATAGCCCGGCTGCATGGCTCAGTGGTTGAGCATCGACCTATGAACCAGGAGGTCACGGTTCGATTCCCAGTCAGGGCACATGCCCGGGTTGCAGGCTCAAACCCCAGTGTGGGGCGTGCAGGAGGCAGCCGATCAATGATTCTCTCTCATCATTGATGTTTCTATCGCTCCCTCTCCCTTTCTGTCTGAAATAAATAAAAAATATGTTTTAAAAAGAAAGTGAGAGAGGTCAGACAGAAACCCAGAGAACTTAAGTTAGAGACTGTTAAGAGAAAGAAAACAAAGAAGATAGACATCACTCATTCATACAGTCGTTCATTCATGCACCATTTATTGGGCACCTACTATTTGCCAGACTAGTTTTCGGGGAGACTGCACTCGTAAGAGGAGGGACGGGGACAGACATATGGGCACAGGCAATGCGGGAGGTCCTGATGAGGCCCCAGCAGGACAGCCCCTCCTCACCCTCCCTCCTTGTGGCCCTCATGACCATTGGTGCCCAAGCTGGCTTGGCCCACATGGGCCCAGCCGAGGGGGTGCCCAGCCAAACTGATAGGCAAGCTGGCAGCTCCCCAGAGGGCCCATAAAGTTGTCATGGGACGTGCAACCAAGAACGAAATGGGAATGAACAAACGGCGGCCGTGCAGGAAGGGCCGTGGCTGCTGTGCTGGCCGCTCCCCACCCGGTCCAACCTTGAGGTCCATGGACCAGCCCCATCAACCCTGTGGGCCACCTTTCTGAGCGGAGGCCCCCGAGCCGGATCCCACAAAACCCTCACAGCACCCCGCGGAGCAGGGGTCACTGTCCCGTTACTACAGGTGGAGAAACGGAGGCTCAGAGAACCTGGGGGACAGCGTGGCCAGTCCCCTGCCCCGGTGCCGAAGGAAGGAAACCCGCCTCTGTGCCAGACACCGTACACAGGACCCACTCCATCCTCCCAAAGACCTTATGAGGTGGCTCTATTTTTAAAAATGTGTTTTATTTTTTTAAGAGAAAGGAAGGGAGAGGGAGGGAGAGAGAGGCATCAACGTGAGAGGGAAACATCGATCCATTGCCTCCTTCCCGCACCCCGAACAGCATGAGACGACACTCAAGCCACTGAGCCACACCGGCCAGGGCCAGCGGTCCTCTTCGTGGTCAGCCCAATTTCACAGGAGGACCAAGGCTCAGAGAGGATGTGTTGGTGCCTGGCGTCACACAGCACGAAGGAACAAAGTCAGACTTCAACCCCAAGGCGGACCACAAAGTTTCCCAGCCAAAACCTGAGTCCTTTCTAAGCTCCTGCCCGCCTTCAGCAGTAAAAAGTGTGACTCCGTGGGGGCCATTTCCAGAGAGCCTGCCTGCTCTGTGCCCAGCGCAGCTGGGTGCTGGGGCTGGAAGCGTGTGTGGCCACCTTAACGCCCAGTGGGAGGCAGGTGGGCGAAGGGCCACAGAGGGGGTGTTCAATGACTCCCAGCTCACCGGGAATCTCACTGCACCCCTGAAATCAGGAGATGTAAACGTCCATCAGGGAAGAACCTAGATCAGCGGGTGGAAAAGCCCCCAGGGACTGAGAAGGCGGGCCACAGCCAGAGCCCCCCCTCCCCCCAGGGATGGGTGCAGCGTGACTGCCCTCGACGGGCCAGGGGAGGCCCTGAGTGTTCTCTTTGTTCCCTCCTGGGCCCTGGCAGGCTGCCTGCAGCTAGAGGAATCGAGGTTGTGAGTCGATGAAAGGTTGTTTCATCTTGGAGTGGACAAATTTCCTCTTCTCCCGAAGCGGAGAGGGAGGCATTGTGTACAAAAGCTTGCAGAGCTGCAGTGCTGAGTGGAGACACGCTGGTCTCGGCATGCAGCAGAAGCTCGGGGAGTGGCCCCCCACTGGGCCAGGCTCCGTGCTGCTGGGCTTCCGAAAGGCTCAGACCAGGCCCTGCCCCTCAAGGAGCCCACAGCCCCCCGGAGACACACGCCAGGGACTGCTGTGTGGACAGCGAATGGCTGGGACTGACCCCAGATCCCCAGTTGTCCAGGGCGTGCACCAGTCACACAGCCGTGCAGGTGCCAGTGCTCGGAGGGGCCACAGCCAGCCTATGTGTGCCTGGAGAGTCAGGGAAGGCTTCTCGGAGGAGGGGGCATGCTTGAACTTGAGTGGGGTCTGAACAATCGGGGGGGGGGGAACTCAGAACAGGAAAGGACCTACCAGAGAGAGGGCTTCCCAAGTTCAACCTTTTGGGGGCCACCCTCACAGTCTCTGCAGAATTCCCGTACCACCTGCACTGTCATTTACTTGATGTTTATTTTCAAAGCCTCTTTCCCTTTTTACTTAAAAAAATTCAGCTTAAAAGGAGACTTTTATTACTGCCATAAACAGAAAATCAGCATCACTTGCCATAAATAGAGGGTAAGTGTAAAAATAAACACTATGAAAACCGAACAGCGTTTGTAAATTCTAGCCAGGGAAGGTTGTTTATTGGAGGCTGCAAGCCTCAATCTCCGTTTCTCTCATTAACAAGGGAGACGGGCGGGAGTGAGGTGTCAAATTCAAAGCAGCAGGGAGCAGAGACTTTCTTCTTGAGGAGAGGGGTGTGGATGCAGGTCCTGCTGAAGGCGGACACCAGCGGGCAGCCACCTCCACCACCACCCCCTCCACCACCGGCTCTGGCTCCCTCGGCCTTCTCAGACACTCACCTACCAGAATCCTACCGAGTCTTCCCGTCTGGCTGGCGGCGCCACACCCTTCTGACTCCCCATACGGTTCCCTGTGCCTTCACGTGGTGAGGACTAACACCTCCGTTAGGAGCCAGGAGGTCCGAATGTGTGCTCGCAGGATGAGGGAACAAAGAAATGAATGGAGGACGCCCTATGGCACTTCCCGAGGCACTGATTTCCCTCCCCCAAACGGGAAAGAACATTATTTTCGTCTTAAAACAAACACGAATATATTATCGAACACAATACAGACTTTATGAATTTTAAATGAGATAGGAGACATCAAAGAAACGCTGGACCCGGTGGGAGCTGTTTACTCTTCTACATGGGGCGCAACCTTCTCCCCCCCCCCCCTCCCCAATCGGGGCCTCCTGACCCACACAATCAGAGGTCTCGTTCATTTCTGCAGCCTGGGGGTCCTCAGACCATGCTCTGTGCACAGGAGTGTTGCTGTGCGGGCTTAAGGGGGAAGGGACCAGGAGGAAAGAGAGGGAAGGGGGAGGGTGGAGCCCAGGGTTTACAGGTGAGGATGCTCACCTGTAAGTGGCAGCTCGCCCTGACTTGCTGTGTGGCTTCGTGTCAGTGGCTTCACTTCTCTGAGCTTTGGGTCCCACGTGTGTCGTGGCTTAAAGGCTGATTTTGAGGATGAAATGAACTAATACACGTGAGGAGCCTGTTTCAGGGTTTGGGGCACAGTGGCGCCTCAGTACCTGGTGGCACGAGTCCCTGCTGAGATCTAGACACGCACAGGCACCTTCACTCCGGTGGGGCCCCTGCTCAGCCCAATAAAAATTAAAATAGCTGACATTTTTGAGCATCTACTATGCACTAAGTACAGTACCTGGTGATGGTGTTTCTCAATTTCCTCATCTGTAAAACGGGGATAATGATAACTGCCTCAAAGGGTTGTTGTAAGGATTAGATGTGTTAAGATTTATAAAGTGGACTGCGTGTTTCCTTATTTAGTTAGTTAGTTTCAATTGAAGTGAAATACACGTAACATAAAATTAACCATTTTAAAGTAACAAATCAGTGGCATTTAGTACATTCATAGTATTGTGTAACCATCCCCTCCATCTTGCCCCAAAGCATTTCAAACCCCCCCTCGCCCCCCTCCGCCCTCCCCCCCCCCCCCCGCCCCCGTCCCCATTAAGCAGTCACTCCCCAAACCCTGGCGACCACCAGTCTGCCTCCTGTCGCTATGGAGTTGCCCGTGCTGGATAGTTCACATAAATGGAATCATCAAGTCTATATGGTCTTTCGGGATTGGCTTTTTTCACTTAGCATAATGTTTTTGAGGTTCATCCACATTGTAGCACATATCATATTTCATTCCTTTTTATAGAATTGTTTCTTGAACAAAATAAAATCTCTCACTGAACCCCCCCCCCCCCCAAAAAAAAAAAAAACCTGGAAAGTAGCCACTATCCTCATTCTCCTTACAGGTGGGGAAACTGAGACACAGAGAGGGAGGGGACCTGCCAGGGTCCCCTGCCAGGCGGCCCTGACACAGCCAGGAGGGCAGCGCTGGCACCTGGGGCTGGGGGCAGGGTGCCTCCCAAGGCCACGGGCACACATGGCGGGAGACGGCAGTGGAACTGCAAATCTAGGAAGATTTGAGGAGAGTGAGAATATCCTGGCACTTGCAGGAGTGTGGGAGTTGAGCAGGTTTCCCCCGTGGAATTCCCGCCTCCGCTTCCCACACGTCTGAGCTACAGGGAGGAAAAGGGTTTGGGAGGGAGAGAGGCAAGTGTGGGAATGTGCAGGGATCCGGGGTGGGGGAAGGCACACAGGCCTCTCTCCTCATCCTCACCCGCACATCCTGCCAACTCAATGGGCGAGCCCATTGCACCGATGGCTAGTGAGGCTCAGAGAGGTTGCGTGGGGCCAGGATTGGAGCCCATGCGTGTCTGACCCCAAAGCCCAGGCATGTACTCGTCCAGGCTGCCTGCCAGAGGCAGAGAGGGGGTGAACAGAGGAAGCAAAGGAGGATGCATCAGCCACAGGGATAAGCAGGTGTCCCAGAACCCCAGAAAGGAGCACCCCCTCCCCGATGATCCACTGAGGAGAAAGGAAAGTGAGAGATGTGGGGAGGCACCCTGGGTGACGCCACGGGGGACAGAGCAGAAGGGGAGAGGCAGAGATGAGGGCACCAGAAAGCCAGGTGCAGAGACCAGGAGGAGGGGAGAACTGAGGCAGATCCCAGGGATGCTCCCAGAAGGCACCGGCAGAGAGCAGAGTGGCCACGCTGCCCTTCCCTGCCAGACCTGGCCCGCGTGGAGCCCCGCCCCCCCTCCTGCCCAGGTGTGCTTGGGAAGCCTCAAGGTTGCAGGAGTAAATAGGCGGGCTCAGGCTGAGCCAGATTTGAACCCCAACTACACTTTCTCGTGGTGGGCCAACCTCTGAGCCTCAGTTTCCTCATCTGTAAAATGGGTGCTCTGGGGACTCACCAGGCTCATACATTCCTGTGTCTGTCACAACAGTGGGCTCCGTGGGGCATTATCATGGTGGTGATGACCAGGCTGCTATTTATGCTGCCTCTCCCTGGGAGGTCTTGCTCCAGCTTCCCTCCCCAAAGCTCCCACCTCCCTTTCCTCACCTAGAAGACTAGCCTGGCCTTTTCAAACGCAAGGACTATTCTAGAACTAGTTGAAGGGTTCTGCCCCTCCCCAGGGCCTTTGCACTTACTGTTTCCTCTGCCTGGGAGGGGATTTAACAGCAGCAGCAGAGCAGGGTGGGGCTTGGGTACCCAGCACCTAGCTGGAGTTCAGGGACGGCTCCTGGGGTCTCTAGAGGCATGAAGAGACCAGCTGGTGCGTCTCAGAGCCCCTGCTCCAGCAGCCTCCCGTCAGCTGACAGCCAGCCTGCCCTCCCCCTCCCTTGCCTCGGCCTGCCTGGGACCATTAGTGCTGCTTCGTTTTGAGCGCTATTTCCACTGCCATGCGCTCTGGCCGCCGGCCTCCATTAGGGACCCTTTCTCTGGCCGATGACAGCCAGCAAACAGCTCCCCAGCGAGCTGGCCGTAATTGCTGCCGCCTCTGAGGCTGGAAATGATTTTTTTAAAACCTCACAAAGCAAAACAGACACTCTGCCCCTGCTCTTGCCTTCCCTGCCCTCAGCGGGGAACCAAGCCTGAGGGTTCTAAGAAAGGGGGGTCAATCAAGACCCCCAACTCCAAGAGACACCCTTACCATGCCAGGCTGGGAGAAAACAAAGTTTGGGCTTTGCCCCCTTGCTCTGAACTAGGTGTGGGGCCCCTGGCCTGCTGTACCTCTCTAGGCCTCAGTTTCCCCTCTGCAAGATGGGTATGTTGATGGACGCCTGGGATGCCTCAAGGGGTGGTCACGATGAGGCTCTGACAGGAGGTCCTGGGCCTCTCTGAGGAGCTACACGAAGCATGAAGGAGTGAGAAGGCAGGGGAGGTCGGAAGAGAGGCTGCCAGGGGAGGAAAATGCTCGGGAAAAGGCCCTGAGGAGGAGGGAGCTGGGTGTGCTCAAGCACTAGGCAGAACACCGGTGTTCTGTACACCCAGGCACGCACACTACACACCCACGATTCCATCATCCCCTGACACTGCGGCCAGCCCAGCATCCTGAGCCCACAAACTCAGCCCCTTCCCCAGGCAGCAGCTCCTCCTCTGGCAGCCGCTCCAGCCTCCAAGTCCCTTGCCACTCTCCACTTACACGGCCACAGCCAGCCAAACACCAGCCACACCTTTTCCCGCCCCACTCAGGAATCTTCTGAGGCTTCCCCTGCCCTGGAGATCATGACCAGGCTCTACAGTCGGCTTTGCCAGATACATACGACTCTCCAAATGAAGCCCCTGCCAGACCCAGGCAGTCAGGCCAGGCTCTCAGCCCTGGAGGTCCCTGGATACTGGCTGAGAAAGAGCCCACCTCCCCCAGGAAGTCTTCCATGACTGCACCAGGACACAGCAACCATTCTCACTGGGAACCTGCAGGGACCTTCCTTGGGATGACTCACCTTCCCATGCATTTCCTGGGCTCTCACCTCTGGTTTTCTGTCCTCCATTGTCGCTCCCCAACACCCACCCCATGAAGACACTCATTCACCAAGGGCTTGCTGGGGAAAGTGAATGATGCTTCATTCCAGGGGCTGCCCCAGGTCACGTGACACGAATATGGGGGAAGGGAAGGTTCCAGGTCGACGCCTCCCCTGCTGCACACCTGCCCTGTGTCTTGGGGCCAGCCCTGGCTCCTCTCTGGGCCTCAGTTTCCCCCCTGGTGAAATGAAGGCTGCTTCTCCTGAGGACCACAGGTGGGCTATGGCACCTCGGCAAAACAAGGTGGTATTTTTTCTGAGGAAACGATCCAGTTTTCATCAGATTGTCAAGAGGACTGTGTTCTCCAACATAGTTAGGAACCACTAGTCTACACAAGTTCCAGAGTCCCTTGTAGCGCCATCATTTGGTCGTTCATTCTTCTATTCACTTCATTCATTCAACTGACATTTCTTGAGTGCCTTGTCCGTGTGGAAGTCATTATGATATACAGAATATATGTATGTATAATCCGAGATGTCATCTGAAGAGAGGTGTGTGCGTGCGTGCGTGTGTGTGTGCGCTTGAGTGTGCATGTGTGCGTGTGTGTGAGTGTGTGTGTGCGTGCGTGTGTGTGTGTGAGTGTGTATGTGAGTGTGTGTGTGTGTGCGTGTGCGTGTGTGTGTGTGTGTGTGAGTGTGTGTGTGTGCAGAGAGGCAGAGAAAGGGAGGACAGAGGTGAGAAGAGGGAGGGAAATGGATACAGCAGACACAGAGAAAGGAACAAAGAAAGATGGAGAAAGATTTAAAGACAAAGATAGAGAGCAAAAGAGGAAGAGACAGAGAGAGAGAGAAAGGGGGGGGGAGAGAGAGAGAGAGAGAAAGAGAGATTGAGAGAGAGAGAGAGAGAGAGAGAGAGAGAGAGAGAGAGACCCAGATAAAGATAGAAACCATGGGAGAGAGAGAATGAGGGACAGCAGAGCATTTGCCACAGATGGGCACTGTCAGCCCCCCTAATTGATAGCTCTGAGTGAGGCCCCCCTCTCCCAGCTCCAGATGCTCCCAGAGCCTCTATGCTCTGTCCCAAGGGCAACAGCTTGCGGGGGGCGGGGGGGCGGGGGGGGCAGGGCAGGGAGGCTGGCATTGTAGCAAAGGCTACTGGGCAGAGGAAACCAGCCCGGCCAGGACGCTAAAGGACCACCCAGTCTCGCTCCCACCCAAACACACTCACTCCACACATTCGCTCAGACAAAAACGCCAGCCCCTCCTAGAACACCCAGGCGGGTGCACCCAGGGTCGCACGCGTGGCCCCGGGTCCCACCACTCCGCACCCACTGTGACTGTGCGGGACTTAGATCTAGGAGCCTAGACTCTCGGACCCTTGCTCTTTCCGCCAGGCCCAGGCCTTCTCAGCATGTTGGCAGTGTGAACCCTGAGAGGATCCGATGAAGCCAGAGCGCGCTCCGGAACAAAGCACCTGCCCGCATACCCACCTGCTTGGCAGCCAGGAGCGGACAGATGAGCGGCCGAGAGCTCCAGCTCTGCGGTCCCACAAGCTGGGCTGAAGCCTGGCTTTGCCATTCAACATCTGTGTGCCCTCGGGCAAGTGGCATCACCCCCGGAAGCCTCAGTGCCCTCCTCTGTAGAATGGGAGTGCCCTCCTCATAGGGCCGAAGGGGATTACATAAGAGGGGGGAGGGGAAGGGGTAGGCACCGAACATGCTCGATGAGCGCTGGCTGGTATTTCAGTTCACAGACCCCTGAGGGCCACTGAGAGCTGAGCGCCAAGTGCTGGATGGAATTCTGTGCCACCACCAGCCCCACCCTCATCTGCTGATTGGAGGACAAAGGATGGGGCTTGGAGCTTGGGCGAACTCAGCATGGTTCCGGTGGGGAAACTGAGGCCCAGGGAGGGCAAGGACCTGCCAGCCACCCAGAAGGTGGAGTAGGGGAGGGGGATAAAAACCCAGAGTCCATTTCCCGGCCTTCACGCTAGCACTTTACCTCGGAGCTGAAGTGAAGTCACAAAGGAGTCGCTGCGCCCATGCCTGCACACGGGACGGCAAAGGGCCCCCCCGCCTCCTCCCGTGTGGGAGGCCAGGCATCCTCCGCCCACGTGGGCCTTATCCCAGCACCATCACCGAATGGCTGTGTGGCAGACAGAGCTCTATTAAGCTCTCACTGTGTTCCGGCTCCTGCCCACTTCACCAGTTTGGGCTCCTTTGGGAAATAAAGCAGGAATCCCCTTTGTAACATCTCCAACCAATAACTGGTGGGGTCCAGCATGCGTGCGCTCTGGGATGAGCAGTTCACTACTGAAGACCCTCACTGCCCGGGGCTGAGTGCCCTTCTCCGGGCTGAGCTTCATCTCTGCTACTTAGCACAATTTATGGATATGTTTTTATAGGTTTAGTTGAGCAAGACACTTATCTGTCTTCTTCACTGATATGTCTCCAGTGGCTTACAGAGCCAGGCACTCAGTCAATGTTTGTTGAATGAATGAATGAATGAATGAATGATTAAACTTCCAATTCATGGCAGCAGCCCCTGGTCGGCCAGTGGTTCCCCGTATGAGAAGTAGGGAGCATGAGGTGGGAGGGGTGGCCTGTGGGCCAGCACGTCCCCAGTCCTGTCATTCCCACACGTGACGTGCCTGTGTACCACCTGTGCTCTTATGACCTTAATGTTTTCCTATAAACTAACCCACTATTTTTTAATATCCCCATTACCGTCATTCTAAGCAATCATATCCGTGAAATCACAGCTTTAATGTGCTGGTTATCTTTTTCTAATCTACATTAAAATAGATGCATAACTATTACAACAGAAGAGGAGTGTCTGGATTCTGCCTAAAATCATCTCTCCGGGAGGACCCGATCTCGCTGAGGGTCCCCGGGGGACTTGAAGAAGGGTTTCAACTCGGGCTGGTAGAGAGGTGGATTTCTTCCCCTAGTGAGACCGCCACCCTTTTGCTGATGGGAGAGTCTCATCAGGGTCTGAGAGCGGGGGACACACCCTGAAACCCCGTTCCCCGCCAGGCTGTAGCATCTCATGCACCCCAGGGGGCTGGGCCTGGTCTGCCAACCGCAAGGTGGAACCAGCCTTACCCACCCCAGACGTCCTCGCCATGGGCAGTAGGATGAGGAAGGGTCCCAATCTTGTGATTTTTCTACTAAAAAACCTGGATTCCTTATGAAATTAAAATTACGTGTATTAACTTGGAATGAGCAAACGTTTAAGAACTCTGACCTCAGACCTCTGCCTTGTGCTTCTTGCCATCTGTTCACTCCCTGCCACCTCCCTGTGCTGGGCATTGTAGTGGGTGCCAGGACACGAGGGACTCTTGACCTGCCCCTGCCCTGGAGCCCCCAATCATTACAATGCGGAGGCGGGGAGGGTGAGAGGGCCCAGGTTCTGGCCCTTGTGTGCCCAGCTGGCCCCAAATGCCCTTGGAGGCTCACCCTTGCCATCATCCCATCAGTAACGGCTTTGGTCCCTAAAGTTCGAAGTCATGGCCAAGCGCCTGGAGGTGGGCTTGCTTCATGCAGCCACCTTGCCCCTTCTCCCACCCCACCCCCCTCATGTGGGCGCTTCTGTCTCTGTCACATCTCCTCCCCCCTCCCCCACCCCTTTGCTTTTCTCAGCCTCCAGGGCAGCTATAAGGTCACTGAGGCAGCGTTTTGGTCGAGGTTGGCTGCTGCTGCTCCCCTCCCACACCCAGTGCAGAACGTGGAGGTCACCATGGTCCTTGGCCCTTCCCCTCTCCCTCCTTCTCTCTGGGGCCTCAACTGCACGGTAAGCACGTACGCTGGAGCCACATTCCTGGGTTCAGACTCAGGCTCCTACACTTGCTCCGTGCATGACCTCGAGCAACCCTTTCAACCTCCCCTCCAGGAAAAGTCCTCCCTCTTAGGTTTTTTCCGAGGATCCAATGAGATGAGGCCATTTAAGGCCCCCCCATGACACTCAAACATTTGCTTCCATGTATTTCCCTCCCAATTTGTACAGACTCGGATAAGGTGATTCCAAAAGTCAAATGCCTCCCAGGAAATTTCGGGGAAATGCTCTCTCGCCCACGGCCTCGGTCTTCCCCGCTGTGAAAGGGGTTGAGGAAGATGGTTCAAGGCGCCTTGCTGGCTGGGTCTGAGCCTTGGTGATTCATTCCAAGTGCTCCACCTCCTGCCCTGGCAGCTGGTGGGTTGGAAGGGACCACTCTCAACCCTGACCTTTCCAACACCCACCCTTTGTAGGAGATTTCCCCAACACCCCCGCTGTCACCATGGTGATGAGCCGAATTCCCCATCCTGCTGGCCACCCGCAGTTCCCCTTGCTCGGGGAAAGGCCGCAGGAGCCGCTGATAGGCAAGGTGTCAAAGCCAATTGGTGTGACGGACTTGGGGAAAACCGCTTGTGAGGGCCAATTCCCCACAGGACGCCAGGAAACCCTCAGCCCAAGGCAGAGTGTTTACGGGCGTAATTGATAGAATAATCACTAACACCCAAGACAACGGCGGACACATTTTGAACATCATAACCTTCGGAAGACAGTATTCAATTTTCTCTGTCTCCCAGCCACCAAACTAGCCAGCTTACTGACGGCGAGATACCAACAGTTCTCGAGGAACACGAGAAAGCCAGAGCCGTTTTTCAGTACACAGGCTGTTTGCCAAATGGCCCAGTGGCTCCCACCCCTCCCCCAGCACCCCACTGCTCCCTCCTGGCAACAGAGAGAACCTCAGGACAGTGATTCACTCAATGGACAAAGCACCCGGCCAAGTCAGGATCTTTGTCTGCATTGGGGTGCATTAATAATTGAAGGTGCTGGCCTAGGTGTGTGTGTGTGTGTGTGTGTGTGTGTGTGTGTGTGTGTGTGTGGCAGGGCGGGGTGGGAGGATGGGTGTTTGTTGCAGTATGAGGCTCCCTGAGGCTCCTCTCAGGCTCCACATACCTACTCCAGCCTGGACCTCTCCCTCTCTTGCAAACCCAGACCAAACCTTCAGCTCCTGGCACCCGGCAATTTCCTGCCCCCTATTGTGTGAATACTTAAGACAGTGGCTCCCAAACTCCAGGCTGCAGGAGAATCATCTGGGACGTTTATTAAAATGCAGGTTCCAGGGTTCCATAAACAATCATTTTGGCCAATGGGCCTGGGGAAACCCTGGATCTGCATTTAATAAACTCTCTGGGTGATTCCAAGTCAGGGGGTCTGCAAAGATCCTCACAAAGACCTCCTGCCGGGCCCCCGCCTTGGGCAAGCTCTGGAAAGATGACTTTGTCTAGCTTGCCCGTGGCCTCAGCCAGATCCTGTTATCTTTCTGGTTCCTCTTGGGGGAACCCACTGCCTTACCAGTCCTCTAGGGAGCTGGAAGGGGGTGTGGTTGGTAGGGACTGTGCAGGGGAACAAGTCTTGTCACATGACCTGCCAAGCCCACCTCAAGGCTGTCCTGAAGCAGGCAGGCCCAGACCTGCCAGGCACACCTTTAACCTAGGCACAGCCCTCCAGCTCTCTGTACAGACTCAGCGACCTTGGGCAAGTCATTGGTCCTCTCTGAACCTCAAGATCCTCTTATGTCCAACACCAGACTTCCGTGAATAATGCCAGCATTAGTGACTTAACACTGGCAGGATTTGGCAGCCACTAGCATACAGTAGGTGTCAGGAGCCAAGAGTCAATGACAAATTAATTCTAACATTATTTTAGTAAGCTAATGAAACAGAACCTCATGGAAAACTGGTCCTCACCATAGGCCTACTTCCTCATGCCTAAGGACAAAGCATTCTTCGCATAACTGCCCTTCTACCACCACACCTGCCCTCCAACCGCCCCATCCTTTATCTATAGTCAGCACCCTTTACGACCTTAGCAAATTCCACATGACCCGCTCAGCCCCCATCCCTCCTAGACATCTCCCCTTCTAGAAACCACCTGCACCCACGGCTACTTCCTCATACCCCCTTCCCTGCCTGCAGCCCCTGCTGGCAAGCACTGATAGGTCCACAGTTCACTCCCCGCGCCCCACCTCCCACTCCCTGACTTGGATATAAGGCACCGTTGTAAGAATAAAAATTTGAGGCTTGATCAGAACCCATTTGTCTTGCCTCCATTCTTCGCGTCCCTTGTTTGTCTAGTTCTCTTAGGTTCGTCTCTGGTGTCTGCGTTGTTGCCCCGCGGGACGGGGCAAGTAGGTGTTTCATAAATGTTAGTTCCCTTTCCTCCCACCCCTACTGTGCTCATGGCAGTGAGCTAACCCTCTTTGATAAGGAAAAATCAAGACAGCTGCTATTTACTGAGCAGACACTCACGGTACCACCCCAGCCTCCAAAGTCCTGATGCCTCCCTAAAAGGCATAACCATTCATGCCCCAATTCATTCTTCATGCCTTCAAAAAGCTCTCTGCGAAGTGGGCTGAAGGGAGGCAACAAGGAGATGGGAAGCGAGACAGATGTCCTTGAGGACCCGTCTGACCACGGGCTCTCCCTGTGACAAGCCCTAGGTCGGACAGGCAGAAGGCGTTCGCTGGGCTGCCGGGCTCGGCTCAGATTGAGCTGGAGAGGTAAGCGGCCAGCAAGCAGTCGGAGTCAGTGGGCCTCTCCCCAGGAGCCCCTGCTTGCAGCCTCCACCCCCACACCAGACATGGAGACACCTTCCTAACCCGGCCACATTTCCTGAATCAGCTGAGGACATGCGGAGCCCAGGAATAATGAAACGATCAGGCTCCAATCTGCTAAACAGCAATTTCTGGGCTTTTTCAGCACACACAGCTTTTATCAAATTGGTATTCTCCTCCTGAACACAAATGGCTTATTAGACATGACCCACTTATTCACCGCGTCTCACTATCATTAATAACAGTTTCTTTTTGTGATTAAGTGAGTGGCTCCAAACCCTTCGTATGGTGGCGGGCGCCTGGCCCCGCAGAGGGGCAGCCTGCCGTGTGGGCCCCTCGGCAGCCACTACTTGGTGACTTTGAACCTCGCGATGCTGGGGAAAGGCAGTCTGGCCCCTGCAGAGTTGCCTGGCCTCCTCGTTTCTTGAGAGACAAAAGGAGCCCCAAAGGGGTGACTCACTTGCCCCGAGCCACATCGGCAGTGGGTGAGAAAAGTCCGGTTCCCCAGCAGTCTGCCGCGTCCTTTCCATCTAGCCCCGCCCCCCCCTCTGGGCCACATAGCTGACCTTTCCAGGGTTCAGAGGGACATTACAGCTGGTGGACAGAGCTGTGCCCCTAAGCACACCTGGCACCAGTGGTCAGGTGGAAAGTGCCACACAAAGGACAAATCCCGCTTCCCTATAGGGGACCACCTCTGGACTCAGCGTGAGAGTGGCACCCAGGTCCTTGGGGTCTGGTGCTCCAGGGACAGGTGACCATAAACCTCAGAGCCCCAGTCCTCAGATCTCTCGGGACTGCAAACTCAGGAAAGCCCTTCCTTGGAAAACCCTCCCCGAGTAAGTTTCAACCTTGCCAAGGAAATGAGCGGAGCAAGGAGGGGAGCGGAAGGAGGAATTCCCAGTTTCCCTTGAATGGGAGGGAATCTGACAGGGAGATGAATGTCCTGGAAAAAGCGCTGTCTTTTCCGACAGACCCTGGGGCCAGTCCCAGCTCAGCCACTCATTCACTGTGTGACCTTGGGCCAGTCCCGTCTCCTCTCTGAGCCTTGGCTTCTCCGTCTGTAAACTGAGGGTTAGAATAACCGTTCTCCTATTGACCATTGCTCCAAACAGATCGGTAGAAATTAGATGAGGGATATGAAGGGTGCATAAATGATACACAGAGCAGTCACTATCAAACCTGGTAAGGCAGAGAGGGTGCAGGGAGTCATAGCTGTCAAAAAAGAGAGACCCCAAGAAGAGCTCTGGACGCCCCCACACCCTCTGGAGAATCCCACTCCTGCGTCACACCCCAGTCCAGCCAAAGCTGTCTCTCATTAGCTATCCCCACCCCCACGCCCCCACCCCTGTCCCAGAGCTTACTCTTCCCCATAAGAAAAAATCACCCAGTGCCCTGCCTTTTGTACAAACCTCCCCCCAGCCCTGAGCGTACAGTGCCCAGCACGGATGCTGCAGCTTCCCCCACCAGATTGGGGGCCTCGGCAGGGAAGGAATGGATGGAGGAAGGGTCTCCATTTTACCTGCGCTCTGGTGGCCCCATACAACAGCCTGCCTCTCAGGGGACAGGGGCCCCCACAGCTGCCGCCTTAGATGATCTAACTCTGCTGCCAACTTGGATTCCTCCGGGGCTAGCAAGAGCTCTGACACTTAGGCAACTAGTGCTGGGAATGCTTGCTCCCCAGCTCCCGCGGCTGGAGTTGATTTCCCACATTTCAGTCCTCCGAGGCAGAGGATAATGGTGAGTCGTGGTACCCTATGGAGGGATGGCAGGGCTCCCTGCCCACCCCCAGAGGCAGACAAAAACATCTGGTATCCTTTTTCCTCGTCTATGCCTTTGGCTGGAAGCAGCGATCCCAACTATTCCAGTGTCTTTGAGGGGCTCCCACCAAGCCTCCGTCCCTGGGATACACCCACCCCACAGGGGCAGATGCAGCCCAGGCTACCGGTTCTCTAGAGGCAGAGTCTCCCTCCCTCCCCGCCCCCACCCCCACCCCCAGATTTCCCAGTGGCATAAGGGACAAGTGAAGAGAGGGAGGGGACAGGGCAGCTGTGGGGTTACACCCACAAAGGGGAAAGGCAGATGGGCAGGAGAGGTGGATGAGCAAAGTGTGTTCACAAGTGTGTATGTGTATTTGCCAGTATGTCTGCGGGCGGGCGGGCAGGCAAGAGTTGTGCAGAGTGTGTGAGCCCGAATGCCAGCTGGCAGGGTGTGAGCCTCACAGCACAGTGCCTGATGTGTGTGTGGAGTGGGCATAAGTGTGAGTGCTTATGAGTGAGGAGGGGAACTGAGAAGGTGTCTGGAGATGTGTGAGGGTAGGTGTTGTGAGTGTGAGAAAGCAGTGAATGTGGCTCTGAGCGTGCCCGTGGCTGTGAATCGTGGAGATCGTGGAGGTGTGTGTATCAGCGAGAGTGGGTGTGGGTGGGGGGGGGGGGGAGGAAGGGGCTCTCCGCGAGAGCCGGATCCTGGGTGCGCGAGGGGTGCCCCCTCCTCTGCAGGAATGGCCAGAGTGCGGGAGTGGGGGGCAGGTCCGTGGACCCGGCAGAGGGCGCCTGGGACTCCCGCCACGGCCAGCGCGGGTTCGAGCCTGGGGAGCGCCAAGTTGGAGCGCGCAGCCAGGGTGGGGTTTGGTGGGGGAAGTCCGCGGGGGGGCGGGGGGGGGAGGCGACGAACTCACCGTGGCCGGAGACGTGGTTGTCCCAGGGCGCGTGGCCGGCGGGCCGCGTGGCGCCGCCGAGTTGCAGGAAAAGTGCCAGGTAGTGGAGGGCGCCCAGCGCCACCGCGAGCGGGGCTCCCATGGTGCGCGCTCGGGCCAGGGGCGCCGCCGCCTCACATCGGGGCTCAGGAGACCGCAGACCCTGCGCCCGCCGTCCCCTGCCGGGTGCGGCCTGGCTGCCCGGCTGCGACCTCTGCCCCTTGCCCGCTGAACCCGACCCGACCCAGCTCCAGCCCTCGCCCGGCTCCGGCCCAGCCCCAGCTGCTGGTAGCGAGCGCACGCCCAGCCGGCCGCCTCCGACTGCGGGACTCTTCCCTTCCGCGGAAGGCCACTGTGCGCGGCTCGCCGCCGCACCCCCTCCTTCCCACTCCTCCCTCCCGCCCCGAGGAGGCGGTGGCGGAGGGATCTGCCGCTTGATTTATCATCAAAGTTTTGCCCAGGCTGGAATTTTTAAAGCGGTACCCTCAACTTTCCCCGCCCCAGAGCACAGGTAGGGGGCGGGATGGGGTGGAGGAAGCCACCCCAGGGACCCGGTTCCCTCAAAACATAAAACCACTGGCTTCAGCAGCAGAAATACTATCCAGCGGGATAAGAAAGGAAACCAATCCACCTGCCGCCAGACCCAGCGCGCAGAGGGACTCCTCAACTTTGCTAGCAGGACGGTGCCAGGTCAGGGGGGCAGGTCGGGGTGGAGGTGACAGTGAGGTAGGGTAGAAATCAGGGCCAGAGCCCAAGAGACCTGGTTATAGTCCTGCCGCAGCCTTTGGAATCCTGTGTGATGGTGTCCGGGTGTCCACCCCTGTCAGAATCTCTTGGTCTTCATCTGAGAAATGGAAATAATAGCTACCTCCAGAGGTCGTGGTGAGGATTTATGAAAACGTGTGTCTAAAGCACTTAGCATAATGCCACCGTCATGGTAGGAGCTCAATACTTATTATTGTTGTTGTTCCCCTCCCTGGGACTCAGTTTTCCTGTCTGTATAATAGGAGTGAGGTAGGCCAGCTGCTGGGGCTCCTTCTAACAGAATTGCTGGACTCAGTGCAGTGGATTGGATCACTCCCTTCTGGACTCCAGGGATCCCTTCCTAGGACGACTGGTCTAATGGAATATAAGGGCGGGGAGAGGGGATAGCTAGCGAAGCCACTCTCATTAAACAAGAGCAGGAATCCAACTAGATCCTCTCATCCCTTCCCTGACCGGTTTTCTGGGGCTGTTGTGAGAGACTTTCAGTACAGACACGCGGGTGGACTTATGGCCCCATCTAAAAGATGAGGAAGCACATTAAATTAGAGAAGTGTCTTCTCCGAGGTCCTACGGTGCGTCTGGGGCGAGGTAGGTCCCTCCTTCGCTCATCCTTTGTCCTTTTCCAGGCTGCTCTGCGGAGGTTTCAGCACCACGGAGGAGGACAGCGCCAACCCAGCAACCAGCCTTTAGGCCTCGCGGACTGGACTGCGCCTCGGCTGGCTCTTAGATGCGAGAATTCAGCACTGTGGACAGAGCTATCGATTTCCCCACCAGCCCTCGCGGAGTTCAGCACCGCAGATGCCCCGCTCTCCCTTCCAGATCACAGGCGTATCCTGTGGATAGCATTGTGGACAGCGCCCCAAGTTTGAGAATGGCATTAGAACCCTAGGGACAGCCCCCCACCGCTCTGTCTTTACTCTGTCCTCTCACTCTCCCTTCTAATATTATGACGGGCAGACACCCGATGGGGTCTGTGGCCGCCAGCAAATATCCAGTTTATCCCAAACTAGCCAGCCTCCTGAAGTGTCGTGCACTTACAAGTAATGTTTCAACACAACTGACGGCCCCCACAGGACCAGCGGCGCCGCTCTGCTTCAGCACCATAGACAGGTCCTGGCCGTTTTAACCAGCGTCTGGGGCCCACATTCACTAGAGGAAATGGCCGGTTTTGTTGTTGTTGTTTGTTTTTCCGAATTTATTTACTAATCGCTTCCTTCCCACACAGGAGTGTCATGGATTCTACAAAAGCGGTTTTTCCTTCGTTAATTCATTTGAGCCCTGCTCCCAATGCAAAGGACTCCATCGCCCCCATTATAAAGATGAAGAAACTAAGAATCGTGAAGATCACATAGCAGTGAGAGATTGATACTAGGACTCTTAATTCCTGCCTGAAACGTTTCCAGAAGAATGTGGTGGCAAAACTGGCGCTCAAATTCAGGCCTTTCTTCTCACAAACCACAGATTGGGGTTGAGGAGGGTGGTGTCAAGAAAGAAGACAGGGAGAGAGAGGAGATTAGAAGAGAGAAGAGAAAACAAGTGATTGCCTGGGGGCTGCAGCGGAAGGAGGCCAGGGAACACTGCTGCTCGGCCAGGAACCCACTGGCTGACCTTCAGGAGTCCTTTCTCCTCATAGTCTGGGACAGGGCTAAACCCAGTAACCTCTAAGATTCCTTCAAGGACAGACCTCCAGGGATTTTATGACTTTGAAAAGGCTCATGCTGTAATGGCTTGGCTCAAACCCCTCCAATGGCCTTGTTTATTTGAGAAATCCTGACTTCTTTAGTTTGCATTCAAGGTTCCAGACTCACCCCCTGCATATACGTTCTGCTCCAGGCACAATTCCCTCCATGTTCCCTCCCTGAACATGCCCTAACTTCAGCATGTCCTTACCCTTCCTAGTGCTTCCCCTCTGCTTGCATGCATGCCTTCTCTTCTATCTAGCTGAGTCCCCATTGGCCACGGTCCAGCCTGAGTCTTCCTCAGAAAGTAATGCCTGCTGCCTTCTCCTAGTCTCTGGGCCTCTGTTGGCTCATCACTGTCTACCCAGCACTATGCTAAGAACTTTAATTACCGTATCTCACTTATACTTCAGAACAACCAGATCATATAGAGTAGAATAGTGTGATTGTAAGAGTGGGCTCTAGTTTTAAAGCCTGCCACTTGCTAGCTATGTGACCTTAGACAAGTTACTTAGCCTTTCTGTGCCTGAGCTTCTCATCTGTAAAACTGAGATAATAATGCCTCTGTCACATGATTATGTGAATTAAAATGACTTGCTACATGGAAAGGTCTTAGAACAGCCTGACACATAGCAAATTCATGATACATGTTGGCTATTATTATTAATAGATAAGAAAACATGCTCAGAGAGGTTAAGAATCTTGTCCAACGTCACACAGCAAGACAGTTGTAGAGCCGTATATGTTCGATTGCAGGGCCCATGCTCTTCGGCCTAATACCTAAGCACGTCTAGTTCCATGTACCCTCTTTGCAGCTTAGGAAATTAAGACCCAGAGAGGATGAGAGAATTCCTCAGCGTTACACAGCCAACCATGATAAAACTAGATCCAAGTCCTCTGTCTCCCAGTTCACGGCTCCCCCGCTGTACCTTTCTGTCCCATCTGCATTTCCTGCAGCACCTAAATTGCTCTTTACAGTTTAGAGATCACATGCACATCCACGATCCAGCACAGGTTGCACAATGAGGTGCGGCAGAGGCTGGATGTGACAGGATGCATCCTCGGCCCGTATTCCTCCCCTGTGTCATCCTGTTTCTTTTCTGCTTCACTGATCCAAGTGCCAACTCCAGGCACTGTGTGCGGAAGCTGGGAGCCTAGTGAAGGCTGGTGGTAAACACAGACTTTCCCGGAAAATAGTCTCTGGGAATTCACAAAGGTGGGTGACTCTTGTCACTTCATCTCACTCGGGGAACGCTCCAGGAGATAGTAAACTTCCCATCCCTGGAGGCAACTAAACAAGCATCCCATGGTCTGGTGCAGACCAGGAGGCAAATATCACGGCTGTTTCCATTACCCAAATGAAGCTCAGAAGGTGAACATCATGCCAAGCATTTCTGTCGGGAAAGATGATCTTTTTAAAGTTCCCCCCAAGCAGGGCCTCTCGCACTGTCCCCTCCTCGGACCCAAGCTCCCTGGAGAGCCCGCACCCTCCCCTGACTCAGGGAGGCCACCCTCCCTTCCCTCCTTGAGAGGTGTCACTTGAGCACCACGGCTCTGTCAGTGGTAACAGCCGTAAGATTTGTCCTTTTAATCCAGAATCAATAGCAAATTTCATTTAAAAATAAATTAAACCAGGCATTGGAAATCATTCACCGTGTGGGCCAGCACCCTATATAGTGCCGTCTAAATGGCTTCCTTTTGCTCATCTATCAATGCCAAGATGGGGGAAATACCTAAGCTGCCTGATTCATGGAGAAACTACTTAAATGTATCAGCCCCTAACAATGAGCAATGTGAGCCCGGAGTTGCACCTTTTAACACACCAATAACATGTGGAGCACGGCTTCATAGGAGCTTATCAGAGACCCCTCGGTCACTGGCTTCGAGGGAACCCATTTATAAGGGGGAACAATGGCTTCAGTATGTAGCTGCCTAATTTCCAGAATGTATTACTGAGCTCAGAGAAGCAATGGAATCCTATTAAACTCTTATCTGCCATGGGAGGGCTAAAACCGGCAGGGGAAGCCAGACTTGGTATAGACATGCCCAGAAAACGCCAGGGCTGACCCCGGGAGGTGGGGGAACAGGCCCAGAGGGGGTAGGCAGGCAGGACCCCAGATGTGTGAAAATATGTGCATTAATAGGGCTCCAGTTTCCAGCGATTACGTTTACATCAGTGAATAAAACTTGGCAATAAAACATCGGAGCTTCGTCTCAGACAGCATTCCCTTTTACAGCCTGGTGTATTTCACTCATTATAACAGGAGGCAAGGAGCTTGAGGTGTCCCCATTTCTCCCCCTTTAATTAAATTTCCTAAATTACTGCCCAAGATTTGGATAAAGGGAGAGACTTACGGCTCTGCTAATTGCCATCGTGGCTCCCGCCCCATCACTGGTGGCCCTGACTGTACCAGTTCCAATGTTATTAAAGTGAAATACTGTGGGCATTGCCTGCCGGGGCTCTGGTTTGTAAAAGGAGATGCAACCTCAGGGGAGAAATTGGCTCAGGTTCAGGAAACAGGCTTGGGTTCTAGGACTGGCTTTGCCATCACCTCGCTGTGTGACCTTGGGCAAGTTACTTTTCCTCTCTGAGCCACACAAGCTTCCCTATTCCCCCAAACATCCACCTTGAGGCTGTTGGAATTGATTTGGGGCTGGGGCAGCCCTTGCATGCACACTGAAGTGACTAGGGGAGTGTTGAAAGAATATTAATGCTCAGGCCACACCCCAGAAATTCTGACACAATCTGTATGGCCTAGGTTTTTAAAAATTTCCCCAAGTGATCCCAGTGCACAGCTGGGGTTGAACACCACTAGTCTAGGCTCAGAATTTTGAGATGTTAGCGGACTTTAGAAGCTCTAGGAGGCCAGTGGTGCCTGCAGAGGCCAGGCCCCACCCTGGGTTATCTTATCTGGGAATCTGCTGGCCCTGCATGTACCCACAGTACCCAGGTGCACCTCATGCAGGCATCCACGATGGGCCACAGTGTGGACTCCAACAGGGGGCGAGGACAGGGGCTCCTCCTCTTGTGTTCCTGGAATTGGGCCAGCCACCTACCCCCGTCTCAGGAATCTCAGGAAACCGAGGGCAGCTCAGGAATCCGACCTGTGACCTCCCACCGGGTTTGGGACACTCCTCTCCTCTCATAACGGATTTCTTTGTCCACATCCCCACAAGCTGGGCAGGAGCCCCGAGAGGCCTCTTCAGTCAGGCCCTGTCCCCGTCATATGAGCCTCCAGGTTGTGGCCCTTTTGCCCATGTGGCCCCCCTTCATGCAGACCCAGGTCCTCCATCTGCGTGGATTCTGAGCCTTCATCGGCCCTCTGCCTCCTCAGAACTCGTGGGCCAATGAGGAAGCCTCTGTCGAGGCTGAGGGCTGCGCCTGGGCCAGAGGCCAGAGGGAGGAGGACTTCATTTCAGTCTGGCCGCTGCCGCTGCCCCTGCCCCTGCCCCTGCCCCTGCCAGGCTTCACACCCCCATCAAGACCCCTGGGGTCACTCTGAGGTTTTTTTTTCTGGATTCTAGCCTGGGTGTGTCACATAGAGTGAAGATTTTGTCTAAAACCTAGAATTTAAAATATCTGTGTGTTTTTTTTACAGAGAGGAAGGGAGAGGGACAGAGAGCCAGAAACATCGATGAGAGAGAAACATCGATCAGCCGCCTCCTGCACATCCCCCACAGGGGATGTGCCCGCAACCAAGGTACATGCCCCTGACCGGAATCGAACCCGGGACCCTTCAGTCCGCAGGCCGACGCCCTATCCACTGAGCCGAACCGGTTTCAGCTAAAATATCTGTGTTTTTTTTTTAACAGAGAAGGATCATCACCACTGCCCCTGTTGTACTGAGAGAAACTGAGGCCCAGAGAGGGGTGATGACAAGCCTAGGATCTCACAGGGAGGAAACGGCTGAGCCAGGCTCAGGACGAGGGCTCCTGACCCCACGTGAGGTCTTCACGCGTCACTGTCTGGAGAGGGCAGACAGGATCCATTGTCACCTCTGCCGTCAAGCAGCTCTTTCAGAGACACCCCAATTCTGTGGCCTCCCAAAGGGGGCACCTCTCCAAGGTCCAAAGAATCCCTCTAGGCCTTAACTCTCAAATTTGAACGTGAGCCCGTAAACTGTGTTCTACCAAGCCCGGTGACGTGTCCACGTGGCATGTATCCATGTTGTCCCAGCAAGGAGCCTAATGATAATTCTCATCAAAGGCAATTAATTGCATCAGAGAGACGGGGTTCCTAGGGCCCTTTACCCTGCAAACCGGGCGCTTATTAAACACGACGGGACAGCATGGTCTCTGCCAATTTCAAGGCTCTGCTTGTGAGAGTGTTTTTAAAATCCTGAAATGACTTTAATGGCGTGGTTAATGCCAGTCTAAATATTCTACGACTGTGAGTAATTAGCCAGACCGGCACTGTCCAATAGAAATCAAATGCAAGCCGATGTGTAAGTTTAAATTTTCTTTTTTGTTGTTGTTGTTAAAGAAAAAGCAACAAGTGAAATTAATTTATTAACATATTTCATGTAACCCGATGTACCAAGTGCATTGTCATTTCAACGTGTAGTCAATATAAAACATTATTCATGAGATACTTTACATTCCGTTATGTGCCAGGTTGTCAGAATCCGGTGTGTGTTCACATGGTGGCACATCTCAATTCAGACTGGGCACATTTCCAGTGTTCCACAGTCACACGCGCTCACCACTACCCTGTGGGCAGGGCAGAGCTAGACCCTTCCAGGTGAGGCCTGGGGCTGGTATCTCCATAGATCCCGCCCAGGAAGAGGGATCCTGAACACTCACTGTGTGCTGGGCTCTGGGATTTGTCTCAATAAATCCCCACAACAGGGCTGGGAGGGAGGGGGTATTCAACCCACCTCATAGCTGAGACACCCGAGGCTCAGAGAGGTGAAGTGACTGGGCTGAAGTCACACAGTGGCCAGAACCAGGGGCCGCTGCCGCAGGCCTCTGCCATCCGTCGGAGCCCTCAGGGGGCGGCGCAGGCCCGAGAGGAACCGGGAGGGGCAGCCGGGGCTGGGCCAGTCCGCAGAGCACACTCCCTGGGGAGTTATTTCCTTTCCGCTTCTCCCTCTGAGTCGCAACATCTTTTTGAGATTTCCCGCTGCAGAGCTCAGTGAGCTCCCAGAAGGGTTCGCCCAGCCTCACCCTGAGGTGCGCTGAAGGTGACACAGCAGGTGGCCGCCAGGTGGCCTGTCTGTAGGGCCTCAGCACTGAACCACAAGGAGGTTCCTTTGTCTCTAAAGGTGTTGTTTGGGGCCCAGACCTCAGCTGGGTGAAGGGGAGAGGGGCAGCCCAGCCAACTCCTTCTGTTGGGGTTTGGTTTCCCTCTCCCCCGTCAGGTGGACCTGGGAAACAGGCACACCTGGCCCTCCCCAGGCCCCCCACCTGAGTTCCAGGCCACCTCCGGCAGCCACCCCCTCCGACCGCAGCTTTTCCCATCTCTAAGTGGGAGCGTGCAACCTGACCATCGCTGCAGACCCTCCAGTCCCATGCTCTGAAGGAAAGGAGGGACGGTGACTTGACCAAAATACGCGCTTTCCCACAAAGAGCTTCAGAGACCCAGGCTTTGAAATCAGAGCCGGGGCATTAAACCCAAGGAATGACATTCTAATGGTGAGGTTTCAGGCAAGGATGGGGGCGGGGAAGAGGCTGGGCCCGGATCTTGGCAGAGAGTTTCTCCCAGGGGTTCCTGCTAGAGTGGCAGCGTCATTGGGTGTCCTGGGCCTCTCATGGTAATCATTGATTGGCAGAATGTGGGTGGAGGTGCCAAGTAATTATATTTAAATGGCTGGAACCTGCTCCATTCTTTCATGGTGCTCGGCAGGGCCTGTAAATCATGCCGCAGCAGCTGAGGAGGGGATCAGTTCCCCTCTGATCCGAGACATCTCCAGAATGCAGCACAGCATCCACGGCGTGCAGAGCCTCCCCACCCCGGGGGGAAAGCGGCCCGTGGGAGCAGAAGTGGGTGCGGGGTGCAGGAGGCTGAGCAGAAGCCCATGACCCTGGACCAGAAGCCTCCCCACCCACGAGAAACCAGGTTAAGAGCAACAAGGCAGCTTCAGAGGGTTTGTTCCCAGGTTTGTGCACGTTTTCATTTTCCCGTTTATCCTTCCCTCCATCCAATAGTGATCATCTGTCCAATATTTGCTCTTGGTTGGTGGGGTGCAGTGGTGAGAGCACACCCTAACCTGTGTGACCGTGGACAAGTCTCTTCACCTCTCTGGGCCTCGGTCTCCTCATCTGAGAGATGTGCACCTCTCCTCCGTCTAGCCCCAGGGCTGTTGCAAGAGCGGATGAGATAGAAGCTTGGCACCCATTTAATAAAGAGACACAGTGCCTGTGGCTTTAAACCTATATCTCATTTAAACTGCCCTTGGAGAGGGGCTGTGATTATCCCCATTTTATGATGGAGAAACAGAGTGGAGAGGGTGAGGAAACTTGGCTAGAGTCGCACATTTGCTTATTCTTGCTAACATCTACCCACATGCCTTGTACTTTTCTTCTCATATTCTGGTCCCTGCCTTTCCCCAAAACCCCACCTGCTCGAACAGCTTGCGGGGTGTGGTTCTCCTCCCTGGGCGGGTGGGTGAGCTGTGTGCGGCAGGCGTACACTGGCCTCGTTTGAAGCCAGTCAGGGGTGGGTTTGAATCCAGCCTCATCCCACCCCAGCTGTGTGATCCTCGGAAAGCTACTCAGCCTTTCTGAGCCTTGGTTTCCTCATCTCTAAAGTGGAGATTATAATCCCGATCTTCCTGGGTTTTGTGAAAATTGAGACACGCAGGACCTGGCACACAGTAGAGACGCCATAAATGTTAGCCATTGATTTGTCTTCGCTCTCTCTACGATCATCCATAGCTGCCAGGGACTCTTGACCCCACCTTATTGCACTACCTCATTGCACCAGTGGGGAAACTGAGGCCAAGGAAGGGACTTCCGAGGCCACACCTCCCATGGACGGGCAGAGACAGG
The DNA here is from genome assembly GCF_951640355.1 of Cnephaeus nilssonii. Taxonomy (NCBI): domain Eukaryota; kingdom Metazoa; phylum Chordata; class Mammalia; order Chiroptera; family Vespertilionidae; genus Cnephaeus; species Cnephaeus nilssonii. The sequence continues at coordinate 38,484,313 of NC_137082.1, read as the reverse complement.
CTCAGACCTCAGGGCTGCACCTCCCTCCATCACCGCCCTCCAGCCTGTGCCCTCCTGGCCCCTCTCAGCCAGAGGACCCAGAAGCCCCAGCACTGACCAGGGAGGAGGCTTGAAGGCCCATGTCCCCCAAGAGGCCACCTCTGCCCAAAGGCCAGGAGTGTTACCCATGAGCCCCAGTCCAGCCTTGGCCTCAGCACTTCCTGCATCCAATTGCTGTTTCTGCTTCCCGGGACCCTGGAGTCTGAACGCAGGAATCAGCCAGGAAGTTCCTAAGGATTAGCATTCCTTCCTCAGTGCTACTGTCCCTTCAGCTGGTGCGGTGTGGAAGGCTCCAAAGCCCTCTGAACAGGGGCTCTCCCACACACAACCCCCAACTCGAAGAGGCTGGGGAGGCCCAGCTGATTGCTCGGGAGGCAGCCCTGAGTGCATGCTGTGGTCTGGGTTTGGATCCCGACTCTGTCTCTTCCGGCTGTGAGACCTTGGACCCTTTCCCTCGCTGAGCCTCTGTTTCCTCATCTGTAAAATGGGAACAAAAGCATAGCTTATCACCAAGGATTGATGTATGAGTTAAACATCTGTCACTCACTAAGGGTCCGGTGGGCAGCAAGCGCGGGCCCCTCAGCGTGGGAGCAGTGACTCACTGGCCACCCGCTAGCCAAGGCCCCGCAGGGCCTGCCTTCCTGTGTCACTGGTCTGATTCTGTGGCCGTTCTCCGGGTGCTCGGCCCGGGGCTGGAGAAGCCTGAGGAGGAAGAGAAGCTGAGAGTCAGGTGAGGCCCAGAGCCCACAGGAGGCTTCCAGCCCCACTGACCTCAATGGGGAGCACACAGCCTCGAGCAAGGGAGGGTGGTCGGCTCTGCTCTGTCCAGCCTTGGTCTCCTCCTCCCCTGACACTGACTTGCTGACCAGGGACGGGCATCGGGAAGGGGTTTGGAGCACGCGTTTTCAGCTGGGTGAGCTTGTCAGCAGCTGGGAGGACCCCCGAGCCTGGCTCTGGCTCTCAGCAGCCGTGACCCAGGCCTCACTGCCTATAGCCAGCTCCTCCTGAACTGCTCCTGCAGCCCAGCACCTCCCGAATGCAAGTCCTATCTTCCCCTCAAGTCTTGCCCCCCTCACGGCTTCCCCATCTCGAGAGTAGTCCCCATGCATCCACCTACCCTGCACCCCGGGGTCTCATCCCGCCCTGAGCCCTGCCCTCTCATCCCTCCGCCTCTCCCCTTGCAGGCCAGGTCTGCAGCCCCATTTCTCACCCGCTGCGGGATCCTCCTGTTCCCCTCTGCCCCGCCCCCGCCCCATCCCCACAAGAGCCAGAGGGTGCGCTTTTACCAATGCAAATCCGATCATCCCCTTCTGCTTAAAACTCTAAATGGTTTCTGTTGCTTAGAATAAAATCCAAACAGCTTCCTTCTGCGACCTCACCTCCCACGAGCTCCCCCTCACTTTCACTTCCAACCACTTTGCCTTCTGGCTGTTTCTGGAATGTACCACACTCCCTCCCACCATGGCTCCCTTTGCCTGGAGTACCCTCCCACCAGCCCCGGCTCCAGCGCCACTTCCCCGAGGGGGGCCGGCCCTCCCTGTCACAGGCGCTCACCCCTCACCCCTCTCCTTCCAGCCCTGATGCCCCGGACTGGGCTGTGAGCACCTCAAGGGGGTCTGATCTCCCCCACTCTTTTGTTCTCTGAGCCCAGCACATGGGGCCTCGTGCATGTCCTTGATGGAGGAGGGAGAGAAGTGATGGAAGAATGAACAGTTGTACCCCAGCCTGGGGAAGGAGATGGGGCAGAGCCTGATGGCTGTACTCAGCCACAGGGGGTCCGGGCCCTGCAGGGACACCAGCTCCCTGTGTCTCTCTGTGTTTCGGTCCCTCTCTGGGCCTCCATTTCCCCAGGAGAATGAGTGAGTTGGGTGAGACCTCTAAGGTTCCTCCCAGCCTGGAGGTCTCTGTTCTGGCATGTGAGAGAGGTGGGCAAGTGGCACAGCCGGGCCCTGAAGGTGGGGCTGGAGGGAGTTAGGCAAGGTCTACACAAGGACACACATCCCACAGTCAGAGCTGTCCTGCCGCTGGGCAGGCTGCCTGGGGGCAAGCGGGGAGGAGGGGTGAGCTCACCGTGGCTGGAGGTATGCAAGCAGGGGTGCTGTGGGAAAGGACCCCGCAGTCCCTGGAATTCGGAAGGCACAGCTCTAGAGGCCAGTCGCAGCTCCGGCTTCAGCTGTGTGACCTTGGGCAAGTTGGCTCGGCTCTCTCGGTCTCCCTGAGCACCTAAGGTAGAAAACAGAGGTACAGCGCCGACCTTGCAAGGTTTTGAAAAGATGCACAGGGCCTGGAGCGGTGTGTTTGATAAACGTCAGCATCTTCCCCAGCCCGGTCTGCACACCCAGGAGAAAAATTCTGGCCAGACACAGGCCAGATTGGCTGCTTCACACCCCCACCGCCCAAGTCCAGCAAGGGCCTGGCCCCCCGCTACAGGGTCTTTTGGGGTGCTCTCCTGGGCCCTTGTTCCCCGGGGGCTCTGGCCTTGACGCTGGAGCCTAGGAGAAGGGGCAGGCTTGAGTGGCCCCTTCCCATGCTTTGTGCCCCCTCCAGATCCAGGGGCCTGTGGATTTTCTCTCCTGCTCCCCTCCCTCCTCCTCCTCCTTGTGGGGCGCCCCATCCTTTCCACGCCTCCCAATCACTGCAAACTACCTCATCAATCATGTTCTCTCTAATTAACTTCTAATTTACCTCTTTAGTCAAATCTGTTTACAATCAGAGACAAGAAAACACGAAGCAGCTCGAGGTGCAGATATGGAGACTGGCCCCGGGGATCGCGGGGGATCAATCAACCTTGACCTGGGTGGGAGCCTTGGGCTCCCCTCCCCCAGTGAGGACTGGGGGCTCTAAAGGGCAGGGGCAGAGAGACCACTTGGCCCAGTCAGTGCTCTGGCGCCCAGCAGCCTGGCATCCAGCATCCCTTCCCCCCGAGGGCTTTCCTGCCAGGCCACCCGCCACCCGCCACCCGCCACCCGCCACCCGCCCCAGCCTCCTGCAGATCCCCTCTCTCTGGCCTTCCCGCCTCGCTGGGTGGGCAGCTCTTCACGGGCAGACATCCTGCGCTCTCTGGCTGCGTGGCCTCAGAAAGTGACTGGACGCCTTCTCTTCCCCGTTTGCAAAGGTGTCAGTATGAACGGCTTCCCCAGCAGCAGCCGCCCCGCCATGCCCGGCCTGGACTCTGCTCAGCCTCAGCTCAGCCTTGTTTGTTTGGTTTCTGTTTCTGTATTTTGGATGTTTTAAATTTTTAAATGTTGAACATACAGAAAAGTTGCAATCACAGTACAGGATACGCCACCACCTCCAAATGGTTTCGTGGGCATTTTCTAAAACAAAGACGCATTCTTACATAACCACAATACAGCCGCCCGAATTGGAAAACTTGTGTTGAAAACATCACTACTGTCTAATCCCAGCCAGGCCTGCGCTCAGACCCGGAAAGGGGTGCTGCGGTAACGATCCCGTCTCGCCGGGCTGTGTGTGACATCAATGAGCCGATGCCGGGGAAGCACCGTGATGGAGGGAGTGTGGGGGGGGAGCTTGTGGGGGGGTGGTGTACTGTCACTGTCGGTGTTAGCGGCGGGAAGCGGGGCTGGGGGGGGGGCAGTAACTTGTTCCAGGTCACACGGCATGAGGGCCGGAGTCAGATCCTTGGAGGCGGAACCTCGGGTCGAGGGTGGGTCTCACACTCTCCATTCAGCGACTTTTCCCTTAGGCCCCTGGACTGAGGGACAAGCCAGCGGTGGGAGTGAAAAGCAGGGAGGAAGGAGAGGGGTAATGATTATTAATGGCACAGCAATAATACTATCAATAAGCAATGAGCAAAGTCACCTTACAGAGGCCCGTTTGGGTGCCTGGAGGAGCTTGGGAAGGGGAGGGTGGAGGGAGGAGCCGCAGGGCCGAGGGAGGGTCCCTGGGCTCTCGGAGGGGCCAGTGAGCCAAGGGGACACAGACCCCCCCAGTGGAGAGCTCGGGGCACCTGCCCGGCCCGGCTCCCGGCCTGTCTTGCCCCAGCAGACCCTCCTCTGCACATTTCTCTGCCACTCACTCGCCTAGGCATCCACCCACCGGCTCCCTCCGTTTGCACGGCTCCTCTGCGTGGACGTTCCTCCAGGTCCTGCTCCTTCAGGCCTCCGCTCAGACATCCCTCAGAGAGGCTTCTAGAACCACCTTATCTCAAGTAGACAGCACGCCCCCCCCCCGCCCGCCCCCGACACGCACTCTCCTCTGCTCTTTATCTGTCACTTGTTTATTTCCTCCGTCTCACTGGTTCTGTCTGGGATATCACTTGATTCTCTTCCTTCGGCCGGGTGAGCTGGTGTGTCTGACTCCCCCTCAGGAGCGCTCTGAGACAGGACTCCCGCTTTGTTCCCTCCTGTCTCCCCGGAGCCCAGCAGGGGATGCTCGGGATGAATTTTGAATTCAGCCGTTGATAGTGTCTGCCTTGGTGCCTGTCCGAGTGGGGGACGTGGAAATGGAAGCAGACAGGGCCCTGCCCTCACCTGCTCACAATCCCGCCCAATACCTAATCGCACCATCTCTCGTGGGGTCAGCACAGCCCAGCCCCTGCACCTGGCACTACCAATGAGACAAATCCTCCAGAACGGCCCTCGGGTGGGGCTGCCAGAGGAGGGGCCATCTTCAAGGCCTGGCCAGCGTGGGCTCCAGGCAGCTGGAGGCCTGGAATGACACCTGTTTGCCGGGGCTGGAGAAGCTCGGCCACGGCTCACTGCTCCCCCCCAGGCGCTGGCGTGTCTTGGAGCCGCAGGCGGGTGTGTGTGTGAGGCTCACAGGGCTCAGCACAGCTGGCCAGTCCCTTCCCGGAGCCGGGATCCTGTTCACGGACCGGGGATGCGTCCTGTCCTGAGGCCTCGGGGGACGTGACAGCTTCTGGCGAAGGGGAGGCTGGGCGGGGCGTCTCCGCTGTCTGCTGCACTGTTTGTTCATATTTCTATTTCCCTGCCTGTGTTGCTCGTTCCAGACTGTGTAATTAGGTGTCCAGGGGTGTCTCCGATTCTGTTCCGATAGAATTTGCCTTGTTTAATGGTAACAGGATGGCTGCCTCTGACAGCTGTTTTTCCTAGAAAAAAAACAACACAGAGAAGGCTGTTTGGGATGGGGTGAGCTGGAGATGCTGGGAACTGGGCTTCTGGGCTTGAATTTGCCTTCACCCCAGGGCCTGTCCCCTTCCTGGACCTTCGTTTGCCCATTTTGTAAAACGCTTTTAAAAAATTGATTTGAGAAAGAGGAAGAGAGAGAGAGAGAGAGAGAGAGAGAGAGAGAGAGAGACTGACTTACGCACTCATTGGTTGAGTCTTATATGTGCCCTGACTGGGGATTGAGCCCACAACCATGGCATATCAGGATGATGGTCTAACCAACTGAGCTACCGGCCAGGGCTTGCCATTTTTTAAAACGAGGAGAGTTAAACCTTGTGATCCCAGCTGTGACGCTGAAACACAGGGGTTGGCTGTATACCTACTGCGTGCACAGTGCTGCAGTGAGGGCTGGCCGGGACTCATGGAAAATCACTCCTTGAGGATGCTGAGAAGACGCATTTAAACCCAAGGTGGCATTAATGAATAACACTAATAATGTACTGTCCTTTGTCTGGGATGATGACATTGCAGACCCACCAAGCCGATGTGGAGCTGGGCTGAGCCCCCCTTCCTCTTCTCATCTTCCCGCATCCCAGCCTCCCAACTCTGTCCCCCGTATCCCATGTGCTTGGCACCCTGGGCTGTGACGGCATCTGTCACAATAACCCCATTAGACCATGAAGTGCTGCAGAGAGTGAGGGACCGGTCCAGGCACTCCCATCCCCTCCCCTCACCAAAACAGAGAGGGGCTGGCACAAAGAGGGGACTGATCCATGCTGGACGGGAGGAAGGAGAAGTGGGTGGGTGGATGGGTTGGTAGATGGGTGGTTGGAGAGATGGATACATGAATTAATACTCTGGCTAGAGAAGGTGACTGAGGTAATGGACCCTCTAGGGGCTCCAACCTCTGCATTCAGACTCCCCATCATCATTTCTCTCTTCTGTTTAAATCCCTCCAATGGCTTCCCATTTCCTGTGGAAGAAAATCCAAGCTTCTAACTGTGGCTGACAAGCCTCCATGTGAGCTGGTTCCTGCCCACCCTCTGTAGACTCATCCACTCATTCATATGGCACATCTGGCTGCTCCTCAAATATGTGACTCACATTCCTGCCCCAGGGCCTTTGCACTTGCTGTTTCCTCTGCCTAGAATATGTTCCCAGCTTTCCCTGGCAGTTGCTTCTCTCATCAATCCTGCTCAACTCCAACATTACCTCCTCAGAAAGGCCTTCCCTGACCATCCAGACCAGAGTAGCCACTCTTTCTTCCAGCCACTCTTTTTAAATTTTTTTTATAGCTCCTGGCACCATCTCAAGCTGCCTTTCTAGATTATCTCTTGCTTGTCTACTTCTGTCTCCCCCCTGCGTGGAAGGAGCAGGGCAAGGAGCCTGCCTACCTTCTTTGCTGCTCTGTCCCCACAGCCCAGCACAGGCCTGGGAAACAGCAAGTGCTCAGAAAACATTTGCGGAAGAACTGTTGCAGAGCACCTACTGGGTGGCATGCCCCGTGCTGAGGGCAGCAGCGAGGAACTGATGCAATGCAGCGCCCTTTCCCTCCCACCCTTGGGCAAGCTCACAGGGCAGTGGGGAGAAGCAGGCCCCCCAGAAGGCTCGCTGGAGGCCTGGGGAATGCAGGGGCTGGGGCGAAAGAGAATCTGGGGGCCTCAGGGCTGAGGGCAGAGTGTGTGGGTTTCTTGGGGACCTGTGCTTGTCATGCTTCAGCTGGTGGAGGTTGTATCTGCCTCTGTTTCCCCCAAGAGGCTGGGCACCCCCGGGGGGGGGGGTGCTTTGCTCCTGCTTCCCAGAGAGGGTGGTGTCTGGCCCCGAACAAGTCTAAAGCCGTGAGTAGACTCAGCAAGGGAGGCAATGGGAAGTGGGCAGGTCAGAGAGGAGGACGGCATGGACAAAGGGAGGAAGCACGGCGAGGGCGGGCGGCAGCGGCTGGACAGTTGCTCAGGCCCCCAGGGCACTGTGGTGCACTCCCAGCCCTTAAAGAGCACTTACTGTGCCCAGGCACACTGCCCACTCCTCGTTCCTGAGGAGCCATGGTTTGGGTGTTTGCTGATGGGTGGGCTGATGCGCGTGGGTTTGATCCTTCATCCCGGGAGGCGTAAGTAAAGGCGAATCAGCTCAGTCTGGTGGAGAAAGTGGCTAAGGAAACGGTAAGGTGAGGCTGTCGGTAGCGATGATGTGACTATTGCAGTCGGTCCGGCACCGTCTGTGCATCAGCCTGCTGCAGGTCTGGACAGTGACTAGTGTTGTACAGCACGGTCTCCCCATTTCACAGATGAGAAAAACCAAGGCTCAGGGAGGCGAAAGCCTCACCCAGGGCCACACAGCCAGGGAGTAGCAGGGCCAGATTTGAACCCAGGCAGCTTGTCTCAGGGTCCCTGTGCTCAACGTCCGCATGGGCCCACGGGGCCAGCCCGGTGGAAGCTTGGCCTGTGTATCTTTTAATCTTCCCCAATTACAGAGAGACTCTGGCACGTAGCTGCTGGAAGCAGGAGCCTGTCCTCGGGCGCTGCTCCCAAGAGAGCTGGCGTGAGACGCGAGGGAAGGCCGCTGGTCTGGCCGCGTCCTGTCGTGGCCCACTTAATGAGCTTAACTGATAGCCAGGGGCTCGGGCAGGCTGCCCGCGGGGCCTGTCCACTTGGCCGGCCTGTTTTCCTGTCCTCACACCCACTGGCTGAGGGAGGGTGGCCGTGAGGCCGAGGGAGGAGCCTGAGGATCCCGCGTTGTCTGCAGTGCCAGCAGCCAGGCCAGCAGCAGCGACACAGCTAGCTGTGTGACCTTGGGCAAATTCCTTGATCTCACTAAGCGTCCTTTTCTTGCTTGTACATGGAGGTGAGCATGGCAGCCTTGCAAGATGCTACAGGGATGCAGCAAGGTGCTGGGGACAGCGGCCTTTCGTTCAGAGACTCCCTCACACATAGTAGGTCCTCAGAACTTCCCATCCCAGTCTTTCAAAGGACTCACGCTGAGAATTTATAGGCTCAAGGATACAACCCCAGCCTCACCCTACTTGCAAAGACCAGAAGAAGGCTGCTGTGACAGGCCAGAGACCTGGCTGTCACCAGCTGATGGGGTGAACTGGGATCCTAGTTCCCTCCGGGCCTCAGTGCTCTCATCTGCACAATGGGATGGAAATAGCCTCCCCGTGCCAGAAACGAGGGAGGTTCAATGAGATGGTGCCTGTCAAGTGCTTAGGACAGAGCCAGAGCCAGGCATTTAGTTGGGGCTAAATAATGCAGCCGACGCTGGTCATTTCTGAGGGCTGGGTCTGCTGAACTGTGTGATCTTAGGACAGGCACCTACTTTCACGAGGCCTCTGTTTCCTCATTTGTGAAACTGGGCGACTCCAAGGCGTGCTTCCCCCCCAGCTCTGTTGTTCCAGGATCTCGGAGTGTTGATTACTGCTTCCTCTGAAACCCATCTAATCTGCATCTGGTGGGGAGGCGGTAAAAGTGGAGGCAGGAATTATTGTGCCCACTTCCCAGCTAAGGAGACTGAGGGCCTGGCCAGTCACACCCACGCTGCCTCTTGCCTGTTCAACTTGTGAGGCTGGGCCAGGAAGGCCCAGACTCCCCGGGGCCCCAGGAAGGCCTGGGGAGAAGGGCCTGGGTCTGGGTCTCCAGGGAGTGGAGCTGAGTCTGCCGGGAGAGGAGGCAGGGCCTGAGGGTGGGTGGGCAGATTTATTGCAGCCATTCCTCTCCCCCTGCAGCGCCTGCTTCTAATGAAATTTTACAGCAGGTGGAAATGATACGACTCTGCCAGCCCTAAAAGCACTTCTATTTATTCATTAAAGATATTTATATACTGAGCAGCTCTCTCTGCAGGTCCCACCCGACTCCTGCTGGGCCGGGGATATTGCTCCCGGCCCTTAGTGCTGGGGGAGCTGGGGCCAGGGCCCCATCCCTGCACCAGGACCCATTGGCGCTGCCTCAACACATCCCGAATTCCCTTGTCTGTCTGTGACCAGCTATCTGCTCCTGGTCCAAGGCACCAGTATCTCCTCCCTGGATGAGTGCACCAGCCACTTCTTGGGTCTCCTGCGTCCACACTGCCCTTCTAGTGTTGCCCTCCATTGAACAATTAAGGGGAACTTTCCAAAATCAGATCGCCTTTCTTCCCTGCTCCAAACTCCTCCGTGACCCCCTCAAGACCCTGCAAGACTTGGCCTCTGGCCCTCTCCAGCTTTACCCCCCCCCCCCCACCACCCATTCCTGCTTCCCTCTTGGGTCCAGCCAGTGGCTCCTTTTGCCTTTTTGCAGGAGAATGATGGTGCTCTCTCTCTGCCTCAGGGACCTTTGCACCTGTGCCTCTGCTTAGACCCTCTTCCCCCAGGCTCTTGGGCTGCTCTGCTGCTTGACATCATTCAGAGCTCAGCTCAAAGGCACCTCATCAGAGAACTTACCAGACTGCCCAACCTCACCGTTACCTCGTCTTCACCACTTTGCACGTTGTTTTGCTCCTTTATAACACGCAGCAATCCTTCTGTGTGTGTTTACAAACTCATTGTCTTTTAGTCCGTCCCACGGGGATGTGAGCTCATCGACGGCAGGGACAATATCTATGTTGTTCCCACACACAGTTATGGTGGGTGCTCAATAAATGATGGGGTGGGGAGGGCTGATTACCGAGGTACCATGAGCTGGTCCCAGGCCCCGGTCTGTGTGGGAGACCCAGGCTGGCTCCTCAGAGATCCCCTCATTCAGACCCTGATTGAAGCACAAGGATGCAGAGGGTGAGGCTGGCCGGTCCCCTCCCTTCTGCTCTGGGTGGGCTGGCTCACTGAGGCCTGGGAGCTGGAGCCGGGCTGGAGCCTCCCACCCACCTCTGGCTGCCCTAAGGCGGTGGCCGTGGTCCTCGTGCAGCTATTCTCTGCCGATCCGGGGTCTGGGCACTTCCTGGATGACTCTGCAAGGCCCGTTCTTGATGAAGCTTCATCATCCACCAGTGAAAACTGTTCCCCTTATGCCCTGCCTCACCTCAGATCCAGGGAGGTAACTGATCGGACCCAGGTCCTCAAAGGCCCCGTGCTTTCCCAGGGCCCCCCCCTCTGCCTCGAATGACTTCCCACCTCTTGTTCTTGCCATGCATCCTAAGGCACCTGTGATAGTCACTCAAGACACAGTTAGGGCCGAAACCGGTTTGGCTCAGTGGATAGAGCGTTGGCCTGCAGACTCAAGGGTCCCAGGTTCGATTCCGGTCAAGGGCATGTACCTTGGTTGCGGGCACATCCCCAGTAGGGGGTGTGCAAGAGGCAGCTGGTCGATGTTTCTCTCTCATCGATGTTTCTTGCTCTCTATTATCCCTCTCTCTTCCTCTCTGTAAAAAATCAATAAAATATATTAAAAAAAAAAAAAAGACACAGTTAGGGCCCTGGCTAGTGTTGCTCAAGTGTTAGAGTGCCAGCCCGTGCACTGGGGGGGCGGGGGTGAGGTCTCGAGTTTGATTCCCAGTCAAGGGCATGTACCTGGGTTGAGGGTTGGATCCCCAGTCAGGGCACGTGCGGGAGGCAACCGGTCGTTGTTTCTTTCTCACATTGGTGTTTCTCCTTCCCACTCCCTCTCTCTAGAACCAATGTAAAACGTGTCCTTGGGTGAGGATTGGAAAAAGAAAGATACAGCTAGGGTGGCAGGGTCCTGTCTCTCCCGATCCCCCCTGTGTCACGCGGCTTTTGCTCACGGCTCCTGTGAGGCCCCGTTTGGCTGCAGTGGGGAGTTCAAACTGCATCTCAGTCGGGGTGCATGTGCCCAGTTCCTAGCATGGGGCCCGGCACAGAGCAGGTGCTCCGCCCAGGTTTCCTGGGAGGAGGCAGTGCTGTCTAACCTGAGATGAGGGGTGCAGAGGGGGGAGGTGCTGGGTGAGCACAGGCTGGGGATGGGGGGGGGGGCATGGAGGGAGGATGTAGGCAAGGACCCTCACTGCAAGGATGGCGTGAAATGGCCCCTCCTCCTTGTTGTTGCAGAGGGAACAACAGATGTTTCTCGGACTCCCTTCTTCCCCTCACAGGAGAGCAGCCAGGCCACAGCCACGTGACTGTCCGTTTGCAGCCAGGCACCCCCAGGGTCCCCACGTGGGTGAGGAGAGCCCAGCACCCAGATGGCAGGGAGCAGGGCCCCCAGGCCACGGTGGCTTTAGTCACGAGGCTGACAAAGGGCTGCTTCTCTGGGGCGTCCTGCACCACTCCGCTGAGAGCGTCTGTGCCCCAAACCCCTGCAGCCCCCCGAGCCCCTCCTCCCCCAGCAGTTCAGTGACTCAGGTCAGGGTGGGCTCTGGACCTCGTCTCCTCCTGTTCCACCCCCAGCCCTGCCACTTGGTAAGCCTCTGACCCTCTCCATCTGTGTCCTCATCTGTGTAAATGGGTTGATGGTAAAAGGAGCCGCACCTCAGAAATGAGGGTTAAATGAGCTATTGAGTGAAGAACTTAGCTCATAGGAAGAGCTCAGTATTAGCTCATATGGCACCCACTCGGTAAATTCATGCTCTAGGTGACTTCCCTCATAAGAGAAGTGCAAATTTAGATGACGAACAGGTCACACGGCTCCAGAGGAGGGCAGAGAGGAAGGTGGCTCACACCCCGTGCTGGGAGGGGTGACTGGGAAGGAGGCTGAGGTGACAATATTCATGACAATGACACTCTCTGACTTAGCAATTCTGCTTGGGAATTCAAACTCACACATGTGTGAAATGCCGTTCTATACAAGGATGCTACTGCAGCAGTGTAATAGCCGAAGATGGGAGACAACTAAACGCCCATTAATGCGATTAACTAAATTACGGCACAGCTCGGCCAATGAGCCCAGCTATTAAAGGAGCGGGGGTCCTTGGGCTTGGCGGATGTAGAGTGAAGGCAGCAAGGTGCAGAAGAGAACATGGCATGCCACCGTTTGTGTTAAATATATTTTTATTCGCTTGGAAGCAGGTAGGACTGTGTGAAAGGATGCTGCAGTCATTGCCAGGGTTGTTTCTGAAGGAGGGGCACTGGGTGGCCAGGGGACACGACCGGCGGAGACTTCCACACTGGCCTCCCTTATGTACCTCCCGAAGTTTATGCCAAGGGCATGTGCTACCTAATCAAGAGAAAGGTGACTGGAGGGCAGCTCGGCATTTCCAGGCAGACAGCGAAGGCCCACCGCTGCGATACCAACCACTTCCCGTGTGTGCCAAGGAGCAGGACAGATTGAAAAATGTGGCTCCGCGTTTACCTCTACTGTAGGGTAAGCAAACCTAATCAAGGGGTGTTTGCCTTTAGGAAAGCGAGGTTTGTCTCCCTGTTGACACTAAATTGACGCTGTTGGTCATGGCAGAAGGTGCCACCTGGGCGCTGTGCTGCTGTGGGGGTGACTGAAGGATGCCTCCGAGCTTCCTTGACAACACACTTCGCTCAGATAAAGAAGGATGCAGCCTGCATGCAAATCTCTCTAAATTAGACATGCCCATCTTGTCGCCGCCGAATTCAGGCATGCGGACCGGCACAAACGGGGCAGCAAGCTGCCGAGGAAGAGGAAAACGCAATCCTCATTTCCCCCGTGAAGAATTGGATGCAATGCCCGGCACCACTCGGCTATGGACACAAGGATGGACATGAAGTGGGGAGCTTGGGAACCCCAAGAATGGCCGACACAGAAGTCAAGTTCAGAACCACAAGGCGAGGGCAGCCTTGACTGGAGGCAGGCAGTGTCTCGGTGAGCCGCAAGGGGTGGGGCTACACCCTGGAGCCCGTAGGTTAGCAATGAGGATCTTGACCTCGGCCTTAAAAGCTCCTCTTTGCCGTGTGTGGGTGATTAGAGTTAGAAAGCAGAGGTTTAAGACTTCCCCACATCCTTTCTCCTTGGTCCCCCTGGAACTGTAATCTCTTCAGAATCCTAAGGGATTAAACCTCAGGTTCCCCCCAAAACCTCTTGCCACAAAACCAGTGGAAAGGGGGACCACTTCCTCCTTTGCAAAGTGAGGTGTGAGTTCCAACTTGCTCTCAGCAGAGGGACTTTTTGGTCAAACGAACTTTAGGAGGCACCCGATATACGAAGCAGGGCCAGGTGAGCCACTGCAGGCAGTGTGGCCCGGAGACCGCCCCCCCCCCCCGCCCCCCCCCCGTGTCTCGGCGGCTCTGATGCACTAGACCAGTGGTCGGCAAACTCATTAGTCAAAAGAGCCAATTATCAACAGTACAACGACTGAAATTTCTTTTGAGAGCCCAATTTTTTAAACTTAAATTTATTCTAATGCCACTTCTTCAAAATAGACTCGCCCAGGCCGTAGTATTTTGTGGAAGAGCCACAATCAAGAGGCCAAAGAACGGCATGTGGCTCGCGAGCCGCAGTTTGCCGACCACGGCCCTAGGGAGCCGGGGTGCCGGCGGACCAGCTGGACAGCTGCTGGACACAACTCTGGACGGACAATCAGGTGCCAGCAGTTGCCTCCAGGGACAGGGAGCCCTGGGGGGTGAGGCCTGAGGGGAAACTCCTCACTGTGTAACTTTCGGTTAAGGTTTGAACTTCTGTACCAGGTAGAAGCATTACCTGGTTAAAAACAAATACAATTTAAAAAGAAAATAAAGCTCAAGGGCTGATGATTTCTAAAGTACCAACCTTTGTTCAAAAAGTCCACAATTCTATAGGTTACCTCTAGCCATGCTTTATTCTGTGTGAATTCATTAGCCACTATCCTCAGCGAACAGACTGAGGCGCATGGCAGCCAGTGCCCCGTGACCGCCTTCCCGACGGGGCAGCTGGGGTGGGGAGGGCTGTGGAGTCAGAGACTCACGCGCTCTGCACAGGGCCTTGCGCAAGTCCTTACCCTCTGAGACCTCAGGCTCGGCCTCAGGAAATTGGGGATAATAGTGCCAGCAGGCTGTTATGCAGGTTAGAAAGAATAGATGGAAAGCAAGTAGCACATAGCAGGTGTTCAATACATAGTAGCTATTACAGTTACCGGAAAGTGAAATAAAAAAAAAGCCAACTAAATCCCAAATGTGACTGTGTGGCAATTCTGATTCTGTAATGGGCCTGGAACGCACTCCCGCCACCTCCTTCTGGAACGCATACCTTGTGGCTCTGACGGGCGCACTGTCCATCTTCCCGCCAGGCTCAACACGGGCACCAGGAGGGCAGGGTCTGTCAGACCCACTGTTCCACGACCAGCCCATGCTGGGCCGACGCAGGTGCCACCTCATTCGGAGTGCTCTCAGGTAGCTGCCTGGGGCCCTGTCCCTGGGGTTCACTGAGAAGCCAGAGCTGTGGTATCAGCCATGGCACAGCGCAGGGTGGGTGGCGTCCCTGGCCCAAATATTCCATTTTAACTAAATGCAGCTTTTCTTCCACCTCCTCAGGATGAAAGCATCCTAAAAGACTGTGGACTTGTGTGAAGAAGACCAGCTCCCTCATAACCCATGTCAAAAGGGTGAAATCCCAATTCTTTTGAAGCCACAGGTGTGAAAGGGAAGGAGAAAGGAATCACCATTTATAATGCACCTACTGTGTGCTCATCAATGCCTGGCATGCTTAGAGGAAGATGCCACCCTCACAAGCATCAAGTGGGTATTAATTACTGCCCCCGCTCTGCAGAGGCAGGAAGTGGACTCAGGAAGGTACCGTCACAAATTGCTGCAGCTGGTAAGTGGCACAGCTGGGGTTTGGACCCACGGCCTGTCTACTCTAAATCGTGGCTCTTATCCTGATGCAGGGAGCCACCCAGGAGCTTAACACAACACTAGCGCCTGAGATTCTGATTTCATTGTTTGGGGTGGGACCCAGCACTGATGAGTTTTTTAGTCCCCCGCCTCCCAGAGTGATGCTGATGTGCGGTCGTGGTCGGGCTCAGAGGCTGTGCTGTGGGCTGCGCTCTCTGTGGCTGGCCTCACCCGCCACAAAAGCCTCCCCAGGGTGCTTCCGCATGAGACCTGGTCCTCACGTGACACATCCAGACTGTGTGTCAGGGAAAAGCCCCAGGGCGGTACTCGTCCATGCCTCCCTCTTCCTCCCCTTCCCAGTTCCAGCCTCACCAGAGACAACCACCAGGGTAGCCACCATGATCTGAGCTCAGTGGCCTCCCTGGCAGAGTGAGGCCAACCACCGACCTCCTCCGCCGTGTCCGTGGCGGCCGCTGTGAGAGTGCGGGTGAACGTTAGAGGGTACTGCTTTGCTACAAAGAATGCCAGCCCAGGAATAAAAAAACACTAGTTTAATTTGTCGGAAAGTCACATTGAGCCGAGTAAAAACTGGGAGGAAGGCCCAGAGAGTGTCCCTGCCGCCCAGGGCGGGCCCTAGAAGTTGTCCAGCAGGCCCAGGATGCGCTTCTGCTCGCTCTCCCGGAACTCCGGGCTCCGGCCGTCCCCGATGTTCTCCGCGTACTCTGGAGAGACAAGCACAGATGCAGGTTAGGGGTGAATTCGCGGCGTGGGGTCCATCCTGCTGGGTCACTCCACTCCTTTCCCTGAGTCCCAGCTCCCACGGAGGTGCATGCTGTTCTGATGCCTCCAACAGCCCCAAGGTGGCAGCTGTGCCAAATGCCTTGGTCTGGCATCCTCGGAGAAAAGGGCCAACTCACCTTCCCATGCTCCCATTGCTTTCCCACCACACCCTTTACTCCCGGTACACTCCCAGTGGTCAGGCCAGTGGCTCTCAGAGGGGGACCCTGACTGGTAGCCTCAGCATCACACAGGAACTTGTCAGAAATGCAATTTGGGGCCCAACCTAGACCTCCTTATTAGGAAACTCGGAGGATGGCCAGTAGTCTGTCTGAATGAGGCTTTGGGAAATGCTGGGGCAGCTCAAGTCTGAGGGCGGCTGTCAGAGGCCTCACAGAGGCGGGGAGAAGGCCCGAAGGCACTGTGTGTGGGGACATCTGGGAGCGAGTAGCCGAGGGACAGCCCGTGCAGGGGCTCTGTCAGGGAGCATGCTTGGTCCGTCTGATGTGGGTGAGCGAGGAGGTCAGGGGAGGGGCCGGACACAGATCCTGTGGGGACTGTGGCCACTGTAAGGGCTTCTGGGTCACCCTCTCCTGTCCTCTCTCCCACTAGGCTGGCGCTTCCCGAAACTGGGGGCTCTGCTCCCTTTTAGCTGAATTCCCAGCAGAGCCTGGCTGAGAGCCAACTATGGGCCTGGTGTGGTGAGGAAACGGAGCAGCTGATTAGGACTGCTTTCACAGCTGCCCTGCTCCCCCTTCCAGCAGCCTGAGCTGGAACAATGGAGCCTGCTCTTTAAGAGGCTTTTGCATAATAAAACATCTGCAGATCCCAATCAGACAAAGACCTGGGAGAGCAGAGAGAGCATGCACCCCTCCCCCTCCCCTGGGCAGGGGAAATAATCTTGCTCCTGCCACTTCTCCATTTTCCCTCCTTCCTCTTTATTACTTTGGACATATGCTGGAAAACGGGGTTTGGGATTCAGGCATGTGCCAGCTGTGTGTCTCCCCCCGGAAATCATTCTCTTCTGTTGGGCCCATCCATCACCTCTAACAGCAAATGGTTGTGATGCCTTCTATTCGGGCCCCTTAAGGAGGGCGGGTGATGGGGAACAGGAACTGGGCTGTGTGAGTGGTATCTCTTACTCACATGTGAGTGATCTGGCTGCTGCCCCAGGAGAAAGAGAAATGACCATTACAGCATTTAATGCCCCCAGAGGCATGATCTGGAAGCAAGAGGCTTAATGGACTGAGCTAACACTTTGCTCTCCTAATGTACTCGCAGACCCGGAGGGAGGGAAGCGGAGAAACAGTCTTATCCTTTGGGGCAGTGATTTTCCAAGTGAAGCCAGCTTCCCTGGGGGGGCCTAATCTCTTTCCAGGGGTGCACATAGTAGAGGCAGCCAAAGTGGGCAGCAGCCCCTGGCGGAACCACCTCTGCTGAGCTGTGGGGAAGCACAGGCTGCTTCTGCACAGAGTACCTCCCCACCCCCTGGGGGAAGTCTCCCACAGCTCCCCCTGCCCTGGGAGGGAGGAAGCCACAGTCAGCAACCTGTCCGGTGGAAGGGGCTGTGGGGGGAGGCAGTGCGGTGAGGAAGGGGCTGTGGAGGGAGGCAGTGAGGTGAGGAAGGGGCTGTGGAGGGAGGCAGTGCGGTGAGGAAGGGGCTGTGGGGGGAGGCAGTGCGGTGAGGAAGGGGGGCTGTGGAGGGAGGCAGTGCGGTGAGGAAGGGGGGCTGTGGGGGGAGGCAGTGAGGTGAGGAAGGGGGGCTGTGGGGGGAGGCAGTGAGGTGAGGAAGGGGCTGTGGAGGGAGGCAGTGCGGTGAGGAAGGGGGGCTGTGGAGGGAGGCAGTGTGGTGAGGAAGGGGTGCTGTGGGGGGAGGCAGTGCGGTGAGGAAGGGGTGCTGTGGGGGGAGGCAGTGAGGTGAGGAAGGGGTGCTGTGGGGGGAGGCAGTGAGGTGAGGAAGGGGTGCTGTGGGGGGAGGCAGTGAGGTGAGGAAGGGGGGCTGTGGGGGGAGGCAGTGCGGTGAGGAAGGGGGGCTGTGGAGGGAGGCAGTGAGGTGAGGAAGGGGTGCTGTGGGGGGAGGCAGTGCGGTGAGGAAGGGGGGCTGTGGAGGGAGGCAGTGCGGTGAGGAAGGGGGGCTGTGGGGGGAGGCAGTGAGGTGAGGAAGGGGGGCTGTGGGGGGAGGCAGTGAGGTGAGGAAGGGGCTGTGGAGGGAGGCAGTGCGGTGAGGAAGGGGGGCTGTGGAGGGAGGCAGTGCGGAGGGGAAGGGGGGCTGTGGAGGGAGGCAGTGCGGTGAGGAAGGGGCTGTGGAGGGAGGCAGTGCGGTGAGGAAGGGGGGCTGTGGGGGGAGGCAGTGCGGTGAGGAAGGGGCTGTGGGGGGAGGCAGTGCGGTGAGGAAGGGGCTGTGGGGGGAGGCAGTGAGGTGAGGAAGGGGGGCTGTGGGGGGAGGCAGTGCGGTGAGGAAGGGGGGCTGTGGGGGGAGGCAGTGCGGTGAGGAAGGGGCTGTGGGGGGAGGCAGTGCGGTGAGGAAGGGGCTGTGGAGGGAGGCAGTGCGGTGAGGAAGGGGGGCTGTGGAGGGAGGCAGTGCGGTGAGGAAGGGGCTGTGGGGGGAGGCAGTGAGGTGAGGAAGGGGCTGTGGAGGGAGGCAGTGCGGTGAGGAAGGGGCTGTGGAGGGAGGCAGTGAACACTGGTCTGTGCCAGGCATTTGTAGTTGCTATCTCAGTTAATCTTTGCAGTAATCCCACAAGGCAAAAATGCCATCTCTGTTTACAGATGAGGAAACTGAGACTTACTGGAGCTAAATTAATTTGCTCACGTCTAGAATGGTAGAGGAGCTGAAATGTAAGCCCAAGAACGTGTGTGAGTAGTAAAGAGGCACGTGAAAGCCATCAGGGGTGGAACTGGTGCCCCCCCCCCCCCCCCGCAGGGCTCTCAGAAATGTATGGCACCCCCTCCCCCCGTGTTTCTCCATGCCCCTGGCAGCTGGCATCAACTGTGCACCTCACCTGCTCCTCACCCTCCACTCCTTACCCCTCCTCATTCTTTGTTTCCAGAGGAGAATACTATTTGGAGCAAATTTTGGTGGTACCAGCTACCTCTGGTTATTATAGCTGCTGCAGCAGTTTATAAATATTGAACAGATTCCTCCCAGAGGTCTTACAAAAGAGTTCTCTTTGGTGTGTGTATGTGAGTGTGAGTGTGAGTGTTTAAAAGAGGAAGAGAGAGCTCAGGAAAAAAAGAGATAGAAGGGAGAGCCACGAGGCGTGGGGGTGTGGGAAGAGTGAGAGAGGACTGGGGAGAGAAGGGGGAGAGAGGAAGAGGATGAGTCGAGGACACATCAACTTCCTCCTGTTTCCCCAGCATTTTCCAATAATAAAGGCTTTGATGGAGCTGAAAAGCAGGAAGCAGTGCTGAATGCATAAATATGAGAGCAAACTTTAGACAGCAGGTTTACTATTCAGACATGGAATATAAGCTGCTCTGTTTATGTTAAGAGGGAGATGGAGGGGCGCCACGGCTGGTGGGTGGGGAAGAACTGGCCTGCGGTCAGGAGCCTGGTTCAGATCCCTGTCCTTAAACTGAAATGCTCACCCTTTAAAAAAATGCAGGAGGAAAGAGGGGGGTGCCAATATTTTCACAATGAAAGGCCTTGAAGACATAGGAATAATAACAAAATAGAAACTGGGGCCGGAAAGTCCTTCAGGCCCAACAGATTCCTAAGGACGATGATGAACTGGGAAAGTCTAACGCACACCACGAACGTACCCCGCGTTACAGAGCGCATCTCAGGTCTACTTATCACTGGGCTACTCGGATGCTAACCACAGGAAAGGCAACTGATGTCATCAAGCACTTACTATGCGCCAGCCATCGCGCAAGCACTTCACACACAGTGAGTACCTCATCTAAATTCTCACAGCAACCTCTCAGGCAAGTACCCCCATCTTATAGGCGAGGGACCGTGGCTTAGAGAGGGTAACACACAGGCCAAGGCAGTCATAATCTGCACAAATCACAAGCATATCAACATATGCCACCAAAAGATAAATTCTATCAGCTTCTGCAACTTTGAGATCACAGAGAAAAAGCTCAGGTTACCAACAGCCCCAAATCAATATGGAAATACTTGTTTATGAGCTTCTAAGAGATTTCAAGCCATAAAGAACACAAGCAAATCAAAGGGCCAGCAGCCAATTTCTGAAAGCGGTTTGAAGTCTTCGGCTCAGTCTTCCCGTCACCAGTGGAAGAGTCTGGAGCCAGTAATCCTCCAAGCTTTCCTCTGCACAACAGCCCAGCACCCACACATTCTTCCCACAACTTGCACCTGTGACTAAACACATTTAAGAGGTGGTAGGTAACTCTTGGCACAAGTATTTATACTAACAAGTATGCCCAGGTCACAGGCCCTGCTCCATGTCCAAGGAGAAGACCACTCAGCTTCCGCATCTGCTGTGAGCAGCCCCACCTGACTTAGTCCTCGGCTTCACTGAGACAGAGCGCACAGGGTGGTTGCGAGGGGCTGGGAGGAAGGACTAGGGAGTGAGTGTTTACCGGGCACAGATGAAAATGAGTCCTGGGGGTAGGTGGTGGTGATGGCTGCAATGGTTAAAATGGTAAGTCTTGTGTATATTTTACCACAATTGAAAAAAGAAAAGGAGAGTGCCTCCTCTGTGTTGCACGCCAGCCCCTGTTCCTCTCCTGCGGAATTTACTGCCTCCTGATTCCACTCCATACAGCAGCACTGGCTTCATTCTGCTTCGTGTTGTGATGATTTCACCCTGATGGAACTGGATCCCCCTGGGACAGGGCCTCCTAAGTCTCATTCATGTGTTAGGTGCCCAGCTGGCAGCCTGGGATGCCAAGTGGGTGCTCTGTGAAGGTAAACGCCCTGACTTTTTGTTCTCAAAGGCTGTAGGAGTTTACCAGCCAGTCAACAGAGTGTTCCTTCCTGCTGTACAGCTCTGCGTCTGGACCACGCTCCAACATGAGGAGTGACTTGGGTAATGTCCTGCCTCCTTTGGCCTCTGTGAGACTCGGTTTCCTTCCCTGCACATGGAGAGTGTAACCTGCTTCTTAGGGTTGTTGTGAGAACCAGAGAATGTGCCACATGAAAAGCCGGCACAGAGGGTGTGCTCGGGAGTGACCCCTCTACCGGCTGTGGTCTACGCCAGCCGCAGGCCAGGCACCAGGAGACAAAAGGCACCTCCTGTGGAGCCCTCAGTCTGATCCGCCTCCTCTAGCGAAGACACCCTCGTCCCTACACGGGCACCACAGGTCCTCAGGCCCAGAGTGGCTACCAGTCCCAGGGAGGCCGGGCTCAGGAAGCACCGAGTAAGCAGTCGGCATAAAGAGGGACTTGACTGAGCCATCAATTATTCCCGGTTCCCTTAGCGCCCCCAACAGATTAGGACGGAGGGAATCTTGAGAAAGGGGACCCAAATACATATAACAGCAAAAGGCCCTGCTGGGCTTGCCTCATCAGCGTTTTCCTGAGACCTCAAGGGATACATCAGCTGTCATCCTGCCAGCAAAACTTAGGAAATATGTAGGCCATAAAATCAAAGAAAGAAGCTTGCATCTAATTAGTATGTTAAAAAAAAAAAAAAGCAGCAACCCAAACTGAAAAACAAAATTAAAATCAAAGAGGACAGACTGATGAGCTGGTTTTCTTTATGAGGCTTTGTGCTTTTTGATGGAATGAAGGGTGGAGGAAGGAGGGGGAGGGAGTGAAGGCTTTTTAAGAGGGTGTTTGAGCGCAGCCCTGCGCCAGCCCCGGGCAGCCTCCCCCCTTCTCCCACCTCCTCACTGCCCAGGGTGCTGCTGCTCAGAGGCCGCACAGATCCACCACAAAGCACTGCACAAGGCCTTCCCTGAGCCGGGGGAGCCAGGGCAGGGGCATGCCAGCAGAAGGGAGGTCGCGAACCCTTGCCTTAACCTTCCATCTGGAGAGAACTTTTTCTTTAGTGGTCACTGTCCTGGGAGGGCCTCTTTGACTGGGCAATGGCATCCAATTCCCTGGCTTTACATATCATCTCCACACTAATGACTTCAAATTGCCCAAACTAGCATCTGTCTTGAGCCCCAATGAGAATGTGTACTGCCTGCTGCAGTCACTACCTATACCCCCCAAATCACATGGACCCAACAGAACTCAAGAGCCTTGCCCAGCAACACTCCCAACCCCACCCAATGCTGCAGCCCTTGCTGGTATGGCTAGAGTCCTTACGAAGACCACTGATGTCCTGTCCTGCCTCGGGGAACCTTTCCCTCAGGATTCATGGCCTGGCCTGTGCCTCCATTACTGCCTCCTCCCTGCCCCCCCCCCCCCCCCCCCCGCACACTGTTCAAGACTTCCACACAGCACGTATCACGTCACAATTAGAGAATCTTTCCCCACTAGACTGTGAATGCCTCAAGGATAGGGTTCTTGCTCATCCTTCTTTGTATCTCTAGGACTGGATATAGAGCCGGGCACCCAGCAATGATAGCTGAGCAGTTGTGGGAACATGTATGTCATTCAGCTTGAGTTATGGTTGGTCACTTCTACATCTAGGTCCCCCAGGAGACGATGAACTCCGTGAGGGCAGGTGCTGAGCGATACCTTAGTACCAGTCCGTAGCACTGCTCGCCCTGAGAAGTCTCAGTCAACATTTGCCAATTTAAATTCACAAAAGGTAGGGTTTATTCAATGATGTTTGAAATATTCTCTGAGTTCCCATTATGAGCCTGGCATTGCCCTGGGTGCTGAGGAGACATGAACAAGCCAACGCCCTGACGTCGTGTAGCGACATGTTAAATGTAGGACACACAAAATGAGTAAACAAAGACATAAATAAAAACAATCACAACTGTGATAAGGGCTAGGAAGGAAGCAAACTGGGTGCTATGATGGGAAATAGCATATGGAGAGAAGTGGATGGATTAAAGATTGAGTTTGGAGGCAGAACAGGCAGCGTGACGGTGGGTTGGCTGTGAAGGGTGATGGAGAGAAAACCGAGGGTCTGGACAGAGGAGGGGAAAGAAGAGAGGAACAGGAGTGGGGAACAAACACGGCTTCTGTGCAGGCCGCTCTCCTGGTCACTTGCCCAGACCCTCTGTCAACAAATATCTATTCAACCTCCAGTATGTGCCGGCCCTTTAAAAGGCACTGGGGGAATAAACCATGACCGAACGAGACAAAGGCTGGCTCAGAACTGAAAATTCTGGGTAACCTGAGGTATACTGTTATATGTGTTAGGATTTCAGAAAGAAAAACATCCACCCACTACAAGTCAGCACCCATTAAAGACCCATTCTTGCTCATATCATTGTTGTGATTACAGGGATGGAGGTGTAGGGAGAAAGTAGAGCTTCGAGTAATAAAAAGTTCTAATTGAACATGTGGGCGTAAAAAGTAAATGGCATTTAAAGGCTGGAGTTGCCAATCACTGCAGCTACACCCTAGGGAGGAGGTGGCATGCCTCTCTGAGCAGTTAATTCATGCGAATGTGACACTGAGAATGAGAAGGGGACACCCAGACAGCCTCCATGGAAGGCAAGATACTGGGCCAGGTTCATAAAGGGGTTCCGCCTTCCCTCTTTCTCTGCGGGAGAAAACAATAGACTCCCAATGCCTCATATTCTCCATCTGCAAAATGGGCACAATCCATTCACCATTCCCACCTGCGTGGGATGGCTGCACAGAGCATGTGATTTCCAATCCCCATGCCTCCACGCACACTGTTCCTACCTTCCAGGACTTGCCCCAGCCTCTAAGACCCAGCTCCATGCTACTACTCTCACAAGCTTCCCATGGGATTTTAGCCATGCCTCACTTATAATAATGACGATGATAATTATCACAATATTTCATATTACTCGTTATAGCTAATGTTTACTGAGAACTTATTAAGGGTCAGACGTTTTCCATATATCATCTCACTTAATCCTCTCATCCATTTTATGAGGTCACAGAGCAACTGGGTAAGTTGCTCGAGGCAACACAGTAAATAGCAGAGCCAGCATTCTGTTCTAGGAGCCAGATCCCATGGTTCTTAACTTCTCTTCGCTTTTCATCTTCCACCTGTAATGGGAATTATAAGCCACTTATAGGCAAACCCTTTGAGTACATCTAGCCCAGTGGTCGGCAAACTGCGGCCCGCGAGCCACATGCGGCTCTTTGGCCCCTTGAGTGTGGCTCTTCCACAAAATATCTGTGTGATTGAAACATACAGTGCGCTTGAAACTTCTGGCCCATGCGCAGAAGTCGGTTTTCGGCTCTCAAAAGAAATTTCAATCGTCGTACTGTTGATATTTGGCTCTGTTGACTAATGAGTTTGCCGACCACTGATCTAGCCTCATCCCTCATCTTAGAAATGGGCAGAACAAGGGCCAGAGAGAGAAAATGATTTGCCCGCTATTACTCAATCCGTCATGACTCTCTGAAGTCTGGTGTTATCAGTACTCTAAAGTCCAATTCGGCCTCCACCGCCATGTGTATTAGTCTGTGCTAAGTGGCTGAGGGTGGGATACATCCCAGAGCTCAGTTCAGGCGGCCTGTCTTGTGACTGAGCCAGCTAAGTCAGGTCCAGCCAAAGATGCAAGTGTTTGAGGGCCTCCCTGGGGTAGGTGGGGAAGAAGGAAAACTCGCCCGACTGAGCCCTTTCTGTGTGCCAGGCACTAGACTGGACGCTGTCGTGTAGGATCTTCTGAACCCTTGCAAAACTTATTCTGGACCACGCTCACAGCTCAGGAAGGGCACAGCTCAGACCGGAAGGTAGGCGCACCACCTCAAATTCTCTTCCTTCTGTCCTGTATAATTCCAAGCATTTCTCA
The DNA here is from genome assembly GCF_951640355.1 of Cnephaeus nilssonii. Classification (NCBI taxonomy): domain Eukaryota; kingdom Metazoa; phylum Chordata; class Mammalia; order Chiroptera; family Vespertilionidae; genus Cnephaeus; species Cnephaeus nilssonii. Next base: position 38,459,965 of record NC_137082.1, on the reverse strand, counting down.
TTACTTTCTTGTGTTATCCCCCTGCCCCAAGAAAGCAATTTCCTTCTACTACATGCAGTTAGGAACGAAATTTTTTCTTTCTTGTTTTATCTTTCTTACAAAACAAACAAGCAAACATTTCCAATCTCTAGTGCTTCTTGTTTGCTACGTGTTTTTTAAACTCTGGAACTGGAGGGTCAGAGGCAGAGAATAACTAGGTTAGTCCGTGGCATTCTGACAACGCTGACCTGGACACACAGTGGACTGGACAACTCACTAAGGTTGCAGGGCAGAGAATGTTGTGCACCCAATCCCAGGGATATTGACACAGACTCAGGAAGGAAGCACAGAATTCCCCGGAGCCCCAGACACAGCAATGGCCAACTCACCCTTGATGATGTGCCTGACAATCTTGATGGAGCTTCCTCTCATGTTTAAGATCTGATGAACCCTCTGCCGAATCTAGTAAGGAAGGGGAAGAGTGGGAGAGAAAGAAAAAGTATCGTTTGTCCTAGAAGACACCAGAGTATACCATATTGAGAGTATTCACCTCACCCCCAACCCTGAAAAGAGTGAAGGCCCACACAGAGTGAAGGAATTCAAGGAGAGTGTGATCCCTTCTTTCTTGGAGAGTCTCTAGCTAGGCAGCTGCTGAGGAAGGAGGCAGCGATGGACAGGCCCACCCAGGGGAGCCCCTCCCACCTGGGGGACGTTGGCATTGCAGATCTCCGCCATGATGTAGCAGATGTGCTGGAGGACAAAGAGCCCTGCGTCCAAGCGCCGGAGGTAGAACTCATCTTCGGAGTCGTTGTCTATGATTTCCCCTCGCCGGACCATGTCCTGGAAATGAATGGACATTGGAAACTGAAACTGGATGGTGAGCAGCGTGCGAGAGGACAGGGTTCCAGTCTACCCGTAATACACACAAGAATAGCAACTACAACAGCAACAAAAGAAAACCACTCCACCTTGATTTACCTCCTATTATTCTAACATCTTTCTTACGCTCATTGTTAATGGACTAGAGGCCCAGGGAGAAAGGATTAAAGCCCTTTTTTTTTCTATATGATGAGTCAAGGACAAAATGATATCATCCACATATTTAACCTAAAAAAAAAAAAAGCTGACAGGGACACAAATCTAAGCTACTTCTCTGTTTCCACTCATTCTTTCCTCTTTGGTTCTGGCCTCCATAAATAACCCCTCTACTAGATATACGTAACGCTCTTTCTCTTCCAAATCAAGTTAAACATAGAGAGGTCCCTCTTCTCCACAACTCTGCCTTGGGACCCTGGTGAAACCAACGGCACAGGTACCCAACTTACGTACGGTATATGTGTTACTTTGGGCTGACATTTTGTCAGATGCAAATTCTGCCAACCTGTCCATTTCCAACACTCATCTAGGCCAGAGCCCTATAAGTGACGGGAGTCTCTTTCCTAAACCTTTGTTACCCCAGGCCTATTAGACTTGCTGTCCCCAAATTGATTCCTCTCTAGATTAAAAAACAAAACAAAAAACAACTTCGAGAAATAATTCATATACCATACGATTCACCCACTGAAAGTGTACCATTTAATGGCTACGAGTATATTGAGAGTTGTACAACCATCATCACAGTCACCACCGGACATTTCATCGCCCCTTCCTTCCCGTTAGAGCCCCTTATGTAGGGAGTATGACCACCTCTGCCGAGAGCTCTTCTCCCCATCTCAGGGCCTTTACTGCCTTCCCGGGATTCTGGGCTCTCTCTCAAGCCAACACTGTTTTTAAACAACCTCTACCTCAAAGCCTTTCCTGATTATTTAGGGCTAACAACTCCTCCTCCTGTAATTCCTGAGAGCACCCTCGACAAGCCACTTCACGACCTGACCTTCTTGCGCATCATATTCATACTGGTTTCAGCATCACCAACTCCATGCTTCTATAACTCCCTTTAGTAAAGTAGACTGTGAGCTCTGTGAAAGAGGGACTGAATTTTGTCTTTGTATCCCAGCTCAGTAAACACCTACGCTGTGAATGAAAGGAAAGACATCCCCGGCTGGGCTGTCAGCTTTCAGAAGGAAGAGCTGGGTGAGGGACTCCGGCACGACTCGCAGACTGTCCCAAGACGACAGGTGCTTAATTCAAGCTCCTGATGACATCTCTCCATTTCTTAATTCTGTCAGGAGTTTTATGGCCATGGCTCCCTCTGACAATTCAGGCTCCTGTCACTGACAGAAGCCCTTGGGACTCTGCTTTCCACTCTCCCAAACTCGAAGGACTTACCGCGGTGATCATCAATCTCCAACAAGAATCCTTCTAGACTATTTAGACGCAGACAATGCACTTTCTTATTTGCCCAGGGGGCCAGCCTGTAGCAACACAAGGCTACTTTTCATCCTGCTCCTAAAGGCCTCTGTCTATGAGGCAAAGGAGGGCTGAGGACTGGCCAGGCTCTGCACCTGCCAGGTCACCACCATGAATTCCGAGCTTCGTTTAGGAGCAAATTCCTTGGTCGTCTGGTAACAGTGTTAATGTCCACGGGGTGGTCATGACTGCGTCCATGAGCTAGCACTGGGCCAGTGTCCAAGGAGTTTAAAAATAGGAGAGCCTCTTTAGTTTCTCATTTACTCATAATCATAATGTCCTGCTCAAGAACTCCAATGTGGCCAGCGGCTGGGGGCACAGGAAGGAAAATTACTCCTGACTTCCACCCATGCAAAAAGCATTTGGTGCTAACAAGTTACATTTCTATAATGCTGTAGAGTTTAAGTGTTATATACATGGTCCTTACTACCAAATTTAAGAGAGCAGGGAAGGGATTAATCCCATTGTACAAATCAGAAGACACACAGAGGGCAAGTTGCTCGTAAGTACATAATTAATGACCAGATATCAGAATATGAACTCCCTGGTTCATCTCTGAGGGAGACATGGATAACATGAAGCAAGTGTTCAGATCCTGGTCTTGTTTAGTGACTGGTGGGCAAGGACACCTTTCTAAGCATTGAGATAAGGCAGAACAAGAAGAAAAATGGAGGTAAGGAGATGTCCTGGTCTTAATCACCAAGGAGCTGAATGTCTGTCTGGGGCGGGACATAGGAAATGACCAAAAAGTAAAGGGATACATACAGTGCACCCACAAGTTACAAATAATTGTAAGTGGTGGGTGCTGATCAGGGCTGGCTAAAAGGTCAAGGCATCTGGGAAGAAGTGACTTGTGGGTAAGGTTTCAAGGCTCCTGATGGGCAGACAGCCAAATGAATGCCTTAAGAATGAAGGCCTCCCTGAGGCCTTGTGCCAAATGCCTTTTGCTGTTCATAATTTCTGCTCACTAGTCCCCCACCCATACAAACACACACACACACAGGCCTGCCCTCCGCTTTCTGGACTCCCCGCCTTTGTTTGTAATGTTGGTATTCTCCCCCCAATTTCTATCATAATAGAAAGCCTAAAATGTGATATTCCTTACAAAACTTTTCCTGAGATCTTTGAAATATTTTCAAAGAGTTTCAACTGAATGTAATTTCCAATCCTTAAAACTCCCAAGCCTCGGATTGGTACCTCTGTTATGGCACCTCCCAGGGCCTGCTTTGTGACAGCTGTTCACATGTGTGCCTCTTTCCTGTGCTGGCTCCTTGGAAACACGAGTTGTGTTTCACTCACACCTGTGCTCTAGAAAGCACCTTGCATGGCACTTTTTACACAGTGGCCTCTTGGAAAGACTCTGCTAAGCAGGGCTGGCAGCAGAAGCTCAGCACTATTTAATGAGCTGTGCTGCTGACTCGTGTGGATGGGAGAAGGGGAAGTGTCAGGAAACTGTGAGGGACATGGCTTTGAGGGCTCGCTGGTGGGTGGATGAAATGCTGGCCAGAGAAGTGAGACATGACAAGAGCAGACTACACTGTGTAGGAGAAATGTCATGGACAAGAACATGCAAACACCTGTATGATGGACACATGGTGTAAAGCACTGAGAGGCAGGCAGGGGCCACAATAGCAATCTATGTGAGAAGTAGATCAGATGGGGAAAAGGAGAGGAGAGGGGGGGGGAGGGGAGGGGAGGGGAATAAAGGGGAGATAAAAGAAGGGGAGAGGAAGGAAGTGGAAGGGAGGAGAGATGAATTCCTTAGAGGTGTGCAAACATGGGAACTTGGAGTGGAACACATTCATTCACCTAGCTAGAGAAAGATATCCTGAACATCTAACTATGGCCCAGGTATTATTTTCCATTGATTACTGCACACTGGGCATTGTATGAGGCAGCCTGAATAATAACCATTGCTCCCACTGCCTATCTACCAGGAGGAGCAGCTCGTGTTTACTAGGGGCTTATCAAGTGTCAGGCTAGTGCTCAGTGCTTCTCATATATTTACTCCTTTTCTTCTCACAAGTATTGGGAGGTAAGGATTATTATCCTCATTTTAGGTGAGGAAACTGACTCAAGCAGACCAACCCCCTCAAGGCTAATGGGTGGTAGACCTGGGATTCCAACCTGAGTCTGTGCTCTTTTCACATTACCATGTTTGTGCAGGTACAGACTTCAGAGCTGTCTAGAGAACAAAGGAAGATGCTAAATAAGAGTGGTAGGAAGGCTTAAGAATGAAGCTCAGTGAAATTAAGTTTTTCCAATTAGGTCAGAAATGCCCCTGATGAGTTTTCCTTTTTCACACTCTTCCCCACAATCTGATCTCCTTTTAACCAGGTGGGTACATACTGTACCTTCCAGTTTCTCTAAATACTGTCACCTAGACAGGATGGGCTCAAGAGAGCAATGCCAAACCCCATTTTTCCTTTCTTCAGAACTTCAACTCTGACAACGTTCAAGTCGACATTCTACTTTTAGACACAGGGCCACATGATTTGAAAGTGAAATTTTAAAATGTAGATCTGAGATACAACTATAGCTCATCCCAAGAAAGGCATCACTGCTGCGCTGAACACGCACAAGATGAAACAGAGATTGGTTTCTAAGACGAAGTTTCTGCCCTGACAGTTTTAGAAGCATCACAGAAACCAACAGACAGAGAAGGTGGCTGCTGTCAGGATAGCACCTTATCTAGCCTGTTACAACTCCATGCTATGGAATATTTACTGTTCGGTGGAAGTGTGCACTCTGTGTTTAAAAGGAAATAGCCAAAGAAGCAGGATTATTATGTGTCATTCTGGTGGAAAATAAGAAAGTTTGGGTACAGCCTTTTTTTCTTTTTCTTTTTTTAGATTTTAACTAACTTTTAGAGAGAGAGGAAGGGAGAGGGAGAGAGAGAAACATCGATTGGCTGCCTCTTGCATGGCCCCTACCTGGGATAGAGCCTGAAACCTGGGAACCTGCCCTGACTGGGACTCGAACCAGCAACCTTTCAGTGCGTGGGATGACACCCAACCAACTGAGTCACACCAGTGAGGGCTCGGTACAGTTCTTTTAGGAACATCTTCTCAAGTTCTGGTCGTTTTAAAAAGGAGTGGGATGGCATGTCACCTTTATCATCCACTCCTGTCTTATTATGTGTGGATAGGATCAACTTATAACTTGATTAATAAATTTTTGGCCCCTTTTCTGGTTTTCTAATACACTAGATAACAAATTGATCTTGGGATAAGGACCTGACATGGCTCGCTGGATCTCTGGGTATGAGAAAGTGGAACTAGACACCTGAAAAAACTCCTCAGGATATCGGAGACTCCAAAATGGCTGTCAGTACAGATCAAATCATGACCATCTAGCGAGGACTGTCTTTGGAGAAATAGTATTAAAGTAATATAAAAGTTCTAGGAACTAAAAAATAAATCATCACAAACTTCTCTACACCCCATTACTTCCCTTATGAAAGGTTCCAGAAGAACTAAAGGATTCTGCTCCAGAACACTCTGGTGGTTAGGCACTAGTAATGTACAAGTGGGCTTGCTTCACTGGTGGCAGGGAGGAACTCCCCCATAGTGCCGGAATTATTGGGATAAACCTCATAAATGATTCAACCTGTTTCTGCTCAATTGGCTGAAGCAGTGACAGGCAGCCCGGACCCATTGGTTGCCCGGTTCCATGTCCACTGAATATAAAACGGAAACAGTGGCAACTATCCAAGTGGAAGGCTTTGCTGGTTACAGATTACTCCAATAATGTAATTTGAACTGAATGCGTAGAAAATTATCAATTTGTCCTGCAGACTCTTCTAAACAGGAGTATTTTTCTGTGTTGAATATAGCTAGTTATGCCAGACTCTACATAGTTAAATATTTTTGATTATGAGGCTAGTCATAGAGAAAACAAAAATTAGGGTTAAAAATAGGAGTTAAAGAATAATGTAGAAAACCCAGGACCCTCTATCTTTCTTAATACCCACAGGTAGAACGGAGCATCAAGCAAATGGGATCAGATCCCAGCTCTAATGCTAACTTACTAGTGTCCATAGTAAAGTCATTCAACTTTTCTTGGCCTCAGCTTCTTTGTTTGGAAATAAGAAGCCTGATCTGGATCAGGACAGAGAAATAGGGTTCACTCTGAAGGTCAACTCTAATCTACTGCAATGGTTGTAGAGTACTACACTGGAAAAGGGCGGTAAAGCTGAGCTGGAGTTCAATGGGGAGGAGCGATGAAATCGATTAGCAATGTCTGCACTGACCGCAGGATGGGAAGTGGTAGTGAGCTTCACCTTTGTCTTCCCTAATCTGGTGCTCTTGAAAGTTCCTTTAGCTTTGATAACCTGTGACAAATCCAGGACTGAAGCACTTCCATAACCAAATGAAATGGATTTCTGCCTATCTACATGTACATGGATAGACTGAAGCTGTTGACTGACAGGGCTCCCAGATCTTTGGAAGTACAGCTATGAGAAATGCCTCCAGTAGGAGACAAGAACTGTCACCTCAATAGGACATGATGGTCAGCACAATTAGATCATCTTTTTGTCAATAAATTAAACTTTCCTGCAAGAAAGAGTCAACAACTGGATCTGCTGTTACATCACACAGGCGATTTAAAAACAATGTGGGCATGTAAATCAGGTGCTCTTAAAATGCAAATATGATTAATGGAGAGTAAAGAGAAATTCCAAAATTCCAGTACCTCCTTAAGTATTGTAAACATGTCTTACTTTAAAATTTCAGAGTGAAAATTTATATACACGCTGAATTGTATATGAAATAATACAGAAGAGTTAAGATTTAAAGGAACTCTTCCACAAATTAATTCACTCAACTCTCACCTTTGAGAAGAGTGAAGGTGACTGTCTTTGTGAAGCAATGACAACTCAACATGCACGTACAGCATTCTTTACTTTCCAAAGCAACGTATCTGCATTAACCTTACTTGCCGCGTATGCCCTGTGTTGGGTATGTACAGCAAATATCATTTTCAGATTTCACAGACGGAAAAATTGAGACAGATGTTAAATGACTGTCACTGAGTTTTGGTTAGAGATTTGAGTGGAACACGATTTCTAGTCCAAGACCTTTTTCTATTAGTCCTTTCACTCTGGCAAGAGATGGGCAGCAAAAATGGAACAATACCAATAGCAAAATTTCCTGTATCTTTACTGTGTGCCCGGCACTGTGCTAAGCACTTCCGTGGACCTCTCATTTTTCCTTAAACCCTAAAAGGTAAGAACTATGACTATTTCTACTTTTCAAATGGGAAACTGAGGCTTTATTAAAGACAGGAAATTTCACAAAGCTCATGGTTTGAGTAAGTGTTGGGAGATGAGATAAAAACCCACACAACTTTGGCTCTAAACTTGTGATCCTATCCACAGTTCAAAGAAGGAAAAAGCCTTTGTTTTATAGACCTTCTTCAGTATTATCTTACCAGCAAAAGGATGGGATTTTTTTCTTTATGCCACATCTGGGGACTACTCAAATGAACAGCATTAAATGTAAGGTCATCTACCTTCTTAGCCTGTCTTTTCCTTATTAAAGCTAAGAAACTTTTTAAAAAAGGGAGGGGAGAGGGGAATCTGTAACTAGACCAGCAAATTGCACGTGCAATTTGGAAGAGTTTTTTTTTTTAAAAAAAGAGATACTCTGAAAGGTTTTGTTTTGTTCATTCCATAAGAGAGGAGTAGAATAAAAACTTAGATGGTAATTCAGTGAATGGCACATTAAGTAGAACAGATTGCAATTCGCAGTAGCAGAAGCCTGTTTGGGGGCTGCTAAAATAAACAGATTCATCTCCAAAGATACACAAGGAGGTGGTATGTGTGGCATCAAGGTGCCATTACTACAGGGTTGTGTGTGCTTTCCCCTCCCCCAGCTACATCCTCACTTTAAATGTTAATCTGTCTTCCAGAGCAGTATCAAATCCCCACCTTTCCACGGCTTCTCTCTCTCAGCAGGCAAGTCACAGGCCTCCGAATGAGCATGTGGATGCCATTTCTAATCTGCCCTGTCAGGCAGCAGAGCTGCCCCTGGCTGATGGAAGGAGACAGTCATAAAAGCAGCTGCTATGAAGCCAATAGGAATCCCTCTCACCTTAATAAGAGGGGACATGACTCAGAGCCCCTACAGGGGTCACAGTTACCGTCTGCAGTCATGAGCAGGAATTGCCCCACCGTTTAGAAAAGGCCAATTTCTTTTTTTCTTCCAAAGCAAGAGAAAATTTAAACCATGGAAGAGACATGTAAGTAGAGATGAGGGAGGCACAAACACCAGCAAAACAAAATCTCCCTCCAAGAGCTTCTAAAATAGGGCAGACTGTTAGAGAGAATGATCCTAGAGACTGCAGGTCATTTTCCACCGGGGCAATCAAGGCTGGAGAAAGAGTAAAAGGGATTTATTTATTGACTATTTTTGGAGAACACCGAGCTAACTGACAGCAGCTCTCACAAGAATCTGAGGATCTCAGGCCAGAGCTTTGTCGCCAAAGGAGAGACTGACTACATGTTAGGCTGGCCTCAACACATGACCATGCGCCGGGTTTTTACAAACACCTGCATTTATCTTCAAAATAACACTCTCAAATAAAGTTATCATGAAAACTAGAGCACACACAGGATGATACATTTCCAAAAAGAATAGAGTTCATGTGTGTTAGAGCTGGGATTTAACCCAGGGCTCATGTCCCTTCCATGTTATCATAATGCCTCCATCACAGGTGTGTCTTCAATTTCTAAGTTTACTAAAAAGCAAATGAAGAAACAACTACCCAGACTTCTCATAATATAAACCAGGCCTTCCATGAGTCTGTAGGGGAGAGACTAGGAACCCCACTGAAGAGGACAGAAAGGATGAAAACAGCAAAACAGTGCTGAGACCACAGTACAAGGTAAGTGGCAAAGGCGTCCAACCTCCAATCTATAGAAAGGATGACTGTGACTGAGAAGGGGAGAGGTAGGGGCAGGGAGGCAGGAGAGAGAGGGCAAATGGCCCTGTGGCAGAATCTGTGGGTGTCTGGAGAGGGAAGCAGGAGAGGAAAAGCACCATGTCACCCCTCCCGCACCGTCCCTGGCCTCTTCTAGCTGTAAGCTGTGTTCTGGCAAATTCATGGCCTGAGAAGTCTGGGAACCACTGGTTTAAAGAAAAGCTGAGAGGAACTCTCAGCAGGATTCTCGTTTTGTAAGCTTGCCCCAGAGCTTCCAGAGTGGTTAGCAGAAGAATCAATGGCAACCTCACACTTCCATGGTCGGCATACTCACCACCTAGTGCTTCAGGATCACCTACCCCACACTTTCATTCCTGCGCGTTCCCTGTTTTTTGTACAAATGTCTGAGTTTCAAATGCTAAGGAAATAGTCAAAGTCTGTTTTAGACATTACGTCCTGTGGATACTCTTTCATTACATGGAATCCATCTTTCTCTTTCCAGGATGAAGCCTGGAATAATTTAACTGTGGCAAAATTAGCATGCAATTTGTAAGTCATTATGGTGCAAAGTATGTGGTAAGAACACTTTATTGAATAAACCTGCTGAGAATAATTTTCCCAGGAACTAAAAAAAGGGAAAACCCTCTCTCCAAGGCTCTGCTCCCTCTTTTAAAATGCCTGCCTATATAATTATGTCTTTCTCCTGACAACCAGAAGCCAGACACCTCTGAACATTTAACCAACAGAAGCCAGAAGGAACCAAGGAGTCAGGATATCGTCCTTGGTATTTCCTGTTGTATGGGGATTCCGGTGAAATCTGCTGAGCCAAGTATCCTAGATATTTACAGATCACAGAGAACTGCTGCTCACTCATGCCTTTTAAAAGTTCAAATCATCAATTAAAAAAAAAATTCTTAAAAAAATAAAAAGCCCTGGCCAGTGTGGCTCAGGTGGTTGGGCATAATTCCATGCGCCAAAAGGTTGTCGGCTCAATTCCCAGCCAGGACACATGCTTGGGGTTACGGCTCGATCCCATTAGGGGATGTGCAGGAGGCAGGTGATGTTTCTCTCTCTCCATCTTCCTTCCTCACTCTAAAACTGAATTTAAAAAAATCTTTAAAAGTCAGGTCAAATATTGTTAACCAGGAACCCCAAGAGTATGTCTGTTAGGGGCAGAAAAATAATATTGGGGACTAGCTATTAATTATAAGAATTATTAATCATACTCTCTTAACCGTGATTGTTTTGTTGGAATTAAAGAATGCATATTTTAACCTGGCTGGGAGTTGTAAGCCCGGGACCTGGGGACAGGGGTGCTACTTTCTTATGGAGATCATGGAAAATCTTTCTGAGGAGGTGACAGTTAGGTTGAGACTTGATGGCTGGAGGAAGCACCAGCAGGAGCAGAGCCAGGGCAGAAGGGAGAGCAAATGCAAAGGCTATAAGGCAGGAATGCAGTGCACGGTGGCAGGAGAAGGAAGAAGTAGGGAGAGCTCAGATCAAGCAAAATCTCGCAGTACTCGGGAAGAAAATGTGTGTGTATGTGGAGGGGTGGTGGTGCAAATGGTCCGCACCAAGAAAATGAAAGGTTCTCTGGCCACCCCTCCATGCCAGGCCCTTTCACGTGTGTGATATCTATGCCACTAATCCCTACATATGTAATTCCTTACAGCACACAGGTTGGGACATAGGCCTTAAAATCAAAACACCAGTAAGGAAGAAAAGAAGGCTGGGCAGTTAGGCTATTTGTCCACAGCCGGAGAACCAGACTAAGCCTGGCTCCAAAGGCTAGCCAAACTCCCCTCTGACACCTTCTGCTCCTGGAACTTAACTTAGCTCTTGCCCCCAAACTTAACTTGCCTTCCCAGTGCCCCTCCTTGGCTCCTGTTTTCTCTAGATTGGAAATGCCCTAATGTCTCTACCTTTTAAGGTTCAGCTCGAATCTCGCCTCCTCCACAAACTGCTAAGGGTGACTCTACGTGCAGGCGACTTCTCCCTGCTCCCTGGATACCTCTAGCCCTCAGCACCACTCCTGGGGTCCATTCTTTTATTGGCACTTTCACCTTCCTCCCCCCACCAGTGCCAAGCCCAGGGCCTGGCACAAAGCAGTTGCTTAAGAAACATCTGCCGAATGACTGGATTCTCTCCAGTGAATCTTGGTCAACAGCAAACCATGAACACTTGCCCTGTACCCATGGAAGTCTGAAGTTTACAGGGAACATGATGGCTCTGAGACACTAAAAATGTCAATACCCGATTCCCATTATCTAAGATTTGTTGTTGTTGTTGACTTGGCAAAATATGTGAGATATTTATTACTGATCTGTCAATGTCATCAAATGCCTGAGAAATAAGCATTCAATATAAGTCAACAAATATTTGCCCAGTTCCCAATGGGTGTAAGACACCCAAGTTTAATGGAGGTTGGATGGAGTGAGGTGATCCATCGTTTATGACTTAACTGAGAAGAGTGCATGAAGGAGAGGTGAAAATGAGGTCGTTTGTTCTAAGTCACTTTACACCGTGAGGCGGCTTCATCTGCCAGGATGGAGCCTGAGTGTTGGCAGAAAGCACTGCTCACAAATGCATCCCTCGCCCCCACCCGCCCGTCTCTCTGAGCAACACGGAGGTTGCTGAGTGCTAATGGCCTTGGAATGTTTGCCTTGCCCAGCAAAACGGCCTTGGCATCCAGGAGACAGATGTTTGTCAGGGAATGGCAGGGGCCTGGTGCCTGTGGCACACACACGCTCCATGAGCGCTGGGGAGAGTGGCTGCAGAGATTACTCTCAGTCAGTGCGCATCAATTTCACACCCTCTTCAATGCTGATAATAGATAATCTTGTGGGAAGCAGGCCAAGTTTCCTAACAGCTACAGGCAAGCTGCAACCGAACGGCCAAAAGCTTACCTGGTCCCCTCAAAAAAAAGCAAAAAAGCAAAAGCCTATTTCGGTTTCCTTTCAAACGAAGCATCTGATGGTACCAGCACTCTGGTCTGCTAGAGCGACTCCTCTGGGAACCTGGCAAGGAGGATGCTCTTAGGAAAGGACTGCCTGGCTTACTTAAAGTTACACAAGAATTCTAAAGGAAGCTGGGAAAATCTAGCAACAGCAGCAGCTTTCAGTTACTGAGCAAGGTACTTTATATACCATACCTAGTCTTCATAACAATACTGAAAGGGAGATGTTATTTCCATTTTACAGATGAGAAAACCAAAGCTCAGAGAGGTCAACACATTTGTCCAGGGTCTCAGAGCTAGAAAGTGGCAGAGCAGAAATTCACATCTACTCGACTGCTGCTCCTCTCCGTAGAAGGCTGCTTAGTCACCAATCAACAGCTCTTAGTGCTCTTGATCCATTCCATTTTTAAAAAATAGCAGTTACCAAAGGATGTCCACCTGAACCTGAGGGGAAACATTAAGCTGGAGGGATCTTAGAAATTGCCTTTGCTGATACCGTGTTATGGTAAGAAACCGGGGCTACATGAGGCTCAGTGACAAGGCATGGCGATGCAGTGGTTTAGAGGTGGTGGTGCCTGTACTAAACGTCTAGGTCTCCTGGCTCCCAGGTGCTCCTCTGCCACCCCTGAAAAATTTCCGTCAGCAGATAACATGGGGGAGTCCCCCAGACCTGTTGTTCCAGCTATTTCCTTACAAAAGTCTAGGGAAATTTCAATTCGTTTCTAATTATCATTCAGACAAAGAGAAAGACTGTATTACTCCATCACTTTAATGATCACTAAGTGTCCATCATGTACAAGTTACTGCAGAGGGAATAAATGATGGAAAAGGAGAGCTTAATCAAAGAACAAAGAGGGGGTGGGCGTGTGGAATGAAAGGACTATGTGTGGGACATGCTAGAGCCTGAAGTCCAGCCTCAGAATTTAGAGCCTTTGCCTTTTCTCTTGTAGTAGCATCACTGCATAAAAGAATAAAGTCCCAGCCAATCAATCCAAAGTCTGAGGACTCACTAGGCCTAGGGAGCATGGGGAAATCTCAGTTGCCTGTCTACTGGTATTCATACATTAAGGGGTTTTTCGCGAAAGGGGAGGCAAAGAGAAAAGGGCACAGACAGTCTTTGCCAGCCCTGATCTCTCACCCTGGCCCGCAGCCCAGCTGAACTGCCCAGCATAGACGGAGGCGGGCGCTGAAACGGCTCCTCCACCAGGGAGGTTCAAACGCCAAGTGGATCTTTAAGGCGAGAAGTAAAAAGAGAATGGAGCGATACAGCAAATCAAGATCACAAGGAAGATGAGGTGTATTTCAGACTTTGAAAAAAAGCAAGAAAAGGATCATTATGCAATGTGACCAAAGACTAAGGAATGTGAATATTAAATATGAATCGAACATTAAAAATATTCAAAATATGAATCGAACATTAAAACAGATATGAAAACCTGCCCTCATTAAGGAGCCAGATGAGAAAGCTACAGAGGCCAGAGGTAGCAGAGAACAAAATGGAAGCAGGTAAGTAACACAGGAGGTAGGATAACACCATAGTAAGCAAAGCCCCACAGGGAAAAAGACGAGCAGGTTTCATTTCCCTCAGCAACCATCAGCGTAAGAAAATTAGGGTCAGTTGTGTAGAACCGGTGTGGGTTTTGATGAAACACACCTGAGCTTCCCTTTTCTAGTCTCCAGCTTTTCATCTCTGGATCCAACAACCTCGCAGTCTCCTTTCAGCTCTTACATCCTGTGATCACCCTTCCTTCAATGCTTCCCTGTGACTACAGACACCAGAGAGTGTGTGCATCAGCACGCGCTCCCAAAGTGGTGCAAGTCCCAGCAGTGTACTTGGGTTGACTTTCTAAGAGAAGCTCTTGTCAAGGGTATTAGAACGATCTCCCAGACTCGGGCCAGACCTGGCTCAAACCCACACAGCCTTCCTCCTGCAGGACTTTCACTCCTTTCAGAGGAGCTCCACTCTTGCAAGATGTTAGATGACATAGGAAGGCAGACGGCACCTTAGCCCTTCCTGTCCTGCGGGTAATTATAAGGTGCGCAGGGGACCCAAACGGAGTGCAAGCCAGCAGCTGGCGAAAGACAGGCAGGGATACGTACATGCTTTTCCCCTTCAATCTTCTTGTCGGCCACCTGCATTGCATCCAGATATTTAAAATGCAACTCCATCAGTCTGTCAACCTGAAAGATATTCCACAGGCAGGAGTGAGAAGGAAAGAGAATGCCAAAGCAAAAGGAAGGGGGAGCTCTGATTCATCTCTGTCACTCCTTATAAAGGGAGATCCCCTCTACCACTCCTACATGGGAGGTCAGCTTTGCTTATGGACACATCAGGAATGGATTAAAGAGCTGCACCGAACAAAGCAACACAGTCCCATTCCTCAAAGAACGCGATGCATCCCCAGCCTTTCGAGGACTCCAATGAATTCAAGTTGTTAAAAACAAATAAATAAATAAAACTTCAAACCCCTTCGTGCAAAGGGAAGGAGCTTGAAGTTACATACTTGATATTCACTTAGAACTTTACAGAAAATTTTTTTCCCCAGAACTGAAACCTTTCATGTTCAGATTCTGCCCCAGAGCTGATCTTTTTTTAAAAAGGTCTGAGTAAAATTTCTTTAGTTGCTTTTGAGTCAGAAGAGAGTGCAAGAAAAACTCCTTCAGCAACTTAAAAAGAGCCTGATTTTTGCTCAGTTTAAACTTAACAAAAGTCATGCTTCAAACATGGCCTAAGGAACACTCAGTAGGTCTGAAAAAGTTTCCTTTTTCCCTAAGACTTCTGAAAGATTGAAGGAATACCATGAAGCCAGCCTAGATTTCTAACCCATCTTTTTACTAGGTTGGCAACCTGGTGTTTACCCAGGAGCTGTTAATGGTTAATGGCCGAAGTTGCTTCAACATGGCATCAGAGAGTCCAGGAAGACTGTGCCCAAACCCTCTCTGGAAAACAATGATGGATCTAAGATCTTACATATATTTTTATGTCTATTATTTCCTTAGGCCTTACAAAAACCTGACAAGGTAGGCAGAGAAGATCGATTACAACCCTAATTTCAAAGGTGAGAAAACTGAAGCACAGACATTAAATGTCAGCAAGGTGACATGATTGCTAAGATGTTCTGTGCCCTGACCTGATGGCCTTTTCACCATGCTACACTGCTAGTGAGAGAAGAAAAAATGGTTAGAGGTAGGCTCAAAGAGATAGTCTTAAAATCTCTCCAAAGTAGGGGGAAAATGTAGCCTTACCTTGGACATAGGAAAGAAAATTATTGTAAGTTAAAAAGGGGTTTTGCCTGGCTGGTGTGGCTCAGAGGTTGAGCATCGACCCGTGAACCAGGAGAGTACGGTTCGATTCCCCATCAGGGCACATGTCTGGGTTGTAGGTTCGATCCTAGTAGGGGGTGTGCAGGAGGCAGTCAATCAATGATTCTCAACATTGATGTTTCTATCTTTCTCTCCCTCTCCCTTCCTCTCTCTGAAATCCATTAAAAAAAAACAAAACAAAACAAAAAAAAACATTAAAAAAGAAAAAGAAAAAAAGGGGAGGCTTTGGTCCTTAATTTTTACCTCAACCTCTGAGCCACACCAGCCAGGCAAAAACCCCTTTTTAACTTAAAATAATTTTCTTTCCCATGTCCAAGGTAAGGCTACAATTTTCCCTCCACTTTGGAGAGATTTTAAGACTGTCTCTTTGAGCCTACCTCTAACCATTTTTTCTTCTCTCACTAGCAGTGTAGCATGGTGAAAAGGCCATGGGGGAATCACCTACTTATGTCTAGTATGATAAAAGTCCACAGGCTTTCTGGACTTAGGCAGCCTGGATTCGAATCTTAGTTCTGCTTTTTAGCTGGGTGATCTTGGGTAAGTCATATAATGTCTCTAAGTGTCAATTTCCTTATCTGCAAATGTGAATAATAATGTATTACCCAATCCTAGTAGTCACCCACTAAATGGCAGCTCTTATTACTCTTAAAACACGTATGGTTTGGCATGCTAGATAACTATAAAATATTTACCTAATCTCATTTACACAGTCAGTCCCCTATTCCATAGCCCATCTAGAATAGGCTCTATCATTTCTTTTAGCATCATCTTCATTTTCATTACCACCACCTACTAAGACTTCATTTGATCTTCATTTCATTGACTCTTCAAGATGGGTATCAATGTTTTCATTTTAAAGCCAAGGAAAATGAGGCTCAGAGTAGCACACATCTCAAAAGTGGCAAAACCAGTCTCAAATCCATACATCTGAATCCAAAGTGCATGCTCTCAGTCACACTGCTATGTCTCTCTCCACCCTCCCCACCCCCAATCCTATTGTAATCCACTCTCGTGGGTCTAAAAACCCCCTTAAAGTGATAACTGATACTACCCTATGGTGTTACTATTCCCAGGGGAATGCATTTGAAGATGAAAGGCAGAATAACCAGACAAACCTTTCTCATCCAAAGCAATGGGGCCCAGATGCTGGAGAAGGTATTTTAGGGCAGGAACAATCAACCCAGCCCCCTTCAGACTGCATCAGGTAAGAGCCCTTCTATCACCAGTGGTCTGGTCCCATTTTTGCAGTCCAATAAGCACCCACCTTCTCACTGTCATTTTCAGTGAATTTATTCAGCAGCCGGGTTCGCTGTTGCCCTCTCAGGTTCCGTAGGAGGGAAGCCAGGATTGAACAGACATGCTCTGGGTTGGGAAGGAGGAAAGAAAACATGCTGTGGTCAGAGCAGTAATTATTGCCTCTTCAAGCTTGGTCTGGTTCTATTGAAGGGAGTAAGGAGGCCTTCCCTGACTGCTGCTATTGATTAATAAGACAAGAACCTAAATTGTGTCATTGGAAACTGAACTGATCTTCACGTACTGCACAGAAATGTATTCAAAAGGGATGATACCTTCAAGGCCAACTTGAACAAATGAATCAAAACTAAGTTAGAATCTCTATTCGGCCTGGAATTAATTGATTTTTTTAAAATATATTTTTTATTGATTTTTTACAGAGAGGAAGGGAGAGGGATAGAGAGCTAGAAACATTGATGAGAGAGAAACATTGACCAGCTGCCTCCTGCACACCCCCTACCGGGGATGTGCCTGCAACCAATGTACATGCCCTTGACCGGAATCGAACCTGGGACCTTTCAGTCCGCAGACCGAGGCTCTATCCACTGAGCCAAACCGGTTTCGGCGAATTAATTGATTTTTATTGTCCACAACAGAACTTCAAACTAATCCCCCCTTTACAGAAATAACCTGTAGACAGAGTATGAATACTGGCCATGAGATGAGCATATAATGAATAAATAAGACATGTTTATCATATTCTCAAATTACTTATCACTTTCCCAAGTAAATAAATATCCCAGAATTAAATAAGAAATATGACAGGGCCCCAGTGCAACCACTTACATTCTGGTGCAGCCCAAACCCCCACTTTAGGTTGAAAGCAGCTGGACAGCAAGTACTTCAAAAACGGTAATAACGCTTTTTGAGTTCACATAACCCATGGGCTTTATTATGAGATACTATTCTTCTACCCCTGGGAAGAAGAGGGTAATTGAAGGGTATACTAAGGCTTCAGCTGTAAAGAGATTCTTTTCTTTAAAAAGAATTTTTTAAAATCAAGAATAATGACCTTGGAAAGGAAGTGGCAAAAGTCTACTCATGGAAAAATGGCCAAGTTTGTTTTGAAATAAAATGCACATGGTGTGGACAATACTATAAATATTCTATTTGATAAGTGACTGAAGGGCATCTTCAAATGCCAAAGTTACCTTGAGTTTTCTCAAAAATCACTTGACTATTAACTAAAGTCACAAGTAAGCATTCTTATTGTAGCATAGATAACATTTTGTATTTGTTTTATTTCCTCACTTGTACCAGAAGCATTCTCCACCTCTTCATTTCCCTATTGTCTTAATGCTGGAGTTATTTAGTCCTTAGACTATTTTCTACCCACATTTACTTCCATGGGGATCTCATTTAGTCCCATGGCTTTAAAAACCATTTACATGCTGACAACTCCCAAATTTGTTTCTATAATTCAGTCCTATTCTCTGGATGCAGACTCATACATTCAACTGCCTGCCTGCTCTATCTATTTGGTTGTCCAAGATCCTTTAAACTGAACATGTCCCAAACCAAGCTTTCGATCTTCCTCCTCAAACTTGTTCCGTGGTCTTTCCCATCTTGTTAATGGCAGCCAGGTTCTTCAGTTTCTCAAGCCAGAAACAGTAACGATATTCTTAATTCTCTTTTGTCACATGAACCACAGGAAACTTTGTCAGCTTTACCTTCAAATTATATCCAGAATCCCATCTCTTCTTACTAAGGCCCCACAGTCACTACTCTGGTCCACACCACCATCATCTCTTGCTTGGAATATTCAACAGCCTATTTGTGGGTCTCTCCCTGTTTCCACTCTTGCCCTCTTTGGCCTAATCTCCATAAAGGAGTCAGAATGATCCTTTTTAAACCTAAAGTTGAATCCCATCATTCTTCTGCTTAAATACCTTCCAATGGCTCCTCCACTCACTCAGCCTAAATGCGGTTTCTAATGCCAGGCATGCTCCCCGAGCCTCCGCACTTGCTATTTCCTCTGCCTGAAATGCTCCTCACCAGGTTATCTGCATGGCCTAATCTTCAAGTCTACTTTTACTCAACTGTCATCTCCTCAACGAGGCTTTCCTTTGACTACCCTATTTAAAAATGCAATGCCCAACATTATCTATTCCCAAGTCTTATCTCTTCTCTTTTTCTTTAGCATGCATTATCTTCTAAAATACTATGTTTACTTATTTATTTTGTTCACTGCCTCTCTTCAATTAGAATATAAGCTCCACAAAGGCAGGGATTTTAGTCTGTTTCGGTTATTGCTATATCCGAGGTCCTAAAACAATGCCTGACACATAGTAGGTACTTTGAAAAATACTTGCTGCATGAATGGGAAGAAAGCAGGCTCTCGATACAAGTTTTTGGTGGTGGTGGTGGGGGGGTGGGGGGAGGGCGCGAACGGAACAAACCAACCAACCATTCTTGAATTCTGGATACCTGTCAAATGCCTTCAAAGAGCTTTCACCCTTTTGTATATTTTTTGCATTTGAGATTAGTGGAGCTACTATTTTCAATAAAACGAGAGGCCCAGTGCAAGAAATTCGTGCATGGGTGCGGTCCCTAGGCCTGGCCAGCAATCAAAGCACAAGCGTCTGGTATGGAAGGGCAGGTCCCAGCTGGCCTCTGCGTGCCCCCCTCCACCTGAGTCATGGCGCCTGAGTCCCTAAGCAGAGATGTGGTGAACGCAGCCAGATGTCCCAGGCCGGGGCACAGCATGGGCCTCTGAGCCGCCCAATGGCGCTGCACAGAAGCTGGGTGGGCAGCACGCTCTCTCCTGTAGTTTCGGCGGCTGCGGCCTGACTCACCCGGAAGACACTGCGTGGGTGTGGGGTGGGTTCCTTGCAGGCACCTGAGGGCGGGAGGGGGGCTTCCCTGGCAGGTGAGCCCTGGCCTCCTGGGGGAGGGTAGCAGGGGGAGTGAGAGCGAGCTCAGCGGACACCCCACATTCTCACTGCACCTCCATCCCCATCACCCCCGTCTCCCCCCCCCACCCCCCCCCGCCCCCAGGTAGCCAGGAGAGGTCGCAGTGAGTCACCAATGCCCGTCATGTTCCGCGCCACTCCGAGCCACTCCTTGGTGGTCAGCGCACGTCATAGCCAGTGGTCGAACGACCACCCGAGGGGACAATTTGCATATTAGGCTTTTATTGGATAGCTCTAATCAGTAGATACAATTTTTTAAGTATAAAGTTTTTCTTAAAATATATCTTCATAAGACCCAATATCTTTCAACTTTTGTGTAAAGCTGGGATCGAGGTGGTGTAATCTCCATCTTGAACCAAAGGAAGGGAGCAGGGAACAGGGAGTAGGGTGGGGTGAGGGTAGAAGGTGGAGTGGACAGAACAGGCCCTGTTTTCACAGGAAGGTAAACAACATCATGAACCCTGGGTAAGATCAGTGAACCAAGACAGCTCAGTACAAGGCGAGAAAGTAAGATAAGAAAGGGAGGCCTTTGAGGTACATGTCAGGGAAAGTCCTCTGACCTCTGTATGCCAAGGAGAGAAGACTAGATAGAGGAAGAAGGAGTGGGGGATACATCAGTTCTGCAATTTGGGACCAAGCCAAGTTAGATATGGCTCTGATTTCTTGAGCTGGTGAACAGATGCAGGACAGGCCATAATAAATGCAGTGAATTCTAACAAGCTCAGTTCTGAAACTTCGAAATTAGCATGACAACTGGTAACAATTTCCATGAATATACAGGACAATCTGACAAACATAGAGGAAGAAAGTTCTCCTAGATTATCTGGGCCAAGTCTCTCATTGTATAGGTAAAAATATTGAGGCCCACAGAGAAGTGACTTGTCTGCACAGCTAATTGGTGAAAGAGGTTGAACTAAAACTTCAGATTACTCAGTCAATCATTTACTAACCACTTTTTTCTGTGCCAGGCAAGCGCTCAGTGCTCAGGGCCCCGGAACAAACAACACAGTATCCCTAACCTTAAGGTACTCTTTATTTAGTGGGGTAAACAAAATAATACCTGGTAATTTCAGTGCAGTGGGACAAGTTCCTTCCATGAGGTAGGCATAGGAGACATGAGGAGCACAGAATAGGGATATCTGACCAAGATGGATTCCCACTGGAGGTGACAAACAAGCAAAATCCAGCCATGGCCAACGGCTAGGCAAAGAGGAGAGAGCATTCCAGGCAGAAGGAACAATATATGCAAAGGCCAGTGTGGATGGAGTGTCACATACAAGGGGTTGAGTGGGGAGGGGAGGGAAGGGCAGTAAGATGGGCAAAGGCCAAATCATGAAGAAAAGTGACAAGAATCCACCGACAAATTTTAAGCTGTAGAGAGACAAGATTCTGAGTTTACACCAATCCTGGCACCTATACTGGTATTTCTTTTAGAGATCAGGATCAGGAAAATGTTTTCTTCCTGATGAATTTTTTGTACTTCTTTTTAGGGTTCCCTTTTTACCTTGGCTATTAGAAAACTCAACCACAGGAAGCAATTTCTTATTGATGCCCTCTATCCTCTACCAATGCATTTTAAAATAAAAGCAATGGTAAAACCAAACTATACAAAAAGTTATAAAATAGACTCAACAAACACTTATTGAGCATCTACTAATATATTTCTTTTCCCATACACCTCTCACTACCCCATTCCTTTCTCCCAAGTAAAATAACCTACAAAAGTATACTGTGTACATTTTCAGAGAAGAAAGTTATAATATATATATATTTTCTATATATTCTGTCCTATATCTTTCCATATCAGCACACATTTTTTTTTAAGCTATCTATAATTCCACTGAATCTTGTCATAATTTAACTTGTGCCTCAATCTTTGGCATTTTAGGTGGTTTCCAGTTTTTGGTTGTATTGTTTTTGCTATTAGAAACAATGCTGCAATAAATATTCAAGTACACAATTTTGGCAACTTTTGCATGTATATTCTTAGGGTAAATCCCTAGCAGTGGAATTGGTGAGTCAAAAGGTACTGATATATAGAATGTTAAAAGACACTAATACTTCCACTCTCTCTGTCTTCCCAAAAGGCTGTATCAATGATGTTTTCACTCCACACACAGAATAGAAAGAATAGAAATATGGAAGAGTGTGTGTGTGTGTGTGTGTGTGTGTGTATTTGTTTTCCCATATCCTCACTCAGATTGAACATTATTCAACTTAGAAATTATGACAACCTGATGGGTGAAAAACAGGATCTTCTTTTGATTAGCATGTTTTTGTTCTTGTCATGAATAAGGTTAAGCACCTTTTGTAATGTTTACTGACCATTTGTATTGCTTTCTGTGTAAATTGCCTGGCCTTATCTTTTGCCAATTTATATTTCTATGAGCCCCTTATAAATTAAGAATATTACTCTTTTGTCATATATATTGCAAATATTTTCTCGTTAGACATTTGTCTTTTGACAAATTCATACTCAAAGCTAAGATTTAGTACCACCATATTGTTTTGCTGTAAGCTGCTTCAAATTCTTATTTGAAAGTAAGTAGGGCACAGTAATAACTGTCACCATTTTTATTGTGTATCTATGACAGTAGGCTTATTTGAGTTTGTATACAATTTTCCCATTGTTTCCCAATCCTCACTACTAAGCAAGAGAAAGGTACTATTCTCATCTCTAGTCTATAAATGTAGAGTCCAAAGCTGAGAGAAGTTTTTAAGTTATGTAAGTCATGTCCTTGAGTAAGTGGTATGAGCTTAGACTTGAACCCAAGTTGTCTGACTCTGAACTAAGCTTTTCATACTATATTACATGCTTCATACATATAAAAGGTAATCATCAAATCTTTTAAAGGAAAAGAGACCAGAAACTAAACCATGCAAAGTCTGAAAACCTGCTTCATGCGGGGCTCACTGTGTCCAAAAGATAGGCACTATGTAAATTTAAAAAATATTAAACAGTTTAATGAAAAGAAAATGAAGCAAAAGGCCATATGGAGTAGGATGTCAATAACAACCTCCCTCTCTCTTTTACTGAATTACTCTTTCCAGAAGCAATTTCTACCAGAGTCCAAATAAAGAAGAGACTTTGGGTTTTAGGCAGTTCCACAAATACTGAACTTCTCAATCATTTTCTCTTTTAATCTTGCTGATTAAGAAGGATGAAAAAAAGCTGGAAAGAGAAGGTTTTTTATATACCTCAACAAGTCAGGGAGTGGGGCACAGAGAGGGGATTGGAGGAGCTGTAATTCTCAAAAGGAAAATGTAATATACAGAAGAATCCGTTTTAGGGGGGCACTAGATCATATCAGCATGTATTTCCATAGCTTATCCCAGCCTGGAGCAGGAGATACCTTAATCAATTGCAGTGGTATTCTAAGAGCAAAGGTCATTTACCTATTTGTTTGGGATTTTAAGTAAAGTACAGCTTGTCAATTTCAGGAGCCCTGAAGCTGCCTATGTTCCTTCCATCTGTCTCTCTGGGTGCTAGGGGTGGCCATTCATCACCAGTGCCTGCCAGATAGGAAAACACTTCAGCCACCCCAAGTTTTATACACACACACACACACACACACACACACACACACACACACTCACACACACACACTCACAGTTTCATTAGCCACTAATAAATGTAGCTTCCCTAGGAACAGATTTCAGCCCAAGGTGGTGTCAATTTTTCAAGCACCAAAAAGATGGGGAGAGCTGCTGGCATAGAGAGCAGGAGAGATAACAGGTTTATCTGCTGGCCAACACTGCTCAGCTACTCTGTCATTTCGACAGGATAAAATGGAGGTGAAGGATAGCTATGGAGTAGTCAACACGGACCAGGTAAACGTAGTGGCTCCACTGCAGAGAATAACCTCTCCGGCAGGGCCCAGCAAGAGCAGAACACGAACACACACCACCACCACCACCACCACCACCACCACCACTGATCCACACTCCCTTCAGAGAGGGAAGGCCAGGAAAATCTACATTTTCAAGTCACTAGGTAGGGAGGTAGAGGCCTTGGTAGAGTATTAGAGAGAAAGTCCTGAAATTGTGCCAGTGTGAAACCCTGTCTGCTGCGTGCCCTGCTCAGTAGTCAAACAACTGGCTGATTAGTGAAACTGCCTAAGGAGGTGGCTCTGGTCCACTCTTCCCCCAACTCAAATCTCTTCAGGGCCTCTTAAGGGTAATTAGCAATGGGTTAGACCCTTGGTTATATGCTAAAAAGTTGATTCTCTGGGGTCAGTTAAGAGTTCTGTAATTTCAGAGCAGGGAGGAGAACTAGAAATCTTAGAATTCAACTTCTCCAGAGTTCTGAGTTATGGAAACAATAGCCCTGATAAAGGATGTTATTTTCTTTGGGTCAAAATTAACTTTGTGGGCCACTGGAATCTAGATCTACTGACAGACATTTTTGAGAATCTGATGGACCCTACACGTGCTATCTCTTCCAAAATATATATACTAATGTAACATTTCCATGAAGTTTCAGAGTGTTCCATTTGGGGGAAGGCTCCTTGGTTAAGAATCCATGACCTGTATACCCAGATCGGAGGTCTTTCCAGAGTAGCACAACTAGACTGGCAGTCACTCCAACCAGTCTCTGTGTGTACCTTTTTTTTTTTTTTTATTAAGAATAGGATGGATTAGAATTTCCCATCCTATTCTTTAAAAAAGTATGGTCCAACCCATATATTTGCTGTCTACAGGAGATCCACCTCAGTACAAAGGACTCACATAGACTGACAGTGAAGGAATGGAAAAAAAAATTTTCAGGCAAATGGAAATGGAAAAAAAAAAAAAAAAAAAGCTGAGATAGCAATACTGACAATATAGACCTGAAAGTGAAGGCCATAATAACCGATAAGGAGGGCCACTTACTAATACTAAAGGGAGCAATTCAACATATATGCACCCAATACAGGAGCACCCAAATACATAAAAAAACTTCTGGAAGATATCAAAGGAGAGATTGAGAGCAACACAATCATAGTAGAGGACTTTAATACCCCATTGACACCACTGGACAAATCCTCTAAACAAAAAATCAGCTAAAAGAAACGGCAATCCTAAATGACTCACTAGATCAGATGGAATTAATTGACATCTTCAGAACATTTCACCCCAAAGCTAAAGAATATACATTCTTCCCAAGTGCACACGGGACATTTTCAAAGATAGACCACATATTGGGACACAGGCAAAGACTCTTCAAATTCAAGACGATAGAAATCATATCAAGCATCTTCTCAGATCACAATGGCATAAAATTAGAAATCAACTACAATAAAAACAATAAAAAAATTAAACACTTGGAGGCTAAATAGCATGCTATTAAACAATGATTGGATTACCAAAGAAATCAAAGAAGAATTAAAAAGCATCCTGGAAACAAATGACAATGAAAACACAACAATCCAAAATCTATGGGACACAGTGAAAGCAGTCCTGAGAGGGAAGTTCATAGCTCTACAGGCCTACCTAAAAAACAAAACAAAACAAAAACACAAGAAAAAATGGTAATAAATTATCTAACCCTACAACTTAAAGAATCAGAAAGAGAGAGCAATAGGAAAAGCCCAGAGGAAGCAGAAGAAAGGCAATAATAAAGATCAGAGCAGAAATAAATGACAGACACACACACACACACACACACACACACACACACACACACACACACACAATGATACAAAAGATCAATAAAACCAAGAGCTGGTTCTTTGAAAGGATAAACAAGATTGACGAACCTATAGCCAGGCTCATCAAGAAACAAAGAGAGAGGACCCAAATAAACAAAATCAGAAATGGAAGAGGTGAAGATACAACAGACCCCACAGACATACAAAGGATTGTAAAAAAAATACTATGAACAACTCTACTCCAACAAACCAGACAACCTAGAGGAAATGGACATATTCTTAGAAAAATACAAGCTTCCAAAACTCAATCAGGAAGAATAAAAAAACCTGAATAGACCAATCACTACCGATGAAGTTGAAGTAGTAATAAAAAAAAACTTCCAGCAAACAAAAGCCCTGGTTTGGATGGCTTCACAGGGGAGTCTTAACAAACATTCAAAGAAGAATTAAAACCTATCCTCCTCAGACTATTCCAAAAAATTCAAGAGCAAGGAACACTTCCAAGCTCTTTCTATGAAGCCAGCATTACCCTAATCCCCAAACCAGATAAAGACACCATAAAGAAAGAGAATTACAGGCTATCCCTGATGAATATAGATGCTAAAATCCTCAACAAAATTCTAGCAAATCAGATTCAGCATTACATTAGAAAGATCATACACCATGACCAAGTGGGATTTATACCAGGGATGCATGGCTGGTATAATATCTGCAAATCAGTACATGTGATATATCACACAAACAGAGAGACAAAAATCACATAATCATATCAATTGATGCAGAAAAAGCATTTGACAAAATCCAACACCCTTTCTTGATAAAAACTCTCAGCAACGTGGGAATAGAGGGATCATACCTCAACATAATAAAAGCCTTATATGACAAACCTACAGTCAACATCATACTCAACGGGCAAAAACTAAAACCATTTCCCCTAAGAACAGAAACAAGACAGGGATGTCCACTTTCACCACTCCTGTTCCACATAGTACTGGAAGTGCTAGCCATAGCACTCAGACAAGAAGAAGAAATAAAAGGCATCCAAATTGGAAAAGAAGAAGTAAAACTGTCATTATTTGCAGATGACATGATATTGTACATAGAAAACCTTAAAGACTCCATCAAGAAACTACTAGACTTAGTAAATGAATTTGGTAATGTAGCAGAATACAAAATTAACACCCAAAAATCTATGGCTTTTTTATACACCAACTAGAGGCCCGGTACATAAATTTGTGCATGGGTGGGGTCTGGCCGGCCCCGCCCCTGATGGAGGGGGTTTTGTGTCGCAACCAGTAGGGGGTGGGTGGCTGGGTGAGGGGCCACAGGCGGTTGGCTGGCCCTGCCCCCTGATTGAACTCCCGGTCGAGGGTATAATTTGAATATTAGCCTTTTATTATATA
This sequence comes from Cnephaeus nilssonii, assembly GCF_951640355.1. NCBI lineage: Eukaryota > Metazoa > Chordata > Mammalia > Chiroptera > Vespertilionidae > Cnephaeus > Cnephaeus nilssonii. The sequence continues at coordinate 38,433,195 of NC_137082.1, read as the reverse complement.
GGAGGATAATGAACTGACAGAGAGAGAAACTGAAAAAACAATTCCATTGACCATTGCAACAAAAAACCCCCACTAAGATACTTAGGAATAAACTTACCTAAGGAGGTAAAAGACCTATACTCAGAAAACTACAGGACATTGAAAAAATAGATAGAGGAAGACATAAACAAATGGAAGAATATACCATGTTCATGGATTGGTAGAATCAACATCATTAAAATGTCCATACTACCCAAAGCAATCTATAGATTCAATGCACTCCCCATTAAAATACCAATGGCATATTTCACAGACTTAGAACAAATTTTCCAAAAAATCATATGGAATAAAAAAAGACCCTGAATAGCTGCAGCAATCCTGAGAAAGAGGAACAAAGTTGGAGGGATCACAATACCAAATACTAAGCTATATTACAAAGCCACTATTCTCAAAACTGCCTGGTACTGGCACAAAAACAGACATATAGACCAATGAAACAGAATAGAGAACCCAGAAATCAACCCCAACCATTATGCTCAGTTAATATTTGAGAAAGGAGGCAAGAGCATACAATGGAGTCAAGACGGTCTCTTCAATAAATGGTGTTGGAAAAATTGGACAGATACATACAAAAAAATGAAACTAGACTACCAACTTACACCATACACACAAAAAAAACCTCAAAATGGATAAAGGAATTAAACGTTAAGATGGGAAACCATAAAAGTCTTAGAAGAATCCATAGGCAGCAAAATAGCAGACATATGTTGTAGCAGTATCTTTACCGATACAGCTCCTAGGACAACGGAAACTAAGGACAAAATAAACAAATGGAACTACATCAAAATAAAAAGCGTCTGCACAGCAAAAGAAACCATCAACAAAACAAGAAAGCCCACTGCATAGGAGAACATATTTGCCAATGTTATCTCCAACAAGGGTTTAATCTCCAAAATTTATAGGGAACTCATACAACTTAACTAAAGGAAGATAAACAATCCAGTCAAAAAATGGGCAAAGGACCTAAATAGACATTTTTCAAAAGAGGACATACAGAAGGCCAAGAGACGTATGAAAACATGCTCAAAGTCACAAATCATCCGAGAGGTGCCAATCACACCTGTCAGAATGGCTATCATCAACAAATCAACAAACGACAAGTGCTGGCGAGGCTGTGGAGAAAAAAGAACCCTCATGCACTGCTGGTGGGAATGCAGACTGGTGCAGCCACTCTGGAAAACAGTAGGGAGTTGCCTAAAAAAATTAAAAATGGAACTCTCATTTGACACAGTAATCCCACTTCTAGGAATATATCCCAAGGAATCAGAAACACCAATCAATAAGGATATATGCACCTCTATGTTCATAGCAGTAAAATTTACAATAGCTAAGATTTTGAAACAGCCTAAGTGCCCATCAGCAGATGAGTGGATTAAAAAACAATGGAACACTACGCTGCTGTAAAAAAGAAGGAACTCTTACCATTTGCAACAGCATGGATGGACCTACAGAGCATTATGCTAAGCGAAATAAGCCAGGTGGAGAAAGATAAATATCACATGATCTCACTCATTTGTGGAATCTAATGAACAACATAAACTGATGAACAAAAATAGATCCAGAGACATAGAAGCATCGAACAGACTGTCCGACCTCAGAGGGAAAGCAGGGGAGGAGGGGTGTGGGTAAGAGAGCAACCAAATGACTGGTATGCATGCATATAAGCATAACCAATGGACACAGACAGTAGGGGAGTAAGGGCATGTGCAGGGTGGGGGGTAGGAGTGGCCGGGGAGAGGTCAATGGGGGGAAAAGGAGACATATGGATTATTTTAAACAATAAAGAATTAAAAAAAAAAGTACAGTCCAAGTTCCAATATGTTAATACTGCCTCTCTCTGTGAGGAGAGCTATTTATGCATAAACAGGCTTGTTTACAACTCAGCCTGTCAGTATCCCATTGCTGAGAAAGACATGGGGCTACACTGAGAGGATTAACTCCTGAATCTCCAACTAGTGAATTAATTAACCTTATTCGGAGCTTTAGAATCAGACAGACTTGAAGTCAAATCTTGCTTCTGGCACTTAGTAGCTAATTAGACTAACCATGATTAATCTCTGAGTCTCAGTTTTCTTATTTATAAAAGGGGCTATCTGTTCCATCTATGAAGTCCATTGTATCATATGAGATATGTGCATAGTAGACACTCAACAGATATTAGTTTGAGATCTGCTGTACTAAAAGAGTATAGGAAGAGTCTCTCACCCATGTACCTATCATAGATCACCTATAATCTAACTCCTTCCATATTGCACTCTGATCACATGTCCACCACTGAACATGTTTCAGTCTGCCTGGGTCATCTTAACTAGCTCCTACTGAGAAACATAGGAATTTAGCCCTGGCCAGGTAGCTCAGTTGGTTAGAGCATCATTCCTATATGCTAAGGTTGCAGGTTTGATCTCTGGTCAAGGCACATAGAAAAATCAACCAATAAATGTATCAATAAGTGGAAAAACAAATCAATGTTTCTCTCTCTTCCTCTCTCATATAAAAATTTTAATTAAAAAAAAGAAATATAGGAATTTAGATTGCTTTACTTTCTTAGCTGATAAAGCTATTTTCTATAATCCTAAAATGGGACAAGACCAACTTCACTTAGACTCCTTCCTCTCACAGTAAATTAAAATATTGTGCTTATGTATGGTTGCTTATAAACCCAAATAATACAAGATTCTGGAAGACCTGCAGACAGCACTGAGGTGGGTAGTGGCTATTTACTAGTAGGCTAAAGAACATAGCACAGCTAAGCAAAGATGATCTTACCTTTTATTACAAATAAATGTACTTGGCCATGGTAATCATTTGCCTTTTGATCTTGCTGCAAGAACTGAAAACATAGCACATGTTCTGTAAAGGAAGTGAAAAATACCTTCTCCTTTATGAGTTTTATAGCCACTGGACAATTAATTACAGGGTATGAGATGGTACATATAGCAACCACTCCTTTAATTGAACTTCTGAGTACCTCTTATGTACAGACAAAGTACCAAGGACTGCAGAGATGAGAGAAGACAGTCCACTTTAGAGAAGCTTGTTGTCTTATGAGTAGGGCTAAGAAATACACAGCTACAATAAAGTACATAATTAACTGGCATATGGGATATGCATAGCACATATGTGAAGGGCCTCTAATCAGCTGGGGACTGAGTAGGAAAAAGGAGGGAATGGGTAGGGGTGGCTAAGCAGATTAAAAATTAGAAAGTCAGAGCTGGATTTGTTACATGGACAGGTGAGTGGCCGTGAGCTATCAGCTCTAAGTTTTTGTTAGTAAAGTTGGTAGACATATAGAAGCCAGGATGTTGGGTTCTCTGGGCACATTTAATTCTGAAGCATAGACCTGGACCATATATTCCTGAAGTCAGGGATAAATGGAATACTTCTACATTAACAAGTCTCCCAAGGTGGGCAGTGGGATAGGAGGTGAGGAACAGAGGGACGAAGGTGACAAGGTGCACAGTAACAATCTCTAAATGTGACGTCCCCATCCTCTGTGCCAAGTGAAGTGGCTCCAGATTCCAGAGATAGCCTGCTTGCATCTCTGCAGAAGTGCTGGTCCCATAAGGGGAAGATTACATTTACCACAAAGGAAGAGGAGGCACTAGCAAGCTGAGCTGGGTCACAGGATAAAGCCTCTAGGGATCTTTGGCAGAGAAACTGACACTGAATCATCCATCTCTACTAATAATAGCCTAAGGCCGTCACGACTGGATGGACGACCGAACACCTGGGTCCTGGTGGCGGCGGAAGAAGTCAAGCCTGGGTCCCAGCAGCGGCGGCAGCGGTGGGAGTCAGGCCTGTGTTCCGGCGGCGGTGGTGGAAGTCAGGCCTGGGTCCATCACCAGTTAGAAGGCATCTCAGGGTGAGGACCATCACCTCAGCTAGAACTCAAGATGGTCACCTGGTCAGGCCTGGCCCCAGTACCAACCTCCTCTCTCCTCAGCCCTCCCCACAGCTGGTGCTTGCTGCAGCTCCGTGTGCCTTACTTAACCACCCCTTCCTTCCCTGTTCCTACAAAGGAGGCTGCATCTTTGTATGTTATATTCATAAACTTTGTAATGTTTTGGAAAAACACACTAAAAACTAAACGATGACCAAGAGAATGCCACAGTCAACGTCCGGAGTCCAGCTCAGGAGAACGGAGAATTCCATAAGTTGGCCGATGCGAAGATATTTCTGAGTGACTGCCTGGCGTGTGACAGTTGTGTGACCGCAGAGGAAGGAGTCCAAGTTTCTCAGCAGAACACCAAGGACTTCTTCCGTGTTCTGAACCTTTGCTTTGGTTTTCAGAATTCCCTGCTCCCCATATGTCGGCTCCCTCCCTCGGAGGGGCACTGTCTTCGTCACATGGGTGCAACTGGAATATTGTATCTCTAGAGGATTGCCCCAATGTATGTATCCTTTTATCCAACGATGAAAAAATCCCAAAGAATAAGAATGGAAATAGACTACTGTCCTTTAGGCTTAAAAAAACCCTGGAAGTGTCCTGCGAAGAGCTGAGGCTTGGTTCTGTCCACGCGCCTCAGAGAGATTGGATGAGGAAATGGCCTGGTTTGGCCCTGACTTTACCCACTTATGTTACTCTTGAAGGTGTCTTTGCCACTATGTGAATAAATGCCACCTTTTGGAATAGGGCTCATACGAAAGTCTGCATTCCCAACTTTTCTTGAAACAGATCTATGTTCTGCAGCTGTGGCCACCGTCCTGAGACCAGGTCCTGTCACTGAAGATCAGGGGGCCCTGGAGTGGAACCCCGCCCCCCCCCCCCCCAATGCTCTTTTACATTCAGGGACTGAGCTGAACTCACTTTGGGGGAGGCCTGGCAAGGGTGACAGGTGTCACAGATGGAAGGATGAAGAATGGAGAGGCAGACTCCCTGCTTGGTTCCTCCCTGGGTGGGGTCAGGCAGATGAAGGCCGGCCAGCCCGCCCCACAATTGGGTGAGATTGCGTCCTCTGTGTCCACCTCTCACCTTGTGGGCCCGACCACTCCCCTCAGCTCTGGGCAGCCCTCTGTGTTCCATGACAGCACGTTCTGCCCTTACATGCTGCTCGTCCTAAATGAGAAGGAAGAGAGCAGTTGGCCCACAGACAACTACACAGAAAGATAGGGCTCACGGCTGGCGAGTGCAGTGGCAGTGGTGGGAGCCTCTCCTGCCTCCTTGGCAGCACTAAGGAGCAGCGAGCCGAGTGGTAAGGAGCAGCGAGCAGGCGGGCGGTAAGGAGCGAGGGGTCCCAGACTGTGAGAGGGATTTCCAACTGTTGGGAACGGGCCTAAGCCAGCAGGCGGACATCCCCTGAGAGGTCCCAGACTGTGAGAGGGTGCAGGCCAGGCTGAGGGACACACCCCTCCCCTTCCAGTGCACGAATTTCATGCACCGGGCCTCTAGTTTATTCATAAAATAGAATCCTACAAGGTATAAGATAACAGTGTTTGGAGACAGAAACAATCAGACACTGATCCTGCCCCCGCAGGTGCTTGAGGTCTATTCCATCTAAAATTACATGACAGAAGGTGATAGTGAAAGGGAAAGGCAGACACTACTGATGGAGAAATACTCTCCCAGGCAGAGGGTCTGGGAAGACTGGTAGGCAAGGTGGCACTTGAATTGAGCCTTGAAGAAGAGAAAAGGCAAGAAGAGAGCCTTGAAGAGAGAAAGGGCCATGGAAATAAGGATATTCCAAGTAAATGGACAAACTTGAAGCAAAGGCATTAACCTGGAATACACAAGGAATGAACCGAGAAATGAAAGAGGTAAGTATGAAGGGAGGGAAGGGAGGATAAAGGAAATGAAACTGGAAAGGTGGAGGAAGGGTGCAGATATAATATAAATGCTGGACTATGGGAAGTGGACCCTAACCAAATCCTGATGGCCTGGCATTTAGACACTGGCCCAGCCTGGCTGGTTGGTAAATGAATTCAGGGCCTCTCTGCCCACCCAACTTCAGAGACCTCCAGCAGCCCAAATGGTTATTTCAGCCTGAGTTCTATTCTGAGTAAAGAAATGGTCCCTGCACTTCAACCATCAGGCCCATGTCTTGGCAAGATTTTGCAGGGCTACTTGAATTCAAGGTCACGCTGCAGAGCTACTTTTGTTTCCACGGAACATCTAAGGCTATCAGCTCTTTTGTTTTAAGGAAATCACACAGCAGTGTTCTTCTCTCATTTCTAAAATTAAACCATCTCTTTTTTATTGATGCCTAACCCCCCTTCCCCACCCCCACCCCCGCCCCGAGCACCCTAGATAGACAGACATCCTGCTTTCTGGTAAGACTCTAGATGTGAACAGGATGTTTAAAATACCCTAATTATATCGATCTTGACTTCAGCAGTGGTGTGTTAGAATACAGAATAATGTGTTCCATGCCTGGCACTGGCAACTGAAGGAGCAGGAGGCCCTGTCAAATCAAGCCTTAACATCACACTCCTCTGCCTTTATTATTATTTTTCCCTTTTTACATTTCATTATAATGGACATCTGCCTGGCAGGAAATGTGGTAACCCAAAAAGAGTCACGCATGTGTGCTCAGCCACTCCAGCTGAATATTGATGCAAGTCAAATCAAACGCTCTTCTCAAGACAGATGGATCTGTGTATCTATAAATAGCCCCTTTAACACATACACAAAATACATATATTCCTATTCTTACCAACATTTACCGAATCCTGAGCATGCAGCAAGCCCTGGGTTAGACGCTGGGGACTTAAAGAGGCAATAGTTACTGTAAACCTATTATGTGCCTATGTATGCTTTATACATGTTGCATAATTTAATTCTCACAACAATCCTATGAACAAGTTCTATTATTCTCCTTATTTTACAGATAAGAAACTAGAGATTCAGCTGAGAAAATAAACTTGCCTCCCAGGTTTCACAGCTAAAAAGCAACTATTAGTTCTACTATAGTAAAACTTGATTATTTTCCTCAAGTGTTAAAAACACCCAAAGAGTGTGTGTGTGTGTATATATATATATATATGTATACACACACACACACACACACACACACACACACACACACACACACATATATATATATAAAGGCATTCAACCACTAGTACTGCAAATAAAATCATGAAATAGTCATTTGATGAGGTTTTCAAAATAACGAATGCCTGAGGACTGTGGGGCAGTAAGTTCTCCCACGCTGCTGCACACATAGGCACATAATAGGTTTGCAGTCCTGAAACCACTCTGCTACATGGCTCTCCCCAGCAGATGGTAAACTCCTCAAAGGCAGGGCCCACATCTTATTCATCTCTACATCTTCAATATCTAGTCCTGTGCCAGGAGTTTAACCACTACTAAATCTGACATCCTAAAAACACTGTGGTACGAGTTAGCTGTGGGAGGTTTGAACGACCCCCAAGAGAGGGTCTGGAAGAGTCAAATTCTGAATAATGAAAAGGAATTTATCAGAAAGTCAAAGTGGGAATGGCATTGAATAATGAAAAGAAATTTATCAGAAAGTCAAGTGGGAATGGCATTCTAGACAAAAAACAAGAGGTTTAAAGGTTTGGAGACACAAAGGAGCACAACATAGGAAAGGCTACAGGGTGTGCGAAGGAATGGAAGAGGTGGGATGGAAATAAGAACCTTGTTCATTCAACTGAAGAGTCTGGACTTTATATGTACAGGAATGTGTACTGAAGAAGCAGAGTCAGATCTAGATGGTAACAGAAGCATATGCACATACACAATATACTGCATCTGGGTATATGTAACAGTGAATTAATTCTCCCTAAGCAAAAACTGAAACAGTTAATGATCTTTCAGAAAGAAGTCCAGTTTCCTTGCCCCCTTCTCAAGGGAAAAAGGGAAGTATGACATAAAGAACATTAGAGTTAAACTTTGAGAAAAATCTTTTATGTGACTCTGAATTGGTCTCTTCTTCACCCACTCTCTGGGCCTCAAAATCCTTGTTTCTAAAAAAAGAGAAGTGGCCTGGATGATTTATAAGATCCTCTCTGAATTCAATGATAAGATTCTAGTTATCAAAAAAAGATGTGAACAATTATGTAATGACCTAGCAATTCCACTCCTAGGTATTTACTTTAGAGATAACGAAAACATATGACTACAACTTGTACAACAATGTACATTGCAGCTCTGTTCATAATGGCCAAAAACTTAAAAAAATAGTTGGTCAATAGGAAAAATATATCCACTCAATGGACTACTACTTGGTAAGGAAAAAGAACAAACTACTGATGCATACAATACAGATGAATCTCAAAAACAGAAAGCTTTTCCCCAAAAGAATAAACACAGTATGAGTCCACTCGTGAGGTTCTAGACGAGGTTAACCTAATCTGTGGTGAAAGACTCAGAAGAACGGCTACCTTTGTGAGGTGGGGGATGAACTGACTCGGGAAGGGCATGAGGATAATTCTGGGTGGGATAGTGTTCTGTACCCTGGGTGGGATAGAGCATGTATTTGTCCAAACTCATCAAATAGTGCACTCAAGATCTGCACATTTCACTCAATGCAATTTTATTTTAAGAACTGAACTCTAGGTTAATGATATTCATGTTTAAGGGTAAAGTGTTCTGATGTCTGCAACTTCACGCATTAAAAAAATAAAATGGATGGATGAGAGAGTGACAAAGCAAATATGATAAAATGTTAACTGCAGAATCTAGGTGGTGGATACATAAGCATTTGTTATATAGTTCTTTCAACATTTCTGTTTGTTTGAAAATTTTCATAAGAAAATGTTGGGAGGAAGAAGGCTAATAAAAAAAAAAGAATGAGAGATGTGAGCTTGGAATATAAATGATGGAGATTCCTGAAGGCTATTTTTTCAAAGGTAGTTTTTAATATGTCTGTTGTTTAAAATTTTGAATGTATTTTCCATTGAAATAGGCACACTGAAACCTATTTAACCTAAAATATAGCCAAAATTAATTCAGTATTCTCAATTTTCAGTTGCAATGAGATTCCACAAACACTGTTTAAACACCTACTGGATGCAAAGCAATATGATAGGTGTTGCTTTTGGTTGACTTATTTCACAGTTTCCATGGGATTTCCCCCCTCCTTTCAGAGTTCCAGCAGCACTATGGATTTAACAAAGTGTTTACATGCTATCTTAACTAACTTACAGCCCTGTATAGTGGGAAAATGTGCCTTGCAGCAAGAAAGGGATATGTATGCTCAAGAAAAACTTCTTTCTGCTACATAGTTATTCTCCAAGGGTGCAGAGAGAAAAGAACAGAATGATTGATGTGGCATCTAACATTCCCTCTCAGGGCTTGAGCCAAAAGCATGAAGTTCCTTAGGTCAAGTGTTCATATATCAAGAAAGGCCCATATCTCAGATGGGTTGAAAGAGAGATCCATGAAGCTTTAAGTACCTGCCATGTGCGTACACAACCATCTCCAGTAGAAAGTGATTCCGATCTAGTTTTCTCTGGCTCCTACAATGTGAACCAACTCCATCACTCCAGTGTGAACTGGGGAACGGTGCTGGTTCTGGGGAGCGCCCATGAAGAATGAGCTAGCACCAGGGACTTCAGGGACTTTGAGAAGGCCTGGCCAAACTCTGACTAAGACAGATGTATACCAAGTGGCAGCATTCTGACTAGCTGAGACTGCCAGCTTCCTATCCATTTTCTCATCTTATTTATTACTAATAGAATTCATATTTATTTGGTAATATGTCCAGCTTAAAAAGAAAAAGAAAAACAAAACTGCAAGCTTCCCTTATCATATGACCTACATGTAGGTATGACTGTGTGACCAACCCCAGGTCAGAGATTTAAGATGAAATGGTATTTGGTATTTGGGACTTATAGGAGGCGACATGTCCCCTTCTGCCCTACCCCTTCCTCTTTTTGTTTTCCTGTTGTTGGAATATAGACATAATAACTGGGACTCTAGTAGCCATCTGAAATCATGAGGCAATCTTGAAAATTGAAGCTGGTTACTTTAGTAGGTGCTTGCAGTACATGAGAAGCAAACATCCCTGACCCTGTGATAAGGGTGGTAGAATAGAATGACAGAAGGAACCCGGGCTCCTGATGACAAGGTGAAGCTGCCAGTCTAGTCCTGCTGACCTCTGGGCTTATTTTACGTGCAAGAGAAATAAACCTCTATGTGCTCTTATTTTGTTTAAAACAGGATTGTTTCCAAGTCTCTATTACCAGCAGTCAACTGAAATTCCTAATTGATACATTCTTCCAGTAAATTCTTTTCTAGTAAATCCAAAGAGAAACTTTGCATCCTGAGCGTTCAGGTATTTACCCCAAGAAAGCTGTGTATAATCTCCCTTGTCTTTGGACCAGCCACACATCCCAGGAGGAAGTCTTAGAACCAGGAATAGCTGCTGGGGAAAGGCACATTCCTTTCTTTTTACCCAGCTGTGTCAAAGGGCTTCCTTCCAACACTTTTCCCTTAGATTCTGGAGAACCTGCTGGAATGACAGCATTTTTATTAACCCCTCCCCGTTGTGATGGCGGAAATAACTGCCTGGAGTTTCAGCACCTGTTTTACCTCTGCATCCCCACCAATACTCACATTCCCAGCACCCACACCCCACAATGCTCTGAGAAACTGGTATGAGACAACCCGGGGTTTCTGGCCACCTGACTGAGTCCTTTAGTGAGTCCCTTTGATGAAGACAGCTGTACATCAGGTGGGGCTGGTCAGTTTACTTTCCTATAGCATATCACTTTTAGGAGTATTTCATTTAAATTGATTTAAAAAGACTCTGTGGCCTAGAAGCTCTTTCTCAGGGGTTGAAAGCATATTATATACTCTCCTCTCACCACCCATGCCCAACAACAACAACAACAACAAAACATAAAAAAGTATTCAGATCCTAAAATGAGACAATCACCCTGAATATTTATACTGTGATTTTATTTTTTCAAAGCATTCTTTTCAATTAGCTTACTGTATTCTCAAATAGTCCTAAAATGTTTCAAAAGCAATGACACAGTACTTACCTAGATTTGGATACACCTAAGGTTAATGACAAATGCCAGAATTCTTGCACACTCTCAGTGATTTCGCTGCTATTCCAATTTCCCACTTTCCAAGTATCAACCTGCCTTGACGCAGGAGAGCTGATCATTACAGACGCAAAGCAAGGGAGGTGTTTTCACACTCCTCTGAAAGCCATCCCTGGATGTCTGTTTTAGATTAGAAATCCAGTTCAGAAAATAAAGAAAGAAAGAAAGAAAAGCCCGTTTCCAGGATGTTCGGGGAATGAGCTAAACCTACCTGTTCACTGCTTTCATCTTACCCACCAGTCCTGCCCGTGCACTCTTCAAACAGCCACGGTGTCCTCCTCCTATTCTTCCGACATTTAGCAGCAAAGTCTCCTTTAAAGTGCCACAGCCTCACCAACTGTTGAGTTCCACACACTTCCTCCAGACTCCAGGGTTTCAGCTGATTTCTACATAAACCAGCAAAACCTTCTTGAAGACCCAAAGGAGCCTTATGTTCATTTTCTTGAAGCCTGACTTCTTACCCCTTCTTCCCTCAGCGACACAGTGAAAGGACAAAAGGAATTTCCCTACTGCACTAACATAGCTCTTTCATTTCTGGTTTAAGACTAATGAATTAAGTAAGCCATTATATAATCTTGTGCACACAAAAACTACTAGAAAAACACACAGTCAGCCCCGTGAAAATGCTTCAGGATCATATTCTAACAGGATCAGACTCGTAATCAGGAGAGAAAAGAATCTGGTTAATCCTAAAAAAACACACTGCATTTGTGGAGAACGTTTCCATGTTCTGTTTTACTAACAGGATATAATTACCAATTAGCAAATATGTGAAGTACTTTGCCATCATCCTTTTCTCACAAGCTAACCTTTCCAATACACCCAGCACAACCATTTTACAGCTGTACAAATAAAGAACTAAGAGCCTGAGAAATCTACATGCCATTACCAATGGGACTTTATTAAGAGGGAAAAAACATCTATTAGTGTTACATGCCAGACTACTGTGCTTCACATACAAATTCTCAATATTCATGACCACCTCTGGAGTAGATTATACTATTTACAGATGAGAAAAGATAAGGACCAGAAGGTTATGTGTTTTACCCAAGTTCTCAGAGCTAGTAAGAGCCAGAGACTGATCCAACTCCCAGGCCAGCTTCCTTTCCACTGCCCAAGTCGGGCCTTTCTAGTGGTGACTCAATTTACTAGCACCCAAGTTTCCAGGGTTGTGAGAAATAAGCATAGAGCCATTTTGAACAAAGCTATAAACTGAAACGCCAAAGTCCCTTTGCTTTATACAAAACAGATGGTTTCTGGAAAAAACTGACTTCAAAGTAATTTCTGTGAAACAAATCCTACTTGTCTACCATTATGGAATTCAAAATGCATTCCCAAAGAAAGAATTCCCCTGCTTCTTCATCATAAATATTTGGTAAAGGGGAATGGTGAGCAGCCTTGGCAGATGCTGGGCGTGGCTGCAAGTCCGCAGCAGCGTGTCCTTGCTGGGGGTGGTGCTCCAGAACTCCCCTCAGCCTGGCCACAGGCTCCTCCCTTCTCAGAGAGAGACCCCCACCAGGACCACAGGAATTCCTCCCATGCCTGGGAGGCCTCTAACACCACGTGGTAGCTCCTAGATTCTATGTGTAGTAGAGTGGGATGCACATAGGCACAGGGATCGGAAAATAGAGATTTTATTCTCCAGAATGATACTAATAAGCACAGCAATAATCAGAAAGGTAGTCTTCTTTTCTTGGACTCAGTTTCCCCAACTGTCTATCAAAGAGTCCTCTCAGCTCTCAACATCTATAAACGCTTCCATTTATGTCAGTAGTTGTCAATGTGGGGGAAGGAGAGGAAGACTCCTTTCTTGTTCACTTGGAACAGTCTTACTCACTTTCAATTTTCTAGTCTTCCTAATCTCCTCAGGGAAGATTTCCAAGGCTCTCCCAAGTAGACTGGAAGCCTACTTATTCCTTCATGACTTCCAATTGCAACTTGAACCTACCTCCTTTATCACCTTTGTATTGTAATCATTATTTGCATGCTGTATCCCCACCTTAGGGTGGGATCTGAGGTGGCCCATGGGTACCTCCCCGATCTAACACCTTGCTTGGCATCATTAGGTGTTCAATAAATACTGGCTGAAGACTGAAGAGTGGGTGGACTCATGGCAGAAGTCAGCTGAGGTTTCCTTCAGGCTACCTTACAGACAAGAGTTCCACAGAGACTTTCTAACGACAACTAGTTCTGGGTGAACTCTTCAAGATGAGCCTCTTATGTCATCAGGATGTGTTCAGATATGGGCACCTCTCATTTTAAAGCTTAACCTTTTGCACTTGGATGTCGAGTGTGACTCAACACGGTTAGCATTGGTAGCAGCTTGTATGTCGAGCCACACTCGACACGTAGTTTCACCACGGGGGGAAGGGGGATTTTTGTCTATTTTTCCAGTATCTTTTCTTGTTTTCATTAGCATGAAAGGACAAGTAAAATGTAAATGCCGTCTCAACTGATGCCAAAAAAGAAAAAAATGAAAAACCGATAACGCATGTGAAATTTATTAGGAAACTAGTACATGATCTTGTTGGAGAATTCAGAGATGGTACACTAACTTCCAGGATTAGATTATTATCCACTAACTTATAGCAACGTTTAGATGGAAAGCTCCATATAATCACACCTCACCCTAACAAAAAACACAAAGATTGTGTTGTTTGTTCTAACAGAAAAATCAAAGGAGGAAGAAGAGAGACGATTTATATTTGCGAAACATGTGAATGTAAACCAGGTCTTCATGTGGGTGAATGTTTCAAAAAATATCACACCATGAAAAATTATAGAGATGAAAATTACTCTTTGAATGTATCAATAATTTGAAATATAAAAAAATCCAAATAAATAAGTTTGTATGAAAAGAAACTCCAGTTTTTTATTCTACTGCCGCACTTTGTAAAATCTGGGGTATTTAAAAAATTAAATCCCGAGTAGAATAAAGGAATCGAGAAAAAAGCAAGCGAGTGCAAAGGGTTAATCCTGAGCTCACTACTTGTGAAATGCCTTCTGTAGCCTAGGACTTTGACAGAGATAAGACATGCTGGGAATACACATTTCCAGAGCTACCTCTTAAATAAAGTCCACCCTCCCCCAGGTGTGTTAGAAAGAGAGGGGAAGAGGGCTAACAGTTGTTACGCAAGTACTATATGCTACAATAAATCAGAGGGGCAGACATCAATATTCTATTTTATAAATCCCTCCTACTCAAAGTGTGGTCAGAGGACCAGCAGTGGCAGTCACCTGGGAGCACGTTAGAAATGCACAACTTCAGCCCTCACCCCAGACTTAGTGAAGCAGAATCTGCATTTTAATCGATCCCCAGGTGATTTGTCTGCAATGTAAACACGGAGAAACACTGTTATAGATGAGGGATCTGGGGTCCATGATCTAATGAAGCTAATGAAGGGGCCTAAGGTTACCCAGCAAAGGTATAAACGAGGATTTGAACTCAAGTCTGAAAGGCATGTTCTGAAAGGCTGTGCTTGTCCCACTACACTGCTTTTAAGAACCATGACAACCTTATAGCTTAGAAAAATACATCTACCTTAATATAAAATATACAGTTGACTCTTGAACAACACAGGGATTAGGGACTTGTCCGCCTCCCGCAGTCTAAAATCCATGTATAACTGTTGACTCCCCCCAAATTTAACTACTAATAGCCTCCTGCTGATCGAAGCCTTACTGATAATATAAACAGTTGATTAACACATATTTGCAGATTATATTATATACTGTATCTTACAATAAAATAAGCCAGAGAAAAGAAAATGTTAAGAAAATCATAAGAGAAAATATATTTACAGTATTTATTGAAAAAAAAATCCATGTATAAGTGGCCCTTCACAGTTCAAACCTGTGTTATTCAAGGGTTAACTGTACAGAAAATTGTTCTAATTAAGTTCAGTATTTCAAAAAGTTAGATTGAAGTCATATATTTAAAAAAAATTCTCACATGCCACATTACCAAATACCTAAAAACCTGGTTTTGAGCTTTCCTGTCCTGCCATGCTAGTATTATAAATCTTCCTATTTTATTAGAAGAAAAAAAAACTAACATTACCAGATTATTGCTTTGGTGGTTAAAAGCTATTTAACTTTTTGGTTTTCAAATGTCTCCTTGAGAGACTGAAGCACAGTATCGAGAACTTGGGCTTTAGGTTCTAGCAGACATTAAACTGTGTGCACAATTTGAGAAAGTACTTAACTTCTTTGGGGCTGTTTCCTCAGTATTAAAACAGGCTAATGATACCCCACACTAGGCTGATGTTTTGAATAATGACATCATGTATATAATGGAACACAGCAAATCTTCTATAATAATAAAAGCGTAATATGCTAATTAGACCAGAAGTCCTTCCGGACAAAGCCGAGGCTGCGAGGGAAGCCCGGGTCCTGGGTGCTTGCTGGTGGCCGGAGGGAAGCCGGTGCTGGCAGCCGGGGGAAGGAAGGCTTACTCTTGCATGAATTTCGTGCATCGGGCCTCTAGTACTAAATAAATATGAGACACTATCACTGCTATCAACATCAACAGTAACCTTGACTGGCTGACACATCATCAGGAAAATTAGCCTGGCAACGAGGCTAGCAAACATTGTTATTCTACAAGTTTGCCAGCCAGCAGGGATACTTAACAGAAACATGATTTATTAGTAATCAATAACATTTAAGAAAGTTGTAGGCATATTTTTCAGTGATTATCAAAATGATACGCTTAATTTATTTTATGGTAACCCTGCAGCAAATAGGGAATAAATTAACAATAATTTTCTTTCTACTTTGGAGCCAGGGCTTGGAAGAAAAATATTATAAGGAAAAAAATGCAAGAAATGTATACGAGATGGGAAAAACTCAAAATGTGATACACACCACCACCATATTGTACACGTGCATAATTTTATAGTATACAAAGCACTTTCCCCATACATTACCTTATCCAATTCTCATACACTGTGAAATATTATTGTCTCCATCTTAAAGGTGGGGAAACTGAGGTTCAGAGAGAGTAAATGACTCATTCAGTCACAGACCCTGAGCATAAATTATGGCAGAAACACAGACCCAAATCTTCTGAACCCAGCTGGGTTTCCTTTCCACTAGACTGCTTGTGGAATTTAGTTACTGTATTATTTCGCAACAAAGGTGCTCAGCTGCAGAAAACCACGCCCATGACAGTTCACAACAAGGTCCTGCAGCCCCAACCCCAGTGGTGACCGTCCCTGCCCAACACACACATCTTTTAATGGGCTGGCATCTGAAAGAGAAAAGAGCTACTTCTCTTGAACCTGCTACCTGAGAATAATTTCTGCTTGGGGATCCGTTGTTTGGCTACCAGAAAAGAATGTTTAACATCTTTCCAGCCTCCTTCTTATGCTAATTACAGCTCATCGGCATCTGGACACCCACAAGCAAAATCAATCTGACTATAGAAGCAAGCCAAAGACATTTTCTTACCATAAAAAACAAACAAACAAGTATGACTGCGACATGATTAAATACACAGAACATTTCCCCAGCAACCTGCAGGCTGCTGCACATAAAAATCACAGCCAATATCACTAGAGTCCAGGAAGGTGGACTAACAATCTCACACATGTAATTGTATTCTTTATGAGCAGTGAAATGTAGACAAGTATATACGCTTCCACATTATATCTACTGTTAGACGCTAACATTCAAGTACTCAAAAGAAATACCATCGAAAGGCATCTTCACTTCCCTTTCTTTATACTACAACCAAATGAACTTAGCTTTCAGTCCATACCTCATTTCCTTATCATCCTCAAGTTCCAGCACATTCACAATACTTCGAAGAGCCAACATCACTATCCAAGCACAGCTCACCTTTTCAAATTATCAACTCTGCAACCTGATCATTTAACCTATCCTGCCTTCTAACAACAGAGTCTAACTTCTTAACTGTATTAAAAGACTCAGCACCGCGGACAAATGTGTCCAAGACAGTGTGAGTAAAAACAGGCTACAAAATAGTGTATTCCAGTTATAAAAAATTACATGCACACATATACAACTCCCACCCCTAACGCAGATGTTTGAATGGATGGTGTCCACGAAGTTTTCTGTAATTAATTCTGGGAGGTGAGACTGGGGGTGACTTTTACTGTCCCACCATCCTTGTCCACATGCTTAAATTTTCTACATTAGTCTATTATGAAAAGCAATAATGCTATTTTTAACAAGCCTCCCCCAAAGACCCACCATGTCAAGATCTTCCCTTGGCTCAGAGAGAAAGTAATAAAGATGCCTACCAAGATTTGTGCTCTGATCATTCTGACCAGTGGCCTCAACACTAGCTGAGCAACAGGATCTGGAGCTTTTTAAAAATATAAATGCTCGGAGTCCCCAGGCCTCAGAATTTCTGGAGGTGGGGCCCAGGTATTTGTATTTTGTCAAAGCTCTTCAAGTGATACTTATCAGTCAGGGTTGAAAACTATAGATTTATGCCTCATTCTCAAGAGAGGACCAACAGAAGGAGAAAACAGGCGGTGCTGAGTGAAGTGTTTAACTAAAGGCAAGTAACTGCACCCTAGCCAGGTAGCTCAGTTGGTTAGAGCGTCGTCCTGATACATCAAGGTTTCAGGTTTGATTCCCCATCAGGGCACAGATAAGAGGCAACCAATGAATGTGTGAATGGGTGGAACAGCGAATCTCTCCCTCTCTCTCAAATCAATAAATAAAAAATAAAGGCAGACAATTGCAAGGTAACCAGATGGAAAGAGAAGCTGAGGCTGAAGCAGTGCTGAGCTTCAAGTGTAAGAGACCACGAGGAGAGAGAAGGCTGTCAGTGGACAGACACACCCTAAAGGTGGAACCCAAGAAGAAATAAAGTGTGGCAGGGCAAAACATTTCAGACTAAGAGACAGAAGTTATTTATGAAGTACTGGGGGGCAGGACTTATTGATAACCTGATGAAACTGAATAGGAAAAAGATACCAAGCAGTTTAAATTAGGCCTACTACTGGTGGGCAGCCTTGAATTTATGAAAAAAAGGAGGAGGAAGGGAGAGGAGGAGGAGGAGGAGGAAGAGGAGGAGGAGGGAGAACAGTTTGTGGAAAAATCCTGGGTTAAAATCCTAGTAAGACTATATGCTAGCTCTGTGATCTTCGGAAAATGACAGTTTCTCTATGCCTCAATGTTCTCACCTATGAAATGTGGGTAATAATACGCAGCTCACAGGATTATTGTAAGGATTAGATGAAATGAGATAATGAATGTAAAAGCCTATCAGAGTGCTCAGAACTAAAAAAGCTCCCAAACAGAAACATTTGGAAGCATATTCCAGTAAAGTTTATGTGTTGCATTTTAATAAACCAGGGCCCACAGTTAATTACTGCCTGGTCCCTAAGTTATTTCCTCATTTTGGCACCACCTAAAAATGCTGGAGAAATAACCTAGGAAAGTTTGGCTTTTTCTCTACTGTTGCTTCTACATTCCTGGTATTTGTTTTACTTCTATAAAGAAGATACATTGCATACTAAACTATTTCTATAAAATTTAATCAAGATTATAAATGAAAACTAACAGTCATATTGACAAAATAATAAATGTACCAGTGGAAAATCCTATATCCAAAATAAGAATTCAGCTAATGCTGTCACTAAAGAACTAAGTTTCTACCTGGCAAAATGAAAACCACAGAAGAAAGAAAAGAAGTGATAAATGTTTCTCCTTCACCCTCTCTACATAGGCCCTCAAAATCAAAATTGAATTTGGTCCAAATTAGCTGAAATAGTCAAAATAACTAAAATTAGTACTATATGTGTGACCTGTAAAACTTTGGGAGAGTCCTTTTTTGAATATATAATAAAACAAAACTAAAAAACAGCAATAACTACCAATATTAATGAATGCTTACTATGTTCCTAAGCATCATAAATATATAACTCAGTCAATTCTCACAACAGCTCTCCAGGGTCTCAGAGGTACTACTCCATGGAAGCTTAATAATACACAGATCCACCAAAATTATGCAGACTGGTGGAACTGGACATTCTGAGCCCGCGTCCCAGATAACTATATTTTAAACAAGGTCCCAGATGATTCTGATGGGCAGCTAGGTTTAAGGCAGTCTGTCTCTCCCAACTTTTATTTTACACATGCTGGTTTTTGTTTTCACTTCACAGTCATACACCCGGGTAACTCAGACCTAAGGTTTGGCTCAAAAGCCACATTTCTATGTAGAGCCGTTTCTAGTCTCCAACTGTTCTATCACCACCCAGACTAGATTAGTAGCCCTTCCTTTGTGCTCCCACAGTGTTTCACACTTTCTTCTACCTTTTCATCTTGTAATATAAATGCAGGTTTCTATGTCTGTCTCCTTAGCTGGACTGTGAGCTTGTTTACCTTTCATCTACAGCACCAAGACTGCCACAAAGAAAGGGTTAGTGATTTGCTTAATTAAAAAGAAAAAGAAAAAAGAATGAAGCTTCACTGACCCACCTCTAAGACTCTATCCATAGAAATAAACTCTGTAAGAGTGAGAACTAGAAGAGTCTGGTATCTCATTCAAGAAGTGATGGATTTTAACAGGGTCTAGCATTACCAGGGTTACCACTAAGGGTTCAGGTTATAGGCCATAATGATAACTAGTGGCTATCCCATCTCCCTGGTAGCTTATGACCCGGCCTGTCTGCATATGGAGCCCTGGTCCACAACTGGGCTTCACACCCACAGAAGTCAATGAGTTTGATCCTACATATAAACATGAGAACTGGGAGAGACAGGGATGCCTCCTGTTGAAAGAAGGCTGCTAGGCAGTAACTATACTACTATTTACTGAATGTCCACATGATAAAGACTATATGTAGTATGCTGATGATCATTATTCTTCACACAACTCTTTAAGAAAGGATTTTATCAGGCTTGTTGATTAAAGAGGAATTCAAGGTCAAGAAAGAATAACTCATCCAAGGCCACCAGCTAGTTTGGGGACAGGTCTGTCTACAAAGACAATCCTCCTTCCACGACTCTGCTGCCTCCGGATACTGACCAGGAGATCACTGGAGCCACTAAGGCATTGGAAGAAGCTTTAGAAGCAAACCTAGGCTTAAATTCTGCTTCTGCCATTCATTTGCTAAAAGGTCTTTAGTAATGAAAAAGTCCCTGAGATTTACCTGTAAAAAGATAGAAATGCCTAATTCAAACAGTAGGTGCATTTGTAAAGCCCTGAGTATATTGGTAGATGCCCAATAGACGTGAGTTGGCCATTATTAGCCTGTTTCCCCACTCCTCCTTGCAAAAGAGAATATCAGTTTCTTCCAGAATGGCAAATACACCCTCAGTTTCACTGTCTTCCTCGTTGACAAACAACTAAGCTGTGTTCTACTAGGGAAAGAAAGGCCTGAGGGTAAATTCTTAATATGATGGAACCAGTTAGCAAACCAGATGTGCAACGCTCAAAATCATCCCCTCAAGCCTGATGAGGAACCCCCAAATCTAAACACATTGTTATTTCAGCATCCCTACATTTTGTCATCTGAGGTCAGGAATGAGACAAGCAGCTAGAGGGAGAGAAAGGGAATTGATCCTGAATCTGTTCAATTATAAGGTTTTCAAATAGTAACAAAAAGACATTATAAAATAGCAAGACATTTCCACCCTTGTTTTAACATAAGGTGCCTGTTAGTACATGACTTAATATCATTCTTAAAATTAAATACTGTTCACTCTTCACTTGCTCATTGTTCTGACCACTATAACCAACCCTTTATGATTTTTAAGCTTGAAGAATACAAAAAGAGGGGGCAGATCTTTGAATTCTCTGTTTACAGGCGATATGGAGAAGTGGGGATCCAGGGCTCCCTGGTGTGTCCTCTCTGGGGAAGCTTTTTGTCTTACATGCCACAAAGGACTGGCAGGCATGTTTACAGTCCACCTCTTATGAATGGCAGATTCAGGGAAGGGAAGCATTTCTTCAGGCAAATACTTCTAAAATTACCAACAGAATACAAAGAAGAGGAACACAAAAAACACATCCTCATTGCAGTCACTAATATTAGGTAAGCACTTTATCTGTATTATTTCACTTAAACCTTATGAGATAGATTCAGTATTATCCCAATTTTACAATTAAGGAAATACAGGCTCAGAGAGGTTAAGCAACTTTCCCAAAATCACAAAGCTAGTAAATGCAGAAGCAAGACACCAACCCAAGTTTTGTCTTCATTCAAAACCCATGTTCTTAATTATCCATCTATCTCTCTATATAAAAGCCTAATATGTTAATTGTCCCTCTGACTATTCAACCAGTCACTATAATGCACACTGACCACCAGGGGGCAGACGCTTCAACTGGTAGGTTAGCTGGCTGCTGTGGTCCGGCCAATCGGGACTGGGTGAGATGGACCGGACATGCCTTGGAGCACTCCTGTGGTCCCTCCCCGGCCCTGATCATGCACTGGTGGGTGCCTTGACCTGGCTTGTGCCCTCTCACAATCCAGGACCCCTTGGGGGATATTAGAGAGCCGGTTTTGGCCCAATCCCCGCAGGCCAGGCTGAGGGACCCCACCGGTGCATGAATCCGTGCACCGGGTCTCTAGTATCACATATTTGTTATACATGCCTTAGCTCTGCCCCCTCTGCCACTCCCATCATTAGTATAAGAATGAAATACTATTTATTTTTCAAGAAACACTTTTCTTAAGCCTTCCCAGATTCCCTAGAAGCCTGGGCTTCCACAACCTCTAGTATAGCATTTAGTATAGTATGATGTCTGAGGTCAGTATTAAAAGAATGATTCATAATAAACTAACATTTATCAATCCCCACACTATGTTAGACTTACACAATAATAATAATTCTCAATAATCCAAAAAGGGTGGTATTAATCCTATTCTTATAGATGAATAAACAAACATGTATTGAACATTACTATGGGACAGATGCTATGGTCATATGGGAGAACCATAAACAAGTTAACATGGTAATAGTCCTTTGAATTTCACAATGCTCTTAACTATAGGCATGTGTCTCAATCTTGGTTGTAGATGGTACAGAGGTGTTAAATAAACACATTCAACCAATGCTTACTGAGCACCTACCATGCACCAAGCACTGTGAAAGACACTAGAAATGCCTAACAATAATTTATCTAAGTCATTTGCCATATAATTTGTGCAATTTGAAAGAATAAGAGTCCCTACTACCATGATGACCTGCCCTGGGTCAAAGCACTAAGGTTAGAACCAAGGTGTTCTAATCAAGAACTTTTGACTTCATCAACAATCCAGAGAAGAGATCAAGCTAGTTTGGCTGGACTCAAAAGAGCAAATACTATAGCATGACTTTGTGAAACGAGTGTGAGATTTGTGATCAGAAGCTTAGTGTATAAGTCTTAGTTTAGCTACTTACCCACTGTATGACTTGAAGTCATGATCTCCTCGAGTCTTACAATTTCCTCATCTTCAGAATGAGAAATAACATCAACCTTATGGAAATGTTGTAAGGCTCAAATATGATCAGTTGTGTAAAGACAACTGATCATATCAAATGCACTGGTAGGTTGAAAAATTCCAGTGTCCTTTGGTTTAACCGAAGTCATCATTTCCCTTCTACAAGAAGTATCTTTTTCTCCAAGCATTCCTGTTCTCTCGTACACTTTAATAATGAAGCACTCTTTTCTGGTAAGTCTTTGTAGTTGATAATATGATTTTTTGGTAACTATCTGCAAAATTGCTTCCTTCCCTTCCTTAAATTATAAATTTATTGAGGGCTGGAAGTGCCTCTCTAATTTGAGTGGTGACATGCAGGATGGACTCTGGGAGGACAAGAGAATTGGGAGACTAAAGTGAGAGAGACGTATTAAAGCTACAGTAGTAGTTCACGAGAGATGATAAGTACAGTCAGTGGCAACAGAGAGGACTGATTCAAGAGTTTTTTATAAGGTAAAATTCATAGGACTTAAGATCAATTACATGTGGGGAATATTAGAGTTAAGATGGTGCATTGAGTTTTGCCATGGATGGTGAAGTGGAGAGTAGTGACATTTACCAGGATAAGGAAACAGAGGAGACTTGGGCAATGAAGGAATGAGTGTGGCCTTGAAAGAGTTGAGTTTGAGTATCTGATGGGGTTGTCTGCTGGTTTGTTAGCTGTGCCAACTAGAGCTTAGGAAAGATACAAGGTTGAAGATTTGGGAATCAATGGCAAAGAGATAGAAGTTAAAGCTTCAGGTAGTAGGTGAGATCACCTAAGAAGAGAGAAGAAAAGAAAAAAAGAACAGGCAGAGAAAAAGGATCTGGAGATGGAACACTAGGAAAGAGCTTTCCCCCAGGACAGGGATTTTATTTTGTTCCCCTTCTCCTTGGGACCTGTCACATACTAGGTCTTGGCTGAATTTTGGACATAGCAGGAGCCCCCAATAAAAGCTGCCCCAAACAATGACTTACCTATGCTGGTTAAGTTCCCTTCTTTACTAACTGCAGGGAAGGTTTTGCCATTTCCCTTTGTAGGTGGTGGGAGTTTTGGTCTGCACTTCCTCACTGTTTGGGAGTCCAAGAAGCACCGGCAACTACTAGTACATGTTACCTGACATGTGGAGTCCACCAGAATCACAATTCTTTGCAGATGACAGAATGGTATTCTTTAATGCACTAACCTGTCATCAACTGCTGTCCTTGTTCATAAGGTAAAATGTGTGCATATGCTCAGCATGCACACCATACACCTACACACTGCTTGGTAGCTCACCTCCTTAAAGCTTATAACAGCCTCCAGGGGAACCATGTTAAAACAGCGCAATTAACTAGAACTGCTACAAACTCAATAACTCACCTACCTAATGAAGCAATATAAGAAAAATTGTACCTATTTTAATAAGAATTTTAAAAAGAGACAAGAAGTAAAGGTCAAATGCCATTTCTGGATCCCAGCTCTTTTCTTCTCTCTCCTATTCTGAAGCAGTTAATACCAAGGAGAAAATATATACTATGCTATTCGTTATAAAACCAAAGAGGCAGCCAATCATGCTATTGCACACAAGGGCAAATTATTTCTTTCCAACCCATCCCCCAAGCTAAATGCCTTCCCTGATCTATTTCTGAAGGTTTTATTATGCAAACCTGAATGGATTTCAATTACAATAATTCTTTTCCTTCCCTACCCCAACTCACAAAAGAGGAATTAAATTACTAGCAATTCTGGGTTATAAGGACAGTTTTTGCTTCTTCCTTCCTCTCTAGTCACCTTAATCAAAAAGTTCTCCTCTCTCAACCTCTTCGTTGGCTTTAGAAACACAGTTGCTTCTGTGCCACCCCACTATTTTGCTTCTAAACAAACTGGGTAAAAGACCACTCACCAGGCGTATGACTGACAACCATCAATCTGAACTGAAGTCCACTGCATTGATGTTAACCTTGCAGGGTTCTAAGGGGAGTTCCAAACCCATGTCTGTCCTCACTGAGCAGTCTTTTGGGAAAGTGGTGTTCATTCATGCAGTCAATGAACATTTACTGTGCATCCACCACATGCCAAGCACCAGGCTGGGCCCTTGGACTTAGAGGTGGAAAGGCCATTCGTTCCAAAATCGTAAAGGCTATGAAGGCAAAGTCTGGAGACCAAAACTACGCTTAATAGGAGGCTCTGTTCTAGTCCAGGGTCTTATGATATGCCTTCCTGAGAAAGTGACAGCAAAACCAAGGACCTGAAGGATGACTAAAAGGCAGACAGAAAAAGTTGTTACAGATTGAGGAAAGAGCATAGTGGAAGCCTGGGGCCTGGAATGAGCTGGTCATGTCTATAAATACTCCTGATAGCTGAGGCTATTGTGCTCTAGCTTAGCATACAAAGCTGACCAGCACACAGAGTGTAAGCCAAAGGACAAGACAGAACAAAGAAATATTGCACAATGTGCCCTGCCCCGCTCTGCCTTTGTTCTCTACCTTCATGGCATGAGTGAGGACCAGTTTGCCAGGAGAAGGAGCAGCTAGCTGGGACCTCCAGCAAGAGGTTCACTTCTCTCTGGGTGCTGGTGTATTCAGGATGCAGAACTCATCCTCACCAGTCATTAGGGTCCAAACATGCCTTCCAGGAGCTGTCTTACCAAGCCATTGCCCTCACTAATATAATGTTATCAATTCCTAATGCGGTACTCTAGAGCAAATGTACTGCTACCAGCATTCAACCAGGCACATTTTTTCAGAAGGGAAACAGCTGCTCACTGAATCCGTCACTTCTCCTTTTCTCAGTACCATGCACACAGAGCAAGAAGCCAGCTAAGGGCCGTTTTCCTTCTCTTCCTTCAAGCATGCCCAAGATGCAGTGCCCCGTCTCTCACTAGAACCCAGCAGGTCAGCCACAGCACAGTCTTTGAGGAGCTTCCTGGATTACAGGACAAGACTAACTAACAATAGGCAATAGAGCCTGTGCTTGAGAGTCTTAAGGTGCAGATATCAGTTTCTAGTTAACTAATCTAGTTTCCTCATTTTATGGACCAAGAAGGAAAATACAGTCTGGCAAAGTTAAATAAAGGGTCACACAGTTAGTTAGAACCACAGCCTGATTCATTTCTCAGCTGATTTCCTAAAAAAACCCCACAAAAAACCATCTACTTGATAGGTTGTTGAGTCTAAATAAGAGAGCCCAGAGCACAGCAATATTAGGACTGTGGCAGGTTTTCACGGAATGATGACTGTCTCCAAAATTTTCTCCTAGATCTCCAAGATCTCTCCCATGGCCTCATTTTGCTGAAATTTGATAGAAAAAAAAAGAGGCCAGCAACAGAACTGTTTACGGCTGATAAACATGCTTACGTCTGGTGATTGGTCAAAACCAATCTGAGGTGAACTGAACTCTGCTTGTTCTAGATCTCTAGTTCACACACAGTGTTTTGCAGCGCCAGTCCTCCCCCTTGCCAGACTTCCTGTTGTCTCTGGAGAGTTGATCTAATCAGAGAAGTTACCATTGGAAGCTACTACTAAAGACAGTCACATCACTTTCCCTTAAGCCACTGCAGTTGGAAAACACTAGGCCAAGTAAATTTGAGAAAGAAAACTTTTATCTAAGAGAATGAGCAATGCAAAAGGTCCTTCAGATACCAACGCCAATTCTATTAATCACTATGGAAAAAAAAATCACCCAAAGCATGGGACAAATGTTAGCTTTGACAAGACAACCAAATTAGTCAGCCAATCAGCTCCTCATACCCCTCCCTTAACTCTCCCCACACTTTAAAATAACCATCCAACCATGTGAATTCCCTAGTATAAGCGTCTGTTAGCCTCCAACCGAACTGTCAATGCTCATAAATCCCCGGCCTTCCAGATTGTACTGCGGCTATTTATTGGGGGGAGGGATGCAGCAGGCACTAGACAATAGCAGGAAGAGATTGGCCTAGCGGTAACTACTCTGGTTACAGCATCGCAATTCATGGCAGCATTTTGCTGGGAGTATGCACCATCAGGGAGGAGAAACATAAAAAGGGGAATCTGGGCTGTAAATAGTTTATTTCGGCAATTCCTGATGTTAGCTGAATCATACTTTAATACAGAAATACATGAAAGCACCACTCCGGAGGTGACATGTGTTGCCATCTCATTACTCTTTTCAAAAGTGTCTTCCATCAGAGAGACACCTTGCTACAAATTATAGTGAAGAAAACAAAACCTGCACGCAGAGACTTATTAACAGGCCAGGAGGAAATGGAACCACCAGGATTCGAGCAAATAGAGAACAAGTGAACAAAGGCCATCAGAGATCTGGGGTCTCTGGGTTGCTTTTCCATGCATGGAAAATGTAAAAAAATAGAAAAGAAGAAGGTAGTATTCTTCAGCTAAGAGTCTACTCCTCAAATGCACATCAGAGTTTTAAAAGTAGCTCTTATTTCCACCATTTCTCCTAATGCACCTAAATTAATCTGAGTTTTCCAGTGAATCCTACCTTCATGTTCCTTCTCAGTGGTTCCCACTTTCTTAATCTTCTTCGGAGATTTCATAAAGAGGGGAAAGATGGTTCGTAAGCCAAGAATGTCAACAAACTTATGGCAATTGTCTGTGCCCTCGGGCCCAATCATGGCATGGTCCAGCACTTTCAGGGCACTGCTCCTCGAAATCTTCTTTTCTCTGGGAACAAAAGAGGTTTCATATAAAGCATTTCATAAGGATGTTCTAGTCTTAAAAAAAAAAAAAGTGTATTTACTATAGTACTCATTATCATGGGGAAAAGATAAAAAAAAACAACTTAAATGTACACCAATAAGAAAATTATTACATTATGGTACATCTACACAGAATACTACACACTTGTTAATAATTAGGAGAATCTGTAATATCATGAACAACTTTATAAGATCAGAATGATAAGCATAAAAGGTAATACATTAAAAGTTCTATATGAAGCCATTACCTCAATTATGTGGAAAAATATCCATTAAAAACTGGCAAAAATAGATAAAAATGCTAACAGAAATTATTTCAAGGTAGTAGAATTATGGATCACTATTATTCCTTTTTCTTTCTTTTTAACGGCTGTATCAATATATAATTCACATACCATACAATTCAACCACTTAAAATGTACAATCAAATGTATTTTGGTATACTAACTGCTATGTTCAACCATTCCCACAGTCAATTATAGAACATTTTCATTACCCTGACAGGAAATCCTCTACCCTTTAACTGCCACTCCCCCTCTCCCCCCCAATCTCATCCCAGCCCTAAGCAACCACTAATCTATTTTCTATCTCTATGGATTTACTTATTCTGGACATTTTAAGTAAATGGTATCATAAAATATGTGGACTTTTGTGACTGGCTTCATTCACCTAGCATAATGTTCTCAAGGTTCATCCAGGTTGTAGCATGTATCAGTGCTTCATTCTTTTCTATGGCTGAATAACAGTTCATCGTATGGATATGCCACAATTTGTCTAACCATTCATCCATTAATGGACCTTTGGGGTGCTTCTATCTTTTGGCTATTATGAGTAATGCTATCAACATTTGTGTATAAGTTTTTGTATGGACATATGTTTTCATTTCTCTTAGGTGTATGTATACCTAGGAGTGGAATTGCTGGAGTATATGGTTAATTCTACGTTTAACCTTCTGAGGAACTGTCAAACTGTTTTCCAAAGTGGCTGAACTATTTTACATTCCTACCAGTAATGTACAATGTTCTGATTTCTTCACATCCATGCCAACACATATCAACTGACTTTTTGGTTCTAGCCATCCTTGTGTGTGTGAAGTGGTATCTCATTGTAGTTTTGGTTTGCAGTTCCCTCATAACTAATGAAGTCAAGCATCTTTTCTTTTGGTATTGGCCATTTGTATATCTTCTTTGGAGAAATGTCTATTCAGAACCTCTGCCCACTTTTTAATCAGTTTAATTATCTTTATTACTGAGTTGTAAGAGTTGTTTATTCTGGATACAAGACCCTTAAGTTACTTACAAAAATATTTCTTTTCACTCTAGGAACTGTCCTTTCACTTTCTTGATAATGTCTTAGAAGCACAAAAGTTTTTTAATTTTGATGAAGTTCAAGTTACCTATTTTTTCTTTTGTTGCTCACACTTTTCACATGACAAATCCAATGTCATAAAAATTTACATGTTTTCTCCAAAGAGTTTAATAATTTTAATTCTTACATTTAGTCTGTGATTCATTTTGAGTTAATTTTTGTTTGTGGTGTGAGGTAAGGGTCCAACTTCATTCATTTACATGTGGCTATCCAATTGTCTGTTCCAGCACTATTGTTGAAGAAAATATTCTTTCCCCATTCAATGGCCTTGGTATTCTTGTTGAAGTCAGCTAGCCATAGACAAATAGCTTTATATTTGAATTCTCAATTATATTCTATTAATTTATGCCAGTATCACAATGTCTTAATTACCACTACTTTGTAGTTTTTAAAATTGGGTGCTCTTCTTTTTCAATATGGTTTGGTAATTTCTGGTCCCCTGCAATTCAAAACTAATTGTAAGATCAGCTTGTTAATTTCTACAATGAAGTCATTGTGATTCTTACAGGGATTATGCTGAATTTTTAGATTACTTTGGGGAGTACTGTCAATTTAACAATATTAAATCTTCTGGTCCATGAATATGAAATGCTTTTCTTCTTATTAGATCTTCTTTAATTTCTTTCAACAATATTTTATAGTTTTCAGAGCATAAATTTTATACTTCTTTTGTTAAATTTACTCCTTTGTATTTTATTCTTGATGATATTATAATTGGAATTGTTTTCTTAGTTTTACTTGTGGGTTGTTCATTGCAAGTGTATAGAGATACAATTGATTTTTGTATATTAACCTTATATCCTGCAACCTTGCTAAACTTGTTTATTAGTTTCAATATGTTTTTAGTGGATTCCTTAGGATTTTCTATATATAAGATCATGTCATTCGCAAACAGAGGTAGTTCTACTTCTTCCAAAAAAGCTCCCTTCTATTCCTAGTTTAAGTCTTTTTATCATGAAAGGTGTTGGGTTTTTGTCAAATGTTTTTTTCTGCATCTTATTATTCCCTTTTCCTATTTTTCGGTATCTTTCATTTTTCCATAATGAACACTCAGTACTTTTTAGAATTAGAAAAGATAAACTATTTTCAAGAAAAAACAAAGGTAATTCCCCACCCACCCACCCACCCCTGAATCCATAGGTCGCAGAATAATCCTGCCACTGGCTACTACTCTTGGAGATACTTCTCAAAGGATTATCATTTTCCATAACCTTACACTGTTTTCTTTAACACTCTATGAGGTAGAGCGGAGTAAGTCAGTCATTTCATATTTTAGTATAGTTGGTAAATCAACCAACCAAGCCAATATTCAATGTTTACCGAGCTCCTACTCAGTATTGTGGTGAGCACAAGAGAAAAACAAAAATTAAGATATGGCTTCTGCTTTCAAAAACATTTAATCTACAAATATTGAATGGATACCTCTTTTGGGAATAGGACATATCAAGTCCCAGTTCTCATGAGCTTAATTCTTACTGCAGGAGACAAATGGAAAATCAAGATATTGATAGTGGTTAAGTGTCATGGAAATAAAGCAATGTGAAAGAATGACTGGAGAGGATTTTTAATTTAGGTAATTAAAGAAGGCCTCTTAAAGGGTAACATTTGTATTGAGATCTGAGTGATGTGATAGAGATGAATTTGTCATACATATTTTAGGGGCAAAACATTAAAAGCAGAAGGAACAGCCAATACAAACGTCCTAAGGCAGAAATAAGCTGGCATGGCAAACACACACACACACACACACACAAAACAAACAAACAAACAAACAAAAAAACCCACACACAAAAACCACACACAAAAGGCTGGCATGCTTGAAGAATACCAAGGAGCAGTGTTCTGCTGAGATCAGAGACAGAAACATGAGCCATGCCTTGTAGTCTTGTAGGACACAAGACAGCCTCCGACGAAAGAACTGATTCTAGGAGCTAAAAGACACTTCTACATGTTTGTTCTGAGACTATTATGTGTTAGGGAAGAAGAGAGAGAGAGAGAGAGAGAGAGAGAGAGAGAGAGAGAGAGAGAGAGAGAGAGAGGAATGAGAATACGTATTTGGGGGAATATGGGAAAAAACAGATACATATGCAAATGTTTGAAAAGAGATGAGAAAGTAAGAGGAGTAAAAGGCTACTCATTAGTAAAGATAAGAGAATCCATCAGCTTGAGAGAAAAGCCAGGGTAAAATTTTAAAAAATTATTATTTTAAATAATATTGTTAATGTAGACGGTCAGCTGGAGTGCTGGGAGTCTCCCCCATTGGTCAAGATGGCCCAGGGGGAGGTTCTTACACCAAATGTGCAAAAAGATGAATGGGTAGAACCCGAGTGCACCAAAAGCCAGAAAGATGGATAGGGCCCCCGCATGCCAATATGGATAATTTAATCATATTTTTATGGTGTTAAAAAGCCAATGGTAATGAAGAAACTAAAGATAAAAAAAGGGGAGAACTAACTGATAGAACTAGGCAACTGGTCAGTCAGGCAATGGAAGGCAAGCCTGGTAGAAAAAAAGGTGGTAGTAACATAACCCAAATCCCTTCATCCAATTTCTTACATGAAAGCCAAAGAAAAGCAATCAGAAATAACATCCCTTTGAATAGTCTTTAGTAGAAGAAGCACTATGAAAACACTGCGCTATTAAAGTGTTAACAGTGCAATCCTGGGTCAGACAAGCCAGTCAGGATTGAGTTCCAATGAGTGAAGGAAAGGAGATTAGGTAAAAAGCTTGCCAACAGTACCTGTTGGTGGCAAGACCATCCTTGTTTACCTGAGACTGTTCCATTTTTAGCACTCAAAGTACCACATCCCAGGAAATCCCTCAGTTCTGGGCAAACTGAGACAATCTGTCATCCCACTTGGTGCCAATCTCAAATACCAAGGATGTATTGTGACTATTCCTACCCTTATTCCCCTTGCTGTGGGATCAACAAGAGCAATCCACAGATACTCACTTATGACATTCAATCCAACTACTGAGTTTAAAAGAAAAAAGAGGCTACTGCTAAGCACCTGCCTTCGTGCAACAGGCACTATACTAGCTGTTAAGAATTATAAGCTCCCTGTCTTTAAGCAATTAAAGGACAGATAAATAAAAATAATTTCAAAAGCTTGAAGCAGTGAAAATTAAGTCCAAGGAGGTGGGAGGTGGAGATAGTTAACTTTATCAGGGAGAAGTCAGTGAAGGTGATATCTGAACTGAGTCTGAAGAATGAGTATTTGCCAGGCAAAGAGAGAGCAATGACATTGGTGGCAGTGGTGGGTAAAAATCATCTGCAAAAGGTACAGAAGGCCTGTAAGAGCATGCCACCTGAGGGAACTAGAACTCGTTTTGAATGACTGGTGGTGGAAGATGACTGAGGCGGTGGGCAGGAACTAGATGTGCTACCAGGAGCCTGAGTTCCATGCCACAGATGTTGAGAAGCCATGAAATGTTTAAGAAAAGGAGGGCATCAGATGGATACATTTCAGATAGCTTAATCTGGCAGCAGTGTGATAAAGGGATGTAGAGCTTTGGGTAGGGAGGACAGTAACAACAGGGTAAGTGAAAAATGACAAAGGGCCCAGCCAGTGTGGCTCAGTGGTTGAGCACTGACACATGAAAAAAGAAGTCACTGGTTTGATTCCCAGTCAGGGCACATGCCCTGGTTTCGGGCTTGATCCCCACTCAGTAAGGGACATGCAGGAGGAAGTCGACCAATGATTTTTCTCTCTTATTGATGTTTCTATTTCTTTTTCCCTCTCACTTCACCTCTCTCTAAAGATCAATGAAAACATATTTAAAACAATGACAAAGCGTTCTGACAATGGTCGGGGTACGAAAAAGGCGTATTTGTGAAATATAAAGTCTTAAGTATCAGGAGCAGAGTAAACAAGGCTCCATATTCACCAGGTTTGGTTTTTTGCATCAAGATGAAATTCTAAGAGGAAACTAGACAAAAAAATTTTATTTGCTTTTACTGTAGCTGGACTTTAGCAATCTACTTTATAAACTTGAATTACAAAGGTTATGATTATGACAGATAATCATGTGAGCAGAAATTAGGAAACTAAGGTACAATATCCTTATTGTTTAGACACTCAGGAAAAGGCCTCTTGAAATGAATAACGGCCATGTAACAGGGCAACTTCAGTTACCGTTCAGCATACATTCAAACCATTTCAAAAATAACATGCAATTGTTTGAAATCCTGAAGGCAAAGAACTCTGGTTTAGTCAAGTCTTTTTTTCTTGCCTAAGCAAATTCAACAAACAAAAGATTTTAAAAGTAAAACCCTTCTTCAGATAGGCAGTGTAAGACACGTTTAAAGGGGGGCAGTAATTGCATATTGATCACCATTTAGGCAAGCTGCATGGAGGTGAACTTTGGAATATTCATTGGGCTTAAATTCAGGCTTTTAGCAATCAATAGCTGTTTGGCATGACTTTCTTGGGTTGACTTTATTTGAAATATTTATTCTGCTGGAGGACAAGTAGTTTATCTTAGTCTTGTCTGGGTTCATCAGGTTGTCGATCATGCCAGGACCAATGTGAATGCAAAAGCCTCCATAAATGTGGATGGTTGTGGGAAATAACTGGGAGTCATCTACTGCTCCCATTCTGCCAAAGTGAACCTTCTGATGAGGAGGAGGGGTGGGGAACGGGAAGTCAGCTTATTCTTCTATATTATACGAAAAACACTTCTGCAATGAACGTGCATTCTGAGTATAATTTTTTGTTCATTTGTTCTTTCATCAAATATTTACAAGGTACTTAACATGTGCCAGATATTAAGTTGAGGATGTAGAGACAGTCACAGCTCACAATTCTGAGGAGCTCAGTTCACAGGGGAGACAGATATGTAGACAATAAATATGATGAGAGTAGCCAAGTATTACAGCGAGGTGTTTAAAAAGTAGAATGTGAACACCAGAAGGGGGGCTGACTATCTGAGTCGAGGAGGCCTCACAAGGAGATGATGCCTGAACCATGCTTCACTGAATGTCTTTCCTGTACAAGCAAGAAGGAAAAAGCTATTTCAAGCAAAAGGAAACAACTGCACATGCAAAGACACAAATAAGCATGGAACATTCAAGGAAGTGGTGCATGGTACTACTTGAATAGAAAGAGCAAGAGGGCAGCAGCAAAGCATGGAACCTGCTGATCTTGTGTATTAGAAAGATTACACCTGCCACAGTGAGTTGAGTTGGACAATCCCAGGGAAGCAGAAGAAAGAGAGAACATATATAAGAGTCAGAGAGACTGGTAAAAAAAAAAAAGGCAAAGTGATAGTAGACTAGGAGTGAAAAGGACTGAATTCAGATTGAACCTGAGGTGCCTATGAGACATGACAACAATGTCCAACTTTTTATGAGTCTGAAGTCTAGGAATGAGATTAAAAATAGGGGGAAATTTGGAAGAATCATTTAATTTATGGGGAGAAAGTATGAATAAGACCACTCTAAAAGAGTACAGAAATCAATGGTATGAATAAGACCACTCTAAAAGAGTACAGAAAATATGTACCACAGAGGGATGGAACCCTGGAGGAAACTTAATTGGAGGACAAAAGATACAGTGAAGCATAAAGTAATCCTGGCAAGAAACTTGGATAATGCCATGAGATCATTTTAGCTTGATTTCCAATGTACATGATAAAGTTCACTGCCTTTTAGCTTCCAAAATATAAGATTACTTTCTAGGATTCAGGATTTCTATGAATTAAGAAGAAAAGAGTGAGTTTGAATATACAACAATAGAAACAGAAAGAAAAAAGGCTGAAGAAAATGAATAGATCACCAGTGAGCTATGGTTGGACAATTTCAAACAGCCTCATACACATTTAATTGAAATTCCTGAAAAGAGGATGGGGGCAGAAAATATATTTGAAAATTTTTCACATATAATGAAAACTATAAACCTACAGATCCAAGAAGCTCAATAACAAACCCCAAACATAATAGACATGAAGATAACTACATCAGGTATCACATCATAAAACTATTCAAAATCAATAATACAGAGAAAATTCCAAAAACATCTGGGAAAAAAGGGGACATATTACATATGGGAGAACAAATATAAAAGTAACAGCAGACTTCTCATTGCAAACTAAGCAATCCAGATGACAGTGGAGTAACACTCAAAGAATACTGAAAGGGGAAAAACCCCCTATTAACCTAGTAGGTAAAAATATTGTTCAAAGATGAAGGCAAATGCTTTTTCAGACACAGACAAGATAACAGAAGTCATCACCAATTTCATACAAGACAAGCTGACAGAAGTCATCAACCATTTCATACAAGAAATGTTGAAGGGAATAATTTGGGAAGAAGAAAACTGATACCAGATGGAAATCTGAATCTACACAAAGCCATGAAGACCACTGGCAATGGCAAATAGCTAGATCTGCATAAAAAAAACCTTTTTCTTACTGAAAAGAAATCTTTAAAAGTTAACTGACCACTTAAACAAAAAGAACGATAAAGAGATTTATAACATCCATAAAAGTAAAATGTATAACAACTGCAACACAAAGACCAGCAGGGAGAAATGGAAATTTATTGTTGTGAGGTTCTTACACTATAGATGAAATGGTATAATACATACTACTTGAAGACAGACTGTTATAAGTTAAAGATGCATACTATAAGCCTTAAACAACCACTAAAAAGGAGAAGAGAAAGAGCTAAATAAGTCCCCTAAGAAATAAACATGGAATAAAAAATATTGTGAAACTCATCAAATTGTACTTTAGCACTGGAATGATGACTAGCAATGAAGCCTGACGGAAGGACTCAGACAGGTCCAACACCGTATCCTGCCAGGTTACCTTGCTTCAGCATAAGCGGCTTTCTCAGCCACAGTACTTCCTCATTTACGAAGAGGTAACACCAGCCTAGAGAGCTGCTGGGAGGATTATTTTGTGTTTTTGAAGCATTTTTCTGGTTCTTAGAGAACAGGTGCAAACTACTATTACTCATCTAAGAGAGAATACTAATATTCAGTAAGTGGGGAAAGGGAATGCTTGTTGGACAAACAACAAGCAAGATCTACGCATGCAGCTTAGAGCACAGACTGTATAAGAGCCCCATCAGGAAGCACAGCTGACTTCTAAAAGATCTGCGTTACTATTCTGCTTTTGCAGTGGAATCCTGGAAACTGAATGTCAGAATAAAAGGCTCTAGCTCTTAAAAACAATAACAACAACAAAACCCTGTAAAGGACCACAAGAATAAAAATGCAAAAGAGTTTGTACCTTCATATGTTCATTATGAACAAAACCACTATAGAAAAAGGTAAAGTCCAAGGGAATGAAATGTCAAGGTTAAAAAAAATTCCCCAGCTCTAGCCAGTTTGGCTTAGTGGATAGAGCATCAGCCTGTGGACCAAAGGGGGCCAGTTTCCATTCCGGTCAAGGGCATGTACCTTGTTTGCAGGCTCCTCCCCAGCCTGGACCCTAAATGGGGCTCCTGTGGGAGGCAACCAATCGATGTGTTTCTCTCACATCGATATTTCTGTCTTTCCCTCTCTCTTCCACTCTCCCTGAAAATCAATGGAAAAATATCCTCAGGTGAGGATTAAAAAAAAAAAAAAATTCCCCAGTCTGCACTACCTACCTATATATGTTGTGGTACAAGATCATAGCCCGGAATTGGGCCTGCAAACTTACTTTGCAGATGGTATCCCATACTATTTTATTTGTTTCCTTTGTCAGAGACACTTTTCTTTAGCTCAAAGAAAATCTTACTGAAAACCCTCAGAGGAAAAAAAAAAAAATGGTGGTTCCTGAAATGACTGTCTATATACCCCTCTAACCCTCTCTCTTTTGCCTATACAGTTAATAACCAAGATAGGTTCACTGTATTTCTGCTATACAATCCCCAAGCTGCATTTATACATATCCCTTGGGACCAAGGTGGTCTCTTCTCTTTCGAACTGGAACAGGGTTTTACAACAGAAGTAATAAGTTTCATGTCAACATTTCAAGGAAACTGACAATGTAATTCTTGTGTCTCCCACTGGCTTTGTTTCTTAAAGAACAATGAACCATTTGATACAAGGACATACAGTTAAAAAGTGCTTTGTGGTGGCAAGAAGTAAATTATTTGGAGAACAGGCTATAATTAAACCTGATATATTGGAATCTTGTATTTGCAGCAGCCATGTTACCAGAGAGACATCTGTTACCAGGAACATGGAAATGGCAAACTAGTCTCAATCCAGGGGACAATAAGGGCATTTTGGTAGCTCAGCCCTCATTTCCTGCTAAATGCTAAAATGGCCATTCTCCTATAACAGCAATTTTCACCCTTTTTCATCTCAGGGCACACATAAATTACTAAAATTCTGTGGCACACCAAAAATGATTTTTTTTGCCAATCTGACAAAAATAAGATATCTCAGCTTCATTCACACCAGACAGCTATTGTTGTGTTGGCTGCTGTCGTTCTTTTATTTGACCATCTAAGGGAAAAGAGGTCAGTGCCCCTATTAATCAGGTATTACGTTTTAAAAATTCTTGCAGATAAGTCGAAAAAGATGGCGACCGGCAGGAAGGTAGGGAGAGAGAGAGTGTGAGTGAGGAACCCATAGAGGAGAGTGTAGATGTGTGTGGTGTGTGTGTGTGTGTATGAGATAGGGTCAGTTAGATTCTGCAGGTCTTCCAAGGGGCTCCCGAACAGGGCAGCCCTAGACGGCGGAGCCCCGCGCACAAAGTGGACACTTCTCGGCGGTTGGTGCGGACGCAGAGACCACGCCATCTTGGGAAACAGAGCTGCCTGAGACTCGGATCCTGGCTTCTGACACAAACCAGGACCCTGCAGCCACTGGGGACAGAGAACTGCTATCACAGCTTCAGACAAACAACAAGAATCCAGACTTCCCGGCAGATTTCCGTGAGTCAAAGAGCCTATCCCCCTCCTCGCAGGCGCTGATAGCACCAGAGTAACTGATAGACCCGCCCCTCCCCCAAGCTGCTCACGGGCGCGCGCACAGACAGCGCCATAGTAACTGATAGACCTGCCCCTGGCCCAAGCTGCCGAGCTTTGCACAGGGACGCGCTCCCTCTTAGGGAATTTGGCGCGCGCTCGCGCACGGGACAGAAGCAGCTCCCCGTCGGGGAAATCTGTCAGTGCGCACAGAGGGCTCCCCTTCGGGGAATTTGGCTCGCGGGTCACAGCTCCCCCTTCGGAGATTCTTAAGAGGGGCTTCCCTTTGGGGAATTTGGCGCGCAGGACGGACTCCGCCCCCCTGCTGGGACTTTGGGAGAGTGCACTGAGCCGGCTCACCTTCAGGTTCTTAAGAATGTGCGCTCTAGCCGGTTTGGCTCAGTAGAGAGAGCACACACAGGACGCAGCCCCACTTCAGGGAATTTGGCACGCCGGACACAGCTGCCTGGGATCCCTGACTCACAGCGCATTCACACTAAGAGCCAGCGACCCCAATTGTTGGTGCGTGCACACACAGGGACCCTGATTCTCAACGAGAAACCGCACAAGGCAACAGAGACTTTGACACTCGAGTCTTGGTGCAGACACAGGGAAACTCTGACTCCTGGCACATGCTAAGGATCTCATTCTCGGCACATACCAACAGTGTGGTGCAGACAGGGCCCCTGATTCTAAATGTGCACACGAGACCACACGGAACACTGGGGACACTGATCCTGGGCAAGTCTGGTTCCCACCAACCAAAGACAGCCACACGTCCTAGTGTCAGTGCACTTCAGTGAAACTAGGGTGGAGCGAAGTCCCCACAGCACACGGCCCAGGTCCACGCAAACAGAAGCTTGAGCTTTCTGGTAATAGCCAGAATGGGGAAACGAAATAACTCACAGAGGAAAGAAAATGTGGAGTCGCCAAGAAAGGAAATTAGTGAAAATGAAGCTTGCAACATGACCGAAAAGGAGTTCAGAGTAATGGTCATGGAATTTATACATCGGATGGATGAGAAAATCAACAACTTATGCAAGAATCAGGAAGAAATGAAAAGTGATATAGCTACAATCAAAAACACCATGGAAAGTTTCAACAGTAGATTACAAGAAGCAGAGGACCGAATTAGTGAGTTAGAAGATCAGGTACAGAAACAAGCTCAAGCTGAACAGCAATTGGAGAAAAAAATTAAAAAGCAGGAGGAAAGCCTAAGGGAACTTCGGGACAACATGAAACGAAGTAACATGCGTATAATAGGGCTGCCAGAAGGACAAGAAGAGCAGCAGGGATTAGAAAATCTATTTGAAGAAATAATGACAGAAAACTTCCCGGATATGGGAAAGATAAAAGTTACGCAAGTAAAGAGAGTCCCAAGCAGGATCAACCCCAAAAGACCCACACCAAGACATG
This sequence comes from Cnephaeus nilssonii, assembly GCF_951640355.1. Classification (NCBI taxonomy): domain Eukaryota; kingdom Metazoa; phylum Chordata; class Mammalia; order Chiroptera; family Vespertilionidae; genus Cnephaeus; species Cnephaeus nilssonii. The sequence continues at coordinate 38,394,340 of NC_137082.1, read as the reverse complement.
TCATAATTTCAATGGCAAATATAAATGATAAAGAGAGAATCCTAAAGGCGGCAAGAGAGAGACAGAGAGTTACCTACAAAGGAACACCCATCAGATTGTCAAATGATTACTCATCAGAAACACAACAAGCTAGAAGTGAATGGAAGGAGGTATACAAAGTGTTGCAAAGCAAAGGACTGAATCCAAGAATACTATATCCAGCAAGACTATCAATCAAAATTGAAGGGGAAATCAGGAGCTTTGCAGACAAAAAAAGCCTCAGGGAGTTTATCACCACCAAACCAGCAATGCAAGAATTGCTAAAGGGAATACTGTAAAAAGAAGAAATAAACAGGTAAGAAGGAATACAGACACAAAAATAGATATGACTGCAAACAAATACCTTTCAGTAATAACTTTAAATGTAAACGGACTAAATGCTCCAATCAAAAGACATCGAGTAGCTGAATGGATAAAAAAACACGACCCATATATATGCTGTCTACAAGAGATCCACCTCAGAACAAGAGACTCACACAGATTGAAAGTGAAGGGATGGAAAAATATCTTTCAGGCAAATGGAAATGAAAAAAAAGCTGGGGTAGCAATACTTATATCTGACAAAATAGACCTCAAAGTAAATGCCATAACAAGAGATAAGGAAGGCCACTTCATAATACTAAAGGGAGAAATCCAACAAGAAGAAATAATTCTGGTAAACATATACGCTCCCAATATAGGAGCACCCAAATACATAAAAAAACTCCTGGAGGATATCAAGGGAGAGATTAATAGCAACACAATCATAGTAGGAGACTTTAATACCCCACTATCACCACTGGACAAATCCTCTAAACAAAAAATCAGCAAAGAAACAGCAATCCTAAATGACTCACTAGACCAGATGGAATTAATTGACATCTTCAGAACATTTCACCCCAAAGCCACAGAATATACATTCTTCTCAAGTGCACATGGGTCATTTTCAAAGATAGACCATATGCTGGGTCACAGGCAAAGTCTCTTCAAATTCAAGAAGATAGAAATTATATCAAGCATCTTCTCAGATCACAGTGGCATAAAACTGGAAATCAACTACAATAAATACAATCCAAAGAAATCAAACACATGGAGACTAAACAGCATGCTATTAAACAAGGACTGGGTCACCAGAGAGATCAAGGAAGAAATAAAAAACATCATGGCAACAAATGACAATGAAAACACAACAATCCAAAATCTATGGGACACAGCGAAAGCAGTCTTGAGAGGGAAGTTCATAGCTCTACAGGCCTATTGCAAAAAACAAGAAACAATGGTAATAAATTACTTAACCCTACAACTCAAAGAGCTAGAAAAAGAGCAGCAAGAAAAGCCCAGTGTAACCAGAAGGAAGGAAATAACAAAGATCAGAGCGGAGATAAATGACATAGAGACCAAAGAAACAATACATAAGATCAACAAAACCAAGAGCTGGTTCTTTGAAAGGATAAACAAGATTGATGGACCTCTAGCCAGGCTCACCAAGAAGCAAAGAGAGAGGACCCAAATAAACAAAATCAGAAATGAAAGAGGTGAAATAACAACAGACCCTGCTGAGATACAAAGAATTGTTACAAAATACTACGAACAACTCTATTCCAACAAACTGGACAATCTGGAGGAAATGGACATATTCCTAGAAAAATATAACCTTCCAAAAATCAATCAAGAAGAATCTAAACAGCTCAATAGGCCAATAACTATGGACGAAATTGAAGCAGTCATCAAAAAGCTTCCGGCAAACAAAAGCCCGGGGCCTGATGGCTTCACAGGAGAGTTTTACCAAACATTCAAGGAAGAACTAAAACCTATCCTCCTCAGACTATTCCAAAAAATTCAAGTGGAAGGAACACTTCCAAGCTCCTTCTATGAAGCCAGCATCACCCTAATACCAAAACCAGATAAAGACAACACAATGAAAGAGAATTACAGACCAATATCCCTCATGAACATAGATGCCAAAATCCTCAACAAAATTCTAGCAAATCGGCTCCAGCAGTACATCAGAAAGATCATACACCATGACCAAGTAGGATTTATCCCAGGAATGCAAGGATGGTACAATATCCGCAAATCAATAAACGTGATACATCACATAAACAAATTGAAAGATAAAAATCACATAGTCATATCAATTGATGCAGAAAAAGCATTTGACAAAATCCAACACCCTTTCTTGATAAAAGCTCTCAACAAGGTGGGAATAGATGGCTCATACCTCAACATAATAAAAGCTATATATGATAAACCCACAGCAAACATCATACTCAATGGACAAAAACTAAAGACATTTCCCCTAAGAACAGGAACAAGACAGGGATGCCCACTCTCACCACTCCTGTTTGACATAGTACTGGAAGTATTAGCCATTGCAATTAGACAAGAAGAAGAAATAAAAGGCATCCAGATTGGAAAAGAACAAGTAAAGCTGTCTTTATTTGCAGACGACATGATATTGTACATAAAAAATCCGAAAGACTCCGTCAAAAAACTCATAGACTTAATAAATGAATTCGGCAATGTAGCAGGATACAAAATTAACGCCAAGAAATCTATGGCCTTTCTATACACCAATAGTGAACTTACAGACAGAGAGACTAAAAAGGCAATCCCATTTACCATCGCACCAAAAAAATTAAGATACCTAGGAATAAACTTAACTAAGGAGGTAAAAGACCTATACACGGAAAACTACAGGACACTGAAAAAAGAGATAGAGGAAGACGTAAACAGATGGAAGAACATACCATGTTCATGGATTGGTAGAATCAACATCATTAAAATGTCCATACTACCCAAAGCAATCTATAGATTCAATGCACTCCCCATTAAAATACCAACGGCATATTTCACAGACCTTGAAAGAACTCTCCAAAAATTCATCTGGAATAAAAAAAGACCCCGAATAGCCACAGCAATCCTGAGAAAGAAGAATAAAGTAGGAGGGATCTCAATACCAGATTTCAAGCTGTATTACAAAGCCACTGTTCTCAAAACAGCCTGGTACTGGCACAAGAACAGACATATAGATCAATGGAACAGAATAGAGAATCCAGATATTGACCCAAACCACTATGCTCAATTAATATTTGACAAAGGAGGCATGAACATACAATGGAATAAAGACAGTCTCTTCAATAAATGGTGTTGGGAAAATTGGACAGATACATGCAAAAAAATGAAGCTTGATCACCAACTTACGCCATACACAAAAATAAACTCAAAATGGATACAGGACTTAAACATAAGACGGGAAACCATAAAAATACTAGAGCAATCCACAGGCAGCAAAATGTCAGACATATGCCAAAAGAAATTCTTCACTGACACTGCCCCTAGGGCAATGGAAGCTAAAGAGAAAATTAACAAATGGGACTACATCAAAATAAAAAGCTTTTTCACAGCAAAAGAAACCATCAACAAAACAACAAGAAGGCCCACTGCATGGGAGAACATATTTGCAAATGGCATCACTGATAAAGGTTTAATCTCCAACATCTACAGGCAGCTTATACAACTTAATAAAAGGAAGATAAATGATCCAATAAAAAAATGGGCAACAGACCTAAATAGAATCTTTTCAAAAGAAGACAGAAGGAAGGCCAAGAGACACATGAAAACTTGCTCAACGTCACTAATTATCCGAGAGATGCAAATCAAAACAACAATGCGGTACCATCTCACACCTGTCAGAATGGCTATCATCAACAAATCAACAAACGACAAGTGTTGGCGAGGATGCGGAGAAAAAGGAACCCTCGTGCACTGCTGGTGGGATTGCAGACTGGTGCAGCCACTGTGGAGAACAGTATGGAGTTTCCTCAAAAAACTGAAAATGGAACTCCCATTTGACCCAGTAATCCCACTCCTGGGAATATATCCGAAGAAACTAGAAACACCAATTAGAAAGGATATATGCACCCCTATGTTCATAGCAGCGCAATTCACCATAGCTAAGATTTGGAAACAGCCTAGGTGCCCGTCAGCAGATGACTGGATCAGAAAACTGTGGTACATCTACACAATGGAATACTATGCTGCCATAAAAAGAAGGAATTCTCATCATTTGCAGCAACCTGGGAGGAATTGGAGAACATTATGTTAAGTGAAATAAGTCAGTCAATGAAAGAAAAATACCACATGATCTCACTCATTTATGGATAATAAAGAACATTATAAACTTGAACAAAAAGATAGATACAGAGACAGTAAAGCATCAAACAGACTGTCAAATTACAAGGGGAAGGTTAGGGAGAGGTGGGGGAGATAAGAGATCAATCAAAGGACTTGTATGCATGCATATAAGCATAACCAATGGATGCAAAACTCTGGGGGGTGGGGGCATATATGGGAGTGGGGTGGGGGGAGGGCAATGGTAAGATATGTACACATATAATACCTTAATAAAAAAAAAAAAAAAAAAAAAAAAAAGAAGCCATAAGTCCCGGACCAGCAGTACAACTGCACAATCCCCAGGTCCTTCCCTAAGAACAGGATCCATTTTTTATCATCAATATATTAAATCTATAAAAAATCAAAAAAAAAAAAAAAATAAAAATTCTTGCAGCACACTAGTTGAAAGTCGCTACCCTGTAAGCAAAATTTAGTCTTATTTCTATGAATTGTACTCTCTGAATCTAATCACTGTTAAGCTGCACAGTAAATTGTGACTTTCTTAAATTTTATTTTTCTCTCAGCTAACCCTGACTACAAAATCATCACGTGATTTATATTCAAATCTTAACTGTTCTGCTGCTAGCCAAGGGCCATCCAAACATCCTCTGTGCACCCTAAGTCTTGGCTCTCAAATCAAAAGAATGAGGTCAACCTCCCTGACACAAAAGGAGCAGTACTTTCTCCATCAGAAACTCTGGTTCTCTCTTCCTTTCAGTATATAGCCCTACACTGACCAAGAGATTCTGCACCTCATTTCTTCTCTTTCTTTGTTGAAACACTATGGTTAAATAAATAATTCCATTTTTGGAGGTTCCTATACTCTAGGATGGTTACCTACTGCTTTCTTCATAGCATGAGTTCCATTTCTAAATTGCACCTCAACAATCTTTTCTTTTTTCCCAAAATGTCTTTATCTGTCCTTTGGCAGAGAGAGAAAAACAAAACAAACCAATAGCTTTTCCCCCTTTATTGATTCTGTCAAGCACTGTGAAATCCAGACACTCTTAACACAGGAATGAAAAAAGTCACCTGACAACTAAACTAACACCTAGGCGGCAGGGTAAATAGAGGGGAAAGGCTGTGAAGTAAGGGCACAGAGGTACTAGACCCCCAAACAAGCCCCAGAAACTAAAGCTGAGAAACTACAAATCCATGAAGGACTTCTTTGAACCTTGAGTGCAAAAGTTACACACAAGACATTAAAACCTAAACCACAGTCCTGAAATACCTAGGAGGATCATGGAGGCAGAGAGCGAAGAGGTTCACGTGTCCCAAAGGGAAATAAACTGAAGTGTGGCCACTTGGTTGGCTTCTGTTCCACAGCCTAGTGTGGGCACACACCAAATAGGGCAGTGAGCCCAGGACTAGAGCCGATGCCTGGCTTCCCCTGAGCCTTGAAGATCCCAGTCAGCCTATGACCTGTTTTGTGTTCTTCATGCATTAAAAAGTTTGACAGGAAAAAACAGGACTAAATATCTTCAGACAAGAGATTGAGTTCTCAGCTTTATGGCTTTTAATAAGTCACTCCTCATTCTTTAAGTCTATCTATAAGATTTGCCAGAAATTCTATGACTCAATGATTCTAAACAGCAAAAATGTTTCTCAGATTTTCCTCAGAAAGTATTTACTGGGTACCTAACGTGTATATGCTGCTAGGTACAGAGATACAAGAGGAAGAAAACCTGATCTCTGTTCTCAGGAGTCTTAGGGTTCAGTCAGAGACAAATAGATGTTTACCACAGAAATAAGCAAAAGATGTTAGAACCTAATCCTCAAAATTTAGGAGTGGTGGTGGAATAAGGATAGGACTAGGAGAAGTGACATACGGGCAGAGGCTTCTTAAAGAAGTTTAGCCTAAACATTAAGGGTGAGTCACCCAGAGGAAATAATGAAATGTGTTCAGGAATCTAAACTAGTTTGGTTTCGAGAGTAGAATGTGAACATGTGGAAAAGGGAGATGAGAAGACCATAGGAGAACTAGGCAGAGCTCAGATGCTGAAGGGACATGATACCACATCACATGTTCATAGACAAAGAAGTAAAGTCACTTTTAAAAGAAGTCAATTTCACTAACAGAAAAGAAATAGAAAGAATAATTTCCATAGTTCCACAGAAAAAGGAAAATGGGGAAAGAACTAAAATACAAGGCAAACAAAATAAAACCATCAAGGAAACCATTAGAACAAAATAAACTGACAAGAAAAGGGCCAAACATAAGAAACAAATTATATTCAAATGTCCATGGAATAATTACAAAAAATAACCATCTATCAGACCACGAAGTCTCAAATTCAGAAAAGTAGGTATTTTTCAGCCTATATTTTCTGTTAATGTAACAAGAAAGCAAAACTTTACCACTTGGAAATATGTGATGAAGCTGAGCAATTATAAGAGAACATTTTTAACCTTAAATATCTTTATTTTTAAATAAGAGAATTATTTTGAAAAGCATTAGCTGTTCAACTCAGAGCTTTTTTACAAAAGGAAACACAATAAGTGGAAAGTAGAAAGAAAAAAAAAATGTAGAAAAGGCAGAAAGAAAAAAAAAGCCTGGGAAAGCAAAAAGTATACAAACACAACACCAAACCAAAAGCTAAAACAATCCCAGTCACTTGTAACAAATGTGATTGAGAAAAAAAAGCAGAGAAATTTAAATACATAACATTGGGAATTATAAAAGGGACACAAAGTAAGAAAACAAAAAAGAGGAAATGAAATAAAAGAAATGGAAAAGAATTATAATACAAGGACAATTTATATTAATATACTTTAAAGTCTGTATGAAACTAAAAAATTTCTAGAAAACTATAAAATATCAAATTGTCTGAAGAAAAACTAGAACACGGATAAAAAAAATAAAAAAACCTAAATAAATGAAGAAATATATCATGTTCATGGATTGGAAAACATTATTATTACAAAGATGTCCATTCTTCCCAAAATAATCTATAGATTCAATGCAATTCCAATAAAAATCCCAGCAGTATTTTTCTAGAAATTGGCCAGCTGGATAGAAAAAGTAACTAAGGAATAAGAATAGTTAAACCAATCTTTAAAAAATATTGTAAGATGACCTATGCCACATGATTACAAGACTTACCCATAAAGCTATAATATCATAACAGTATGGCGATGGCAAAAAGAAACATTAATAAATAGAGTAAAACAAAAAGAACAGAAATAGATCCACAAAGATCTAAGATAAATTGATAGCTGACAAAGGTATAAAAGAATTTAATGGAACATGGATAATCTTTGCAATAAATAATGCCAGAACTGGACACCTATAAGCAAAAAGAATAAATAAAACTATAGTTGGTAGTTAGATAGCTATAGGCAGAGTAGGAATGATAGCCTGAAGGTCACCAGGGTGGAAAGCCCTGGGCACCTAGCAATGGTCAAAATTGGGCTGGGACCTCACCCCCAGGGTGACCTTTCCGCCCCTAGCATATTTCTGGTCATGCGGTTTGGACCCCCTGACATATCATATCGCTAGTCATGTGGTAGACCCCCTTAGAGGAGGAACAATGCTGAAGACAAGCCTCATATGTCTCATACAAGGACAAAAGATGACCAATAAGTCAGCCTAAAGAAGAAGTAATTAGCCCCTCCCACCTAGCCCCCTGCTAGAGGAGGAACTCTTGCCAACATCCCAGGACAGTACTTTCAGCCGCTTGCTGGATTCTTTTATTTCTCGTGTACTTTCTCTTTGCTTGCTGAATAGACCTTCTCCTTCGATTTGAGTTTCTTAAGCTCTGAATTCTTCACTTAGCCCAGTGGTCGGCAAACTCATTAGTCAACAGAGCCAAATATCAACAGTACAACAATCAAAATTTCTTTTGACAGCCAAATTTTTTAAACTTGAACTTCTTCTAACGCAGAAGTTCTTCAAAATAGACTCGCCCAGGCCTGTGGTATTTTGTGGAAGAGCCACACTCAAGGGGCCAAAGAGCTGCATGTGGCTTGCGAGCCGCAGTTTGTCGACCACTGACTTAGCCAAACTCAAGTACTAAGGTCTAACATCTGCCACTAACAAAATCAAGAACCTGAACTCATACCTCACAGCATATACAAAAATTAACTTAAAATGGATCATAGACAAAGAAATGTAAAACCTAAAACTGAGACATTGTAGAAGAAAACATAGAAGAAATGCTTTTACACCTTGGGTTAGGCAAATAGTTTATATATAATACCAAAGGCACAATTCATTAAACAAAAAATTTGTAAATTAGACTTCCTCAAAATCAAACTTTTGCTCTTTAAAAGACACTAAAAATAAAAAGGCAAGCCACAGACTAGGATAAAAATATTTCCAAAATATGTACCTGACAAAAGATTTGTGTCTAGAATAAACCACACTTAAACTCAATAAGACAACCCAAATAAAAAAATAGACAAAAGATTTGAACATAAGTTTGATTTTAGTAAAAAGATGTAAGAAAGGTCAATGTATATATGAAAAGATGCTCAACATCATAGTTATCAGGTATATGCAAATTAAAACTATAATACACACTCATTCAAATGACTAAAATTAAAGTCTGACAATGCCAAGTGTTGAAGAGGATATGGAGCAATTAGAATTCTCATGACTTGCTAGTAGAAATATAAAATAATACAATCACTTCAGAAAACAGCTTGGTAGTTTCTAACAGTAAACTTACATTGGAAACAATCCAAATGTCCTTGAGCAGGTTAATAAACAAATTGATATAATGGAATGCAGAAATATAATAGAATACTATCAAGCACAAAAAAGAAACAAACTACTGATATATGCAAAAGGAATGAATCTCAAAATCAATTTAGATGAAATAAGTTAAAAAAACACACACACATACTGTATGATTCTATCTATATGAAATTCTAGAATGACAGTAGTTGCCTGGGGCCAGACATGAACTGGTAGGAACTAACTGCAAAAGGGATTAAGTGAATTTGGGGGGGCGACAGGGTGATAAAAACTATCTATATATGCATGTTTAATATGGTAGCCACTAGTCACATGTAGTTATTGAGCATCTAAATGAGGCTAATGAAACTAAGGAGCTAAAATTTAAATTTAATTTAAATAAATTTAAGTTTAAATTTAAAAATTGATACTTGATTCAGTTATTGGGACACATTGAAGAAATTTAGGTATAGAAATCTACTTTTTCAATTGTAAATTTTATGGAATATAACTATAAATATAAATCAAGTACTTTAATGGAAATTTAGCATTTGGATTGAAATGTAAATGTACAATACACATTGGGTTTCAAAGACAGTATAAAAAATAAATGTAAAATGGGTCAATAATATCTTTATTGACTGTATGTTAAAATAGTTATTTTTAATAGAGTGGGTTAAATAAAATAATTATTAAAATTAGTTGTGTATAACCTTTTTATCGTGGCTCCTACAAAATATAAGACTACATATCTCACTTATATCAGATTTCTATTGGAGAATGCTGTTCTATATCTTCATTGTGGTGAGAACAAAGGTATATAAACACGTCAAAATTAAAACTGTACACTTAAAATGGGTGTGTTTTATTGTATATAAATTATGCTTCAATAAAATTGATAAAAACATTAAGTTGGGTAGTATATATGTGTGTAATAATGTGTGTACATAAATAACTATCTTGTTGATAATCTTTCTTTATCAAAAATCAGAAGTGTTAAAAAAATTAATAAGATAGAGACATGCAAAATTAACTGTTCCTTATAATAGCTAAGAAATTAAATTATATTACAGTGGTCTCCCTCATTAGATATTGGCCTCCCTCACTAGATACTGAATTTCTTGAAGGTAGGAATCCTATCTTGTTCATCATCTCTGTATAAGCCTAGCACTTAACAAAAGTTAATATAGTACTTTATCAATGTTTTAATAACTGCAGAAATGTTCTAGACACTTTATATATAGTCTAAGTCTCACAAAACCCATGCAAATATGGCATTGTTCCTCCCATTTTTCAGATGAAAAAATTTAAGGGTCAGAAGTCAGAAAGGCTATAGTAATCTTACCAAATATCCAGAACAAGTAAGTAAAAAAGCTATGTTCCAAACCTGTATTCACCTCAACTCCAAAGCCCCTTCTTCTGAGATAGGGTATGTGATGAAACTATAACCGATAAGGGCTACAGGGACCGTCAAAGAGATAGTAAGACAAACCCCCGAAGGATTTATGGCTTAGAACCTACAGACACCAGCTTGATCCAACATGGCAACTAATATAATCTTATGATGACCTCAAGCGTCATTATATATTCATTGTAATACATTCACATACTAAATGACACACCTCTTGTGCCATGATAAATGGAAAGCCCATAGAAGGAGTCAAAATGGCCTACAGGGCTTTCTGAGAAGTCTCCACCTCTTTCCCGGGAAAGATCCTGAATATTCCTCCCCCTTATTAAATGCCCTACCCCTCAATTAAATGAGCCTCAATAATAAAAAATAAATAAATCCCACTAGGAAGGGGCTGCTCTGTCTGTGGAATAGCTCACTCAGTGTCTCGTTGCTTCAGTAATAAACTCTCTTTCACTTTAAATTCTATACTGGCTTGCATTTGGATTCTTTTCTGTGCAAAGCCAAGAATCCACAGTGGGTTGTGAACCCTTGGGTCCCCAGACCCTCAATATGCCTGTATCGCTTCCATGCTATACTACGCTGCCACCTTCCCAGGTGCGCATTTCATAACTGATGAATGCCTGAATCAAAGTAAAAATCAGCAGTAGGGGCAATGGAGCCATAGAAATTTTCCTGAACTTTTAGTGTTACAGCTTCCCTAGTCTTCATTAGGCTCTCTCTAACAAAGAACAATTTGGCAGATCTTGCTAGATCAGAAGGACAAATCTAGTAGAAAAAAAAACAATTCCCTCCCAATTAAACTTTCCACTTGAGAGTCAGAAGAAGAAAAATAACATAGAATGAAGAGCACAGGAAAGAGAAAAAAGGAAATGCTGAATCTGCTAATATAGCTAATTAATGCAGAAGAATTAATCTAACAGTAACTTCAGCATTCAAAAATGAAAAGTTAGGAGATCCTAGAGAGTTCGTTTCTAAGTCTTTGGAGCTTCTTTTTAATTAGGCTCCCAGAATCTCAGCATTCCTGTTTGAATAATCCATATTTCTAGTTATTTATTCAGCTCCCCACTGCTGCACATTACCAAGCCATATGCTACAGGAATACATCACTTCATATTTACACTCAACCATCCAAAAACACTGGCAGTTCAGACCTTTAAGAAGCTTAGGGAAAAGTCCCTGCAGAGTGTAGTTTTAAGGTTAGAAAGCCCAGGAAGCCAAATGCATCTTCTTTATTGCTATTTGCTTGAGAGAAGGTTGGTCATTTCAACAAAAGAACAGGCAATTAGAAGGGTAAAGGAGATAAGCAAACAAAAGACTCAAGAGAGGAAAGCTAGCAGAAATCACCTGAACACTAAAGTCCTCTGAATAATTTCAATGCCCCCTCTGCATTTTAAAATAAAAATTTTAAAGCAATTCAAGAAAGGAAGATTTTCAATCAATCTAGGGTATGATACACACTGGACAAATGAAGAGGTCTACTGTGCCCCCAGCCTTTAAAACGAAAGTATTTTAGAAATATATATCTTGATAATATTAAATACAAAAGCAATTTTAAGCACAAAATGGTCATTGTAGAATTTTTTATAATAGCAAAACATTAAAAGTAACTTATATCAACAATAAAATACTAAGTAAGCTACATTCCCTGAGAGTCCATTATGCAGTTATTGAAAACTCTCATGAAGATTATGTCACGGCATGGAAAACAGCATGTCAAGTTTAAAAAGAAACAGAATAGAAAATTACATGTGTGGCAGGCCTAAAAAGCTGTTAAAAACAAGAAACCAATTACATTAAAAAAAAAAAAAGAATAGGGTATACAACCAAAGTTGGGTTGTATTTGGGTGATGAGTTTTTTGTTTGTTTTTTTCCTTGAAGGTAAGAATCCTATCATACTCAAAATAGTATCATACCAGTGTTTAAAAGCAGTTTTACATGTCTATATTCTAAATTGTATTTTATTGATATACTAGAGGCCTGTTGCATGAAGATTCATGCAATAGGCCTTCCTTCCCCTGGCTGCCGGCACCAGTTTTCCTCTGGCACCCGGGACCCAGAGCTTCGCTATGGCTGCCGCCTTCCGTTTTTGCTCCGGCTGGGCTGGAGTCTTCCCTCCGGCCGGAGCCTTCAGTCTTCTCCGCTCCACCTGAAGTGCCACGCCTGTAGCCCCCTCCGCCCCCCGCCTTCCCCCTCATAGCAGGCGTCCTGCCCTGCCTGGCTGCTCCGCACCTGAGTATGCAAATCAACCCGCCACCTTTGTTGGGTTAATTTGCATACTCACTCCTCATTGGCTGGTGGGAGTCATGGAGGTATGGTCATTTTGCACATTTCTCTTTTATTAGTGTAGATATTAGATTTATAAAAATATTTTGTCAAATAAATAATTTAAGAGAGTTTTCAGTATATGGGAGTAGAATTTTCAAGACAATAGACTATGGCTCAATTTCATAAAGAATAATTCAATAATGACTAGAGTCTTCCAACCATGCAAACATGATCTAGTATCCCTCAATTTGGGAAACTGTCCCTTGACCCTCCACCACACTCTAGTTATTACCCCCCCCTCCCTATCTCTCTCCTCCTTTTCAAAAGAGTTATGGATATAAGATACTTCCCGTTTACTTCCAACTTTAGGATTCTGTGAAATATGCTAACATGATACCCACTTTAAATATTTTAAGAAATCAGAACATAAATAATAAAGAAAAGTTCTAAAACTGTCTTGCACATTTTCTTATCTCTGATGCTAGCCACATAGCACATGCACAATTCATCACTGAAAATAATGTATATTGAAAAATATAAATATGAATGATAGTCTACTGTCAATAATAAAATATAAACAAATGTATGGCATAGATAGGTCTATGTGGGATATTAAAAAATTGGGCTCAGTTTAGAAATTAATATATGTTTAGAAGTTTTAGATTTCCCAAAAACTAACACATTATGAGAAGGAGAAAAAAGACATTTCCCTTCAATGGAGTGGTCATATTACCAACGGACAAAATAGAGCAAAAAGACCAAGATACTTTTATTTGCCCATTCTCACTTTAGAAAAGACCACTCACACCCCTGAAGACTTTATGATTTTATATATCTAAGAGGAAGCTCAAGGGAATAAAAAACCATAACTATATGTCCTTTAATTTAGGCTAAAAGACAGGAGTTGGGCAAAAAGTATGAGAGCTAGGAGGTAACATACCTGAGCATGAGATTCATCAGCTGAAGACCCTCGCCCTTCAGGAAGCGCTCACGATTGGAACTGAGCATTAGGCAGGAACAGAGTGAATCAAACAGATTCTCCATCATCTCCTGCTCCTCCGCAGTGCTAGGATTGTGTCTTTTAAATACCTGCCAAGCAAAGACATCAGAAAGCACAGCCCCTAAGAGAATGTCTTTTCATCAGCCAGCATTCAACAATTTCCAAAGCCTGCCTGTCATGATAACACCACGGTAGTGGGAACAAAAGCTTATCAAACAAAATTCTCATTAGTGTCTATTTTAGAAAAACTGGGCTTTCTGATTCACAGGTATTAAATAAATGGTTGTCAGTTCACACAAAAAAACAAAAAAATCAACTGACCATTGGGTCTATGAGTGGTTGATAGTTTCAAGGAGGCAGAGTTTATAAAAAAATTATTTTACTGTGAAATATAGTACAAATATAGAAAACCCTAAAATAGTTAAATGAATAAGGTGAGCACCCCTGAAACCACCATCCAACTCAAGAAACTTTCCCAGTTATCCCCAAAGCCCTCCACTGGCTCAACCCAACCACAACTCCTTCCTTCCCCTTCTAAAAAACAACTACAATCCAGAAGGGCAAATATTGGCTCAATATAAGGAAGAGTTTTCTAACCATCAGGGCTAATGAACTGCCTCGAACAGCAGCTATGGCTCTAAGTCATGGGAACAGCTTAAAGCAAAAGTTTTGTCTTTGCCAGAGAGATATGTGGCATATTAAGGGGAAAGCCTCTTAACAGTATCTGCATACCCATACAGTCTATTCCAAAATGATCAATAATCTTGCAGGAACAAGACTAAGCACCTTCCCAGAATTGAAAACAGATTCACATTTCAAAACTCTATTTTTGGGGGTGGAGGCCAAGCCACTCAGGCTGCTGGCACCAAGAGGGAAGCTGTATGCAAACTGACATCTCAGACACTCCCAACACTCTCAAGATTTTATCCAAATGATCTATTTTCAGTCCTGTTTTTGGAATAGCACAGATGAGATTTGTTAGAAGAAATCTTAACAGTGTTTTCAGAATGCCAGCAGAACAACATTTCAAGTGGATTTACATTTCTTACAATGAACAAATGGCAATTTCCAATTTCTCATTCTAGCCTCCAGTACTACATCCTTCCCTTGTCTGTGACCTCTACCCCACTGCCCTGGAAGCTGTACTCCTTGAACTTATTTGGAAAATGAACAGACTCTATTTCAGTGGCAGACTGAAAGGAAAGGAAGTGAATAATCTTGGGAATGGGTCAACTAAAAATAACTTGGTATTCATAGCCCCCACACATACACTTAAGCAGGAAGCACCTTTTTTGAATTGATAAATATCAAAAGAGACCAAGAAAATCCATATGAGATACACAGTGATAGCTGATCACAAAAAACAAATGACTAAGAAAAGGAGGCAAATCATGTACCTCCACTGTAACCTCAAACCTAACAACAGACTCCACATGCTTTGCATCACATGGCTTATTCCTTCCCACAATTTCCAGCTCCACCTCCCATTTAAAGCAGGCCATGTATCCTCATGGCAGACAGGAAGCATAAGAATTACTCACGGATAACTGCTGAAGAAGCACATCGATTCCATCCAGCTCCCCAAGCAATTCCCTGTTTTCTAAAAGGGGAAAAAATAGAGGAAGAAAAAAAATGAAGCTAACTGTCAGATTTTACAGCCGTCTAACACTGATACATCAGCAAACAAAATCAATACAGCTTGACAGAGTACAAAAGCTGCACAGAGAGCGAGAGGGAGAGCAAGGGGATGCCAAAGGCAAAAGAGCTTGCTGTCATGATCTGAAACAAGCCTAGCTCCTATCCTAACAGAATATCAATACTGAGAGGGAGCCTCACCATCATTGTCCTGGAGCAATATGGCCAGCACTTCACTACAATACAGTTTGTTGGCATCGAAAGGCATCTTTGCCTGTAAGGAAATAGGAGAAATGAGAAAAACAAACAAACAAGCCAACATTATGGGGCCCTGTTTCCCTCCCCAGCATGAATTTTTCACAAGTACTAGAACCTGAGTTAGAGAAAAATAGAAGTTAGAAAGGGAAAAGGCAGGTTAAGAGTAAAAAAAAAAAAAAAAGTCTGCCTCTGCTCTCAAGAACTACATAATAAAACCATAAACGACAGATGAACACAGTCTCTCACATTCCTAATGCCCAGGTATGAATGTCACCACCTCTGGGAGGCCTTCCCAGATCCCCCAATTTGAGTCCAGAGACTACTGTCTAGCACATACTATGTACTCAAAATGTGAACTAGATGAGTAATTGAAATTTTTGAACTTTAAGACTAAGCCCTTATCATAAAGCTTTGTTCACGAGTTATAATGATAAAATTAGGCTGTAAATTAGCTGACACATTAGAGAAGTTGAAAAGAAAGCAAGTTCATATTTAGATTAGTTGAGTGTATTTATAACAAAGTAGTGCCTTTGGATTTTTTAATGTTTAAAATTTAATTTGAAATCATAAACCTATCTGCTTGTGTGCCATAATCTGCCTACTATTTAAAAAGGAAACCACATTAAATATGCAGAAATGTGTTAATATTTTAACACCCAAATTGCTACCCACAATTCTTTGCCTGCTGTATGCGCTGCTACTTGGAGTTCCAGGGGGCACACATCTACTGCAGAGACTCTTTTTCATGGCCGTCCACATTGCTGCTTCAGTAGCGAGACTCAAATCTCTCATCATTAACAATGCCCTTCGGATAAAGGTGCAGAGAGGACCAAGCCTCATCAATGTCTTTTTATTTACTGTACCCTTGATCCTTAAAATGCAGGAACATAGACAACTGCTAATCAGCAGCAGCCTTGCTACCTCTCCAGGTTTTTTGAAATGACAAATAATTCTTGTATCTGGAAAGGACAGGGGAAGTGTTTATCTTGAAGCTAACACTTCTATCACCTTAGCGCCATTCACAGTTCTGTTTGGACATTGATTTTGTACTTAAGAAGGAAGAGTGGCCCTTAATGAAGCAATGCCAGCATCTTTTCAGTTTTCTGTGCACGTCTCCCTCGTCAAGCCTAAGTGCACCCCACAGGGTTTCAGGAGGCTGACCAGGTATGACCCATCTTAGATTAAAAGATCTGTAAATGCAAGGACTTACGTGTGCTGACTGCAAGGTATGCTCCCTGGGCAAGCTTAAGGCCTTGTTTCAAGAAATTCAGTATAAGAGCCAGGGTTTAAATGAAATTTGTGGCATGTTTCACTTTAAGGAAAATAGTTTTATAAAAATCAAACCACAAAAGTGAAAAGCCAAGGGGTGAACATGGCCAAAAGAATCAAGAATCTGCCAATAGAATTACTTACTCAAATTATTTAAGTTACAAGTATTGCCATTTTAAAAGATTTAAGCCACACAACTTATATGCTTTTCAAGGGTCAGGGTTCTTGTTTAAAACAAGATACACTTAACTGAAAGAAGCCCTAAGAATCAGGCCACTAGAACAATAGCCTCTCCATGATTCTAATGCCTCTCTTATCCTTTATTTTATTTTATAAACGCCTGTCTCCAAGGTAGTGGATAGATTTTCTCTTTTTTTCCCCAACAAATATTTATTGGGCATCTGCTATATGCAAGACAAAAGAATTGAACATGACAGCAAATAGAGGTGAATTTGACATAAACATGAACGTTGTCTGTTAAGGCCATTAAATTATGGTACTGAATTAATATTAATTTTATCAAGTAACACAGTAACATTAAGAAAAGGACATGACTCTGGGATCAGACATACCTAGGTTTGACTAATGGGCATGCACTACCTATGTGGCACAAAGTCTGCAGTTCCCAAACTGCATGTTGAGGTACCTGGTGTTATACTGAACTCACAGGGGCACCATAGGATATTTTCAATTTCCAAGGAAAGCACAGTGACATTTAACATCTGCTCAACACTACATTAACTACTAGCTCCAGGTGCATTTCTTTTCATGACATCCAATCGTTCTGAATTTGGATTTTGGTGGTTGCCATGATAAAAGAACTGTGTGAAATAGGAAAAAGGGTGGTGGTATTCAATCTGATTCCAAGGTTTCAGAAGTTGTACAGAACTGAAAAGGCACACACATCTATCAGTAACTAACTGTGGTATTTAAGAATTAAATAAAAAATACTGTCTTTTAATTCATGTGTATTATTTTTTCAAATGGCACGAAAATGTTAAGACATAAATATGTATTATCAAACTGTCCGCACCTAACTACTTAATACATGGGACAGTTATATCCTTTTTGGCACAGGGATGCTATAAAAACTAAATTCTGAGACACTAATGGCACCACGAACTGAAAATGGGCATCTATGACTCAAAGTAACATTTCTTGGTCCCAAGTTTCCTCATCTGTAAAATGGAAATAATAAAATAACATCTCTTGGGGGAGTTACTATGAGAATGAAACAAGATATGGAAGTATCTAACAATAGGTACTAAAAGTTTTTCTGATGACTGGAATCAGAAATATCCACATTAGAATCTCAGCTCTAACGATTACCTGTCATTTGATCTTGGCCAAATTACTCTGCCTCTCTAACTCACTTTCTCTCATGTTAAGTAAAAACAAATCATAATTTTCTCTTGAGGTGATTAAATAAACTAGTATATACTTAATAGGCACCCAACAGCTGAGTTCCCCTCTATTGAGAATTCCTGATTCCCCCCCAGAAAATCTGCAGCTTTTGCCGTGTATCACTTCAAGGAGTTTCCAATTTGCCCTAAAGTAAACAAAAATTTTTTAAAAAATCAAAATCTAACTTCATCACTTTTTTCTTAAAATATAGGTCCTTTGATTGAAAAACTGGCATGAAGGAGTGAGTAATCTAATGAGAAAGTCAAACTGATTAGGCCAGGCATCCTCAAACTACGGCCCGCGGGCCACATGCGGGTGTTTTTGTCGTTTTGTTTTTTTACTTCAAAATAAGATATGTGCAGTGTGCATAGGAATTTGTTCATAGTTTTTTTTAAACTATAGTCCGGCCCTCCAACCGTCTGAGGGACAGTGAACTGGCCCCCTGTTTAAAGAGTTTGAGGACCCTTGGATTAGGCCCTTCAACTCCCAACGCTGAGCCCTGCAATGCTTCAGCCCCTGAAAGGGATGCTTTTGGAAAACAGCCTGGTAAGAGGAGGAGGCTTTAAAGCTAGCAAGGCCCGGCTATCACAGGCTCTCCCACATACTTCCCGTGGGGTTTGGACAAGGTATCGCCTCCTCTCTGGGATGCTTCCCTCATCTGTAAACGGGATAGCAGCACTTACTTGGAGAGTTGTTTATGAGGATCAGAAATAAACTAGTACATATTGTACAGTACATACAGTATCTAGAATAACCCTTTGTACACTAAGGTGACCAGATTTTAACATTGGTAAAGCGGGACACCACTGACTGGGGGTGGGTGGGTGTGTTCTTGATTAAAAATTTGGTCTATATGGAGCAACAAAAATTTTCATAGAACGCAAAAATAGTATTGTAATATATATTTTTAAATTTCAAAATAAGTACAATTTACAAATGTAATAAATAAAAAATTATGTATAGTATTATTTTATTCTTTGGCATATTTCTCATTTGAGTGAATTTTTTTAGTAGATTGCTGTCGTTGTTTAAAAGGTCATGAATTTGCCGTAATGTAAGTCATAAGTGTCACTTTCAAGGCCGGTGCTAGACTTTTTGCCGCCACTATAAAATATAAATAATACGAGTACTGTCTGCTAAATTCAAGAAAATTTATGTATTTATGAAATAAATAAATAAATAAATTACTTACCTAAATTATCTGAATAGCTGATTTGTAATGACATCACTTATTTAACTAGCTTACTAGGACGCAGTACGATGTGTATCGTCTGAGAGACAGTTACAAAATGTTTTCGTCGTTGCCAATCCCCAAAAATGCCATTGTTCATTAAGTCCAAACAATGGTGGTCGAATTCTAACAACTGATCAACAATGCGAACTTTGATAAGCAGTTCTCGATAATCAGTTCTCAACAATTATTTGTTATTATTAAAGTTTAACATTATAAAATTAACAAAAATAATATAAAACTCATATCCTGGCTAAATAGCCACATGGCCGCCGAAAACCGTATATTCCCTTCCCGTTCTCCTGCCGTTCCCTAGCTTGTCGTGCATTCTTTCCAAAAATTGGGACTTTTTTAAAACGCCGCGGGACGCGGGACAAATTGTTAAAAATCGGGACTGTCCCACCAAAAGCGGGACATCTGGTCACCTTATTGTACACGATAAATTGCCAATGTACAACACTCACATGGGACAGGGAAAACTTAGTGGTGTAAGTGATGATGATGAAGATGACAGCCAAATATTTTAAACTGATAGAAAAGAAATAAACGATGGGCTAGGTGGGGAAAAGGGAGAATAATCTTTGATGTCTAGCCAAAGAGATGACAGCCTCCAAGCTTGCAAATACCAAACTGCCAAATTAAGAGGGCATTTAGTCAAAATTAGAAGGAAGGAGAATTCATTTAGCAGCCACAGTCCCTTGGATTTGGCAAAGTAAACCAATGGGATTTGGAACTTCTGGGGCTCTCTTCTATCCAGGAGCCTGGTGATCCTAAACCTTTCAGCTGTCAGAGTAATTACAAAGTCAAGCACAAGTTTGTACTCAGCATGCACTAGGCCTTGAATAAAATTAAACTTCACCTTTCTGGGAGCTGCTGCTTTTTTGGAAAGTACAAAACAATTATGCTACCACCCGCAGCCAGAAGCTTCAGGTTATTTCTGCAGCTCACCTCTGGTGCTTGGAACACATGGGGCAGGTTCAGACACATCTACAGTCCTGTACAACTGTCAAAGCAGACTGTCGCCTGTAAACTGCCAACTCTTGGTCATCGAGGCTAAGGACCTAGCATTAACCAGTTGTACATGTTGTATAATAAAGCCAATACTCAATTCATTAGCTCATTTGCTGAATGTTGCAATGTTTTTAAAGCAATGATTTAATTGAGAAACAAAAGGGGAATCTTAATTTTGTTTCTTTAGGAAAAATAAATAAAATTTGGGGGTTTTGGTATCATTTTCAATAGTACATGATATCCTAAGGAATTTGTATTCCCCATGGAAAAATACGCTGTGCTGCAGTGTCTCTCACACTACTGTTATTTGCTTACCTGCTAAACCATTTAATGCAATCATCTGCAATGGATTTCATCCTCATTAGTACAAATTAGTGATTTCATTTAGTGGATGAAGAAATCCAAGCATATCTTTATATATTACTAGGTGACCAATACAAAATGGAGACTCATCAATGTGCTACACACTTAACATTATTCAAGGACTACTGAATAAATATACATGATCAGTAAAATAGCATGGCTTTACCAAGTAATATAAACAAATAATCTAAGATGCTGGTTCTTAGATGTCAGCATGTATCAGAATCACTTGGATGTTAAGATAGGTTGTTGGCTCCGTCCCAAGCTGGACAGATTCAGGGGGTCTAGTGGGATGGGTTCAAGAATGTGTATTTCTCTTTTTTAAGGGAAAGTTATTCTTTTTTTAAAAATTTTTATTTATTTTCTTCATTGATTAAGGTATTACATATGTGTCCTTATCCCCTTATTGCCCACCACCCCACCCCTGCTCATGCCCTCACCCCCCTAGTGTCTGTGTCCATTGGTTATGCTTATATGCATGCATACAAGTCCTTTGATTGATCTCCCCCCCTTCCCCCACCCTAAGAATGTGTATTTATGCCCAGCCACCACGGCTCAGTGGTTGAGTGCTGACTTATGAACTGAGAAGTCATGGTTCAATTTCTGGTCAAGGCACATGCCCTAGTTGTGGGCTCAATCCCCAGTGTGGAGCATGCAGGAGGCAGCCGATTAATTATTCTCCTTCATAATTGATGTTTCTCTCTCCCCTCTCCCTTCCTCTATGAAATCAATAAAAATATATTTTTTTAAAATTAAAAAAAAAAAGAATACACATTTCTAACAAGCTGCCAGGTGATTCGGATGTTCCTGGTCAGGATGCACACCCTGAAAACAATTGGGAGAAGATGCAAATATGATAGAAACTCAGTCCTTGCTCTTAAGGAGCTTAAGGGTATTTGGAGTAAGACAATGAGCACAATAATAAAATTCAAGTCTGCCAAGTGACAAGCAAGAAAAGATGCTCCATGAAGGTAAGTGTCACACAGTTATGGGTATATAACTGGGAGAACCCAGATCTGCTAACCTCCACTGGAGAACCAGTAGGGAGAAAGTAAAATGGTTGCTATTCAGGAAAGAAAGATGGCAGTATGGGCTTGGGGCAGGGGTGGGGGGTGATGCTAGGGAAACGGTTCATAAAGGAGTCTGGATGCTTGGATTTTAATTTTAGCTCTATGAATTTGGGCAAGGCACTTGATCTCTATAAGTATCAACTCTTAACTTTTTATCTGCAATAGAACTTAATACACTTCCTTCCAATTCTAAAAATGATGGGAGAATACATGAAAGAGTAGGGATTTAAGCTGGTTAATGAACAGTGTATATAATCTAAAAATGAAAAAGATAGGAGTCATTCCTGGTGGAAGGAGGAGCATTAGCAAAGACAAATACAGAAGTCGAAATAATTTTGACCTTTGCAGAGCAGGGGATAGGTAAAAGAGATGTCTGAAAGATAATAAGACCAATGTTTCAAAACTGAGAAATGGAAGGGTCAGACAGGCCAGGTTAAGGGGCTTTAAAAAATACTATATATTTCTATTTGTGAAACACACCCACACACACCCCTATATGTGCACAACAAATTTCTGGAAGGATAGATAAAATACTGTTTGCTAAGAGTGGCTGCCTCTGGGAGATGGAACTAGAAGACTTTTACCTTCAGTTTTATGCCCTCTGTATCACATGCATTTGTTTGTATTTCTACAACAAGTTTGTAATATTTTCAGAGGTATTAAAGTCTATTTTTAAACTGTTTTCTTTTAAAACAAACAAAAGAGGAGAAATAAAGAGTTCATAAGTCGGCACTCAAAAAATTCTCAAACTAGATCATACAAGCCTGGGGATAACAATCAATGCCAGAGACCCAGCATGTGCCAGGCTCACAGCAGAGAAGTCTGACCTGCCTTCCCACAAAGCCAAACTTACCTTCAGCCTCTTCAACAGCCACTGCAGAAGACCCTGCTGGGCAGCCTCTGTACACATCTCCGGCCGGAACTCAGCCATGTTTTCCACAATAGCTGAAGGGAGACAGACACCAGTCATTTGGGAAGACAACTTTGTTCCATCTGCAACAAGCCTGCTTCCCATGGCAGGCATTTTATTCCTCTTCCTACTTCTCTGTATTCCTCCCAGCCAGATGATGTGTTGTCATTTTTAGATTAACCAGGGAGATGTTATGGGTTTTTTTTTCTTCAAGTTATAAGTAAAAGTTATAACTGAAAATGATGGAGTTCACAAAAGGATTAAGTGATAGACTTTCTGTGCTAACAGGGAAAAACACTAGAGCAGAACACACAGAAGGGTGGATCTTTACCTACAAAGACCCTCTTAGTCCTCATTGTACTAGAATCCAAGAGACTATGACTAAAGAGACAGAGCCTTCATAAAGACCTTAGGAAAAAAATCAGGAGATGGTGAACTCAGAGTCTCTTCCTTTCCTGTTTCATCCACTTTCAGTTCTCTTTGCCTGGACTGCAAAGGAACCAAGCATAATCTTAATTGAAAAAAATAATGTGCATAGAGGGGAAAGGCCATGCAGGCAGAGGGAACTGTCTGGTACTCAGAAAGAAACATAATTGGTCCCATTCTCTCCAAAAACAGCCAAATTGGTGCTTAATAAAGAAATTAAAAATTAGGAGGCCAAAAATGTTATTGCATAACTATAATACTAAAAAGGGGGCATTTAAAAAAATCACCTATAGTCCCCTTCTAACACATCCAATGCTTTCATTTCATTTCCTTTAGGACCTCTTCCACCCTGTATCCCAGAGTATCCTATCTAATAAAAGAATAACATACAAATTAACCATCACTCCAACACACAAGATGGCTGCCCCTATGTGGTCAAAGATCCTGCCCCCATGTGGTCAAAGATGGCTGCCCCCATGAGGACACAAGATGGCCACCACCAGATGGCCAGCAGGGGAGGTAGTTGGGAGGGACCAGGTCTGCAAGGGAGGGCAGTTGTGGGCGATCAGGCCAGCAGGGGAGGGCAGTTGGGAGGGACCAGGCCTGCAAGGAAGGGCAGTTATGGGCGATCAGGCCAGCAAGGGAGGGCATTTTGGAGGGACCAGGCCTGCAAGGGAGGGCAGTTGGGGGCAATTAAGCCTGTAGGGGAGGGCAGTTAGGGCTGACCAAGCTGGCAGAGGAGGGAAGTTGGGGGCAACCGGGCCTGCAGGGAAGGCCAGTTGGGGGGGACCCAGGCCTGCAGGGGAGAGCAGTTGGCGGGGGGGGGGGGGGGGGGGGGTGTAGGGGGCAGGGCAGTTGGGAGGGACCAGGCCTGCAGGGGAGGGCAGTTAGGGGTGACCAGGCCTTCAGGGGAGGGAAGGTAGGGGTGACCAGGCCTGCAGGGGAGGGCAGTTAGGGGCAATCAGGAAGGCAGGCAGGCGAGCAGTTGGGAACCAGCAGTCCTGGATTGTGAGAGGGATGTCCGACTGCCCGTTTAGGCCCAATCCTACCGGGATCGGGCCTAAACGAGCAGTCGTACATCCCTCGAGGGGTCCCAGATTGGTGAGGGTGCAGGCTGGGCTGAGGGACACCCCCCCCCACCCCTCTCCCCCCCCCCCCCATGCACGAATTTCGTGCACTGGGCCTCTGGTGTTATTATAAAGCAGATAGAATTCTGTGTTCTCCAAGTACAATGCTTGTAGGAGAAAGGGTTGAAGAAATCAACACACCCCTTATCTTCTTCCTCACTCCTTTGTCCATGTCAATCTTCAAGTTAAAGTACTAGTATAATAGGGCAGCCTTAGCTGGTGTGGTTCAGTGGGTAGAGCTTCAGGCATGTACCTGGGGTTGCAGGTTCAATCCCTGGCCCTGGTCAGGGCTCATACAGGAGGCAGCCAATCGATATGTCTCTCTCACATCAATGTTCTCTCTCCCCCTCCCTTCTTCCCTTCCACTCACTCTCTCTAAAAATCAATGGAAAAAATATCCTAGGGTGAGGATTAACAAAAACAAAAAGAATAACTGGGCAGCCTCCTCAGGGAGTGGGACACAAAGCCTTGGGAGCAGAGTAGCAACCAGACCCCTGAGAGATGATCATTATAATACCTTAAATTACTTTCTCACATTTTCTAAGAAAATCAACTCATTCATATTAATCAACTCATTCTTATTCTTCTGCTTATATTTTAGATGGTTTCCTATTGCCCATTAGAATAAAATCCATAGTTTGCAAGGTCTTCCATAATCTGGACAAATTTACTCCACTGGTCCTATCTCCCACTGCTACAGTGCATTTGTTCTTTCCCCAAAGCTCAGGCCCATTCACAGCTTTGCAAATGCTACTCCCCTGCCCAAGGATCCTTCTCACATTTCTGTCAAAATGTACCGGTCTTCATATTCAGCCCCAGTGCTACTTGCTCCTATACAGCAATTTGGAGACTCTTCCTCTTCACTTCCGTAGTGCTCTCCACTAACTACTATTTAATCATCTGTCATCCTCTATTACTTTTCCCTTTCTGTTCCAGGCCACCCCATCAGCCGGCCTAATTCCTTTTTAATCTGCCCCAGTGCCTAGCACAGTGCCTGACAAACGTCAGGTGCTCAATAAGGGAGGGAGGGATGACTTTGCTGAGCTATTGGTAGGTGACCAAGCTGAAAGTAGACAGATTTCTACAGATTGCCAGGCTGGTACTTTTTCCATTACATCAGGCCCTTTTAATTAACAGTCAGTTAAGACTTTGATAAGCTTTCCATTCAGCAAAATTCAGCATTAGGCTAACAGATGGCAATGCTAAATTCTGGCTGTAGACTAGGGCCAGCCCCCAAATTACTGATTATTGTGTTCTCTCTCCTCTTACTCCCTAGGTACTCCCTTCTTCCTCCTTCTTTATGATAATCTTCACGAAAGAGAGTATAAAACTACAAGAGAAATCTGTGCCAGACACAAAAGAGCTGAGAGAAAATCTAATCTCATCAAACTTTCTGCTGCTGCTGGGCCTCGTTCATTTCTCAAGCTCTACTTACAGATATGTCACTTATGGCTTTATTCGACAGCGACTAGTGATAAAGAGGACTACCCAAAAGCATGATTTTAAATAGGCTATTGGTTTGGCAACTATACAGGGTGGAAGACTGGGGATGTGTAGGAGGGAAATCCTGCCGAGGAATTTACTTCAATGGACACATATGAAGGGGCAGCCAAGTTAATGGCAATATTGCAACCTACAGTTTACACGGCAAATGCACATAAGAAAAGGAAGAAACACTAACTCTTTCTCAATAAAATGTCCTATAAAGATACACAGTTGTTCAAAAGGTTGTATTTCCAGTGAAGGGAAGAAAAACCAACATAAGAAGACTAAAAAATTGTGTTGTTTTTTTTTTTTTAAATATATATATATTTTCATAGACTTCATCTTAACTTTTGGAGGCAAGCACCTGCTAAAAGAAGCCAGCGGTTTGCAGGAAGGTGCATTTCTGCTTTTATTACCTGCAAGCCAAACCAAAGCTGCAGTTATATGAAATTTACACAAGGGTCTTCATTTCTGAAGAGGCAGTTTGGGAGCAGACGGAAAGAAAACACTACTGCTGCTGACTCTATTATGAAGGAGGAAGGGAAATGAGCACCAAGCCCCAAAACAAACACAAAGCAACTCGGAGAATGCTGGCTGCCCTTGCCCTTACCCAGAGTGTTGTGCACGCCGTCCGCCTCCTCTTTCACAGACTCATCCAGGCGCTCCAGGTTCTGCACGAGCAGTGCTACCACTTGTCCGTCCACCTTCAGCCACGGGGAAGCAAAAGGAGAGAGGGATACATGTCACAAAATAGTACTCACTTCCCTACTGAAGGAACAACGTAAATAACTAGCCGCCTATGGTTTAGTGCGTGCTCTCCCATCCCATTATCCTTGAGCCGTGAAGTGACTCTGAGGCAGGCGTCATTCTTCCTAACTTAAGACTGAAGCTTAAGGAGACCAAGTAAAATTCAAGGTTACAAAGTGATGAGTGACAGTACTAGTACACTTGAACCCTGGCCTGCTGAAATCAAGTTCAGAGTTCTTTCTACCTTCCTGTGGTATTTAAAGCACCTTCCAAAAATGCCATCTGAAGTCAGGTCAACAGTTCACTTAAGTCAAAGCATGCTTCTAGGCCATAGGACCAAGAGAGGTTTAGTTGATAGGTTACTAGCCATACTTTTTAGTGGCCTCGAAATTTAGGGTTAAACTCAAAACATTCCTAACTTCCCATGCTAAGCTTTTATGAAACTATTACTTCTGATGAATTTCTAACTTCTTTTTGAAAAGAGTTTTAATATAATAAAATGCCTTATATTGATATTACATAAGTAAGCAATTATATTTCTTTCATAATTAGATTCACACAACTCTTAGAAGAACCTTTCGGTAGCCACATCATACAACTGATATTCAAGAGGTGAATGACTTAGCCAAGCCCACACAGCTACTGAGCAGTGAAACCAAAAGCAAAACCAAGCTCCCTTCTTAGGTGAAATAATGCTTATACTACTTCACACTACCTTCTGGCACAATTTTAGGTTTGGGGGAGACTGCCCTCCAGGTAACCCTGAGGCAAAATAAGAAGGGGCAACTAAGAAAATACCTAATCTTCAAGAAATGATTACATATCTGGTAATACATTTCTAAGTAGTAGCCAACTAGACTACTGTCTCTTTAGTAGTAACCCTGTACGGGAAGATAAGATCTCTCTCGTTGCCTCAGTTTCCTGACTAGGACATGAAAATAAGTTGTAAAGATTAAGTGAATATATGTGGCATGCCTTACCCTGGGTCTGGGTCAAAAATTAAGGTGAGAGTTAGAATCTAGCCCTTTATCCATTCTTATACCTGAGTATTCACTGCTCATCTCCCACGGGCTAAGAAAAACTCAAGTTCTTGGAAGGCAGGCACCTCGTCTTCATTCATCTTGGTATACTCTTCAAAGCCTAGTGTAATGCTATACCTAGCAGACGCTCAGTAAGTTTTTTTTTTCCCCCCTATGTTTCTGATCTGGGCACTACCAGGGGCACTTACTGCCCGAGTCAGTGAATCAAGACCAGCAGATTCTCTCCGAGAACTCTAGCACACCAGGACAATAGCTGTCAAGATGTGACTCTAGTCTCGGGAGCTCAGTAAGTTTTGCTGAATTTAAATAAATTGATAAAACACTTCTCCATTTACTCTCATGTAACCATCACAGCTTTTATAGGTGAGAAAATAAAGATCCAGAAAGGTTAATTAGCCTGGCCAAAGTCATAAAGCTTGTGGCAGAAGTGTCCAGCTCTGGGACCCTACTTTTCCCCTTTATACGCTGTAACTTTGGTGAGGGAAAAAGAAAGGAGAGAGAAGGAAACGGTCTCATTCAACTGACCCTTCCTGAGCACTGTGTATAAGGCGCACTACAGACACAATACAAACTGAGCCTGAGGATAAAACAATGGCAACAGAGATGAATCTTGAAATAAGACCTGTACTCTTTCTCAGTGAGACTTAAGGGAAACATCTGGACTGGGGAGAGGGGGGCTGAAATTATTGACTAATTTGCAATACCTGAATCACAAATGAAGTAGATTTTTTTCTAGGATCTCCTTTATGCCCTGGTATGAGGAACAATGTAAAACACTAGCTGCATATTTGAGGGGATACTGATGCCAAAATTGAGAGCACCCATAAATACAAGGAAGAGCTGTTTCCCCCTCTTATATGAAGGATATACACAAGCTTGCTCTCAAATAGCACAGCTAGCAAAAGCTTCATCAAAGAAATCCACTGCAATGTTTTCCTTAATTAATTGGACAATTTGGGCATGTGGAAGAAAACAGAAAAACATCTGGGGGAAAAAGATGAACCATGTCACAATTTGTTTTTCCCTAAATCACCCTGATTGACTTATAATCTCCCTGAATCCTAAAGCAGCAGACACTCCAGCTCCACCGGGTATCACACTGCTTGTCAGTTCTGCAAACTGCTTCACCAGGTTCAGTCGCTTACTGCTGCTTTATCTGCACTACTGCCCTCCCTTTCCTTGGTTCTTAGTTATGTTTCCCATCTCTGCTGTCTAGAAAGTGGTGGGGACAGTGGTAGTAAGCAACACATTCAAATCCCGGGACTGAATGGTTATGGAAAATGGGTGTCTGGCCAGAGGAAAATTTTTTTTGCTTGCCACACAAATCTAACTTCTAACAGAGAGCCTTTTTAAGCTTGCAAAGTGTGAAACTTTATGTTTAGCGGGGTTAAATGCAAGTTTATCTGATTGCAGGAGGGTCAAGCCATCAAAACACATTTAGCGCAGAAACCCTTGGGAAAATATTTATATTATGTATAGCTCTGGAAATCACCTAGTAAGAAACATAAATTAGCATTCTGTTTTACTCCCTCTAACCCCTTGGTTCTACCACCTTCATACCTATTTTTGGGAACTGTGACTAAGTCTGAAACTAAAAACAAATCCTGCTTAGGGATTGAAACATTAAAGGTTGTTCAGCCAGAGCAACCCTAGCCTTGGAAATCATAACTGTTTAAGCCTGATGTTTTCTGATAAGTTCCTGGTTATTTCTGCTTATTACCAGGTCTCCCCAACAATATTGCAGCAGGCCCTACTGAGATAAATTTCAAGGGCATGATCAGACATCCTTTTCCACTTGACCAGAAAGAATGGACACAAGAGAAAAGGAGGAAATAAAAAAGGGACAAATGGGGTTGGAGGGAATCATTTCATATCTTGTACAGTCTGCCAATAGGCTTTCTCAAAAGGTTAACTGGAGTTTTTCTACTGAGTAAGAGTTCTGGAAATTTCATATTTTAAAAACAATACCCCCCCCCCCCCACACACACACACACACATACCCACACTGAATCTTAAATAAGCAATAAGTTTTAAGTAAAAATATAATAATATTGTCATAATGCAAAATTTATCCTGTTGCAACCTACCTAATAATATTTTAGTTTCCACTCTTGCCCCTCCAATCCATTATCCACACAGCTGTCAAGAGTGGTCTTTTTATTTATTTACTAGAGGCCCGGTGCACAAAATTCGTGCATGGGGGGAAATGTCCCTCAGCCCAGCCTGCACCCTCCCCAATCTGGGACCCCTTGGGGGATGTCTGACTGCCGGTTTAGGCCTGATCCCTGTAGGCCTAAACCAGCAGTTGGACATCCCTCTCACAATCCAGAACTGCTGGCTCCTAACCACTCACCTGCCTGCCTGCCTGATTGCCCCTAACCACTCTGCATGACAACCTGATAGTCCCCTAACTGCTCCCCTGCCAGCCTGATTGATGCCTAACTGCTCCCCTGCCCTCATGATCATCCCCAACTGCCCTCCCCTGCTGGCCTGATTGCCTCCAACTGCCCTCCCTTGCTGGCCCAATCGCCCCGAACTGTCTTCTCCTGGCAGCCTGATTGCCCCCAACTGCCCTCCCCTGCTGGCCCGATTGCCCCCAACTGCCTTCCTCTGTGGGGCTGAGGGGACTGGGGGGCTGAGGCTGGATGAGGTGGGGCTGAGGGGACTGGGGGACTGAGGCTGGATGAGGGGACTGGGCGCCACCATCTTGTGGCTGTGGGAGCCGCCATCTTGTGAGGGTGTGACAGTCAATTAGCATATTCCCTCTTTATTAGATAGGATGTGTTTGTTTGTTTGTTTATTTTATTAATCCTCTCCCAAGGATTTTTTTTTCCATTGATTTTTAGACAGAGTGGAAAGGAGGGAGGGAGAGGAAAGGAGAGAGAGAAATATCGATGTGAGAGAGACACATCGATTGGTTGCCTCCTGCACGTGCCTTGACAGGGGCCAGAGATCCCCTTGACTGGGAGTCGAACCAGAGACCCTTGGGTGCATGGGCTGACATTCTAACCACTGAGCAACACTAGCCAGGGCAATACTGGTCTTTTAACCCTTTGCACTCGCTTGCTTTTTTCTCGAGCTGCTACCGATGCTAACCGTGTCGAGTCACACTTGACATTCGAGTGCAAAAGGTTAAAAATTTTAGGTCTGACTATGTTACTACTCCCTGCTTATGATCCTCCAATTACTCCCCTTCACACTGGCAATTTCACCCCCAAATTACTACCAAGGCCTACAAACCCCAGAGTGGCCTGGCCCTGACTGTGCTCTCTCTCCTCATCCCAGCTGTGTGTTAACAGTACCGGCCTTTTTCTATTCCTCAACTATGTCAAGCTCATTCCTGCCTTAGGGCCTTTACACTTGTCCCATCTTGCCTTGGTCATTCTGATGGCTGTTTTCTTCCTGTCGTTCAGAACTCAGGCTTTTCCCGACTACCTAATCCAATGTGATTTTCCAGTCACGCTACATCACATCACTCTATTTTAATTCTCTATGTAACAGAGAATCACTATCTGTTTCTTGTTTACTTACTGTTTCTCCCTGCACTAGAATATGAGCTCCACAAAAGCACACTTTGTCTGTCTTGTTCACTGCTATATAGCCAGTTCATAGAATTGAGAATATACCAAGCACTCAATAAACATTTAGTGAATGAATGAGCAAATGAATTTTCCTTGGGAACAAATACAGATAAAGGTGAGGCTGTTAACATAAATGGAAAGGGATAAACATGACAGAATCCCAGAAATTTATATAAGTGCCCTTAGAGCAGTGGTTCTCAACCTTTTTTTTGGCCATGCCCCACCTAAGCATCTCTAAATCCTGGTTGGCCCCCAACCCCCGGACATATAATTATTATTATTCAAAGAGTGAACTCCTATTCACGTGGAGGAAGCCATTAACTTGGTCTAAACAAGCTTCCAAAGAACATGGCATCCATGAAAGACAAAAATAAAGGACAGTTGAAGTACTGAGAAAGAAATTACTAAGAAATTGTTAAATAATAATATGAAGTGATATGAAAAAGTAGCAAATAAAGTTTCAAAACATATAATAGAGAACTGAAATACATAAATATATCACAATATATATTTATATACTGTATATGATGCCCCTAGAACCATAAGAAATGCAAAAATTCACTGTTAATAACTCATCCTCAAATTGCCTCCCTTAAAAACAAAATTGCCCCCCTGTGGGGCGTGTGCCCCACTTTGGGAACCACCGTCTTAAAGGAACCCAAAACCTGCCAACCTGAACAGCAACCTGCATCGACAATCAGCAAACGCCAAACCAACACAGGCCTTCAAATGAAGTTGGGGTTAATTGAGAGCAAAATTGGGTACAGCGCGCAGTCCCCTGGCTCTCTACATCAAGGCCACTTTGATTAAACTAATTTTTGTTTGTTTTAGAGAGAGTGGAAGGGAAGGAGGGAGTGGGAGAGAGAAACATCAATGTGAGAGAGACACATCAATCGGTTGCCTCCCACATCCACCCTGGCCCGAGTGGAGATCCTGCAACCTAGGTACATGCCCTTGACCAGGAACTGAACCCAAAACCTCTTGGTCTGCGGGCTGATACTCTAACTACTGGTAAAACCAGCCAGGGCTTATTAAACTCTTTATAGCAAATGGTGGCTCCCAGCCACCCTGACCAGCTTCCCGGGCCAGCCACATTTCCACCGCCTCTGGCTGTGACCCCTCCAGCCACCCCGACATTAAAGCCTCCCCACAGAGGCCAATACCTGCAGCACTGCTGTCCCTCCTGACTCCTCCCCAGCAGAAGTGATTGCTCCTTCCTCATTTCCACAGAGGCTTGAATCTCTCACAACCATTCTTAATATACTGCCTTGTGTTATCACTTATTTCAACCTTTTGTAAAAAACTAAACCTCTATCCTACCATGTCTTATCTAGGCCCACACCCTTCAAATGGTTTTCCTTTTGTGTTCTGTGGTGTGTGTTTTTAAGTATTTGTTCTAAATGTTTTTTGAATATCTGTTGAAATGAAAAGAATGTTTGTGGTAGAGGTTGACATTTACTAAGTATTTCATATGTGACTTTATGAAGATAACGCTCAACATTTATTGGGTGTTTATACTGTGCCAGGCTCTGTTCTAAACCATATCAATATCTCATTTATTCCTCACTTCAGCCCTGTGCAATAGGCACTACTACTGTTATCCCCATTTTACAGAAGAAACTGAGTACAAAAGGTTAGGTAACCTTCCCAAGGACACACAGCTGGTAAGTGACAGAGCTGCCACTCCCGTGGCAGGGATCACAATTCAGGGAAGACAAGCTTATAAACAGATGTCTACAAGCCAAGGTGACAAGTGACAAGGTGTACAAAGTGCTAGGGGAACACAAATTCTGCTGAGGTGATGAGTCGGAAAAAAACCCCCACAAAAAAACCACTCAGAAGAGAAGAGATAA
This sequence comes from Cnephaeus nilssonii, assembly GCF_951640355.1. Lineage (NCBI taxonomy): Eukaryota > Metazoa > Chordata > Mammalia > Chiroptera > Vespertilionidae > Cnephaeus > Cnephaeus nilssonii. Next base: position 38,361,379 of record NC_137082.1, on the reverse strand, counting down.
GGTTTAAGTTAGGCTTTAAAGGATGAGCAGGTGTATTGCTGGTAGCCCAGGAAAAGCAAGGCTTACCAAGCTGAGACATATGTGAGCAAAGGCCTGGGACTGCCAAGCACAAGCAAGATTTAGGACTAGCAAGTAGAAAAATGACTGTAATTTAATCACAACTCTCAAGAAGTCCAAAGTCTTTTTCAGAGGTATGCCAGAGAATTGCCATCAAGGCAAATATACTTGCATTTACTACTCTTCAGAAAAGAGTCTATTTCCCAGGCTACCAAGTCAACTTGTTATAAAGCACAAATATTCACCTTTTGCATAAGTCATAGCAATGGGTGTGTACCAAATTTTAAACTCCAAAGATGCCCAAGAATGCCAGGACAGCACTCTCTGCCCACACAAATGTGCTCTTCTATTGCTTAGGACTTCCAACTGGGAAAAAGACCAAGGCAATAACTGCAAACTGTACACCACAATAAATTCTGCTACATGCCCTCTAGCCTCTGCTCATGCAATTCCAGGCCTCTGATATTGGCCCCAAATTAAAACTGCGAAGACAACTCAACCCTTATAATATGAGAATACTTATCAAACATCTTCCTGAATGCAGCACAAGGGCAGAAAAAAAATGGAAGACCACCCACTGATTCTGCTCTCTAATATTTACTGATGGCTTCTGACTGGCTGCAAACAAATAATATATGGGAGTCTAGGAATGTTCCATTGTTTGTGATTCACACCAGCCTGACCATTATAAAGCTATAAAAGTCAAAATCTTAATATAATAAAAAACACACACAACTAAACAAAACAAACAGAACACCCTGTGTAGCAGCTATGTAATGGCTCCCCAGACTGAGAATGAACTGTTTCTTCCCAACAAACAATAAAATCTTCAAGGTCCAGCGTTTGTCGGCGGGCTTGGCAACACAGAAAACACAAAGAGAGCTTTTGTGTGAACTGCTGTTTCTGAGCGTGTTTTACAGGCGGCAGGCAGGCTGGCCGTTCCTCTCTATTCACACAGGCAAAGGATGGTAATTAAAGTCAGCCCAGGGACCAAGCAGGAAGGCTCATTCAGGGCCACTGTAATTAACCTCTAGAAGGTAAGACTGCACAAATGACACTGTGGAGACACAGTGAAGGAGCAAGTACCACAGCCTTCCTTCTGATGCGCCTCAAAACAAAAGGACACCCCACATCATGCTCTTCTTTCTGAAGAAAAATAAAGTTCCTGAATTCCACAAAAGTGGAAGTTTGCTCTAGGAAGAAAGAAAATGGCAATAGAAATTTTCATCACACTAAGTCACAAATGGCCCTGCTGGACTCCAGCCTTGCTCTTTATAAGAGAGTTCTTCATATCCAGTGGGTTCACAACCCCTTCATTCACACCAAATGCCAGCAGTGAGCACGGCGCGGGAAATTTCTAGCGTCAAGAACCTTGAGGGAGAAAGGGTGAGAAAGGGGTGGGCAGTGTAACAATGAGATCTCAGAATCCCTTGGGACCCCAATCCCAACCATTCTGATTCAGTAGGTCTTAGACTGGGCCAGAAAGTGGCCTAACAAGCATGCCAAATGAACCTAGTACAAGTGGCTGCAGAGACCTGTGATAAACTCTGCAAACTGTATCAAAACCAGCACTGACTTCCTACCTGACAGAAAAGATGAGTCAACGGAAAGGAAGGAAAATCAGCCGAGCTCTGAGGAGGGTGACAGCTCGGTGGGTGGACAGAAATCCACGGGAAGTATCAGGGTAAGAGGCTGGACGAGACTCACTTCTGCCACTGGCCAGCTGTGGTGCCTTTTCAGCCTCTGAGCCCTCTCTGATCACAGGCGAGAGAAGGAAACTGGTGTGGTGGGATCGGAAGATGCTGGCTCTAATCTCAGCTGTTGCAGGGACTAGCAGAATAGCCCAGTGAAAGCCTTCGTCTTTCTATCTGGGATTCCTCACGTGTAAATGAGGCGATGGGTCTATTGGTTCACCTCACATATAAACTCACTTTGATTGGCTGCTGCCTGGAACAATAGCTGAGGCAGATTCAGATTTTTGCCAAGGCTCCACCGAAAAGAATGCCTAAATCAGCTGGCCCTGTCTTCTACAGGCAGGGCTGCAACTCTGGCCTGGGTGAGCCAGTAGGTTTGTTCTTTTTTTTTAACATTCTCCAAATCCCTGTCTATGAAATAAGTAATAATGATACCTGTTCTACCCTCGTTTGGAATTATGAAGGCCAGAGGAGAAAAGAAACATCCACGAAAACTCTTTGTAAAAAGGTCAATAGCAACACAGTTGAGTGTAGAGGAACAGGAACATGGAGTCAAAGAGAACAGAGGTTCAAATCCCAGCTGAGTGACTATAGGCAAGTTGTTTTGTCTCTCTATGCCTCAATTTCATAGCTGTAAAGGGGAATAACAGAATAATACCCATCTGAGAGGATATGGTGAGGACCACATAGTGATATTTCATAAATGTTAGGCCTCTATAACCCCTTCCCTAACATAGTTCCAAAGAACAAAGTATCCCATAGACTGCATTTCTACTTTTTTACTCTCCTCACCTAGTCCAGCCTTGCCTCAGAGCTCTACCTGATATCCAGATGACAGTGGCATTGATGATGTCAACAACTCACACAAGCCTGCAAAACCCCAGAGGGATGTGCAACTTACCAGAGCATCAATGAGTACTTCTGCTCCCTCTTCACTCTCATGGAGGGTGTCTATATCTGTTAATTCCTGAAGCAAATCAACCACAGCTATGGACACATGTGAAAAATGTTAAGGTTATCACTGAAACCCTACCGGCATTTTACTAAAACATTTGGTTCCCTCCCGTTTCCTTCTCAACGGCTTCATCACTGTTTACCTTTAACACACTCTGGTTTTATTAACATCTCTTCAACAAGGTTCTCCTCACAGAGGGTGTTCAATAAATGTTAACTGACAGTCTCTTTCCTATGTTGCCTTCCTGGCAACTTATTTCATAGGTTCACTGTATTTTTTAAAATTTCAAATATGATCACTTGGAGGTTGCCTTTCCAGTGAGAAACACCCTTAGCCTAATCTCATAATTTAAATTCTTGGAACTCAGTATAATCTTAACTACCTTGTACAGTTCACCTTCAAAGGCAGTAATGATTTCTAAGATGACATGGCTGGTATCTTCAGAGACCAAGGCATGACCAAATAGATTTAATATGTAAAGGGAAGGATTTACACTGGACCGTGCTAGTGTAGACCCCACCATCCTCCCTTTTCCTCAAATACCATGCTGCTTTGGACATAAAAGAAATGTAAACAATGAATATTGAACATGAGGCAAAAATGGAGAAAAAGAGGGACATATAAGTGAATGAAAACATGAAGCAGAGGAAAAATAAGTTATGTTTGGAAACTGGAAGCCAGAACGAAACTAAGTTTCTCTTCCCTCATCTTGGAGACACACACACACACACACACACACACACACACACACACACACACACATACCTTGCTCCATCAACCCGCATTTACTGAATGCCTATGATGAATAATGCACTGTGACTATGACAAAGGCAAATTTATTCTTCATTCTGGGCCTCAGTTTCCTCACCATAAAATGAAAACATTAGATAATTAGAGATATTTAAAAAATTATACACCACAGGGAATTACTAACATGTAACAAATGAAGAATACAGAAACATTAACTGCAGATGTCTTGAAAAAGCAGCAATCAACTTGAACTGGGAAATCAAGAATTGATATTTAAAACAGAGTAGTCAGAAAACTGGCAACTAAAAAGATGAGGGCAGGAAAACAGGAATAAAAGCAGAGAGATTAGAATGTACGAGATTAGAATGTACAAAAGCATATAAAGAGAAGAAATGGAATAGGAGGGAGAGATAAAAGCTTAATGATACTATATAAAATAACAGTATTTTGAAAGGCTAACCTAACAGCTGTGTGCAGGATGCACGAAAGCATTATGAATGTTGGGGGTGGGCAAATGGGAGGCAGTTGGGGGGTATGGGTGAGGGTTGGGAAGAGCAACACCTGAAGGAAGAACAGCTGTTCCAAAGCTACAACAACAAAAGAGTCCAGAAATGAGACAACATGGTCAGAATCAAGGCAGTTTCACTAGAACTGAAAAGAAAAAAACAAGATACAGGGCATCCTATCTAATAAAGAGAGAATATATGCTAATTGACCCTCACACCGTCACAAAGATGGCAGCACCCACAGCCAATAAGGAGGGAATATGCTAATTGACTGCCCTGCCCTCAAAGATGGTGGTGCCCACAGCCACAAGATGGCAGCACCCAGTCCCCTCAGCCCTGCCAGGGTGGCAGGCACACAGTCAGGCCGGGCCCACCCCTAGGTGCGCTTGCCTCTGGAGTCCCCCAGTCCCCTTAGCCCCCCAGTGGCCTCGGATGGTGGCTGCCCAGCTGCCCAGGGCCGCCCAAGGTGCAGGCAAGCCTTGGATGGCGGCTGCCCAGCCGCCCAAGGCTCAGGTAACCAGGGCCGGCCGAGGCTTGCACTGCCGGCAGTGGCAGCAGCAGAGGTATGATGGGGCGTCGCCTTCCCCTGATCGCTAGTTCGCCTCCTGCCCCTGAGGGCTCCCGGACTGTGAGAGGGGGCAGGCCGGGCTGAGGGACTCCCCCTCCAGTGCATGAATTTTCATGCACCGGGCCTTTAGTATTAACGATAATGACAAACTTGCTAACTGCCAACTGACATTCTAGGTATTTCATGAACATCTTTTGCTGGGGGAAAAATTCTTTGAAGGTTCATTTTATTCATCAATAACTGACCAGCTGACCGTCATGAATAAGTAATTAAGGTTCCTGTGTCTTATTCTTTCACTCTTTAAAGTCATATTTTCCCCAAACATAGGTGTGCTATAAAACTTAGTGTGATCCAGCCAGCGAGGCTCAGTAGTTGAGCATTGACTCATGAACCAGGAGGTCCCGGTTTGATTCCCGGTCAGGGCTCATGTCTGGGTTGTGGGCTCAATCCTCAGTAGAGGTGTGTAGGAGGCATCCAATTAATGATTCTCTATCATCCTTTATGTTTCTACCTCTCTCTCCCTCTCCCTTCCTCTCTGAAACCAATAAAAATATTTTTAACCTTTTGCACTCGGATGTCGAGTGTGACTCGACACGGTTAGCATTAGAATAAAGGAATCGAGAAAAAAGCAAGCGAGTGCAAAGGGTTAAAAGAAAAAAATTGACAATGGCTGTGGTTTTATATAGAAATATGATAAATGTCTAACTTTTACCAAGCAAAGTTTTTTCTTATAATATTCCAGTGTACAGGGGTGGGCAAAAGTATAGTTGTTCATATGGAAAATAATTAATAAATAATAATACAAGAATAAACTGTGTTTCACATACAACTGTGTATATCTCCTTATCTACTCTCCTGCCTCAGTTGAAAAGTCAAATAATAAATGAATTGCCAGCTACCAGATCTGGTAAACATTTCATCAATCCTATCATTAACTAATTTGACATAAATTCCCAACTTTCACCAAATAGCATTTCAGCAAGGCAGTAATAGTCCATAAGTGTCATCATCAACTCCTGGGTAATATAATATGACATTTGAAGGTCATTTGAAGACCAGAAAGAGGAGTAAGAATGGAAACTACAGATAAGACAGATGAATCCTCAATGTTGAGAAAATTCAGCATGGCCTGCCACCCATCCTGCTTCTTCACAAGCAGACTCTGGGCATGGGTGATAGGTTTTCCCCCTGTAGTTACAATTTCATTTCACAAGGTAAAAGGCTCTCCGGTCCAAGTATAATAGGAAAACAGAGAGCCTGTCTCTCTGTGAATTACTAAAACACAGTTTTTGATAGCCTATTTTGTCATGTCAGTAGAAAGACCACCCAACTTACTCCCTTTGTACCTGTCCACTACTGGGACAATAAGCTAGTATAATAAGAAGTGAAGTCGAAAAAACCAGCGGGGCACAAATGGTCCATAACACAATGGTTCCTGGAAAAAGAGGATTGTCTACTTCCATTTTTTGGCTCTAGATATTTATTTTCAGGCCTGATCCCAAATAGAGTCCTGTTATAGAAACTGAACATTAACCTTATTAGTCTCCTATGAGATGTGTTCATAAGGAATGTTGTTTTGTGTGTGTTTTTAAGATAAAGAGGAACAAGACATAGTAAGCAGGTAGCTTTTTTAAAAAGTCATTTCAAAAAGGCTTCCTTAAGAAAAATGAAAATTCAGAGTATATAATTGATTTAATAGAACAAATAAGGGGCTTTCTAAAAAAAAATTCTTTCTTTTATTCCTAGACTAGGATAGTGATTAGATATAACTCAATTAATCCAGGTGAATTTCAAAATACAGACAAAATGTTTGTTGTTTTTTTCTCCTTTTGAAACAGCTGGCAGAGCTAGCTAAAATAAAGCTGGACTCTTAATTCCATCCCAATCCTAGATCAAGAACTAGTATGAGGGAGAAAATGCACTCATTCAATATTTGTAACGTACCTAGTAAATGTTAGTGGGCACTGTCATGCTACAGGGAAAATGTCCAAAGCAAGCTACACCCCCCTGCTTTGGGACACAGAATTGATCTAAAGCTCATAAACAAAATTAAAAATTACATTAACAGGTCCTTTTCCTAGATTGCCATTTTGGCACTTTTTACCTAATCTGACTTTCTTCTGAGCACATTTAAATGGCTCAAAACACACAGACACACAAATGGGTGGCTTATCAGTACAAATTATCAGAGAAGTTAAGACTACCTATAAAAAAAAGAAGTAAATTCTTTTCAATGTATGTAACTTAGATTCTGAAAATATTGAGATGAGACTAGCTCCTAGCAAAAACAACAGCCCGAGATACACAAGTCTTGTTAGACAGCCCTTACAGGAAAGCACTGGAGTAACAGCCAGCTCCCTTCCCAGTCCAATTAGAAGAAAGCCCTTAGGAGCCTCAAACCTTTCCCAGCCTTACTCCTGCTCATTAACACTGGGACTCTAACACAGGCACCCCTGACTACTGTACACACCCTCTGCGATAATATAGTGTGTGGTGTGTCCCAGTCAGGTTGTAACACTTTAGCATTCTCAAACCCAAATGCGCAAGTTCAATTGATCCCTGATATTCTAAAAAAGTCTTTCTGCTCATTGTTTTCCAAATCCCATAGTAATTCTTCACAAAACCACCAGGACAACTTTGCAAGTCCTCTGGGCTTTCTAGAATTTGAGAAAACTAAGCAGTGATTTAGAAAAGGATTCCAGACAAAAGGGAGCTTTCCCATCAGCACCAATGATCTACTTGGTGCTAACAAATTTCTCCCTTCTGCCTGTTAGTGAACAGTCCACTGTACTGAAGCCTTAGTTAACATTACAATGAGACCTCTGAATAACAAGTGGATGGAGAGAAAGCAGACTTTGAATAAACTAGGTTTAGATTACTGCATTCTTTATTTTTTATTAAAGAACTAGAGGCCCGGTGCATGAAATTCATGCACTGGGGTGGTGTCCCTCAGTCCAGCCTGCACCCTCTCCAATCTGGGACATCCCTCTCACAATCCGGGACTGCTGGCTCCTAACCACTTGCCTGCCTGGCTGCCTTCTTGCCCCTAACCACTCTGCCTGCCAGCCTGATCACTCCCTAACCGCTCCCCTGCCCACCTGATTGACACCTAACTGCTCCCCTGCCGGCATGATTGACACCTAACTGCTCCCCTGGTCACCCCCAACTGCCCTCCCCTACAGGCCTGGTCACCCCCAACTATCCTCCCCTGCTGGCCATCTTGTGACGACGTGGAGGTGGCCATCTTGTGACACGAGGGCACGAGGGTCAATTTGCATATTAACTCTTTATTATATAGGATAGGGCACTTAGCTAGGAATCAATAGTCATAATTTTTTTAAAATGGACATGATATCCAATGTGTAGTGACTACATGAGCAGCTAGAAAGAGCATGTCAGCTTCCAGTAAGTGAGGAATGGCAATTTCAATTGCCAAGGTAGAGAACATGAAAATAAACTTGAAAAGCACTCAAATCTCCACATCTATCAAAAGCTTGCCAATCTCCAATTCCAATTCCCTAATCACCCCTATGCCAAAGATGACCCACACCTTTCAGAATACCAATGGCATTTCTTGAACATAACACTCCAAGGGCACTTACCACCACACATAGCTATCGACTGAAGCTACTATTTCTTATTTCCATAATAGAACATAACAGAGCTTATCATACTAAGGAAGAACCCAGTAAATGCCGTGGTCTACAACAGGACTTTAGGAAGGATTCCACTGACTTGTCACTTAAATTGAGAATAAAGCAGATGCCATACAAAAATAAGATACTTATTGGTAACTTAGAGGTTTTTTTGTGTGTGTTTTTTTGTTTGTTTTTTGGTGGTGGTAGCAGAAGGGGTACTCAGCCACCATCTGGGGTTTTATCTTCTCCTTGTTTTATTCCTCCTTGTTCCTTCAGGCAAACTGCGTAAATTTGGCTTAAACTAGGCCATAAAAACTTTGTTTCCAATACTTTAAGAAAATATTTTTAAATGTACCTTTGGTTTTATTTTTCTGCAGAAACACTCCAAAAGGTTCACAAAAAGGGGGCTCTGAACATGTTTAAATGATTTATTTTAAAGGAAAAAATGTGCCGAAACAGGTTTGGCTCAGTGGATAGAGCGTCAGTCTACGGACTGAGGGGTCCCGGGTTCGATTCCGGTCAAGGGCACGTACATTGGTTGCGGGCACATCCCAAGTGGGGGGGTGTGCAGGAGGCAGCTGGTCGATGTTTCTCTCTCATCGATGTTTCTAGCTCTCTATTCCTCTCCCTTCCTCTCTGTGAAAAATCAATAAAACATATTTAAAAAAATAAATAAATGAAGGAAAAAATGTTGTAAAAAGCATTATCTCTAAAAGGCAGCAGCTGTTGGACCCCACCTAATGCATTTGGAGTGACTCTTCAACACTGTGTGTGAGGTGTGTCCTCTCTCCCTCCCCTCACCCCCAGAGGTGCTCTTCACAGACCAGAATTCCACTCTGCAGCCAAATGATGGCTGGGCTCCTACCTCTCCAGGGGGGAGATGTGCTCAGAAGCGCTGACAGGCCCTCACCAGTGGCAGTGATGCAGAGCGCCAGAATAAACTCTGAAGCTGCTTCTCACGGTTGAAAGGACAAGGTGCAAGCTGTTTTCTCACATCCTCTGTCTCTTAAGGTTACAATAAACCAGCCTCTGATCCAATTAAAATCCCTATAGTGTATGTTTTCTCGAGAAGGACAAAGCAAAGATGACCTGTGCTTGCTGGAAAGATAACCAGCCATGTATGGTCTTGGTTGATAAATGAAGAGTTAAAAAGATTAAAAATTTAAGTCATGACTGCCATGAAATTGTTTATTCATGGTAAGGTGTTTCGGGCAGTTATGGCTGTATAACAGTAAATTGTTAACAAGCGTTTCCTAAAGAAAAATTTCCATTATAGATCACAGATAAGGCAAGAAACAGAGTGCAATGCTGCCGAGATCAACATTCAAACTGATAGAGGATTCGTTGGATACAAGTCAAGAGGGTCTACCCTTTGAAACCTCTTTTAAGAGAAGTTGTACTTTGAGGAGGATGACATTTATCCTAATTGCTGCATCTCATTAAAATTAGGTAATTTAAAATTTTCAAATGAATTTAAATTTGATGTAGGGCATAATTAAAAATCAGATTTTAGAAAATATCACTAGGGCAGTAGGGTGAAGGTTGTACACAAGAGGGGGAAAGGTACAGTTTAGTTCTCAGAGAGCAGGAGGGAATGGCAGCTGTCATAGTTATTACAGGGGGACTTGTTTTTTTTTCCTTTTTAAAGACCAGAACATTACAACTTGCAACAGCTGTGCCCTTGCCTTTCCCAAGTATGCTGATGAGCAGCACTTCTTGTGTGTCTTCTCCTCAGCAGGAATCAGGCTGGTGAATCAACAAAGTGTTAGTATCTTCGAAAGCTGCTACTATTATTTTGAGTTGGCAGGCATATTCAAAAAGAATGAGAGCTATGTTTCCAGAGACAACACAGGTGATTTCTGTATTAATACGCAAAGTAATGAATGAATCACTGCAACTCTGTCAGGGACGTAATAAATCCTACAGGGAAGAGACTCAGTGCACTAGAAAGAACAATGGACTGGAAACCAGGGGCCTGGAGTGCCAGCCTCAACCTCAACAATCAGCTATCCAACATGGGGACCTCAGACTTGTCACTAAATGAAGAGGCACTAGACTAAGTCATCTCTAAGGTCTGCTCCGATTCTGAAAATCTACCCTTCTGTGTAGGTGAATTGAAATGTAAAGTCACAACTAGAATTCTTAGTTACTAACTCTGTAAGGAGCAGTTAGCCCCTCGAATAGAGCTAATCATATGTAGATAATCAATATATGCTTACTGACTGATGCTGTTGGAGTATCCAGTATAGCCTATGGTTCCTCGAGGTCTAGCACAGTGCCTGGTACATAGTAAGTACTCAAAGCATGTCTACATGCTATTGAATTCATAAGACCCTGCACTGAGCTCGCCTAGAAACAAGCTAATTGACTAGGGTTCTTATACAATGCAGAACTCTGCAAAGAACCCTGGGGAACACTCATCAATCTTGGGACTGACACAGCGATTCTTAATACTGTCTAACATTACATGAAATATCAGAAATGGATTAAGATCACCCTTCAAGAAGCCTGCATTAAAATTATTCACTGATTTATTTCTATGAGAATTATCAAGCAGGAAAGAACCTAGTCAGACATGCTCTCAGGAGAGAGATTACCAGAAAGATGAAAATAACATGAAGCAGCAGCAGATTCCCCATGAATATCACTCAAGCAGACTAACTACATTTGTCTCTCACCTTCGAAAATCTGGATTCTAACAGAACAACTATTAGAAGGGAATTTCCTTTAATGAACATAACTCCAACCACAGGCCTATGAAAAACCTTTTGCACTAAAGCAGTTGCACATCAGATAGCAAAGACAAAGTATAAAATGGTTTTCAAAGTCATGATTCAGATTCAGTTAAAAGTAACATTTCCTAAGTATCTACTATATATGAGAAACTACTTAGCACTTATATGATCTCCTTTAATCCTCTAAATAACACTGAAAGGCAAAAGTTAACTCCATTTTTTTGCAGTTGAGAATACTAAAGGCTAGAGGGGCACCAAATTTCACACAAAAAAATAAAACTAAAAGTTAAACCTAGATTGTCTATTTAGGTCTAAAGCTGATTCTATAAATACTAAATGTTTTTGTGCACCTGGCCTTTAAGAAATTGGAAATATATAAGTGGACAAAACATAAAATCCCTGTCTTCCCCGACATTCCAATGTGCTTTCCATCATAGTTTACTGCATTCTCTAGTCTCAACTCCACTGGGGCATCTGCTAACAGACTGATGTCTAGACCAAAAATTCAAATGCTGTCTGGGCTTGCCTCTCTAATGGGCCTCCAAATCAAGATCCCGGAAAATTAATGCTGTTAATGTATGAACAGATACATCACGATGAATTCTAGTACTATTAAGAGCAAATAGAACAATTAAGGCTTGCCCAAGATTTATTTTCATAAACCAGATTTTCAAATGAGTAAAGAGCAGCATGTGTTTCAAGATGGGAGATAATTGGACTGGAAATAGAATATCAGACGTGACAGCAGAGACAGACAGGAGAAGAGAGTAAGCAGCACTCCCCTGCCATGTCAGCCTTCCTAGTGAAGACAGATCTGAAAGGATATCTGTGTTATCGTGTCCGAGCAACCCGAGAAGAGACTGGACAGCATTCAGCTCCACTAGGAGGTGGTACAGGTCTGGCATGGTGGCTACCACATGCATCTCCTGGATGATGTCATTTAGGTCCAGCTCAGATTCCATAAACCTAGGAGGGAAAAACAAGACAGCATCATTGAAAGGAAAGAAGTACTATCAGCACTGACGAGCAAACAGCCACACTATCCAGACAGACAATCTGTCAAAGTGTCTACAACAGACCAACCAAGAAGGACACTCATCCAAACATCATACTGTCACATAATTTCCTTGGGAAATCGATTTCCTCATTACAAAAATCAATCTTGGATTCAGATCTCATTACAGGATTCCCTTACTCTTGCAGTCACAAGCTGCCTTTTAGAGGCTCCTAAAGCATTTTGCAGCTTTAAATGATCTGCCCACCAGTCCTATGGATTAGCTAACATTACCCCTTGGTGTGGCAATTCTGTTGCCCTGAACAGTTATCTTACTAATCTAAAAAGGGTTTTCTTACTTGCCACTTCATATCAAGGGCCAATTACTTCCCTCACCCAAAGGAAGACACTGAGATTCTGCTGCCATTCAAAAATGGCAAGTAAGAGAAACTCCCCAACCCTCACATCCCTTCCAGTGAGCTGATTAAGAGGTAGATTCCAAAGTAAAGCAGATATAGGCTCTGGCATCCTAAAATCACCTGCACCCTCTCCAATCTGGGACCCCTCGAAGGATGTCCAACTGCTGGTTTATAGGGATCGGGCCTCAACCGGCAGTCGGACATCCCTCTCACAATCCGGGACTGCTGGCTCCTAACCGCTCACCTGCCTGCCTGCCTGATTGCCCCTAACCACTCTGCCTGCCGGCCTGCTTGCCCCCAAATGCCCCCTCCAAATGCACCCTGATCACGCCCAACTGCCTCCCCCCTTGCTGGCCTGCTCACCCCCAACTGCCCCCCCTGCTGGCCTGCTCACCCCCAACTGCCCCCACTGCTGGCCTGCTTGCCCCCGCCTACCCTCCCCATTGGCCTGCTTGCCCCTAAATGCCCCCCTGCTGGCCTGCTCACCCCAAACTGCCCCCCCCCGGTATCCTGATCACCTCCAACTGACCCCCACTGATGTCCTGCTCGCCACCAAGTGGGCCCCCTGCTGGTCTGCTTACCCCCAACGGCCCCGCCCCCCACCAGCCTGATCACTCACAACTGCCGTCCCATCCTGGCCTGATCACCCACAACTGCCCTCCCCTCTTGGCCTCTAACCACCTCTACCTCGGCCACGCCACCATGGCTTTGTCCAGAAGAACATCTGGCAGGTCTCCCAGTCTAATTAGCATGTTACCCTTTTATTAATATAGATAGAGGCCTGGTGCACGGGTGGGGGCCAGCTGGTTTGCCCTGAAGGGTGTCCGGGATCAGGGTGGGGGTTCCCTTGGGGCGTGGGGCGGCCTGGGTGAGGGGCTGAGGGCTGTTTTCAGGCTGGTCAAGCCCCCCAGTGGGGACCCTCACCCCAAGGGGGTGTGGCCAGCCTGGGTGAGGGGCTGAGGGCTGTTTTCAGGCTGGCCACACCCCCTGGTGATCCAGGCTCCCAGCCCCTCCTTTTTTTCTTTTTTTTTTTTTTTCAGCGCCTCCTTGAGCGGAGGCCAGGGCTGGCTGGAAGCAGGTATCTGGGATTTATTTATCTTCTATAATTGAAACTTTGTAGCCTTGAGCGGAGGTCAGGGCCAGCCAGGGTGGGTGGGAAGCTTGGCTTCCTCCATCACTGGGGGCAACCCAAGCCTCCTGCTCGCTCCAGCTCCGTGGCAGCCGCCATCTTTGTTGGGTTAATTTGCATGCTCGCTCCCGATTGGCTGGTGGGCGTGGTTGGTGGGTGTAGCAGAGGTACGGTCAATTTGCATGTTTCTCTTCTATTAGTGTAGATGATATTTTACTCACATGTCCACACCCGAACCTTTAAACAGACCTATGCCCAGGCACTTAGAACAAAACTGCTCTGTATTTGCCTCCGCATGTGCCCCCCTCCATGTTAAACATATAAGGAATGCCCACTAAGTCTTTGATGAATAAGACAGGAAGTTTTGTTGTGAAAAGGAAATGAGCTAATCCATGCAAAGCAACTGAATAATACCCGACTGACAGTGATTGAGAGGAATGGGTGGTCAACAGACCCTGAAACCAGACTGCCTGGGTTTAAACCTGACCTAGGCACTTAGCCTCTCTGTTTCTTCATCTGTAAATGGGATAATAAATTAGCCTATCTCATAAGGATACTATAAAGAGTAAATGAATAAGTAGATATAAAGCACTTAAAATTGCATATGTCTGCTCTCATTTCTCTTCCTCCTCCACCTCTTACTACTATTACCATTATTATGTCGATCTTCCCTGCTAGAGTGTAAGCTTCTTAAATATAGGAAGTATATATTTTGTCTCTATATATCCACAGGTGCCTGCTTAATTGAATGAGGCCACAAAGGAAAGGAACACAAGCAGGGACTCTTGAAGTCATAAAGTACTCATCAATTTCCAGAAGCTGAAAGGCTAAGCAAATACCACCCCTCCGGAAACCTGGATTCTGTAAGGAACAAAATCTGGAGACTATAACTCTTTAACATGCCCATATTTTAGACAATAATCCCCATTACTATTTTTAATCATAACAGAAATCCTACATTTTATTATTAACCAGAAATGATCACTGGTAATATTCTGATATATTTAATTCATGATTTTTTTACTCAACCCATATCCTTCCCCCCAACACTAAAGTAGTCTACACAGTATACATTGAGTGGCCAGATTATTATGATCTCTGAACGCATAATAATCTGGCCACTCAGTGTACTTCTCTTGAGTACCTCATTTATTTGATATCAAAGATACTATAAATCGTGCACCTGATCAGTTTTCCCCTTTGCACTAGCTGATAGAAAGCTCAGGGCAAATAGGTGGTTGATCTCCAGCAAAAGTCTAGAATACTTTTGGTACCCATTTGAGATACAAATACACTGAGTAGCCAGATTATTATGTGTTCAGAGGTCATAATAATCTGGCCATTCAGTGTATAAATATATATATTAGAGGCCTGGTGCATGAATTCGTGCATGGGTGGGGTCTGGCCAACCTGGCCAGGGGGAGGGGACATGGGTGGTTGGCCAGCCTGCGTGATGGTCCAACTCCTGGTCGAGGGGACAATTTGCATATTAGCCTTTTATTATATAGGATATACACTGAGTGGCCAGATTATTATGCGTTCAGAGATCATAATAATCTGGCCACTCTATATAGTTGTATATTCAATTTTTGCTATTGTTAACACAGGCTGAATAATTCCCCTTATCATTAAACACTGTTTTACAGCAGGAAAAGCCAGTATCCAACACTGCTGTCAGTCTTTCTCCTTCTCCCATGGCACTACCCCTCACTCAGCACAGTACTCTTCCCTGTTGAGCCCAGACATGACTTCTCAACATAGCATTCCAAAAAGAGACTACCAATCAATCACAGAGGGAGTGTAGGAGATAAGACCTATCTGAAACTCCTGTCCTAAATAATACATTTTTAAAAGCTGCATGGTATTCCTTTGTGGAGATGTACCATAATTTATTTTACCCTTTGTCAGACATTCAGGTGGTCTCCAATTTTCTCCCTATACCAAATGATACTATGATGCATGTATTCACAATTATTGTGTTGAGATAAATTTCCAGGAAGGAAAGTATCAAGTCAAAGAGTATGCATACCTTAGCAGATTTTGATATATTCTTCCAGAAAGGTACCAATAGTGTATAAAATACCTGTTTCCTTCACCCTCTTAAGAAAGTATTTAAAATGCATTTAAAATCTCCTCCAATTTGAAATAGGAAATTAAAATTTTCTTTTTTATTGTTGATACTATTACAGATATCTCCCATTCTCCCCTTCTTTGCCCACCTCCATCCAGCTCCCACAACCCCTCCCCTTACCTTCACCACTCTGTTGTCTGTATGCATGGGTTATGCACAGATGTTCTTTGGCTACACTCTTTACCTTCTTTTATCCAGTTGCCCCCATCCTCTTTCCCTCTGACCTCTGTCAGTCTGTTCCATGTATCCATGCCTCTGGTTCTATTTTGGTTGTCAATTTATTTTGTTCATTAGATTCCAAATGAGATCATGTGATAACTTTCTCTGACTGGCTTATTTCGCTTAGCATAATATAATTTCCAAGTCCATCCATGCTGTCACAAAGGATAAGAGTCCCTTCTTTTTCACAGCCGCGTAGTACTCCATTGTGCAAATGTACCACAGGAGATAGAAAATTTAACTTATTTTTTATTTAATTTCTGATACTACTATTTAAGATGGCTCAAATTTTGTTAATGTTTATTAGCTATTTGTATTTCTTCTTTGCCCATTTTATTTTATTTTTTTAAATAATTCTTTGTTGAAAGTCTCCTTTTCCCCCTTATGATCGCCTCCAGCCTCCTCCACCCCCCCCCCCCGTCTTCTTTACCCACTTTATATCAGGTACTCATCTTATTTATTCATTTATAAGCACTCTATATATTAAGAAAATTAATTATCTTATATACTGGGGGGGAAAAAACAAGAGAAAAATATTTGCCCTTTAATTAGTACATTGTGCTTTATCACATAACGGGTTTTAAAAGTTTAGTCAAATCTTTGCCTTTATAAACTCTATTTTACATGTATCCTGAGCAAGGTTTTTTTCTATGTTAAGATCAGATATATTTTATGGTCTACTTTTATGTATTGTTATGTTTATACATATCTAAATGTTTAGGAGTAAATAAATCTGAAATTTATTTTAGCATACGATATAGGGCAAAGATCTAACTTTATTTTCTGCAAATGTTTGTCCTATTGCCCCAATACCATAATCTATGCTTTTTCCATAGATTTGAAGAAATGCCATCTCCACCATACACTAAATTTTATTCAAATTTCTTTCATTGACCCCTGCTCCCCCCACTCGCCCCTCCCAAGCCTTTGCCACACTATCGTCTGTGTCCATGGGCTATGCCAGTGGTCGGCAAACTCATTAGTCAACAGAGTCAAATATCAACAGTACAACGATTGAAATTTCTTTTGAGAGCCAAATTTTTTAAACTTCTTCTAATGCCACTTCTTCAAAATAGATTCGCCCAGGCCGTGGTATTTTGTGGAAGAGCCACACTCAAGGGGCCAAAGAGCCACATGTGGCTCGCGAGCCGCAGTTTGCCAACCATGCGGCTATGCATATAAGTTCGCCAGTTTAATCTCTCTCCCCCACATGCCTCTCACCCCCAACCCCACCTTCCCTCTGAAATTCATCAGTCTATTCATGATTCTATGTCTCTGGATCTTTATTGTTTATCAGTTTATTTTGTTCATTAGATTCCAAATATCAGTGAGATCATGAGATACTTGCCTTTCTCTGACTGGCTTATTTTGCTTAGCATAATACTCTCCAGGTCCATCCGTGCTGTTGCAAATGGTGAGAGTGCCTCTTTTTTATTGCTGCATAGTATTCCATTGTGGTAAACGTACCACAGCCTTTTTATCCACATATCTGCTGATGGGCACTTGGGCTGTTTCCAAATCTTAGCTGTTGTAAATTGCACTGCTATGAATATAGAGGTGCATACATTCTTTCTGAGTGGTGTTTGGGGTTTCTTAGGATATATTCCTAGAAGTGGGATTACTGGGTCAAATGGCAGTTCCATTTTAAATTTTTTGAGGAAAATCCATACAGTTTTCCACAATGGCTGCACCAGTCTGCATTCCCACCAGCAGTGTACTAGGGTTCTCTTTTCTCTACATCCTCGCCAACACTTGTCATTTGTTGATCTGTTGATGATAGTCATTCTGACAGGTGTGAGGTGATACTTCATTGTTGTTTTAATTTGTATCTCTTGGATAATTAGTGACTTCGAGCATTTTTTTCATGTTTCTTGGCCTTCTGAATGTCCCACTTTGAAGAAGTATCTATTTAGGTCCTTTGCCCATTTATTAGTTGGATTGTTTGTCTTCCTTTTGTTAAGTTGTATGAGTTCTTTATATATTTTGGAAATTAACCCCTTATCAGATATATTATTGGCAAATATGTTCTCCCATGCAGTAGGCTCTCTTTTCACTTTGTTGGTTTCTTTTGCTGTGTAGAAGCTTTTTTATTTTGATGTAGTCCCATTCGTTTATTTTCTCCTTAGTTTCTTTTGCCCTAGGAGATCTACCAGTAAACATATTGCTATGAGAGATGTCTGAGATATTACTGCAAAGATTTTTATGGTTTCACAATTTACATTTAGGTCTTTTATCCATTTTGAGTTTATTCATGTGTATGGTGTGAGTTGGTGGTCTAGTTTCATTTTTTTGAATGTACCTGTCCAGTTTTCAAAATACCATTTATTGAAGAGACTTTTACTCCATTGTATGCTCTTGCCTCCTTTGTCAAATATTAATTGAACATAATGGCTTGGGTCAATTTCCATTGGTCTATATGCCTGTTCTTGTGCTAGTACCAGGCTGTTTTGAGTACAGTGGCTTAGTAGTATAATTTCATGTCTGGTATTGTGATTCCTCCAACTATGTTCTTCTTTCTCAAGATTGCTATTCGGGGTCATTTTTGGTTCCATATAAATTTTTGGAGTTTTTTTTTTTCTAGATCTGTGAAATATGCCATTGGTGTTTTAACAGGGATTGTAATAAATCTATAGATTGCTTTGGGTAGTATTAGACATTTTAATGATGTTGAGTCTATCAAGCCATGAACATGGTATTTTCTTCCACTTGTTTATATCTTCCTCTATCTCTTTTTTCAATATCCTGTAGTTGTCTGAGTACAGGTCTTTTATCTCCTTGGTTAAGTTTATTCCTAAGTATCTTAATTTTTTGTTGCAATGGTAAATGGATGTGTGGTGTTTTTTTTTTTTGTTTGTTTGTTTGTTTTTTAGTTTTTCTTTCTTAGAGTTCATTATTGGTGTATAAAAATGCCATCAGCCCTAACTGGTTTGGCTCAGTGGATAAAGCGTCGGCCTGCGGACTGAAGGGTCCCAGGTTCAATTCTGGTTAAGGGCATGTACCTTGGTTGCGGGCACATCCCCAGTAGGGGGTGTGCAGGAGGCAGCTGGTTGATGTTTCTCTCTCATTGATGTTTCTAACTCTCCATCCTTCTCCCTTCCTCTCTGTAAAAAAAATCAATAAAATATATATATTTTTAAATTAAAATGCCACCAATTTCTGGGTGTTAATTTTGTATCCTGCTATGTTGCCAAATTCATTTATTAAATCTAGTAGTTTTTTGGTGGAACCTTAGGGTTTTCTATGTATAATGTCATGTCATCTGTCAATGATGTTGGCTGTAGGTTTGTCATATATGGCCTTTATTATGTTGAGGTATGATCCCTCTATTCCCACTTTGCTGAGAGTTTTTATCAAAAAAGGGTGTTGGATTTTGTCAAATGCTTTTCCTGCACCAATTGATATGATCATGTGATTTTTGTCTTCCAATTTGCTTATGTGATGTGTCACATTTATTGATTTGTGAATATTGTACCAGACTTGCATCCCCGGGATAAACCCCACTTGGTCATAGCATCCTACACTGAATTTTAATGTGTACTTTAATCTGTTTATGGGCTTTGCGCTGAATTTCATTGCTTTGTCTGCAAATTCTTGAGCCAGGATCACACTTCCATATTGTTACAGTATTTTTTATGTCCGTTATTGCAAAACACTTTCTTGCTAGTCTTCTTTTTCAATGCTTCCTTGTTTATTCTCACCTGCTTATTATTCCAAGTACATTCAAAATTATTTTTGTAAAGATTCCCCCTCCATCCATACTAATTTTTTTAAGGCTTCTTTCACTGTGCTTACAAATATACCACCATTTTACATTGTCTCCTAAAAGTGTGGAAGTCAAATCAGGAGAATCATTCAGATATTCCATGGGGTAGTAGATCTATGGGCTCAACAAACCTCTAAGAGTTATTTGCCTTAAATGGGTAGTTCTTTTTAAAAAGTATGATTTCTGAAGAGTAACTGGACATAAAGATTTTTACAGCTCACCAGGATGAACTGACAAGGGAGATTGAACACTAAATAGTAATAAGCAAAATGATGTTGAGTACAAGGAACAATTTGGGGACTTGGGTGGTAATGAATGAAAGTCAGCCCAGAGAGAAGCCTCTGGTGGTATCCTACAGGGCTTGATCCTTAGGCCTGTTTATATCAACTATATTATTTTCTAATCAATAACTTGAATGAAGGTTTATAAATAGCAACTTAACAAATGTCAAATAACACAAAGTTTACAGAGAATATTAATACAGCGCTGAAAGAATCAATTCAAAAGTTTCTGATGGGCAATGATGATGGGCCAAATCTAACAGGAGAAAATTATCTAGGATCCACACAGAGAGCTGCACTGAACCAAAAAGTCAGATTACAAATGCATGGGGTGGGAACGACATAATTTAGTAAGAGCACTTGTGTAGAACTTGATGGTTTTAGTCAACTGTAACAGCAATACAAATCAGACCATGAGACAGCTATGCCAGGACAGAGACTACTCATTCAATTCTGGACACCCAACACTGGACACATTCCCGGGTCCACAGTTCAGCAGATGCCTTCCAAATGAAGGAGCAGAGGAAAGTAGCTGCCACAAAGGCTGCTGTGGTTTCAGGCTGCTTAAAAGAAGGCAATACAGAGTTAACATGTTGATTATATGACCCTGAAGTTCTGTGACATCTCTTATGGAAGCCATACTTTAGGAGGGATATAGACACTAATTTGGGAAAACAACCACGATTATAAGTTGTCTAGATATCCTCTCACCTAAGAATTTGTTGAAATTCTTTTTCATTCTGAGTCTAAATCTTAAAGAGTCACAAGTGCCAAATGATGAAAAGATTTCTTTGAAAAGTTAGATACTTGTCACTGGGGGTAATTAATAAAGGGTAATATAATAAAAAAAATTAAGAATTAGAAGGGAGAATGGACTTTACCTTCCAACTTTGAAATTCTTCTAAATCTGCAATCAGCCCAATGTTTTTAAGTTTAGAAAGTCAAAAATTATCAAAACAAAAAACAAGCAGAAACTCAAATGACAGCAGAGAAACATCATAAATATACCACTGGGGTCCAGTGTTATATGAGTAACAAGATAATAGTGGAAAAGGCCTGGACTTGAGAATGATATAGACTTGGGTCACACTCCCAGCCACACAAGTTACTGACTGTGTAACCATGAACAGTATGTCAACAAGTATTTACTGGGCACACACTAGGTACCAGTCACTGCTAGGTACCGAGGATATAACAGATAATAAAATAATCCTAGTTGCTGTCCTCATAGAGCCCCTGCCCTAGTACAAATTTAACAATCTATTACATACAACTCATTGTAAGGATTTGGTGTTGTCCAAGAAAAGACATTAGAACACAGATCACGGGACCCCCACCTGGTCAAGGGACACAGAGAATAGCAACTAACCTATCTCTAAACCTCAGCTTCCTTAATTTTCCTAGCTGAATTACAGTGAGGATTTAATGAGATAAAAAAATATAATGTGCCTAATGATAGTTGGCACATAATAGGTGCTCAACAAATCTAGGTACCCTCAAGTTTGCTATGCTATAACAAAGAATATTTTCTTCTCTTTTTGTCAACAAAGTATAAGCCTACTCATTTAAAGCACATACTACAACATTTGTAGAGACTGTCTAGGAAGTAAGCATACAGTCAGTAATGGATGACTCACAGCTGGGGGAATGGGTCAAGTTAGAGGCAATGGGAAAGCAACACAGCAATCTATTAAAACAGTAACCCAGGCTGAGATGGGGTCATTGATTCCATCTGGGATGGCGGAGAATATTCTGCTAGCCTGTCATGTGCATTTGTTTCAGACCAGCAGGATATTCTCTTTCAACTGTAATAGCGAAGATTAGCAAATGACCAGCAAGGTTCAAACATACCAGAAAAACCACAGAAATTGGTGAGTCCTCCTGCAACCACAAGACCAGCAGTCAATGCATAGGGGACATGATGCTTCTTCCACCCAACTAAATCAGCATTTCTCAAAGTGTGGTCCTGGGTGGGGGTAGGAGGTGGTTGGAGATCCTTTTAGGGGGTCTACAAGATCAAAACTATTTTCACAGTAATTCCAAAGTATTAAAAGTATGTCTTGTTTTATTGAGTTTTGCTTTATTGAGCTTAACAGATACTGCATTTTTTACAAAGTAGAGATTTGTGGTAACCCTCCATCAAGCAAGTCCACTGGCACCATTTTTCCAACAGCATTTGCTCACTTCGTGTCTCTGTACCACATTTTGGTAATTCTTGCAATACTTCAAACTTTTTCATTATTATTATATATGACATGGTGATCTCTGATCAGTGATCTTCGCTATTACTAGAGCAAGACCCTCCACCAGCAAAAAGATTATAATTCGCTAAAGGCTCAGATGATGGACAGCATTTTTTAGCAATAAAGTACTTTTAAATTAAGGTATGTAC
Source organism: Cnephaeus nilssonii (assembly GCF_951640355.1). Taxonomy (NCBI): domain Eukaryota; kingdom Metazoa; phylum Chordata; class Mammalia; order Chiroptera; family Vespertilionidae; genus Cnephaeus; species Cnephaeus nilssonii. The sequence continues at coordinate 38,339,148 of NC_137082.1, read as the reverse complement.
ATTGTTGTTTTAGACATAATGCTGCTACATACTTAAGTAGTATAGGACAGTGTAAATATAACTTTTATATGTGCTAGGAAACCAAAATATTCTTGTGACTCGCTTTATTGCAATATCCACTTTACTACAAACCCGCGATCTCTGAGGTTTGCCTATTTTGCCTTTTTCACTTTCATTCTCTCAGGAGTGAACATTGGAGTTTTCAACAGGGCTACAGAAGACGTGATTATATCATTGCACTGATGCCTAATAAAATGTGTGCTTGTGTATTCTAGAATTTTCTAAGATAAGCACTTTGGGGTGTACTCATAATTGAAGAGTGCAAAGGGGTCTTGAGATTAAAAACTTTGAGAACCACTATACTAAATAATTCTGCCCCTGCAACAATGAAAAAGGAGAATACTAATGGGCTTACTAGGGAAACAGCACACTCCACTCAATGCGATATTTGGCAGAAAGATTACAGTGCAAGGTAGAGGTTGCATAAAGAGAACTGTCAATTGACTATGAAATGCAGCCAAATGAAGAGAAGCATTTTTGTGTTATGCAATCAAAATGACAATTGCATATATGGGAAAATATATTTGAATGTTCCTGATCTCAACCGGAAAGTTTCATTCAAATATGTTCAAGCTATTTTCATCTTAATTGCACCTGGCTGGTTTAGAGAATTATAAAATACACTGCACCAATAAGAATTCAAAAATTCAAGGTTAAAACACAGTGTAGTTTCCTAACCAATTTTAAAATGTTCAGATTTAAAAACTAAAATAGTATATAAATTTTTTCTGAATAGAAAAGACTGTTAAGTCTTTAAAATAAAATTTTAAAACCAGTTTATGAGATGTAACACTAGAGCATCTGTGGCACCTAAGATGTGGTACACAACCTGCAGAAACTCACTGCTCTAAATTGACAGAAGTATACCTACCAAGTAGGCAAACGCAATGCTAGCACTCCAAGAAGTAAATTGGATTGCTTAAATTTCCAGAGTTATCAACCCAGGGCACAGCTTCCTCATAACGTATCCGTGGATTCCAGGCAATAAGAATGTAATAAAGATTACATCAACTATCTAATATTTCATGTTTATTGAGCACCTATAGTATGGCAGGTACTGTGTTAGGAATTAGAAACAGAAACAAACAAGACACAGTCTGCCTCCTCAAAGGACACAGAATCTAATGCAGGAAGACCACTGAGTAAAGAAATAATAAAACAAATGGCAAAGATGGTAAAGACTGGTCACATTCATTATGGGCAACAAAATAGGGAAAGAGACCTGCTGGTGGGAGAATAAAAGAATACAGTGGGGAATTCGGCAATAGTTATCCAAGTTTAAAATGTACATACCCTTCAACCTGGGAATTCAACATTTATCCTATAGAAATACATTTTATACTAAGGCACATGTACACAAAGGTTCACTACAGCACTGTTCATAAAAGCCAATATTTAAAATAACCAAATGTCTATAATAGATAAATAATAAGTAAATCATGGTATCTATAAACCGTGAAATACTACAACCAGTCACATAAGATAAGTATGCATATATAAACATGAAAAGATCTCCTGTTATGTAATAAAAAAAAAAATCCAGATGCAGAATATGTATAGTATAATTTAGGTAAGAAAAAATATTTGCATATTTACATATATATGTAAATAATTATATGAAAAATAATCTGAAAGGATATTCACAGAAGTGTTCATAGGGCTATCTCTAGGTACGGGAATGGAAGAGGGGGGTCAGTGCAGTGAAGGAGGACATGCATTTTTTTATGCTACTTATGCACTTTTGGTATTTTTTACAATGACAATCAATTCATGTGTTACTTGTGTAATCAGACACACACACACACATACACACACACACAGTGCAGAATGACAAGTGCTACTGTATGGTGAAGGTCAGCACAAAACTCAACAGGACTCTCGTGCTGGGAAAGCTGAGCTGCAATCTTACTGCAAAGAGGGCTATGGTCCTAGGTCCAGTAACCAGGTTCTTCCCTCTCTACTCTCCTTACCTAAAGCACATTAGCCTTACCAGGTTGCCATGAGGACTTGATGACCTCTGACATCTCTGTGCCTTTGTTCACACTAGTCACGCTGCTTGGCATGCCTTTCCTGCCTATTAAAATCAAAATCATTCTACAAGGCCAACTCAAATACCACCTCTTCTGTGAAGCCCTTAATAGCCCCCAACTTGGTATTCACTGTTTCTTCCTCTATGCTCCCACAACACTCTGTTTGTATCTCTTTTAAGGTATGTTTCCTTCTACTATGCATTTATAGCGAGTGTGCCTAATAACCTATAAACGTGAGTACAAAGACTATACTATCCAACTCTTAGTTCCCTACAGGCCTTGGACATACTAAGATGCATTAAAAGTATACGTCGAGGGAGGGAGAATATTAAAATCTGTATAAATATAAAAATCCCTTTAATTAGGACTCAAGACTGACTGAGAGATACCAGACTCCTCATTACAGTACTTCACAGTGCACTGAGGAGCCAATATAGTAACTATCGTATTAACTATAATTTCATAAGTATGTACTAAATACCAGGTACTGATCCAAACACTTCCAATTATTTTCACTTAATCTTCACAATTCTGTAAAGGGGGTATTATTTCTTTATACAGATGAGACACACCTGAGGCTAAAAAAGGAAAAGTGACTTATTCAAGGTCATGTGGGAGTCACATCCATATTTGCCTAACCCCAAAGCCTCTGACATTTTCTCAACAGTAAAGCTATCACCAATAGCAGCCAAGGTCAGTTTTCTTTGGGCCTTGAGAAGAATAATGAAGAAAGAGTTAACATAACAGGCCTGATCTTTAGAAGGGCCTGGTTCCAGGCTGGCATCTGGGGCTTTGGCTTTTGAAAAGTTCCCTATGTGATAAGGTTGTTTTGCCCACCTTTCTTCAGAGAGTCTGGAATTCTGATAGTTGTTGCTGGCAGAGAATGGCTACATGACTTGTCCTCATTAAATACTTTAGACCCAGAATCTCACACGGGCTTGTCTGGGCAGAGACACTACATGCATGTTTTCACTGCTGGAGAAAGGATCATGTCCACCTGACCCCACTCAGTGGGAGGGAGAAAGCATAGGAAATCTATACATGAGTTTCTCCAGACTCTGCCTGATGTATCTTTTCCCCTTGCTGATCTGGTTATATACCCTCAGTACCACTGACTGAGTACTGTGAATCCTTCTAGTGATTTTCCAAACATGTGGGTTGTCCTGGGACTCCTAACCCAAATCACAAAACCAAAGCAGACAAAACAAGCAAAAAACAAAAAACAAAAAAAACACCTCAGATGAGCCTTACTTCTCTGGATTGTCTGGAAACTTGATCCGCAACTCTTGGTTTTTGTATGATCTTTTTTCAAATGTAAGGATCATTTTCTTCACTGAGCTTTCATCCAATGGTTCCTCCTGGTATAAAGGGACAAATGCAACAATTCTCATTCACTAATCATTACTTCTTTCATTGGTCCTTACATGCTATTCTGCCACTCACCTTTCTGGGTTAAATGTACAAAAAATACTTTATCTCCCCCACCAGAATGAGGATTAAGGGTCTACATCACATGCTACTTTGTATCGCTTTGTGTGTCTCACATCTAGCACAGGAAGTTTAGTTTAAGATTTAGTCAACAAATATTTCTTGAGCATATTCTATGACTTGGAGTAAGCAACCATATTAGTTAATATTTATCTTGTCCTCCTTTGTTGTACAGGTAAGATAACACTCAGTGATTTAAAAGAACTTGTTCAGTAACAGCGGCCTTAAATATTTTCCCTATACAAGGAAGGGGTCAGCAAACTATAGTCCACCAGCCAAATCCAAGTCTCCGCCTATTTTTGTATAGACCTTAAGTAGGGCTGTTAATTAGCAATAGTCATGGTTTTTCTTTCACATTACTATCTGCTCCCTACTGGCTGCTGAGATGGGAATCAGACAGGTTTTTGGAATCCAGATATAACATCAAAAATTAGAGAAGCTCAGAAGAAACACTTATTAACTAGTAGACTACACAGTGTTTTTCTTACTTCATACACTAGAGAGGTTTGAAGGTTTTCTTACCTTTATATCTACAAAGGTATATACATTTTTAAAAGATGGAATCATTTCCCCCAAGAAATCTACACTAAAATTTCATAAATGTAGTCTCCTCAGTTTATTTTCCAGTTTAATGTAATGTGCTGCAATACACTCTGCCTAACACTCTCCCAACTCTCAGCTTCATAGTTTTGTAGTCATTGACCATAACTCACACCTAAAGGTAACGAAATTGCTATTAAGTGACCCTGAAATAGATCCTTTTGAAAAGCCCTGAATCATCCTATAATTTTGTAAGTACACTAAAAAATGCTAGCTATTATTTTGTTAACTTTTATATGCATATATTAGGTTTTAAGTGGAAGATACCTCTAATTTCATTTTGGGTATGACACATTTCTTAGATTTTTATCAATGACTCTTGGACCCTCACCTCAGGTAGTCTATTGGACCCCAGCCCCTCCCCAGTGTCTACGGCTTAAAGAGAAGTTCCCCGACATGGTAAAAACTGAAGTTAGTGCCCTGGCTCAGCTGACACTCAGAGCCTAGCTTCACTATTTACTAGCCATAATGCAATGTTACTTTGCTGACCATAATCCTTAAACGCTCACCAAGTCTACCTCTTAAGGCTTTCCTGAATTCATCCACTTGGCATCCTATCTATAATAATAAAAGCGTAACATGCTAATTAGACTGGACAGCTGAATGACCTTCTGGATGTCATTCCAGACGTCCTTCCGGACGAAGCTGCCGCAGCAGGGGCTGAGGCAGAGGCGGTTAGGGGCGATTAGGCAGGCAGGTGAGCAGTTAGGGGTGATCAGGTAGGCAGGCGAGCAGTTAGGGGTGATCAGGCAGGCAGGCAGAGGCGGTTGGGGCAATCAGGCAGGCAGGCAGAGTGGTTAGGGGCGATCAGGCAGGCAGGCAGAGAGGTTAGGGGCGATCAGGCAGGCAGGCGAGCAGTTAGGGGCAATCAGGCAGGCAGGCAGGCAGGCGAGCGGTTAGGAGTCAGCAGTCCCGGATTGCGAGAGGGTGCAGGCCAAGCTGAGGGACACACCCTCTCCACCCATGCATAAATTTTGTGCACTGGGCCTCTAGTCCTATACAATAAAAGCCTAATATGCTACGTGTCTGGTCAGCCATTCAACCAATCAAAGCATAATATGCTAATGATATGCTAAGGCCACTCAACCACTCACTATGATGTGCACTGACCACCAGGCGACAGACAGTCGACCAGTCGCTATGACGTGCACTGACCACCAGGAGGCAGACAGTCAACTGGTCGCTATGATGTGCACTGATCACCAGGGGGCAGACACTCCAACCGGTAGGTTAGCTTGCTGCTGGGGTCTGGCCAATCAGGACTGAGAGAGACGGGCCAGACACGCCCTGGAGCCCTCCTGCGGCCCCTCCCCAGCTGGCCAACCTCCCAGGTCCCTCCCAGACCCAATCATGCACTGGTGGGGTCCCTTGGCCTGGCCTGCGCCCTCATGTAATCTGGGACCCCTTGGGGGATGTTGGAGAGCTGGCTTCGGCCAAATCCTGCAGGCTAGGCCGAGGAACCCCACTGGTGCACAAATTCGTGCACCAGGCCTCTAGTTTAGAATAAAATTCCAATCCTTCACATGACATACAGGATGGGGCAAAAGTAGGTGTACAGTTGTGAGTATGCAAAACATTTTATTCTTGTATTATTTATTAATTATTTTCCATATGAATAAACTGTAAGCCTACTTTTGCCTCACCCTTTATGTAAGGAAGGTCTGGCATGATCTCGCCCAGGTAATCTGTTCACCCGAAACAAGGGAATATAGCCCTGTTGGGGGACCATGTCTACTTGTTGATTGCAAACTCTCTAGTTCCCCTCACAGTGCCTGGCATCCAGTGAAGATCTGTTGAAGGAAGAAAAGAAGAGAGATGTATCTTCTAAGGTCAGAGAAATGTTCTAAAGAAATGAGGTACTTAAAATGGTTTTATAAACTATATGACACTATCTTAATGTAAGCTGTTTTTTTCTATTAGTAATAAGCATGATGTACCTAAACATACCACTAGGATTTAACTAAAATAATCCAAATTTCTAGGAAAGAGTTAAATCAAGCAAATTCAACATCCACTACTCTTCTTTCCCTTGGCTAACATCTTGCCTGCCCTGTAGGAAAAAAAAACCTATTAGTGTTAATACGGCTCTCATAGGATTCCCGGCCTTAGCCTCTCCAAGGTTTGGCTTCCCTCCTTTAATTTCTCTCCAACACTAGAGGAAACTGAATTATCAGTCTTAGTCATCAGCTACAGCAGAACCTCCAATAGCTCAACGTCAGGAACCAGAGGGAGACTTCAGAAAGATGAATGCTGGTGATGTAGCACAAAAAGGACAATAATATTTTACAAGTTCACGTGACTTAACAGGGCAAACATCACTTGCTTTTCATCAAATGGGACTTTGGTGGCAGTGAGAAAATAACTCTTGAACTTGTAGCCTTCCATGTGTCATTTTTACAAAGCGATCTTTTCCCTGTCCCTTAACAGAAGGGCTGGTCTCACATTACATTTCTGTCTCTCAGGCTAGAAACCACTTACCCATGACAGCTACTATCCTAATCCTCCAGTACAAGCCTTGCCCTACACAGGAATTACACCTGCCAATTAACTGCTGCTGCAGCGCTTACAGATTGAGCAGAAGCTAGTAAGAAAGGAGGGAGAGAGGGAAGTGATGGAGGGATGGAAGAAGGAAGAGAGGGAGGGACGGAGGGACGGAGGGACGGAGGGACGGAGGGACGGAGGGATGGAGGGATGGAGGGATGGAGGGATAGAGGGATGGAGGGAGGTTATGCTATACACACTGACTGTCTAAAAGCCTGGTAGGGCTGCTGCCCTCAGAGAGGAAATTTGGGACTGTTTCCCCACCACAGATTTCCAAAGTGTCACCATCTTTTAGGGGCAGACCCCTGAATTAGCTCTGATATAAATGCTAATGAGAGTTATTATCATAACACAGTAAAAACCTTGGTGAAATATGAATCAATTTTTTCCCCTCTTAGATTCACACTCCAGCTTCATTTTTTAAATCCAAACTTAGCATCATGTCTTTGAGGGAACCAAAAACCAGCTGGCTCTTAAGAATCTATTTCCATAATTCATATTGAACAAAATGCCAGAATGAAATAACATACAAGTTAACACTTAAGGATTTAAAAAGACACAAAGGCATGGTCATTTCATTTTTAATCGCTGATATTTTATCTCTACCCTTTTCAGCTTTGTTCTTTTATTCATTCAATAAATATTTATTAAGGGTCTACCAAGAGCTAGGCATTGCTCTTGAGAGCTCTGAGCTGTGAACAAAACAGAGCCAGTCCCTGGTTTCACAGGAGGCCAGGAGGGGACAGCAAGTGAGTAAACAAACAGAAATTTCAGATCATGGTAAATGCTGTGAAGAGAACGCACAGAATAAAGTGATAACAGAATGAGAGAATGACTTGCGGGGCCACCTCAGAGACAGGAAAGACTTCTCCAAGGAGGAAACACCAGAACTAAGAACTGAATGAGAGGAAACCAGCCATGCAAAGAGTGGTTCTTCATTAGGGCAAGAAGAGCATTCCAACAGAGGGCACAGAAAAAGGTCCAGAGGCAGGAAGGAAGTGCAAAGGAATCTTGAGGCAAAGCAATTGAATGGCATCTCTTTCCCTAAACTGTGTTTCTTCAGTAACACCTAAATACTTAATCCCTTAGCTCCCCCGAACTTCTCCACTTTTACTACTTTGCTAATGCTATTTCAACTTCCTGAAAAGCCCATCTTCCACTTGTTCGATAAAGTTCTACTCTTCTTTAGAAGACTATTAACTACATTTAAAAATGGAAGCACCTACTATGTGTCCTTAGTATGGTCTAGAAAGCCTCCCTGACCCCTGTGTGTCCTCAGTATGGTCTAGAACAGCGGTCGCCAACCGGTGGTCCGTGGACTACTGGTGGTCCATGAGTTCGGAAAGGTGGCGGCCGCTGGTTTAAGGAAACCTTTGGAGCAGCAGTCGCCAACCAGTGGTCCGTGAGGTCCTAAAGGTTGGCGACCGCTGGTCTAGAAAGCCTCCTTGACCCTCTACAGTCAATACCAGTAGCCCCACAGTTCAGTGCTTGGGCCTTAATTATAACACATAATCCAGAATAATGTTAAAACGCTATCTGTGCCCTAGCTGGTTTGCCTCAGTGGATAGAGCGTTGGCCTGCGGACTAGAGGGTCCCGGGTTCGATTCCGGTCAAGGGCATATCCCTGGGTTGTGGGCTTGATCCCCAATGAGGGGTGTGCAGGAGGCAGCCGATCAATGATTCTCTTTCATCATTGATATTTCAATCTCTCTCTCCCTCTTTCTTCCTTTCTGAAATCAATAAAAATATAAACACACACACACACACACACACACACACACACACACACACACTCTATCTGTAATGTTCTTTACACTTTTCAAATGCTTCCCCAACTCCATTATCCCACTTAACCTTCATGTCAACACTGTGAAATAAGTATTCTTAACCCCATTTTATAGATTAAGCTAGGGAGGTCAGAAAAGGTATAAATTTGACCCAAAATTACACTCTATAGAAACTATGTCAGGGCCAGCCATCTCAGCAACCAGCCCACTTCTGCCACCTTACCTCTTCCTCTTCCTCCTCACCCTCTCTGTCAATAATCTGAAGCAGCCTTTTTTTGTCATCATCTGCTTCTTCTACCACAGTCATTTCCTCTTCCCGAAAGCGGCCACGTTCTCGAGTACCAGCTTGTTTCCGACGCATTTTCAGCTCTTCCTCTTCATCATCCCGGGGACGTTTTGTGCCCCTGTTGGGCTGAGAAAGAGAAAAAAAACACACAGGATTTTAGAGTTGGAAAAGATGAGGAACGGCATACATAGCAAATATCCTAACGCTTTCAAGAATTCCCCAACTGAAAAGCACCACACCATACAATTTCTGCCACAAAATACCTCTAAGAGGAATTATTCAAATACTTAACGGTTCTATAAATACATGATTAAAGTCACCTATAAAGTAACTGGCCTTTTTTTTTTTTACAGAATTTATTCAATATGCAAAGTTTCACCACTTCACAAAGGTTCCTATGCGTACAGAAATCATAGGGAAGAGAACCACTTTGAGATGGGGATACTACTTTGTAGGTGACTTTAATACATATAAATCACCAATCCCTTAGCACATAGTTTTAATTCATGTCTAAAAAAGATTACAGTCACTCAGAGTAGTTCAGAGAATATTACATGTATAACTTCCAAGGGTCTACTGCACTCCAAATTCCTACTTTACACAAGAGGAGAGTAAGGCCCAGAGGTCAAGTTTTATCCAAGGTCATAAAACCAGCAGTAGCACTGAAAACAGAATTGGCACTTCCTGACCTCTAGTCCTGGGCTTTCCCTTGTACTGGTGAGACCTCATTTGCCTTTAACACTGCAATTCATGGAGTTCTTATGGCTGCCTTCCACTAAATTGGAATAAAACAGGGCACTACTGAAATGGGCTTCCTAGTTGAGAAACAACACTGCAATAGACATTAAGCAGCCTGATGACTCCATTCAGCTCAAGTTACGGCGGGTACAACTTTGGCCTTCTCATTTACCCTCTCTAAGCCTTAGTTTCCTCATCTGCAAATGGAGATAACCCTTTTCCCTATGAACTTCAAAAAGATACTTTTGTGTGTGTGTTTATATTTTTCTAGCTTTACTGAGATATAATTGACTATAGTATTGTGTAAGTTTAAGGTGTACAACAGGATGATGACTCACATACATATACAAAATGACTGCCACAATAAGGTTAGTTAACACCTTCATCACCTCATATAATTACCAGTTTTTTGTGTGTGTGTTTTGGAGGGGGGGGGTGACATTTAAGTACTCTCTTAGCAACTTTCAAATATACAATACAGAACTGTTAACTATAGTCATTAGTTTCCCAAAACATATTCGTGAAATTTGTACCAAAAGGTGGAAGAACTCTAAACTATAATAGTACTACACAAATGTAAAAATTTTTACTATGAGGTAATACACATGATTCTGTCTTCCCCAACATAAAACATTTGCATTAGGCTTCTCAAATAAGCTTTTCTTTATCTGTTATAATAACCAACTTACAGTAGGTGTGATATGGTATGCTGTGTCTTTTTAAAATTATTTTATTGTTGAAAATATTACATATGATCCCCTTCCCCCCCCCCCATTCACCCCTTCTAGCGCACACCCGCCCCCAGCCCCAGGCCTTCACCACCCTATGGTACGCTATTTCCAAAGAAAATAGAAGGTCACATTCATTGCCAGCTTGCTAAGTTGTTTGGTAATGATAGACAAATTTCTATTATACATGCTACATATCTCACTGTGACTTATAACCCATACTGTTACTGAAATCTTCTATCCCAGTGATGCAAAGTCATCCCCTGCTATATTCATGTACCCTGCTGGTTCCACATACCAGGTGCTTCAATAAGTTTAAGCATATGACATTACTTAGAAAACTCACATTAGACAATTTGGTTTGCGGGGTACCACCTGCTAATTTTCACTCTGTTCCTAGTCTCCTTGAGATAGATTATCATTTCATATGATCACATCCTATTTCCATAAATATAAAAATTGATTATCATCATTATTTTAAAAAAGAAAAAAGAAATCAACTTGCCAGTAAACATGGACTACAAGAAAAATAAGGTGGTGGTTTTCAAGTGAGAAGGGGAAAAAAAGGTAGCTTGATCCTCAAAGAGAGCAGGCTCCAAACTAGAAATCTGTAGTTCCCCAGCAGGTAAGGAACTTCAGCCCCAGGGAGCACTAATTCTTTCAGGCTCATAAAACAAGCCCTGCTGTGATTCTGATTAGCATGAGCCTGCTGCAGCAGCCAAGTCAAAGCATGAGTTCTACAGTTCTCCCCAGAAAGGAGATTTCTGTATTGTTTATTGCTGAGGGCAGAGAGAATAGGTAGTGGACCACAGTTAAAAGGAGAAAGCCAAATAATGCCACAGTTAAGATGCAAAATAGAAAGAAACTGGCTATGTCTCTTTTGAACACATCTGCCAATCCACTTCTTTAAAACAAACATTTCAGAGATCGGGAGGAGTTTCATTTTTACCTTTAATAATTTCCACTGAAATAGCACTTTCCTTCTGCAGAACTTAAAGCACCTACTTTAATCTTCACTATGTCTCTGGGGAAGAGAAGTAGTTACCAGTTCTATTTTATAAGCAGGGGGACAGGATGCCGGAGACCCTTTAATAAACTCTTGCAAAGACAACCTGGCGCCTTCTGAAAGTTGAACCTGATCTCTGGGTTCTTGCTAATCAACCCTGATTCCCTGAGACAGATCCGAGGAACTTTCAGGCAAGAACATTTACCCATAAATATAAGTTATACAAGACCTTGGCTGAGTTAACGTAATATTTTTTAAACCATTCATTCAATAAATAATTTATTAAAGAATTCCAAGGCTTGAAGGGTCCTCAAGTAATCCACTGGCCCAGTAGCAGTCCCAGGCTTCCTCTAGGGCAGTGGTCGGCAAACTCATTAGTTAACAGAGCCAAATATCAATAGTACAATGATTGAAATTTCTTTTGAGAGCCGAAAACCGACTTCTGCGCATGGGCCACAAAGTTTCCATCGCACTGTATGTGCGCGCCCGCACGTGGTATTTTGTGGAAGAGCCACACTCAAGGGGCCAAAGAAGCCGTATGTGACTCGCAAGCCGCGGTTTGCCGACCACTGCTCTAGGGTAATGCCTAAGTGGGGACACAAGGACAGACAGGGCCAGTATGGATTCTTGAGACAAGAACAGCTTTGTTGATCTTTATGAATAGTCTAAGCACACATCTCTAACAGGGCAACATTTAGGTTCTCCAACTGTTTTTCCAACTCCATTCCCCCTCACACAGGGTATTTATTCAGCTTTCGCTCTTCTCAGGACAACTCTGTGGCAGAGGAGAGCGATCCCATTAGGATGCTCGGTTATGGCTCCTTCACCAACATATCACTTTCCTCTTCAACAGATGGGTAAGCCGTTCAACAGCACTGATACATTTTATTTCACCACTTTTCTCTCCCAAGGCAAAATTTTAAGAACTTCTGTTCTTTACTTCTCAACCCTCAACTGTCTCTTTTCTAGATACTAACACTCCAAATAGAGAAGTTCCTACTTATTTCTGAAATTTGACCACTCTAAATAATAAAGATTAGGATTCATTTTTTAACAAGTATTTATTAAGTGCCAACTATGTATAAGTTGGGGCACTGCAGACATAAGTGTAAATAAGACAAACACTGCTTTGCAATCTAGGTCTGTCCGATCAAAATATAATGCAGATTAGAGGTAATTTTAAATTTTTTAGTAGCCACATTTAAAAAAATAAAAAGAAACAGGTGAAATTAATTTTAATAATATATTTTATTTAATGCAGTATGTCCAAAATATTATCATTTCAACATGTATAAAAAACTACTAATGTGATATTTTACATCCTTTTTATTCATATTATGTCTTTAGAATTCGGTAGACATATTTTATATTTATGATGGGTGTATCACCACACAGATGGAGCCCCATTTCATGAGCCCAGCAGACATATGTAGCTAGTGGCTACCATACTGGACAGTACAGGTCCAGGGGATTTTCATCTGAGGGGTTCCTGTCCCTAAATAAAGACAAAATGGAACTGTCTTTCCAGCAACACTGAATGAAATCGGGATTCATATAAAGCAAAAGTCCTGTTTGTGAAAGGCCCCCACTAAAAACTGTGAAGCTAACAATACCCTGACCCAGAAAGAAACTTCTAGATTACATTTACCAATATTCACCACTGAGAGAATGATCAGTTATACAATAGAAAGCAAGAATGTGTAAGCAGGAAAGAACCTCAGAGCTGTCAAACTGATTTCATACACAAGAGCCAAAGGGCCCGGAATCTAGAAAGGGAATATAACACTCACAGTCTGACGGAGAGGTCAACAGCTCAGGCCCAAGCTCTCCTGTGTCTTACACAACCAATCCCAAAAGGATTAAGCCATTCTTACCAGTCACCTTTGGAGATTAATTTGTTTTGGTATCTGAAAGGTATATGGAATCCCTCAAGATGAAGGAATGACAAAAGAAACTGTGCTTAATAAAGTCATTTCTCTGCTTCTGCTTCTACAGGACTAGAGAAAAAAAGATTAACTCTTAACTTCTGATGTGCCAGAACATCAGCCTTTAAGAACTATTACAATCTTCCACATTCCCTGCCTTACTCCCACTAGGTGGTGAGCGGTATAAGTGCTCACTAAGCATTGCCACCATCCAACCACACAGCTGGTAGCCTTTCTAGGATACATAAAGGATTCCCACTTGCTCAAAGCTTATAGTAAGCTTCAAGATTATATATATATGATGCCTTTACTTTCCAAACTCTTAAAGCCTATTGTGTGTGCGAGAGAGTGTGATGGATGGTTACACACACACACACATACAGGGGTGAGTAAAAGTAGGTTTATAGTTGTAACACAAATAAATACAATAATTTAAAAAAATAACAATATAAGAATAAACTCTGTGTTTTGCACACTCACAACTGTAAACCTACTTTTGGCATCCCCTGTATATATATCATCCATTCCCTGAAAACAGAAATCAGAACAACTCCATGAAATCTTTGAAAGAGTTAAAAAATTAAATAAGCAATCTGCCTAGGATACTCCCTGTGTACCTAGACAATATCCAACCTAAGCTTTAGGTTTCATTTTTCCCTCTCTCCCTATTTTTTTTTTTAATTAAAAAGCAGTGAGAGGCTGTAGCTATAATGAGGGGCTGTGGGAACATGCAGTTATATTGGGCTCAAAGTAATGTACCATAGGAAGAGGCTACATCACCAGAATGAATCCTAAATTAAAACTCCACTATGAAACCAACTCTATTTCCTCTAAGCATGCAATCTATATTATCACATTTATAGTCTGTCTCGACCTCAATTAGACTTGAGGGTGGAGGGGAGGAAAGGGACTTCTATAATGGTATCATTATGATAAATTATGAAAACACACAGTGCAATTATTAATGTAAAGAGCACATTTGTACCAGGATATAACAGTGTAGATGTGTGCTGTGGGGGGAGCATCTAAATATAGCTCAATATTCCAAGTTACCTGGCTAAGAAAGGGGGTAATTTTCATAAAATGTACTTTCACATTAATAGAAGAAAAATTTGTTCAATTCTATTAAGGAAATAGAAAAAGTCAAAGTAAATCTTCTATATCCTTATAATAAACTATAAATTCTTTACCCTGGACCAAAAACCTCAGACAACTTCAGAAGAGCCTTCCAAGTGGAGGCATGAAGAGCTATTTCCTAAATATCAATCAACAATAAAGATTTTCAACTAAAAAAAATAATATAGTTTATCCCTCTTTGTATAGGCATAGGGAAATCTGAGCCCAGTGAGTTTAAGCAACGGTGGGGTGCCCAATAGTACAAGACTTCTAATTCTCAATACAGTGCTTTCCCTTATCCACCATACTAACTAGACATTCCTAACCTGTTTGCAATGGTGATATCATGCATGAACAATGAGTTTGGAGTCAGATTTTCCTAAATGCAAATCTGGTCCCTCTAATTTAGCAGCCCTGGAAAGTAACTTACCTTCTTTTGAGTTTTCTCAATCTATAAACTAGAAACAATAGCCACTTTCACACAGACATTTATGTATATACTATGCCCGGTGCACAAATTCATGCACAGGTGGGGTATCCACGGGGGTGGGGGTGGGGGCCGGGACGCAATCGGCCCTCTGGAGGGGGCGGTGGGATGCCCTTGCTGGTCTGGGATCCGAATCCGTCCTGCTGACGTTCGCACAGGTTGTCGGGAGCCACCTGGCAGCCACTTTTATATCCTTTCTTCCTTGCGGAGCATCTAGGGAGGGGAAGCGGCCGCAGTGCCTGAGGCCGACTTCCAGGAGGCCAGTGGTGCTGGTCCATCAGTGCCTGGCCCATTCTCCGGAGATTGGACCTGCAGGACTACTGAAGGAGTGAGTGGCTGCTGCTGGGCCAGTGGGCTGCCGGGACGGGTCAGTCAGCTGAGCAGCGCTCCCACTGTGGGAGCGCACTGACCACCGGGGGCAGCTCCTGCGTTGAATGTCTGCCCCCTGGTGGTCAGTGCATGTCATAGCGACTGGTTGACCAGTCGTTCTGTTCGTTCTGTTCGTTCAGTCCTAACGGTCACTTAGGCTTTTATATATATAGATATATGTATGCACACAAGGAGTAATGTTTCTAAAGTGCGAGTAGTGTGGCCCAAAACAATACATGTAGTTTTCTACCTCTTTGGAACACCCAATTCAAAATCAAAGAGCCTCAAGGTCCAAAAGGGTGTTTACCATTCATAGATTTTAAAATGAGGGTCCGGTTTGGCTCAGTGGATAGAGTGTTGGCCTGCAGACTAAAGGGTTCTGGGTTCAATTCCAGTCAAGGGCACATATCTCCTTGTGCAGGCTCCTCCCGGCCCCAGGCCCTGATCAGGGCTTGTGCAGGAGGCAACCAATCAATGTGCTTCTCTAACATCGATGTTTCTCTCTGTCTTTCCCTCTCTCTTCCACTCTCCCTAAAAAAATCAAAGGAAAAATATCCTCGGGTGAGGATTAACAAAAAACAAAACAAACAAATAAAATGAGGGTCCTTTTTTTACTGTCAAAATATTTGACAGACCTCACCTCCTGCTGCACTTTTTAGAACACAATATTGAGAAAAGATACAATGACAACAAACAAATGCAGTACTATCTATTTGGTAATACTTTTCATTGAATCTGTGTTTGTAACACCCACATTTATGAGAGGGGGAGGGAGATACTGATTTTGAGAGAGATGTTGGCAATTTACTACCTTTGAGATTGAGATTCATTCTACAGAAAATTCTTTTGTACATCTGGATTCACACCGTCTTACAGTAATTCGGAGGCACTTGAGACATTTCAGACTTTAGGAACCCTTGATCTGACCCAATCACCTATCTGAGGTGTGAATCCCCTTTAAAACATCTCTTCTACACACAGGCTGGGGTTTTCCAAACATTTCCAGAGACCAGAAACTTAATTTCCTCCCTAAATTATGTCCCCTCTATCTTTGGATCACTCAGTTCATTAAATTGAGGAGAAACCTTTCAACTTACAATTTCTTCTCTGGTCCCTAATCTTTCTCCTTAAAGTGAAATAAGACAGGTTAGTCTCACCCTTACATTATTTCTTTCTTCCTCTCTCACTGCCTTTTCTTTTTCAGAATAAATACTTTCAATATGGGGGAAGGCATGCAATAGAGGAGGGAGTTTATACATAATTAAATTCCTTCCTACCATTATTTGGGGATTTCATCATTTTAAAGCTTTCTGATGTGTCTTAAGATAATCAGACCTATGAATGTCACAAGCCCAAGCCTATAGAATTGATCTAACCAATTTGAAATGCTCAGAATCATCTGCTGTTAACCTTGCCTGATTATATTTTGTCAGAATAAAAGGGAGTTTTCAAACATTAATTTTTACCAAATGGTAGTGAGTGGCCTGACCCAGAAGTTACAGATGAGCTGCAGTAATGAGTTTTCCCTTGCCTTTTCTGGCTGCACATTCACTGGTGACATTTTACAACTAAGACTTCTAGCTCAATCAATATTTGCAGGCATGAAACCTGCCAAAGTTAACATCAGGGATCCCTTGCAAATTTGCTTAAGGCACCAGAACTGAAAAAAGCTCACAGTCTCTAATACTATAACTACCATCAGCCAAAGTTCATAACTAGGGATCAAAGTCATCAGACACAGAATATTCTAACCCACTTCAAAGGATTGATATGATGATAAAGGGGCCCTGTGTAAACTATAAAGTGCTGTACCAATGTAAGGAATTATAATCATACTTTTAAGAAATATCCTAGTGAAAATTTCAGATATCATATATAATTATGTATTATGCCTCTACAACACTTAAAACATTAAAAAAAAATCAATGAATCATGGCAATATAGTACCTTTTTTTCTGGAAGAAAAACCACATGCCCCAAATTCCTCAAAATCTCAAAGCCTCATTTACTTAATTACCAATAAAAAAAGTATAAGTACTGAGACCACAATAATTACTGAAATATGTGGGTTTTATCAATATCCACAATGGGGAGGAGAGGTGGAATCAATGTATTAAAAATTAAAATCACCAACAGTTTCACTTATGATTCACAATCTAATTGGCTGATAAATAAAATGGATATGATTTATGATTTAAATGACTAGTCATGAAGACTCTACTTTCCTACCAAAAAAATTCTTACTCCTTGTTAAAGCCTGAATATATATTCATATCACCTCCAAGTTTCTTTTTTAGAAGTATAAGCTATACTTTAGCATCCATGATTTACTTTGACATCGTCTCTGATTAATTCTGAAGCTATATCAGAAAGCTGAATATTGATTTGGTTTCTTTATTTATCAAGGCTAACAGAGGCACGGGTAAAATTTTAGAAATAAACTACCTCCATTTTAGGAGACTTATGAATGTTTTGTCAGCTACATCAGAACCATTATCTTTCATTCACTCACTCAGGAAGTGTTTACTGACCTAACAGAACTTGAACATCACTCTATTATGTACTGGAGGGAATATTAGACATGAGCCCGAAAACAATAACAGAATTACACTGATCTAAAACAATATCAATTACACTGATCTAAAAGAAGCAACATAGTACAATGCAAAGAACAGCAGACCAATAATCAGAAAAATCAGGGTTCTGGTGATTCACTTAAGAGTCACATGATGTTAGCTAAGTCATTTAAAAAATTACTTGCCCTGGCTGGTGTTGCTCAGTGGTTAAAGTGTCAGTCCACATACCGAAGGGTTGCGGGTTTGACTTCCAGTCAAAGGCACATACCTGGGTTGTGGGTTCACTCCCCAGTCCCCGTGGGGGCACATGCAGGAGGCAACCAGTTGATGTGTCTTTCCCCCATCCATCTTTCTCTCTTCCTCTTTCTCTCCCTCCCTCTCCAGCTCCCTCTTTCTCTCCTTCCGTCCTTCCCTCCCTTCCACTCTTTCTGAAAAGCAATGGAAAAAATATCCTCAGGTGAGGATTAACAAAAAAATATTTTTTTGATGACTTGCACTTTGAAAAGAAAACAGAGCCTAAGATTCAATTTCTCTTAATGATTGCCAAATGCAAAGTCCTATATATATATACAACAGACTTTCAGAATTACTTAAAATCAACTTTTGACAAGGAATATAATCACAATTATAATAAAAAAGAAAAAATACTGAGTCATCCATAAGCATACTAAAAGGGACCCAATCTAACTAGAAATCAGGGAAATGCACATGAAAACTCCAAATAACCAAAATAATATTGAGAAAGAAAAATAAAGCTGAAGGATTAAAACATATGGTATTGGCATAAAAAACAGACACATGGATCAACAGAACAGAGTAAAGAGCCCAGAAATAAACCCACACATATAAGGTCAAATAATTTACAACAAAGGAGATAAGAATATACAATAAAGAACAGTATCCTCAATAAATGGTGATAGGAAAATTGGACAACTACATGCAAAAGAATGAAACTAGACCACTATCTTATACCATACACTAAAATATACTCAAAATGGATTAAAGAGAATGTAAGATTTGAAGTCATAAAACTCCTAGAAAAAAACATATGTGGTAAGCTTCTTGACAAAGGTCTTAATGATGGTTTTTTTTTATTTAACACCAAAAGCAAAAGCAAAAATAAATCAGTGAAACTACATCAAATTAAAAAGCTTGTGCACAACAAAAGACACTATCTACAAAATGAAAAGTCAGCCTACTGATTGGAAGAAAATATTTGCAAATCATGTATCTGAAAAGGGCCTAATATCTAAAATATGTAAAGAACTCATGCAACTCAATAGCAAACAAATAATCTAATTTTTAAAATGGGCAGAAGATCTAAATAGACATTTTTCCAAAGAAGACATTCACATGGCCAAGAGGTATGTGAAAAGATACTGTACATCGTTAATCATCAGGGAAATGCAAGTCGAAACATTTTAAGATTATCACTTCACACCTGTTAGAATGGCTATTACCAAAAAGACTAGAAATAACAAGTGTTGGTTAGGATGTGGAGAAAAGAGAACACTTGTGCACTGTTGGTAGGAATGTAAATTAGTGTAGCCACTATGGAAAATAGTATGGAGGTTTTTTAAGCAATTAAAAATAGAATTACATGATCCAGCAATACCACTTCTG
This sequence comes from Cnephaeus nilssonii, assembly GCF_951640355.1. Taxonomy (NCBI): domain Eukaryota; kingdom Metazoa; phylum Chordata; class Mammalia; order Chiroptera; family Vespertilionidae; genus Cnephaeus; species Cnephaeus nilssonii. The sequence continues at coordinate 38,319,788 of NC_137082.1, read as the reverse complement.
GGTATTTATCCAAAGAAAATGAAAACATAACTTGAAAGATGCATGTACTCCCATGTTTATTGCAGCATTATCTCCAACAGCCAAGATATGGAAAGAACTTAAGTGCCCACTGATGGATGAATGAAGAAAGAAATTGTCACACACACACACACACACACACACACACACACACACACACACACACACACGGATATTATTGAGCCATAAAAAGAGTGAAATCTTCCCATTTGCAAAACATGGATGGACTTCGAGGGCATTATACTAAATGAAATAAATCAGACAGAGAAAGACAAATACTATATGACCTCTCTTATATGTGAAATCTTATATATATGTATCTATGTCTATATCTAATCTATATATAGAATTATATTTATACCTATAAATAAATAAAAAAAGAAAAAGAAAAGAGCTCATAAATACAGACAACAGATTCATGGTTGCCAGAGGTGGATAACTGTCTTTAAGTAAATTAAATCTTCAAAAAGTAATTAGAGAAATGCACATAAAAACCATTAGATATAATCAGGTTGACAAAAATAAAAAAAAAATTAAAATCTGACAATACCATATGTTGTTGAGGATATGGAGAAATAGGAACTGTTAAAACTCTCTGAGTGGAAGGAGTAGAAATGGGTACTGAATGGAAGAAGTGAAAATGAGTACAGAACTAATTTGTGATACCTAATAACACTTAAGAAACATACAGGTTATGACTATCCCAACAATTCTACCCCTAGGTACAATTATTAGAGTAATTCTCAGACATATATACAAGGAACTACTTAACAAATGTTCACTGGAGCATATTTGTAATGAGAAAAAAGGGAAGAAATTTTCAAATATCAATGGATGCATACTAAGTGGTAATAGTAAAAAAAATGTATGGCAATAATAATAACCAATTTCAAGATAATAACTACTTCTAAGAAGGATAACAAAGAAATTGGATTAGGGAGGGATATATAATAAAAAGGGATTAGGGAAGGGTATCAGGAGACTTCAACTCTATTTATAATATTTTATTTATTTAAAAAAATCTAACTTAAATTTGGCAAAATGATATGCTTATGCACCTATCTAGGGGGGAGAAAAGGAGAACACTAGAAGGTAGCAGTTATCATACAGAACAAGTCATGCCCATTTGGTTGTAATCCCTTGTTATTGTTACTGCTGATTTAAGGTGAGGGGTTTACAATACTTATGTACCTTTATCTCATCAAGACATTTCACAAAGTTACTCAAGCAGGAACATGGAGAAATGTGGATAAATGGTAGTACAGATAGGTATATCCATAACTGGTTGAACCAAAGAGTATGAGCAATTAGAAACCTTTGTTTAAAGTCAAAATAATCCTAGCTAATAAAAGAGTAATATGCAAATTAACCATCACTCCACGACACCCACAAGCCGTGCACACCAGCCACGCCCACCAGCCCATCAGAGCGAGTATGCAAATTAACCTCAACCAAGATGGCCGCAGCCACAGAGAACAGGAAGGAGGCTTGGGTTTCCCTGGCAATGGAGGAAACCAAGCTTTCCACACACCCTGGCGGGCCCAGGCCTCCACTCAAGGGTAGAAAGTTTCAATTATAGAAGGTAAATAAATTCTAACAGAAATGGCGGCAGCCACTGAGCTGGAAGAGCAGGAGGCTAGGGTTTCCCCAGGCGATGGAGGAAGCCAAGCTTCTGCAGCCCTGGCCAGCTCAGGCCTTCACTCCAGGCTACAAAGTTTCAATTATAGAAGATACATAAATTCCAACAGAAATGGCTGCCGCCATGGAGCGAGCAGGAGGCTTGGCTCCGCTCCAGGCTACAAAGTTTCAATTGTAGAAGGTAAATAAATTCCAGATACCAGGGCTTCCGCTTGGGTCGCCAGGGGCGTGGCTGGCCTGCAAACCACCACAGGCCCCTCGCTCAGGCCGCCCCACGCCCCAAGGGAACCCCCACCCTGATCCGGGACACCCTTCAGGGCAAACCAGCTGGCCCCCACCCATGCACCAGGCCTCTATCCTATCTAATAAAAGAGTAATATGCAGATTGACCATCACTCCAACACACAAGATGGCTGCCCCCATGTGGTCAAAGATCCTGCCCCCATGTGGACATAAGATGGCCACCACAAGATGGCCAGCAGGGGAGGGCAGTTGGGAGGGACCAGGCCTGCAAGGGAAGGCAGTTGTGGGTGATCAAGCCAGCAGGGGAGGGCAGTTGGGAGGCACCAGGCCTGCAAGGGAGGGCAGTTGAGAGGGACCAGGACTGCAAGGGAGGGCAGTTGGGGGCGATCAACCCTGCAGGGGAGGACAGTTAGAGGTGACCAGGCCAGCAGAGGAGGAAAGTTGGGGGCAAACAGGCTGGCAGGGGAGCAGTTAGACATCCATCAGGCTGGCATGGGAGTGGTTAGGGGGTGATCAGGCTGGCAGGCAGAAGTGGTTAGGGGCAATCAGGAAGGCAGGCAGGCGAGCAGTTGGGAGCCAGCAGTCTTGGATTGTGAGAGGGATGTCCGACTGCCCGTTTAGACCCGATCCCGGTGGTTCTAAATAAACAAACGAAAGATTAAAAATAAAAGACATTATAATCTAGATAATGCATGAACAGAATAGTAAAGGGTCTGAAAACCTTGCTATGGGGAAAATCAATAAGGGAGTCTGAGAAGATTCGAAAAGGGACCCAGGAGTTATTTAAACGATTCCTTGGAATTGGGTAAATCCATATAGTGCTACCATGAATAGCAGCTCACTTTCCTTTCCCCCTTCATTCCAGCTAGAGAGATCCTGCTCAAGCCTTAAGCCCCAGCTCAAAGGTCATCTTCTCTAAGAGTCTTCCAAATACTCCACTAAGACTTCTGAACTTCCTCAGCAGTATATATCACACCATACCTCTATCAGCACACAATACAAGTAGGAACCCTGGGATCTGACCTTTGTTTCTAACACCTTAGTACCTAACAGTGCTCAGCTCACAGCAGGCACTTATCCTATGTTGCTAAATCACCGAGAAACAACAGAGAACAGCTACACCAATGAACTACCCAGGAATCATAATTCTGTTAGCAAATGTATATAATCCTAATATATATAAAGAGCTAGGTGGTGTCATGACTAAACAGGCAACTGGTCACCATGAAGTGCATGGAGCACAAATTAGTTCCCCGTTTCCCCCAGCCTCCAAGCCGCTCACCATGAGCGGGGGCTGGCGGTGGGAGTAGGGACTGTTGAGCGGCGGTGGCGGGCTGCTTCGCAGGGTGGCCGTGAGCTTAGCAGAGCAATCACCCAGGCGGCAGCGAGTTTCGCGAAACAGTCGCGGGGCGGGGGGAGTTTCGCGGAGCGTCCAGCGACAAGCTTCGCAGGGCAGTCGAGGGGCGGGGGAGCCTCACAGAGCAGTCGAGGGGCTGCAAGCATTGGAGCGTCCCAGGGCGGGGAGCTTCACGTAGCATCGCAGGGCGGCAGAGGCTATTTGACAGAAGCCAGGCTAGGCCTAGGGACCCTAACTGCACACGATTTCATGCGCGCTGGGCCTCTAGTGTGTACATATTTTCAGAGTTCCTTGGGTCACTAGGGTGACTGCAGCCACACAGAATTCATCTGTTCTATAACTATATATTTGATGACTTTATGCCATCCTGGGCTACGTTCTATACAGGGGTGGGCAACAGTAGGTTTACCGTTGTATGTGAAATAAAGTTTATTCTTATATTAATATTTATTAACTAGTAGCCCTGCGCACGAATCCGTGCACCAGTAGCTCACTGCCGCCCTCCTGTAGCTCCCTCCCGCCCCTCCCCCATAGCTTGCTGCCCTGCCCCCTCCTGTAGCTCTCAGCTGCCCGCTAGTAGCTCGCTGCCCCACCCTCCTGCTGATCTGTAATCCAATTATTACACGGTCAGTCATTACACTTCATGGTGTAACGACCATTTGCATATTACATCTTTATTATATAGGATTACTAGAGGCCCAGTGCACAACATTCATGCACTGGGGGTGGGGGGAATCCCTCAGCCCAGCCTGCGCCCTCTCACAGTCCTCGGGGGGATGTTTGACTGGCAGCTTGGAAGCGGGCCTAAGCCGTCAGTCCGACATCCTTAGTGCTGCCACGGAGGCGGGAGAGGTTCCTGCCACCACCAATGCACTCACCAGCCGCAAGCCTGGCTTCTGGCTGAGCAGTGCTCCCCCGGTGGAAGCACACTGACCACCAGGGGGCAGATCCTGCATTGAGTGTCTGCCCCCTGGTGGTCAGTGTGCGTCATAGTGACCGGTATTTCCACTGCCGGGCCGAAACCGGCTCTCCGACATCCCCCGAGGAGTCCCGGATTACAAGAGGGCGCAGGCCAGGCTGAGGGACCCCAGGAGGGCTCCAGGGCGTGTCCAGCCCATCTCGCTCAGTCCCGATCAGCCAGAACCCAGCAGCAAGCTAACCTACCAGTCGGAGCGTCTGCCCCCTGGTGATCAGTGCATGTCATAGTGACTGGTCGACTGGTCAACTGTCTGCCCCTTGGTGGTCAGTGCACGTCACAGCAACTGGTCGACCGTCTGCCCCTGCTGGTCAGTGCACATCACAGCAAGCGCTTGAGTGGCCTTAGCATATCATTAGCACATTACGCTTTGATTGCTTGAGTGGCCGACCGGACGACCAGACACTTAGCATATTAGGCTTTTATTATATAGGGTTGTGTTACTTTCCATATGGACAACTTTTGCCACCCTGTATGTAGCTTAGTAAATTTTCTAATGGTGGCACCAAGTGATATTCAGAGAGTAAGAACAGTAAAATTCAGATTCAGACAAAGAATATCAGTATAAACTCATAATTTACAGATGAATAAACTAAGATTCAAGGAAGTGGCTAGACTTGAGCCTGAAGCCATAGAACTGGGTCTGAAATCTCTCACTTTTGCAAGGAGCAGTATATACAACCTCCAGATCCCTTTCCTTAGTTACAACTTCAAAAACTATCATTTCAAAGGCATAATTTGCATAATCTCTCCCTGCTGCCATCATCTTTCAACCAACATTAAAACACCTACTACTTTTCTGCCCGTGCCTTTAGCCAGGAAAACTCCTTTCTGTAGTTGCTCCTTGCTCACTTGGAAGTTCCCTGCCCAGAAGAGCTTAGTGTCATCTGTCTATTCAGGGGTCCTCAAACTTTTTAAACAGGGGGCCAGTTCACTGTCCCTCAGACCGTTGGAGGGCCGGACTATAGTTTAAAAAAAACTATAAACAAATTCCTATGCACACTGCACATATCTTATTTTGAAGTAAAAAAAACAAAACGGCAAAAATACCCGCATGTGGCCCGCGGGCCGTAGTTTGAGGACGCCTGGACTCTATATGGAGATTTCAGTAAGAACTCCCTCCTCCAGAACATTTGGTGAACCTGCCATTAACACCAGCCCATGTTTAATCTTTAAATATCAAATAACAGATTGTGGCAAAGCTCTTTTAAATTATTTGTTGTTTTAAACCAAGTCTCAGATACAAGAAACTCACTTTTTATTCAGGGTGACACAAAGGTTAGATACATTTTAAGTGTATGTCACAGAGGTTGGGTGGGGTGAGGGGTAGTGTATTCTCAGCAACCAGCAGACCCACACAGTGGTTTTGCAAATTACATGTCATACCTGTTACACATAATTATGCAGACAGAGAAGTTTCCAGACAGCAGAATATTGCTTCTAGCAATGGACGATTTCATTAAGACTAAAGTGGGGCAAGGAAATCTTTAATTACTTTTTCTATAAGTTGCCTCTGAGGTCATCACCAAGATTCAAAACTGCATTCCTCTTTCAGAGGAGTGGATGGGGTAAAGGGTGCATACTAGCAGGAAGACAGATAGAAATTAAAGAGAAAAGTGAAGATGCTTTGAAAAAATGAGAAGAGAGAATGAATGATCTGGGGCTGAATAAGTGAGAGCCAGATCCAGATCATAAATGAGACATTAATCATTTTATTCATTTACAAAATTTAGGTCTTTCACAATTACTCATTAACTCTTTAATGGTAAAGACATGGTTTTGATCTCAGGAGCCTAGGAGGACATTAACTATTACCCTTATTTCTTTTAAAGCTTAAAACTTATTCTCATAAGTCTGTCACAAAATAGCTGCCACATTTATTTCAAGGAAGACAACTCACATGAAACTTTACCTTGAGTATCTTGTTAAAAAGAATATTTTTCAACATTATGGATAACACTCTAGAGTCTGAAAACAGAGCATGACATTATGAGATACTTTCTTGCAGTTGAGTCCTGATTTACCTATCTCTCAGCTTGACTAAAGTATCTGGTGTTATGGCCTCAATACATGCCTGTTGATGAGTCCATCAAAAACAATGAAAAGAGATGGTTTCATGTCTGCTTTTGTCTAAGATGCACTTTATTACCCTCAACTCAAACGTTTTACTATTTCTGGAAGCTTTATAAACCCTAAAATTAGCAAAATATCTCCATTCCAAATAAAGACAAGGATGATGAATGAATTATTCTTAGAGTCAGAAATATTTCCTCCACATAGCAAACAGAACTGGGACCACTGACCACATGGAGTATGATCAAAAGGAATTCTCTGATAGCCTAGGTCAGTGGTGGGCAAACTACGGCTCGCGAGCCACATGCGGCTCTTTGGCTTCTTGAGTGTGGCTCTTCCACAAAATACCACGGCCTGGGAGAGTCTATTTTGAAGAAGTGGCGTTAGAAGAAGTTTAAGTTTAAAAAATTTGGCTCTCAAAAGAAATTTCAATCGTTGTACTGTTGATATTTGGCTCTGTTGACTAATGAGTTTGCCAACCACTGGCCTAGGTAAATGCCTCTTGCCCACCTACAAATTCCCCCTACAAGCTCTATCCCCACTACTACAATGCTCTGTCAGGGATGCTATAAAATTGACTTAAAAGTGATTTTAAACTAATAGCTGTTCACTTTAAGAACATTTAAGGATACTCAATTTCCTAGCAACAGCATCTAGTAGACCAGATAAGGCAAAACATTTATCTTGCTGGACAGGAAGAAACTCTACCAAAGGTTAAAATAATTAAATAAGCGTCTTAAATAAATAAATAAATAAATAAATAAATAAATAAAATAATTGTCTTGAACCATCTCCTCCCCCCCCCCCCCCTTTTGAAGATTTCTTGGAAGCTTGGCGGGATTGCGTGATAAAAAAAAAATCTTAAGAATTGGCTGCCTTAAACAAAAGCATCTTAAACAGTGCAATGGCAACTGTTTTTTTTTTACATGATGCAAAAACATTATTACATGGTATGATAGCTTTACTTTCTGATAAAGGAAAGTAAATTTTCATAAGCAGGCTTCCTCTGTGAGTGAATCTCCAGTCAGTTACCAACTCATAGAGAGCCATCAAGGCAGACTACCCATTAGCTGTCAATTTAGAATGACTCCAGAAAGCTAACCCCAGAGCTCCACTGATATCTTTTCAACAACCTCTTAATCTTGTTTATAACACCTGTGTTAAAGCAGCCTGACATCAATCCTACTCACTTGTCTCAGACTGAAATTACTAAGAAACTTCAGAATCCTGGTAAACATACCAAAAAACATAGAGATGCACTGGCTGAAAAACCCTGTACATGAGGGAATTCTGCCAGCCACCTCTTTCTAAACCATGCTGCATAAGCAAGCCAGGATGGGCCTCAATAGGCAACATCAGGTATAAATCTCACAAAGAGCTTCTTGGGAGGCACTGAGGTCAGAGAAATCACAGGGTTTAAAGAAAGCATAAAGAATTCCTCCTACAGCTTCCTTACCAAGTGGTTATCCAAGCTACATGGTAACAATTATCATTAACTGTGTGCTTATTATGTGCCAGCAATTTAAATTTCATTATCTTTTTAATCTGCCTGTTCCATTCCCTTTTTCTTCAAGTGAGGAAATCAAGTGAGGAAAGCAAATTGCCAAAGGTCAAAGAGCTAGAAAATAGTGGAGGTGGAAACACTGCCAGTCAGTCTAAGCCTAAAGCTCTGGCTCTTTCCCCTACATCATACTACCACCAAGTGACTGGGAAATCATCCTGCCTTAACAGGTTTCTGTCCTTACTACAGATCTGTTTCCCAAAGCTACTTAAACTTAAGAAAACTTTTAGCAGCTCTATTACTTTCCTTTTTAGAAACCCATGTGTGTCCCAGTCTATACAAAACATAAAGCACATAAGAAAATGATGCTAGCCTGGCCAGTGTGGCTCAGTGGTTGAGTGTCGTCCTGTGAATCAAGAGGTCGCGGTTTGATTCCCCATCAGGGCACATGCAGGCTCAGGAGGCAGCCGACCTGATGATTCTCATCATGGATGTTTCTGCCTCTCTCAAATCAATAAAAAAATATTTTTAAAATAATGAAAGAAAATGATGCTAAGCCAGTCCCATCAACAGGGGAGCATGGTACAGTGAGAAGAAAATGGACTTTTGTACTCAGACACCTAAGTCTGTTACTAATGCATTGTGTGACCTTGAGCAAACCATTGTCTCATGGTTTGGAAAAGTCCTCTTAGTGAAGTGCCTAACCCAGAAAAAGTACTTAATAAATGTTTTTTTAAAAAAATCTACACTAATAAAAGAGAAACATGCAAATTAACCATCACTCTGCTATACCCACCAACCAATCAGGAGGGAATATGAACTAGAAGGCCAAAGACAGTGGCCGCCCAGCTGCTCCAGGCGTGGAGCGGCTGGGCGGGGCAGGATGCCTGCTATGAGAGGGAGGGTAGGGGCCAAAGGGATCTACAGGAGGGGCACTCTGGCCGCAGCGAAGAGTAAGACTGCAGACTCGGAAATCTGCAGCGAAGATAAAGTCTCTGGTCTGAGTCTGCAGCGAAGACGAAGGCAGCAGACTCTGGCCGGATCGAAGGCCTGGGTCCCGGGTGCTGGAAGCCAAGGGAAGGAAGGTCTATTGCATGAATCTCTTCGTGCAACGGGCCTCTAGTATCAAACAGAAATGGACATGCCAGATACAAACAATACAAAATAAAAACTAATCTTGTTGTTTGTATTAGCTTACTTTTTTGCCTGTAAGGCTGGGTACAGAGAAAACAGCAATTAGGGCCCACAGTAGACTTGCAGTAAATCTTTGGCAAATAAATGAATCAATCTATCTTTTGCTTTAGAGTCAGAGACAACCAACTCAGTCTTTAAAAAACAAAAAAAAGAAAGAAAGAAAGCCAATCAACACTCAGGTTACTACAGTGTTGGAACTAAGCTTTTATGAGGATCACTTTCTGTTATGTAAGACAAGTTTCACCCAACCCAGTGTTTCCTATGACTAGGGCCACTATCATTCACAAACCCAGTTTAATCTACTCTGCGTGAAGAAAGAAGAGGTAAGAAAGAGAAGGCAACTGCAGAGGTGCTAAGTCTCAACATAATAAGATACCTAGAAGAGACCTAATTCAGCACCTGATCACTGATTCACTGCTTTATTCTTTCATCCCTCATTCTTTCCTTTCTTTGGTCAAGAGACATTTATTGAGCATTTACTGTACAGCAGGCACTGATCTGGTCACTGCCCTTGAGGAACATAGTCCACTGGGAAGAAAGATATTTAATCAAATAATTCCAATAAAGAATTGCTGGGAAAGACAGTATCGTGGCATGCAGTATTTCAAAGGCCCACTCAACCACATAAGATGATCCTGGGGCCTGGAATACTTCCTTATCAAGAGATAAGGAGTTTATACAGGCTGTGCCAGGCTTATCACCTTGTTTGGGAATATCTTTCCCTGTTTCAGGTTCAAGGAGTGTCCCTGTTTCTTTGTTCTGCTTAAGCATGTATGTCAATGACCCTCAGGCCTTCTGCTGCAAGAGAGGGGGTATATGCAGGCCAAATAGCTGCAGGGAGGAGGAAAGGGTGTTAGCCACAAGAGACCACTGCCCACCACTGAAGCTGATTTTGCTATATCTCTTGTCTATGTGAGTCAAGTACTATTCCATCCAGTGCTTGACCATGTTGTGTTTCCCTTGGCAATTCCAATACCAATATGCAGTGGGCAGAAGTGTTGAGTCCTCCCCTGGGATTGGTAACTAATACCCAGTATTCTGCTCCCATGGGTTTGATAACCAGTGCATGGTGTTCTGCTGGACAAGAATGATATACATGGTAGACTGAGGCAAGTTCAAGGTAGGGTGATGGTAGCCTTCTACTGCATTCTACTCTAGGTTATTTCTCCTTTTAGCTACATCCAGCCACCGGAGTCCTCTTTAGGAAAAAGATTCTACCATCTGCTTCCTAGAATCTCTGGGCAAGTTACTAAACCTCTGTGAACTTCCTTTCCTCATCTATAAAATGGGATTAAGAACACTGACTTCCCAGGGTTACCTTTGGGATGAGATAGAATAACATACAAATCAAAAAGCACAATACCCAGCTTTCAGTGGGTTTTAATACCTGGTAGTTCCCAGCCGTTTGTTTTGTTCTTTTTGGCTGGGTGACACAGGGAGGAGAATACACATATTATTTTATTTCATTTTAAAATATGACAATTTCTATAAGCTACTCTATGAGCTGCCTTTCATTCATTTCAAATCAGGAATATACCATCCCTATAAGTAACACCCTTCTCCCACAAACAAAGATAATCTGTCCATTAAAGGCAAATCTGCCATTAATGCACAAGCAATCTTTCAAGCCCAGATGCACATCTAACTCCCAATATTATCCTGTTGGGCTCAGTGTCATGGTCCTGAAAAAAGCTATATTCACTGCACTCAGCAATCGACAATTCACATGGTCAGAAGTGCCTCTGCTTCACACAATGTGAACCATGGCTAAAAATTATTTTTTTAATTAAAATGAGACTTCACCTCTTACTGACAATCACAACTAGAACATAAAGTTGAATATCAGACCAGTTAACCAGTTTCCATCTTGCTCTAATGGTGGTTTTAAGCACACAGAGAGGGTGAAGGAAAATTATTAAACAAAATGTTTAATCTTCTAATTATAGGATATTGCAATCTTCATTATGGAATCCCGTGCAATCACTGACACAAGTCATGTTAGCCAGAAAGCAGAAACCATATCTTTTTTCATTCTCACCATTGAGCCTTCTGTGTCCTTGTAAGTTCTGTGGGGGTAAAAAAAGAAATCTTTGGCAAAAAAAAAAAAAAAGAGGTAAAAGATTCAGAATTTCTGTTTCTCCGAGTTCATTATGCTGAGTGAGGTGTAAGGATCCCCAGTAGAAGCCAGAGGGACAATATTCAGTGACTTTACACTGGCAGGCTGAGCAGCCTGAGGGCTTCTGAAACTCTAAAGTCTTGTAAAAACTGCCCAACTCAGGTGCTGCTTAAACAATTCTTTTTACTTGCTGAAAAGTCCTGTCATCAGTGGTAAGAGATGCATTGAGAATTAGGGTGGTGCCCACCAATGGCACCTCTGGTGAGAAGGAAATCTGTTCCTCTGCAGATATGCTTGTACCATTGCTAATTTGTGTTATCTCTGCCAGCTCAGATCTCTATGTGCTAACTCAGGAGAGAGAGTCTCTGCCAACCAACTCTGACAAGTCTGATGGTAGAACTCCCACTGGAGAATCAGCAAAGACAGCAAAGGCAGGCAGGCAATTATTCCCTTTCATTAGGAAAAGTTCTTTTTAAGTCTTTTTTTTTTTAATTTTGAAAACAAAAAGTAGCCAGTCACAGCCACTGCTCACTGCTGTCACTTACACAATTGGCAAAAACTGAAATTACTCCCTAAGCCAAGTGAAAAAGATATCCTGGAAGTAACCAGAAATGGCTGTGCCCCTTTAATTACCCACTGTAATGTAAAACCAGGCATGAAGAGGATGGCCACAGCAGATCTGGACAAAACAGCAGTGATATTTAATCATCAGTCCAGACCATCTGCAACTGTTTTGCAGAAGCACATAAAATTTATGGATTCCAAAGCTTCCTACAAGTTACCAGGTGCTGAGGGTCAGTTGCATTGTCCTCAGGTCCACCAGGGGCTGCCTGCTTCATTCTCTCCAGGCCAGGGTGCTCAACAAAAGGCACGATGCCCACATTTTCTGTGCCAAGCCTGGCACTCGGATAGTGTTGCTTCTTGATTAAGCCAGAACACAGATTAAATGTTTAGAACTGGGAGGTTCTGAAAACAACCCAGGCAGGAAAGCAATTATCCTAGGGAGAGCACAAGCGTCAGCTGCAGCCTCTGCAGCACGAAGGTGAATTCTATGCCGCCTTGAACAACTACGCTGACCAGATTGCTCCCCTCCAATCTCTTCTCTGTTCCACAGATGCAGTGATCTTTTAAAACATAAACCAAATGTATCACTCCACAGCCTAAACCCCTAATGGCTTCCTGCTGTACTGAAAATAAAATAATAATTTTAGGGTTTCCCCTCCTCCCCACAGCTGACCTTTCTGTCCTTATCTCAACTGCCCCCTCCTCCCTCAACATGCTCGAGTCACACCTGCCTCAAACATCACAAGCTTATTCTCACATCTTGTATTGGTTTTTCCCATTGCTATTCCCTCAGCACTTCATATGCCTGGATCTTTCTTATTCAATTCTCACTCAAATGTTACCTCCTGCGAGGCCTTCTAGAACATTCTGATGTTCCCCCAAACTTCTATTACATCAGCCCCCCCCCCCATCATATCCCTATTTGAATATCTTGTTTTTGTTTATCTAGTATTTGTTTGCTTGTTCAGTGTTCTTATTAATTTGTGTTTGTTTTCCTTGTTTACTGTCTGTCTTGCCTCTCTGGATATAAGTTCCATAACACAAGGAACTGTGACTGTCCTGTGCACCACTCTATTCCCAATGTCTAATATAACATCTTGCATTTAGTAGGCATTTAATAAACATTTGTTGAATAATTAAAGAATGGAAGGTTCAATATGGATCACTAATCCAAATAAAATTTACTAACCTTTGAAAATCTGGATGGACACACAGCCTGACTGTGAGCATATGTCATAAGGCCCTATAGACATTGGTTGGCTATTTGCCAACCCCCGTAGAATGACTAGGAAATAACAGTAAAGGGAGACAAGACAAAAATGGAGACCTTGTAGACTCCCAACACTGTAGAACTGAAAACTCTGCAAGCCTCTTGGGTAGGGTCTTGCCCAAACTGTTCTTTCACAGGAAGATCAGATGGGCCGGCAATGGTGATTACCCATGGGCTGAGACAAAAGTTTGGGTCTTAAAGATCCAATTAAGGCAGGGCTACACCAAATGAGGCACACTATATGAGGTGGGTCCAGTCCCAGCCAGCAAAGTCCTTGGATGAGGCTGTGTAGTTGGGAACCAGAGAGAAGATACATACTAAGTCTAAAAGAAACTGGTATGTGTGTGTGTGTGTGTGTGTGTGTGTGGGGGAGAGAGAGAGAGAGAGAGAGAGAGAGAGAGAGAGAGAGAGAGAGAGCGAGCGCACACGCGGGCGCGCGCTTTGGGAGGAGAGTGGGGAAGGAGAAATAGGAAATACAGCAAATGAGGGAGCCAACAGCCAAACACAAGACAGGAATTGGGCAGAGGCATGAGCAAGTCAGAAATAAGCACAGTCTTGGGTGATTGCTATAACTATTTCATGGGCTAGTGGGCGTGTGAATTTATTTATAAGACTAGCTTAAAGATATAGGGTCAAGCAATCAGACAGGTAAATGGCTCCCCTCCAGAAAAATAAGCAGCCATACAAAAAAAGAGTCCCTCCATAGAAAACCAGGTTGAGCCCCTATTTGTGCTAGTTTCTCCTGAAAGACTCATTAGTGGGCAATAGTAATTATTCAGATATTCTTCAGTCCCCAAGAGCTAATAGTAGGCAAAAAGATGCTAGAAGAAATGCTAGATGAGAAATGAAGACAAGTTACACTAGCACCGTGGTCGGCAAACTGTGGCTCACGAACCACATGCAGCTCTTTGGCCCCTTGAGTGTGGCTCTATCCACAAAATACCACGGCCTGGGCGAGTCTATTTTGAAGAAGTGGCGTTAGAAGTTTAAATTTTAAAAATTTGGCTCTCAAAAGAAATTTCAATCGTTGTACTGTTGATATTTGGCTCTGTTGACTAATGAGTTTGCCGACCACTGCACTAGCATGATTTCTAGTATTTACAGGCTTCAGTATCTAATAAAAGAGCCCTAAAGTTTTACAGTTCATCCAAAGATGACCAAGAATACTAATTCCTCATTTATTCAACAATCTTAGCTTTTCATGGCACCACTAAAAGAAAGCAAAAAATGCCTCAAAGGTTACATAAAATCCTATAAAACAAACAACACTAAGGAGTGACAGCTGGCATCAAAGAGAAGATGGGGAAAAAAAACACTATAAAAATTGGCACAAAAACACAAAATCTCTCTAACACTCCAAGTGTTTTAATGCGGGATTAAAAGCTTTCCATACATCAAAAGGTCATGCAAGAATCTGAGCACAATTAACACTTGCTCATAATAATGATCCTGAGACAACAGTGTCATCTATTGAGAAAGGCAAGAATGTCTTATGTTTTAGAAAGAACTCCACACAAGATGAAAAATTCAAGTTTTGAATATGTCAAGGGGGAGGCAGCATGGCATGTTCATGAAGAAGAAAAAAAAAAGAAACAACACTGCTCTGAATCCCATTTTATTGCCAAGTAGTTGGGATTCCAAGGTAAGTCACTTTCCTCTCTGTGCTCAGCCTTCCCCAAAAGAGGCTGGGATAAATAATTTCTAGGTCCTTCTTGTTCCAGCCCACTTGTAAGCTTCAGTTATCTGGAAAATCTGTTTATGAGGAACACCACATTTTCCAAAGACACTGAGATAAAAGAGGAGTTAGTACAATTCAAGACAACCTATATCACCCTTTTAAAAAAGAACCTCATTATGGGTTTCTTTCAGCTATAACCCCCAATTCATCAATGGTAATGTCTTTTTCTTGTCCTCTTTTATTGCTGAGTTGCAGCATTCTGTTGATTCTTTGGCATCTCTACTTTCCCCTGTCCAACAGTTATTCCTGGCTAGAGCCCCTACTCCATGTTTCAGCTTCTCTATCAACAATTATGTAACCTGGAAATGCTCAAGTTTCTCTTATCATGAATATGAGAAGCTATTAGCTAGTCCTATGGAAGCATTAATATTCAAAGAAGCTGGTAAAAGATAACAGGACAAACTATAGCTACAATTCTTTTCTTTTTATCCAAAGCTGCAAAGAAAATAGCATTCCAATACTGCTAGGGGCTAATTCCAGCAGGTCATAAATGCAAGAAGTTCATCAAAAGGTTGGTGAACCTTGAGGCTTCAGCAGGGCTGAAGGTACATGTTATTGTCTACTGCCAGACAGCTGAGGGCATTTCCCCAAACCTGAAAATCTACATGTTATTACCTGCTGCTGGACAAACAGCTGAACAGCTGAAGGCAGTTCCCCCATCCTGATAATCTTACTGTTTACCAAACTTTACCTTTGATATATATATATATATCTACTTTGCTATAGGCCAAAATGTGTGACTAAAAAGCCCTGGGTCCAGAGATTCAGAGAGAACTTAGTTACTAAAGCTAAGCTCCATCTGACTCCCCCATGCATCCCAAATTTATACTTCATGTCTAGTCTCTTTATTAATTTACTTGCAGCCCTTCTCCAGATTCCTGAACCCTTCTAGATGCTGAGAAACACCCGGCACAACACGAAACACCAACAGAGGATGGATATCCTGTTAATGTTTAAGTCTATTAAAGGTCCCAAAAGTAACCTTAAACTCAGTTCCTCTTAACTGGAGAGAGGGGAGTCAAGTAAAAAATGCAATCAATCCTCAATTTTTTGTATTAACAGAATGAGCACATGAATATAGTTAGCCACATGCAGAGATAAGCATCATAATATTCTGTGCTTGATTTTAAATCCTTCTAGGTTCAGTCAATGACTTTGAACATTGATGGGTAGTTGAAGAGAAGTCTAAAGAGCCAAAGTAGATAATCTGCTTACAGGCAACTGATAATATAAAATGAGCTAAGAGATGAAAATGTATTGTAGTTGTTTCACTAGATCTTTTGATGAATTTGGGATGAAAATAATCTAGTTTCTATTTATCAACCCACAATGGAGCTGAGGTCCTAAAATTTAGGTCAACACTTTCAGATCAGTCACACCTTGAATTCCATGAAAAGGAAAATGGTTTTGAACTATTCAGCTGAAATACTAGAATCAAATAGCTGACCTTGGAGAAGGTAAGAATTCCTGCTATACCTTTTCCCAAGTCTAATTTCTCTATAGCTACACAAGACTCAGACCAAAACCAACCACTTCCTTCAGGAACTTTAGGGGAGGAGGAGGAAGAAAAAGAAAGGAGTAATTTGTAAATGAGATTCCTGATTCTAGAAAAGAGGGAAAATGAGATATCTGAGTGATATTAAAGAGACCTTTTCTCTTTAATCGATGTTTCTCTCTCTCTCTCTCTCTCTCTCTTTCAAAACCAATTTAAAAAAACATAAGAGACCTGGAGAAAGGGATTACTGCATTGATGACATAATTCTTGATATCAATGACTGCTAACTGTGGTGGAAGAGGATGTGCTTCTATGGCATATGTGGGTGACAAACTGTTCTCATTTCCTTTTACAGAATTCTAAACCTTAACCTCCAAGGGAACCAATGACCTTGAGAATACTAAGGCAGCTTTGTAGAATTAAAAAAAAAACACATTTTTTTTTTGGGGGGGGGGGTACAGCATATGCACTGTTTGTAATTATCCTATATAATAAAAGGCTAATATGCAAATTGTCCCCTTGACTGGGAGTTCGACCATGGAGCAGGGCCAGCCAACTGTCCGCAGCCCCTACCCCCGACTGGGTCGGGCCAGCCGAACCCCACCTATGCATGAATTCATGCACCAGGCCTCTAGTATCAATAATAAAAATCAACAGATAACATTTACTGGGCACTTGCTATGTGTGAGGCACTATACTAGTGAGCACTACCCATACTGTGCTCACTTAATCCTGTATTTTAAAAAGATGGTAAGATAAACCCAGCTGGTACAGCTCGGTGGTTGAGCATTAACCTATGATTCAGGAGGCCAAGGTTTGATTCCTTGTCAGGGCACATGCCCAGGTTGCAGCTTGATCCCTAGTAGGGGGTGTGGGTGTGTAGGAGGTAGACAATCAATGATTCTCTCTTATCATTAACTAGAGGCCCGGTGCACGAAATTCGTGCACGGGGGGCGGGGGGCAGTGGGGAGTGTGTCCCTCAGCCTGGCCTGCACCCTCTCCAATCTGGGACCCCTCATGGGATAACCAGCAGTTGGACATCCCTCTCACAATTCAGAACTGCTGGCTCCTAACCACTCACCTGCCTGCCTGATTGCCCCTAACTGCTTCTGCCTACCAGCCTGATTGTCCCTAACTGCTCCCCTGCTGGCTTGATTGCCCCTAACTACCTCTGCCTCGGCCCACACCTGGTACCCAGGATTCCCTCCTCCAGCTGACCACAGGCACCCAGGATCCGGGCTTCTCTCCCTCTGGTCAGCCATAGGCGCCCAGGCTGGCTGCAGCCTTAGGGGATGGTGGACAGGGGGCTTCGCCTGTGCTGCAGCTGCAAGTGCTGGCGCCCAGGACTGCAGGGTGGGCGGATTCTCCATCTACCATGCTGTAGCCAGCTGCAGGTGCTGGCACCTGGACCACAGGGTGAGCGGCTTCTCTGTCTCCCAGGCCACAGCCAGCCACAGGTACTGGTGCCCGGGACTGCAGGGTGGGCGGCTTCTTTGTCTCCCAGGCCACAGCCAGCCGCAGTTACTGGTGCCCAGGTCCGCAGGGTGGGTGGCTTCTCTGTCTCCCAGGCCACAGCCAGCCGCAGGTGCTGGTGCCCAGGACTGCAGGGTGGGTGGCTTCTCTGTCTCCCAGGCCACAGCCAGCCGCAGGTGCTGGTGCCCGGGACTGCAGGGTGGGCGGCTTCTCTGTCTCCCAGGCCACAGCCAGCCACAGGTACTGGGGCCCAGGACCTCAGGGTGGGCGGCTTCTCCATCTCCCGGGCTGCAGCCAGCCACAGGTACTGGTGCCCAGGACCGCAGGGTGGGCGGCTTCTCCATCTCCTGGGCTGCAGCCAGCCTCAGGTACTGGTGCTGGTTTCTCCATCTCTCCCAGGACGTGGGGCGGGTGGACATGGGGTGGGCAGCTTCTCCAGCTGGCTGTAGCCTGGGATCATAGGGCAAGTGGCTTCTTCATCTCCCAGATCGCATCCACCCTCAGGTACTGGCACCCAGTTTCTTGTCTCCCCCAGGACGTGGGGAGGGCGGCTTCTCCAGCTGGCTGCAGCTTGGGATCATGGGGCAGGCGGCTTCTTCATCTCCCAGGTCGCAGCCAGCCTCAGGCGCTGAGGCCGGGTTTCTCAGTCTCCCCCAGGAGGTGGGGCAGGCGGACCTGAGGTTTCTGCTGCTGGCTGCAGCCTGGGATCACAGGGCAGGCGGCTTCTTCATCTCCCGGGCTGCAGCCAGCCTCAGGCACTGGCACCTGGTTTCTTGTCTCCCCCAGGACGTGGGGTGAACCGCTTCTCCAGCTGGCTGAGGCCTGAGATCACAGGGCAGGCAGCTTCTTGGTCTCTGTGGCTGCAGCCAGCCTCAGGTGCTGGGGCCCGGTTTCTCCGTCTCCCCAGGACGTGTTGGGCAGGCGGACCTGAGGCTTCTGAGGCTGGCTGCAGCCTGGGATCATGGGGCAGGCGGCTTCTTGGTCTCTGTGGCTGCAGCCAGCCTCAGGCGCTGGGGCCCGGTTTCTCCGTCTCCCCAGGACGTTGGGCAGGCGGACCTGAGGCTTCTGAGGCGGGCTGCAGCTTGGGATCATGGGGCAGGCGGCTTCTTGGTCTCTGTGGCTGCAGCCAGCCTCAGGCGCTGGCGCCTGACTTCTCCAACTCCCAGAGACCTGGAGAGGCTGGGGGGCGGGGCTGCCGCCATGTTTTCAGTTTAATTGCATACTCACTCAGATTGAATGGTGGGCGTGGCTGGGGCGTGGCTGGTGGGCGTGGCTTGTGAGTGTAGCGGAGTGATGATTTGCATACTACTCTATTATTAGATAGATGTTTCTCTCTCTCTCCCCTTTCCTCTCTGAAACCAATAAGACTATCCTACATAATAAAATGGTAATATGTAAATTACCATCACTCCGCTACGCCCACGATTGGGCCAGCAGGAGGCGCAGGGGGCGGGACTCAGGGTGGCCGGGGTAGCTGATTGGGCCAGCAGGACGCTGAGCTCGCGGCGCAAGTGGCGCCGGGAGCTCAGCGTCTGTGTCATGGCTGCGCCGGAGGCTTTAGGAAGGCCTGGGGCACCAGCGGACAGACAGCCAGCCGGCTCCCCCGCGATCAAAAGCCAAAGCGGGGGAGCTGTCTGTCTGTCTGCGCCGGCGCAAGGCCTTTCGAAAGTCTCCGCCGCACCGGAGGCTTTCGGAAGGCCTGGGGCACCAGCGGACAGACAGACAGCTGGTGCACCAGGTGCATGATTAAATCATGCACTGGGCCTCTAGTATATTATAAAAGACGGTGAGATGAGATAACACTATTATATAATCTTCATTCTAAAGTTGAAGACCTGAGGCTTAAAGAGATTAACTGAGCCAAGATCACATAACTTGCAACCAACAGAGGAAGATTTCAAACACAGGCAGTTGGCCCAGAGTTTGTGTTCATACACGACATTAAACATTAAATGAAGATGCCTAATGGGCACGCTCAGAACATCATGTGCTTGGAATTATTTTCTCCAACAATGCTGAAGAAATTATTTTCTTCAAGTTATTTTGAACCATCCACATTCTCCAATGTAGTCGTTTTTATACATGAAAACTTCTCTATTGGGGTAAGCCTTATAAATCCAATCCCCAATTTAAACAATAACCACCTAGTGAGAGACTGAAGAAAAAGGTAAGGTTGTCTCATTCTTCCTCAAGTTCACTTCCAAAATTAGGCATCTCAATTAGACCTATCTCCAAGAAAGCTGAAATAGGTAGGACTGAAGAGTGTCCCATCAAAGAAGAGTGTTCTGTTGGTCTATGAAGAAGATAAACCCACATTCACTATGCCAATATGAAATCCACAAAGGTAAAAAGTAAGACCAACTAGAAAGCTACTTATATGACTAAGTCCCATGAGTCTAAAGTAAGATGATGGCGCTTTAAAGAGAAAGGAAGGGACAGAAGACTACTGAAGAAACAACTCCTCTGCAAAGCCTTCCCAACTTCCCAGCGGCAGAGCTGCTCCTGCCTCTGTGCCACCACATCTTGCTCACACCTCTGTAAACAGCACTGACACTGCGTACAGGCTTATCAGTTTTGAAATCTGTGGGATGCTCCCACTAGTGTATAAGCCTCACAAGAGCAAGAACTGTGACTTAATCATTTTCAACTCCTGACAACTTGATTCCTGAGAGAGGAACTAGTCCTCTGCTTATGAGCTTGCATGATCCATGAGGAAAAGAACCATGCCTTTCGATCGTGGAGCCCTTTCATCTTGGAGAAATAGCTCCAAGGCTTCTTCACGTCTACTGAACAGAGACAGCCCTGACTAAAATGAAAAATTGTTGGTAGGTGGTGGGGTAGGTAGAGAGATGCAGAGAATTATGTGATACCAGAACATCTGGCCAGAATGTTCAGTAAACACATGAAAGTCAAATCAGAGCCAGTGAACTAAGAGTTGTCTACATAAAGGTGCTGAAAGACAGAAGACAAAAGAATGTATGAGTCAAGAAAATCTTTGGCCTTAAAGAGGGCATTGACAACTAACAAGAACAAAAGTGTTAGACATTGTACAAAATAACTGACTAGTCAAAAAATGTCAAGGTCATATAAGACAAAGAAAATGACAATTAAATGCAATTGAGATCCTGGATAGGATCCCAGAACAGAAAAAGAACATTAGCGGAAAAACTGGTGACATTTGAGTTAAGTCTGTAGTTTAGTATGTTACTGGTATATAAATGTTAATTTCCTGGTTTTGATCATTGTACTATGGTTATAAAATATGTTAACTTTATGGGATGCTGAGTGAGGAGTATACGAAAACCATTTCCTATAAGTTTAAAATTAGTTCAAAATAAAAAAAATGTTAATGTAGGTTTTATAGCAAGAGTAGCAAGACATAATGAGGAAGAGGAGAACAATTCAGAAACTGAAGTAAAAGATTTGAATCAAACTTTCTTGATGTCTACCATGAAAGCAAAGATACAAGTCAGCAAGCAAATGAGCTTTCCAAAAGGGGCAAATAACCAGAGCATATTTGAAGGCATGTACTAGTTATTCACTCAATCGATTATTAAACACCCATTATTAGGCATCTATTATGGGGAAGACACTGCTAGGTGCTGGTCCCTGCCTCTAAGTTCACTGTCTCGTGTACAAGGAAACGATACATATGTGTTTTGTGAGTATAAAAGAATACACTAGGGAAAAGAGAGAGGATAAAAAGGTTAAAGGGAGGAAATGAACATAAGAAGAAAATCACTCAGGAGATAAAACAGAAAACACCCTGAAGTGGGAATAGCTTTTTTATGTTATTGATAGTCTTACAACTAACAAAAAGTAACTTCAAAAAGCACTAAACTGTCATGCAAAAAGCCTATTTCACAATGCTATAAAATAATACCAGCTTTATAAGTAAAATAAGGCGACCAATGAATGAAAAATATATCTGAGCACAAAGTGTTCAGCCCTCCAATGTTTCTTAAATGCACACCATCAAGAGAGAGAGAGAGAGAGAGAGAGAGAGAGAGAGAGAGAGAGAGAGAAGCTCAATTACAAACTATACTACTTTAAGAGAAAGAGGCAGATAATAACAAATGCAACTGCTAAACAAACAAGAAAAAATGCTTATTAAAGCAAATTTGAACTAACTTTATATACCTAATAGATTAATGAGGAAAATTAAATTATGACAACCAGTAATATCAAGTGCAGTAAAACCAGAACACACACTACTCTTAGCACTGTAAACTGATAAAGGATTAATTCCATATGAGCACTATGTATTGCTTAACATAATTACATCTAAAGTGACCCCATCATCTCCTGCCACTCCCCTCATTTGCTCAATGCTCTGAACATTTCACTCCCATGCTTTTGCTCTCACTAATCCAAGTCAAGAATGATTTTCCTCAACCCCTTTATTGCCCCACAGAATTCCTATTCATTCAAAACTGAGATTCCAATGTCATCTCCCTTTTCTTCAATGACCAAACCAAATCCATTCCCACCAATACATCCCCTCTCCAGGCATATCCAATCATTCCTTCTATTGTGCTTTATTCACACAGTTAGATGTTAAAATGTCTGTCTTGCTCCTTAAATTATGAATTCTTTAAGGTCCAGACAATGTCTTAATAATTTTAGTACATGTAATACTTAGCACAGAATATGGCACACAGTAATTACTAAGGACAGATAGGAGGGGAAAATGCCACATGACTAAAGAAATTCACTACAATATTATCTCCAAGGCTAAAAAAACTGAAAACCACCTACATACTCAATTTAGGGGAAAAGGGTCAGTCTCTCACCAAAAAAATACAAACATCTATATATATAAAAGCCCAAGTAACCGTTAAACTGGTAGCCATGATGTGCATGACCACCAGGGGTCAGACGCTCACCCCACAGGCATGGAAACATGGCACAGACTGATGAATCTCAGAGGGAAGGAGGCAAGGGGAAGGGTGGGAAGAGATTCCAAAGATCTTATATGCCTGCTAGAAGCCCAGTGCACAGATTCGTGTACCTGTGGGGTCCCTCGGCCTGGCCTGCAACCTCTCGCAATCTGGGACCCCTCGGGGGATGTAAGACTGCCAGTTTTGGCCCGATCCCTGAAGGCCAGGTCAAGAGATCCCACCGGTGCACGAATCCATGCACTGGGCCTCTAGTTAATAATAACATAAAGACTATGTAGAGTCCTGGCCAGTGTGATTCAGTTGGTTGGGCACAGTTCTGTGCACCAAAAGGTTGCCCACTCCATTCCCAGTCAGGGCACATGCCCGGAATGCAGGCTTGATCCCCTATAGGGGATGTGCAGGAGGCAGCCAATCAATGTTTAACTCTCACATTGATGTCTGTCTCCCTCTCCCTCTCTCGCTCTCTCTCTCTTAACATCAATTAAAGTATTTTTTAACCAAAACTATATGTAGAAACACAGGAAATATTTCTGACAATGTTAAATTGAAAATATAACACAGGAGCATTTGAGATCTTGGTTCCCCAGCATATGTCATCAGCTTGGCCCAAATAAAAGTATAAAAATAAAATAAAACACAAAATAATGTATACACAATAGTTATAGCCATGCAAAATACCTAAGGACTGTGGGAATATAAAAATATTTATTAGATTAGGGTATTAGTTTTCCTTTTCTCAAATACTTTATTTTAATACTGGTGTTGTTGGTGTATTGTTATTAAGAATTTTTATTACAAAAAGGAGAAATAATAAGGGGAAAGGAACATGATTATAGATTCCTATAAGCACCTGCCATCCAAGGAAATGCTATAATATCACTGATAGGTGACAAGAGTAGTGGGTGTCTGCAATATTGTCAAAACCAAGGGTCTCTGACCCCAATCTGCCTCAAACAGAATATTTCTCATGTCACAAAGGAAGTCATTCCCAGTGAGCCAACCTGCACTAAATGCGAAGTCCTTATTGCAAAACTTTGGATATAAGAACTTTTTCCAGACATCTGTGAAATTAGTATTAATGAGAACACCCTGGAGTTTATATGTGCAGCAGAAACTTCTCAGCCAAGGAACTGCTGGGCACACTTCTTGATGAGACGTCTAAGCCTGAAGGCATCAAAAAAGTACATTTCCATATTGGGAACTTAGCTGGTTTCCTCTTTAAGACTTTTCCCAACACCTCCTGTCCACATTATAATTCTCCTGTCTTCTCAAATGAATAGTTAACATATGTCAAGGATATAAGGCATATACAGAGAGGCCCTTACTGCCTAACTCGATTACTAGAAGAACCAATCTCCACAGAAAATAGGAATCTTCCCACCAAGTTGCCTGGAAAATTAAATTTAGTGAGCACACTAAAAATGTTAAATACTTTTAATAAACATTTTTTGACATTACATATTTTCTTTGCTTACCTGTGCCTCTAAATTTTAGGAAAGAGCCAGAAGTTATATAGCTGATTCCCCTCATTTTATAGGTGATTTTATAAGAGATTTTAAAAAATCATGTACAGAGATGAGAAGTGACTTGTCCTGAATCACTCAGATAAGTAATGATAAAGGTAGGATTAAAACTTAAATCTTCCAGATTTTCAGTCCTGTTTCAGTCTACTACATCAAGCTTTTTTATACCTTGAAATCTCTAAAGCTCTTGGTCTAAATAATTAGTATCACAGAATTTTAAAGCTAGAAGGGACCTCAGAGAGACTTACTTAATCCCCTCATTAGGCATGTGAGGAAACTGAGGCCCAGGAAGATTAAGTGATTGCTCTCAATATCTTGGATGACAGGGGAAAAGTATAATTTAAGCTAAAAAAAAAACAAAACAAAAAAAACCCGCAAACTAATGGCCATGAAAAGGGAGAATGTCTCAGCTGGAGAAAAAATGTTTTTAATGTAGACCGTTCTAGACCAGGGGATCTCAAATGTGGTCCCTGGATCAATAGGTTCACATCACCCGGGATCTTGTTAGAAATGCAAATTTTAAGGTCCCATGGGAGACTTACTGAATCAAACTCTGGTGGTGGGGATATTCAAATCAGACATCTTGTTCCCACATGTCCCTGAGAAATGAACTTTAGTGGTAATGTTGATAACTATAATCAGTGACACTTAAAATTTACGCATTCTTCTATATGTGTGCCATACTTCAGTTTTGTTTTGTTTTTAATTTTTAAAAAGCTAAAAACAAAATGGAAAACTAGATTTGGGTATTCAGAAGTTTTAGTTCCACCTCTACTCCTTACTGGCTCTTAACCTTGCTCAGGTAGGTTGACCTCTCTAGCTTGAGTTTCCTTTTCTATTAAAACAAAAGGTATGCCAAGAGGCATGTTGAGAATTAAATGTAAGAATTTATCTGAAAGCACTTTAGCTCAGCATGTGGCACAAAATAGACAAACAGTACAGCACAGTGTTTAGGAACTTCACCAATAAGATAGTTTACTTTTTGTACCTCATCTATGCAACAGGGATTAAAAATAGCACCTTCCTCATAGGGTTGTTGTAAGAATTTAGAGAGATGATACAGGTAAGTAGGCATCTTTCATATCTACAAAGTGCTACTGTTTTCAAAGAGTTTCTGTATCCATTAACTCGTAGATGATCTTCATGACTTCCACAAAAGGATGGTGCAATTGAATGGTTACAGATTAGATTCTAGACAGTACTATCCTTTAACAACAGGAGTGTACATGGATCTTTCAGAAAGGAAAATGCATGAATAGTGTAGGTTGGGAGTGAACAGAGATAGAAATAAGGAGATCAGGATTCTGCTTTCAACTTAGCCACTATCTTGGCCCATAACCTCAGGGAAGTCCCTTTACCAAAATGTGTTCACTTTTCATCTGCAAACAAGTTGCTTGAATGAGATTATCTATAACATCTCTCAAAATGAAATTCAAACTCCTTATCATGGTCCACAGAAAGGCCTACATTTTCCAACACCTCCTATCATCTGCCTACAACTCCAGCCTCATCACCTGCCATTCTCCTGCTCACTCACCATCAAAGCTCTTTTTGATCCTCCAACTGGCTGCACCATCTTCTACCTCATAGCCTATATAGTTGCTGTTCCCTCTGCCATGATCATTCTGCCCTTTCCACAAGGTTGGCTCCACAAGTCCTTTAATGTCCATTTCGCAGAGAGTCCTTTCCAGACCATATTATCTATATACTAGAGGCCCAGTGCATGATTTAATCATGCACCTGGTGCACCAGCTGGCTGTCTGTCCGCTGGTGCCCCAGGCCTTCCGAAAGCCTCCGGCGCAGCCATGACACAGACGCCACTGGCGCCGCGAGCTCAGCGTCCTGCTGGCCCAATCAGTTACCCCGGCCACCCTGAGTCCCGCCCCCTGCGCCTCCTGCTGGCCCAATCGTGGGCGTAGCGGAGTGATGGTAATTTACATATTACCATTTTATTATGTAGGATATAAAACCCTAATATGCAAATAGACTGAACAACCAAACAACCAGTCGCTATGACGTGCACTGACCACCAGGGGAAGCGCGCGGAACACAGCAGGTGTCACCTGCAGCGGGATGGTGGAGCAGGTGAGCGGGGGTGCCAGACCAAGGCAGGGTGCTGGTTGCTGTCATCAGGGTGAGCCTCTGGTGGTTACTGAAAATTCTTTGCTCCCGTGTGCCACGATCCCGCCGGGCGCTTGCACCTGCTGCCAGCGCCAGCAGCAGGTACGAGTGGGGCTGGTGCTAGAGCCGCCACTCGCACCTGCTGCCGGCACCTAGAGCCGGCCCCGATGGCTCTGTGCCGTCAGCGGGTGCAAACAGCAGCTGCTGGCCCTGATCGCCCCTGAGGGCTTCTCCACACACACCCCCCCCCCCCCCCCGCTCCTGAGGGGCAATAGGGGCAGCAGGAGCTGCTCGCACCCGCAGCTGGCGCTGGCCCCAATAACTCCACACTGTCAGCATGTGCGAGCAGGGCCAGCACTGTCAGGTAGCGGAAGCGGGGCTGCCGGCAGACAGGGGACTAGGACCGTGGCAGGGGGGCCAGGCAGGGGCATGGAGAATGGGCTGAGACCCACCCCTGTGCCCACCACAGCCTCGTGGCCCACAGTTCCTTTCAAGGTGCATGAATTCGTGCACTGGGCCCCTAGTCTAAAATAATAGGTCCCGTCTCCCATTCCCAGAGGTTACTTTCTTTAGCAGCACTGTCCAATAAAAATAGTCTGAAAGCCACAAAAAGCCAAATATATAACTTTAAATTTTCTAATTGCCACAATAAGTTTTTTAAGTGACATTAATTTTAATAATACATTTTCTTTAAGCCAATATATACTAAGTATTATCATTCCAACATGTAATCAATATAAAAATTATTAATGTATTTTTAATTCATTTTTTCATACTAAATATTGAAAATACAGTGTGTATTTTACACATATATCATATCCCAATTTGAACTATCCACATTTCAATGGTTGACAGTCACATGTGCCCAGTGGCTACTATACTGAACAGCACAGTTCTTTAGTATTACCTGCATACTCTTCAAAGCACTTATCACAATCTGAATTCTTATTTACTCACTTATTTTGTTACTTTCCCACCAGACTATAAGCTCCACAAAAGCAAGAACCTTGTCTGTTTGGTTCAATAATTATTTGTTGAGCAAATGAATGAACCTCTTCTAGCTTTAATATTCCATGAGTCAATGTCTAGCCATTCTATCACCCAAACAGACATACTCAATTCAACAGCATTCCTATTTCCTTCCTTCTTTTAATTACTGTCTTAAAAAGAGAAATATTTTGGCTTTACCTCTCCCCATTTTATAAGTCCTGTCTAGTTTCTAAGGTCAGTTCTTTGTGTAGTGGCTGAGGTAGTGGCACGAATATAATTGCTAACATTTATTGAATGTTTACCATTTGACAAGCATTGGTCTAAGCTTCACAAGAGACCTATGTGGTAGGTATCAACATTGCCCCCCGCCCCCCGCCCCATTTACAGATGAGGAAACCAAGGCATAGACGGGTTAAGCATTTTGTTCAAGGTTATACCTTGAACAAAATGGTTGGAATCTGTTATGAGCAAAACAGATTCCAGGCAACAGGGGCTCCAGACTCATGACTCTCAATTACCTATTCTTTATACTGCAGAGCTGGTCCAGTACAAATATGAGGCTAGCTAAATGTGTTATTTTAGTAGCTAAATTAAAAGGTGAGTAGCTACATTAAAAAGTAAACCAAGCCAGGCTGGTGAGGCTCAGTGATTGAGCCTCAACCTGTGAACTAGGAGGTCTCAGATTGGTTTCAGTCCAGGCTGCGGGCTTGGTCCCCAGTGTGAGGCATGTGGCGGGGGGCGGGGGGGGGGCGGGCAGTCAGTGGTCTCTCTCATCATTGAGTTTCTATCTCTCTATACCTCTCCCTCTCTGAAGTCAATAAAAATATATTTTTTTTAAAAAGTAAACAGAGCCCAGCTGGTGTGACTCGGTGGTTGAGCGTCAACCAATGAACCAGGAGGTCAGGGTTCGATTCTCAGGGAGGGCATATGTCTGGGTTCTGGGCTCAATCCGCAGTAGGGGGTGTGAAGAAGGCAGCCGATCCCATGATTCTCTCTCATCATTGATGTTTCTCTCTCTCCCTCTCCCTTCCTCTCTCTGAAATCAATAATTTTTTAAAGTAAACAAACAGCCGAGACCGGTTTGGCTCAGTGGATGGAGCGTCGGTCTGCGGACTGAGGGGTCCCGGGTTCGATTCCGGTCAAGGGCATGTACATTGGTTGCGGGCGCATCCCCAGTGGGGGGTGTGCAGGAGGCAGCTGGTCGATGTTTCTCTCTCATCGATGTTTCTGGCTCTCTATCCCTCTCCCTTCCTCTCTGTAAAAAATCAATAAAATATATTTTTAAAAATTTTTTAAGTAAACAAACAGGTAAATTTTATTTTAAATATATTGTATTTCATCCATTATCCATAATGATCTCTTAATCAGCATGATCTATAATCAGTCATTAATAAGATTAATATGATGATGTAGTCAATACAAAAACTTTACTCCTTTCATACTGAATCTCCAAAACCCGGTGTGATTTTACACTTACAGTATTTCTCAATTCAGACTAGTCCCATTTCAAGTATTCAATAGCCATATGTGGCTAGTGGCTACAATACTGAACAGAACAGTTCTACTGCCTCTCACAAGGAGCCTCTTTAGAAAGCCAAAAGACGGAGGAAAATGTTAAGCTGAGAGCCAGGAGACCTCAGCTCTAATCCCAGTTCTTACTTGTTGAGTGACTCTGGATAAGTCCTTTCCGTCCTCCGGGCCACCGGTTCCCCACAAGAACCCTGAGCCAGGGGGACAGGAAGATTCTAGGGTCCATCCCATGTTAGTATTCCAAACATTTCCCAACATCTGCAGTTAATGTGGGTACAGCTTTCTACGCCTTAAAATCAACTTTCACACCCATTAGTTGACATAGTGCTCAAACAACGCTACTACATAGTTATTACTCTCTCCATTTTACACATACAAAACCCGAGGCTCAAAGAGGATGGAAGAACTTGTCCAAAAGCCCCGTAGCCAGTCAGTGGAGAAGCTGGGGCTCAAATGCAAGGACCAGCGCTCTCCCACCACCACAAACTCAATGACTGGGGAAGAAGAGAGTGAAGGGGGTGGTTGTGAAGAAGAGTTGAAGGGGACCGGGCCCAAGGGTAGGGTGAGGAGTCGCCCAGACGAGCTGAAAAGGGGCTCGAGCCTTGGAAAGGAATAAATGGAAAGAGCACAGGAGGGTCTCGAGAGGGAGTGAAGTGAAATAAGAGGCTCGGACCTCAGTGGCATGGGAAGTGAGGGGACCCGGGCCCGGGACTTGGGGTGAGGAAAGGTGAGATGAAGGGACTCTGGTCCTGCGACCTGCCACACGCATTCGGATAAGGAGGGTACGGCGCCCCAGCTCTCCCGTCCCTCCTACCTGGTAGCTGAGAAGTTCGCCCACGTCCATGCTTCCAGGCGCAGCTAACACTGATAACTCTGGTTCCTTGCCTCCACTCACAACCAAGCCGGGGACCCCTTCAGCAGCTCTGCAGCCACACTGCCGAAAAGCGCCGTGAGCGGGGACGCAGAGCCAATGAGGTAAAGGGTGCGCGACGCACGAGCCAGCCACACTGCGGTTAAAGGCGGCGCTGCCGTAAAGCGCGCTGCATTTGTGACAGCGCTGCTTCCGCCCGGAGCCTGAAGGGGGCGGGGAAAGGGGCGGAGACTTGAAGGAGGGCGGTGCCAGGAGAGGCAAGACCTTAGGAAACAAGATTTATTGCGCACTTCCTAAGGGCAGGGCGGGATGCAGGGGCTTCCCAGGAACAGATCTCTCTTGTTCCTTCCAGTGACCTAGGCAATTTTATCCTCATTTCACAGACAAGGAAGCTAAGATATAGAACTGCACTGTCCAGTACTATACCTACCCACCACACGTGGCTGATGAGAACTTGACGGTTTTGTTCAATGGATAGAGCGTCAGCCGGGGGACTGAAGGGTCCCTGGTTTGATTCCTGGTCAAGGGCACATGCCGGGGTTTCGGGCTCAATCCCCAGTATGGGACTTGCAGGAGACGAGCCGATCAATGGTTTTCTCTCATCATTGGTGTTTCTATCTCTTCCTCTCTGAAATCAATAAAAATATATTTAGGGAAAAAAAATTTTTTTAAAGAGAACTTGAAATATGGCTAGATTGAATTGAAATGTGCCATAAGGTAAATAAAATGCACACTGGATTTTTAAGACTTCTATTGATTACATATTGAAGTGATATTTTGAGTCAAATAAAATTATAAACTTAATTTCACACGTTTCTTTATCCTTTTAAATGTGTTTGGTAGAAAATGTAAACTACATAGGTGGCTCTCTTTTGTGGCTTGCTACCATTGTGTTTTTGTTGAATAGTGCTGGCTCAGAAAGTATATTGCCCAAGGCCATACAACTATAACTGGCTGAAAAACTGTTGGTGATCAGATTTCCCTCTTTGGGCTTCTGTTTATTCATTTATGCAAGACCTGATGGAAACTGGGTGATCTTATTTAAACCCAAGAAACATAAAAAGGTTTTCTGTAGAAGAAAGTTGCCCATCATTGGGAAAGAATAACTCAAAGAGAGCATCTGAGCTCCTGTGACTTGAATTAGTCTCTATCTTCAAAGGGTGTTAAGCCTATCCCTTACTCCCCTTAGCCATTAGCCATCTGTCCTTCGAGTTTATATTTGTCTTAGTCTTTCAGGCTGTTGGGGCTAGGGCGGGCAGGGATCATACACTGGGTGGCTTATAAACAACAAATTTATTTCTCACAGTTCTGGAGGGTAGGAAGTTCAAGATCAAGGCCCTGGCAGATTCGTTGTAGGATGTGGGCATGCTTTGTAGTTCCTAAATGTGCCTTGGAACTGTGTCCTCCCATGGCAGAAGGAGGTGAGAGAGCTTTCTTCTGCCTCTTATAAAAGCACTAATCCCATTCATAAGGGCTCCACCTTATGACCCAATCACCTCCCAAGGCCCCACTTCCTAATACCACCTTGAACACTAGAAATTCAACTTATGAATTTTGGGAGGACACACATATTCAGACCATAGCAATATTTATAATCATCCTCCCCAGCCCATCTTTACTGTCTCCAATTACACAAAAATTATTTTTATTCCTCAAAGTGCCAAATCCTCTCCTTTTCTGTCAGGCCACTAGCCCCACTCCTCATCCAATTCTTTCTCATTCTTCAGGTCTCTAATGTCACTTTCTTAGATTAGCTCAACTCACCTTCAGTCTGAGTAAGCAACCCCTCCTCATTATTTTCTTTCTTAGCACCTCCTCTACTGCACATGTCTGCTTTTGTAATTTGTACTTAATGGTTGATTATTTGTTTATTGACAGCCTCATTTACTGGACTCAGAGTCCATGAGAGCAGGAGTTATATATGTCATGTTCACCATTAAACCCTATTACAAAAAAGCCTCGTACAGTGCCTGACAGAGTAGGGAGTTTTCTCAATGAGCCTTGTGGGTCATGATAAGGAAACTGAATTTCATGCTGAGAACATTGGGACGATACTAAAACGTTTTAAACAGAGTTTTGTGATTAGGTTAAGAATCACCTATGCACTCTGCTTTGAACGGAGTTATTTCAGTGTCTTTTCTCCTCCTACTTAGCTGTAAGTATGGACTTTGCCTTGTTCAGGGCGTCAGGATAGAGAAATGGTGGTAGTGTGCCCTTCAGAACTGTGTACCCTTTAGAACTATGTCCGAGTTCTTGCTATGGTGGAGCCAGCTTGCAAGACAGGCTTGCAAGAGCCTATAGTTGAATTTTTAGGAAATTTGCAAATAGATTTACATCAGTGTAGTTGCTTGAAATCAGCCATAGTGGAAATGCTACAAATCAGATTTTTTTTCCAGTGGTTCTAGTCAAAGTCCCAACACATCTACCTGAGTGCTCTTGGGCAAGTTACTTTCTCTCTAAATTGCAGTTTCTTCATCTGTAAGGTATTCAACAATTATTTACCAATTGCCTACTCAATGCCAGACACAATTCTAGGCTCTGAGGATTTATTTTTTGAAATATATTTTTATTGATTTCAGAGAGGGAGAGGGAGAGATAGAAACATCAATGATGAGAGAAAATCATTCATTGATTGGCTGCCTCCTGCACCCCCACTGGAGATAGAGCCTCCAACCTGGGCATGTGCCCCAACCCTGATGGGGAATCAAACCCTGACCTCCTGGTTCATAGTTTGATGCTTAACCACTGGCTGGGCTGTGCTATTCCAATTTTAAAGATGAGGAAGTAGAAGTTTAGAAGAGCTATGTATATGCTAAGTGAAATAAGTCAGACAGAAAAAGATAAATGCCATATGATCTCACTTACATGTGGAATCGAAACAAAATAAACAAACAACAACAAAAACAGGCTCATGGATATAGAGAACAGATTGGTGGTTGCCTGAGACAGGAATGGGAGGTGGGCAAAATGGATGAATGAGGTAAAAAAGGTACAAATTTTAGTTATAAAATAAATAAATCATGGGGATATAATGTACAACATGATGACTCTAGTTAGTAACATTGCATTGACTATTTGAAAGTAGCTAAGGGAGTGAGTGTATCTTGAAAGTTTTCATCACAAGAAAAAATATTTTTAACTATGTATGGTGATGAATATTAACTCAACTTATTGTGGTGATCATTTTGCAATATATACAAATATAAAACATCATGTTGTCTACCTGAAGCTTATATAATGTTATGTCAATTATACCTCAAAATAAAAAACTAACAAGTGGGAGGGGGCAGACGGAGAAGAGCTATGTGCTATGCACCAAGCAGTCCAAAATCATGTGATGATGATGCTAATTTTAGAATGGCATCCAGGAGAGAGATGGGAGAAGGGCACCACCCAAGAGATCAGCCACTGAGCTGTAACCTTTAAAAAAAAAATGTATTGTGGAAGAATTATCCCTTCCAGAATGTTTTTAAATAGCTATGAGCTGCCTAAGTTCCTTAAACTTCAAGATTTTGGTGCTTCAAGATGTAATCAGAGTCGCTTCCTCCATCTTTCAATGCCCCAGTCAATTATTTATTGGAACAGTCTTTTAAAAAATACACACAAAAACACTCATAAAGTATATTTATCACCAATATTGAGCTCCTACCCTGCAATCATGAGCTGATTGGAAACATATGACAGTGTGAAGACTTCTTGACTCCTATATTTAGGCTCTGAATGAATGGGGAAGGGTGACAGGGTGGGCAGTGGAAAGGGATATGTTTTCTGGGGAGCAGAATGCAATTTCTGGGGTTCAGGAGAAGTCCCTATTCCCTCTGCCTCACATTTCCAAAATTCAGGTTCCTGAATCCTCTCTAATATAATATTTTTAAATAGTTTTGAAAACTGAAATGTAGAGAGTTTAGTTACTGCCCACAGTCATGGAGTTAGTAACTGAAAATACTCTAATCCAAGCCCATCTGACTATGCATTTCACAGGAGGGATTTGGGCTCAGTTAACCTTTCAAACAGTACTAACACTTACAATCCAGGCACAGATGATTATTGAATGCTAAAGAGTAATTATTTCTCCCAGCAGGCACTAGTCTAATGAGGTATGAGGAGAATTTATGTTCTTAAATACACTGTGAGGCAAATAAGAACTCAACAGTTGTAGATATGCAATGAAAATGAATTATTTAGGGGGGTTTGGGAGGGAGTGATAATAGAATTGGATTAGGTTTTTTAAAGTCCTAATCTTTAAAAATACATATAGGAAATAATAGGATGATTGGAATTTGCTTCAAAATAACCCAAGGTGGGGGCAGGTGTGGGTATGGGTAGCAATTGTTGAAGCTGGGTGATGGAGACATTGGAGCTCATGTTATTATTCTCCTGCAACAAGATGGCAGCCACCGTTCCAGGCACAACATCAAGAAGAGTAAGAGGCATCATCTTACCCTGAGGCTTTCTCTTAGGAGGAAGGAAGAAGGAAAAGAGAATGTGGGTGGGGACTAACTGTGTCCATTGCACAATGGAAGGATTCTGTGATCAAATGTGTGGGGCTAGAAAAGTCATGAAAACTGGCTCACAATGGCTCATTCATAAGAATGCAATGATTTTCATAAACCCCTAATTCTGAGGGGCTCCCCTCATCAGTGCCCCACACCACTGATCTTCATGAGTCAGACCATCCAGAGATGCTTTCATAGTAAGGACTGGATAGAACTATTTATGCAACCACTAATTGGAGGTCAGTGAAAAGACAATGGTCAAGACCACTTTGAGCTTGGGAAGTCAACAGTGAGCTGAAGCAGCTTAGCACTAAGGATGTGTATTAGTAATTTGTTATTGCTCTGTAACAAGTTACTCCAAGACATAGCAGCTTAAAATAACAATGAACATTTATTATTTCATACAGTTCCTGTGGATTGAGAATTTGGAAGCTGCTTAGCAGGATAATTCTGGATCAAGATCTCTTTTGATTGTAGTCAAGGTGTCAATCACTTCCAAGGTAGCTCATTAACATGCCTGCAGGTCGAAATTATTTGGGGGGTTTGGGGGTGTGTGATACTATCATTGGATTAGGTTATATGCTGCCTCTTTGCCAGAGACCACAATTCCTGGCCATACAGATCTCTCTCTCTGGCTGCCTGAGTGTTCTCATAATATGGTGGCTGGCTTCCCCTAGAGCAGATGATCTAAGAGAGATCCGAGTAGAAGCCACAAGTGTTTTGTGGCCTAGTCTCAGAGGTCACTGTCCATCATTTCTGCAAGATGCTACAGGTTGAACAGAACAAACCTATTCATTAACGCTGGGAAGCGAGATTCACTGGATCTATCTTGGGAATGGAGCCTCCAATCCCAGGCAAGCTTTCAGACGACTGCAACCCCAGCTTATAACTTGACTGCAACCTCATGAGGAGCCAGAATCACCCATCCAACTTCCTAATCCATAGAAACGGTGAGATAAGAAATGCTTTGGTATTTTAACCTTCTATGTTTTTAGGTAATTTGTTATGCAGCAATAGATACACAAATTCGAAGCAGGTTAGGTACCAAAGAGTGACATTCTCATCCTTAGTAGCTACTGTGACCTATTGATAAATTGAGCATTTGATTAATACCCATTAGACTCCCTGAACCATTCCCGGCAGATATCAATGAAGACAGAGAATGGTCCCATACCCAAAATCTGCTGCAGGAGCAGCTGCTAAATTTACACTTTCTCATAGAGCAGTGGTTCTCAACCTTTCTAATGCCGCGACCCTTTAATACATTTCCTCATGTTGTGGTGACCCCCAACCATAAAATTATTTTTGTTGCTACTTCATAACTGTAATTTTGCTGTTAATGAATCGTAATATAAATATCTGTGTTTTCCGATGGTCTTAGGCTCTACAGCAGTGGTTCTCAACCTGTGGGTCGCAACAGGTTGAGAACCGCTAGCAGGGTTGCCTAAGACCATCAGAAAACACAGATATTTACATTACGATTCATAACAGTAGCAAAATTACAGTTATGAAGTAGCAACGAAAATAATTTTATGGTTGGGGGTCACCACAACATGAGGAACTGTATTAAAGGGTCGAGGCATTAGAAAGGTTGAGAACCACTGTCATAGAGGATCACAGTGCACATCAGTATATTAAAAGCTCCAAGCAGTCCTGTAGGGGGAAACCTGTTTAATTTTGTTTCTCTCAATGTTTTCCAAGTCCATTTGACCACAGAAGCCATTTTTCATGTAATGCCTAGTAATATCCCATAGAAGCAGAGTATGAGAAACACAGTCTAAGAAAGACTGGTCTTTGTCAACCTCTTCAGAAGTTTCAGAAAATTCTCTACTCCAAGTGCAATCTCAAATTTTTGTTTAAAAAAAAATCTATACGTGTCCATGTATATATTTAAAAGACCTAAATTTTTCTAAGCCTGACATCCGGAGCAATAAGTGATGTCACAATGACATTAACATTCTCTGACTCAGAGCTTCCACCTGCACCAGTGGAAGCCCCAGCTCTCATAAACGACTGAGTGTTTTCTGGGTGTGCACATGACCATGTGTGCATATACCTGGCTGGTCCTCTCAAGGGATCCTCTGCTCTGGCCTCTTCCTTGGCACCTACTGCCCCCAAGTCATCTGAAGGGGAGCCTCGCCCCACCACTGCCACCCTGACCCAGGCATTGCAATCGGGCACTCCAGAAGCTGAAAGGACCCTGGAGGTCCCATGGCCTCCTGCTTGGGTCCTCACAGCATTAGAGCCAGACTGCGTCTTGCAGAGTCATGGGATACAGGCATCTCTCCTCAGTGCTGAGTGGCACTGTCACCTGGACCCCAAAGTGGTTCTGCTTATACCCTGCATTCACCTCTCACATCCACAGCATCGCTCCCTCTGAGAGTCAGACTTTATTCCTGAGTCAGACCAGGGATGATCAGAGAGCCACTGACCTGAGGGAGTTGGAGGCTCCAAGATGGACCCCATGAATCTCCCTTCCTGGTATTCACGCCCTATGTAGATCAGACTGTAGACACTGTCATGTCCTCCCAATTCCCCATCTATCCTCAGGTGGCCACATACAAAAATTCCACCCCCACCATTGCTCACTTCCTCTTCTACTCTCCTTCTTCCTGTTCCTTTCCTTCCTCTTCCTCATCACCCCCATCACCCCACCTATCAGATTCTAAGCTGGGGC
Organism: Cnephaeus nilssonii; assembly: GCF_951640355.1. Lineage (NCBI taxonomy): Eukaryota > Metazoa > Chordata > Mammalia > Chiroptera > Vespertilionidae > Cnephaeus > Cnephaeus nilssonii. The sequence continues at coordinate 38,283,023 of NC_137082.1, read as the reverse complement.
CCCCTCTCTGAATCTTACATGAAGAAGATGCAGAGGCTCTGAAACTGCATGTTAGTGATGGTGGTCTCTGAGCAGTGGGCTTTGAGTGGCTTTAATTTTCTTCTTTCTGTTTATTTGTATTTCCTCAACTTCTATCCTGAAAAAAGCTGTATAAATATCTATAGAGGTAATAAAATAAAACTAATTTTTATCTCCATGCTGTTTATTAAAGTTATTTATAATGCCACATCTTGGGCTTTGTAAAATTACATAGATCTGTCCCCTTTGGATGCACACTGCCCGCCCCCCCCCCCCCCAACACATCTCTAATCATCCTATTTCTCTCCATGATAAACAACCACTGTTGGTATTTTAGAAATAGGTTTTACAGAGCTTGTTACAGTTTATATTTATGTTGTATGTTTTTATTTATACCTCCACATTATTCCAGAAAGGATTTGAGGTGGCTTACATCATACATAAAACATAGCAAGGTAGCATAAATTAAAAGAAGGTGTAAGGAAAAGAAAAACGTGGAGAAGGGAATAAAACAGAGATAGGAATGAAGCTAATACAAAAATGCCTGCACAGAGTCCTGGTGGCTTGCTCTGAGGAGGCCACTAGTTGGTTTTAAGCCACTAACTGGCAAATATAAAAACAGGAACTTGCCCATTATATAATTGGTCCCTTCTACTCCAACTACCTCATCTACTGGTTTCAAATTGTGATCCTGTGGAACACTTTCGTGAACTGGGCCCAGCTGTTCTAAAATCCAGTTGTAGGGGCCTGGTAGCTGTGGGCCAATTCATGGAGGGAAGGGTTCATAGGTATACTTACCTTCATTTGTAATTATTTCCCAGTTATTTTCCACAACTTTAGCAGCTGCTTTCACTTTTTAGCAGAGCCTACTGCAAGATGGCATTTGCTTTTAGCACAAAATTATATATTTACCCATTTGAAAATTAATTTGTCACTGTTTTGCTGCAAGAAAGACAATGATTTCAAACTATTTCTCCACCATCTGAAAAAGTTGGGGGACACCCAGTTTGTGCTGTCTGTCACGATTCAATTGAACAGCCATGTTTGAGCCCCTATAACATACCAAGCACTGTGCTAAACATTTTTACATGTTTAAAATGCTGTAAAAGATTTTAAAATGAGTACAGTAAAGCACGTCTTCCAGAAACTTACAATATAGTGGAGGAGACTCATGCATTTTGATTTGATTTTTTTGTCACCCTGTGATTTATTTTTGAACTACTTTTTCCCTAGGTTCTTAACATAAAGGCTGCGGAATCAAGACTACTCACTGTACTCATTCAACGAATATTTATTAAAGACCTACTAAGTGGAAAGCAGCATCAGTTACATTTTGTACATGTTCTGAAGTCAGAATCCCGGCTCTGCCACATCTGGCCGTGCAACCCTGGGCAAGTCACTTCATCTCTCTCTGAGCCTCTTTTCTGTCACCTGTAAAACATGTGTGAAAATAGTATATTAATCAAAGTAATCTAACTGCTGTAATAAACATACAACAAAATGGACGTTTCTTTCTTGCTTGTAAAATAGTCCCATGTGGATGGTTTGGCATGTGGCCTTCCTTCCACACCCTGACTCAGGCATCTGGGTTCTTTTCACTTTGTGGCTTCACTATCCCCTGGGGCTTTGAAGACCCAGCCTGGGAGATGGCACTGGGCTGCCGAGAGATCTGAAGGCTGTACAGGAATCGTGTAGGTGGCGTGGGAGAACCAGGCAGCAGCGTCAGCATGTACAAAGGTCCCGTAGTGAGAGAAAGCCCATCAGAGGAACAGAGAGAAGGCCGAGATGGCTGGTCCCCAGGAAGTGAGGGAGCAAGTGGGCTAAGGTGAGGCAGTGAAGGTGGGCAGCCCACTGAGACCTTATAGAATGAAGAACAGAATTTGGGTCCTTACTCCAAAGAGCAAAGGGAAGCCATCAGGGGGCTTTAAGTCAAGAAATGCAATGTGCTATCAGTGCTTCCCACCCATATGGCCTTGCCCTGACATTTTAGTGTACAGTGGGCAGTTGCAAATGCTACCAACTGGACCTGTAGCGTCCAGATTTAAATCTCAGACCACAGAAACAGGCTTTGCTTGCCTGTGGAGCAGGCAGAGGTGCCAGAGGTTTAACAACCTATCCTCGCCTTCCATCCCCCCCACTCTAGAACAGCCCCCAGCCTTATAGAACTTAGTAGATAAACACCCCGCTCCCTCACTCCTCAGGTGAGATAACTCTGACCCACGAGTTGTTCACTGGCTCCCAGAGTCCCCAGTGGGATCAAGTCCCAGGTGCCCACAGTGCAAACAGTCTGCTACCCCTTGACTGACTCCCTTCCCTTCCCTGACTTTCCTTCCCACGCCCCTGCCTGTGTTTCCTGGGATCACGCTCCGAATAAACTCTGTACTTCTGAATCCTCACCTCAGGCTTTTAGGAGATCCCAACTAAGATAGTATATCATAAGGATAATGGATTTGCAGGCAGCAGGGGAGAGGAGGGGAGACCAGTTGTCGAGGCAGAAGATGCTGCGGCTTGAACTGAAGGATGCTGGGCTCGGAGAAAGTGGAGGTAAAAATCATCAGAGCCAAGCTGTACAGCGGATGTGCAGGAAAAGGAGGAGGGCGGTGTGCAGGCTGCCTCCTGGGCTTTGTCCTCCCTGGAACGGAGGGCAAGGGGAAAGGTCAAGATTACATATGTTAATGTTTTTGTGCATGTCACAGAACAGCTTGTAACCACCAGATTTTCTAAAACTCTCTGCTGTCTTCTTGCCCTGCCTTGACTCATCAGATTCTGGAACAACATAGCTGCCTTCATCCAGGGAAGCTTGCGTTTTCTCCTGCAGGGCAGGATCCAATAACAGTATTCTCATCCAATAAAGGAGGCTGGCGCACAGGGACAAAATATTGAATTAAAAACAATACCAGAACTGCTGAGCTCGCTCCAACCCCTGACCTGCCGGCACGTGCCTTTGCTCTGCAAACTAGTGACAGGAGCCCCAGGGAAATACGCTCCAGGAGAGCAGAGAGGACGGGAGGGAGGATGAGGGAAGCAAACTCTTTGCCACAGTTGGCTGAGCCAACGCTGGAGAGCAAGGATTCGGCTTCCAGAAATCCAGTCCTGAGCTGTCAGCCCTGGCCTTGGTCCTATCTCCATGAAGCTACCTTGGACGAAGAACTCTGAGATCAGGCATTCTTGGGTTTGCAGCCTGCCGCTACCGTACTGGCTGACTCCATGACCTTGAGTGAGTCCCTACATACTCTGAACTTCAGCTTCCTTTGTTCACTGGCTCCCAGAGGTCCCCAGTGGGACAAGCCCTCGGCAACCACAGTGCATCCTGCTTGATAACCCCTCGACTGGCTGTCTTCCCTTCCCATCTTGCCATCATTGCTTCTGCTTTCCTTATTCTCTCTCACATTACATCCTGACTCCATGCACATTGTGGGAAGCATGACTACCTGTAGCGTCCAGATTTAAATCCCACAACTTGTACCTTGGAAAGATGTGTTGTTCCAAGGCCCAGCACATGCCAGCACGGTACTTGGTGCTTATTTAATCCTAACAACTACTCTGTTCCCATCTCACAAATAATGAAACCAAGGCTCAGAGAAGTTAGGTAACTTGCCCAGGGCCACACAGACATGTGTAGCCAGATTTCAGGTGAAATGGTGTAAGCCTTTTACGTTCCCTATTAACTATTGCATGCTACACTCCTTTATATAAGAAATCCCCCATTTTCAAAGTGTTGGGGATCCCTGTGCCAGTAGGGGAGGGGTGCCACTCTCCCTTTAGTCTTTCCTTATTATAGCATCCAGTCTCCTACCTTACTATGTTCTCTCTCTTCTTCCACATGTTCACCCCGTGCCCCCCCCCCCGCCCCCCTGCCACACACAACTCTTCACTTCTTTCCTCTAAACCAGGGGTGGGGAACATCCAGCCCACGGGCCATATAAGGCCCACGAAATCATTTGGTCTGGTCCTGCCAAGGCATTAGGGGTGAGTTAATTAAGTGTCTGACCAAATATAGCAGGCTAATTTTTAAGTCAATAATTTTGTATGGCCCGGGAATGATGTTATAAATACCCAAGTGGCCCTTGGCAGAAAAAAAGGTTCCCCACCCCTGCTAACCTTCACCAGTCCAAATTACAAATTCCTGTCCTTGGCCCTGGGCCAGCAGCTTCCCCCACCACATCACCACCTTCCAGCCACCGCAATTGACGTCGTAGTGCTTGCTGACATCCATGCTCTCACCTGCCCCCAAGAAGGCTTATCAAGGTATTCTCCAACCCCAACAGTTGTTTTCAGGAAGAATACTGACGCCCCCTATTAAGGTGATCAACATGTCTCCACCATGTTTCAAAAGCCTAAAGCTCAGATGTGGTCCAGAATGGAGCTAGGAGTTTGGCAGTTTTAAGTATTGGGGCTGTTGAAGCCGAGCCATGGAAATGAATGAGGTCACCCAGGGAGAGCGAGTGGGGTGAGAAGGGCAGAAGCCATGCCAGGGCCTCTGGGATAGGTTCAGACTCCTGGCTGAGGATGAGAATTGGAAAAAAGGAGGTGATTACACAAATCCATTGTCAGGGTAGAGACCTTGAAGGGGGAGGGCTGGCCGGGCCCTGGGCAGCCCAGGAGGGTGTCGTTCAGGGTTCTTGTCATTAGAACAGAAATCCAACTTGACCTAGTCAAGTCAAAAAGGAGATTGTATTGGCTCCTGGTATCTCAGATAGATAGACTACTCAAGGCTGAAGCCAGGCAGTGGTACCCTTAGGCCTCAGAGGAAATCGGGCACCATGGGCTCAGGGGCACCATGGGCTCAGGGGCACCATGGGCTCAGAGGCTGGCAGGACCATCTCACCATTGACTTCTGCTTTCCCCATTCTCTCACATTACGTGCTGACGGCATTCACCTAGTGGGAAGCATGACTACCTTTAGCCTCCAGATTTAAATCCCACAACTTGTACCTCGGAAAGAGATTGGCTCTGCCCCTAGATGAAATTCTAATAAAATGTTTCTGATTGGTTTAGCTTTGGTTGGGTGTCCACCCCTGGCCCAATTAACTATGGCCAGAGCGCTGGAGCCAAGTAAAAGCATGCCCGCTCCTTTAGAGGATAGAGGAAGGAGACATGGTTCCCACACGGTGGGCTCAGAGGAAGACAGGGGGCAAGGGGCGAGTATGGCAGGGTGAAAGCAGGCCCCATACAAATATGGATGTTCTTGACACCAGCAAATGCTGACTTCAGCATTAAGTCCAAGGAATGCCTCTCAGAAATGAAGACCACAATGTTAGAGAGTCAGAAGAAGGAGGGAGAGCAAAGACTCGAGCCAAGCCAAAGAGCCCAAACAGTGTGCAGCCCAGGCCTTTGTTCATTGCCTGCTGGCTACACTGTGCACAGGCGCAGGTTGGGGTGGCCATGCTGCTCCTTCTTCCTGGTATATCCTTTAGTGTCACCTGCTTCTCACTACTATGAAGGACCTTGAGATGCAGAATAACTTAGTTGCTTGAGATGTGAAAGGTCCAAGCAGCCGCGGCCAAGGGGGAAAGTCCCCTATGTAGGTCTATCTATGGTTGACCTACGGCTGCAGAACCTGAACCCAATCCACGATAACTCTTGCCAGAGGATGTCATGCTCTGGCTCCAGCACGTCCCTTCTCCTCCTCCAGGTTCAGGAATGCAATTCCAAGGCCAGGACACCTACATAACCACCAGTGCTATGGAAACTGGATTTGGGTGAGTGGGGATCAGATGAGTCTAATCGTAAGGGGAGAATGGGGTGAGGGCAGAGGTTTCCACAGCGGCCAAAAATTCAAAAATGGTAACAATAGCCACCACTGGTATAATGTATTGAGTACTTACTATGCAGCCTGCACTGTGCTAAGCAGCCCTTTTTGTGCAATTTTTTTTTTGCAATTTTTTTTTTATCATCAAAGCCCTATGATGTATTCTTTTCATTCCCAAGAATTGAATCTCACAGACATTAAATGACTTGCCCAAGGTCACATGAGGCCCTGTCACCATCCATCACCCGGAGGACAGGAGCTCACTGCCCACAAATAAAGTTATGACAAACATCCCCAACCCATTCTTTCAGCCATAGCCTCCCTAGGAAGCAGCTAAGCTGGGACTTGAACCCACTCTGCCTCTCAGCTTTACCTCTTCCCCAAGCCTGAGTGTGAAAACAATCATTCGCCTTGGCAGCCTTTTTACCTCTTGTATCAGTCAGAATGCTTTGAGCTGGAAAAAAAAAATCATCAACTTAGCTGATTAACAATGAGAAAAATGTATCAACTCAAAGATTAGGTTCCAAGGTATGATTGCTGCAGGGTCATTAATTCAGCAGCTCTATGGTGTCACTTCCATCTTCTCTCTGTGTCATCATTAGTGTGTTAGTTCGCCCACCTGTCACGAGACGGCTGTCACTCCTCTAGGCATCAGGTACAGAGGAGACCACATCCTGCAAAAAAGAGGGACTTTCTCAGAACAAAAAAAAACCTTTCCCAGAATCCCGTGAGTAAACATTCCTTATACTGTATCTCGTTGGTCAGAATTGTTCCCATTCCTGTTTCCAAACCAGTCACTCACCAGGGCAGTGAAAACTTCATGAATGGCTTGATAAAGCCCATGGCCATTGGATAAAGCCAAGCCCATGGCCCAATCAGGGAGAAAGAGGGCAGAGACTGGCTTGGGATAAGCAAACAAAAATGTATGCTACTCCTCTCTCTTCTCTTTCCAATCCCTAATATCTTCTTTCTCTACCAGTTAACGTTTTATTCACCCTTCAAGAATCAACTCAACTATCACCTCTTCTGGGCAGTCTTCCCTGATTTTCCCCCATTAGGTTAATTGCACTCTTCGCTGTGCTTCCTGGGAACTTCCACATGCTACTTATGTGGTCTTCATTACATTGTTAGAGAGAGAGGTCAGGCTATACAGTAAGTGGACCCAGGTTCAAATCCCAGGCCGGTTACTTCCTCAGCTTCCTCATCTGTAAAAGTATACATTTCCTTTTAGGCGTTTTTGAGGATTAAGGCAGCTGGCAATGTGTCCTGAAAGGAAGGGAGGGAGGAAAAAAAGAAACTATCAGGCTGGACTAGGCAAAACTCAACTCTCAGCAAGAAAAGCAAAAGTCATTCCAAGGTGCCAACCACCCGGCCCCCTTTCCCTGAAGCTCCCCTCTCCCTGGTTTTCCCCAGAAAGTCATTTTTCATCCCCAAAGTCATTTGGCTTAGAGAGAAGGGGGAGATGCAGTGGCAGGGTCTGTACTGTGCCTGCCCTGTCGCCATCCATCACCCGGCGGACAGGAGCTCACCTCCCACAAATAAAGTTATGACAAGCGTCCCCAACCCATTCTTTCAGCCATAGCCTCCCTGTTTCCATCATCTCTGACATTATAAGCCATCAGCCAAGCTGTTTGTCACGCCTCTGACAGGGTCTTCGCATCTCTGGCAGGAGGGCTGTGCTAAGGTATGGCTGGACTCGAGGGGGGATGTCCCACCCCCCCCCCCCCTGTCATTAGTGACCTCAAGCTATTTCACATGTGTGCTCAGAAAGGGTTTCTGCCGCAAGGGGTGGGGGCCCAGAGGTGCAGCAGAACCGAAGGGGAATTGAACATTGGTGACTATCCCTACTGTGCCGGAACCAGCCACAAAGAACCAGGCACAGTCCTTGCCCTTGAGAAGGCCCAGCAGGGGAGTGGGAAACAAGCCATGTCAACAGACCCAGTGCCAGCACAACTGTGGCAGAGGTAGTCTAGGGGGCTGTGGGAGCACAGAGAAGGGTAGGAACACAGGGAAGGCTTCCTGGAGGAGGTGTCATTTGAGCTAAGACCTGCAGGACAAAGAGGAATAAGATGAAAGGGGACAGTTTGAGTGATTCCTTGAAAGGTCCCCTCTTTTCTCTGCAGGCTTGTCTACTTGTAAGCCTCAAATGTCAGAGTGGAGTGGAGGTTTGGGGAAGGGAAGAGAATCATATATGCCAGGCAAATGGGATAGCATATGCAAAGGTCGTGTATTAGCTTCCCAGGGTTGTCATAACAAATTTCCACATCGAGCTGGTGACTCAAAACGACAGAAATGTATTCTCTCACAGTTCTGGAGGCTAGAAGTCCAAGATCCAGGATCAGCAGAGCTGGTGCTTTCTGGAGGCTCTGAGAGAACCGTTCCATGTCTTTTCCCTAGCTTGCCTTTTCCCTAGCTTGCAGTGGCTGTGGGCAAGCCTTGCTGGGCCTTCGCTTACAAATTCATCACTCCAATCTCTGCCACTGCTCTCTGTTTTTACCTGGCCTTCCCCTCTGTGTCTCTATCTCAAATCTCTCCTTTCTCCTATAAGGACACCTGTGATGGGATTTAGAGCCTACACTAAATCCAGGATGATCTCACATCAAGATCTTTAATTACATTTACAGAGACTCTATTTTTATTTTTAAAGACGCTATTTTTAAATAAAGGATTAGGACTTGGAGATATATATATATATATATTTAGGGGGGGGGGCATTATGCATCCCAGTGCAGACCCAGTACAGAGGCTAGAAAGTATGGCATACGCAGGGGAAAGAGAGAGGCTAAATGTGGCTAGAACAGTGAAGAATTGAACATTGAAGTTCAGATCTCATCTCTGCCACCCATCAGCCAGATGACTAGACCAAGTCCCTTAACCTCTCTGAGTCTCAATCTGCTCATATGCAATGTGAATTGCCCTCTGGACCTCTGAGGACTCTGATGAAGGTGAAATGTAGTCATTCTATTCAAGGGCCAGCTCCTCAATGGGAGTACATCTATCAGAAATCTTTTGGTTGCAAGAGACAGAAACCAAACCACACTGGCCTAAGCAAACAGAGGATGTATTAGCCAAAGAGCCCAGGAATAGAACCGCTTCAGGCTCTGCTGGGTTCAGGGGCCCAGGGGATGCAGTCAAGGATCCAGTTTCTTTCCACCTCGCCTCTCTGTCTTGTGCTGCGTCGTTTCATTGTCAGCCTTCCCGAGGATGGCCCTTGGTGCTGGTATCTTCCTTGGGCCCTGCAGACCTGCTGCCTACCCTTGTCCACTCTGCTTTGTGGCATGGAGGTTGACCAGAATGAACGGCATCAGCAAGCTCCCCTTGCCCTCTGGCTTCCGGTGGGGTCCAGCCAATGGGAAGTAATGACAGGCAATCAAGGAAGGGAGAAGATGAAAGTTGATTATTTCTCCCTCCTGGGTTTCTCCTGTCAGATCCCTCTACCGCAGGCCCTAGCGCCTATCAGGCAGCTGCCTCTTAAAGCTACCCTTCTTGGATTCTAGCAACCACATCCTGCTATTGCCCTTTAGGCCTAGGGGTGCTAAAGTCCCCACTGTAATTAGGCCAAAGGAACAGCACCATCCTTTGTGGGATTCCCTAAACACTATTGACACCTTTGTAAATAGTCCCTTTATTATACCCTCCTGAAATTACTACCTGAGTGCATCTGTGTCCTTTAAGGATCTTGCCTAATACACCCCGGGAGCTCACGGGTCTACCTGACCCTCCTCTCCAGGTGGTAAGTAAGCCACGCAATGATAGACTGTCACAGTGGTGACCTCCAGTAAACCATGCCTCCCAGGCTCCACACCCGCGCGAGTCCCCTCCTCCATTGAATGTGACTGGCTTTGGACAATAGAATGTTAACCTCTGCGATGCAAAAGAGGCTTCATAAGCACTTGTCCATTTGTGCCTGACGTCTTACAATGCTCCCCCTTAGGATCCTGCTGTCATGCTGTAAGAAGGGATCGTGCTGGAGAGCCAGAGAGTGTGGAGAGCTCTGGGAAAATTACAGGTCACGTGGGGAAAAAAGAGGCCGCACAGAGGAGAACTGAGGTACCACAGCTAACAGTCTCCACCAAGCTTCCAGAACCTGAGAGACGCCTTTGTAATAAGGGGGGTGGCCGTCTGCCCCAGTGGGGTGGCGTTTTAACACTAACATTGTTTAGAATTGCCAGCGTCCAGATTAACAGCAGACTGACTTTTAGTCAGTGTTATCATCATCTTTAAGCTTTCTGCAAAATATGCTTCTCCTTATTGCCTGTACCCTGGCTGGACCAATCCTCCTCTCCCCACCCCCATTCAGGCTTTTCGGCCCTTCCAGTCCAGTCACAGCTGAATGCAGCCGCATGAGTGACCCCAGCCGACACCATATGGAACAGAAGCTCCACTGTCAACCTACATAATCCTGAGAAATAATAAATCATTGTTGCTCTAAGCCACTAAGTTTTGGGGTCATTTGTTACACAGCAAGGAATAATTGAAACATACCAGTAGCTCCAGCAGTGCTATACTGTTACAGGTTCAAGTGCAGCTAGAAAGAGCCAGACTTTTCTGGCAGCTCCTGCAACGGTCCTTGAATTCACTCTGATTGGTTCCCCTCCAGTCACGTGCCAGCTAGAAACGATTTGCCAGACCAGGGGAAAGTGATGATGCGCTGATTGGATTAGCGTGGGTCATATGCTTTGTCCCTGGAGCAGGAGGTAGAGCCCCACTCGAACCACAGGGACAGAGTGGGAGAGAGAGAAGGTCCTAAAGGAAAATGAGAGAAAAGGGGCTGGGTGCTAAGGACACGTTATGGAGTTGAAGCTCGGGAAAATCATCCTTGGTGCTCCCTATCCAGCCACCATTTGCAAATGTATAAAAGTGGATCCCACTACAAAGGACCCCTACGGTATGGTTAGGAGACCATAAAACTTTGGTCACGGACAGACCTGGCTTCTAACTTCCTTTTTGGAAGCTGCTCTGGGCTCAGCCTCTGTGAACTCATCTGTAAAAGAGGTTAGCCAATTCCTGCACAGATGGGTGGGTGGGTGGGGGGGCGTTCAATCAAATCGTGGCTGTTGTAGACAGAGAGGGGCTCCCGGGCATCCCTTCAAGGAAGGGCTCGCTGCCCAGCATGGGGAGTGCGGTCAGCAGGCAGTCGCCAGCTGTCATCTCTTGCAGGTCTCCTCAGCTGTAGCCTGAGGTCACACGCTTCCCAGGGCAGCCTGCATCCAGTGACTGAGCGAGGGGTTTAGAGGCCTGGCCAGGCCGCGCTCATTCCCGAGCTCCCTGCCTGGGTGGCTGAGGCCTTGAGAACCGGCATCCGTTGGCTCCTGTGCCTGACCACGTCTGCTTTCTCCCTTTCCTTTTATAGGTGTTGGTCCCTCATCAGTATCTTGCACCACAAACTCTGCTTATGGAGATCCCCACCTGTGAGAGATGCCAAATGCTTAACCCAGCACTTGGCACTTAGTAGACAGCTGGTAAAGGTTTGCTGAGTGAAACTGGCTCCTTGCTCAGGAGAATGAAAAAGAGGGGAACAGGAGGGCGGATGAGGGAGGCTGGTGTGGGGACTGCCAGGCATTAAGCAGCTGTTGTCAGGAAGGGGCCCGCAGGCTGGCAGAGGCAGCTCCTTCCTCACAAGGGAGCGGAGGGTCCCTCCCGGAGCACCCTCCCTTCCCCAGGCCTCTGCAGCCTTCTGTCCCCCAAGCAACAGCATCAGTTATGAACGAGGCCTCCCTCGTCAGAGCCTGAAGACAGGGACAAGTCGGGCCTTTCCTCCAGGCTCGTCCTGGCCCCCGCTGGCCTGTGTGGGATCCTGAGCTGAGGTGGTCCCGGAAGATGGCAGAGGCCACTCAGATCCTGAAGCCCAAGCCCCCTCCTCTGTCTGTGGAATCTCAGAGGTCTAGAATCTCCGAAGGGGAGAATCAGCATCCCAGGGCCGTCTTCACAAAACTGCAAACAACTCTTGGAACAAGGGACTCTCTGATTGGAAGGATCCCAGTATTCTCAGGCTGGAAGGGGCCAGCCAGGCTTTTCGTCTGAGAATTTCTCCCTCCATGAACTCTGAGTGCAGACCCTGACTGCGTGGCCTGGAGGCACTGACCACCTTCCTCTAGGCAAGGCGGACAAACGCTCGGGCTGTCAGGTGCTGGGTGTGGAGTCAAGGGCACACAGGAGGAAACCAGACCCCACAGGAGGGAGGAGTACAGGGAGGAAGGAATGCAGGAGAGCAGATGTCACCGCTGGAAAGGGCAGCGCGTAGGGATGGCATGAGGAGCAGTAGTTGTGTGGGAGGCACTTTTTAAGCAAGTAAGGGCTTCGAATGAAATAACACGCCTAAAGCGCCCCACGGGCAGATGGCAGATCCTCGGAAAACATTACTTCTCTTCCCTTTCTCTTCTGCTCACAATTCTCTGTTCCCTATATGTCCGTGTTATCCACATTCACACTGAGGAGTTTTAGGAAAATGCAAGGTTATCCGGAAGGGGGCACTGGACTTACTCCCCCACCAGAAAGAGTCAGCCTTCACAGTGTATGGGGATATGTGCTCAATACAGACACTGCAATGGCAGCCGGAGAAAGGATGACTGATTTCAGAGAGAAGTCCAGGAGAGGGATTTTTGAACTGGGTTTGGAGCGTAGAAGAGGAGTTCACCAGGCAGAGAAGGTGGGAGTGAGGAGAATTCCACACACTTCCTATACCTGTTAAATGAATTGCTAAGGTCTTCTCTGGCTTTCTAGTCTATATTTTAGAGATGAATTGAAGCAGGTACCCACCCGGACTGTACAAATGGAAAAGCTGATGGACAGAGGCGAATCCATGCACTCCTTACATTTATTTCCTGTTACCAAAATCCTCAAGCCAGGAATGCAAATGGAACAGTGTGTCCTGAGCCCAAGCTAGACCTTGAGATGGAGAGAAGTGTTGAGAATCAGGGGCCAAAATGAGGAAAATAAAGGAGTTTTGACAAAGCTAATTTATTTCACTTAATGAACTGTCTTTATTCTGAGATCACGTTCTGCTCAAATGGGGGGTGGGAGTGGGGTGGGAGGGTGTTTAAAATGTCCTCTCACGGTGATAGCAAATGCTCATTTTTGGTCAGATTTTTTAAAAAACAAACCTTTTAACAAAACAAAAAGCAACTCTACATTGGTTCTCAAAAAAAAAAAAAAAGTTTATACTGTCTGAGTCCCTGAAACCTCCAGTTTTCAGAACACTGAGTCGGAAGGCATAGGTGGTAGGAGGTGTGTGTGCCCATTTCTTCTCATCATTCGGGCTCTGCCCCCTGGCACCTACCTCCCCAGAGTGACCCCCCTGACAGCCCTGCCTGAATAGCTTCTCTCCCCTCCCCATGTCTTCTTTCTACTCCGTCTCCCAGTTCCTTCCTCAGCATGAGATTAGTTTGTCTTATTCACACATAGTTGTGGTGCATAGTGGGTGCTGGGGAAGTACTTGTTGTAGGAGGGAAGGGAAGAAGGAAGGAAGGAAGGAAGGAAGGAAGGAAGGAAGGAAGGAAGGAAGGAGGCGGGTGCTGGAGCTTGGGCACTCAGGCTGAAGAACATCAGGGACAGTTGAGGGTGTAAGATGCAGTGGGTGCCCTGTGCCAAACCCCCTCAGCTGCAGTCCTGGTACACAGTGCCCATGCACACTGGCAACCAGCTGCAGTCCTGGTACACAGTGCCCATGCACACTGGCAACGTCCTCCCTCAAGTGCCCACGCAGTCTCTTAGTTTTTCTATCTCAAGACTTTCTTGGAAGCCCTGGTCCCCTTTTCAGCCCACCCATAGGCACAGCCCAGAGGTGCAAGAACATTAATGCCCCTGAGCAACACTCAACCCCTGGGGGAATGGGAGCTGGGTGGGTAAGTGCCCTCGCCTCCTGTCCTTGGGGTGAACAGCTCTACATAGTACTCAGAAGGCCCTCCAGTGGCCCACCAGTGACCAGCTCCTCGCCTGCCTCCCCCCTCCCTCACTCCTGCTTCCTGTGATCACTTCCTCCCAAAATCAATTGTCCCCGAGTCCTTGTCTCAGGCTCTTCTTTTTGGGAACATAATTAAGGCAGGCAAATCTGAAATTCCCTTTCACTCGTTCTTCTCTCTGATTCCCACCTTCCATCTGCCTGCTGTTCCCAACAGACTTCCACAAATGCCCCTCCCGCAGCCTTCTCCCCTGGGCGGGCAGACAAGCTGGCAGGTCCTGACCATCTTTCAACCCAGCCCTGGTTCTGAGAAATTTTAATGAAGGGACTTGGCTGGGCACCTGGGGGGCAGGTGCATTGAAGGCAGAAAGGGAGGGAAGGGACTTCTCTAAATGAGTCTGTGATGATTAAATCATTTGCTATTCCCTGGGCTCCTCCTGCCTTTGCTTCTTTGGCTGAGATATTGCCTCCAATTCATTATCTTCCCTTTCTCTCAGCCTCCCAGCCCACAGCCACCTCGGCAGGAACACTGAGCCGGGCTGAAAAAGTAGGCCAGCCCAATGTGGGTAGAGAACCTTACAGTTTTCAAAGAACTTTACAGGCTGAGAGCTATTTATAAAGCCTTCTCCCTTTTACTTCATTATTATTGTTGTTGTTGTTTCTGGTCATTTTAATACAAATATTTATTCACCTCAGGGAGAAATTCTTAGGTAGGTGCTAAGCAAGAGTAGAGCCTGGCTAGGAAAGTTATGCAATAAAAATTCACTCATTCACTCCTTCATTCATTCACTGTTTGATAGCTTCTCTGTATCCAGACCCTGAGGATACAAGATGGAGCCCTTTTCATTTGGAGCTTGGAGCCTGGTAGGAAAGTATACTGGTCAGAGTCTAACCAGGAAACACTTGAATATTTACAAAAGAGGAACTTTAATTTAGCGACTGGACGGTGATGGAAGAGCTAAGTCAACTGGCAACAGTGAAGCAGCCCCAAGACGAATAACACCAGGAGCCTGCCACCACCCCTAGACCTAAGGGACAGTGACAGAGGTCGTGTTGCCAGCCCAGGAGCAGGGTCATTTGATGGACTATGAAACAACGGAGCTATGGGCGATCTGGAGAAGTGGAAGAGACACAGCCACTGCTGCGGATGCTGCTGAAGGCTGAGAGGGAGAAATACCCTGGCCTCTTCATCCTGCCTTCCAATCTCTCACCAGTGCCTTCCATGGACCAAACCCAGCTGGAAGCCAGTTATCCCAGAAGCCTGGGAAATGCAGCCTGTGGGGTTCAACTCCCCTGCAATACATAGTAGAATGGGGACTGGAGATATTGGTAAGCAAGAGATACTCGGGGAGAAGTCTCAGGATGAGGTGTGACTACAGTGCTGGAGAACACAAAGAAAGGGTCGTGGCTCACCAGAGGAAATCCGAAAGTGGGAGGTCCTTTGGAGCTGGGCTTTGAAGGGTGAGCAGGAGTTTGCTGAGTAGGAAGGCAGAGAGCTTGCAGTGTAAGTAGTGGTGTAAAGACAAAAGTGGGTCAGTTGAGGATGTTTCGGCTGCAAGTAACAGAAAAGTCCTATGCCAGGCATTTACTCTTGCTTGTCTTTCTACTTGTCTCCTCACTCTGGTCCAAATTCTTCTTGCCTTCAATGCCACCCCTTCAGTCACCTTTGCCTAAACCCCAGACAGTTACCTTTCCAACACCCCTTCATGGCCTTGGCATTTGCTGATGTGCCAGTAACTGGCCTTCCTGTTTCATCCTTCCTAGCAGCCAAGAGCTCCTGGTGGGAAGGAGAGGTACTGCCTTCACCTTTGCTCCCTCTCAGAACACGGCATGGGCCAGGCACCTAGCAGGGACCAATGACTACGTGCTAAATTAATGAATGAGCTAATAGATAAATACATTCATGCCATTGACTACCACCCACCACATCTGCAAAAACAATATACCTTTTTACTGAGTTTCTCTATCCACTTCCATGCTAGAGATCGCTGAAGGGACGGCACTGAGTCTCCCTAGCAATTCAATAGATGATGCCATTATAATCTCCATTTGACAGAGGAGGAAATGGAGCTCATAAAAGTTAAGCAACTTGCCAAAGTCATCCGGCTCTTAAGAGGCAAAGCCAAGACTGAGGTTTGACCTTGCTAGCTCTGTGAACTTGGGGACGTCATTTCAAGACTCGAAGCAGGCTCCTTGGGTCTTCCCAGGCCAACCAAATAATAACAACAATAATAGCATCTCACGTTAACTGAGCATTTATCATGTGTCAGGTACTGGGCTCAACTCTGCGCTCTTTACACTGAAATCCTAAAAATCTCTTTACCCTGAAGTCACTGAACCCTGCAAGATGGATATTCTTTTCTTCACTTTGCTGATAAGGCCACGGAGGCTCACGAATCAGTCAGTCAGTCAGTCAGTCAACAAATCAACATATACTTGTCAAGCACCTCCTCTATACTGACCGTTGCTAGATGCTGGGGGCACAGAGATAACCAGGACGGCCATGGGAGCTGCCCCCATGGAGCTGGAAGTCTATTGAAACAGACCCTGAACAACTAACTAGAAATGACTTTGTGTGAACGCCCTCATCCTGGTTGTAATAGACGTGTGTCCTAGAGAACCTAATCTAGTCTAGCGAGCCAGGGAAGGCTTCCTGGAGGAGGTGCCAGTTAAGCTGAGGGTGACTGATAAACAGGCATTATTTTGATCTCACCTCTACAAGGGACTGTGGTCAAGTGGTTGGCCACCTTACATGTCCAGTTTGGGCCAACCCCCCAGAATTTCCCCTTAGGCCCCACCTGTGGACACACTCTTAGCTGAGTCGGTGGCTTGGCCCACCCCTGGGACTGGTGATAACCTCATAGGCCACTGCTGATGAGAGATGCCTGCCAGGGCCAGAGACCTGGACCGCATTCAACCCCGGCACAAGCCAGTGCCTTTAGGATCAGCCCTACTGGCACTGAGGCTTGTCCTCCAGGCCCTGCTGGCTGCCTGGAGCCTTGGCAGACAGTCAGGAGGAGGCGGTTAGGAGGGGAAGACAAAGAGAATTCGATTTCCATTTTGCTCCTGGTTCTCTGTTTCCAGTCCAGATGCCTCCAGATCTAATTCTGAATAAATAATTATACTGAGTAACCGGGTCCCTTGGTGATTAAGTAAACAGGCCGAGGCGGTGGAAATTGAATTAGTGCCTTGTGCTCAGCCATTATTACCCACCCCTTCTCATGAATATGAATGAGGGGTTATTAAGAAATGTAAATGCTGCCTTAGGGGGTAGGAAAATAGGGGTGGGGGTCAGGGTGATAAGGACAGACCGTTCAGAAGGCAGCATGATCGAAGGCATTTAAAAAATTATGTCAGATCTTTCTCTTCCAAGCCGTAGCAATGTTTCCGGACACTTCATTTTTATTAAAACGAGGGTAAGGGAACAAATTTTAATTTGAGGATAAAATTAGCATTTCCCAAGCAGCCTTGGCAGCAGCAAGGACATATTTTACCAGAAAATGGACATTCGGGACTGGGCGATGCAGGGTTGGGGGAGCCGTGGCTGATGGACGATTAGTTCTCTCAGTTCATCTCCAGGCAAGGGAGTAAACAAATTAATCTCTGAACGGGGAGAAGCCTGGAAGAAGATGAAAGCCTGGAAGATCCAGCAGTCTCTGCTGGGAAACCAGGAGGTGTCACCGAGGCCTGGGTTCTCCTTTACTGCTGGCTCAGAGAGGTTGGGCACTTGTTTGAGGTCACACAGCAAGGTGGGGAACGCTGGCTGGGTTCTGTGGACAAGGTGGCAGCTGGGACTGGAGCTGCGTCTCCCACACAAGCTTTGGGCTGAGATGCAGCCTTTCCTCCCTACCCTTCTCCTTGACCCCCAGGACCCTCGAGTTGTCTCACCTCTGTGGCTCTAGCGTCTGCGCTCACCATTCCTTCTCATCTAGGCTGCCAGGTTCATCTCCCACTTTCACTGCATCCGGTTTCTGTAACCTTCAATGGCTCACTACTGCCCTTTGTTCAGACTCCTTCTCCTGATATTTAATCCCTCTAGGATCTGAGCACAGTCCACTTTCCCAGTTTAATTACCCACTGCTCCTTGCAGTTGCGATCAGATACATAAAGGAGGGTGAGAAAGTGAGAAGAAAGGAAGGTGGGAAGACAGGAAAGAAGGGAGGAAGGGAGGAAAAGAGGAAGGAAGCAGAAACTGATGTTGGGCATTAAAATATTCCAGATTTGCTAAATAGTTTATCTAAAAACTAGAGGCAAGAGTAGGCCTTCCTTCCCCCCCGCTGCAGGCACTGGCACCGGCTTCCCTCTGGCACCCGGGACCTGGGCTTCCCTCGCAGCCCCGGCTTCGGAAGTCTGGTCTAATTAGCATATTACACTTTTATTATTATAGATAATAGTGATGACAACGATGATTTTAGTAATTGCTATTGTCTACTAAGTGCTCACCCTATGTCAGCCCTGGCTTAACAGCACTTAACACTCCCTTTGTCCCTGTGAGGCAGGTATTGTTATCTCCACTTCACAGAGGAGGAAACAGATGTCACACACATCGTAAATGACAGAACCAGCCTATTAGACATCAAAGTCTGGATTCTTACCGATTGCACCTCCCACCTCACATGGCAGTCATTACTATTTCATTTTACAGGTGAAGACAAGGAGGCTCAGTGAGGTTAAGTGATATTTCCTACCCACAAGAAACAAACAAGCAGAAACAAGAGAAATCAAAATTCTCTAGTCAGCCTTGTTTCATCTTCATAAGCACCACTCCTGAAGAATAAGATAAAATGCACTGAGCAGCCAGATCCCTGCATCCTGCAGTCGATGGTGTCAGGCACCCCAGAGGGAACTCACAGCCTCCCAGAGACCCAGCAAGGCCATGCTCTCAACGTGACCACCAGATGAAGCCTGCAGGCTGATCCTGGTGGTTCTGAGAGGCAGCCTCACCCAGGGCCACGAACCCCAGGCCTGTGCAATGAAGCCCTGATGCAGAGCCCAAGCATCATTTCCCTACATTCTGGACAGGAAAGAGTGAATATGATCGAACTCATGCATTTTAACGACTTCTTCAGGACGCCTCGCTCCACGCGCTCGCCGGAATAAAGGCTGACAGGTGCAGCTGAGTTAATCAGAGTGGATAATAGAGGGAGAGACAGGAATCACTGGCCAAATTGCAGCAGGAAAAAATGGGGCAAAAGCATGAGTCGCCAGTCAAAAGTGTCCAATTAAAGTGTGGTAAGGTTTAAAGGGCAAGAACCATCTTCTCAGTCCCTTAGAAGTTCTAATGCAACACTTAACGTGGGGCTGCATGGACCAGTGATACAGGAGATAATTCCTAGTAGCACACAGGTAAACATTTCTTTTATTTGAATAGTTATGTGTATTACTGTATATTAGAAAACATAACTAGAATATAAAACCTGTGATTTGATGTTTATTGGGACCTAAAATGAGTCTAAATTTCACCCAAAGAAGTCATTTAATTGCTAATCAATTAAAAAATATTTTCAAATTGTATAGATAAAAGAAGAATGCAGCAAAAATATGAAGTCAGCACTATGTGACCAAAGTTTGGGAGACAATATTCCAGCTCCTTATTACTGAAAGAGGGGTCCGTGAATTAGTAGCAGCAGCAGCGTCTGAGAGAAATGCAGACCTACTAACACAGCATCTGAACCAACTGAAACAGCATCTGCATTTTAACAAGATTGCCTGGTGATTCACAAACATGTTTATATATACTTTGTTTTAAAAGCACTGATCTACCTTATTTATTAGTGGGGACAACAAAGATCTTTTCAGACTTGGTCCCACAGGAGGAGCCCTGGACTGGGAGGCCATTCCAGCCATGAGATCCTATGACACTGAAAAGTTTACAATCTTGTAATGACAGAAGAGGAGACTGAGGTCCGGAGAGAGCAAATTCAAGATTGCAATGTGTGACTGTGTTAACCTTGGGACCAGACCAGGTCTCCAAACATCTGGTAGAAGGGAATTGCTCACAATGCTGTCAACAGTATGATGTAGCTTAAAAAAAAAAGATTGTTAAAGACATAACAAGGAAACAAAACTATAGACTAATATTCTTTGTGAATACAGATGTAAAAATCCTCAATAAAAATACTAGCATAGCAAATCTAGCAACCTATAAAAAGTATTATACACTATGACTAAGTGGGATTTACCCCTGGAGTGCGAAGTTGGGTTATACATGAAATAAATTAATATAATACACCCTATCAATAGAATACAGGACAAAAAAAAAAAAACCCAACATGTGATCATCTCAATAGATACAGGAAAAGCATTTGACAAAACCTAATTCTCTTTCGTGACAAAAACACTCAACAAACTAGGAATAGAAAGGAACTTCCTCAATCTGATAAAGGCCATCTACAAAAAACCCACACCTAATATGCTTAAGTGTCCAAATGCATTTTCCCTCTAAGATCAGGAATAAACAAGAATGTGCTCTCACCATTTCTATTTAAGATTATCCTGGAGGGTCTAGCCATGGCAATGAGGCAAGAAAAAGAAATAAAACGCATTCAGGCTGGAAAGAGAAAGGTAAAAATATCCCTATTTGCAGATGACATGATCTTGTAGATAGGAAATCCTAAGGAAGCCATATTTTTAAAAAAGCTGTTAGAACTAATAAATTAATTCAGCAAGGTCACAGGATACAAGATCAATTTTCTATATACTAACAATGAACAATCCAAAAGTAAAATTAAGAAAACAATTTACAAAAAGCAAAATGAATAAAATTCTTAGGAATAACTTTAACAAAGATAGTTCAAAACTGGTCATCTGAAAACTACACAGTATTTGTTGAAAGAAATTAAAGACCTAAATAAATGAAAAAACATCTCATATTCATGGATCAGAAAACTTCATAGTTTTAAAATGGCAATACTCCCCAAATTAAAGCATAGATTAAATGCAATTCCTATCAGAATTTCAGCTGGGGTCTTATTTTATTTTATTTTCTGTGTGTGTTTTTTTTTATTGCAGTGAGTTTTGTTTTTTTTCTGCAGAAAATGACAGCTGTTTCTAACAGCCATATGGAATTGCAAGGGACTTCAAATAGCCAAAACATTTTTGAAAAAAAATAACAAAGTTAGAGGAGTCACACATCCTGATTTCAAAACTTACTTCAGAGTTACAGTAAGCAAGACAGTGTGGTACTGTATAGATGTACAGATCAGTGGAACAGAATTGAGAGTCCAGAAAGAAACCCTTACATTTACAGTGAATTGATTTTCAACAAAGGTATCAATGGGAAAGAATCATTTTTCAACATGTGGTATTGGAACAACTGCATATCCACATCCGAAAGAATGAAGTTGAACCTGTACCTCACACCATATGCAAAAGTTAACTCAAAATGGATTATAGCCCTAAGTGTAAGAGCTAAAACTATAAAACATTTAGAATAAGTCATAGGAGCAAATCTTTATCATCTCAGGTTAGTCTCTTAGATACAACACTAAAAGCACAAGTGATGAAATAAATAAATAAATTTAACTTCATCAAAACTAAAAACATTTGTGCTGTAAATGATATCATCAAGAAAGTAAAAAGACAACCTACAGAATAGTAGAAAATATTTGCAAACCACATATCTGATAAGGGACTTGGATCCAGAATATATGAAGGACTCTTACAACTCAATAATAAAATGATAACTCAAATTTTTTCATGGGCAAAGGATCTGAATAGGCATGTCTCCAAAGAAGATATACAAATGGCTAAAAACACATGGAAAGGGGCTCAATATCATCAATCATTAGGGAAATGCAAAAACCCACTGATATCACTTCATACCTATTAGGCTAGTTATAATAAAAAGACAGATAATAACAAGTGTTGGCGAGGATGTGAAGAAACTGGAGCCTTCATGCACTGCTGGTGGGAATGTAAAATGGTGCAGCTGCTGTGGAAAACGGTATGGCTGTTCCTCAAAATGTTAAACATAGAGTTGCCATATGACCCATTAACTCTATGTATATACCTAAGAGAAATTAAAACATAATTGTTCACGCAAAAACTTGTTCATGAATGTTTATAGCATCATTATTCATAATAGTTGAAAAGGGGAAACAACCCATATGTCCATCAACTAGTAAATGGATAAATAAAAAATGGTATATGCATACATTGGAATATTATTTGGCAATAAAAAGGAGTAAAATACTGATATATGCTACAATATTATACTAAGTGAAAGAAGCTAGTCACAAAGGACTGCATATTGTACAATTCCACTTATATAAAATGTTTAGAATAGGCAAATCTATGAAGATAGAAAGTAGACTAATGGTTGCCTAGGGCAGAGGTGGAGGTTGTGTGGAGTTGTGCTAATAGGTACAGTGTTTCTTTGGGTGTTGATGAAACTGTTCTAAAATTGAATGTGGTGATGGTGTCCAACAACTCTGAATATACAAAAACCATTGAGTTGTACACTTTAAATTGTGAATTATATGATGCGGTAACCAGAATAATGACCTCTCAAAGATATCTATGTCCTAATCCCTGGAATGTGTGAATATGTTAGGTTATAGGAAAAAGAAGAATTAAGATTGAAGATGAAATTAAGATTGTTGATCAGCTGATTGTAAAATAGGGAGGTTATCCTGGATTATCTGATCGTTCCAATACAATTGGAAGGGACCTTCAAAATTAGAAAAGAGAACCAGAGAGATGCCATCTGAGAAGGGCTTGTCCCAACATTGCTGGATTTGAAGATGGAAGAAGGGAGCCATGAGGAAAAGAATGCAGGTGGGCTCCAGAAACTGGAAAAGATAAGGAAACGGATTCCCATAGAGCCTTCAGAGCCCTGCTGACACCTTCATCCTAGCCTGGTGAGATTTGTGTCAGACTTCTGAACTACAGACGTATAAGGTAATACATTTGTGTTATTTTAAGGCACTAAATTTGTGCTAATTTGCTGCAGCAGCAGTAGAAAACTAATACATATGGTATGTGAGTTATATCTCAATAAAGCTCTTTTAAAATGATTATTATATTAGGCTGCATAAACAGAAGTATGATGTGTAGAAGGAGGGAGGTGATAGTCTCCTTGCAATCTAAGTGAGACAGATCCCATCTGGAGTTCAGCTCTCAATGCCACACTGTAACAGGAATGTGGGAGAACCAGGGTGAGTACAAAGGAAGGTCACTGTGAGGTGAAAAAAACACGAGATGATGGAGGGTGCGGACTCATCCAGGAACTTGGGGCAGGTCAGCCTGGGGAAAAGAAGGCCTGGAGATCTCCATCCCTGTCCCTGAAGGCTATTGTGGGGCACTGAGGTGGGGGTGAGTTTTGTGGGACATAAGAAAATAGATCTAGGGACAGTGGAATGTGTTACCTACAGACAGGGTTCAGCTTGGCATGAAAATAAATTTTCTTTTTCTTTGTTTAAATTTTTTTTCCACCCACAAAACATGTTTATTTGGAAAAAATAGAAAATACAGATAAGCAAGAAGAAGGCGGGAAAAACAATCACGTAACATTTTGTTGCACTTTATTAATGCTTCTAGCTACCCTGCTCTGGGAAGGTAATACCATGTCTATCTTTTATTGTGATACTAGAGGCCCGGTGCACGAAATTCATGCAAGGGCCTTGGCCCTGGCCACCGCCCGCCGCCAGCACTGCGGCCAAGGGCCTCTGCCGCCTCTGCCGCCTCTGCCATGGCCCCCGCCTGCTGCGGCTTTGTCTGGAAGGAAGGATGTCCGGAAGGACATCCACTCTAATTAGCATATTCTGCTTTTATTATTATAGATTCCCAGTGTGTGGCTCAAGGTAGCTAACCATAGAATGTTTGTTGGATGAATACATAATGCACACACACATTTTTATTTTACAAAAGTGGGATCCCACTGTACATATTTCTTTATAACCTTCTTTCCCCCTTTACCAATATGAGTTTCTTTCCAGTTCAATAAATACATATTTACATTAGGGATGTAATAGATATTGCCAGACTGCAAATAGAATTCAGTGGGTCCATGAATTTGAATGTGAAAAAATTACATCCTTATTTTTCCTAACTTCTAACTAAAATTTCTCATTTCCTTCCACTTGAACGCAGGCAACAAGCCACAGTAGCATCAGCAGTATCTGTGACTTCACCACCGATAGTGATCACAGATATTTTCATATCAAAAGCCCATTGTTTCAGGTATCTTCAAATACTGTTAATGCTCATCACTGCTTTGAAATTACAATGCTGTTTTTACACCTGCTGCTAGATCTTGTTAGTGAATATGGTAATAAAGCATGATATGTTACTATATCAGAAATTTCCAAATATTTTGGTAACTATACTTCAATATAATTGGTCTTCTTGGAAAGCTTAAGCATCTTTTACATGTTTAAAACCATTATTCCGAGAAAGGGTCCATGGGTCTCCCCCAAAAGGTCCCTGGCACAACAAAGGTTAAGAATCTCTGATCTAAACGATCATTTGTTTTTAAAATTTTTTGTTTTGAAATAATTTTAAATTTACAGGAAAGTTGCAAAAATAGTACATGTACTCCCCACACAGCTTCCCCCTAATGGCAACATGTTACATAATCAAAGAATAATTATTGAAGGAAGGAAATTAACATTGGCACAATGTTATTAAATAATCTTCAGATAAAATCTGAATTCCACCTGTTTTTTCTACTACGTCCTTTCTTTGTTCCAGGATCTAATCCAGGATCCTACATGGTGTCTAGTTGCTATGTCTCCTTGGTCTCCTCCAACCTGCCATAATTTCTCAGTCTCTCCTTGCTTTTCATGACCTGGACACTTTGAAAGTACTGGTCAGTTAATTTGCAGGCTGTCCATCAATTTGGGTTTGTCTGATATCATCTCAGGATTAGATTGAGGGTGCGCATTATTGGTAAGAATAACACAGGAGTGATGTTGGGCCCATCTCAGGGCCTCCCCCCCCCCCCCCCCCCCCCCCGCTTTATAACAATCATGAGGCTGAGGGCTAGGAAGTAGGGAAGATCAGGCAGGTTGGGCGGAAGGCATGAAAGAAGAGGCTGGCAGAGCTGAGGTTGGGAGGCCTGACATGTCTGCATTATATTCAGGCTGCAGCGTATCCATTATATATTTAATTGGATGTAACATAATTTACTTAATCAGTCCCCTTCCAATCGTCTTTTAGCTTATTTTCAGTTTAGGGCTGTTGCAAATAGCATTGCAATAAATCAGGAAGTACTATGTGATGAGCAGAGCTGCCTGAAGAAGCAAGCAGCAGCCAGGAGTGGTGATGAGAATCCTGTCCCTGGAGGCATACAACAGCAGAGAGGCACCAGATGCCGCACCCATTTCCCCACCAAAGAGCATCTGGTGACCCAGAACAGTAACAAAATGTACGCGGACAGTAATAAAGGATATTCCCTTCCCCTGGATCTCCACCCAGGCACCCCATCTGCAAGGCCTCAGCCCCATTGGAGGACAAAATATGCTCCCCAGAATAGGCCAGGTCTGGTTAGTATTCCGAGCTGCCTGCTTCACTGATGGCTAATTGCCCCTAAGAGCTGAGATCATTGGAGGGGAAAATGCAAGGCAGCCTAACCTTTGCTGGGCTCAGCCAGCCCGCCAGCCTCCCAGCAGAAAGGCCCGCACTGACACTCAGCGCGACCCCCTCTCCCTGCTGTGATTGCTAATGGAGCTGGTGGCTCAGGATTCAGTCTCAGGAAGGCTGGGGCTGCAGGAGAGTCAGTGCCAAACCTTCCAGCTGCTGGGTTCCTAAAACGCCCAACCACAATCATTTTGTAAAACTGTTAGACAATATCTAAGAAAGCTAACCACATGCCTAAGCAACCCAGCTATTCCAGTCCTAGGTCTATACCCAACAAAAAATAAATGCTTATACCTACCACAGAAATATTCATGGAAGCTTGACTCATAGCCCAAAACCTGGAAACTTCTCAAATGCCCAGCAACAGAATGGATAAACAAACTATGATATATTCATACAATGGAGTACGTTATGGCAATAGAAAACAATAAGCGCCTGCTACGTGCAAGATCATGAGTAAATCTCCAAATATTGTGTTTAATGAGAGAAATCAGACGCAAGAGGTCATACTGAATGAGTCCATTTATATAAAGTTCAAAAACAGGCAAACGATGATGATAGAAATGAGAATTAATGGCTACCCTTTGGAGGAGGTGGCATTGACTGGGAAGGGGCCCATTATGCGGGGGCTTCTAAGATGCTGTTCTACAGCTCAGTCTGGGTGGCGGTTTTGTAAATATTAAGTAAAATTTTATCAAACTGGACACGTTTTTATTTAACAACAACAATAGCAACAAGATGGGTAGGAGTCAAGGGCAGACTCGCTGGCCCAGGGAGGTGGGAAAGGGGCAAGGAGGTGGTGACAGGCTCCTGCTCTGTCAGGACTTGCTGTCACCTGGGCAACCAGATTAACTTCTTCCAAGCTCTTCAGGTGGTGAGGGGCTGATGACGCCCGCTGCCCCTGCCAAGTTATTGTGAGGAATACATGAGGGTGTGTGACAAACCGACTTCTAAATTGGAAACTAATGTCTGGGTATTGACTCAGCCAACATGTATTAAGCAGATACATGTGCCACGTGCAGGATTGGCCACTGAGGGCACACAGATTAGCCCCAGTCCCTGCCCTGGCAGAAAGTCTCAGAGTTGGCCCTTTCCAGGCTGTCATCTGTGCGAGATAAAGACCAACCCCCAAACAAACAATTACAAACCAGGATGAGGGTTATACAGAGGCCAACCGGCACGGAGATGGTAAACAAAGGGTGGGGCGGGGGCATGGGGATGGCCTCTCAAAAGAGAGGATTAAAGAGAGGATTTAGAAGCGGAGACTTGAAGGATGAAAGGCGTCAGGCCTGCAGGACATTCTAGGCAGAGGGATCCAAGAGGGCAGAGACCCTCCCGCTGCAAAGAGCCACAGAAATGAAGGGAGGCCGGTTTGGCTAGTGAGGGCAAGCCAGGGAGTGGGATTCATGGGGGTGGGACCGTGCACAGCCTCGTGGGCAGGGGAAGGGTTTGGCATTTTAGTTGACGTTTATTGGAAAGACAATGGAAGGCTTTGAATCAAGAGGTAAGGTGATCTGATCTGTGGTTTTTTTTAAAGATGACTTCAATAACTAGTTATGAGCCAAACATAAAAGATTATATACGCAAAAGTTCCATCTGTGTGAGATCCCAATATCTCACAAAACTAACCAGTAGTGATGGAAGCCGAAATAGTGGTTAACTTTGAGGGTCGTGATCTTGGAGCTGCAGGACCCCTATCTTGATCTGGATGAGATGTGCAAAAATGTAAAAACTCACCGGGATGAGATTGGTGCTCTTTACGGTATACTATATATACTATTTGTGTGCCATACCTTAATAAGAGAAAATAATAAATTTTAAATTAGCTAACATTCTTATTGGCTAAAATTACTTTTAAAGTAAGGTTTATTGAGATAAAATTCCCATACAATAAAATTCCTCTTTTAAAGTGTACAGTTGAATGAGTTTTGAGAGATATAGAACATTTCCATCGTCTCCCAAAATTGCCTTGTGCCCCTTTGCAGTTGACTCCCTTCCCCCACCCCAGCC
Organism: Cnephaeus nilssonii; assembly: GCF_951640355.1. Classification (NCBI taxonomy): domain Eukaryota; kingdom Metazoa; phylum Chordata; class Mammalia; order Chiroptera; family Vespertilionidae; genus Cnephaeus; species Cnephaeus nilssonii. Next base: position 38,255,763 of record NC_137082.1, on the reverse strand, counting down.
CCTGGCAACCATGGGGCCTGTGTCTTGGCCCTTTCCAGGCTGTCATTTATTGGAATCATTTAGCATTTAGCCTTTTCAATCTGTTTCTTTCACGTAGCAGAACGTTTTGGAGATTCATCCATGTGTTCTTTTTCTTGCCAAGTAGTATTTCAATGTATGGATGTACCACAGTTAATTTATCCATTCATCAGTTGAGTGACCTTTGGGTTGTTTCCAGTTTGGGGCAATTATGAATAGAGCTGTTATAAACATTTGCATATGGGTCTTTGGTGGACATAGGCTTTCATTTCTTTTAAATACATGTTAATATTTGGATCACTGGAATATATGATAAGTTCAGGTTTAATGTTATAAGAAACTGCCACAGCATTTTTCAAAGTGGTTATTAGGCACTAAATACATTATCTCATTTTATTCTCAAACTAGTGACCCAGTGCATGGATTCCTGCACATTGAAAGGAAATTAATTAGAAGGTGGCCGGCGGCACAGGACTGGGTGAGATGGGCCAGACATGCCCTGGAGCCAAACTCCCACAGTCCCTCCCCAGAGTCTTCGGAGTGAGCGGGGTCCCTCCAGCAGGTGCGGTCCCTCGGCCTGGCCTGTGGGGATCAGGCCGAAACCGGATCTCTGACATCCTCCGAGGGGTCCCAGAGTGGGAGAGGGCACTCTGCAAAGTTGCTGTCATACAGGGTGTGGAACGCAAACGCAAGTGTGCAGTAAACCAGATTCGGGGCCGACAGTGCCCCAGCAACAACATAACCCACGGCCGGTGGCCCTACGAGGAATCGAGCTCCCTCCTCTCTGGTTTCAGGGTGCGTCACCCAAGAACTGCCGCTGCCAAGTCACTGCAGTTTGGCAGCTCCTGCGTTAAGCGTCTGCCCCCTGGTGGTCAGTGTTCGTCATAGAGACCAGTTGGACAGTTGGACACTTAGCATGTTAGCCTTTTATATATATAGACAGGTAAGGAAAGTGAGGCTCACAGACTAAGCAACTTGCCCAAAGCCCCACAGTAAGTAGGTGACAGTGCCCCACAGGTAGACGCTGTTCTCAAGGTCCTCCAGAGTGGCCACTCCCATGAGGAGGGCCAGTGGGTGAGCACTGGTCTTCCCAGAGCCAGGCTCAGGCAAGTCCCAGACTAAAAATTAGGACCATGACAAAGGAGATAGTGGTGGATTGCATTACTTCCCCAAGTAAGATGATAGAAGAAGAAGAGGAGGAGGAGGAGAAGGGGGAGGGGGAAGGAGGGAGAACAAAAGAGAAGGGAAAAAAGACATGAAGCAGAGAAAATTGCCGGCCACAAGCCAAGTATTAATTTGTTTGAAGTCAGCCATTTCCCTCTGCTCCCGATGTCCCTCAGTCCCCTGGCAAGCTTTCAAATTACAGTGTTGAAGACACCCCCCTCTCTTTTCTGACCCCCAGGTGGCGAGGGCTGGCAGGGTTGGGGGCTGTGGCCAGAATATTGCCTGGAACCAGCAAACCAGAATCCCCCACCCACCCCCAGCCCAGACAGACCCGGACCCCAGCTTGCTGGGAGGTGGCTTTTTTAAAACAGGCCTGACCCCAGCTGGACCACTGGGGAAACAGAGGTTAATGAGATTCTGATGGACCTGCAGTTTCCATTTTTTGAAGGAGAAGGCTCAGAGCCTCACTAATTAAAGGGAGCTGACCTGTAAAATGAGTCTGGGGATAGATGGCGGGGCGGGGAGGCCAGCTGAGGGAAGAAGGGAGGAGAGCAGGAGGCCCCCAGCAGCCTTGTTGATGCATTCTAGTCTGATCGGGGAGAGCAGGCCCAGAGATGGAAAAGGATGGGCCCAAGGACACACAGCAACTCAGTCTAGACCTGGATCTTGAAATGGGTAGAGGGAATGAAGGGGGGTGGGAATCTGAGAAACAGAGAGGTGGACAAATAGGTTGAAAGAGCACAGAGGGAATTTTGTTGATTGCATATTCAATAACAATAATATCTAACAGTCACTGAAGGTGTACTCCATGCCAGACACTTATGCTAAGCTCCCGTCATCCGTTATCCAATTGAATCTTCACAGCTCCAGAAGGTAGGTATTATTACCCTCACATGAGGAAACTGAGGTTCAGAGAACTTAAGCAACTTGCCTAAGGGCACTTAGCCAGTCAGGTCTACTAGGCTCTAAGCTCTTTTTTTTAAAAAATATATTTTATTTATTTTTTACAGAGAGGAAGGGAGAGGGATAGAGAGCTAGAAACATTGATGAGAGAGCAATATCAATCAGTTGCCTCCTGCATACCCCCCACTGGGGATGTGCCCGCAACCAAGGTACATGCCCTTGACAGGAATTGAACCTGGGACCCTTCAGTCTGCAGGCCGACGCTCTATCCACTGAGCCAAACCAGTTTCGGCCATGCTCTTTTTAAAAAAAATATTTTTATTGATTTCAGAGAGGAAGGGAGAGGGTGAGAGAGATAGAAACATCAATGATCCCACACCCCACACTGGGGATCAAGCCCACAATCTGGGCATATGCCCTGACCAGGAATCGAACCATAACCTCCTGGTTCATAGGTCAATGCTCATCACTGAGCCACGCCAGCCGGGCTCCATGCTCTCAATCACCTTCCCCTATGCTTGGGGTAGCCATGGGTTCCTGTTTACACATGCTGACCCAGTGTAAATATTAATAGTGTCCCTTTCCCTGTCCTAAGTGATTCGGTTTAGGCACAATATCATATGACTACCCTCCTTAGACTGCATCTTATAAATTGCTTCCTGTGGGACATGCCTAGCCCAGGATCCAACACACAAATAGTCAACCTAGACACAGATTCTAGTCCTCATGTCTCAGAAATGAGGCAGCAGAGCACAGTGAGAAGGAACGTTAGCTCTGGAGTTAGCCAAACCTGGGCTTCCACCCAACTACATGGCTTTGGATTAGTCACTTGACTTCTCTGGGCACCTGTGAAGAGGGAATAATCATGGCTACTTCTCCAGGTTGTGAGAATGACCTGAAGAGAGGGGTATAAAGTGCCAGCATCTTTCGCTGTGATTATGTGGCAGACATAGGATTTTAGCGCGCGCCTTTCCCGCTGCACCCTGTGGATTTCCGCCATGTGCACCTGGTTTGTGTTTACCCGGGAGAAAGCGTGTTTACAGATCTTTCTCCCATGGCTCACTCTGCAGCTCCCAGCTCCCTGCCACAGGGCCTTTGCACATGCTGAGGCTTTTTGTTTGCTTGTTTCGTGAAAAATTGTATGCTGGGCACCATTCTAAGCATATTACATATGTGAACTTACCCAATCCCCCCAATTACCCTATGTTTACAAATGAGGAAACTGAGGTACAGATAGGTTAATCAACTTCTCCAAGATCACAGAGCTATTTGGTGGCAGAGCTGGGAGTTGAACCCAATCAGCCTAGTTTAAGGTTCTATCCCATAACTCCTTCCCTCTGTCCGGAAGGTGCTACCCTACCCCACTCTCCCCACTGACCGCTCCACCTGCCTTTGTCTGGATAACTCCTACCCGCCCTTCCTTCCTTTGCTGAAATACCACTACTCAGGGCGCTCAATATTTGTTGACTGACTGCATCAGCAGCCTGGCAGGTCCACCTGCTCGGGCCCTGGGGCCAGGGGCGGCCAGGTGGGGCAGGGCTGAGGCCAGGCTTGGGGCAGGGAGGGACTCATCACTCTGTAGTCACCAGCCTTTCCTCTCTGTCAACACACAAGCTCCCCACCACCATCCAACCCCTCCCTTCTGCCTTCCTCTCTTCCTTTCTGAGATGAAGCAACAAAATGATTTTTCTACTTGAGCAGTTTTCAATTTAGATTAAGAAAAATGTGGCCCGCAGTCACTCAGCAAGAGGGCCTGGCAGCCTCGTCCCTCCAGGGGCTGGGGGTTTCTCAGCCGTTGACAGAGCAGAGCTGGTTCTGGAATGGGGGGAATTTAGGGGGGACTTCCCACCCCCTCTACCTACCTCCATGCCCATCCCTGTGACTTGGCCTCCTTCTGCCTTCCTGGGTAAGGGACCAGATCAGGGATCAGGCCCACTGTGCGGGTACAGGCTCTAACCCCTACAAACTTTGTGATCTTTAGGCAGGTGCCATACCTCTCTGAGCCTTCTTGTTTCACTTATAAAGGAGTTAAAGGTAAACCCTTTAATTTGGTCTCTGCCTCCCACCCACATCAGATGGCTCCTTCCCAGCCTTCCCGACTGTAGAAGAATAAATAGCAAGGATAACATGAGGACTTTTAGTTGGGCTAGGACAGTGGTCGGCAAACTCATTAGTCAACAGAGCCAAATATCAACAGTACAACGATTGAAATTTCTTTTGAGAGCCACATTTTTTAAACTTAAACTTCTTCTAATGCCACTTCTTCAAAATAGACTCACCCAGGCCGTGGTATTTTGTGGAAGAACCACACTCAAGGGACCAAAGAGCCGCATGTGGCTCGCGAGCCGCAGTTTGCCGACCACGGGGCTAGGACAAGGTGGGCAGAGTCTCAAGAACCCAGGGTAACGACAGAAAGCAGAAGAGAGGCTCAGGGTAAGGAAGGCTTGATCAGCATAAGTATAGATGGAACGTTCCAAGGAGGCCCTTAAGGGGCCAGAGGTCAACTAAGGCCAAGGCCAAGGGCGTCCGTGTGTGTCATGGGGCAGAAGAAGAAAGAGGTAGAACTTGGGGGCTACAACTCTTTTTCTAATCCTGAAATCTTTATTTCTGGGGTAGATTTTGTGCTGTTTGTTAATGTTGCCTTTCAAAAACAGAAGTCACTTTTGTTTGTGTGGGTAAATACATGACATGTATTGCCTGTAGTTAGCGGCACCAGTGCTGGAGTTGAGCATATGTGGGTCTCACTTCCTGCTCTCCCCCTCAGTAGCTGTGTGACCTTGGGCAACTTAATCAGCCCTCTCTGAGCCTCTCCAAAATAAATGTATCATTTTCATACTGCCCTGCTTTTTTGAGTTTGTTGGTTTGGTTTTTATTTTTTTGTAAATCAACTTTATTGAGGTACAACTTACAAATGATAAGATGTACCCATTTTAAATGCACATTTCAATGAGTGTTGACAAATTTATACACCCATATAACCATCACCTTGAGCAGGAAATGAACGTTTTTATTAGCCTAAAAAGTTCTCTTGTGTGCCTTCCCAGTCCTTCTGTTGTTCCTAATATAAAAATAATAGGTTCTCCAGTCCCCATGACAACAAATCTTGGCATCAAATAAGCATTACAGGAAGGTGTGTGGTGCTTACACTGTGACTCTGCCCATGTACTCCCCCTCCCCCCATGCTCACACACATACTGTCTTATGGACCTAAGGACACGTGTTCCTTGTTAGAAAACCCAGCACGGCAAGATTCGAGGTTCTCTCTGACGCCGACTGGCCATGGTGAGCCACTAGATAGCCAGTCGCTCCCTGGGCAGACAACTCCAGCTGGCAGCGGGGCTCCCGGGCCACTTGCATGTGTCTTTCTATGAAACCTTCATGAGTTTGTGAACTCCAGGGAGGGCCTGTGGCTGCCACGTGCCATCCACTGCTGTATACTTTGTGCCTTGCAGGGGCCCGGCACACAGTAGGTGCTCAATAACTAGGTGTAGGATGAATGAATGAGAAGGGGGCTGCCAATGAGAGGACCCCCTGATGAAGTGTGAGAAGCGCCAGACGCTTCCCAAACGTCCATCCTTCAAGTCCTACTTTCACAAATGTTGTATCCAGGTACTATTATTGCATTCATTTTATTTATTTATTTATTTACTATGTGGGGGAAGGGGGGTTTTTCTTGCTTGAAAATCTTCAGTACTTCAGGCAGCTACCAAATCATTGCTTACCCGGGTAAGGATGCTTCAAAGTCACCAGGTGGGAATTTATATCATCTTCAGTGTTTCCCCCATTCTATGCATGCCTTTGACAGAATCTCAGAGATGTATTCAGCCATATTTCAAAGACTTTTTATCCCAGTGATAAAAACATTTCCTAAATTAATCTCAGAAAATGATGTTTATTTGTTGATTGATGAATGGATGAATGGATGGATAAATTATGCACTTTTTAAAAACTGGCATGCTCTATAGATCATTCTTTTCTCAAACTGGTCTACAGAATCTTCATAGGTGCATACTAAAGTATACTGTAGCACCCTATAGTGTAGGCAGCCTCAAGGCTGACCCCAATAATCCCCATCACATTCTTGTGCAATTCCCTCACAAAAACCATTCTGTTGAATTGGTTTCTATGACCTTATATTTTTTTATTGATTTCAAAGGGAGGAAGGGAAGAGAGATAGAAACATCCATGATGAGAGAGAATCATTGATCACTGCCTCCTGTAGGCCCCCTACTGGGAATTGAGCCCCAAACCCAGGCATGTGCCCTGACCAGAAATCAAACTGTGACCTCCTTGTTCATGGGTCTATGCTCAACCACTGAGCCACACTAGCCAAGCTCATTTACTTTAAATTAGCTCAGTTAGTTTTTATCCTCTCTGTCTCACCTTAAGTAACCATAGTATCATGGTTTGATCTGATATATATGTAAGTTCCATATATTAAAAATATATCATATATATATCCTATCTAATAAAAGAGTAATATGCAAATTGACCAACACTCCAACACACAAGATTGCTGCCCCCATGTGGACACAAGATGGCTGCCACAAGATGGCCAGCAGGGGAGGGCAGTTGGGAGGGACCAGGCTTGAAGAGGAGGGCAGTTGGGCAGGACCAGGCCAGCAGAGGAGGGAAATTGGGGACAACTGGGACTGCAGGGAAGGGCAGTTGGGGGGACCCAGGCCTGCAGGGGAGAGCAGTTGGGGAGGGACCAGGCTTGCAGGGGAGGGCAGTTAGGGTTGACTAGGCCTGCAGGGGAGGGCAGTTAGGGGTGACCAGGCCTGCAGGGGAGGGCAGTTAGGGGCAATCAGGCTGGCAAGGGAGCAGTTAGGCATCAATCAGGCTGGCAGGGGAGTGGTTAGGGGGTGATCAGGCTGGCAGGCAGAAGTGGTTAGGGGCAATCAGGAAGGCAGGCAGGCAAGCAGTTGGGAGCCAGCAGTCCTAGATTGTGAAAGGGATGTCCGACTGCTCGTTTTGGCTTGATCCTACCAGGATTGGGCCTAAATGGGCAGTCCGACATCTCTCAAGGGGTCCCAGATTGGAGAGGGTGCAGGCTGGGCTGAGGGACACACATCCCCATGCATGAATTTCGTGCACTGGGCCTCTAGTATATATATATCACAGAACTTAATTTTTTATGTGTGAATCCTCACCCAAAGACAATTTGTCTATTGATTTTTAGAGAGTGGAAGGGAGGGAGGGAGGGAGGGAGGGAGGGAGGGAGAGAGAGAGAGAGAGAGAGAGAGAGAGAGAGAGAGAGAGAGAGAGAGAGAAATATCCACGTGAGAGAGACACATCGTTTACTTGTCACCCCCATATGACCTGACCAGGGCCAGGGATAGAACCTATAACCCAGGTATGTGCCCTTGACCAGGAATTGAACCTGTGACCCTTCGGTGTGCAGGCCAATGCTCTAACCACTGTGAAACACCAGCCAGAGCTGGAACTTATTATTTTAATATGATTTCAAACTATTGAGAAAAATTGCAAAGAACAACTATACACCATTTTACCCAGATTCACCAGTGTTATACGTTTTTCCCCATTTGCATTATCAATCTCTATATGTCCTATATAAAAAAGCCTAATATGCTAAGTGTCGAACAGTTCATTCAACCGTTCGACCAGTAACTATGATGTGCACTGACCACCAGGGGACAGACACTCCCATTGGTAGATTAGCTTGCTGCTGGGGTCTGACTGACTGGGTGAGACGGGCCGGACACAGCCTGGAGCCCTCCTGCAGTCCCTCCCCAGCCCCGATCGTGCACCGGTGGGGACCCTCAGCATGACCTGCACCCTCTCGCAACCCAGGACACCTTGGGGGATGTCCGCAGGCCAGGCCGAGGGACTCCACTGGTGCACGAATCTGTGCACCAGGCCTCTAGTGTATATATGTGTGTGTGTGTGTGTGTGTGTGTGTGTGTGTGTATATATATATATATATATATATATATATATATATATATATATATATATATATACATAGCTGTGTATTTTGGAATATACCTTAAAATAATTACTGTACTAGGTTGTATTACCATTCAAAAATACTCCCTGCACCTCTTACCAGGTGCCTTCCTGCAAATGATTATACTTCCTGCCTCACTGCCTACAAATTTGGCCATGTGACTTGATTTGGCCAATGAAATGTGAGCAGAACTGTTGTGTGCCACCTCTGAATGGAAGCTTTAAGAGCCATCATGTGGTTCTACCGTTGTTCTTTTCCTGGTACCATGTAACCAGGAGCATTCTAGGCAGTGGCTGCCCCTTTAGCCTGGTTCTCAGAATGATGAAACAAAGCAGACCCAGACTGACATGCAGCATGAGCAAAAAAGAAAACCATATTGTTGAAAGCCATAGAGATGTGGGGGAGGGTCATTTGTTACAGCATAACTTTCTTTATGCTGATTGATACAAATCCATCACTATTAAAATGAAAAAATGTTTATGTACCACCTACAAATACACTGCAAATTTTAAAAGCCTGGTATTAGGCATGGAGACCCCCCAAAGGTTTGGCTGAATGGCCCATTTAATAGAAGAGGAAACTGAGGCTCCCAATGGGTAAGTAGTTTGTCCAAAGCCTCTCAGAAAGGGAATGAGGCAGTGATGGCTCAGGACACTGCTGTGTGGGGGACAGTTTGAAGGAGAGGCTATGGAATTGTCATGTGGCAAAACAGCTGTGTCCCTGGGTGTCCCTCCTAGACAATTTTCTCTCCTTGAAGAGCCCCCAACTTGTCCCCGTGGGGCCCCAAGACCACCAGGAGCCCTCCTCCCCTGCCTCCGGCCCGTTCCTGAAGCTTCTTACAGCTGAATGTTGGGTGATTCCTGTGAAGGAGTTAGCTGCTAACTAGAGGTGTTAACTGTTATGAAAGTGCCAGCACTAGCTAAGGTATTAGCTAATAAGGATTAACACCTCTCAAGGTGTTGGCAGTTTAATAAGGGACCTTAGGAAGATCCAAACAATGTCAAGAGCCTGAAGCACAGAGCACAAATGGTGGCAGAATAATTTGGTTCTGCAATTCTTTCTGCCCTGTTGTGAGCTGGGCCCTGAGCGAAGACATGCAGTTAACATGTTGCATATACACCGGGCTTTACAGTATACACAACACTTGACAGTTTACAGATTACTTCCTCATCCATCATCAGCCCAGTGCGCTAAGCTTCGCTATCACCAATTTGCCAATGAGAGAGCTAAAGTGCAGAGAGGGGGAGTGAGTTACTCAAGGTCATGCGAGTCAGGGGCTGGGCTTGCTTCCCGGGTTATCTGACTCCCAGCTCCTTGCTTCTTGCGTGGACTACAACCTCCTAACACAACAGGGGAGTGACCACTGGAGGGCCAGAGCATCTCCGTTCACATCTGCCTTCCTCCTGGGCCTACCGTGAGCTCTCACCCCAAGGAGTCAGGGCCAAGGCTGGTTCTTAGAATATCCATGACCTTCCTGCTGACTTCCCACCTTTTCAGATTCAACTCAGGTCTCACCTCCTCCTGGAAACCTTCTCAGATGGTCATAGGCAGCCTCTCTTTGGGCTCCCAATATATAGGGCATGTCTTGGTCCTACACACTGCATCAAAAATGATCTCTTTACTAGCTGTAGAAATCTTGGTGCCTCCAGTGCCGGACATGTAGCACAAAATGAAGAAAAGTGCCGTAAGTGCTTGCAGAAGGAAGAAGGAAGGAAGGAAGGAAGGAAGGAAGGAAGGAAGGAAGGAAGGAAGGAAGGAAGGAAGGAAGGACTTCTCTGATTTGTAGAGAGTACTCACCAAAGTAAACTCCATTGTCTACCCTCCTGGGATAAGATTTATACAAAACGTGGTCATTTTAAAGTGAAACAAGAGATGAGCTGTTCTCATTTCCTAAAAACCCTATTAATATTTCACTATCTAGCAGTAGTTGATATTTGTCTTTTGGGGTGCCTCTGTGTGTGTACAGATTTTATCTACCAATATAGCATTTCCAAGGTATCTTCTATGAACTACTGAGGGCCACATGAACAGTATGCTTCAGGAGTCTCAGACTGGAGAGAGGAAGTAATGTTATGAGAGCCCAGGAGCTGGGCTGCCTGGAGGGAGGTGAAACCTCAGAGGGAGGAGCTATCTTTTCAGGACCAGGAACCATAGAAGAGATACAGCTACTGGAGATGCTGGGAAAAGGGGAGAACAGAAAAACTGCCTGGTTTCTCTCTCCCTCATGGCCTCCAATCTCTGGGTGCTACGATCTGGGGAGAAAATCAAAGATGGGGCCTGCTCTTAAAGCTTGCAGGGCACAAGGCATCTTGTTCCTCGAGATACTGTCCTGCAAGATACTTCTTGAAAAAAGGTTCTGAGTCAAATCAAGTTTGGAAATGCTGGTAAGTGCCTGGAGCACAGGGAAGTTCTGGAGGCCTTCCTCCTAGTCGTGTAGTGAGCTTCTCAGCCCGGGAAGTGTGCAGGCAGGGACTGCAGCAATACTTCACATACTATTTGAAGGGAACCCCCTAGCGTTGGTCATCCAGTTGGACTAAATGGTGTTTAAGACCCTTCAAAGCTCTCCTACCCCGAGTCTATTAATGGCTCTACCCTCCAACCAGTCCCTTAAAACATGAAGCTACCAATGATGTCATCAAGACAGTGTCCTTGAAGATCCTGATCAAACACTACCTCCCTTATGAAGTCATCCCAGAAGCCCAACAGAAAGGAGAGTTCTCTTTTTGATACTCTGCATGGCTTTTTATCCCTAATGAATATGGCCAATTTTGTGTTGGCTGGCTTCTGTTTGTGTCTTATCTGGTCTGCTGGACTGGAAGCTCAGAGAAAGTGGAAACTGAGACTGATTCATATGCCCCTTTATAACCCAACCCAGTGCCTTGTGTGTAATAGATGTTCAATAAGTGTTAGATGAATAAATGGATAGATGAGAAAATAAAGGAAGGAAAGAAGGAAGGAAGGAAGGGAGGGAGGGAGGGAGGGAGGAAGGAAGGGAGGGAAGAAGGAAAGAAGGAAAGAGGGAATGAAGGGAGGGAGAAAGGAGAAAAAGAGGAGATATGAATAGACGGATGAGAGGGAGCAAGGATGGGTGGATAGATGGTGACAAGTATGCATAAATGTCTGGATGAGAAGATGGATACATAGAAGGATGGATGGATGAATGGATGGATAGATGGATGGATGGATGGATGGATGGATGGATGGATGGATGGATGGATGGTAGAGTGGATGGGTAAATAGATGAGGGGCTGGATGGATTGATGTGTGAATGGATTGATGGGTGGATAGATAAAAAATAGAGACTGTGAAGTGCTATGCAGTGGATGCTCATGAATTTCTATGTGTGTGCAACAAACTGGTTGGAAGTGGGGCTTGACACTATTTGCAGAACACTTTACATAAGACTCATAAACTATCATTTGTTCACATGAAAAAAAGAAGAAAGAGGTGATGAAAATAATGAGTTAAAGTCCCTTTAAGCCACACTCCCACTATAGGTGTGACTATAGTAATAATATAAAATAGCAAGATCCTGAAAAATCAATGCACTTAAAAGATTCAAAGGTTTTAAGGTTCTGTGTTTCTAAGACTCAGAATTTAAGGACTCTACTAACTTGAGCAATGTACTATGTTCTAAGCACTTTACAAAGAGTAGCTCCTTTAATCCCCACAACGACCCATGTTATAGACACTCTTATTATCGTCTTAATGAGGCACAGGGATGTTAAGTAATTTGCCTTAGGTCACACAGCTTATAAATGGCAGGACTGGGATTTGAACCCAAGGCTAGTCAGGGTCCAGAGTCCATGTATTTAACCACTGCACAATCCCGCCTAAAGGAATTGAGGACACTGTACATCTAAGTTTCAAAGATTCAGTGCCAAGGATTAAAAAGTCTGCAGTTCTGGGGCTCTGAGTATCTCCACACCCAGGAGGCTGGGCCTTTCTCCTGGGAAAGGCTGCAAGAAGCCCTCCGAGGCTAAGGAAGGAAGGGAGGGAAGCCTGGCTGGCTCCTGCAAGCACCAGCCCAGCTGATGTCAGGAGCCTGGCTGTCAGTCTTCCTGTTAACCTTGGGGAAAAAACACATTTGTGGCAGATAACAGGCGCAAGGGTATGCCAGCCCTCCGCTGCTCCCCAGACTGATGGATGGGTTACATGGGCCCCCCTTGACCTGTGTGTGTACCTTTATCTGCTCGGCCAAGGGAGGCTGTTCATCATGCCGACAGCTTGGCAAGGCACACCTGCTGGGCCTGTGTTAGCCAGAGCCACCAGCATCTCAGGAGGAGAGAGAGGAGGTAATGGGAGGGGTGGGGCAGGAGAGACACAGAGAGGAGGTCTAAGAACCCCCTGACAGAGCAACCCAGGCCTAGAATTGGCTCAGAGGATGGCACTAAATTCTGGGCATGATGGGTTGCTTCTGTTTCTGGTCATACCATGGATGTGCTGTGTGACGTGGGATAATTACTGAACCTCTCTGGGCTGTAAAATGAGATTAAGCTTTGCCAGAAACCTAAAGGTCATCCCATTTCTCCTCCTCTTGCTCCACACCTAGTCACTAGGTTTGATCAGTTCTGTCTCCCAATCTGTTGTGATCTTGTTTCCACTGTGACCATCTTGGTTCAGGCCACCATCATCTCTTGCCTGGATTGCCTGCTTCCTTTTCTGACCCATATGCTTCTTTCTACACATGCCAACCAGAGGGATCTTTGTTACAAAATCAGATCATATTGATGCCTTGCTTAACACCCACCGGTGGATCCCTGATACACTTAGAAATAAATCCAAACTCCTGAGCTCTGCAAATCATGACCTCTCCTTCCCTGTTCATCACCACGTCACACCTGCTCACCAACTTACCCAGATCCAACCACACGGCCCAGTCCTTTCCCACCGCTTGGTCTTCGCACATGCTGTTCCCTCTGATGAGTGAGCTCTTTCCCCTGTTTTTTTGCATAATTGGCCAACTCCTTGTCATCCACAGATCTCAGCTCAGTTTTTACCTCCTCTGAGAGGTCTTCCAAGCCTGAAATAATATCTCAGACTACAATCTCACGCTATCATAGCACCCAATATATGCCATTCCCAACACTTTACAAACCAAAATCATGTTGTTAATTTATTTGTGCATTTAGATATTGTCTGTCGTCCCCACTGGAATGTAACCTTCAAAAGGTCCTGGGTTTCTGTCTTATTCACCACGGTGTCCCTGAATGCTTCCTCAATACTAAGTCATAAGTTCACCCCAGCGTCTTTGTACCAGCTGTCCCTCTGCTTAGAACCCTCTTCCCTTACTTAACTCCTATTCACCCTTTAGATCCATGACAGATTGTATTTTCCAAAGATTATCACCACAAAAATCTTTCATCCTACATGTTCTTAATAAAATATGATCCTGCTACTCCTCCCCTTGATTTGGGGGCGGGCCTATGACTTGCTTATAATGAACAGGATGCAGTGGAAGTGATACTGGATACATCAGAGTTGAGGTCAAGGACACTGGCTCCAAAGCCCTGAGCAACCAGGTAAGCAGCATGACTGTCCGGAGGACACCATACTCTGAGGAAGCCCAAGCTAGCCTATGCAGGAAACCACATGGAGAAGACCCAAGATCACCTGCAGAGAGGGAAAGAGATGCCCACAGCCCCCCAGGTGCTCCAGCCCCAGCCACCAGCTGACTGAAGCCTCGTGAGGGGCCCTGAACCAGAACTGTTCAGCAGGGCCCTTCCAGAACTCCTGATCCACAGAAACCATGAGCAACGACAGAATCATTGCTGTTGATTTAGCCACTGGGTTACTTTGTTATGTGGTATAGATAACCAGCACAAGATCTCAGCTCCTGTTCGCCTCCTCTGGAAAGCCCTCCCTAACCAGGAGCACTGGGTCAGGTCCCCCTAGTTCTTTTTCCTTTTTCTTTATAACATGTATCACAATGGGTAATCATACAGTTATTTACAAGATTGTTGATTTTTGTCTCTGTCTCTTCCACTAACATGTGAGCTCTGTGGGGGGAAGGAATCACTGTCTTGCTCACCAGCATCTTGACTCATAATAGGTGCTCAGTAAATACCTCTGAATTAATGACTTCTTTAAAGAATCACACCAGCCTTGCAAAGTGGACTCTGTTGTCTCCATTTTGCAGGAAAAGAAACTGAGACTCGGAGAAGTTTAGTCCTGGTTCAAGGTCACACACCACGACTGGATTCTAGCCTGATTCTCTCTGACCCCAAAGCCGGAGCCCATCTCCTGACAGGTGGGGAGGGATTGGGTGCTAGGATCCCAGAAGTGGGAGCTGAAAGGGACCAGCATGTCCTTTGGTTTTATACTTGGAGAAAGACAGGCCCAGAGAGGAGAAGGGACATTCCCAAGGTCACATAGCTCACCAATGTTCTGGCTGGGGCAAGACCCAGAGCCCAGTTTCCTGGCCTAGAGCTCCTCTACCTACACCCTCACAGCTGCCCCGAAGACCTGCTATGCAAAAAGGGCAAGGCTAGACTCCAGGAGGGACAGAGACAGGAAAATACACTGTCCCTTTGGGGAGAAGAGAACCCAAATTTCTCTGCACAGAGCAAAGGAGATAGGAAAAATAAATTATTTATGGAAATCTAAAAGATATCTACAAGACTAAACCATCTCTCTCTTAACAAGCCTATATTATTATTTCCACCTTCCACAAGGGGAAACTGAGGCTCAGAGAAGTTAGAGGACTTACCTGAGGTGACCAGGATTGTAAGTGGCAGGGTCAAGATTTAAAACCAGATTTACCTGTCGCCAGGGCTTCTTCCAGCATGCCAGGCTGCCTCGCCAGGAGCCAAGGGAGCCTGAGGTCACATAAGAACAAAGAATCAAGAAGGGCTGCATGGAGGAGGGAGCACCGGAGTTAAGCCTTCAAAGAAGTAGCATGATTTCTAAAGACTGAGCAGGGGAGAGCATTCCGAGGGAAGAAGAGGAGTGTGGGCAGGAGTGCCGGCAGATCTGGCGATCCGGAGGGAGGTGTGCAGGCTGAGGCTGAGATGGATGGCCTGTGCTGGGCCTCAGCAGCCAGGGCCAGGACTGGACCCTGCTGCTCCTGCCCTCCGTCCCCTCTGCAGCTCCCAGTCACCTTCCCTGGCACCCACCCCCACCACCTCACCTCAGCCAGAGCAAGGACTGGAAAATAGATGAGTCTGTTTATGAAGCCCATAATGTTGCCAACAAAACAAGGCACTCAGCAGAGCAGCTCGGCACCTCTAATGGGATATTATTTATGTCATTTTCCTCCCGGCGCTGGAGCCATTACCGCCCGGGATGGCGCTCCGTCACCCTCCACTCCTCCAGTGATGCTCCAATGTCACGCTGAAGGATGTGCACGGCAGCCATCCTGGCTGGGCCTGGGGGCGGGGAGCTGGGCCTGATGGTAGGGCCGTCCTGCACTCTTCCCGTCAGCGGTCCCTGGGCCCACTTCTGCCAATGGGATCGAGCTTGTCCCGAGTTGCCCTTGGTGCTGGCCATCCTGCCAGGCATTAAGAGTCCCCCCACAACTCCCCATTGCCCCACAGATCAAGTCCCCTGCCTCCAGTCAGTCAATGAGGCCTCTAGGGTTTGGCTCCTGCCCACCTATCTAACCGCAGCTCTGGCCACTTTGCTTAAATTCCCGACTCAGACAGATCCGGTGCACCAAATCCAATTCACGCATCTTCCCAGATTGACTCAGTCCTACCCGATCCCTCTTGCCAGTGGCAAGCCTGGCCTTCTGCCTTGGCCTCATCTTCTAAGCCAGCTGCCTCCGTCTCCCCCAGGTGCAGGTCAACCTTCCTCATGACCTCCATCAAGCCGAGGTGCAGCAGCTGACACTTGGGTCTAACCCACCGAGAGAGGCTCTGGATCCTTCTGCCACTTTCACATTCAGATAAAGCTCCATGCACAAGCTGTGGGACCCAGCTTCCCCAGGGCCTCCGGCCGCACCAAGTAATAGCACCTCAAGGAGCAAATTGGGACTCCTGGCTTTCATCTCACCTCTCATGGACCCCCTCCTGCAGGCCACCCCCAAGCTGCTCCCCCCTTTTGCAGGTTCCTGGCCCACGTAGAGATGAAGCGGGAAGCCTGCCCCGTGTAGCTTGCGGACACCTGAACAGCTCCACCACCTCAACAGCTCTCATGGGAGCTGAGGGTTCGACTTCACCTCCAGTAAGAGATCTTCCGGGGCCGCCTCCTAATTTTACAGGTGGAGGAACAGTAGCTGGAGGTACTTCACTGTGCACCTATGTGCCTGGCATGTTTACACTTATTCTTATTGTTTTTGCAATATTGCACCACTTATGGGTGAAGAACTGAGGCTCAGAGAGGGAGAGTGACTTGCCTGGAACCACAGAACTAATAAGCCGTGAAGCTGAGACGAAAACACAGGTTGGCCCAACTCCACAGGCGTGAGGCTTCCATTACACTTAGTTTTAAGATAGGAATCAGGAGCGTTTCAGCCCCTGGAACCAGACTGCCTGCTTCCACCACTTCATTTCTCTTTTCTGAGTCTCAGTGTCCCAGTCTGTAAAATGGGGATAAGACTATCTGAGCACGGGTTAGCCCCATATAACAGCTGAGTAAGAAATGAGAACTCAGAGAGGTCAAGTGGCTTCTCCAAAGGCCCTCGAAAGGAGGTGATGAGGGTGGACTTGAACCAGCCTGCCTGAATCAGATGCTGGGTACTATCTGCCCACCTCCCTGTCCCCTTGGCCCTGGGAGGAGTCAGTGGGGCCAAGTGTGCAGCGCTGGGAGTTTTGGGTCAGGACTGAAAGAGCACTGGCTTGGTGGCTGCTGGATGGGGCCTGGCTCCTGATGGGACTTTGTCCCCAAGCCTCACTCCTGGTTCCTGGGAAGGGCCACAAAGTGCAACAGCCCTGCTGGCTGCCCAGAGGGCCCTCCTGTGCCTAGAGGAGTCAAAGGAAGGCTAGTGAGGAAGCCTGGTGAGGAGGGGCTCCAGGAACAGAGGGTTGAAGCCAACTGGGCCATGACCCAAGGGCACTGGGCTGGGCCAGGGCCTAACCCCAGCCAGAGACCTGACCCAGACAAAGCCGGTGTAGCTTGTCCCTGCCCTGCCTTTCCTCCCCGATAACCGTGGCACCCCTGCCAGCTGGACCACCAGCCTCCCACCAAGAGAGAACTTGGCCCATGGATTCAGACAGCTGTAGGCTTGAATCTCAGCTCTGCCCCTCTGAAGCTGGCATGTCTCTGAGCCTTGGTTTCTGCATCTGTAAATCGGAGAGAACAAGTCCCCGCTCATGGAGTCCATCATAGAGATTAGAGAGAAGAGATATAAGGAATGGGCACGTAGTAGGTATCAAGGAATCCCTGGTGGCATCTTCTCTCGGTTCACACACACCCTTGGGAGGAGATACTTTGGAGAATCAACTCATCAAAGACAGGTCCTGCCTTCAGGAAACCCACATGCTTGGGGAGGTGGAAAGGCTGAAGGGGGAAACACTTTGGGTTTGGACCAGATCATCCTGGGTTTGAATCCTGTGGGACCTCAGGAGAGTAACTTAACTTCTCTGGACTTGCTTCCTCATCCATACAATTAGCTCATAATTCCTCTCATCGGGAGCATCCAGTGAGAGAATGGGATTGAAGGTGCTATGTCAACTGCAAAGTCCTGTCCAGGTGATAGTGCTCTCATCGGCCAGATAGTCCAGAGCACAGAGTGCTAAGCAGATCTCCTCGAGTGCTAAGAAAAGGAGGGAGGGGGAAGAAAGGGAGGGTGCTGACTGAGCCCCAAGGTGTACCGGGCTCCTTCTGAAGGCTTCACATGGAATTCTCATACTGCCCAGGAGAGGACCATTTTCCCATAGCAAGTGTAGGGAATCATGGGATATTCTCTTCTCGCCTGTTCCCATTTTTTCAGGTAAAGGAGCATACCCAGAAGGACTAAGTGACCTGCCCCAGGTCACACCTCTGGTAGGTGAAGGAGCTGGATTTCCACCCCCAAGCAGGGTGGATGACATGGGGTAGCTGAGGGTCAGAGATATTAAAGGAGGAGGCAGGGGACAAAGGCTCCAGGTTTTCTCTCCCCTTCCTGGTATCCTCTTGGGGTCAGGAGTGGGCACCAGGATGGGTATGGAGGTGGCCTATGCCCATCAGCGAGGAGTCTGGATCTGGGTGCCACTGCCAGCCCCCAGCTGCCTCCTGACATTCTGTCTAAGCTTAAGAATCTCCTGCCTGGAATATCAAGCCCCTTTTAGTAGCCCTCTCTGCCTTCTGTCCCCTCAACCCCATCCAGGCTACCTCGGACATTTTAAATCCCAGAATTGGTCATGCCCCACCTTGCTCAACCCCCCTCAGTGGCTCTTACCACCCTGGAACAGAGTGCAAACCCTCCCCTCAGCATTGAAAGATCCCTTGATCTTACCGCCTCTCCCTTCACACACACACACAAACACACACACACACACACACACACACACACACACACCAGGAGCCCGCAGCTCCTCCCATACCTCTGCCTTTGCTCCTGCTCCTTCCTCCACCAGGGACACTGGGCTCCTGGAGGCTCTGCTCACATGCTGCCTCCTCTGAGACTCTGCCCTTGAACTTTCATGTCAGGATTACTTGCTCCGTCCCAGCAGACCCTCATCACGTGGTTTCCTCTCCATTAGAGCACACATACTAGTAATGGCAGATCTATGGCCCTCATTCACAGAGCACTCCTAGTACTCTTATTGACTCCTTACAACACCTTTTGACCATCCCCACTTTACAGATGAAGAAATTGAGGCTCAGAGGTATAAGAAATTCTCCTAAAGTCAGACTCCAAGCAAGCCCAGGCATTCTGACTCCAGAGACAGTAATCGTAACTCCTCTATTGTACCACTTTGCTGTGAGTCTCTCCCCGGCCCCGCCCACTTTAAGGGGGAGGGGGTCCTGTGTGGTTCATATAGATTCCACCAGCACTTAGCCCTGTGCTCAGAACTGGTAGGGTCATTTATTACATCCATTTGTTTTGAATGAAGTGTGAGATAACAGAGTGGCTGAGTCATAAACACACTCTGTACTTTATTGAGCACCTACTATGTGCTGGGCATTAATCTAGGTCAGTGGTCGGCACTCTGTTGACTAATGAGTTTGCCGACCACTGGACTAGACTAAATGTTACCGTGTAGTTGGAAGCTGTGAGGATTAGGCAATTGTGGCATATTGTGTGCAAAGAGGTAAAGGGTGGTATATGACAGTGGTCGGCAAACTCATTAGTCAACAGAGCGGCAAACCACGGCTCGCTAGCCGCATGTGGCTCGTGAGCCACGGTTTGCCGACCACTGATCTAGGTGTTAGGAATACAGCAGTGAGTAAAACGCAAAAATCTCTGCACCAGGGAGTCTGGTGAGAGGAGACAATCTGCTGGGGAGAAACAGGCAACGTAAAATAAGTAAATAAAGGATCGATGATGAAAAGGGCTATTGAGATAAATTAAGTGGGGGACGACAGCATGGTCATGTGGGTGTCCACAGTAGAGGCCCCTCTTCTGGGGTCCACTGGGAGAAGTTGATCCAAGAGGAGACAGCTCTCTATGTGGGGGGTAAAGGGCAGCATGGAGGGGTAGCATGGGAGAGCAGCTGCAGTAGCGGGTAGGTGGGCCCAGGGTGAGGTTCCGCTCCCTTCTCCCCCACTTGCCTTGCCCTCACTTCCTTCACCTTCCTGTCTCCTGATCATCTAACAGGCTCAGAAAAAAAACAACAAAACACAGCCCATGGAAGGAGCCATCCAAACCCCCCTGCGTGCCCCTCCCCCTCTCCCAACTCCCCCCAACCTCAGCTGTGACATGGAGGCACTAAAGGTAGCAGCGTGACGGGGAATGGCAGCCGAATTACTGCTTCCTTGTTGGCCTTATTTATGGTCCTCACTGTCTTCGCTCCTGCCCTCCGGCCCAGGGCTGGAGTGAGGGGGAGGAAGGCTCTTCTCTGCCTGCCTAGCACATGATGACCTTGGCACATGATGTCCTTGAGGGTCCCTAGAGGAGGGGTGGCTTTTGGAACCTGGGTCCCTGATTTTCATCTGGCAGCCCCAGGCATCCCAGTTTTATTCAAGGTGGGGTAGGTGAGGGGACTGACCCTTAGAAGACCTCTGTGCCAGGCATTCCATGCACATAATTTCCTTCATGCCTCACAAGCATCCTAATGCTCGTGTAAGAAATGAGCAAACTAAGGCTCAGAGAGTTAGTTAATGAGCCCAAGGTCAGACAGCAAGGAAAAGGCAGATCAGGATTTGAACTCAGGTTGGTCTGATTCAAAGGCCTTCACTTTGCCGTCTAGAACTCTGGGCTTCAAAGTCACTCTTTCTGTCTCTTGAAGCTCCTAGCAAAGTCCAATGCAAATCATCAGTGAGCCACAGACAGAATATAGTAGGGTCTCAAAGCAGCTTGGGCTATAAGACCAGACAAGCCTTAAGTTCTAGTCTCAACTACAACACATCATAACTGGGACCGCAGGCAAGTCTCTTTCCCTCTCTGGGCCTCAATTTCCCCATCTGTAAAATGGACAGAATGATACCCTTCCTCTTAACCTGTTTTGAAGGGTGGACGAGATAGATGCCAGGCAAGAAAGTCTTTGAGGAAGGCGCTGTTCAGAGACAGTGCAGTCATGGTGTGATCAAAATCCAGGAGAGGGTTAAGGAAAAAGGAGCTTTTATTGTTCCAGCAGCAGCAGCAGCATCTTTGCAGCAAACTTCACCTGTTTACAGTCCATTAGAAGCCATTATTGCTGTGTCTGGGGCAGATGCACACCCCTGACCTTGACGCGTGTCTGACAGCCGCAGGAAGCAATCTGGGAGCAGGAGTCATTCTGGCAGCATTTAAAGGGCCACAAGGGGCTGAAGGCCTCTTCCAGTGTCCTTCTCCCTCCCAACTCCTAGTCCACAACCTCTGCCATCCAGAGGATGGAGGAAGGGGCCCAGCTCACATTCCAGGTGCCCAGGCATCCCCCAGCCCTCTTGGGGGTTCTCCAGATCACCACCTTTAAATTTCTACCGTAGAAGAGCAATAAGTGAGTTAGGAAGAAACAAATAGACAGCTAGGCCTGCAGGGACCTCAGAGTTTAGTGCAACCCCCTCCTAGTGTCCAAGAAAGGAAGGGACATGCCCAAGGTCAGAAGAGAGCCAGAAAGAGAACTGAGCTGCCTAGGCTCTGAGATGCTAATGGTGGGGTTTTCAGGAGTGACCACTGGCGTGTTGGCAGTAGGCAGGGCAGAGAGGAGGGTTTTATATCATACTAGAGATCCGGTACACGAAATTCGTTCACTGGGGCGGGGGGGGGGGTGTTGTCCCTCAGCCCAGCCTGCACCCTCTCCAATCTGGGACCCCTCAGGGGATGTCTGACTGCCGGTTTAGGCCTGATCCCTGCAGGATCGGGCCTAAACCGGCAGTCAGACATCCCTCTCATAATCCGGGACTGCTGGCTCCTAACCACTCCCCTGCCGGCCTGATTGACGCCTAACTGCTCCCCTGCCAGCCTGATCACCCCCAACTGCCCTCCCCTGTTGGCCATCTTATGACAATGTGGGAGCGGCCATCTTGTGATGACATGGGGGCAGCCATCTTGTGACAAAGTGGGGTGGCCATCTTGTGATGATGTGGGGGCAGCCATCTTCTGGCAGCCATCTTGTGATGATGTGGGGCGGCCATCTTGTGGTGGCCATCTTGTGACAATGTGGGGGTGGCCATCTTGTGATGACATGGCAGCCATCTTAAGATGCAAGGGCGTGATGGTCAATTTGCATATTATCTCTTTATTAAATAGGATTGCATAGGCAATTGTCACCTCTGGCTTCAAGAAAGGCAGACCCTGGGTGCGGGTGGCTCCAAGCCAAGCTTCTTCTCACCAGCTTCAATGGCCTGGGAGAGTAAGGGAGGTGGGGCAGGAGATGCTGCTGCCCATGGAAAATCAGCAGTCGCAAAGCCCTTGCTTTCCTTTTCTGCCCATCTCCCCTTTTCTGCCTTTTCATAATGTTCCCCAAAGTGTTCAGTGCTCCCAGATCTTACCTTTATTCCCCTTCAACACTCTTTTTTCAAGAAAAAAATTCAAACTCTCATTCATACTCAAGTGTAAATGACTGACAACTCTAAGGCAGTGGCACTCCCTCATATTTTAGCAGGACTTTAAGAAAGAAATAGGAAGAGAACCACACATCTCCCCTTTTCCACCTAATCACAACACCATCTTTCACTAGTAAGTTCTTATCTTTCAGGCTAGCACTCAAAACTTTCTCCTTCTGGCCCTAGCTAGTTTGGCTCAATGGATAAAGCATCAGCCTGTGGACTGAATGGTCCCAGGTTTGATTCCAGTCAAGGGCACATGCCTGGGTTGCAGGCTCAATCCCCAGTAGGGGGTATGCAGGAGGCAGCCAATCAATGATTCTCTCTCATTGTTGATGTTACAATTTCTCTCTTCTCCCCTTCTCTCTCTGAAATCAATAAAAAAATATTTTTTTTAAAAAAAGTTTCTCCTTCTGGAAGCTTCTTCAACCCCCCGGCTGACCTGCATCTCTCTTATACACCCTCCCAGAACTGAGTTCCTTCTCTTTAGAGACCTTCATCATTTGGTGTGATTACTTCTTGCACAGCTGTCCCCTGCACTAGACTTTTTTGCTCTCCAGTGTATATCCAGCAACTAGGAAAGTACCTAGCACATAGGAGATGCTCAATAAATACCTTTTGAATGAATACATGAAGTTTTGAGTGAATGAAGCCTGAGAGCTATAGAGTTTGGACTCTGCCTTCGTTCCATGAAAAACAGCCCCCTGAAAGTAGTGACACTCCCCTATGACACTGTAGTGCAGGGGTGGGGAATGTCCAGCCCATGGGCCACATAAAGCCGGTGAAATCATTTGGTTTGGCCCTGAGAAATGATTAGGGGTGACTTAATTAAATGCTTGACCAAATATAGCAGGCTAATTTTTTTAATATGTATTTTTATTGATTTCAGAGAGGAAGGGAAAGGGAAAGAGCGAGAGAGAGAGAGAGAGAGAGCAAGAGATCGAGAGAGAGAGAGAGAGAGAGAGAGAGAGAGAGAGAGAGAGAGAGAGATGATGATGACGACGACGACGACGACGACGACGATGAGAGAACATTGATTGGCTATCTCCTGCATGCCCCACACTGGGTCCACAACCCGAGCATGTGCTCTGACCAGGAATTGAACCTTGACCTCCTGGTTCATAGGTCGACGCTCAATCACTGAGCCATGCCAGCAAGCGAGTAGGCTAATTTTTAAGTTGATAATTTTGTATGGCCCATGAATAATGGCATAACTATCCAAATGGCCCTTGGCAGAAAAATGGTTCCCTATCCCTGCTGTAGTGGATCCCATTAGTGCCCAATCCAGACCCCCTTTTCCAGGCAGGCACACCTATCCCCCTGCTGCTGTAGGGTTGAATGCCTGCTCAACAGCTGTTCCCTTCTCTGCCCTTAGCTGATCGAGGCCACCTCTTCTGGGAGGTTGCAACTCCCTTTCTCAGCCTAGGGCAGCCCACAGCCAATGACGGCTGGCAATGGGGTATAAAAGGTTGCCCTTCTCATCTCAGGTCAGGGACCACCCTGTGGTGCCATTTATGCTCCAGAGCCTTCCGTGAATCAAGCCAAGGGTAGACTTTACCTGAGATAACATCCTTGCTTGTCCCCTTCCCTCTCCTTCTCCTGCTCCCCTCCCTCCTTAGTGGTCTTTCTAAAGAGCACTTTGTCAATAAACCCCATGCATCTGCTCTGCTTCAGGAACCCCCAACCTGGAACACCACTTCCCAAGTTTGTCATGGGCTCTAGGTTAATGACCTTTCCCTATTGAAGAATTAATCTTTATTAAGCACTCACTATGTGCCAGAGTCCATGCTGGATGCTCTATATTTATCATGTATATCTATCGCAACCACCTGATGAGATAGGTCCTATTACTATCCCCATGTTGTAGAGGAAGACTGAGGGTCAGAGAGAGTTCATGACTTGCTCAAGGTTATACAGTTGATAAATAGTGAAAAAGGGATTTGAACCCAGGTCTAACCAGTGAGGTGATGATGGCTACCTATCATGGTAAAACAGGATGACTATAGTTGTAATAGCACAGGCAAAAGAAGGAAAATCAGGAGTTGGGGAGGATGGTAAAGAAGACTTCTCAAAGGAGGAAACATTTGAATCTTGAAGAATGATTAGGAACTTTTCTTTTTTTTTTTTAATATTTTATTGATTTTTTACAGAGAGGAAGAGAGAGGGATAGAGAGTTAGAAACATCGATGAGAGAGAAACATCTATCAGCTGCCTCTTGCACACCCCCTACTGGGGATGTGCCCGCAACCAAGGTACATGCCCTTGACCGGAATTGAACCTGGGACCCTTGAGTCCACAGGCCGACGCTCTATCCACTGAGCCAAACCGGTTTCGGCAGGAACTTTTCAAGTAGATGATGGGGAGGAAGGGTATGCAAGAAAGAGGGAACAGCATGTGCAAAGGCAAAGAGGCAGAAATAAGCATGTGTTTCATATGGTTTCAACAAAAAGTGTGATGTACATGGAAAGATATGCTTTTAGGCTGGGACCTAAAAGGCTTTGGGAGTTATGAAAACTGGACTTTGTCCTATAGGAAGCTAAATGCCACTGTTGGGTTTTAAGTAGAGGAGTAACATGGGGTAATAATCCTACTTAATAAAAGAGTAATATGCAAATTGACCCTAACTCCGCTACACCCACAAGCCATGCCCACAAGCCACACCCACCAGCCAATCAGGAGCAGATATGCAAATAAACCCAACCAAGATGGCTACAGCCACAGAGAGCAAGGTTTCCCAGGCAATGGAGGAAGCCAAGCTTTCTGCCTGCCCTTGTAGGCCTAAGCCTCCACTCAAGCTACAAAGTTTCAATTATAGAAGGTAAACAAATCCAAACAGAAATGGCGGCAGCCACGGAGCTGGAGAGAGCAGGCCAGGGTTGCCCCTGGCAACGGAGGAAGCCAAGCTTTCCACCTGCCCTGGCTGGCCTAGGCCTCCACTCCAGGCTACAAAATTTCAATTATAGAAGGTGAATTAACCCCAACAGAAATGGCTGCCGGCCACGGATCGAGCAGGAGGCTTGGCTCCGCTCCAGGCTACAAAGTTTCAATTGTAGAAGGTAAATAAATTCCAGATACTAGGGCCTCCACTTGGGTCTCCAGGGGGCATGGCTGGCCTGCAAACCACCACAGGCCCCTTGCTCAGGCCGCCCCACGCCCCAAGGGAACCCCCATCCTGATCCGGGACACCCTTCAGGGCAAACCAGCTGGCTCCCACCCCTGTACCAGGCCTCTATCCTATCTAATAAAAGAGTAATATGCAGATTGACCATCACTCCAATACACAATATGGCTGCCCCCATGTGGTCAAAGATCCTGCCCCCATGTGGACACAAGATGGCCACCACAAGATGGCCAACAGGGGAAGGCAGTTGGGAGGCACCAGGCTTGCAAAGAAGGGCAGTTGAGAGGGACCAGGCCTGCAAGGGAGGGCAGTTGGAGGTGATCAACTCTGCAGGGGAGGGCAGTTAGGGGTGACCAGGCCGGCAGAGGAGGGAAGTTGGGGGCAAACAGGCTGGCAGGGGAGTAGTTAGGCATCAATCAGGCTAGCAGCAGAGTGGTTAGGGGGTGATCAGGCTGGCAGGCAGAAGCGGTTAGGGGCAATCAGGAAGGCAGGCAGGCGAGCAGTTGGGAGCCAGCAGTCCTGAATTGTGAGAGGGATGTCAGACATCCCTTGAGGGGTCCCAGATTGGAGAGGGTGCAGGCTGGGCTGAGGGACACCCCCCCTCCATGCACAAATTTCATGCACTGGGCTTCTAGTAATAATATAATGTCCAGGATGGAAGATGGACTGGAGAAAAACACCAGATTCCAGGAGGCTAGTTAGGGGAAAGAGGGTGAGGTCTTTTAAAGCTATGAGGATAAAGAAAGGTGGGTAAATTCAAGAGAGAGTGATTTGGGAGATAAAAACAGCAAGTTTGGGAGGATGGATATGGGAAATGAGGGAGAAGGAGCCTCAATAATTAATGTCCAGGGATCTGTCTAGGATAGTGCTACTTTCTGAAGTGAGAAAAAAGGGCAGGTTTGGACAGGAGGGAGAAGAGCTCAGCGTTGGACACGCAAATTGAGGATTTCTCCAGGGAACACTGCTCAGGGGGCAGTAGGTAAATGGCATATCCCTGCTGCAGCTCAGGAGAGAGGTGGGAGTTGTTCTGTATCAAAAACTCTGATTGGCTCTTAGTGACATCATAGAATTGGGAGGGGAGTAGTAAATGAAGCCCTTGACCATAAAAATATTGACTGGTCTAGCTGTCTTTTGTGTTGAACTCATTGTCCCAGGTGAGTTTGCCAGAACTGAATTATTTCAAACTAAGCTCTTTGGACCTTATCAAAATTTTCTAGGATCATGAGCTTCCTGCTGCCAGGTGCCTTCTCCCCACCGCCCTGTACCCCAACCAAATCCTTTACCCACCTCTCCCCCACATTGCCTTTCCAAAAAAAGAAAGGGGGGGGGAAACGGTGGAATGGATGATTTGGGAGCTGAAAACCTCCAAATGGGGAGGTTATATCCTCGAGACAGCAGCATCAATCACCACATTTTCATTATTAAGTAACATCGCGGTATGCTGGGCTGATTCTGCACCTTATCTGAACCTAGCAGCTGTGCCCTAAATTCCAGCCGTGGCGCCTGTCTGCAGGAATTCAGTTGCCTGTGTTTAAAATGAGTGTTAGCATCTATCATTTCCCCACACCAAATGGTTTTGTGTCGGTGGTTGGCAGCGCTAATCTGTCACTGGGGTACTCCACTGCCCGGCTCGATACCCTCTTCGTCACTGTTGTGGAGAGAAGAACGGGAGGCCCCCAGGATGGGGGAAATGTCACTGTGAGGACAACTGCAACATTTGGGACTCTTTCTCACACACACACACACACACACACACACACACACACACACACACACACACCACAGACACAAATGGGGTAAGAGAAATGCCATCTGTGTGTATTACAGGCTCTGACTCCCTATGCCACTGATTCTGGGCAGCCTGAGTCATCTATCCTTTGGGTCAGTGTGGAAGTTGGTGGGACTTTGCCACAGACCTCAGGGCATGACTCTGTGGCGTTGAATGGCTTTGGTGCTGTCCGTGGTTTTCAGCTCTCAAGGATACAGAATCAAGAGTATGTGCTGAAGAGGATAATACACCATCTGGTATGTTATGTCTCAACCTCTTTTGAGACTCAAAAACCTTTTAGGACCCTCTATTCAGATAAATATACAAAACCCAAATTTTGCTCATCCACACCAGATATAGTTTAACTTCCTTGTTTACAGAGGGAGTAGCTGAGCCTCATGCAGAGGAGGCTATTTGTCAAAGTATTCCATGTGAGCAGGAAGAATTTTGGGCAGGGTGAATGAATCTAAGGAGTGAGATATAGTTGGAAAATAAGGGTTTAAGAGCTCTAAAAAATTGGGTTTGAGTAAGCTAGTTGTTACTAGTTTTGTGGCTTGTGGTGAGTTGATGCACTCTCCAAAATTTAGTTTTCTCATCTGTGAAACTGGATGATAACATCTCGTGTGTAGGATTTCGATAAGGATTAGTGTTCGTGAGCATAATATGCTGTGGTGGCTGCTGCGATGCACACCCAGATCCCCCTTCAGAACTGAAGGATTTATTCCAGCAGTGAGGGTGCCACTGGCAGAAAGCCACCAGCGATCAGTCCCTTCCAGGAACTGCCTCAGCTGAAGAGAGCTGGTAACGCCTCTTCCTGGGGCAGCCTGCATCCAATAACTGATATGGCAGGGTAAAGGCTCACCCCAACTCTGGGCAACTCTGAAATAGCATCCCAGCATCAGAACCATCCATAGGGTTGGCTGAGGCCTCACAGCCCTACTTTTCCTCTGCCCAGGCCCACCCAGGCCCACTTCCTTCCCTCCCACCCACAGGTGTTGACCCCACGAGCACTCCCTCACAAGCACCCTGTATGCTGATCTCCACCTTCGAGCCTGCCTCCCAGAGAACCCCATCTGTGATGCTAGGCTAGGGCCGGTCCTGTTGGTTAAAAGGCTCCTGGGTGTTTTCCTGGTTGAGAAGCTATTAGTTCTGCTCTTTCCATTGTCCCAGTCCTCTTCTCTCTCAGTCCACTGATTTGATGCCTCTTGGAAGAAGAAGACATTTGGGCTACTGTGATTCTTTCAGTCCAACCCTCGGCCTCTAGGCATCAGAATGCCTCAAACTGACCAGGCAGAAATGCCTAAGCTACCTGACGAAGTGTCACTCAGGCATCCCCCTTCCTGCTCCACCCTGGAGATGCTCACCTCCCCCCTCATATTCATTTGGTCCTCAAAGCATGCCCGGGCAGTAGCAGCAATATCTGCAGCCAGAAAACTCACATATTCAATATTCAGCCAATGGTTGATGGGCACATGCTGTGTGTAAGGCTCTTACCTTAGGGGGCTCCAGGAATAGAGATGTTCATTCACTCAGTTGGCCATTCCACCGATACTTACGGAGCCAAGCCTTCTGTTGTGCCCTGGAGAGACAATGGTGAACAAGAAAGATGAGATCACTGCCCTAAAAAGGCCACAGCTTAGCATCTCCCATTCCAATAGGTTTTCCTCGGGGTTTTGTTCCTTCTTAGTTATTAGGGAGCTCTTCCTTCTGCTAATCAAAATCCCTTTGACTTCAAACTTGTCACATGCTTATTTTCCATCCCGTGTGGCTCTTATCTCACCTTTGAAGAGCCTCCTACCCACCAGTCCTTGCATATCTCTCACCTTTTCCCTTTTTAAGCCAGAATCGTCTTTTTCAGATAACGCTAAGCTTAATCAGACTGACAGTAAAGAGGCCAAGGTCAGAAGACCATTCACCCACATTGGTTCATTGGCACCACTTGGTGACCAGATGGTGCCTACTCCTAATCTTTGCCCACCCTCCAGGCCTGAACCCAGAGGGTGGGCGAGACTGCCCATCACTGGCTGAAAGCAGCATTTTCCATGATGAAGGGCTGTCTTGCTGTCCTTAGTGTCCCTCTGCAAGGAATAATCATACTTCCTATTATGAAGATTGGAAAACTGAATCACAGAGCTAAGATACTACTTGGGCAAGGTCACACTACTCTACTGAGGTTGAAATTCTGCCACTGAACTGAAAGTGAGAGACTGACACATGCAAACATATAGAAAGGAAGAACAAGCAACAGGTAGGAAGAGAGGTGAAGACGGGGGAAGAGAGAAATGTAACTGGGGTCAGAATGAGAGAGGGGCAGAGGCGATGAGTGAGAGAACTCGACCCAAATGATGGCCTCTTTGCTTTCCGGGGGCATTTATCTTTCATTTGACCTTATAAAAGTCTATTTGGGTTGAGATTTTAAATTGAGAATTTTTTCCTTTTAAAAAACATCCCTTTGCAGTTAGCACGGTTCTATATTAATTTTTATTCATGCCAGTGGGTTTGGTATTTATTCTCCTTCAAAATCACTGAGTTGGAAGGGACAGAGGGAAAGTCATTTGGCTTTGTGTTTGTCTGGACTCAGAGCCTGAGGCCCAAGGGGTGGGGACGAAGTGGGGTGGGGATCAGGCTGAAAACTGGAAGGGGGGTACCCCACAGTGTTGTCAGCCACCTGATTTCTGTTCAAACCACACTGCATGTTGTGCTGTCAGCTCAGAAACCCCTGAGTAAGGGGGCTGGTGAAAGAGCCAGAGCCATGAATCCCCTCGATCCAGCCATTCAGCGTCCCGGAGGTGGTGTCTGAACTGGATCTTGAAGCTGTTGGGAAACCAAACGTCAGTGTGGCCTAGAGGCTGAGGTTGGGCCTGGGAATCTGACTGCCTGGGTGTGAGTCCCAGCTTCACCACTTGCTGTGTGCATGGCCTGCACTTCACCTCTCTGGGCCTCAGTTGCCCTCATCGGCTAAATGAGATCAGTAAGAATGATGACCTCCCAGGGCTGGTGTGAGGCTTGAGGAAGTGACTGCTCATGAAGACCTTGGCCCAGTGCCTTGGACCCAACAGGTGTTGAATAAATATTTGTGCGTTGAATGAATATAGTTTGTGCGCTCGCACAGGAATTCTGTGCAAGAGGAGGCATGGAACGTGACTAAGTACATAGGTTCTAGAAGCAGATAGACCTGGGTTCAAACTGTTGTATATTTCTCTGTTGGCTGGGAGTCAAACTGCCTGGATTGTGTCCTGGCTTCACCACCACCACTGTGTAACCTCA
The DNA here is from genome assembly GCF_951640355.1 of Cnephaeus nilssonii. Taxonomy (NCBI): domain Eukaryota; kingdom Metazoa; phylum Chordata; class Mammalia; order Chiroptera; family Vespertilionidae; genus Cnephaeus; species Cnephaeus nilssonii. Next base: position 38,225,502 of record NC_137082.1, on the reverse strand, counting down.
GACCAGTCCATTACTTCTCTAAGCCTCTGTTTATTTATAATTAAAATGGAGATGGTGATAATCTCACAGTGTGGCTGGGAACTGAATTGGAACACACATATAAAGGGCTTAGCATGGTGCCTGGCATACAGTAAGAGCTCAATTTAAAAACAAAACACATCCACACATAGGAACTCACAAAGCAGAGAAATGCAGGGGCAGGGTTTGAAAACAGATGGTACAGCAGGAGCAAAGGCCCGGAGGCATAAACCCGTACACTGTGATAAGGAGACTGGAAACAATAAGGCAAAACTGGGCCAAGAGTGAGTAGCTTTTGGCCATGCTGTTCCCTCTTCCCATACCCTCGAAAGCTAATGCCTTCAGATCTCCTCTAAGATCCCTCCCCTGATCCTCCTATCTGAGTGGATATTCTCTCACCGAAGCTTGTTGATTTCCTTCATAGCTCTTATCATTGTTTGCCTCTGTGTATTAATTTATTGGTTTGATTCATAGCTGTCTCAAGACTGCAAGCACCATGAGGGGCCTTATCTCCAGTACCTTGTATAGGACTTTCCACAAGGCAGACATTCAATAAATATTTGTTAAGAGGAAGGAAACAAGGGAAAGAGAGAAGGAGGGAGGGAGGGAGGGAGGGAGGGAAGGAGGGAGGGAGGGAGGGAGGGAGGGAGGAAGACACCATGAGATAAGAGTTCTTTATGCCCATTTTACAAATCTAAAGAGGCTCAAATAAGTGAAGTCCCTGCCCATAGGCCCATAGCCACTAGGAAGCTGTGATGTAAACTCAGGCCTAACAGACCGCCAAGTCTACTCTTCCCTCTAGACCAGCGGTCACCAACCGGTGGTCCGTGGACCACTGGTGGTCCATGAGGTCCAAAAGGTTGGTGACTGCTGCTCTAGACCACTGATTGTCAGAGATGATCTTTCTCTTAAATTGTTGACACTATTACAGACGTCTCCATTTCCCCACTCTTTGCCCACCTACACCCAGCCCTGCCCCCTCCCTCTGGCCTTCACCACACTGTTGTCTGTGTTCATGGGCTATGCATATATGTTCTTTGGCTAACTTCTTCACCTTCTTTCATCAGTCCCTCTCCACCCCTGACATCTGTCAGTCTGTTCCATGTATCCATTCCTCTGGTTCTGTTTTGTTCGTCATTTTATATTGATCATTAGATTCCACATATAAGTGAGATCATATGGTATTTGTCTTTCTCTGACTGGCTTATTTCACCTAGCATCATAATCTCCAGGTCCATCTATACTGTCTCAAAAGGTAAGAGTTCCTTCTTTGAGATGATCTTGACAGTACAAAATATATAGTCAATTATGTAGCAAATGCCCATGGACCCAGCACATGGTTTAAAGACCAAAACATTATGGAGAACTTTGAGGTCCCCTGAGTTTTCCTCCTAGATCCCATCCCTCCTTCCCTGCTCCCAGGATGTAACCACCATCCCCAATGGCTGTTTAGCATTTTCATGCATGGTTTGATATGTTTTACTCTGGTGTGTATGCTCAAACAGTATTGCTTTATATGTTTTTAGACTTTGTATAAACAGCATCATCCTCTGTGTATCTTTCTGCAACCTATGTTTTTAACTCAGTATTATGTTGTGAGCTTCTTTCCCACAACTCAATTTCATTTCTTTTCACTGCAGTATATCAGTCCCCTGGATGAATAATTCATGGGTTACTTACCTATTCTCCCCATTGATGGACATATAGGTTATTCCCAGCTTTATGCAACATGTAAACCTTTCTTGAAAAGAAATTGTTGGTGGGAGCTTGACATAAAAAGCAGATAAAAGTGTAACTGCTTTGTTTGCGTTGAGAAAGGGGCTGTCCCAAGGGCCTATGACGGGGTTCTGCTAGCAGGAGGTCTGCAGATATTTCTGGGGCCTGCCTTTGCATCAGTCTTTGAAAGTACACAACAGGGGAGGCAAAAGAAGACAGGACCACGAGAAAGAGCTTGACTTTGCATCAGATTTGAGTACGCAGATTCAAAGATTCCAAAGATTCCTTGTTGAGTCTTTTCTGGCTCAATCCAACCTTATCTTCAGATATACACACATGCACACAGACACACGCACACACTTCCTGTGATCCCGGCATGCATCATGCTTGGTCTCACTTCTGTTTCTTACTCTTCCTGCCTGGTGTGCCCTTCTTACCTTCTTCAAGTCCTACCTATCATTCAAGGCCCAGGCCCTGTCTCACCTCCTCCATAAAACCTCCTCTGACCATCCCAGCCTGAGTCCATGTCTCCTAGACAGCTCATCTCCATCTGTGAGTTGGGTCAAGTAAAAATTAGGCTTGTTTGGATGCTTGTCCAGGGTCAGTTGAGGCAGATGAACTCCAACCTGCTTACTAGACTGTTCCCTTATAGTGGCCTCCAGGACCCTACAGGATCTGGCCCCGTCACTTAACTTCCTGTCTTTCTATTTCCCTCCTTTCTCACCTTGCTGCAGCCACACCGGCCTCCTTACCAAACCTGACACATGCCAACCTTACTCCCACCCCAAGATCTTTGCCCGGAATGCCCTTCCTCCGGATATTCACAAGGCTTGCTCCTCACTTCTTTCACATCTCTGCTCCAACGCCCCTCAGTAAGGCCTTTTCTGACTACTCAATGTATTTGCTCCCCTAGATCTTCTATCCCTTTTCCTGATTTATTTTCCTCCATAGCCCTTGTCATCATCTAATATATCATATATTTCACTTATTTTTCTTGTTTATTAACTATCCCCTTGATTAGAATGTCAGCTCCATGAGGGCAGGAATTTTTGCCTGTCTTTTTTTTTTTTAATATATTTTATTGATTTTTCACAGAGAGGAAAGGAGAGGGATAGAGAGTTAGAAACATCGATGAGAGAGAAACATCGACCAGCTGCCTCCTGCACATCCCCCACTGGGGACGTGCCCGCAACCAATGTACATGCCCCTGACCGGAATCGAACCTGGGACCCCTCAGTCCGCAGACCGACGCTCCATCCACTGAGCCAAACCGGTTTCGGCAATTTTTGCCTGTCTTGCTCACTGCTGCATATGCAGAGCCTAGAACAGTGTGCCTGGCCCATAGGAGGAGCTCAATACACATTTAATGAATCAATGTCTATCAGTTTCTTCATCTGTAAGATGGAAATCCCTCCCTAAATCATGACAGGAGGATTACATGAGTTAACAAAAGTAAAGTGGTGTTTAAGAAATGCCACCCCTGCCCCCAAGAAGGTCTATAAAGAGTACTGTCAACTGTGAGTTGACTACCCTTCGAGTTGCTGCTGTCCTTCTAGTGGCAACTGCTGGAATTATAGGCATAGTGCTTGGGGAAATACAAGCCTGCTGTTAGGGACCAAGCTTAGTGAATCCCCTTTCAAAGCTAGCAAACATGCCCAGAACTCCTGAACAAGGCTCCCAGGAACAGAGCAGCCACCAAATGTTTCAGAGACTTCCCCAAGCCCAGGTCTGCCTCTGCTCCCTTCCTGGGTCTGGTTTTTAATTCTGTTGCACTGTCTGTCTTTGCCTTCATTGTCCTCTGCCTGTCGTGGAGGGGTTAAAGTGGGGTCATATGGGGAGCAATGTCATTTACAGCCTCCTGTTGCTAAGCAACAAACCCAGGTGAGCCTTTGAACTTCTTTCTTAACCACTGAAATGTATTTGGTGGAGTGATAGGGGCCCTGGCTGAACTATTTCATTACTTGGGACAAGCTGCAAGCCTGGTTGTTCTGTCCCTCTTGGGGCCTGGACAGGACTGGGGCCCAGTCCCTCTGGGTCCCACTCTCCTTAGTCTCCCCTAATTAACCAGTACTGCTCAGGGCCTCCTGGGTGTCCAGACTCAGGATGCATACACTCAGAGAGATGAGTCAGACCTGCCCCTGCCTCCAAGGACCTGTCTCAGTGCAGAGAGAGATTCCCAAATAGGCCAGGGATGCTCCAGAGAAGGTGACTCTTTGAGTCTCGAGGAAGTTTCCAGGTGAGGGCACAGGCTCGTGTCCAGAGTGGTGGGACCGTGGGAGAGCCCGGACTCTGGGCTCCAGCCCTTGCTCAGCTGCTGACTCTCCATGTGACTTCAGCTCTGTCCTTGCTCTTCTCAGGGCCTTGGTTTACTAGGTCAGGGTGGAGACTGGATGGGCTCAGAGTTTAACGAAGTACTGTATGCATACAGCATGCATGCTGCTGGGGGTATGTACCAGGTTTTGTGCATTTTGGGATAAAACTTTTATATCTGATAGTTTTGAATTTACTCTAAAGAGCATTAGAAAAAGATATAACTAGTATATCAAGCAAGTGATGTGACATTCTTTTAAAATGCTTTTAGTTACGTGTTTTACAAGCAAGTTATTTTAAAGAATAATATTAAGTAGCTCAAAGTGGAAAAGAGAGAAACAGAGAGGTGCCGGAATTGACCATCAGACTCTGAGCGACGAATGAATAGATTACTCTGACACACGTTTCTGTGAAGGAGAGGCTAAGGGGCTGGTTGGCAGGAGGCACCAAAACAGCCTTGATTGCCTGCCTCATTAGGCTTTTATTGTAACAACAGCTTGAACCAAAATTAACCTCTAGATACAATCAGCAGGGTAAGTATCCTTAAGAAAGCACATGCTTCTACAAGGTCGGGTTTAAAGACTAAACAAAGAGATTCCAGTAAAACACCCAGGGGCTTGGACTTGTTTGGAAAAGTCAAGGCAGGGGCTGCCACCTTCGGCAAGGTCCCCCAGAGAGGCCCCAATCTTTTGGAGAATCTTCCTTACAGACTGTCCAACCAAGTCCCATGCTTCCTCAGAGAGAGGTGGGGAGAGAGGGAAAGAGAAAGAGAAAACAAGAGTTAGCAGCTGGCCTTACTTAGTTTCTGAATCTAGCCATGCCTGAAGTCCACTTTGGCATCCTAGTGATTAAGCCAGTAAATTCCTGCCCCTGCCTCCAAGGACCTGTACTTAAGCCAGCTTGAGGTGCGTTTCTCTCCACTTACAACCCAAAGAGTCCTACGTAATTTATACCAGTTCCTATATCCTTCCATTTAGGGATCTAGGGAAATGTGCATTAAGTAATCAATTCATTCATCCATTCAACAAACATTTATTAGCACCCACTATGTAATTGGCACTGTGCAAGTGGCACAGTGATGATATAGTGATAAACAAGATACTTGGGGGGCCTCAAAGGATTCACAGTCCAGTTGGGAGGTAGATAGGAAAATAAATTAGTACAATGAAGTGTGATGGAAGTCTGCAGAGAGTAATACTGTCTGCCAGAGAGGGAAAGGGTGAGGCCCTGTGAGGCAGATATGGGGGTGCCCAGACAGGCGAAGAGGTGTAAACAATGGTCTGCCCCTTGGAAATGATGTGAAATGGTTTGGGGTGAAAAGGGGTGAGAGAGGCAGAGGAAGAAGAGGCACCTGCGTGTTGAGTACAGTCAGTTTAAACACAGATCACTGCCTGCTCTGTTACTTAGTCCTGGGCAGACCTGGGGAGGGGGGGTGGTTCCAAGATGAGTAAGACAATCCCCTCCTCCCCCCAGAAGTCCACAAACAAGGGTGCTGGGATATTATAGAGGCTGGGGGTGAAGTTCGTTTGTTGAAATACTGAGGGCAGTGGCCAGTTCTAACTAGGGAAGGGGGTGTCACATAAAATGTTCTTATACAAATCTACTGGATATTTTATTTTTAAAATATATTTTTATTGATTTCAGGGAGGAAGGGAAAGGGAGAGATAGAAACATCAATGATGAGAGAGAATAACTGATTCGCTGCCTCCTGCATGCCCCACACTGGGGATCGAGCTGCAACCTGGGCATGTGCTCTGTCCGGGAATCGAACCTGGTTCATAAGTCGACACTCAACCACTGAGCCACACTGGCAGGGCTATGCTGGGTATTTTAAATGAAGGTTAGGTGAGCAGGGATGAAGTGTGTATTCCAGGTAGGGCTCTAGGGGCAGGGATGGGCAAGGGCTCAGAGCTGTGGGACAGCCAGCCTGTTTGGGCAGCAGAGTAGCCTCAGGCAGGCAGAGCGAGTGCAAATCCCCTCTGCTGCGGCTTCGGTGGGTTTCCCTCAAAGCAGATCCTGAGAGGAGGTTGTGGGTGCGGGTGGTGTATTGGAGAGGTGATCCCAGCATATGAGGGAGCAGGGATGTGATAACAGATAGGGAAGGAAGCTAATACAGGTGTGTACAGGATCAGGCAGCTGCTGTGGACAACTGGAGAGATAGAAATAGTCTGGCTGTGGATCCTCAAGAGAGTGTGTGAAACAGGTGGCAGAATTGTCCCCTGAGGGGTGAGGATGCTGGAACCCCGCCCTCACTTATTGAGGGCTGCCCCTGAGGTTTTACCTCCCTGCCCATCATGCCTACCCTGTGGGCTCACACACTCCAGCAGGCCAGAGAATGCCCTCAGCATGTCCAGGATCTGTCTACAGATGACCCGTGGGGCAGTTCGAAGCTGGACAGGACACCAAGGGCATCTGCCCCTGCCACTCACCAGCTGTGTGAACTTAGCCTCTCCTTGCCTTGGTCTTCTTGTCTGTAAAATGGGGCTGATAATGGTACCTCCTGCACAGGAATCATGAGAATGTAACATGCTTAGCGCAGAGCCTTGGAAATGGCTCAGAAAATGGTAACTATTATCATTTTTCAGGGAATTGTGAGTAGATCTGAGTGGCTGGAATGGAGGGTGGAGGCAGTGGGGACAGCAAGAAATGAGTGGGAAGGGGGAGCATAGGAGAATAGAAAGGGCTGAAACTGTCAGCACAGGTGGTGAGTTTGACCTAGAATCCAGGAGAAAAATGAGCAGGACTTGGGGACAGACAGAGGGGAGGGAGTTCAGATGTCTCCCTGAACAGCACTGGGCCAGGTGTTCACTCCTGAAGGTCTCCATGGCTTCTTTGTACCAAGAGCTCTCCTCGGAGGTGGATCCTGGCCTGTAAAGGGCTCTTAGTGCGGGCAGGGAGGTGATACTTGAGCAGAAATCATGATAAGTTGAGTAAAAGCCTTCAGAGCAGTCATCAGAAAGAGAAACGGAGCTGAGGGAGCCAAGGGGGCGGGACGCGTCACTTCTGGGAGAAGAGGTCTGGAGATGCTTCGTGGAGGGTGAGGGTATTTAAGATCTGGGCCTTCTCGGAAGGACAGAGATGTGGGCAGGTGAAGTGAGGGCAAGGCCTGGCCTCGGTGAGGGCAGAGAGGTGGGGATTGATAGGGAATGCTGAGGGAGAGGCACGTGGGTCAGTGTGATGGCATTTGAAATGCACACCTCACTGGGTGACTCTCTTTGGAATCAGAGTTATCCTGGTATGTCCAATTCCAGGCTATATTTGAGTTGAAAAGTTTGATAGCACAGTTACTGGTGAAGCGTCTTACCCCTCCAAATGCTGGCAGTGTGTACTGCACAAACCCTATTGGGGTGGGTTCCCCAGAAGCAGACAAGAATCCCTGTGCATGTGATTTATTAAGGGGGCACTCCCCGGGAAGACTGCAATGAGAGTTATAGAAGCAGGACAGGGAAGGGGAAGAAGCCACGGTATGTGTATGGGTTACTCATTGCTGAATAACAGATTTCCCCAAACTTAGAATCTGAACCCACCAACATTTCTTCTCTCAGTATTTATTGTGTGGGTCAGGAATCCAGGAGTGGCTTAGCAGGATCGTCTGCCTCAGGGTCTCTCAAGTGGATGAAGTCATGTGTTGGTCAGAGCTACAGTCACCTCCAGGCTTCACTGAGGGAGGATCTGCTTCTAACCCCCCTTTGGAGTGTTGATAGGCCACAGGTCCTCACTGGCAGCTAGACAGACATCAGATCCTGCCACACGGACCACTCTGTGGGGCTACTCATAACATGGTAGCTTGCTTCCCCTAGAACAAGGGAGCTGAGAGAGGAAGCCTCCAAAACAGAAGCCATGGTCTTTTTCCAACCTAACCTTGGGAGTGACGTCACATCACAACCTGCATTCAAAGCGTGGAGATTACACAAGGCTATGACTACCAGGAGGCAAGCATCGTGGGGCCATCTTAGAGAGATTTTAGGCAAAGTCCCGGCCTCAGCCTTGTCCCACAGGGAGCTCTGGAGTACAAATTACACCTCAGAGTTTGTCCAGCCTCAAGGCACGGAAACTGGGCTTTCCTACCTCTGGACCAGTCAGTCGTTGACTAGTTCCCACAGGTGAAACTTAACTTGTTTTAAGTCCCCCCTCTCCGCCGCCCCAGGTATTTCACTTGTTTTATAGGCAAGGCAGCTCCAGGAGCCTGAATGCAGGCCTCTGAAGAAGGTCATAGGTGTGAACTGTTATAAGTCAAGCACACAAATTTGGGGGACACACAGCAAACCAGTAAGAGAGATCCAAGGAGATCACGGTGGAGCACCAATCATGTCCCCTACAAGGGGTAATTTGGAAACATTTACCAACATAGAGAATGTCTGTATCCTTTAACCATCAATCTCACTTCCAGAAATTTCTCCTACAGACACACTGAAGAAACAGCCTAAATATTCATCAGTAGGATCTGGTTAAGTAACTTATGGTCCATTCACACACTGGATTATAACACAGCTGTTAAAAGAACTAATATGAAAAGATCTCCCAGACACACCATTAAGTAAAAAAAAAAAAAAAAGCAGGGCATATCGACCGTGTTGGAGAGAAAGGAATGATTTGTGTATATCTGTACTTGCAAAGGGATGGAAATGTTCAGGTAAGATAAGCAATAAATTATAATCAGTGAGAAGGAGATTGGGAGCCTGGGTGGGAGGGAGAATTTTTTATTCTATGTCTTTGGTAATAATTGAATATTTAACTGTGTGCACATATTACTTTTGTCATAACTTTTAAACTTGTTTTCAAACAAAAGAGACTGAATCTGGAAACCCAAGTGCCTGGAAGCCATACATATGTCTGTGACACTTCCAGTCGCCTGACCCTGACGCTCTGAGGACCCAACAGAAGAGGTTTCTCACCCAGCCCAGAGTTGTCACTGGGAACATTTTTGGTTTGGTTCAATGAGATTGTATCGTCTGTCTAATTTGTTTCTGCTTTGTGTTTTATAATTTACTCTGAAGATTAGATTTTATGTTATATTTCACTCTAAAATTTTATAATAGCCGTTGGCTAAAAGCATTAAAGATCTGATTTTGACAGCTGTGTAAATTACCAGCCTGCAGCAGCCTGTTCCTGTCTCGCCCCATCCAGGTCATCTTGCTCACAGTCACCTCCAGAGCGCTAAGCAGCAAACCTACTCCCCTCTCCCCAAAACTCCCCAATGCCCTCAGCAGAAGCAATAACAGTAAGAGCACCCACTGATTGAACGCCGACTATGGGTCAGGCCCTGAGCTTCATGCTTTACATGGATTGTCTGAGTTTTCACAAAAACCCAGGGAGACAGAGATTATCTAAACCCTTTTAAAGACGAGGAAACTGAGTCACAGAGCCACGAGGTTGTTTTCCAAGTTCACACAGCCAGGATCTTGCTGAGCCCAAATCCAAAGTCCTATTTGGCTTAAAGAGCTGGATCTGGATTGAGAAAGTACAGACAGGGCTGGAGAGGTCAGGAGGACCAGACGAGGAGGTGCCGTGAATGCTAAGGCCTGCAACAGCCTGCTCCCGAGGATAACGGGAACCAAAGGCGGCTCTATCCTGCAGCCTCTAGTCCCTGTTCAGAATGACCTTCGGTGCCCCCTTCGGACTTTCATGGTCACTTCCCTCCAACCGTTTCCTGGTTTTCTAGCCCATAGGTGTTCATGCAGTCAACAAATTCTTGTGCAGAAACTGAAGTCCAGGGTCACAGACCTGCATCAGATAGGATCCCGCCCGCCAGCAGCTCTCAGTGTCAATCAGCAGTGATAACTCAGAGATCCATGTTTGGAGCAGAAGAAAGCTCAGAGGGTGTAGGAGCACGAAGGAAATAGCTACGCACTCAGGGGAGGGAGGGAGGTCAGGGCCAAGGAAGACTTCCTGAGGAGGTGATGCCTCGGCTGAGCTCTGAGGGTAGCAGACAATGAGGCGAAATGGGGGAGAATGGTGCAAAACTAGAGAGCAAGCTTTCAAAGCAAAGGGCACAGCATGTACAACGCCCTGGAGGAGATTGTGAATTGTTTACGACCAATCCTAGAACAGCATCAAACACATAGTAGGTACTGAATAAATACCAACTGAGTAAACAGAGTATGGCACATACAGACAACTGCAGCCAGATCATACCTGCTAGGCAAGGAGAAGTCAAGCAGAGGCTGGGTCAGATTAGGAAAGGTCTTGAATGTCAAGTTAAAAATTGTGAGCATCAGAGAGCCATTGAGGGGTTTCGGTTTGGGGAGGGGGCAGTTTGTGTGGTTGAACTGGTTTCTGAAAGAGCCTCTGGTGTATCGTGTGAAAAATGTATTGGAGAGGACAAGGCTGGAGGTAGGCAGAGCAGTGAGGAGGCTGGTGCTGTCATTCAGATAAGGAAAGATGACTTATGCCCTGGCCTGTGTGGCTCAGTTGGTTAAGCATCGTCCCATATGCCGAGAGATCACTGGTTCCATTCCCAGTCCAGGGCACATGCCGAGGTTGTAGGCTTGGTCCCTGGTAGGGGACATGCAGGAGGTAGCAATCGATGTTTCTCTCTCTCTCTCTCTCTCTCTCTCTCTCTCTCTCTCTCTCTCTCGTCCAGGGTCTCTGTCTGTCTCTCTCTCCCTCTCCCATCTTCTCTTTAAAAGCAATAAAACCTTATTTTTTTAAAAAGAAAAAGATGACTTAGAATCTTACCACCTAATGAGCTACCACACTGTCTCCCTGCCCACTGAGGATTGTTGAGGATTGTTGAGAGCCCCATAAGCTTATCCAGCTGAATTCCATCCCCCAGGTTGACTAACCAGCACAGAGGAGATCCAGATATCACCCTCCTAGGTCCAGGTTCCACACTCCTCGTGATGCAGCCAAAGACAGCACTCATGTCCAGGTGAGCACGAGGTCCTTTTCATACCTTTCTAATGGACTGAGTCATAGAGATGTATCAGTCTTTGTCTAGTCAGAAAAAACAGAAACAACTCTTTTCAGCAGAGAGGAAGTGAATGCATGAACTGTATAACAGGTGTTGGGGGTGGGGGTCAGAGCAGAGAAGATGATACTCCGTTATGCAGAAGTAACTGCCGCTATGGGCTTGGCCCACAGGCCAGCACTCAGGCTGAGGGGCTGCAGGTGCTGCCCCTGCCATCGGGCAGGAGGCTCTCCTGTGGTCACTACTGAGCCCCTGACACTGCTGGAGCCCACGTTGGTTAGTGGTCAGCGGAAGCCCTCTGTTGTCATCACGGCTGTGTTTAATCTCCGCTAGGATCTCTCCCTGACAGGATCTACTGCCCCCAGCTGATGAGATCACCTGGGAAATGTAGTTTGCAGGCTTCTAGCCCAGCAATCACAAGCGAGTAGAGAAGGGGGGGGGGGGGGATGGGGCTGAGAGCCAGCAGCAAATAATTGGCCCACAGGACCCCCTCAGTCACCAGAGCAAATGACAGAAGAAGCCCTCTGACAACATCACACTGACGTAGATGGATTTCTGTCGGTTATAGCACCAAGGTGGGAGACAGACAAATCTCTGGGATGGATGAGCCCTATGGGGCAGTTGCCTGTGTCCCGGAGAGCAGCTCTAGTTGAGGCCGGGGAGAAGACACATCCAGCCCCTCTCTGCAACTGGCCCCTCCTCGCATAGCCCTCCTGATAGCCCCTAAAGGGACTTCACACAACCACCCTACTCCGAGGAACTGACTGTGCCCAGGTCTTAATTTATAAAGAATACTGAGTGACAACACGAAGAAGTTAATGCCATTGAAAAAAGAATTTATTACAATTCCTAAGAGAAGGGAGCATGCCAGGGGGCCACACGAGGAAGCACCGGTTTGGTCAGGAGGCAGGAGCAGGAGCTAGGGGAAGGCCCGGCCACAGACTTCGCTGGGGTTTCCACCAGAAAGGCAAGGCCGGGCCGGGTAGCCAGTTTAGGGCTGGTTCGTTTGAGTGACTCCAGTGGACTTAGGGGCATAGAGGCTATCCTAGGTTGAGTTAAGACTGGGGGAAATAATAGCTAGGTGTGTGTTAGATAATGGAGTATGGGGAAGCTCATAGGGAAGATATAAACAACTGTGGCCATTAGTTTGGGCTTCTGACTAATGGATGCCAAATAGACAAATACAGAATCTAAGAAAACCGAGTTAGAGTAAGAACCAAGAGGAAAACCACTGACCTTGTCCGGTTCTTACATACACCCATTTTACAGATGGGAAAAGGGAAAGGACCACCCCAAACTTGACACTGAGTCTGAGTTGAGATGAGAACTCAGGCCACCTCTTACCACTCAGCCACGCCTCTTTCCCTGGCTCCTACAGGCCTGTGGGGGAGTGTTTGCAGGTGCAGGGCTAAAGAAAGCTTTCCCTGTACATTTTTTCCCTATCCTCCCCATGCCTTCTGTCTGCACTGAGCCTCCAGCCCTGTCAGCTTTGCTGGCCCTCCCCAGACTAGCCTGCAGATGAGGACATCACCTCTCCAGTGGTGGCTTCAGTGTCAACAGGGCTCCATCTCAAGAGGCTGTGAGTCCAAACCAGCAAGAGCAGAATGACATATTCAGACCTTTTCTGCCCACCCCTTAGAGAAAAGGTCTCCCCTCCTCCTCACACACGAGCACATCTAGGCGCACACACTGCCCACTTCCGATGTGTTCTCATTCCTCAGGCCTCAGTATAACGTCCCTCCCTCCCGTGGAGAGCCCTTCCTTGACCAGCAGATACTGACTTTCCCAGCACCTCTGGCTGTAATAGTGTATGTTGGTTGGTTTATCTTCCCACTGGCTGTTGCTCCCTGAGGATGGGACTATGTCTGTCTGATTTCATCTCCAGTGCCTGAAACATCTAACGCAGACATAAATGAATGTTGAATGAGTGAATGAAGGAGAATGGAGCTCAAAGAGGAGAAATTATTTGGCAAGTCCTTCCCCCCCCCCCCCCCCCCCCACATACACACATACACACACACACACACACACACACACACACACACACACACACTGCTATACGGAGCAAGGATCCATTCTGGGCTCTTTCTCCAGGCCCTCCCTCCCAGGAGCTCAGGCACCAGTGAGTGGCTTCAACCTGGGGGAGGGGGGCTCCCTGTCCCACAGCCCCCACCGCCTTCCTGCCTGGAGTCTCCCATCCTCCTGCAATGGGAAGACCCAGGAGTCCTCCCCATGACACCTCCCCTGCAGAGTAGCCTCCCCACGCTAAAAGGTGTGGCGGGGCCGCTGGCCCACCCTGCCCGCCCCCACACAGGCCCTGGAAGCGGAGGGGGAGCGCGCAGCCCGGAGCCCACCCCCTCTGCCTCCGCGAGGGCGCTGCAATCAGCAGCCCGACCTCAATTAGCCCGGTGCCTACGCGCGCCAATTACCGCGTCAATCACTGCGCCAGAGGCAGTGGAAGAGGGAAAGGGAAGGGACAGCGGAGGGGGAAGGCCAGCCTGGAGCAGCCCTGCTGGCCCCAGACTGGCTGAAACCGGTCCAGGCTTCCCTCTCCTCCTAGCCCACGCCTAGGGCTCAGGCGACCCCTCTCAGCACGAGTTTGGACGCCTCCCAGATGAAGGACTGGAGGGCCTCCTCCACCCAACCCCCCACCTCTCCATGCTCCACTCTGCTCGCCCTCTGTGCAAGCCTCAGTTTCCCCGCCCACCAAATTCTAAGCTCCTTGAAAGAGAGCCCATATTTTGCCTATCTTGCACACCCTAGACACTCAATAGTGAATAAGTGGTGACATAAATACAGAGCAAATCTGTTACACGGGGATCAAAATACCACATAAGACAGTTGTGTCGATAAAGCGAGATGTCTAGAGAATTACAGAGAATTGGCACACAGTGAGTGCTCCAAGAAATGCTGTTACTATCTCCACCCATCAGATGACAGCTGATGGCACTGTCTTTGTGTCAGGCTCTGGGCTGGAAGCTGGGGACCCAGCCAGGAGGCTGGTCTGGTATACACAGGAGCTCAGGCTCTGCTAGTTTTGACTAGATTGTTAAAGTTTGTATTCTCCACATAATGCCTCATTTTTCAAGCCCCAAAGCTTATTTGACCTTGAAAACTACCAGGTGGAGGCACAAAGCGGAGACAAAGAATAGGACAGCTGGGTAAGGGAGCACCAAGGGGATGAAGCAGTCTGAGATCCTATCCTTGAAGAATTTCCCACCCCACACGGCATACGGACAAACACAAGGTACCCAGCACTCTTTTTCAGTCTCCCTTCTTCTGGTACCTTTGGGGAGCTCCATGGAGGGGCTGTAGTCATGATGCTGCTCCAGCCCTGACTTCTGGTTGGCCAATCAGAGTCCCCCATCAGCCTAGACACAGTGATTGGTCCAAGGCAGGCATGTGGCCCCAGCAAAGCCAATCAGAGTTTGCCCTGGGATTGCTATAGAGACCTAAGGAGAAAGACTCTCAACTAGGACTGCTAAAATGACTTGAAGCTGGGTTGCTAGTGGTCATTTTATCTGCCATAATGAGAACTTTTTTGCATAAACAAAGCCACACCTGAAAAAGATGTAGAGAAAGACACAGAGAGAGATTGTTTAAATCCCCAGGTCTATCAGTTACATGAGCCAACAACTGAATCTTGGGTTTCTGTCCATTGTAACCAAGGGTCTTTCCTTTCCACAAATGGGCCTGTCTAATCCTCCTATATAATAAAAGGGTAATATGCAAATGGACCAAACAGCGGAATGGCCAGAAAGCCTGCGGCCCCTCACCCCAGCCAGCCCCTCGCCCTGGCGGGCCCCACCCCCCGAGCGGGGACCCCCACCCGGATCGGTAAATTGCAGCCCCTCGCCCTAACCAGCCTGCCCCCTATAGCCCCCATCAGGGCAGGCCGGCTGGACCCCACTAGTGCACGAATTCGTGCACCGGGCCTCTAGTTATCATAATAAAAAAATAGAGAGAGAATCTTTAGAAGTACTCAGGTACAAAAGTGATGCCCATTGTTTTCATTTCTGTTCATTTGCGCTTTGTATTATTTCTACAATGACAAGTATTACTCTAGTGATAAGGGGGAAAAAAAACCCAATCAATTATTTAATAACAGATAATTCACCTTTTATATCAAAACATAATGAGTAAAAGAAGCCAGGCCCAGAAGTTCATACTGTATGATTCCATTCCTAAGAAGTTCAAGAACAAACAGTGTCTACGGTAACAGAGGTCAGAAGAATAGTTACCCCTGAGGGGATGTGGACTGGGAGGGACACAGGGGAGCGTTGTGGAGTGATGAATGCATTCTCTGTCTTCATCTGGTATTGGTTACATAAAAAGTCATTGAGCTATACCTTTAAACATTTGTGTACTTTACTGGGTATATGTTAGACCTCAATAAAATGTTTTAAATAGAAAAATAGCATGTATTCGTATCTCTCGGCACTCTAATTTTACATGGAAAATGAGAAGTCTTTTCTTCATTGGGATTCTGAAATACAATAACTTAATCAAACAATTTAAGTTTAAAGACAAGATCATAGGGGGCCCCTACCTTCTATCACCACCTCTGGAAAGTCTTTCTCCCCTGCCAAGTTTCTCACCACCACCACCACCACCACCCACCAAAAAAAGGTACTATCTCAGAGTAAGATGGGAATCAGAGCTGGTAGATTCAACAGAACTACTAGTACATCCTCTTAGAACAAAAAGCAGCCTGGCATTTGGAACAAAAAAGCCTTGCTTTCCCAGCAACTTTTCAGAAGTGATTTCTAGTGTTAATGGGCAGAACCTTCTGCTGGATTGATCCCCCTTTTCACAGGACTAATTATGGATTTATTAATATTTATGGGGCTCTCGTCACAGCCGATAGCTCTTGTTTGAGGACATTAAGCCTTATCTCACTACCTCCAGGAAGGGGCATTTGAAGCCAGCTCTAATTGGGTGACCTGCAATCAAGATAGAAGGGGGAAAAAAATGACAATAGCTTGTCTGTTGCCATATATTAAAATACGGTCTGCCCAGCTTAATGATTATCTTTAGAATTAATAATCTTGCTAGCCCAGGTTTGGGCCCTAATAGCGGAAAATCGTATTAAATACTTTGCTAAGAGCAATCAGCATTTTGATAAGGCTAATGGCCCTGGCCCTGGCTGTTTCTCATCTCTGAGCTCTCTGTTTTCCTTCCCCAGCAGAAGGCCACTTTGTTCCTATCGCTTGTCATCTAAAGTCAGCATCACCTGGTGCTGTCTCCTGATGGGGCTCCTGCTGCCCCTCTCAACCCCAGGCAATCCATCTTGGGTGCTGCAGTGAGATTTATCTTTGGATGATGCAGCTCTGGCCCTGTTATGCCCCTGCTCTCCAATCTTTAGTGGCTCCCCATTGCCTACTGTATGAATGGCATGAACAAGCATCTAGCCCTCCACCATGCAGCCCCAACTGCTTAATGCTTTGTTCCCTCCAAGGACCCACATCTTTAGCCGCACTGGACAATTACTTCTCTGTTCCCAGGACACAACTTTGGTGTTAGAGAAATAACATGGTTTGGGGAATTGGACTGCCTAGAGTCAGACTCCAATGCTACCACTTTCTAGTTATTTGATCTTGTGCAAAATGCTCAACTGTTTTAAGCCTCAGTTGCCTCATCTGCAAAATGGAGATAAAATACTATCTACCTCATGTGGCTTGTTCTAAGGTTTGCATGTGATCAAGTAGGCAAAATGCCTTGCCCAGGGCCTGACATACCTGCAGAACAGGTGTGCAGTTAATGCTTGTACCCATCCTCTTCCTAATTCTGCAACTTTACATTCCTCTACCTGGAGTGAGGAGCAGTGTGGGGCTTCAGAGCTCAAGTAATTGAGAATTCAAATTCAGGCCCAGGTGATCTTGGCAGATGTCTTAATCTCTCTAAGCCTCAGTTTCTTCATCTATAAAATGGATATAGTAGTCTCTACTACCTACTGCTATTATGAGCTTTAAATAAGACATTGCAGGCAACACATTTACAGTGCCTGGCACATAGTAAGTGCTCAATAAACATTCATTACACTGTTGTTGCATTCCCAGTCATCAAAGTACCAATCAAAGGCTTTCTCTTCCGGGAAGCCTTCCCGCGCCTCAGCTTTTTCTGACGCTGTCTTATAAAGTTATGTACTTTTCTCAGATAATTTGGGTGCTTCGATCCCCCACCCCAGCCAACCCCCAAATGGGCTCTGAGTGCTTATGGACCAAATCACGCCCAGGTCTGCACTCTCCCCCAAGGCTCTCAGTGCCTGGCATGAAGTGTGGCACAGCAGGCACTCAAATGTCAATAAAAACAATAATTATATCTGATAAATACTGAATGCTCTCTATGTGCTTTAAAACAATTAACTCTTTCAGCAATTACGTTTTAACATTCATAGCAATTAACAAGTAATTCACTCCCATAGCAATTCATTCTAACAAACAACCCGATAAGGTGGGTGCTGTTAGTATATCTCCAGTTTATAAGACTGGAAAGCAAGGTGTGGAGAAGTGAAATGACGCGCTCAGTTAGGAGGTAAAGGAGCCAGGAATCAAGTGCATGCTGCCTATGGGCTGCCAGGAGCTCTTGCCCACCAGCAATAGGAGCTGGAGTTGGCAGTGTTTCCCTGAGCTTGTTCAGGCAGCCCCTATGGACAGAGCTGTGGCTTTCTTTCCCCAGGATGGAGTCCAGCACTTGCATTGCCAATCTCTATGCTAGACCCTCCCCAACTTATCTCCTTAAATTGAGCACTATTGTCCTCATGTTATAACAGTGGCAACCGAGGCTCAGAAAGGTCAAGTGACCCTCCGAAGGTCACACAGTGGATAAGCGGAGGAGCTGGGATTTGAACCCAGGTCCAGCAGCTCCAGTCTCCTTTGGGATTGGTGGGCTCAATCAGAAATATGAGGTTTATACTCCAGTTTTTGCTGGACTGCACCCTGTCC
The DNA here is from genome assembly GCF_951640355.1 of Cnephaeus nilssonii. NCBI lineage: Eukaryota > Metazoa > Chordata > Mammalia > Chiroptera > Vespertilionidae > Cnephaeus > Cnephaeus nilssonii. The sequence goes on along the minus strand of NC_137082.1, from coordinate 38,207,604 downwards.
TGACTTCTGCGCCTTTTTCCTAGGACCTTGACACCCTGCCCTATGGTCAGCAGCCCCTACTCTTGGAGGGCATGAGGGATCTGGGCCCCTCACTGTGCCTTGAGCCCTCTCTCCTCACACCAGCAGGTGGTCTCATTGGTTTTTTTTAAATATATTTTTATTGAGAAGAAGGGAGAGGGATAGAGAGATACAAACATCAATGATGAGAGAGAGTCATTGATTGGCTGCCTCCTGCAGGTCCCACACTGGGGTTCGAGCCCACAACCCAGGCATGTGCCCTGACCGGGAATTGAACCATGACCTCCTGGTTCATAGGTTGACGCTCAATTACTGAGCCCGCAAACTGGGCAGGTGGTTTCATTTTAACACCAACAGAGTTGTCCCCCTGGGATCTAGAACCTGCCCTGCCTCTGGCCCTTGTCCCCTTTGGCTGAGGGCACCTGAACCCACCTGGTCTTCCTCCTGGAGCCTCAAACATTGGGATTGGGAGTTAAAGGCAGGCATCCACCTGAATTCTCCTTCCTGACAACCGACATGCGTAATAGCAGAGAAATGTGCAAAGAGTTGTGTGGGGTCTGGGGAGGAAGGATGTGCCTGGGTGAAGCAGGAGGAGCTGTCTGAAGAAAGGGATTGTGAGCCGGCCCTGGAAAGAGTTCACCCGGCAGAAGAGGGAAGCCGAAGCCTTGGAGGCAGAGTGAGCAGGAAATACAGGGAGGCGTGAGCCTGTCCTCCAGAAACAGCCTGATTGGAAGACGGTGCGTGGAAGAGGCCGGAGTCAAAGCCAGCGACGTCAGTCCACTGGGGGTGGATTGGGGAGGGGGTCTGAGATCCAGATGCTCGGGAACTGGGGTCCAGCCTCTATGTAGAGGGGTCAAGGAGCAGTGGAGCGAAGAGCCGCCCTATGTCACCTTCCTGCTCCCTCCCACAGCCATCACCAGGACAGCGATTAGGTGCTGCCGACAGGTGCCAGGCAGTTCCCGTTATCACTGCTGATGCCTGTGACAGCCACTCCCTCTGTCTCCCATAGGAGAGAGCACACATCTGAGACCAAACTGATGAGGTTGTCTCCAGACAGGTGGCTGCGGAGGGAAAGGGGGACGGAGACAGGCCCTATTACAGTGCACATCCCGCCCACCTCCCAGCACCACCTGGCAAGAGGCTCTTAATCACCAGAGAGCTTCACAGGGCCTTTGTCTGGCTCCCTTGACCTCGCTGGCACATGTGTGTGCACAGACATGGCCTTAAATAGATCTGAGAGTCCATCTAGGCACCATACGACAACTACCTACGTGTGTGTGGACACTGACATGCACACACATTCACACCAGTTCTCAAACAGAATAGCTCCTATAGGCACACACCTACATGCATTCACACTTTGATTTCTGCATGCTCACGGACAAGAACATGTGTGCACCCGGATTCACACATGCACACAGCGTCTAAAGCTGGGTTCTCTGCAACGAAGACTCTAAGACAGGGATTTAGCAGTTGCTTTGGGATTGCAGGAAGCACAGCGAGGAAGACAGGAGATTGGGGGTCGGAGGGACTAGGAGTTAGTTCTACTAGACACTCTGAGAGATGGTGTGGAACACACCGGAATTGGAAGGGTAAGGAAGTTTAGTTATTTCTCTAAAACTCCTGTCCCTCATTGGTTGAGTGTGGCTCCTGGACATTAACCTTCCTGCACTTCTAGGTTGAGCATATCCAGGAGGCACCCTTACATGGAGAAAGCCATAAGGGTAGGCAGGAGCTGTTGCGGCGGGCGGGATACACAAGATAGGCCAGGAACAAGAGTGGCACTGACAGTGTCTGCTCCACACAGGGCTTACCCCAATACGTGTACTCTCAAAAACAGGTATAAAAGGGGGTAAAAAACAACAACATGCCAAATAATGAAATATCACCTCCCTCCTGTTAAAATGGCCATCATCAAAAAGACAAGAGATAGCAATTGCAGTTAAATTAGTAAAATTGGAAACAGTTCAGCCTGGGAAACATCAAAAGCCATGCACAACATATCTATAGTCAGAAAGTAGATTAGTGGCTGCCTAGGGCAAGGGCGATGTGAGGGTTGGGAGGAATGGGGAGCGACTGCCAACGGGTACAGCATTCTTTTTGGAGTGATGAAAATGTTCTCAAATTGACTGTAGTGATGGTTGCACAACTCTGTGAATGTACTAAAACAGGGGTCCTCAAACTTTTTAAACAGGGGGCCAGTTCACTGTCCCTCAGACCGTTGGAGGGCCGGACTATAGTTTTAAAAAAACTACGAACAAATTCCTATGTACATGGCACATATCTTATTTTGAAGTAAAAAAAACAAAACGGCAAAAACACCCGCATGTGGCCCACGGGCCATAGTTTGAGGACGCCTGTACTAAAACCACTGAATTATGCACCTTAAGTGAGTGGATTATATGGTATGTGAATGATATCTCAATAAAGCCATATTGCAAAAAAAGAAAAAAGAAAAAAGAGAGAGATAACAATTGCTGGCCTGGATCTGGAGAAAAGGGAACCCTTGTGCACAGACTGTAAATTGGTGCGGCCACTATGGAAAACAGTGTGGAGGATTCTCAAAAAAGTAAAAGTAGACCAAGGAGGAATTTCAGGGTGAGTGGACCGTTCCAGCTCCCGAGTTCACTGCTGCTCAGCCTGAGGTCGCAGACGGGTCTGAAGGCGCAGGTGCCCCCCCCCCCCCCCCCCCCCCGTGCCTGTCCAGCAGTTTCCTACTGAAGCCTGGAGTGCTCAGCCTGCCGCTGAAGACTGATCTGCAGCCTCCACTGCTCAGGCCACTGAAAGGGTAAGAACAACCACTGTGCGGTCTTAACTATTCTTCCATAAACTCTTAACAGAATGGAAATAAGGCCAACAGAAAAGAAATAGCTTCTAAAAGTTGAAAAAAAAAATTAAAGATAGAGGTGCCATATGATTCAGCAATTCCACTTCTGGGAATAAACCCAAAGGAAACAAAAAGACTGACTTGAAAAGATACCTGTAACCCCGTTCATTGCAGCATTATTTATAATAACCAAGACGTGAAAACAATCTAGGAGTCTGCCAATGAATGAATGGATAAAGATGTTGTGAGAGATATATATAATGGATTATTATTCAATCATAAAAAAAAAATGAGAAATCCTGACATTTGTGACCACGTGGAAGCAACTTGAGGGCATTATGCTAAGTGAAATAAATCAGACAAGGAAAGACATACTGTATGAACTCACTTATATGTGGAATCTGACAAAGCCTCATAGAAGAGATCAGATTTGTGGTTATCAGAAACAGGGGTAGAAAGGGGAGGTGGGGGGGAGAAAGAATTGGCGGAAGGTAATCAAAAGGTACAAACTTCCATTACAAGATAAGCAAGTACTAGGGATACAATAAAGTACAGCATGATGACTATAGTTAACACTGCTATATAATATTACAAAAGTTATTAAGAGAGTAAATCTTAAGAGTTCTCATCACAACGAAAAAAATTTATTTTGTTTTTTTGCTTTCTCTTTATTGCATCCATATGACATAATGGATGATAACTAAACTAATTGTGGTAATCATTTCACAGTATGTGTGAGTCAAACCATTATGTTGTGATGTATTAAGCTTATATAGTGATGTATATCAACTATATCTCAATAAAACTGGAAAAACAAAAAGACCAAGAGATAATTAAAGAAAAACACATGAAAAACATGCACCATATGTATTGATTCCATTTTAACATTTTAAACATGTTAACACCCCTGAAATTGGGAGATGTTTTACAATTAAAAGAAGCAGTGATTTTTAAAATTTCTTTCTGGTACATAAAAGATGGTACATGTTATCATTGCTAGGGTCTTAGATTTAGTGAAATATGATATGCATATATGCCCTTTCCAATGTGGATACACAAAAAACAAGGGAAACGGCATTGGAGGGATACTTTTATTTTATAACAGCTTTGTTGGGATATAATTTACTTGCCATAAAATTTATCCTTTAAAATTATATGTTCACTGTGAATAAAGTCGCTGTTCTGATTTTGTAATAATCAGGACGGACTAAACATTTGCTGTATTAAGACCACGCATGTGGCCCCAGACCTAGTTCTTTCCCTGGGTCTGGTTTTATAAATGCTGGTAATAAACCAAGTCTGATTTATATGGTTAACCACTGGAAATGATAGCACAGCTAGTACAATAACTTGAAGATAACCTCTACTAATTTCATGATTACCAGTTGTCATTAAATGAATTGTAAAATTATTATTGTTTTAAAATAAATAAATTAAATTATACATTCAGTGTTTTCAGTGTATTCACAAAGTTATGCAGTCATCACTACTATTTCATTCCAGAACATTTTCATCGCCCCCCCAAATTAGCAGTCACTCCCCATTCCTTCCTGCACCCCGCCCCAGGCAACCACTCATCTACTTTCTGTCTCCATGGAGTTTCCTTTTCTGGATATTTCATATAAATGGAAAGATATAATACATGGCCTGTGGGTAGCTTCTTTCACTTAGCAGAATGTTTGTAAGGTTCATCCATGTTGTAACATGTAAGTACATACTTCATTCCTTTTCAGGTCTTAATAATATTCCATTGTGTGGATATACCACATTTTTTACCCATTCATCAGTCGATGGATATTTTTGTTGTTTCCATCTTTTGCTATTGTGAATAATGTTGCTATGAATACACATGAATAAGTTTTTGTGTGGACATATGTTTTCCTTTGTTTTGGATATCTACCTAATAGTGGAATTGCTGAGCCATATGGTAACTCTATGTTTAACCTTTTGAAAAACTCCCACTTTGTTTTCAGTTCACTGCTCCATTTTACATCCCCATCAACAGAGTATGAAGATTCCAATTTCTCCAAATCCTTGCCAACACCTGTACTGCCCTTTTAAAATTATTATTTTCATCCTAACGGGTATAAAGTGATATTTCCTTTATTTCCTCTCTAGTTTTTATTATTTACTTCCTCTGCTTGCTTTGGGTTTAGTTTGTTCTTCTTTTTCTAGTTTCTTATGGTAGAAATGTAGGTTATTGATTTGTCTTTTTCAATATAGATGTTTACAGCTATCCATTTCCCTCTAAGCACTGCTTTAGCAGCATCCCATAAGTTTTATGTTGTTTTCCTTTTCATTCATCTTAAAATATTTCCTAATATTTCCTTGTGATTTATTCAATTTCCACATATTCATTATTTCCCTAAATAATTTCATTATTAATTTCTAATTTAATTCCATCTGGTCAGAAAACATACTTTGTATGATGTAAATTCTTTTAAATTTATTGGGACCTCTTTTGTGACCTAACACATGATCTATCCTAGGGAATGCTCTACGTGCACTTGAGAAGAATGTTGTTGATGGGAGTATTTTATAGATTTCTGTTAGGTTGAGTGTATAGTATTATTCAAGTCTTTTATTTCCTTGTTAATCTTTCGCATAGTTGTTCTACCATTATTGAAAGTAGAGTACTGAAGTGTCCATCTATTATTGCTGAATTGTTTATTTCTGCTTTCAATTCTGTTAGTGTTTGCTTTATATATTCATTAGGTCATGTGTGTTTATAATTGCTATGTATTCCTGATAAATTGACCCTTTTATCATTATAACATGTCTTTCTTTGTTTCTAGTAACAACCTTTGTCTAAAGTTTATTTTGTCTAGTATTAGAATAGTTTCTCCAGCTCTCTTTTGGTTCCTGTTGCATGTTATATACTTTTCCATCTTTTTCCTGATGAACTAAGATTTATGTCTCCCATTTTGCTTTATTTTCTTATGTCTTATGTCTTTTTGTTCCTCTGTTCCTCTAATACTGCCTTGTTTTGTGTTAAATGGAAAATTTCTAGTATACCATTTTAATTCTCATTTTATATTTTATTATATCTTTGAGTTATTTTCTTAGTCATTTCCTGATGGTTACAATTAACATCTTAACTTGAAACAATTCAGTGTGGACCAATACCAATTTATTTTCCATAATATACAAAAACTGCTCTAATAGAGCTCTATTCCCTCCCTCCTCCTTTGCACTATTTTTGTCATACAATTACATCTTTATACATTAAAGCCCATTAACATTGTTTTATAATTATTGTTTTATGCAGTTGTCCTTTAAATAAGGTAAGAAAAGAAAAAGTTACAAACAAAATTACATTCATGCTGTCGTGTATTTACCTACGTACTTATCTTTCCTCTTTATTTCTACACTCTGTTTCTTCATGCAGACTTCAGTTATGAATGCTCAGTGTCCTTTCAGTTCAGCCTGAAGGACTCTCTTTAGTATTTCTGGTAAAGCAGGTCTGCTAGTGACATATCTTCTAATATTTTAAAAAATATCTGGAATGTCTTAATTCCTCCTTCCTTTTTGAAGGATAATTTTGCTGGATAGAGAACGCTGAAAATCAGTCCCCTCTTCTCCCTCCCAGGGTTTGTTGTAGTTTGTGTGCTTATTGACTTTCCTGGACTAATTCTGCAAAGTCTGTATTCTTTGTCATGTGTGGCCATTGAAGTCTCTGCTCAGTGAGTTTAGTGGTCAGCTAATGCATGGAAAAAGCTTTTCTTAAGTGCCCTGAATTAATAACTCTCACAGCCTTTGCCAAGGGGCTCTGTGTATGTGTTGTGGGGAATTTAAATTCTGCCTTAGCCTTCACTCTGCTTACACAGAGCCTCAGTTCAACCGGAGGCGAAAGGTTATGATCTTCTCATATCTTTCGTAGGCATGCACATGAACATGGCCTTCTAAATTGCCAGGAATATGTTAGAACTGTTCAAAGTCCCTTACCCATTCCCTCAATATATTTTTTTGGAGTTTATCATTTTATTTTAAAACAAAGGGTGGCATTTTTTAAGTGATAATCTAACTTTAGTTGAAAGTGTATTTGAAATACTTTGTAATCATCCTATAGAATGTGGATACTGTAACTCTTATTTTAATGGAATTTATTGGAGTGACATTGTTTACGATTTTTGGTTAGTCTCTTCTTAGCTCCAACTGGTATGGCTGCCTCAGGCAGCTGTGATGCTCAACAATTGCATCTGATGGTCATTGACAAATGCCCTTGGAGATAGGTCTTTTGCATGGAGAGATCTCTAATTCAGGCCAAAGAAAAGTCCTGGAAATGCAGCTTTTGAGCAAGCTGCCAGACAAGTCAAATACTGAGAAGTCTCACCCTGGCCAATGTGGCTCCGTTGGTTGGAGTGTTGTCCTGCACACCAAAGGTGGCGGGTTCCATTTCCCGTCAGGGCACATACCCAGGTTGTGGGTTCGATCTCCGGTCCAGGCCTGTGCGAAACCAATTGCTGTTTCTCTCTCACATCAACGTTTCTCTCTCACATTGACTTTCTCCTTCCTCTCTCTAAAAACAATTTTTAAAAATACTGACAAGTGTCTGGGGACAGGGCTTTTGAGGAGCTCCAAACCTGTTCCGCCCTCTCTAGTTGCTGCTCGGCTGCTGGTTTACACGGTTACTGTGGTTGCAAGACTTGATTTTTTTCAAGATGGCCATGAAACTGGAAAGAGGGGATGAAATTAAGGCAAAGTGAAAAACATCATAACACTCACTGCTTTTTTTTACCAAGATTCAGCCATTTTTCTTGAATAACTACACCTCGAATTGTTGTCTTTAATTTCCAACATTCAAAAAAAGTGTATTTGAGGGTTCTTCCAGTGGTCTCACTGCTGTTTATGGAGTCGATTTTTGAAAGTCCTTCCTCCACCATTCCAGAGGTCAGACTTTTCCTATGCATCTTTCTGCATTGCATGAAGGTTTCCTCCCCCCACCATGTCCAGCTATTACCCAATCAGAAAGTAAAATATATATAAAAGCAAAAAGGGTATGTACACACATGTACAAGTGCTCACACACTGATGCCGGAATCCACATGCATAAATATATTAATCTGTCTGTGACACATATTTGCTCTTCCGTGTGCAGGAGTGACAGGGTCAGCTCTGTGCTTCAGAAAGATCGCCCTCACTCCTGGTTGCAATGTGGAGCATGGAGAGGATGAGGTGGAAGCAGAGAAGCCAAGAAGAGGCTGAGAGTCATCCGGCAATAGTGATGCTGTGGCCTGGGCTAGGCCCAGGGGTAGCCACACAAACCCACCGCTAATTACCCCCGAGGACCCGATGGGTACACAGGCCCAAGCATATGCATATGTAAGTACATGGTCCATGTGCTCAGGCATGTGTGCTGCTGGAGCTAAAGAAAGATGTGGTACGGATGTCTCAGAGGGATTGGAGGACTGGATTGTGAACTATGAGGAGACGTGGTGAGAAGGACAAGATTCTGGAGGGGAGAGCATGAGGGAGGTGTGATCTTCTAGGCCTGATGCTCACTTAGGTTCTCTCCTTGTCCCCCTGACTTGCTATCAGCTCTTCCCGCGTGACCCTAGGTCACTTCCCTTCCCTGTGAGCAATTTCTACAGATGAGGGTTATGTTTGTTTCTTGACCTGATCCACCCCTGAAGTTCATCTCCTCTTCAGCGTTGGGCCACTTCATTGTAGGGAGTACGCAGACAGAGGCCGGAAGCTAGCTGGGCGAGATCCCGGGTGTAACAAACACACTAGATCATCTTGAACCCCTTCTGACACCAAATAGTGCAGATCTCCTAAGTCCAACATACTAAAATTCAGAAATTTTTTAAAATACAGTTCCTTTTTATTACAAATTATTTCAAACATGTGAAGAATAATGGGATGAAGACCAATGTACTCGCTACCTCATTTTGACATATCAAAATTTTGCCTTTTTACCTTTTCTTTTTTTCAGATTTATTCTGTCAGCAAACAGATATATTCATCCACTCTGAGGCTGTTGAGCATCTGGGTTGTTCCCAGGTTTTCACTATTGTGGGCAGAATGAATACAAGCATTCTTGTCACGTCTCCTGTTGTGTATGTGCAAGAGTTTCTCTTGGGTATATACCTGGGAGTGGAATTGCTGAATGTTCAGCTTCATGAGATTCTGCCAAACTGTTTTCCAAAGTAGTTGCATCAATTTGCACTCCACCAACAGTGTCTGAGAGGTCTTGGGGATCTGCTTTCTCTGCTATCTCACATAATAGAATGCTATCCAGCAGCCAAAATGAATGAACAATAGCCACAAACAACAACAGAGATGAATCTTAGCAATATCATCTCAGCCAGTGGAAGAAGAATACATGGAGCAGGCCACTCTTTCAAAAACTCTATAAACAACTTACATACACAAACATGTATGTGTGTACATATTTAATTAGTCACTGTCTTTTCAAAGAAAGAAAATATTGCAGCTACAACTGAAGACCCCTGCATATACCACTCCCCAATTCAATTCCTTTCTCTTTCTCCCCAGACCAAAGGAAACATTCTCAGGGAACATGATGTGTTACCTTTCCAGCCATCTGTGTTTTTATACTTTAACTGCTTATGAATGTATTCACACTGTTGGTGAGTTTAATATTTACATTAATGCTATCTAATCATACATAGCCTTCTGCAATTTGTCCCTCATCCCCTCCCCCCCACTCACCAATATAGTTTTGAGATCTAGCCATGCCACTACATGTGGCTGAAGTGAATTCATTACTTGTAACTGGAATAGTTAATTTACTAATTTGCCACACTTTAGTCATCTTCCTATAGATGGCAATTAAGAAATACAGAGTTCTTGTGATTTTGAGATTACAAGTGCCCAGCATTGTATCATTCTAATATCTCAATGTAGTTGTATGATCCTTTTGGAATATGAATCCATTTTATTATGTTCTTGCCCTTGATTCCACCCCCATAGTCCAGTTGGTGTCCTCCTGGACTTGAGTTTGCAAAGCCACAGCCCTGAGGGGAAGAGGAAAGACTTGAGACACTGACTATAGAGGTGGGAGAGAGGCTGAGGGTCCGGGAGTATAACCACGCTCTCAGTTACCCCTGAGACCCCAACAGCCCTCTCAGCTGGGCTTCAAAAGAAGAGTCAGAGGGAACCCAACTCTTAAAGCCCCAGGCCATTGAAAAAGGAGTCCCACCCTGTCTCCAGGGCCGAGGGTGATGACAGAACCTGCAGCCAGGTCTGGAGGAGCTGAGAGCAGCAGTGACTTGTGCCCCATTCATCTGAGCCCCTGAGAAAAAATGGCTGGGTGCGCAGCCTGAGATGGCCTTGCAGAAGCTCCCGTGCCTGGCGTGGTGAAGGAGCATTGGGAAAACTTGCCAGACCCAGAGCAGCCTCGCGGCCAGCAGCCAACCATGGCAGCCAGCAACAGAGGGGCAGCATGTCTTGATGGGCAGACAACAACTGCGGGTCTATTGTTCTCCCCCATGATCTGTGTCAGTCCCAAAAGGTCCTCCAACCCCATGAAAGGGGAGAGCCCAATCTGCCTGTATTCCTCCCACTGTGGTCTCCAAATGGAAATGGCATTGCACTATGGAAAAGAAAGCTACATTCCTGGTACACGTGGTATGTGTGTTGGGCGGGGGGGGGGGGAGGGGGGGCGCGATTACACCCTCTGCGCCCTCTAAAGAATCTGGGTTTCTAAGATGATAAGCTTTCCAGGTTACCAAACCTCATGTTCAAGGGCTGTTTGGAAATGGGAAGTATCTAGCCTTGGGACTGCTGAGAACTTTGCCAGGATTGTGTCTATTTTCCTGACTCTCCAGGCCCCTTTGGGACAGCTGGAGAATAAAGAGGTTTGGGGTGGAAACCCCGTCCTTCTTACCCCGAGATTCCGCCAGGCCTTGATGAGGCAGGACTCAGAGGCCCCAGTCAGTCGAAGCTGTAGCTCCTACCCTGGCCCACTCACTATGCAAGAGGGGAAACTGAGGCCCAGAGGAGGCCTGATTTGCCCTGGTCACACAGTCAAGCAGCACCTCACACACACCCTGGCCACCTCCAGTCATAGCTCCTTCCCCAGTCTGGCTGCCTCCACCCTCTGCTGGGGTCGGCTGGGAATGTGCTCCCCACTGCCCAGGCAGTCATGGCTGGCTCCCCTGGCCCAGGCCGCTCACTGCCGAAGGTTGCCATCCATTTTCTGTCCACCTCATTTGTCTGAAAACCATGAAGAAAAATCACTCCCGTCTCTCTGCCTCAGCTGCCACTGTGATATATGGCCTCCATCAGAGCCCCCTCCCCCTGTTGGCACCCTCCTTCTCCCCAGAACTCCCCAAGGCTGGGGTCAGGGAGATGGAGTGATACTGAGCCAGCTAACAGGGTGCACTTTCATAGACATTCAGGAGATTATGCCTCTGCCTTGTCTTTGTGGAGGGAAGGCAGTGTAGACATTACTGATCATTGCTGTGTGACCTCTGGCAATTCATGTCACCTCTCTGTATAATAATTCCCGCCCTGCCCCCCTCTTCCCTCCCTCCCTCCCCCCAGAAGCCACACAAGGTCTGTTTACAGATCTTACTTCATTTGCTCTCTCCATCATCTCTGCAGGGTACCTGATGAGAATAAATAAACAGAAACCCTACTTTCTGTTTACCCTTCATGCCAAGCCCCATGCTAGGCACTGGGGAACCGTAGCCACTGCACTGCCCTTGAGCCAGACATGCAAAACATGAAAGCACCACCCCAATGTGGAAATACAATAATCAACACTTCCTGCATACAGGGATGCCTAAGATGAGGACGGGGTTGGGGTGTCTCTCTGCTGGAAATGGGGAGGGGGAGAGCAGTGTGTGTGTGCAGCTCAGAGCTGGGTTTTGAGGTTCTGAGGTTAGGAGCATGGGCTCAGGAGTTGGACTGCTTGTACTGGCATCTGCTGTGTGACCCTGGGCAACTTGCTTGGCTTCTCTGAGTCTCCTCTGACTTCTGGAGAGCTGGTAATAGGGATATCTGAGCGGGGCTGTGAGTGTCAAGTAGGGCATATACTAGTAAAGTGCTAAGTTTAAGACTTCGCACAGAAAGCTGACATTTTCACAATTTGTGGAAAGTGCTAGGAAGTTGCCTAGAGGACAAGGTGGAGGCAAATGGTCTGGACAGAGGGGACCATCAGTTCACAGTGTGGACACTGGGAGGTCTGAGCTGCTGGGAGAGGCTGGAGCGTGGGGTGAGTGGCAGGAAATGCTGAGAGAGGAGGCTGATATGGACAGCCTCCAGGGCAATGGGGAATCATGGAAGAGTCCCAAGCAGGAGTGGCAAGGTCAGACTGAGCGTTAGGAAGATTCCCCTGATGGTGACTGAGGAGGAGATGCTGGAGGGTCAAGCTGGGATTCAAACCCTGGTCTCTCTTCTCACATGCTCCTGCACATTTCCACTAGGATTTCAAATCCTTTGTAAACCAGAGCCGGGTTTTCCGGTAATCCCCATGCACTGGCCAGGTTCCCATCTCAGATATGTGTTGGGGTAGGAGGAGGGGAGGAATCCAGCTTCCCGGTTGGAGGTCCATGGGGCAGATTCTGGCTGGGGAGGGTGGTGGCCCAGACAGCCCCCAGCTCGCCTGACCCTTCCACTGTGGGCTCATCAAGCATTCCTCCCGGCAAGGAGCAAGGAGCGAAGGCCGTCAGGCGTGTCCAAACTGCGCTCCTGGCCGCCTCAATTTCGCATCCTCCAAACAGGCAGACACCGTGAATGGACCGGAAATTAAATGCAAAATCAAAATGCAGCAAATAAATAGATGCAAAATCATTTGGAGCCAGTAATAAGAATCACCTCTGGACTCTGAAGCCTGGCAAGTTCCGCGGGGAGGCTGAGCTGGCCTGGCCCAGAAGGGATGTTAGACCGGGCACCCCTCCCCCCTCCTTCCCTGGCCCCAGCTCTCTTCCACTGACCCACATTTCTGATGATCTCCAAGGTCACCAGTTCAGCTCCTCAGCGTGCGGGCAAGGAAACGGAGGTTTGGAAAGAGAGGTCAGAGAATTAGGGCCCTAAAGTCAGATCTGGATTTTGATCCAGCTCCTCCTTTCTAGCACACAGGACCTTGGGCTGGTGGCCTGATCCTGTTTCTTCATCAGACAAATGGGGAGAAGGCCCTCCCCACAGCTTGGGTGGGCAGATTGAAGGTAATACGGGGTGTGGAAGGGTGCCCAGTGTCAAACCGGTAAGAAGTTTTTATGAGTTTATTTGAGCCAAACTGGTGACGATTGCTAGAAAGCAAAAATCTCAACCGATTGAGAAAAAATGCTTTGGGAAATGGCAGTTTTACCACATATTTTATGTATCAGAATCAAAGGGGAAGATGTAAGGGGGTTACATGAAATCCATTGGTGGTAGATTAGGGAGGCAGGAGAAAGCAAAGTGGGGGAACCTCTTTGCATAAAAAATAAAAGGGATTAAGAAAATAAAATAAAATAAAATAAAATAAAAGGGATAGATGCATACTTCTTTTACATTGGTGGGTATAGGATAGTTAACAGTTAACACAATAACAATGACAATGAGGGGTTCATATTGAACTTCAACTTCCTCCTCCCCTAACCCCCCTCACTGAAGAGCCCCAGCACCCCGAGTCCCCCAGCTGGGCTCCCTGGTGCTGCAGACTCACTTTTCATTCCCTCAGGCCCTGACAGCAGAGGGAAATGTTGCACTAAGCCTGACAGTCACAGCTGCCAGCAGGCACTGTATGGTTTACAGAGCGTGTTTCCCCCACCCCTTCCCCCATCAACTTCACAGACAGGGAAACAGAAACTCAGACCTTGGAGGGGACTGCCCGAGGGTCACGGTCATGTGGTGTTGAGTGTGACAGCAGGGATTAGAATGTCAAATCCCTCTTTGTGTCACTCATTCCTTCAACAAAAGGACAATGAACACCTGCTTTTTGGGTCAGGCTGAGGACTTTGGGGCCTCAAACAGGCCCTGGTCCCACTCGGGGAGTTGCAAGGGTCCCTGGTCTGCAGACTGAGAGCCAAGGCCCACCTGGGCCACCAGGAGCTGGGGGGACGGGAATTAAGGAGCAGAATGAGAGGCAAGAGGAGGAGCCTCTGGCTGGGACCACAGGGCAGCCAAGACAGCAGAGAGAGGAGAAGGGACAGAAAGAAAGGCAATTACACCAGACACATCTAAGTACCTACTGCATACCAGGTACTGAGGAGATAGCCGTGAGCAAGACAAAAGCAGGCTCGGAACTTACACTCTGGTGGGAGAAAGACATTAAACAATCACCCCGATTTGTAATCATTTATTACAAATAGGGCTTTAAAGGGAAGGATCAGGTTCTAGGAGTGACACAGGGACATAAGCTGGGCCTGGACAGTCAGGGAGGGCTTTCTGGGGAGGTGGTGCTTGGATTGAGACCAGGAGGATGAAAAGAGAGGGAAAAAGGCAGGGAGGAAGGGAGGGAGGGAGGGAGGGAGGGAAGAAGGAGAGACAGAGACAAAAGGAAGGGGGAAAGAGAAGAGACAGGAAGTGGGAAAGGAAGAATCAGAGGAAGAGAGTTTGAGAGAAGGTGATGGGCAAAGAGGAGCCAGAAATGAGACAGTTGAGGAACAACATAGAGAGAAGCTAGCCAGACTCAGCCAGCTGGCCAGACGGACAGAGAGAGAAGGCTGGGGGGAGAAGGGGGGGGGGTAACAGAAAGACAAAGAGCCAGGGAGAAAGGGAGGGTGAGGGGAAAGAGAGACCGCAAATGGCTCCAAGCTCCCCACCCACTGCCGCCTGGACTTTCATCTCTGATACATGAGGAACTTGAGCTCCCCTCGAGGGAAGTGTGGGCATCCAGGCTGGAGCTGAATAATGCATTTCACGTTCCAGGACTGTTTCATCTTTCCCTTTGTAAACTTGGACTCCAGAGCGGAGCGAGGCTGCAGCCTGGGGGGTGTGAGGTGGGCTGCCGGTGCTGCTGCTGGAGGCAGGGCTGGGACTGGCCGGCCAGGCCTCCAGGGCAGAACAAGGGCCCGAGCCTCCTCCCTCTCCCACACCCTCGGTGAGGGCCTCATCCTGATTTCCAACTGGAATTCAGTTCCTGACAAAGTGTCAGCATCAACTTGAAGTGCTTGTTGTTAAGTGTTAACTGTTGATGAAGGTGCTGACCATTAACTAGGATATGTTCACTGTTAACTATAGTTGAGTGCTCACTGTCAACCAAGGTGTTTTGTTAAGTAGCATGTTTGCAGGTTGACTAGGGTGTTAACTGTTAATAAAGAGGTTTGCTGTTAACTGGAGTGTTCACTGTTAACTAGGGTGTTCAACAAGTAAGGGGTTTTTAGGTAGGATGTTTGCAGTGAACCAGGGTGAACTAGTTAATGAAGGTGCAGAGCTCACCTCTGGCCCCCAGCTGGTGCCTCCTGGCCAAGCAGAGAGAATAGCTGTGGTTGTCAGTCCTCACAGTGGGCCACCCTGGACCAAACGCTCGATGGGCCCTTTATTTAATTCTCTCAATAGCACCATGAGGAAACAGGTTCCTCTACTCACCCCATTTTACAGAGAAAAAGACTGAGGCTCAGAGAACTGGCCTGGGATGTTTGGGGGCAGGGGATGAGGGCCCTGTGTGAGCCCCTTCTCTTCAACCCCACCCCAGTCCCAGCAGCAGTGAGTCCCCACCTCTGCTGCCTCCATGCGTCTCTGGCCCAGAGGAGGAAAAGCAGCCCCCGCCTCCAGAGATGACGTTGAGATCAGCACAGCTGTCTTCTAATTTGAACAACTGCCCACACAGCCACAACCCCTCCAACCCTTCCAGGTTCGATGATAGAGGCCTGGGAGCCACCATACCCCAGGATGCACTGGATCCAGCTTCTGCTAGGTCATAAGAGGCAATTGTTCAATTTTCAGAAATTTGAAGAAGTGGTTGTTAAACAGGGGACAACTTAAAATCCGCCATGGTGGGAATAACTTACACCAAGGAAATTGGCAAAGGCTACAAAGCAGGCTTCTCAATGGAGAGCTGGTTTACCAGCACACAACGGACTGCATCCCTTTATCAGACTCCTACCTGAGCCCCAGCACTGTCTGGACTTAGAAAATGTTTTATTTGGCATGTTGAACCAATCCATTGTGTATAAACCTATAGACAATAGGTTTCACTATCTCCTTCAGGGTTGCCAGAGAATATATTCTTTTAATATGTAAAATTAAGTTTTAAAAACTAAATTATTTTGTTTTCTACACGTGGTCTTTTCACGAATTTTTTTACCTTAGGAACAAAACCAAAAAAATTCACATCCACCCCTTAGCATCTCCACCCCAACCTTCCCCCTAGAAAGGCCTATCTTGACCTTCCTTTTAAAGATTTCTAGATTCATAGGATCTTAGAAATGCTGAGTCCCTCAAACTTCAAGTTATAGGGACTTCAGATTCTGGAATCCTGAAAACTTTGACTCCTGTATCTTAGACTTGGAGCATCCCAATTAGGGGAGTAACATCTTCTTCAGGGATTTGATTCTAGACTTAGTGGTGAGCAAATATTCCAACCTGGTGTGAACTCCCCTCATAAATCCTCCAGAGACCCCATGCTGGAGGCCACCCATCGCTCAGTGAGCCAGGGATGCAATGAATCTCTGCCTTTTCAATGGAGTAGTAGGTCGATTATGTAAATTAGTAATTATGCAACAATATGTAAAATATTACAGGTTATGTAAATATATAAATTAGCAATTATGTAACTATGTATCTTTAAACCGTGGAATTTTACTCAAGGTGGCATGATAGATACCTGGAAGGCAGAGCTACATACCATTTCATAGTCTCATGATATATACAGAAACCACAAGCTTTTCTCTCCTCAATCATAGCTGAAGTTGTTATATATATAGCCTTTAATCATAGTAAATTAAAATAATAGAAATGTGGGGTTGGAAGGGACCTGGAAACCAGGCCCTGTTAAATGCTGAAATCTCCCTTACAGCATCCCCCCAAAAGTTCATTCAGTCTGTTTGAATTCCTTCAGTGGCAAGGAGCTCACCACCTTGCAAGACAGACCATGTCACTTCTGATCATTTTTAATTAAATTGTTGGAACAGGATGGACCTTCCCATATCTCTGAACATCAACCAACATCGCAAAGCTCCTCCCCTGCAGGAGCTGGGACACAGAGGAACTCAGGCCCTGCCTGGTTGGGGGGGCCCTGAAGTGGCAGTGTGGAGGCAGAGATCATGCTCTGGACATTCGGAGAAGGACCACTCACTCTAATGAACCTAATGACCCCATTGACTCCAGCCCAATTTTGCATGTAGTGTCTAAGTACTCCCATGATCCATCCACATCTCTTATAGTATAGATAAGAAAATTGGAGCCCTGAGACAGAAGAGACTTCCCAAGGTCAAGGTCACACAGGACCTACAAGGCAGAGGCAGGATCCAAACCTACATTTTCAGCCTCAAATCCAGCAGACTCCCTCCATCCCCCATCCCATTCCTACATCAGGCACTGTTCCCCAGCCAAGCCTAGACCAGCCCAGAGTCTGGGATCTAAAGCAGAGCCCCCCAACCGTCCTCTCAGCGCACCCCCCCCCCCCCGCACCCGCCACCCGCCATCACTGGGGTTAGGAGGTTGTTAGATCTGCCTGGCAACCCCCAACCGTGGTGCTTACCCAGGCCACTGAAGGGGTGGACAGCTGGGCTGGGTGATGGGTGGTTTTAATATTTAAACACAGTTTGCCGCTGCACAGCCAAAGGCAAAAGTAGCTGCCTCCTTTTTCTTCTCCTTCCTCTTTTTCCTTCCTCCTCTTTTTTTAAATCTTTAATGTCTCCCGCCAGCCGCCAGTGGGGGAGGCGTTGTTTGAGTGTCATATTTCAAAGGGTTGCCACAGCTGGAGGGATATTCAGAGCATTTCGAGCCAATCCATTGTGTATAAATATATAGATATATATATAGGTTTCATTATCCCCTTCAGGGCTGCCAGAGAATATATTCTTTTAATATGTATAATATATTTGAGCTGCTACATGACTCGCAGCAGGGGAGGGAGGGAGGGTGGCCCGCAATTGACATTTCAGAGGCATTTCCAGAGACAGAGAAACAGCTGACTTTGGGAAAGGGGAGGGCTCCATTCAGGCAAGGTTGGTCTCTGGGGTATGTTGCCAGGAGGGCATGGGGTCTGAAGCCTAATCCCTACCCAGTGCCTGGCCCAGCACTGATATTTATGAGAACCTTTGAGAATGGTTCATCTGATCCTTTTGCTTATCCACAGCTTTCCATTGTTAAGTGGTCTTCAGCTCTAACAAAGGATTGGGGGCAACGTTTACTGGATCTGTGGCAGCCACGGGAGCTCGAGGCTGTGTGCTGGTTGTGTGATCATGGGCAAGCTGCTTAAACTCTCTGAATCTTAGTGCCTTTATCTGCCTGCCTCGCAGAGTAAAAGCAGATCATATATGTGAATATGGAAAGAGAGTGCCAAGTGGGTGCTCACCATTAGGGATGTGACCCAGTTATCCAAGGGGTGGGGGGAGTGTCTTGAGGGAGGGCTTCCCTGCAAAGGTGATACTTGTGCTGAGACCTAAAAGATGACCCCGGATGAAGAGGGTCAGGGAGAGAGAATGTTCCTTGTACCTCTCAATCTGCCAAAGCAAGGGGATGGGTCCAGAGAGGACTAGGCTGCCCTCAGCTGGCAGATTTAGCTTGGAGCAAGCCCAGGGTCCCAGTGGCCCTCAGGCCTCAGCCTTCAAGGCCTTCACTTCTGCAAGTGCACGGTACCAAGACTCCAGCCTTGGGGTCCTGTTTTGTTTGCCACATGCTCTTGGTGCTTCCCCCAGCCACTTCCCAGGAAGCTATATAACGTATTGGTAGCTGGGCTTCTTTAGAGATGAAGTCAACATTAAAAGGAGGCTTGTTGCCTTGGCTGAGTGGGTCAGTGGGTTGGAGTGTCGTTCCACACACCAATAGGTTGCGGATTTGATTCCCATTCAGGGCACATACCCAGGTTGCAGGTGTGATCCCTGGTCAGGGCACATATGGGAAGCAACCGATCGATGTTTCTCTCTCACATTGATGTTCTCTCTCACACTCCCTTCCCCTCTCTCTAAAAATCAGATAAGGATAAAAAAAATTTTTTTTTAAGGTGGCTTGTTTCCCTGCATGTCTTGGCATCTCTGACTCTCAGCAGCCACTGCTCATTTGTCTCTCTCTGGGCCCCTCCTGACTCTCCAGACAGTGGCTCCTTCCTCACTTGGGTCTGGTCGGTCACCTGAAGAGGAAGACAGAGGACACCAGAGACCTAATGGGAACAGGAACCCTAGCTCTGGGGCAGGAGCTCCTGCGTCTGTCCTCAGACCAGCTGAATCAGCAGCACCTGGGAGCTTCCGTGTCTGAATCATATTTCCCAATGCTCCAGGGCAGTGGTCGGCAAACCGCGGCTCGTGAGCCACATGCGGCTCGAGAGCTGCGGTTTGCTGCTCTGTCGACTAATGAGTTTGCCGACCACTGTCCTAGTTCATAGGTCGAAGTTCAACTACTGAGCCATAGTGTTCCTCTTTTAAATGCTTAGGTCAGTGGTCGACAAACTCATTAGTCAACAGAGCGGCAAACCGCGGCTCGCGAGCCGCATGTGGCTTGTGAGCCGCGGTTTGCCGACCACTGCTCCAGAGTGATGCTGAGGCAAGGCCAAGTTCAGGAGCCTTAACCCTCGAGTTCAGAACCACGACCCACCACCAAAGGCAGGGGAATACGGAGGGAAGAGGGCTGGACCCCGTTCTGGGATTCCTAAATTTCTGCCAGTAGTTCAATTTATGACCCTCTCAACCTGCTTACCACACACCCTTCCCCATCTCGGTAAAGGATACTTCCAACCACCTAATTTTTTAAGGCATCATCCTGGACTCCTCCCTATCTCCTACCTCTCATCTAACAGCAAGACCTATCACCCCTACTTTCAAATACATCCAGAATCCTTCATGTCCATGGCTACCACCCTGGTCTGAGCTACCAGCATCTTCCCCTGAATTATTGCAACAATTACTATTGTCTGGTCTTCTGACTTCCATGCATGCCCTGCTCCAGCCCATTCTCCACCAGCAGCCAGAAGGATCTTTTAAAAATATGAATTTGATCATTTTCCTTGCCCTATTTCACCCTTTCCACTTGCCTCGCCTCTGCTTGGCTGGCTCCATCTCATCTTTCAGCTCCTGGTTTAAATGCTGCCTCATTAGAGGGCCCTCCCTTGACAGCTCCAGCTAAGAGGAGCCCCCTCCTCAATTGTTCTTTATCCCTGCCCTTTCTGGGTTTCCCTCACAGCTTTGACCACAATTTGCAATTACTTGTTTCTTTGTTGTTTACTTGTTTAGACAGTCTGTCTCCCCCTCTAAATAGCAAGGTCCCTGGGAACAGAGCCTCCTTTTTCTGCTTATTGCTCTATCCCCAGGACTCAGCACAAAGCATGGCGCACAGCAGGTCCTCAATATGTTTCCCGAAAGAACGGGAGGGTGATATTTAATTGACCCAACTCATCATTTTGACTTAGGCTGCTTAGGTAATGAAAATGCACACGCTTGGTTCAGATGACCATCTCATTATACAAATGAGCAGGGTGGTCTCTTCTGGAAGTGGTTGTGCCTGGTCGGTGCAAGGATGGAGTCCCTAGGACACTGGTCCAGGTACCTCTTAAGCCTCCAGCCTGAGCTAAGTTGAAGCAGAAAGGAAGAGAAAGCATTGGAGGTGCCGGTTCCCTACATACCCATTTTACAGATGAGCAAACACTCTTTAGAGCCCCTCCCTCATACTGCGGAACCTCCAGAGGGGCAAGATTCCCCCGCTTTGCCCTCTATACCTCAAAGACTTCCCAGCAGCCAATGAAAGTCTCGGAGGGAATTGAGAGTCACTGAGTCCATCCCACTGCTTAGAAGCAAGTCTAAGCAGCCCAGTTGGACAACAGTCCTCCACCCTATTTCCTACAGAAACCCCCCTCCCCAATTAAATCTGGAGAGGGTGTGGTGCGCTGGGAATAGAGACTGGGGTTTAGGAGATCTGAGTAGCCTCCTCCCCCTTTCTGAACAACAGGGGCATGGGGAGTCTCAGAACCAGTTGAGAGTGATCTCTCCCAATTCTAATCCGCCCTCCGCCCACAGCTGCAGAGTAAAAACGCCGCGCCGCTTCTCCACGGAGCGCTCGCGCCCCCTGCTGGACAGAGACGGGAGCGCAGTCCTGGCTCTCGCCGCTGGGGTGCTGTCTGCAGGCAGATGGGGGTGAGGCCTCCCGGATCGGGTCTGCTGTGCCATGAGCCTAGGACCACAGGTGGCGAAGATTCACAGACACCCAAATACCTGCCGGCCTCAGACACTGCAGGCCCACCCTAAAACATGGACACAATAGCACCCGGTACCTTCCCATGACCCCAGGAGCCCAGAAGAGCAAGGGGTGCCTGGTGGTGGAAGGTGTGAACAGAGCTTGGACTCTCATGGTGTGGGGCGCAGGGGGAAGGGGCTGGCCTGCATAAAACACCCCATGAGGCAAAGGCACCCAGTCACCCAACAGTGGGGAAAGTGCCAAGTGCAAGGAACAGGCCGAGCAAGCCAACTCCACCGTCACATGTCAGTGTTACAGGAAACTCTCAGGGAAATTTGGGTGGAGGGTTCGAAACCCCTGGCGGGACTGTGTCATTAGTTCCCCTCTACCTTCAAGGTCCCAAGTATACAAGTCCCCCAGGAACCACAGCAGGGTCGGGGAGGAGGACCGGAAGTCAGCAGACCCCTGGCTTGGAACTCTTCCATTTGGTAATCAGCCCTGATGGCTTTTCACTCACTCAGAATCAGTATGGACTTGCTGAGCACCCACTGCAGGTCATGTGCTTGCTTGGACCCAGCATCCAGTAGGGAGCAAAGTCCTGGCCCTCACGAAGCTTAGTGGAAAGATGAGCCATTTTTTAAAAAGCAAGCAAATAGGAAATATGATGCCAGTTGATCATCTAGTGATTCCACTGCTAGGTAATCCCAAGAGAAATGAAAACGTATGTCCCTATGTCCACAAAAGGGCTTGCATGTGAATGTTCACAGCAGCTTTAGTCCTGATAGCTAAAAACTGGAAATAGCCCAGGTATCCATCAACAGCAGAGTGAATAATCAACTCAAGGTATATCCATACGATAGAACACAGCTCAGCAATAAGACAATGAACATGTATGAATCTCAGAAACACGATGCCCAGCAAAAGAAATCAAACACCAAAGAGTACATTTCCATGATGTAAATTCTAGAAAAGGAAATGCTGAGCTAGTGACAGAAAGCAGACCATGAATGCCTGGGGCAGGGAGGGAGCTGTCCAACGGAACCTTTTGGTGGCCTGATGACACAGGCAATGCAGACACTGCCAGTGCCACAGCCATCAGCACCCACACACCCTGATGGCTTCCCGCGTCGCTCTCCCCGAGGGAGTCACCTGCCCACGGCACTGAGTGTGGCTGGATACAGAGGACAAACCAGGAGTGTTAAATCTCAGGGGTGACCCTCAATCAATGAGGACCAGAATTTAGAGAATAAATACCCCACTTTCCACCAGGGCCAGGATGAAGGTATAGAAGGGAGATGTTGAGAGCTCAAAATTTGAGACCCTCACTCTCTTGGTTGTGCAAATGTAGAGTCCACACCTGAGAGTGAGGGCTTCTTAAATGATTTTATAACAGCTTTATTGAGATATAATTCACATACCATAAAGTTTACCCTCTTAAAGCATACAATTCAGTGGTTTTTAATATATTCATAAAATTGTGCAACCATCACCACCATCTAATTCCAGAACATTTTCATCACCCCTAAGGAAGTTCTGTCCTCGTTAGTTATCCAAGTACCATCTCACCTTCCACCCCACCCCCAGCCCCCAGGTAACCACAATCTACTTCCTGTCTCTATGGATTTGCTTATTCCAGACATTCACCAGAAATTGAATCATGCACTTTGTGGTCTTTTTGTCTCCCTTCTTTCTCTTAGCATCATGTTTTCAAGGTTTAGTCATATGTAGCATGTATCAGAGCGTCATTCCTTTATATAGC
This sequence comes from Cnephaeus nilssonii, assembly GCF_951640355.1. Classification (NCBI taxonomy): domain Eukaryota; kingdom Metazoa; phylum Chordata; class Mammalia; order Chiroptera; family Vespertilionidae; genus Cnephaeus; species Cnephaeus nilssonii. Next base: position 38,184,778 of record NC_137082.1, on the reverse strand, counting down.
TGAACTAGAGGCCTGGTGCACGGATTCGTGCACACTGAAAGGAAATTAATTAGAAGGTGGCCAGCAGGGTGGGACTGGGCAAGACGGGCCGGACATGCCCTGGAGCCAACCTCCCGAGGTCCCTCCTGGACCAGCCGCACCTGGGGTGGCGCTGGGGCTTGAAGGGCGTCTGTGGAGTGAGCGGGGTCCCTCTGGCAGGTGAGGTCCTTCAGCTTGGCCTGCAGGGATGGGGCCAAAACTGGCTCTCCAACATCCCCCGAGGGGTCCTGAATTGTGTAGAGGGCAGTTCTTGGGTGATGCACCCCAAAATCAGGCTCCCTCCTCTCTGGTTCTGGGTGTCACCCAAGAACTGCAGCTGCCAAGTCACCACAGCTCAGCAGTTCCTGCATTGTGTCTGCCCCCTGGTGGTCAATGCTCATCATAGCTACTGGTCGGAGCATCTGCCCCTGATGGTCATTGTACATCATAGCTACCGGTCAGACAGTCACTTAGGCTTTTATATATATAACTAGAGGCCCGGTACATGAAATTCGTGCATGGGGGTGTGTGTCCCTCAGCCCAGCCTGCACCCTCTCCAATCTGGGACCCCTACTGAGACCGGGCCTAAACGGGCAGTTGGACATCCCTCACACAATCCAGGACTGCTGGCTCCCAACTGCTCACCTGCCTGCCTTCCTGATTGCCCCTAACCACTTCTGCTTGCCAGCCTGATTACCCCCTAACCACTCCCCTGCCAGCCTGATTGATGCCTAACTGCTCCCCTGCCAGCCTGATTTCCCCTAACTGCCCTCCCCTGCAGGCCTGGTCACCCCTAACTGCCCTCCCCTGCAGGCCTGGTCCCCCCCCCCAACTGCTCTCCCCTGCAGGCCTGGGTCCCCCCCCAACTGCCCTTCCCTGCAGGCCCAGTAGCCCCCAACTTCCCTCCTCTGCAGGCCTGGTCACCCCTAACTGCCCTCCCTTGCAGGCTTGGTCTCTCTCAACTGCCCTCCCCTGCTGGCCTGATCACCCACAACTGCCCTCCCTTGCAGGCCTGGTCCCTCCCAACTGCCCTCCCATGCTGGCCATCTTGGGGCGGCCATCTTGTGTCCACATGGGGGCAGCCATCTTTGGCCACATGGGGGCAGCCATCTTGTGTATTGGAGTGATGGTCAATTTGCATATTACTCTTTTATTAGATAGGATAGAGGCCTGGTGCACGGGTGGGGGCCAGCTGGTTTGCCCTGAAGGTTGTCCTGGATCAGGGTGGGGGTTCCCTTGGGGCGTGGGGTGGCCTGGGCGAGGGGCCTGTGGTGGTTTGCAGGCCGGCCACGCCCCCCCTCCCCCCCCCCCCCCCCGGCAACCCAAGTGGAGGCCCTGGTATCTGGGATTTATTTATCTTCTATAATTGAAACTTTGTAGCCTTGAGCAGAGGCCAGGGCAGGCTGGGGGTGGGGGTGGGGGGGGGCGGGAAGCTTGGCTTCCTCCATCGCCGGGGGCAACCCAAGCCTCCTGCTCTCTCCAGCTCCATGGCTGCTGCCATTTTTGTTGGGATTTATTTATCTTCTATAATTGAAACTTTGTAGCCTTAAGCGGAGGAGGCCAGGGCCGGCCAGAGCGGGTGGGAAGCCTGGCTTCCTCCATTGCTGGGGAAACCCAAGCCTCCTGCTCGCTCTGTGGCCGCAGCCAACTTGTTTGGGTTAATTTGCATACTTGCTCCTGATTGGCTGGTGGGAGTGGCTGGTGGGCGTAGCAGAGGTACAGTCAATTTGCATGTTTCTCTTTTATTAGTGTAGATATTCCATTGTATGGATAAACCACCTTTTGTTTATCTATTCATTAGTGTGGACATTTGGGTTGTTTCCACATTTTGCCTATTGTGAGAATGCTGCTATGAACATTTCCATACAACTTTGTGAAGATGTATGTTTATTTCTCTTGGGTATATACCTGAGACTGGAATTACCGGGTGGTGTGGTAACTCTATGTTTAACCTTTTGAAGAATTGGAAGACTGTTTCCACAGCAGTTGAACCATTTTTACATTCCCACTAGCAATGTATGAGGGCTTCAATTTCTCCACATCCTCACCAATACTTGTTATTGTCCATCTTTTTTATTACAGCCATCCAATGGGTGCAAGGTGGTACATCATTGTAGTTTTTCCTTAGCTTCATCACCCCGGGCACCACACTCACTTCACCCTAGTCCTGGCTCTGGCTTTCTCGCCCCACTGTTGGGCCTTCTTGATGTATATACATTTATCTCCATGTAGTTCCTCAGAGGGTCCCCGTGGGATTGAGCCACTGCCCACAGCATTAACACCCATCGCCATGCCCTGTGTTGGCTCTCTCTTCCCTCACTTCCTAGCTCCCACATGTACTTCTTGTGATCATTTCTTATACCCAAATCCTGGTCTCAGGAATCCAAGCTAAGACACATTGCCTGAAGGGTCACAGTGAGAAATTAAGAAATTCTTCTAAGAGCAATGGGAGGGGCTAGAAGTTAAGTGGATGGGTAATGGAGCCTGATCTCTCTTTTAAAAGATCACACTAGCTCCCAAGAGGGAACAGGCTGTAGGACATCCAGAGTGGGAGGAGGAGAACAGGAGGTGCCACTGCTTTCGTTGGCTGGGCTGAACGGGGCCACAAGGAGCGAATGGACTAGCATTGTATCTGACATGTACTTGGTGCTTGGGGAGTTAAATGGAATTGGGAAGGGGTGGGAAAACCTCTAGATCGGTATGATGGCTGGGACAGAATTCAAGGGCATGGTGGGATTTCAAGAGATGGAGTTGTGCGTGTGGCATCCAGGTGGAGGACAAAATATGAACACAAAAGGCAGGATTCTAAAAGAACAGAAAGGAGGTTAGTTTGACCAGAGCCCAGGGTGCCTGGGAGAGGAGCTGAAATGGTCAGGAAAGGGGGTCCCTGCTTCTTAGAAACTTCTTGGAAGCTGAAATGACCAGATCGACCTTAAATAATGGAAAATGAGGCAGGGCAGGAGTGTGCACTTGAGGTCTCTGAAGAGGGGAGGGGGAGGTTGGAGGTGGAGATGTCTTATCTTTTTATCCTTTTCATGTGGTCTTTCATGGAACAAAATTTGTGATGGGGTCAAAATTAATAAGGTCAGTTTGTCCTCTTATGGATCATGCTTTTGCTATCAAGTCTAAGATCTCTCTCCCTAGCTCTAAATGCTAAAGATTTTCAAATACACACATATATATATATATAATTTTTATTTATGTTCAAAGTATTACCTATGATTTTCTTTTTTTTTACTAAAAATTTTATAGTTTTATATTTAAGTCTGCAACCCATTTTGAGTTATTTTTTGTGCAACATGTGAAATTTAGGTTGATGTATTTGCCTATGGGTGTCCAATTGCTCCAATAATTGAAAAAATTACCTTTCCTCCATTGAATTGCTTTTGCATCTTTGTCAAAAATCAGTTGGGCACATTTAGGTATGTCTAGTTTTGGTTTCTCCATTTTGTTCCATTTATCTATGTATCTACCCTTCTGCCAATACCAGCTTACATTTCTGTAGCTGTATAGTAAGCCTTAATATCAGGTAGAATAATTCCTCCCACTTTCTTCTTCTGATTCATGATTGTTTTACTATTCTAGGGCTTGTGCCTTTCTATATATTTTTTATATTTTGTTAATGTGGTGTATATTACACTGAGTGGCCAGATTATTATGATCTCTGAATGCATAATAATCTGGCCACTCAGTGTGTATATATATATATTAGAGGCCTGGTGCATGAATTCATGCATGGGTGGGGTCCGGCCAGCCTGGACAGGGGGTGGGGACATGGGCGGTTGGCCGGCCTGCCTGCTGGTCGAACTCCTGGTCAAGGGGACAATTTGCATATTAGCCTTTTATTATATAGGATATACACTGAGTGGCCAGATTATTATGCGTTCAGAGATCATAATAATCTGGCCACTCAGTGTATAGTGATCGATTTTTGTATGTTGAGCCATCCTTACATTTGGGAATAAATCCCACTTGGTCATGGTGTATAATCATTTTAACATGCTGCTGAATTTGGTTTGCTACCACTCAGATATCCCCCACTAACCTATGAGGTCTGGTTGTGAGTCCTTGACTGCCATGAAAACATAAACAAGTGACTTTACAATGAGAGGGGGTAGGTTGGAGAACTACAGAGAATGTAACCAGACTACCCAGTTTTGTTTTAAAAGTGTTCCTCAAACTGCACTATGGACCTTTTAGATTAGATCATTGCTGTTGAGGTTTTTTGCATCAATGTTCCTAAGGGAGATTGGTCTTTAGTTTTCTTTTTTTCTAACGTCTTCATCTGGCTTTGGTACCAGGATAATGCATAGAATGAGTTAGGAAGTGTTCCCTCCTCTTCGATTTTCTGGAAAAGTTTGAGAAGGAGTGGTAGTAATTCTTTTTTAAATGTTTGGTAGAATTTGCCAATGAAGCTACCAGGTCCAGGGCTTTTATTTGTTGGGAGATTTCTGATTACTGATTCAATCTTCTCACTAGTTATAGGTCTATTCAGATTTTCTATTTCTTTGTGATTTAGCCTTGGAAGGTTTTGTGTTTCTAGGAATTTCATCTAAGTTACCCAATTTGTTGGCATACAGTTGTTCACAGAACTCTCTTATAATCCTTTTTATTTCTCTATAATTAATAATGCCCCCACTCTCAATTCTGATTTTAGTCATTTGAATCCTTTTTTTTTCTTTCCTTAGTCCATCTAGCTAAAGGTTTGTCCATTTTGTTAATCTATTCAAAGAACCAACTTTTGGTTTCATTGATTTTTCTCTTGTGTTTTTTTTTTTTTCTATTTCATTTATCTCTGCTTTAATCTTCATTATTTCTTTCCTTCTGCTAGCTTTGGGTTTAGTTTGTCCCTCTTTTACTAGTTTCTTAAGTTGTAAAATTAGGTTGTTGCTTGAGATCTTTCTAGTTTTTTTTTAATAGTAGCATTTATAGCTATACATTTCCCCCTTAACATTGCTTTTGCTGTGTTCCATAAGTTTTGGTATGTTGTGTTTTCATTTCATTTGTCTCTAAGTATTTTCTAACTTCCTTTGTGATTTCTGCTTTCATAATTGGTTGTTTAAGAATGTATTATTGCCCAGCTGATATTGCTCAGTGGTTAGAACATTGGCCGGTGCACCAAAAGGTTGAGGATTTGATTGCTGGTCAAGGGCATGTACCTGGGTTGCAGGTTCACTCCCCGCCCCCAGTCAGGCCACATGCAGGAGGCAACCAGTGACATGAGTCTCTCTCATATCTCTCTCTCTCTCTCTCTCTCTCTCTCTCTCTCTCTCTCTCTCTCCCCCTCTCCCTCCTTTCCACTCTCTCTGAAAAGCAATAGAAGAAAATATCTTTGGGTGAGGATTTAAAAAATATATTTTAAAAAGGAGTATAACTCTGGGCCCCTGGATCCGGGTGAGGCCAAGTGACCCTGGGTCTGGGAGAGGCCACGCACCCCTGGGTCCAGGTGAGGCCACGCGCCCCTGGGTCCGGGGGAAGCTAGATCCTGGGTCCGGGTGAGGCCGTGTGCCCCTGGATCCGGGTGAGGCTGGGTCCCGGACCCGGGTGAGGCCACGCGCCCCTGGGTCCGGGTGAAGCTGGATCCCGGGTCCGGGTGAGGCCGTGTGCCCCTGGATCCGGGTGAGGCTGGGTCCCAGGTCCGGGTGAGGCCGCGCACACCTAGGTCTGGGTGAGGCCACGCGCCCCTGGGTCTGGGAGAGGCCACGCGCCCCTGGGTCCGGGTGAGGCCATGCGCCCCTGGGTCTGGGTGAAGCCGTGCCCCTGGGTCCGGCCGAGACCAAACCAGAGGAAATTGGACCTGCATTACCACCATTTGTCCACCATCCAGAGCTGAGGGGTCAGTGCCGACATGTACACATAAGGAACTGGTGGACATTGATATTGGGTCTCAAAAGAACTGTTGGTCCAGAAAGAAACTCACTACAGACTGATTCATTTGCCTGTCAGCATAACTATTATTGCTCATCTCACATTCAGTTCTTATATCTCTAGTGACACATGATCTCGCTCATCTAGGGGAAATGATGAACAACATAGACTGATGAACAAGAACAGAACCAGAAACAAGGAGGCATCGATCGGACTATCGGGCCTCAGAGGGAGGATAGGAGAGGGTGGGGGGAGGGGGGAGAGATCAACCAAAGGACTTGTGTGCATGCATATGAGCCCAACCAATGGTTAAGTTCAACAGGGGGTTGGGGCATCCATGGGGAGGGGTGTGGGATGGGAATGGGGGGATGAGGACAAATATGTGACACCTTAATCAATAAAGAAATTTTTTAAAAAAAAGGAGTATAACTCATTAGTACACATGCTCCTCAGTAAAGAGAAAGAAAAAATTATGAACAATCAGAACAAGCCCTTCATGACATTGCTGCTTAGTGCTGGATGAAGTTGAAATTGTCAACAATAAATTAGATAAGTCTAATTTTCATATTTTTAAAAAAATCCAACAGTGAAATCCCTCTTCACATGTGTATATATTCAGAAAGTCCACAGGGATTGAGCCTAAAACGGCCGACGGACATCCCCTGAGGGGTCCCAGGTTGGAGAGGGTGCAGGCTGGGCTGAGGTACACCCCCCCCCCAGTGCACGAATTTTGTGCACCAGGCCTCTAGTACTAAATAAATCAATTACATAGTATGTTACTAGGTGATGTTATGGGGGTAGGTTGCAGTGTCAGATAGGATGGTGAGGGTCAGCCTTGTTCAATATGTCTACTCAAAGATTTATAGGATGTGAGGGAATATGCCACAAAACTAAGGGAAGAGCATTCCAGCAGAGGGAATTGCCAGTGCAAATTCATAAGGGGGCAGCATGTCTGAATCTTCAAAGAACAAAAAGAATGAGAGAGTGCTGTGGAGGTGAAGTCAGAGGGGTAGCAGGGAGGCAGCTCATGGAGAAATTATGGGTTTAGGATTTTGAGGACAGTATTGACATAATCTGACTTGTTTTTTAAAATATATTTTTATTGATTTCAGAGAGGAAAGGAGAGAAACATCAATGATGAGACAATCATTGATCAGCTGCCTCCTGGATGCTCCCTACTGGGGATCCAGCCTGCAACCGGGCATCCGGGCATGTGCCTGACCAGGAATCAAAGCAGCAGCCTCCTGGTTCATGGGTCAAGGCTCAATCATTGAGCTATGCCTGTCAGGCTGATCTGAAACAGGCAACCATCCCTGCTCACATGAACTTATTTTTTAAACTTTTTTTTTTTTTTTAAGTTCAGAGAGGAAGGGAGAGGGAGAGATAGAAACATCAATGATGAAAATCATTGATTGGCTGCCTCCTATATGCCCCTTACTGGGGATCAAGCCCACAACATGGACATGTGCCCTTGACTAGAATCGAACCTGGGACCCTTCAGTCCACAGGTCGACGCTCTATCCACTGAGCAAACCAAATAGGGCTGACTTATTTTTAAAGAAATCACTCTGGCTGTTCAGTCTTCATCAGAGGACAAGGCTGGAAAAAGGAAGCCAGTAAAGAGGTATTTGCAATGATCCAGGTGAGGAGTGATGATATCTTGGATTAGGATGTTAGTGGTAGAAATGGTGAGAGGTGGTTGGATTTTGAAGATACTTCACAGGTAGACATTGACCAGACACAGAGAAAGAATCAAGGTGGTTCTCAGGTTTTTGGCCTAAGAAATGAAAGAATTGCCTTACCATCAGCCAAGATGGACAAAACCGCGGTAGATTTTGCTACGTGAGCATCAGGACTTCTGTTTTGGGCATGTTGAGTTTAAGATGCCTGTTGACATCCAAGTGATGGTACCCAGTGAACAGTAGAGCATACAAGTCTGGAGTTGAGAACATTGATGTTAACCCCCTTCTCTAATCGGGTTGGAGACAGAGAATTAATTCTTTATCAAAATGATGTCATGACTTTTATACAACAAAGTTTTGGTTTTGGAAGCCATCTGAAGCAATCTCCACAATCTGTCCTCCCATGGAGTGTGTCAAGTTATTTATCGATGTCTGCAAAGTGATGAGAAAAGCGTTCTTATCCACTCGCAGCTGTTTTCCAGCTTGGGAAAATAAACACGATGATCTTTTCATTCAATTTTTAAGTGTCCCTTTGTCTTGTGCCAAATAATTTCAGTGAGTTCTGCAACTAAGTTTATAACCAGATCACTGAGAACCCCGAAAAGGTTTTTGGCATTTGTCTTGTAGCTGACAGACTATGTGGGTGATATCCTTCCTAGGACACAGGGGGTTGTGTGGGATCCCAGAGGTCATAAGGGCAGCTTCCTGAGTGTTTACTGTGTGCCATGCCATGCGCTGTGCCAACTGCTATATCTGTACCAATGGTGTCACAACCATGCCAGGAGGGAAGTTTCATGATTATACCCATATAGCTGGGGAACCTGAGGCTCCAAGAGAGAGTGACTTTCCCAAGTTCACATGGTACATGAGTGTTGGAGGTAGGACTAAAATGCTCTGAGAGACCCTAGAGATGTCCTTGAAGCTACTGAGCTCTGCTGGGTCGTGCAGTGGAGGCTGATTCCAGGTCAGGGGGTTTGGAGGCTCTAGCTTTCTGCTTGAGCTTGGGCTCAGGACTGAGCCACCCAGCACTCTAGAACTCGGAGCCACTCTGGCCTCCTGGGCCTGGCCTCAGGATCCAAGCCCCTGCTAGTCCTTAGTCCCCATAGAGGGGCCTTGGGGGCAGGGCAGCCTCTGCTAGGTCTGTGTGGCAGGACACTAATGAACACAGTAAGAGGCCATCACAGCCCTGCTCTTGTTTCCCCTTATTCCCCAGAGTTCCTTTCCTGCATCACTGAAAATGCCCTCCCACCCACTTCTGAGAACCCTGGGAAGAAGGTAAAAGTAGGGTGTGGGGCAGGTGGGGTGTTATTCACCATTTCCCTGCCTGAAAAATGAATCAGTTTCTCCCTGATTGCAACCCTGGTAATCCCCTCCAGCCTCCTCCCACAATCTCCAACCTCCTTAATATGTAGACACATAGAAAAAGGAGGTCACGGTGACCATGCTTCCCCCAGGAAAGATGGGGAGGCGGCATTCTAACAGGGACCTTTCTGTTGGGTGTGAGGTGCCCCTCCGGCTTGGAGGATGATGTAACTACCCACAGCCCTCTTACCCATTTGTGCTCAGGACTGGAGATTCGTGTCTGGGATGCCATTAACTGTCCAGCAGGGTGTGTACTGCACAAGAGCGTTCAGCCTGAGACCAAAACCCAGAGGAAGGGGTGACTTTTCTGGTTCACACAAAGATAATGCTAGTATAAGGGCTGGACGTTAGTCTGTTCATTAAACAAAAAGTCTTAAAGTGTTACATTCAAAGCTTAAGTTTTTCATTTTGACATAAAACATATAAAAGTGCATTCCACTCACCGATATTTTGACATAGGTCCAAGACCTCTTCTTTTCTCTACCGATCAAAATTCCAGTTCATTACCTACATCTATAATTTCCAATTTTGGAGTCTTGAAAGTGCAACGGGAACTTAAAACACTTGTGGATTATCTGCAGGTGGAATTACTGAGGATTTCTCTCTGTTAACCTGCTCGTATCTAATTAGAGAGCAGTGTTTCAACAATTTGCCATTATTGGGGTTTCACAGTCTCCAACCTGGATCCCAAAGCTCCCACAAAAGGCACTTTGGTCCATGTGTAGCTGCCCAGTTAGTGTTGCTGAGGGGGCAGGACCTTCTATTCTACCATCTTCCTGCTGTCCTTCCTCTACTAGCTTTTTAAGCGAGCATTTATCAAGCATTTGCTAGGTGCCAGCTTAGTACTAAATATTTCTCATGCACGGTCTGCCACACTAAGAGGCCAGAATTATGAGCTTCATTTGACAGATGAGGACACTGAAACACAGGGAGGTAAAATGAGTTGCTCTTTCTGATCACACGACCTCTATGTTTTTTTTCTATTCTGAGACATTGCTAAAATCAGGATTTTGATGAAACACAGAAGAAGCCATGATTTTTAAATGTGTGTGTGTGGTTTTTTTTTTTACATTTTTAACTTTTATTCTGAAATAATTTCAAATTTACAGAAAAGGTCACAGGAATCGAGCAAAAAAACTCTCACATGCCCTTAAGCCAGAATCATCCAGAATTATATATTGTGAACTTTTTGCCACATTTATTTTTAAATTATTTTTTTTCACTTGGGGTGGTACACACACAATACAATATACAGATGATTAAAGAATTGTATACCTGAAACCTATATAATTTTATTAACCAATGTCACCCCAATAAATTCAATAAAAATAAATACAATTATCTTTCTCCCTCCTTCTCTCATATATATATATAGTAGGGTGTGGGGCAGGTGGGGTGTTATTTGAAAGTTGAAGACATCATGCTTCTTTTTCCCTAAATATTTCCCAAGAGCAAGGATATTTTCTTACATAATCATAGTATAACTATTAAAATCAGAAAATTTAACATTGAACAATCTACGATTATCTATTTCATGGTTCACTTCAAATTTTGGCAATTTTCCCAATAATGTCCTTCATAGCAAATTTTTCCCAGGGCAGAATTCAATTCAGAATCACATGTTGCATTTAGTTGTTAATCGCTGTAATCTCCTTTAAGTTCCTTTCTTTTTCTTTCTTGACATAGACATTTTTGGAGGGTCAGGCCAGTTACTTTGTAAAACGTCCCACATTTTGGTTTGCCTAATTGTTTTCTCATTAGATCCAGGCTATGCACTTTGGGCAGGAAGAGCACATCAGGGATAGCCTCCTTGGTACATCCCACACATGTTGGTTTGTCCTGTCCCTGTGATGTTAACCTTGACCACTGAGCTAAGGTGGGGCCTGTCAGCTTTCTCCACTATAGTTACCATTTTTTTCCTTTGTATCTAATAAGCTATTTAGGAAGAGACACTTTGAGACTGAATATTCTGTTCCTCATCAAACTTTCACCCATAATTTTAGCATCCACTGAGTCATACTCATATTCATCTGAATTGCTATTATGGTTGCAATTCCATCATCCCTTCTATATTTATTAGTTGGCATTCTGCAGTACGGAAAGGCTCTCTGTTCTCTCCCATTTATTTTTTTATTAACAGTACGGACTCTTACATTAGTCGGTGGAAAACAATGCAATAATGTCATTATTGATGCTGAAGTTTTATTGTCACAAAGAAGTGGGATTTAAACCCAGGTCTTTTTTGTTGTTGTTAACCCTTACCTGAAGATACCCTTTCCATTGATTTTTAGAGAGAGGGGAAGGGAAGGGGAGAGAAACAGAGAAACATTGAGCGAGAGAAACACATGGACTGGCCGCCTCCCACACATGTCCTGGGACTGGGGATTGAGTCTGTAACTGAGGTATATGCCCTTGACCAGAATTGAACCCCAACCCTCCAACTGAGCAAACCGGCCAGGGCAAACCCAGGTCTTTTTTACTCCAAAGCCTATGTTCTTGACCAATCTCCTATGCTCCATGCTGCTTACTATGTTACCTTAAACTCTCTAAAAGTCAGCTTTAATATTAGAACGATATAAGAAGCATGTGTAATGAATGACAAATATCCTAAAGGAAAAGTCTGTGGCGTTCCCACTCAGCTGAGTCTTAGGATTAACCCCCATTCTCTGCCAGGACCTCAGTACAATTCCACTCAACCAACTCCATGCTCCACCCGCCTTTGTGCTAGGCTAGGCACACACAGGTAAGTCAGGCCTGGTACCAGCCAAATTGAGGTTGCTCCATCTGACTGGTGCCCAAAGTGAAACAGTATAGAGCAGAGCCCCAGCTGAGCCACAGTGGGCATGCAGCATCAATGAGAAAGAGACACGGTGGTCACCAGCCACTTAGGTTTTGGAATAAGTTTCTCCCAGCATCATAAGCTCACACCCCCTGTGCTAGGTTCTGGAAGTACAACAGGGATCAAGACAGACTTAGTCCCTGCCCTCATGGAGCTCACAGTCAATAACCAAAATTATTTAGTCACAATTATGACAAGGGCTGCAAAGGAGAAGCACTTGGGACAGGAACAGCATCTATCGAGGGTATCCAATTCCACTTCGAAAGCCAGGGAGAGCTTCTGAGGAAGAAATGCTAAAACTAAGACCTTAAGAATGAGGTTTTTTTGTTTCTTGTTTGGTTTTTCAGTTTCTTTCTTTTTTTTTTTTTGGTCAGGAAGTTTATTCATATGTAGGAAAAACTGCTCAATTTAAAATTTCACATTGTTGAAACCTAATGTATTTTTTTTTTAGTTCAGCAACATCCCTAGTCAAAGTCATTTTCAGTTTTAAAATTGTAGAAAAGTCCAGACCCTCTGTCTCAGCAGTTTAGGTACAAGATATATTTCCAGAAAAAAAAAAAATCAATTCTTATGCAAAACAATGACTACTTTGATAGGAAATTTTACAAAATAATTCACACCTTCTCTTTGTAACTATCATGTCTAACCCCTCGATTTATTTATTTTTTACTTTTTAATTGCATTTATTGGGGTGATATTGGTTAATATAATTATATAGGTTTCAGGTGTACAATACTTCATGTTTATTGTGTGCTCACCACCCAAGTCGTCTCCTTCCATTACCATTTATCCCCTCTATATCCTCTTCTACCTCCCCCTACCCCCTTTACTCTGATAATCACCATACTGTTGTTTGTGTCTATGAATTTGGTGTTTTTTTCCCTTAATCCCTTCACCTTTTTCACCCAGCCCAATTCTCCTCCTCCTGACAGCTATCAGTCTGTTCTTAATCTATGAGCCAATAGACTCATAGGTATTTTGTTAGTTTATTTTGTTCATTAGATTTCACATAGATGTCATATAGTACTTGTCTTTCTCTGACTGGCTTATTTCACTTAACATAATGCTCTCCAGGTCTACCCATGCTCTCATAAAAGTAAGATTTCCTTCTTTTTTTATGGCTGAGTAGTATTCCAATGTGTAAATGTACCACAGCTATTTTATCCACTCATCTACTGATGGACACCTGGGCTGCTTCCAAATCTTGGCTATTATAAATAACGCTGCAATGAACATAGGGGAGCATATGTTCTTTCCAATTAATATTTCAGGTTACTTCTGATATATCCCCATAAGTTAATATATCAGAAGGTCATAAGGCAGTTCCATTTTTAATGTTTTGAGGTAATTCCATACTGCTTTCCGCAGTGGCTGTACCAATATGCATTCCCACCAATAGTAGGTTTCCCTTTTCTCCACATCCTTAACAACACTTGTTTGTTGATTCATTTATGACTAGAGGCCTGGTGCACAAATTCGTGCATGGGTGCGGTCCCTAGGCCTGGCCAGTGATCAAAGTGCAAGCATCTAGCGTGGAAGGGCAGGTTCCAGCTGACCTCTGGGCCCTGGCAACACCTGGGCCCCTAGGCCCCTGTGCGCCTTCCCCCCTCTGCCTGAGTCATTGGGCCCCTACCTGGATCCCTCAGAGCCTGGGAGCTGGGCAGTGACCCCCCACCACCACCACCGCTGGTCGCCATCTGCGGGGTGATTGGTGGGGCTATCGGGCCCCGCTTGCACCTGCCTTGGCTTGGCACCACCCGCTCACTTGCTCCACCATCCCGCTGTGGTTCCACTCTCGTCGGGGCCCATCAAGACCAGCAGAACCTCCACTACCACCTGCTGCCAGCGCTGCGTTGTCAATGCCTGCCATGTTCTGCACCACCCCCTGGTGGTCAGCGTACGTCATAGCGAGTGGTCAAACTCCCAGTCGAGGGGACAATTTGCATATTAGACTTTTATTACATAGGATAGCCATTCTGACAGGTATGAGGTGATATCTCATTGTGGTTTTAATTTGCATTTCTCTGAGGATTAGTGACATTGAGCATCTTTTCATATGTCTATTGGCCATGTGCATGTCCTCTTTTGAGAAGTGTCTTTGCCCGTTTTTTAATTGGTTTGTTTTTTTATGTTGAATTTTATAAGTTTTTTATAAACTTTGGATATTAACCCTTTATCAGATGTATCATTGGCAAATATACTCTTCCATTCAGTAGGTTGAATTTTCATTTTGCTGATGGTTTCCTTTGCTGTGCAAAAACTTTTTAGTTTGATGTAGCATATTAATTTTTCTTTTGTTTCCCTTGTCTGAGGAGGCATAACAGAAAAAAATGTTGCTATGAAAAATGTCTGAGGTTTTACTGCCTGTTTTCTTCTAGGGTTTTTTTTTTTTTTTTGAGAGTATGTTTATTAATGCTGGGGACTGTGAAACAAGGAAGGGCTTAGGATCGAAGAAGCAACAGGAGAGCCCAGGTGGGGCTGCTTTGGCTCTCTAGAAATATTATAGGAAAGAAATGAGCTTAGGCGGGGCTGCTTTGGCTCACCGAGAAGTCAGAGAAAAGGGGACCCTGTAGAGTCTACCCTGTACAGTGTAGAGAGTTCAGGGGATTAGCCCAGGACAAGTTGCCAGTGCCCACTGCTCCCCTGGTTGCAAGTTTCATGGGGTCCCTCAGAGTTTAGGAGATGCACACCTGAGAGGGAATAAGAGAGGGAAAGGCACAGGCATGCTCCTAGGACAGGGAGCGCACCAATTCTTATGGTTTTGAGTCTAACATTTAAGTCTTTACTCCATTTTTAATTTGTTCTTGTGTATAGTGTAAGAAGATGGTCTTGCCTGGCCATATAAACCAGGAGGTCATGGTTCAATTCCCGGTCTGGGCACATGCCCGGGTTGCAGGCTCAATCCCCAGTGGGGAGCATGCAGGAGACAGCCAACCAATGATTCTCTCTCATCCTTGATGTTTCTATCCCTCTCTCCCTCATCCTTCCTCTCTCTGAAGTTAATGTAGACAGTTATAATTGCCTATGCAAAGGAGAACAGCAAATACCATGAATAACCACAGTAGCAAGGATGATAAGGAAGAAAATGAAAAATCCCTAGAAAGCAAGCTGGAACACATGGAAATATATGATGTAAATGACAGAGATTTCAAGATTGCAGTTCTGAAAATACTGAACAAGATGTGAGAAAATACAGACAGGCAATTCAATGCACTCAGAACACAAATCAATTAACAAAATGAGTACTTTACCAAAAAGATTGAAATTTTTAAAAAGAAACGATCAGAAATCCTGGAAATGAAGCATGCAATTAAGGAGATTAAGAGTGAACCACTGGACACAGAAAACAGAGTCAACCAAATGAGGAAAGATTTAGTGATATCAAAGATAGGAATCTAGAGGTGATGCAGAGGGAAGAAAAGAGAGACCTGAGCATGAAGAAAAATAAAAGAGCTCTACGAGAACTATCTGACTCCATCAGAAAAAGTAATATTAGAATTATAGGCATTCTGGAGGAGGAGGAAAGGGAGCATGGAACAGAAAGTTTATTCAAACAAATAGTGGATGAGAACTTTCCAAACCTATGGAAAAAACTAGATCCCCAAATCCAAGAAGCAAACAGAACACCTAGTTACCTCAATTCAAAGAGGCTCTCTTCAAGGCACTTGGTATTAAAGCTGTCAAATATTAATAACAATTAGAAAAAATTCTCAAAGCAGCCAGGGAAAAGAAAGAAGTGATCTACAAAGAAAAAAACCATCAAAATTTCATCTGACTTCTCAGCAGAAAATCTAGAAGCCAGAAGAGAATGGAACCAAATATTCAAACATTTGAAAGAGAAAAAGTACCAGCCATGAATAATATATCCAGCAAAATTATCCTTTAAATATGAAGGAGAAATAAAGACCTTCCCAGACATACAGAAGCTGAGGAATTTTATCACCAGAAAACCTCCATTGCAGGAAATACTCAAGGGAATTATTCTACCTGAAACAAAGAACATAAGGTGCCAACACTATGAGTAAGATCACCAAAAAACTTACAGCATAAATAGGGATAATTTGTGACAACAAAAATATAAAAGGGAAGTAGGTAAAGGTCTGAATGGCAAAGGAGGATGAAGAGCAGATGCACTCAAAAGAAAAAAAACTACAGTATATATGCAATTTTATTTTTTATAAACCTAATGGTAACCACACACAAAAATCCCCAAACCAGGACACATAGCTTAAAAAAAAAAAAAAAGAAAACAGAGGAAAGAAGTTTGGAATACTACCAAAGAAAAATAAAAGACAGAAACGCAAAGGAAAAGAACCAGTGGAGGCACAGAGCTACCAGAAAACAGTAGTTGCCCCCTGGTGGTCAGTGCACTCCCACAGCCAACCTCCCGTGGTTCCTCACCCGCCAGCTGGCCAACCTCCTTTGGTCCCTTCTCCTGGCCCCCAGGCTGGGACAGGGAATCGGGGGTGCGTGGCAGCAGACAGACGTGGCCCCTTTCCCAGGGGGGCCGAGGGCCACTCCCTCCTCTGTACTGGTGGCCAACCTCCCATGTCCCATCCCTCCCAGCTGGCAGGCCCCGATCGGCCTGATGCCCACCTGCCGTGGTGCCAGTGCAGTGGCGAGGGAGGGAGGAGCGGGGAGAGGCAGGGAACCACACAGTGGCAGGGCGCCGACGATGGTGGCATCGATGTCCAGCGTCCATTCCTTCCGCACCTGGCCCGGAATCCATCGCCTCCTCTCCGGCCCAGCCCTGATCGGCCCTCATCACCAGCCAGGCCTCACCCATGCATGAATTTCATGCACCAGGCCTCTAGTATATCAATAATTACCCTAAATGTAAATGGTCTGAATTCACCAATAAAGAGGCACAGAGTAGCTGAGTGAATAAAAAAACAAAACCCAACCATATGTTGCCTACTGGAGACATATCTAAGCTGCAAAGACAAAGGTAGAGTCAAAGTAAAAGGTGGAAAATGATTCTCCAACAAATAACATCCACAGAAAAGCAGGTGTAGCCATACTTATACCTGACAAAATAGATTTCCAGATAGCAAAGACAACAAGAGACAAAGATGGACACTTTATAATGATAAAGGGGACACTATATCAAGAAAAAATAACACTTAATATATATGCTCCCAATCAGGGAGCACCGAAATATGTAAAACAACTACTCTCAGAACTAAAGGGAGAAACAGATCAAAACACAATCATAGTTGGGGATCTGAGTACTCCATTGACAGCTCTAGATAGATTAAACAAACAGAACATCAATAAAAAATATCGGCCTTGCCCTAGCTGGCATGGCTCAGTGGATAGAGCGTCAGCCTGCAGATTGAAGAATCGCAGGTTCAATTCCAGTCAAGGGCATATGCTTGGGTTGCAGACTATCCCCAGTCGGGGCATGTGAGAGGCAGCCGATCAATGATTCTCTCTCATCATTGATGTTTCTCTCTCTCTCCCTCTCCCTTCCTCTCTGAAATCAATAAAAAAATATATATATTTAAAAATACCGGCCTTAGTGAGACCGTGGGCCCCTGGATCCGGGTGAGGCCAAGCGACCCTGGGTCTGGGAGAGGCCACGCGCCCCTGGGTCCGGGTGAGGCCACGTGCCCCTGGGTCCGGGGGAAGCTGGAGCCCGGGTCCGGGCGAGGCCGTGTGCCCCTGGATCCGGGTGAGGCTGGGTCCCAGGTCCGGGTGAGGCCGTGGGCCCCTGGATCCGGGTGAAGCCGTGCCCCTGGGTCCGGCCGAGACCAAACCAGAGGGAGTCGGACCTGCATTACCACCATTTGTCCACCATCCAGAGCTGAGGGGTCAGTGCCGACATGTACTCATAAGGAACTGGTGGACATTGATATTGGGTCTCAAAAGAACTGTTGGTCCAGAAAGAAACTCACTACAGACTGATCCATTTGCCTGTCAGCATAACTATTATTGCTCGTCGCACATTCAATTCTTATAAGTATATCTCTAGTGACACATGATTTCGCTCATCTAGGGGAAATGATGAACAACATAGACTGATGAACAAGAACAGAACCAGAAACAAGGAGGCATCGATCGGACTATCGGGCCTCAGAGGGAGGATAGGGGAGGGTGGGGGGAGGGGGGAGAGATCAACCAAAGGTCTTGTGTGCATGCATATGAGCCTAACCAATGCTTAAGTTCAACAGAGGGTTGGGGCATCCATGGGGAGGGGTGTGGGATGGGAATGGGGGGATGAGGACAAATATGTGACACCTTAATCAATAAAGAAATTAAAAAAATAATAATAATAAAAATAAAAAAATAAAAAATAAAATAAAATAAAAATACCGGCCTTAAATGAAACACTGACCAAATGGATATAATTGACATTTACAGAACCTTTCATCCCAGAGCATCAGATTATAAATTCTTCTGCACATGGAACATTCTCAAGGATAGACCCTATGTTGTGTCACAAAACTAGCATCAACAAATTCAAGAAGATTTAAATTATGCCAAGCATATTCTCTGACCACGATGCCTTGAAATTAAAGGAAGTAAAGAAACCCACAAATACATGGAGATTAAACAACATACTATTAAGAAAATGACTGGGTCAAAGAAGAAATAAAAGATGAGATCACAAGATATATGGAGGCAAATGAGAATGACTACAACATATCAAATTCTCTGGGATGCAGTGAAAGCAGTAATAAGAGGGAAGTTTATATCAAGAAACAAGAGAAATCCCAAGTAAACAACCTGACATCACATCTTAAAGAACTAAAAAAAGAAAAACAAAAGCAGCCCAATGTCAGCAGAAGAAATAATAAAAATTCGAGCAGAACTGAATGAAAGAGAGAACAAAAAGACTATATAAACGCCCCTGGATCTGGGTGAGGCCGCACGCCCCTGGGTCCGGGTGAGGCTGGGTCCTGGGTCCGGGCGAGGCCGTGCGCCCCTGGGTCCGGGTGAGGCCACGCGCCCCTGGGTCCGGGTGAGGCTGGGTCCCGGGTCCGGGTGAGGCCGTGCCCCTGGGTCCGGGTGAGGCTGGATCCGGGTCCGGGTGAGGCCGCGCGCCCCTGGGTCCGGGTGAGGCTGGGTCCCGGGTCTGGGTGAGGCCGCGCCCCTGGGTCCAGGAGAGGCCACGTGCCCCTGGGTCCGGGTGAGGCTGGGTCCCGGGAGAGGCCACGCGCCCCTGTCTCCAGGTGAGGCCGCGCGCCCCTGGGACCGGGTGAGGCCACGCGCCCCTGGGTCCGGGTGAGGCTGGATCCCAGGTCCGGGTGAGGCCGCGCACACCTGGGTCCAGGTGAGGCCACGCGCCCCGGGGCCCGGGTGATGCTGGGTCCCGGGTCCGGGTGAGGCCGCGCCCCTGGGTCCGGGCGAGACCAAACCAGAGGGAGTCGGACCTACATTACCACCATTTGTCCACCATCCAGAACTGAAAAGTCAGTGCTGACATGTACACATAAGGAACTGGTGGACATTGAAATTGGGTCTCAAAAGAACTGTTGGTCCAGAAAGAAACTCACTACAGACTGATTCATTTGCCTGTCAGCATAACTATTATTGCTCATCTCACATTTGGTTCTTATAAGTATATTTCTAGTAACACATGATCTCACTCATCTAGGGGAAATGATGAACAACATAGACTGATGAACAAGAACAGACCCAGAAACAAGGAGGCATCGATTGGACTGTCGGGCCTCAGAGGGTGGGGAGGGGAGGGTGAGGGTAGGGGGGAGAGATCAACCAAAGGACTTGTGTGCATGCATACGAGCCTAACCAATGGTTAAGGACAACAGGGGGGTGGGGGCATCCGTGGGGAGGGGTGTGGGATGGGAATGGGGGGATGAGGACAAATATGTGACACCTTAATCAATAAAGAAATAAAAAAAAAGACTATATAAAAATGAATAAAACAAAGAGCTGGTTCTTTGAAAAGATTAATAAAATTGACAAACGACTGGCTAGATTCACTAAGAAAAAAAGGGAAAAGACCCATATAAACAAAATCAGAAATGAGAAAGGAGAAGTCACCACAGACATCATAGATATACAAAGGATCATACTAGAGTATTATGAAAGACTATATGCCACCAAATTCAATAACCTAGAAGAAATAGATAAATGCCTAGAAATATAACCTTCCTAGACTAAATCATGAACAATTGGAAAATCTAAATGGACTGGTCACCAAAAACCTCCCAAAAAAAAATAAAAGTGCAGGACCAGATGGCTTCACCAGTAAATTCTACCAAATGCTCAAAGGGGATTTAAAACCTATCCTTCTCAGACTCTTCCAAAAAATTTAAGAGGCAATACTTCCTAACACATTCTATGAGGCCACTATAAACCCTGATATCAAAACCTGGCAAAGAGGACACACAAAAAAAGAAAACTGCAGACCAATATCTCTGATGAACACAGATGCAAAAATCCTAAACAAAATACTTTTGAATACAACAGTAAATAAAAAAAATAATACATCACAATCAAGTGGGGTTCATTCCAGGGGCACAAGGATGGTTCACTATATGCAAATCAATCAACATAACATACCACATTAACAAAAGAAGGGATAAAAATAATTTGATCTTATCAAAAGATGCAGAAAAAGTATTTGATAAAATACAACATCTATTTATGATTAAAACACTCAATAAAATAGGAATAGAAGGAAAGTACCTCAACATTTAAAAGGCCATATATGATAAACCCTCAGCTAATATCATACTCAATGGTAAAAAATTGAAAGTTTTTCTTCTAAGATCAGGAACAAGACAAGGATGTCCACTCTCAACACTTTTATTCAAACTAGTGCTAGAAGTCCTAGCCAGAGCAATAAGGCAAGAGAAAGAAATAAAAGACATCTAAATAGGGAAGGAAGAAATAAAACTGCCACTTTTTGCAGACAACATGATCCTGTATATAGAAAAATCCTAAATATTCCATCAAAAAACTATTAGCACAATAAAAAATACAGTCAAGTTGCAGGATACAAAAGCAATGTACAAAACTCCATTGCTTTCCTGTATACTAACAAAACTTCAGAAAAAGAAATGAAAAAAAATTCCTTTTGCAATTGCAAACAAAAGAATAAAATACCTAGGAATAAACTTAACAAAGACCTACATACTGAAAATTACAAAGCATTATTAAAAGAGATTGAAAAAGATACAATAAAATGGAAACATATCCTGTATTCATAGATTGAAGAATCAACATAGTTAAAATGGCCATATTACCCAAAGCAATATACAGATTTAATGCAATCATAGTATTTATCTCGGAACCTGGCATAGAGCGGTTAAAAATGCAGACTTCAGGGTATTCGAATCTAGCTCCCTTACCTATAGCTGTGTAGCCTTAGGCAACTGACTTCCTTCCTGAATCCTCCTTTCCTCTTCTGTAAAATAAGAATTACAATCTATTATTTATAGAATGAAATTGAATAACTATCAGAGTTTATGTAACACTCAGTGTCTGGCATATAGGAAGACCTTTATATACTTTATTGTCCCTGTCATTAATAAGTTGACAGTTTGGCAAGAATATTAGGCATTTCTCTATATCACCACTAGGTGTCGACACAGACTTGGCTAAAATAACCACTAGCTTCCCAAGTATAGAAGCCCTAAGAAGTATGCAACAAAAGGGCCTTAGAGTTGGAGAAACTGAAGACAGAGTTGGTAGGGGGATGTGGCAAAGTCATGAAAGATTTGAACTCACTTGTCCTGCCTCCGCTGTGGGCTAGCCTATTTTATCCATTTGTAGTACTAGGTAACTATGAGTGCTAATTATGTGACAGGTGCTATTTGCACTTTAAAATACAAACTCATTGAATTCCCAGAAACAACTATATGGGGAAAATGAGGCACAGGGGAGTTAAATAACTTACTCAACAACACACAGATAGTAAATGCAGAGTGGAATCAAAACCCTGGCATTCTGGCTGCAATCAACGTTATTCCAGAGCTTGCTTCTTTGGTCACCTTGGTAATAATTTTTATTACATTTTAAATCGTCCTATATCACATAGCTTCTTTGGTGACTTAACAAATTACTATTGTTCCATTACAGGTTAAATTTCCTGAATCTAAGTTTTAGTAAGGAAATAATGTGGATTTTCTAAAAAAGTTATCATCAAATGGAGAGATATAGGAAGGTAGATATTGTGGTTTTACAAAACATCTATACTAATAATAGGGTAATATGCAAATCGGTCAGGATGCCAGCACAGTAACAACAGATCAGCAGGCTGTGTGCGCAGCAGACGCAGGTGGGCAGGGACTTGCAGCTTTGGGGACGGGGGCGGGGACGTGGCAGAGAGGCCTCTCCACGTGCCTGCACCGGGGGTCCGCAGCACGCAGAGAGGCCTCACATGGGCCTGGCCCAGGGTGAGGGCTGCGGCAGAGAGGACTCTGCACTGCGGCCCTGGCTGGGGATCCGCAGGGGTGCGGAGAGGCCTCACTGTGGGCTTGGCCCAGGGGTGGGGCTGCGGCGGAGAGGACTCTGCACTGCGGCCCCGGCTGGGGGTCCGCAAGGGCACAGAGAGACCCCTCCGCCACTCAGAGGTCCGCAGGCCTCCACTGCGGCCTAGCCCAGGGGCAGGACCGCGGCGGGGGCCTCCATGTGCCTGTGCCGGGGGTCTGCAGGCCTCCCCCGGTTCCAGCCTACCTCTTTGGGGCAATCCATCGAGGAGCCCCGGATGGGTGGGCGGGGCCTACCTCTTTGGGGCGACGGATCTGTGGGGTTCCCACACTGTGACAGGGCACAGGCCAGGCTGGGGGACACCCCCTAACCCCGAGTGCACAAATTTCATGCACCAGGCCACTAGTTGTTCTATAAATAACAATCTTTTGCTGATTCTTTCACTTTAGCTCCAAGTTTGCCATCCAGTTTCAGTTGAATTTCATGAACCTGGTTGTCAGCTACATTGGAGGCTTGGAGGACAACTGAGAAAGGAGGAGATTGGCCTGGCCTTTCGTTCATTTATTCATTCTTGATTTAATAGCTATTGCCTCCTCCTCCCTGCCAGGCCTTGTACTGGGCTCTGAGGCCAATAAATGACCCCCAAATGAGCCCTGCCTTCCAAGATCTCACAGCTAGTGAGAGTTAACCAACACAGGAAGTGTGCACACATTGGCACTGCTTAATTGCCCATCTCTCCAGACTGATGGCATTTGTCTTATTCATTTCTCTATCATCCCTGCCTAGCACAGTGCCTAGCACATTTTAGGTGCTCAACAAATGTTTGCTGAATGAATGAAAAGCCTTCAAAAAGGAGGCAGCATTTGATCTGGGGCTTTGACAACTGGAAAGGCTCTTGCCAGGTGAAGACAGGGGAGAGGGGACACTCCCTCAAAAGTGACAGGGTCATTTTATTTTACTTTTTAATTCAATTTATTGTAGTACACATGGATTGAAGAATCAACATAGTTGATTCACATTAACGAAAGAAAGGATAAAAATCCATTGGTTAATAAAGTTATATAGGGTTCAGGTGTACAATTCTATAATACATCATCTGAATATTGTATTGTGTGTTCACCCCCCACCCCCCCCCCCCCGCCCCCCCGCCATCAAGTTTCCTTCCATCAACATTTTTCCTCCCTATACTGTCTTCTACTTCCCCACACCCCTCTCCCTCTGGTAATCACCGTCCTGTTGTCTGTGTCCATTAGGTTTGTTTGTTTATTTGGGTGTTTGGGGGCTTTTTTTGCTTAATCCCTTCACCTTTTTTACCCAGCCCCACAACCACCCTCCCCTCTGGACAGGGTTACTTTAAAAAGATCATCCTGGCTGCTATATGAAGGATGATGGTTCTTAGAGAGATGGGGGACCAGTGAGGAGGCTGGTGCAGGGTCCAGGGGAGAGAGGATGGTGGCCTAGACCAAGGCTTTGTTGGTGGGGACAAAAAAAGCCTGAAGAGGGATTTAGAAGAGATAGATTAGACTTGGGAGATATGGAGCAGGAGAGAGCAGGAGTCATAGGTAAGTTCAGATGGCAGGTTGAAAAGGCCTTGGCAGGAAGTTGAGATCTATTGAGCAAAATTTTAGGGCAGAAAGACCTTCCAGCCCTGAAGTCAGAACCCAGCTTTGGTGTCATTTCTACCAATGGGAACTGAGCTTATATGGTAAAGCAGTCTTGTGGGTACAGAGAAAGGGAACCACCTGGGCAAGAGCCAGCCCCATGTGAGTAAGAAGCCCTGCCTCACCTTCTACAGTTTTCTGGGGCTCCAACGAGGAGGGTTGTCTACTGAGGCCTGATCAATGCCCAGACCTGGCATTAAGGTTATAGGAAGGTGGAGTCCCTCCAAAATGGACCTTATTCTTGCTCAGCAGCACACATCACAAACCACGGGTTGGCAGGACCCCTTTCTCCCTTTTATTATATTATACTAGAAGCCCGGTGCACGAAATTCGTGCACGGAGGGGGGTTGTCCCTCAGCCCAGCCTGTACCCTCTCCAATCTGGGACTCCTGGAGGGATGTCCGACTGCCCGTTTAGGCCCGATCCTGGTGGGATCGGGCCTAAACGGGCAGTCGGACATCCCTCTCACAATCCAGGACTGCTGGCTCCCAACTGCTTGCCTGCCTGCCTTCCTGATTGCCCCTAACCGCTTCTGCTTGCCAGCCTGATCACCCCCTAACCACTCCGCTGCCAGCCTGGTTGATGCTTAACTGCTCCCCTGCCAGCCTGTTTGCCCCCAACTTCCCTCCTCTGCTGGCCTGGTCACCCCTAACTGCCCTCTCCTGCAGGGTTGATCACCTCCAATTGCCCTCCCTTGCAAGCCTGGTCCTTCTCAACTGCCCTCCCTTGCAGGCCTGGTCCCTCACAACTGCCCTTCCTTGCAGGCCGGGTGCCTCCCAACTGCCCTCTCCTGCTGGCCATCTTGTAGTGGCCATCTTGTGTCCACATGGGGCCAGGATCTTTGACCACATGGGGGCAGCCATCTTGTGTGTTGGAGTGATGGTCAATCTGCATATTACTCTTTTATTAGATAGGATAGAGGCCTGGTGTGTGTGGGGGCCAGCTGGTTTGCCCTGAAGGGTGTCCTGGATGAGGGTGGGGTTCCCTTGGGGCGTGGGGTGGCCTGAGCGAGGGGCCTGTGGTGGTTTGCAGGCCGGCCACGCCCCCTGGCAACCCAAGCAGAGGCCCTGGTATCTGGAATTTATTTTCCTCCTACAATTGAAACTTTGTAGCCTTAAACGGGTGAGCCTGGCCAGGGTGTGCGGAAAGCTTTGCTTCCCCTGTTGCCGCCAGCAACCCTGGCTTGCTCTCTCAAGCTCCGTTCTGCCCCCATTTCTGTTTGAATTTGTTTACCTTCTATAATTGAAACTTTGTAGCTTGAGTGGAGGCTTAGGCCTGCAACGGCTATCGGAAAGCTTGGCTTGCTCCGTTACCTGGGAAACCTTGCTCTCTGTGGCTGTAGCCATCTTGGCTGGTTAATTTGCATACTTGCCCTGATTGGCTGGTGGGCGTGGCTTGGCTGGTGGGCATGGCTTATGTAGCAGAGTGATGGTTAATTTGCATATTACCATTTTATTAGAGAGGATTATATTATATTTTTCTTGGGGATATAACATACACAAAGTCCCCTAAGCTTATGGTAGAACTTGATGAATTTTTGCCCATGTAATCACCAACCAGATTAAGATATAGACCTTTTCCAGCACCCCAGAAAAGTCCCTCTTGCTCCTTTCCCATCTCTACTCCCTCTCCAACCCAGATAACTACTATTCTGATTTCTATCACCATATATTAGTTTTGCATGCCCTGGAACTTTATATGAATGGAATCATATAATATGTACTGTTTTTGTGTTTGAATTATTTTAGTCCACATACTCTATGTGAGATTAATCTATGATATCACATATGTCAGTATTTTGTACTTTTAGATGTAAAACATAGTATTCCATTGAGTGAACATGCCATAATTTGTTTATTAATTCCCTTGTTGATGAACATTGGGCTATTTCCAATTTGAACTATGAATAAATCTGCTATGAAAATTCTTACACAAGTTATTTTGTACACATAGGCACTCACTTCTAGAATGAATACCTAAGAGTGGAAATTCTAGGTCATAGCATAGGTGTATATTTAGATTTAGTAGAAACTTCCAGTTTTCTAATTTCCTCTCTCACCAGCAAGAATTTCAGTTGCTCCCCACCCATGCTGACACTTCTCTTTTTAGCCCCTTGTCTTATTCTAAACAAGAGTTTTCACTCTAAGACTCCTCCTTTCCTCCAGTATTGAATACTGGGTGTGCCTGGCAGAGGTGCAATGATCCCTCAGCCCATTAGCAGCAAGTGAGTGAGAGGCCACATCCACAGTTTGAGTCTCAGCTAGAGAATAAATGGACATCTTATTGAGATAGATGTAACCCCAGGAACTGGGATGGCTGTCCGTGACCATGAGCAAGAAACCAACATGAGGACACTAAAGCAAAGATGGAATGAACGTGAGACATGAAATGTCCTTGATGACTTTGCCAAGCCTACCAATTAATCTGCCATTGAGTGGTAAGCTACTTATTTTTTAAGCCAATTCAGTAGGATTTTTTTTTTCTTTTTGGAACTTGCAATGTAAAGGATATAGTCCATAAGCCCTCCTTGTAACCAAACCCAGTGGTGCCATTTCTGCCCTCACATAGTCAGCCCCACTGAGCACTGTCTTGAAACCTTCTCTCTGGGATCCCATGCTCAGCTGGTCCTTCTCCTACCCCACGGGTCACTGCTTCTCTGCCTGCTTTCTTGGCTCCTCCTCCTCTGCTTACTATTTTATCCACCTTTTCCCCCTTGGGATCTCATCCCACACCATGATGTATCTATCACCTGTGAGTGATACCCACATATGTATCTACAGTCCAGACCTCTCTTCTGAGCTCCAGTCTCATACAAAACTGCCTATTGACCCTCTCCATCTAGATGCCACCCAGGCATTTCAAACTTACCTTCTCAAAGCCAAACTCTTGATCTTCTCTCCCAATCTGATCCTTCTTCAGGCTTCACCACTTTAGTCAAGGGCTCTTTCACTCCTTCATACTCAAGACAAAAAACTACGTGTTATTGCCAATGCCCCAGCACCCACCCACATCCAATCATTTTTTTTTAATTTAAATTCTTTATTGTTGAAAGTATTACATGTCTCCGTTCCACCCCCCATTGACCTCTCACCAGCTGCTCCCCCTCCCTCCCCCCAGCATACGTACCTGCCCCCCTACTGTCTGTGTCCTTTGGTTATGCTTATATACATGCATACAAGTCCTATGGTTGATCTCTTACCCCCACCCTCCTGCCTTCCCTCCAAGGTTCAAGGGTGTGTTGGATGCTTCTCTGTCTCTGGATCTATTTTAGTTCATTAGTTTATGCCACTTCCAATCTTACATCCTCTCTACCTTCCCAAGCCACCACCCTGTCTGAGTCACTCTTATTTTGCACCTGGCTAGCTGCAACAGCCTTCTAACTGGTCTCCATACACCCACTCCCAAGTGCCTTCCAAACCTTGCAGCCAGGATGGCCTTTCAGAAACCCAAAGTTTATATCATTCCCCTGAAGAAAATGGCTTCTCATTACTCTCAAGATAAAATCCAAATTCATTAGGGGGCTCTACCTGCACTACTCCCTTGGTCACCTCTAACCTTCACCCTGCTCCTTCTCACCTTCACATCTAGGACAAGTGGTTCTTTCTGCCTAAAACATTTCCCCTCTCACTCTTGCCCTGAACAACTCCTAATTGTCCTTGGTCTCTCAGCCCAAGTCCCAGCTTCCCAACACCCTGCATTAGGACCCCATTAATTTTTCATAACTCTTTATACTTTCCCCCACAACACTTCACACATTGCATTATTATATATTGATCCGATTAAAATTAACATATAGTTAGTATTTGATGACTGTCCTTCCTTGCCCCTCCCCCAAGCCTCCCCCACTAGACTGGCAGCGCCTTGAGGTTAGAACGGTACCTATACCACGCTCTATTCTACCTTCTTGCCTTTAGTGCTGCACTTACACGTAGTAGGCGCTCAAGACATGTGCTTGATTAGCTAATAATTGAGCACACTGACTCATTCGATCCCCGTAACAACCCTGTGAGGTAGGTATTTCATCAGACGTGGGGAAGCTGAGAGCCTGGGTCAGCAAGCGGCTTGCCCAAGGTAGAGCAAGGGGCGGAGTCAGGTCCTGACCCCAAGTCAGTCCAAGTCCCACCCGGATTTTTCCGCTCCTGAGCCTTGGCCCATTGGTGAAAGGACCAGGAAGGAGGGTTGGAGCCAAGAGGAGGGTTTCCCAGAGTACAAGGGTCATCCACGTGGACCAGAGGGAACAGAAGCGCACTCTCAGAGAACAAGGTACGCCCCCCTCAGCTCTAGAAGTGTGCGATCACAATCTGCTGCATATGCATGAGGGGACCACGGGCCCGTGACTTGGGGCTGCCCAGGATTCGCCTGATTAAAAATTCTCCGGGCTTGAAGACTTTAGAGCCCTCGGAGTTCCTCAAACAATACGTAGAAAGTCCTCCAAGGGTCATTTGGAGCGGACATTTGGAGAATGTAGGAGGAGAGACCCCCCCAATTTGGGTCTCGTGATCGGGCGTCTGCTGTAGACAGCCAAATCCCAGAAGGGGTCCTCGATCGCTGGACTAGAAGACGAAGGGGGCGTCTCCCCTGCTTCCTGCAGCGTCCGTGGCGAACTGAGGTGGAGGCCGGCTGCGACCGCGAAGGCGACAGTGGCGGCGGTGCCATGGCAGGGCTTGCAGGTACCGTGTTGTCGGCCTCCTGGGGGCTGGATGAGAGGCCTCAGTGCGTCCGCGCCGCCATGTTGTCCCTTTGGGGTCACCTTAGGCGTCCCGGTCCCTTTCTGGGGTTTTCCTTTCGCGCACCCTCGGGCCACCTCTGTCCGGCTTCACAGGAGTGCCCTGTTTGGCCCCAGCCCGGGCCTTGAGGGCCCCTTCCTGGCCGAGGGCGGGTCACGGGATTCCTGGGTTCTCGTTCTGGCCTCCAAGGTCAGCGCTCGCCAGTCCGCTCCGGGTATGGGCGGGGGGAGCGGGCGGCGGGGGGGGGGGGCGCGACCATCCCCTCTTCAGTTGTGGGGCCCTGGCAGGGGACCCAGCTTCTGAGAAGCCTGTCACTCTGTCCCTACCACTTCGGCTGTATTTTTTTTTTTTTTTAAAGTCAGAAGGGGCGTGGGGGGAAAAGAGAAAAGGGTCTCCTGCCCCGAGCCCTGCTTTGGTGTCTGGGATGGTAGGTCGACTCTGCTTTGAGTCTCGGGTACTTCTTACTCCCTCTAACTTTGCATCAAGTCTGGACACCCGTCCCTTTTCCTTCAGTGTATATGGGGAGTGGCCCTCAAGGGCAGCTGAAGGAACGGAATGCCTGGCACACTTTATAGCCTGGAAAGGAAAACGGGGAATGGGGCCTGGGGGTTGGGGGTTGGGGGCATAGTTGCTTTTTTTCCTCACCCCTTCCAAACCTTCTTTCATTTCCTTCCAGGCTTCTGTGTGCCTTTTTAACGCTAAATGTTGGACAGACTGGGGTTTGTCCTAGGGAAGAAATGGTCTTTCTTGTTTATAGGTTTGGATCGTGTTTTATCCCTTTCCAGGGAACTGGTGTGTTGGGGACAGCTTCTGTTTGCCTTGCCTGATATGGTCCAACCATTCCCTCAGCCTTCTGGACGGCAACGCCAAAGCCAGGATCAAAAAAAAAAAAAAAAGTTCCAGCTTAAATGCTAATGCCAAACGTTAGGTCTTGTTTATTTGTTTTAAGTACGAGATTAATTCATGTCAAGAAAATCTGTTAAAAAGATTCAGAGCCCTGGTTGGTTTCCAGTGACTAGATCAATTCCATATCTGAAAAATTGGTCTCGTTAGAATTGCTGCCCAAAACAGTCTAACCTTTTACGTGTAATATGTTGTTTCCAAGAGGAATCTGGAAGTCTGGGTTTGGCCATCGTTTTGTTGTTGTTCTCTTATATTTGAAACATATGCATTCCATTCAAACCTGTCACTGTGTGATATACCAAGGACCATGTGTTGCCTGCCTCTCTGACTTCCTGTTCTGGGAATGCTCAGGAATCTGGATTCTGCTGGGGTATGGGCCCTATGGGAAGGAGAAGGGGGTGAGACAAGGGTGAAAAGGGTCATTCCCAGAGAAGATGATGATATGTCTCTGGGGCATATAAAGGAAGTAAGAGGTCACCAGGGAAAAAGAGACTGTTATTAATGTTTGTGTGTGCACCTGTGTGCACGCACTCGTGCACATTTAAATCTCGGGCGGGAGAGAAACTTAACTGCAAATTCAGACTCTCACTTCAGGATGCTGGCTCCTGAGCAAATACAAGTTTGAAAATAATGTCTAGCACATGGCTCACAGCGAACCTTCTCCCTCATCCAAACCATGTGTAATAAACTGTTGCTGTCCCATAGTTGAAGCTCAAGAAATGTGTCCTCCCTGCCCCTTCCTTTAATCACAATCCAGATACTCCACAGATAGAGGTAACAGTGTCACATAGCACCTCTGAACGTTATGGTACCTGAACTCCCCTGGGGCTTAACTTCAGTTGGTTAAGCTAAGAAACTAACATCCTTCTTGGGGCAGTCTCACCTGTTACTGCCGTTCCACCAAGCCATCCCAGTCCTCTCACAACTCATCTGCTCTATCCTTGGCCTTGTGGGGGTGGTAGAGACAGTTTAGGGAAAGGGGAGGCCTGTGGACCAAGGGCTTTACAATAAAACTCTAGTCATTTTCAGCTCCTCCCATTGCTATCTGTCAGAATAAAATGTTTTAATGGTGTCACTACTGGGGGAAAAAATATTATAAACAAGCTGTTTGTACCAGACTTCTAGTCCTTGCACTGGAATAGAAAGTGAACGCATTCCTTCTGTCTTCTCTGTTGGGTTATGTTTGTTGCCAAGACATGATGGTTTGGGAATGGGGGACAAAAGAAGGGAGTGGACATTGCACACTCAAGCCCACCCATGCAGGTGTAGGCCATCATGGCAGCCTTTGCCTGGAAGTCTGACATCTCACAATGCTCTGAGCCCTGCTGATATATGGATGGAGAAAGCCCCATGGATGGGTTTTGCCAAGATCATCTGGAAAGCTCTGAGGCTACCTCCTGTGTCCAGAGCAGCCAGACCTGTCTATGCTGCTGCAGCCTGTCTCAATGAACCCAGCTGCCTTAAAACTGGGCTGAGGTTAGAGCCTCTGGGGTAATAGGCACACCCCTGGAAGGCTCTGAAGGGAGAGGCAGCCTTCATTAAGAACATATGTTGAAATATGTTCATGGTGCTGGGGGTTTCGGTAGAAAACCACAGAAACTCCAGTCTTGAGGCTTGCTAAGAGATGGGCTTCAGAAGGGAGGTGTGGGCATTGCCTGCTGATGAGGCAAAAGGAGAGACCTGCCTTGTCTTCAGGCTATAGTAGAAGCTGGAGCCACCCAGCCTAAGGAAGATGGAGTCTCAGATTGCACATCCCCATTCCAGTCCTATCGTTCCTGATTGCCACTTTGATAGCAGAATGTTTCTAGTATGTTAGGGTTCACTGGGATCTTAGCAGCCCTTTTACAGAGGGTAACTAAAGAGGAGGGTTAAGTGACCTGGCCAGATTCCCTGGGCTGATTGATGGCAAAGCCGATATCAGAACTGAGGTCTGCACCCTCCACCCCCATAATTCTCTGATCCCTCCAGAGGTGCGGGTGGTTGGGTTGAGAAACACAAGGGGCTTGCTAAGAGGACAGAAACATTAGGTTCAAGGGGGTAAGGCGAGTTTTGCTTCCAAGTGTTTGTGACAGCTGTGACTAAGGGATTTGAGTAAGTGGCAGAGATTTATGGCTCTCCAACTCTCTCCCTTGGTGTTGACCCAGGAACAGGTGTGGTGACAGAGACACATAAAGCCACAGACAAGACTGAATAGACAGCAGGGCCAATTGGTGAGGCAGTCAGCTGACCCCATGTCAGGAGCCCTAACTCACTGAGGAGTGGGAAAAGGGAGAGAAGTCTGGAGCTGAGCAGCCCACCCACCCTGACATGAAGGCCAGGGTCCTGGTAAGCACTGCTAAAAATAAGGAGGCTAATTCTAGAAGCAGAGAACCCAGTATTGGGGTGAGTGTGCTGAAGAGAGGTTTCTGGGAGTGGGAGGGATAACCTAGAGAGTAGCAAGACCAGCAGGATGCCCTTGTAATGATCCTGATAGAGGTTATAGGGCCTAGAAGGATGAACTGGGCAAGGGAGGCGCCACAGCATACCACTTATCCCATATTCATTGCCCAACCCACTGCCCACCTGCACAGTACTCATTTCCTTGGGGCTCCTGGATAGAGGTAGGGCTTGTGTTCTGAAGTCCTGTCGTGTGTGTGTGTGTGTGTGTGTGTGTGTGTGTGTGTGTCCCCATGTGTCCCTCCGTCCCTGCACTCCCCTTCCCTATTCCTAATACCCCATTTTGAGGGCCACTCCCGGCATTCCACTCCTCCCATCTTTCCCAGTGATTATCTGCCAAGGCCCCTATTCCTGGACAAGTGAGGGCACCTACCCCTCTAGAAGGGAGGGAGGGGGTAGTGGTCTCTTATTCTGAGACCACAAGTGAAGACCTCTTTGGGGAGGGGGATATGGTCCTTTATCTCAGGACAGTGTTGAGATATACGAGGGTCCCAATACCCATTTTGTTGCCTCCCCATCCTTCCCTCCTTCTCCCAAGTATCATGCCTACTTCACAATGGGCATCTCAACCCAGTCTTAGAAGTATGTGTTGCAGCCACAAAAGAAGTTACAAGAGACAACTTTTTGGTGCGCTTCCACCGCCCCGCAGGGTCCTGGGACACTGCAAGATGTGGGGGTGCTTTTTTTTAATTTTTTGTAGAGGTGGTCCCTGTCCTCCAGGAGCTTACAATCTAGCCGGGGAAACTCCACTAATGCACACTTACACAATTATTACAATTAGCAATTACCACAATATTGACCACAATTGCGTGAGACCAGGGAAAAGATCAATGAGGGACTGGGGGCTTGGAGGTGTTTTAGTAAAGTTGGGATTCTTTTACTGATTGAATAGGTCCGAATTGAGTGACACATTTTTTCTAGTAGGGTGGGCTTGGGAGGCAGTGGGGGGCGGGGGGAGGAATAGAGGGAGCAAAGGCAGCAAGGCTGGAATGCACATGCAGTAGGCAAGGGACAGTGAAAGGGCCCCGCTCTGTTTCTTAACCCTCTTCCTCCCCCACCCAAGCCCTCTTGTCCCGCCACACAGGCACGCAATTGACTCCTTGTCTGCTGCTCAGAGATTCAGGGCTTCGGCTGGCAGATGATGTTGGAATGTTCATTCTGCTGGCTGGTATGGTGGTCTGGATCTCTGTGGTGGGGCCTGCTGGCATGGCCCTGGCTGTGGGGCTGGGATGTCGCTGTCCGACTTGGTCCAGATAAGAGTGCCTATGCCCAAATCTGAGAGTTCTGCTCCCTCCATCGCTCCTCCTCCCTCTACCCCGCCCCATAGTGGGAGGGGTAGAGGGGTTGGAAAGGGATCTGGTATTGTCGTCATTGCGGTGCTGCTTCTCCGGAGGCCTGCCAGCCCCTCATTGACCTTGGCAAATGCTCCTCTGGCGAGAGAGCACAGGGGACCCCCTATTCCTGGGCGGCACTGGCTCCCATGCTGGGCGAGTTGCACAGGAGCACCTGGTGACATGGCCGCCCAGGGCTGGGGGCTGGGGCCTCAGTTGGGGGCCCGGCGGCGCTCTCCCAGCACGTGCCGCCCGGTCCTCGACACGGTGTACGCCACCTTCTGCAGGGAGTACCTGAACACCTGTAGTGAGAGACCCAGGACCTGCTCTTAGCTGCGGGGATCCACAGCCTGTGTACAGCGCTTCCGTTCCCGCCACCGCCCCACCCCCTGCCCCGCCCACCTGTCCGACTAGGAGAGGCAGGCAGGGGCACAGCTTGTCCACGAGTCAGAGCAACTGGAGCTTTTCCAGCTGTGCTGAAGGCTGCATGGCAGCAAGCTGATTGGACCTAAAACTTAAGTATACCTCACTTCTTGCAATAGGCTGGGTCCCTGGAGAATTTCGAAAAGGGAATCCTACCCAGTAAATGCAGCATTCCAGGAACACCTTGAAGGAAACATGCAAGTCCTTTGGCAAAAGAATCCTTTAGCAGGAAATTATTCCTGCAAAGGGTGCTTTTAGGGTAAATGATTTTATGGGCAAAGCGCTTTTTTCTGATTTTTTTTTTTTTTTTTTACACAAAGTGCTTTGCCTCTATTAGATTTTTTTTTGTAAATAAAGCGAATTTGTTTTTTTAGAAAGCGCCTTTTTCTCTTCCATTTTCCTGCAAAGAGCCTTTTCCTTTAATTGTTTTCCTCAAAGCGCTTTTACCTGATTCATTTTTTCTTAGTTTCTTTGTCTATAATTTTTTTCTGCAATGCGCTTTTTATCTAATGCAATTTTTCTGCCAAGTGCTTTTGTCTATTTTTCCTGCAATGCGCATTTTCTCGAATTCATTCCCCCCCACCACCACCCCCACCCCCCGCGAACTACTTTTTTTCTAGTTTGTTGTTTGTTGGTCTTTGTGAAGTGCTTTGTATTTGAGAAGTGCCCTTTCTTAATTTATTTTTCGGCTCAGCCCCGCAAGCGCTGTATTTTTTAAAAAGAAAATTTCCCCGCAATGCGCAATTTTTTAAGGCGGAAAATTTTGCTATGCGAGTTCTAAAGTCTCTTCGCAAAACAGAGGTGCCCCGCCTCCCTCCTGGGGTCGAATCTGAGTGTAGCGGGTTTTTCTTACCACGTTGGTTGCTAAGAGCCTCAGCGTTCGTCGGCGGCTGGCGCCCGCCGCGCCCCAACTCTTTGTTCCCAGCCGGGCGCGGGCGCACTGAGAAGGGTCTGTGCTAGGAGGAGGGCGCAGGGAACGGGTGGGGGCGCGTGGTGCCGCGGGGAGGCAGGGATCGCGGCAATCAGGGATCGCGGCAATCAGGGATCGCGGCAATCAGGATGGGATGGGTATGAGAGGCGGCAATTGCAACGTGGGCTTGCCGGTTCAGGGTATACACATTGGGACCCCTCTGCCACCCAGTACCCCGGGCACACTTACCTGCAGCAGCACGCGGAAAATGTACCAGCCGATGATGAGCAGTTCAGCCGATGCTGCCGCCACTGCCGCCATGGTTCCGAGAGTGGGTGGTTGAGAGAGTTTGCCGAAGGCTGAGGGTTCGCCGAGGGCCGCTGGTCTCTCGGAGTCGGCTGTTGGGCGCACTGCCGCAGCCGCCCCTTAAGTATCCGCCCGCCACCCAAATGCGCATGCGCACCTGGCGGGTGGGGTGGGGGGTGATCCTGCAGGGTGCGGGAACCGGGGGCGCTCCTCATTCGCTAGGAGAGGACAAAATAATCCATCTGCTCTTTCCACACCGACCCCCGCCTCCTGAGTTTCATCTTAGCCCCTTTCCAGAAGATTCTGCTGTACTCGCTTTTGAATTTTAGTGTAAAATGGAGGGGGATTGCAACTCTGAGTAGCGAACTGCACAAGTGTAGTGGTTGTGCGCCTCTTGGTACGGACCTCATCTCTTCGAGCCCAATGTCCGGTGCTGTCCCAGAACCCACCTTGGGCATAGATGGAAACCTAATTTAGAGAGGGATCATTTACCCACAGAACAGAAAAGGCTGCCCCTTCCAGGAGCCTTGTCTTCACAGGTCCCTGCTCAGCGCTCTTTTTCGAATATTTGATGTGCTGTAAGCCAGCGTCCTCTGTTTCACGGGAGTCTCTGAGCGTGTAATCTTTCCCTGATTCCTTGAGTCCCACTTCTTACGTTGCTAGACCTATGGCCGTGGCGATTGTAGGAATCCTACCAGGGCACTGAACTCTAGGCGGGAAAACGGTAGTCATTGGGTATACCCTCTGAGAGGGGTACAGGAAGGGATGGGATGAGCTCTCGCATAAAGTGGTCAGAATGCGCTGTGGGATAGTTTGCTGCTGGACAGGTCATTTCAACCTGTCTTCTCTTCTTCCCCCCGGCCCTGGTCTTCCGCAGCCAACGAGGTTCTTTGTATTCGTTGCACTGGACGGCTGGAGCCGGGTTTTGCTACCGCCACCAGAGGGTTGTGGCTCCCGCGGTATCCAGGCACATCAATTAGACCTTAATGCGAGCGGGTCTGCGAGTGCGGCCCCAGGGCACTGGTGGCCCGCCGCCGGAAAGCACCTCTCTCCAGCACGCTGCCTGGCACAGGGGCCAACTGGCATTTATTTGCTCCTATGTGGACAGAAAATTAATTTTTATTAAAAGCTCACAGAAATCAGGTTCTATACAGTGCCAGCAGCAGATGGAGAGTGTAAGTGATCCAAGCAACGTCAGTTTAGACAAAGTAATATGGTGATTTATTATTTTTTTATATTCACTTTCTAAGAAGTTGGCTGATTTTGGTAAAATGACGCCAGGCTAATTTGTAAAAGCAAGCTCATCCCAGGCTGCCATCTTAAAACAAAATATTTGATGGTACTGCTGCTGCTGCTGCTGCTGCAGTTCCCGCAGGCCCTGCGTGGTTAACTGCTTTAACTCCCTACTGAGCACCTGCTGTGAGAGAGAACCCTGTGCTAATCCTGTGGGGGCACAACATCAAGCCATGACCATTTGATGGCAACCACAGAGCGGTATTGTGAGGTCTGGACCCCTTGAGGACGGGCCGCAGCCCCAGGAGGCGATACATGATCTCTGCTGGGCAGGGCCCAGGCAAAGCCAGTCCACTGTTCGGGACCTGCCGGAAGAGCCCCCAAGAAGCCCAGGGGAGACACCCCAGGAGGCTTCTAGAAATGGTGACTTCCATGGGTGGGCAGGGAGGAAAGGGCATTCACATTTACTGTTGTTAACCATGATCCATTTTCCCAAATAAGTATACATTCTGTTCCTGTTTTTTTGTTTGTTTGTTTTTTGTTTTTTGTCTGTCTGTCTGTTTTTGTCTGTTTGTCTGTTGTGTTGACTTTTCTCTTCAGGACCCCTGCTGCCTTGGTGATCCTGGGCTGACAGCCAGAGAGCACAGCGGCTGAGCTCCTGGAGAGTGAGGGTTGAAGAACGCGGAGGGCAGCGCCCACGCCCTCGGGCTCCCATTAGGTCGGTTCCTGCAGCGGTGTTCAGCGGCCTTGGCGAAGGCCCTGCCTGACAGAGATCATGTATTGCCTCCAGTGGCTGCTGCCTGTCCTCCTCATCCCCAAGCCCCTCAACCCCGCCCTGTGGTTCAGCCACTCCATGTTCATGGGCTTCTACCTGCTCAGCTTCCTCCTGGAGCGGAAGCCTTGCACAATTTGTGCCTTGGTTTTCCTAGCAGCCCTGTTCCTCATCTGCTATAGCTGCTGGGGAAACTGTTTCCTGTACCACTGCTCCGATTCCCCGCTTCCGGAATCGGCACATGACCCCAGCGTTGTGGGCACCTAACAGCCTGCACATTTAGCTTTCTAAGGAAGCAGAAGACGGGAGGGGAGGCATTGACATAGGTCATAAAGCATTGGAGTTTCAAATCCCGCAGCCTGCGGGTGCCACATTCCTGACGGCGCCTTTTTGGCCTGTGATGTTTTATCCTTATAATGTGAATAATAGCACTGACAGGTGCTTTTATTGTAGAGTCCTATAGTCGTGGGTGGTCTTGTGGTTGTGTGTGTTCTGTCCCCATCTTGGTCCCAGCTGTCAAGATGCGCCCCCCGCCCCTCCTCGCCTCATTCCTGCGAGGCGTCTGCACCCGTCCTGATCAACTACCCCAGCATGACCTGGGCAGATAAAATGCCAAGTTATTGTCACCTCTGTGACTCCCTCCTTGTCAAGGTCTTTTGCCTTCCCAGAATATTCCCAAATCCTCAGTTCCTCTTCTGGTTTCCCTTTAGTTCTCTTCTACCCCTTTCCTTTTTTGGGAGCATCTGTCTAAGACAGGGCTCGTTTTTGCACTTATCTCGAATTTAAAGAGATTGCTGACGCCCGAGAGCCTCGCTTTTTCATTCTTCTTTCCCTGATCAGCAGGCTAGACAGAAACATGTATTGACTGTTTGTTGTTCACAAATCTCCAGTATTTTTTCCACTTCATTTTTAAGAAAGAAGTAACATGTTGCTCTTTCACCTGGGTGTCTGGGCTCATGCTCAGCCTCACTCCTTTGTCCTTCCTCCTGCCCTCCTCAGCTGTCCAGAGGGGGCGGGGGGTTGGCCTCATTGTCTCTCCTGTGCATGCTCTGCAGGATTGAGGTGTAGCGTGTTCATGTAGATCTAGAGTCCCCAGCCGAGTGAATGAGAGAGTACTTGTGTGTTTCAAAACAGCCATGATCTCTTGATAGGTGTTTGGATATTTTTTGGTGTGCCGTGTGTGTACGTGAACAAATACATGTGTATATTCCTTTTAAATAAGCTTTATTGAATGTGTTCTGATTTTGAGGTATAGCAATAGCTACTATAGTAGGTGCCGCTACAGTTTTTATTTAGCATGGGATTGCTGAGTGACCAGCACACTGGACTCCAAGGTGGTTCAGACAAGACAGAGGGGAGCAGTGACCATCCTCGTGCCAGGAGCTCCTTCAGTCCTGCACATATAGACTGTGTGAAGAATACAAAGAGGAAGACTTGTGACTGTCACTGGCTTTTTTGCTCTGTTTCTGCGCTTTCATACAAGTGTTGGCAAACGAGACTTTCTCCTGGCCCCTGCCCACTGACAATCGGTATGATTGTCCCTCCAGTCTAAACCATCCATCTTTCTCTTGCCTGAGCAGGAAGGGAGGTGGGCCAGGCAGAGGACAGAACTGGAGGCAGTCCATCTAGGAAATGGGACCAGGAGGCCACACTTGTGGAACATTTGGACTGTTATTCTGGAGCTTTTATTTCTGGTGTGTTCGTTGCACAGCTGTTTGAAATGTTTAATAAAGCTTTATAAACTTTACTTTGTGGTTTTATGTGGCTGCAGTCCATTTAGGTCATGGTGTTGGATTTCTAAGTTGGTGGGGGACAGAAGGTAGCATGGAGGGGCTGAGTCCTTGGCGCCAGAGTACCTTAGCCTGAAAATTTGATCTGCTCTCTGGAGAGCAGATGGTGGGTTTGGGAGAGGGGGAGCAGCGGGCAGGCTAGGCGGTGAACAAGAGGGAGTCTGAAAGTCTTCAGAGATGAGACATTTGCGTTTCTCAGCTCCCATGGCTTCTCGCCTGAAACTGTTTCCCTCCATAGGAGATTTGAGTAACCGATCCCTTGACAAACAACTTAAGACAGCTGGAGCTCTAATCATCAAGGATTTTTATGGTGCTGTTTTTGAAGTAAAAATAAAGTGAAACCCCTTATGGCATCTGAAGTGGAAAAATAAATAAGTCTGGCCATTCAGCTAGGGGGCTTAAGGCTTAAGGCAATGGCTAGAAGTGCAGTTCAGTGTCATCGATGTCCATGTGCTCCCATGGCTGTGACCTTTGAGACAAAGCAGGGTAGCTTGTCAAAGCCCTTGTACTGGGTGTCCACCTCTTTATTTCTTCTAGAAAACAATAAGAGCACTACCTGTCCAAGGCACAGAGCTGTTGTGAGGGTTTATTGAGGTAACAGTTGTGAAAGGTCTTTGGTAACTTCATAGTTTACCTAGATTTTTAATTTCTTGCTATAGTTTTATGTAATTTTCTCCCGTCCTTTTTAAATCTCTTTGTTGTCACTTTTTCATTTTTTTCACTCCAGTGTTATTAGTGATTTCTCTTGACCAAAACTTGCCAAAGATTTGTCCATTTTAAAGGTATTTTCAAAGAAACAAACTTGTATTGATTATATCTGCTATCTGATTCACCAATGCTTTTATCTCTGAATTCTTCTCTTCTGGGTTTCTGGGTATATTTCCTGGTTCAGCAAAGTCTTAAGCTGAGGAGTCACACATGTGGAAAGGATGGTTTATTCAGCAAACACTGAGCCCCTGTTCTCTGCTTCCTGGGGATTTCAGGGGCAAGACCTAGGCCTGACTCTACAAGACCACATGATTCTAGCCTAGTGAGAAGACTTAAGAAAATAGACAATTGCGAATTCCAAAAACAAAACAAACAAACAAAAAAGGCTTTTGTGGCCCTACTCTCCTGTGGAGGCACCTGGATGATAAAGGAAACCAAGATTATTGCTTATTTTGCTCTCCCTCAGAAACCAGCTTTCTGTCGAAGGTCAAGCCTGCTTGAGAGTCACAAACAGGCCTCCCTCTGAAAGATTTCTGACCCTTTACAGCAGGATTCCTGCAGCCCACCCCTTCCCAAGGTGACTGCCAAATCATTCTTTCCGCCTTACCAAGGCAACACCAGCATCACCCTGCCCCCTTTCCTGAAACATTTTTCAGGAAAGTGTAAAGAATAGATACTTCTGGAAAAGAGCAGGAGCATGCTCTGCAATTCTGCTGGTCTCTGAGCTCCTAGTGTGACATGGTAATTGCAAGACTCCAAGAGGCTTAGGTCTGGGTTTGTTTAGGAACTAGTCTATGTCCTGCTTTGGGCCTCATTTTCCTTATAGGTAAAATAAGTTCTCTTAGGGTCCTCCTGGATACATTTGAGTTACGTGGCAGTGCCCTTGTAGGACAGCCTGCGTATGCTTTATGCTTTAGTCAGTGTACCATGTGAGCTCAGCTATGCCTCTGTCAGGAAGCCTTCCTGAACTTCATCCCTCTCCCTGGAGATCCGCTTGCTTAGAGCACTTTACTCAGCCTCCTGTTTAGTGCTAGTGTTCGTGCTAGGCAACTTCCTCTTCTGTAGTTATTGGGATCCTATCTCCCAAGGGAGCCTGAATTTTTATTCAGTCAGCAGGTCCTTGTCAGAATCCCCTGCAGGAATAGGCCTTGGGGCCACATTGTAGACAAGATGGACAGTCCATGCCACCATGGAGTCAACCAGGCCACTGGGAAAGGGAATGACATTGGACAGATAATCCCATATATATATACCATGGATTGTGGCAGGTGCCATATAAGAGGAGTCTGAGAGGGGATCTGATATAGACTGAGGAGGATTGCTGTTCAAGCTGACACCTAAGAACAAGTATAAATGTTTGAACAGTGAAGTAATAAATGCGATGTTCTTTCCCACCATTTGATCAAGCATCTCTGTGCTTACATATAAAGAGACTGGGCTAAAAGTAAAGTGAAAGACCACCAGTACTTGGCTACCCTACAGTCAGAACTCCAAAAGGGGTGGGCTTAGAGATCAGTCTATTTAAAGCTAGAGGGCTGTGTTGGGAGATGCAGAGGGGGCTAAGGCTGACATGGTGGTGGCAGATCCCAAAACTCAGTCCCAAGAACTCTTGTTTCCAGGTGACTGGAACCATCACAAACAAGGATCTGATGGGAATAAGGGGTGACCCAATCAGAACAGCATTCAAGGTTGGATTCTTTCAGTAGGGAACAGGATAGCATTTGAGTAGTGAAAAGCAGTAGGGCTGTCAAGAAGGTCATTGCCCTGGGGAGAAGTAGCTCTAGGGCTTGATGGTGGGTGAGGTACAGAAGGCTGGAGAAGGTAGGCTAGAGAAGGAGAACGACAGAAAAAAATGATAGAAGGAAAGCTGACTCCCATTGAATAGCTGCAGGAAAGGAGGCCAGAGAAGGATTGTTAGAACCTGGTCTGCTGGCATCCAGTGGAGAGCTCATCCCTCATTCCCCACTCCCTCCATAATGGGTGAAAGGGTCACTGTTCTGAAAAGAGGGAAAAACTAAGATGTGCTCACCTCAACAAGTGATAGAAGCTGATCCTGACTATGGGGGGCTTATCTGATCTCAGCCCAGCACCCTCCCTTCCCAGTGTCTTCCTGAAAGCCAGAGGAGGGGCAGAGTTTGGTTTACCAGGCTTCTGAGAATTCCATATCTTGAGAAAAACTTATTATAGAGTGGGCTCAAGGTGAAGGGAGGAAGCTGGCTAAGCAGCAGCTAGAGGCTTCAGACAGAAGTCCTTGGTCTCCCTTTGGGCTATCAGTACTCAGTGGGTCGGTGTGAACTTGGGAAATAGTTTAGGATGGATAAACCTTTAAAGGAGAGACCTCTGGGAGTCCTAGGCCCTATGCCTTTGCCTTTGTGTCTGTGCCCTCCTGAGCCTCAGTTTCCTTACTTGTAACATGGGTATCCTAGCATCTACCATAGCCTGGCTCAAGGTGAAGTTTTCACAATGTTATTTCCTCTCTTCTGGCTCCCTTACCACTGACCATTATTGAGCTCAGGCCTTGATGTGATCTGATCATCCAGCTTTCTCGCTCATTCATTCTTGAAGGAGCATTGGCTAGACCCTGTGCCAAGCTGTGAGAACCTGATGCAGAATATAAACCAGGCCCTCCTTGAGGGGCTCAGCTCAACAGAGGGAGGGCAATAGCAAGTCCTTTAAGCAAGTGATTACAGTGCCATGTCTTTCAAGCTGTAATGGAGTTAGGGAGAGAAATCACGTGTTAGCACCTCAGTGTGAATTTCCTTATTTTCTGCAATCCCCAAAATGACAATATCCTAAAAAGGGAGAGGAATACCAAAGCATAGCTCTTTCCTGAGAGGCCAAAATCCTGACTATGTGTTCCTTGGCCACCAGCTTACTCCAGACCTTCCATGGATTTCCCCCTTCTTAGAGAGAAACTGCTGTCTGTCCCATCTTTCCTCATGAGGAACTGGTGTAGGGATATGTTTGAGTCCTCTCAAACAGATATGGGTTGCACATGACCCCTCTCCAAAGTCTAATCCTTTGAGTGGTTCTAGCCTCTCACCTCTTTTCCTGGACAGTATGGCAGTTTGTGAAAAGTCTGCACTTGGATATCTTATCACTTCTTCCAAAGCGAAACCCTCTGCTAATTCCCTACCTCCAAACTGATAGAGGCAGCCTGGAGCAGGGGTGAAGAGTGGGAGCTGAGGCCCCGGTCCTGGTCCTCACCCACTTCCCATGTGACCTTCCTGTGCTTTGCTCACTCTTCTCCAGGTCTCTGTTTGCCCACCTATACGCCAAGGAGGGTGCTAGACCAGGAAGTCTTTTAATATTTCCAAAGCTATCTTCTGTGAAA
This sequence comes from Cnephaeus nilssonii, assembly GCF_951640355.1. NCBI lineage: Eukaryota > Metazoa > Chordata > Mammalia > Chiroptera > Vespertilionidae > Cnephaeus > Cnephaeus nilssonii. The sequence goes on along the minus strand of NC_137082.1, from coordinate 38,142,071 downwards.
CATCATTGAACTTTACCCTTGTTATTTTAGTCTTAGAGATATTGCTTGAAAGAAAGTGAGTTAAAACAAGCAATTGTTTAATCAAAGGATTTTTGCATTAAAGAATAAACTTTAAATCTCTTGGATGCAGAACTATCAAGAATCTAAGCTTAGAGTCCAGGCAGACTTAGGTTTCTGAGGGAGGAAGACAAACAGCCCTTCATTGGTTCCATGTTGCCTGTGGTTCTATTTTTAATATATTTTATTGATTTTTTACAGAGAGGAAGAGAGAGGGATAGAGAGTTAGAAACATCGATGAGAGAGAAACATCGATCAGCTGCCTCTTGCACACCCCCTACTGGGGATGTGCCCGCAACCAAGGTACATGCCCTTGACCGGAATCGAACCTGGGACCCTTGAGTCCACAGGCCGACGCTCTATCCACTGAGCCAAACCGGTTTCGGCTGCCTGTGGTTCTAATTTCTTAGTTTAACCATCAAGACCCTGCACAACCCTTGAGGGTGGAGCTTGGTCTTTGTCCCTTGACCAGGACAGTACCTGCCTGACCAGGTCTGGCAGGAAACCTACTGATGTCTGGCCAGGGGGGTAAATGGATAGATGGCCCAATCAATCAATCTCTAGACTCCCTAAGGAATTAATTGGCCCAGTCTTCCCAGGAAATAATGAAATTTAGTTTGCCTCCCAAATCTCCTCTTGGCAACTCTGAAATGACAATATTTTCTAGCCTCCAGACTTATATTTTACACATAGATATCACAAACATTAATATCTCACAAAGATATGTGAGAAGACAGACTGACGATCTCAGATGGAAGGAGGGAGGGGGGACGAGGCAGGCAGAGATTAACCAAAGAATTTATATGCATAATTCATGGACACAGACAATAGTGTGGTGAAGGCCTGGGGTGGGGAGTGGAGGAACTGGGTGGAGGTGGGCAATGGGGGCGGGGAGGGGCGATGGGGGACATCTGTAATAGTTTCATCACTAAAGATAAATTTTTTAAAAATCAATTTTTAATAAAAGGGCTCCACAATTTGGCATCCTCCTTATAGCAACAAGTGGCTGTGAGACACCTCCCCTCACTGAGTCTCAGTTTTCCCATTTGTAAATGAGGTGGTTGGACTAGATAATCCTTGAGTTCCTTTCTAGCTCTAGCATCTCCCTCAGCTGCCCTGGTGCCTAGGGCAATAATTGGGCAGGGGACATGATGACCCCAGGATCTTGGAGCATGGAGAAATCATGGTGATGGCTGCAGAACTCTTGAAGATGAATTTGGCAGGAACTGGCTGAGATGTTTTTCTGCTGATGGTAAAATGTCCTGGCAGAGTCTGTACAGGTAGGTTGATGCAGGTGAGAGGTGGGATTGGGCTCTCCCCCTCTTATGATCCCTGAGTAATGTTTCCTTGCAGATTCAGAATCCTCCAGGATTGATCAGTACCAACTAGATTCAGCCATTCATATCGGCAAAGTAGTTGAACCATCTTTCTACACGCTGTCCTGGCAGGGCTTCCAGAAAGGCTTTCTGCTCCCACCTCTTAATGCCTCCCTGTATTCATTGTCACTGTCTGAAAGCATACTTTCCCAAAGCTTTCCAGTTCCCTGTCTAGGTGGCATGTTCTCTGAGAAGACTGTGCCCCTGATGCCATAATCAGCCAGGAATAGTTTAGCTCAGAATCAGAACCATGAGGGGAACACTTGTCCAAAATTGGGGCTCTGGCTATTAAAAGAAAAATAATAATTTATTTTCAACATCATGTGAGAACACACACCCAAATTCAAAAACTATTTTAAAAGGTCAGTAAAGAGCTATGTTTCCATTAAAAACCAGGGAGGAAAGGAAATGGGTATTTAACAAGTATCTGAATAGGGGGTGTCCACTAAGCTAAAAAGCAACAAAACGACATCAAGAAAGCAGTGACAAACCAATTTGACTACATCAAAACTAAATATTTACAGTGTCAAACAATATCACCAACAGAACCGAAAAGCAGAGTGGGTGAACTATTTGCAGATCCATAATGTATAAAAGGACAAATGCAAAACCTTAACAGTAAAAACGCAACCAATAAGTATTTAGTTCACCTAAACAGAGTCTACAGAAGCAGAAATAGAATTGACTAAAAATTTTTTGAAAAATATTAGATTTTATTAGTAACTGAAGATCAACAATGAAAAACAATAAAGAAATAAGTTTTCTACCAACAAATTAGGGGAAAAAAAGTTTAAGAATACACACTGTTGATGAGGATACAGTGGAATGGGCACTATTACTTAGTTATAGTGTTAGGTATTAAAATATGATGATAATGCCCTGGCCAGCGTGGCTAAGTGGTTAGAGTGTTTGCCTGCACACCAGAGGGTCGAGGGTTCAATTTCTAGTCAAGCGCATGTACCTGAGTTGCAGGTTTGATTCTTGGCCTTAGTCGGGATGCAAATGGAAGACAGTGATGTTTCTTTCCCTCTCTCCCTTCTCTCTCTCTCTCTCTCTCTCTCTCTCTCTCTCTCTCTCTCTCTCTCTCGCGCGCGCGCGCACGTTTTAAAAATCAATGGGAAAAATATCCTCAGGTGAGCATTAACAACTATATATGAAGATAAATAAGATGTGGTGCCCACTCTTGGACATGCAGTCAAAGAGGTAAGAAAGACACAGACAGATACTAAAATTACTATGTGTAGTGAGAAGATGGCCAGAGATATCGGACATGGGCAAAGCATGCAGCCGCTGTGGGTGGTGAACTAGTAAGTGTGAAGTTATGGGAGCATCCAGGGGCATTCCTAGAGAGGTGCCTGGATAAGTAGTTTTCAGGTATAGGGCAGAGACAGAAGTGAGAAGCATCATGGATGAATTCTTAGACAGTTCAGGCTTGCCAAAACATGAAATAAGAGGCAGAGATGAAGGTTTGTCTTCATCACAGTGTAACGTTTGTTTAATTGAAGAGTTTTGTCTTTTTCCTTTTGACAATGGAACCACTGAAGCATTTTGAGCAGGCAGTTGCTGTCGGAAGATTTCTGTTTTAGCGTAATTATTCTGGTTGCTTGAAGACATTTGGAGGTTCAAAGGCCAATGAGGAAATGATTGCCTTGGTAGAGAAGGCAAGACCTGAATTAGGGTGGAAGCCAAGAGGATGGTGGGAAGGTAAAATTAGAAGAACCTGCTGACCAAGGATGCTTTCTCTGTTTCTATCTTGGGTGACTGGGAGAATACCCAGGAGAAAGAACAGTCTTTGGAATGTGGCTGGAGAAAGATTAGTGAGCCCAGTTTTGGACAAGTTGAGTAAAAGGTGGGCATCCAAGTGGATGTAGGTAGAGAGTTTGGATCCAGTAGGAAATTTGAACAAAAGATTTAGGTTGTGACTAAGGGTGATTATAGCCATGGGCTTTGGTGAGGTGGTCCTAAGAGGATGTAGCAGCTAAAAAGAGAAAGGGGGTCTGGACAGAGAACCTCTTCCCCATTTAAGGGGTGGATAGAGAGAAAGAAAAGCCCACAGAGGCAAAAAAGGAAGTCAGAGATGGAAAAGCACCTAGAGCCTGTGTAACATGGAAACCCAGGGATGTGGAGCTATTCCAGGAAAGAATAATATGAAGACAAAAGAGAAAAGCCAGTTAGATAAGGACTGAGAGCCCACCAGATGGAGCAATTGGGGGCAGGGGATTGGGGGGGGGGGGCGGGGCGGGGTGCTAAATCCTCACTGGAACATGAAGTGGCAGAGGAAAATAGAAGTGGAAGTGAAAGGGGAGGGAAAACCAGGCAGCATGGCCACCTATCCTGGGGAATTTGGGATAACTGGGGAGAAGTTGCTAGTTATGATTTGAGTGAGGGAGAATTTCTGAGCTGGGTTAAGAGGAAATAAGGATAGACATGATAGGAGAGTGAAAGTGCTGTCACCTAAAGTCCTCCTGTTTGCAGAAATCAGAGGGAAGATCAAAGAGGGGTAAGGAGGGAAAATGTTCATTGGTGACATTGACTAGGACTATTGTCAAGCTGGAAAGTATATATGCCAGTTTGGAGCTCACAAAGGAAGTGTGGGCATCTCCCAAGGGGGATAGATGGAGAACTAAGGATGAGCTTAAAGGAGAAGGTGCAGAGTTTATGGAGTAGGGCTAAACCCAAAGCTGTAACTGACATTTTAGGGATGGATGCAGAAAGAGGATCCTGCTAAGGAGACTGAGCAGAAGGGGCCAGAGGAGAAGACCAAAAACGTGGGCATACTAGAAGCCCAGGAAAGAGAATTTTTAGAGGTCAGGGTGGCCACTGGTGGGCCAGATGCACAGAGTCAGGGAAGTGAGGGCATCTCCTGGATCTGGTCTTTGGGAATCTTTGCCACAACAACTTTGAGGGAGCGGCCAGAAGCCCACCTGAGTGGGGGATGATCTGGCTAAGAAAGCAGAAGAGAAAAGGGGGGACTTTGAGGGGACAGGGAAGGTGCTTTTTCTTACGTGCTAACATTTGAAGGGAAGAGGGCTCTGTAAGCCCAAGTTTGAAGAGCAAGAATAGATAATGAAAGGGGCCCTAGAGCGCTGGGATTAAGTGCAGAAGTGAAGGGATTAGTTGTGTTGGTGGAAATGGACAAAATTGATTCATGTACATTTTACAAGTCACCTGATCTCCATGTTCTTCTGGAGGCTTTTTCTCTGCCCTCTGGGTACTTAACTACAGCTCTAATTAGCAGTAGTTTTATCCTGCCTGTGTCCAGGGCCATGTCTTATTCATTCTTTGTACCTTTCGGCACCTTGCAACAGGCAGTGAGCTAGTTAGAGGCAGGATAATTTCTTTCTGCTTGAAATCAAATGTCTGAAATAGTGGTTCAGAATTTTTTTTACCACAGAGATTTTGTAACAATTCCCAGGAAAACAATGAACAAGGGGGAAGGAAAAGTCAAGGTTGAGGCTGTCTGGATATAAGGCTATCTGGACTTCAGAAAATATATTCTGCACTCCAGTGTGGACATAGCTCTTTATACTAGTAGTTTACATGGTGGGGTCATGACCATTATCTCAACTGATTATCCTAACCCCATCCTCCCACACCAAGTTACCATTAGCCCCATCTCCCAGGTTAGGAAGCTGAGGCCCAGAGAGTCAGATTAGAGGAAAAGAATGATGGGCAATGAAGTAGAAGAGGACTGGGGCACAGTCTTAAATGCTACATTCAGGGTACCTGGTGGTGTCTGCTAGACCAGCGGTCGCCAACCTTTCAGACCTCACCGACCACCAATGGTCCGCGGACCACCAGTTGGCGACCGCTGTCCTAGACATCGAATAATTCTATTTCTGTCATATTTGGACAGAAGTCAAAATCGGGAGAGAGCCTTGGTCTAACTGGCTGACCTGGATGATGAGAGGCATAACTTGGAGGAAGAGCCTCTGTTGCTTCTGTGAGACAGCAGCCTCGTCCCAGGACAGCCACATAAAACAGGGAACAGGAAATTTCCCTAAATGTAACAAGAGACACTAGGGAAGAATAAGGGATACTAGAAAGCCCAAATCCCCAGACATCCATCATAAGAACTAGCCCAGAGGCAGGGAGGAGCAATGTCTAGATAGGAGAGTGAGAGGCCTGAACTAGACCAGTGGAGATGGAGAGAAATAGGTCAGAAACTTGTAATAGATAAAAAATCAGAAATAATTGGTGAATAAGGGTAGTGACAAGGATGACTTGGATGGGTGACAGGGTGAATGGTGGGGAGGCCCCTGGGATGGGGAACACAGGCAGCATGGGGAGCCAGTTTGAGGGGCAAGACAGTGGTCTTAGATTCAGCCAAGTGGTTCGGGTCACAGCCAGGTAGAGCCCAGCAGGCTCTTGGATCCACATCTGGAGCTCAGGAAGAGATTTGACCAGAAGTACCAGCCTAGAGCCATGCCCACTCAAAGAGTAATTGGAACCTTGAGAATGAGTGAGATCACCTGAGAGAATGGGACAGGTTCCTGGGCAGAATCCTGATTTATAGTGACATTTGAGTAACCAATCAAGGTGTGGATAGGCAACTAAGGAGAAAGATGTGGCAAACAACTAGGAGAGTGGGTTGCCATGGCGACCAAGGTAGTGAAGAGTTTCAAGAAGAAAGTAATCAACACTGTCAAATACAGCAGAGCAGAGAATTCCAATAAGACAATTTTCTACTTTGGATTTGATAATTAATAAACTTTTGGTGACCTAAATAAGAGCATTGGGGGAGTGATCAGGCATAGGCTGGAATAACGTTGAGATATGAGGGGGAGGTGAATCCATCATTAAAAGTCCTTTGAAGAGTCTGAAGAAAGATTTCATGATGTGAGGGATGGGGTGGGAGGTTGAGCATAGGAGGCAGACATCAACCCCCACAAGTGATATGCATTCTTTAGTGACCAAAAGTTTATTCATTCCAAATTTCCTAACTTAGCACCTATTGTGTGCCCAACACTATGGATACTTGAGTGAATGAATTAAAGTAGACAGAATCCCTGTTCTCATGAAGCTTGTTTGGTTTAGGGGAGAAACACATGCATCAGATAATCACATAAACGTACAATTTCCAACATCAATAGACACTCTGAAGGAAAGATACTAAGTGCTGTAGGTGTACAATTTAAGGACCTGCCCTAGGCTGACTCCAGGAGGCTTCTGTGAGGAGGTGACACTTCAACCAGTTCGTTAAGAAGGGGAAGGAGTTCATGGGACAGAGCAAATTTGGGAAAAGCATTCGGGCAGACGGTACAGCCTGTGCAAAAGGATGTGAGGTGAAACCAGAGAGGCAGGCAGTGCTAGCTGCACAGAGCTATTGGAGATATACATAAGGAAAGCTGGGTTGAGACCTACCCTAGTATATCACTATAACCTGAGACTGGCTGTTCTATGGAGAAGTCATTAGGGCAGCATGGATAAAGTTGGAGACCAGTTAAGAAGCTTATGTCATCGTAGTGGCCAGGATCTGGACACAATCAACATATTCTGGTTAATCTTGGTGCTAGGTGGAATGAAGAGGGACAGGGAGAGGAGGAGGTATTCAGGGTTACCCCTGAGTTTCTGGCGTGCCTTAATGGTAAGGTGGCAGTGCCGTTCTCAGAACTGGGGAGCCCTAGAAAGGGACTGTGTCTGTGAGGCAGCCCCCAAGTCTGGTGGTAGACAGCTGAGACTCATCCAAATGGAGGTAGGGAGGTAAGTGGCTAAATGCTTAGAGGCGGAGTACAGAGTGAGAAATTGCAGAGACTGGTTCGGAGCTCCTGAGGAATCCTGGATGGAAATGTGAACTGATGTCAGGTTTCTGGAGCCTTCTGGGGCTATGAGGACTGCTGAGGAAGAAGCCAGAACCTAGCCCAGGAAGCACCAACATTTGGGGACTATAAAAGGGGCGGGGGGACTTCCTAGGGTACTAAAAAGAAAGGGCCAGAGTGGTCTTTTAGCAGAAAGCTGAAATGGACAGCAGAGGGTATGTGCAGAGAGGTCATGGGACAAGGCCTGATTGGTGAGCCCTTCCAATGTGCACAATCAACATGATGCCCCTGGAATTGGAGATCCTGGTGGCAGTGCTGATTAGCACCTTCCAGGGCCCATGAAAGACCTCTGGGTACCTTTACCAGAGGCAGCTTGGGGGAAGTATTGACTAAGGAGAATAAAGAGGAAGGAGCAAAGTCTAGGGCTTTTTATTTTATTTTTTAAATCTTCACCTGAGGATATATTTATTGATTTTATTTTTTATTATTATTGTTAAATCCTCTCCTGAGGATATGTTTTTATTGGTTTTTAGAGAGAGAGGTAGGAAGAGAGGGAGAGAGAGAGAAACATTGATATGCGAGAAACATCGATTGGTTGCCTCCCATACTCACCCCAACTGGGATCAAACCCACAACTTTGTTATGTGCCTTGACTGGGAATCAAACCTGCACCCTTTTGGTTTATGGGATGACGCTCCAACCAACTGAGCCATCTAGCCAGAGCTAGGAATTTTTAATATCAATCTTAAAGGAAAGAACAGCGCTGGCATATGAATATTCTGAGGTATGTGAGCCCAAGCGACAAAGCGATTACGGATGGAGACAGTTAGTGAAATGAGCTCCCAAAGGACTGGGATCAAGTGTTGAGGTGGATAAGTTACTTTGGGGCAATAATGTGTATTTGACTGGAAGGGGCAAAATTAAATTATTTACCTTTTAGAGAGTAATTTGATCTTCATATTCTTTTGGGAGCTTTTCTCTGACCTGTGTACTTACTACAGTGCTAATTAATTAGCACCAGTTTTCTCCTGCCTCATGGCTGGAATCAGGTCTTAACTATTTTTTGTGTTTCTCAGCACCCAGCCTCAAGCAGTAAGCACTTTGGGTGCTGAATCAGTATTTTCTGCCCTGGAATCAAATATCTGAAGTCAACGCTCAAACTTTTGACCAAAAAGAATGTATGAGAATTCTTCAGAATGCAGGAAAGAAGAAAGAATTGGGATAATAAGTCATGGGTGGCAGGGGCTTGGGTGGGTGGGTGGAGAAAAAGTAGAGGAGTCGGCTTCCCTCATCCTTGTAAGCTCTGCCATTTCTGTGTTCTGTTTATATTCCCCATCTCATATGAACTTCATATCCCCCCACAAGACACAGAGCATTGCCCCATTTCATAGAAGAGGAAACAGAAACCAGAGAAGGAAGTGCCTTACTGACATACAGTGTGAGTGGCAGGAGCTGGGTTCAGCACTCAGTCCACCAAGTATCGCTGTCCCCCTTCCCAGGACAGGTTGAGCTCAAGAGGAAGAGAAGCCTGCCAGGTCCAGGTGGAGATACTCCACAGGCACTTGCAGGAGGTTGGAAGTACAGTCCGGCTGGAGACCTACCAGATATTAAAGCATCCTTTCAAACTACAGTGCTGGAATCTGCAGAACGGGCATCGGAGCAGGTTGCGCTCTTGTTAAGAAGCTTTCCCATCATGTGAATGATATATTCTATATTTGCATCTAAAATTCCTAAATTTTAATAAAATGTTTAAGTCCTTAATCCATCTGAAATGTATTTCATTGTGTGGTGTGACACAGAGTTCTAATTTGTTCTATTTCCAAATGGATAACCAGTAAGCACTATTTATTGTCCCCACCCCATTTTTTCTCCCAGTTCCCTATGTCTAGACTCTATTCACATCTGTGGATCTATTTGTCTACTTCTAGGCCAATACCAGATTTTAATGAGCAAAGCTTTATCTTGCTACCCAATATGGTAAGTACCTCTCTTCCTGGCTCTTTATTCTTTTATAAATTAACCCTGGTCATATTACACATTTACTTTTTCACATACATTTTAGCATCAGCTTGTCATGAAAAACAAAAACAAAAACAAAAAAAACCTCCTGTTGGAATTTTGAGTGGGATTGCATTGAAGGGAGAAATAACATCTTTAGGATATCGGTTCTTCGCATCTATAAACATGGTATCTGTCTCCATTTAATCAGTCTTATTTGTTTGGTTTGGTTTTTAATGACTTTTAATAAAGGTTGGTCGCTTTTGTCATAAAGGTTTTTCACATTTCTTAATAGATTTATGCCTGTGTACCCACCTTATCAATTTTGTTGCTTTTGTGAGTGGAAAAAGGTTTTTTTTTTTTTATTGTTTTCCAAGTTTTAATCAGTTTATTAATCATGATGTTTTATTCACAGAATAAATGTACTTTGTCCCTGGGCACACAAATGAGAACACAGTACACATGTAAAGTAGAGCTAATTGGCTGGAAATGCATTAGAACTTGTGAATTAAATTTTAATTATACAAGTAATACATGAATATATTTTCTTATACATAAAATTAATGCCTTACAGATAAAGAGGTTTCTTCTGACCTCCCACACCACCTCCTAAGGCCACCTTCCCCCATTCAGAGGTAGTTGTTCTTAGGTTTTTGCTGTTTACCCAAAATGTTTTCCTATGCCCATTGAAACACATCTTTTATTCTCTTTGTGTGTATGTTTGTTTGCACAGACATGGTGTGTACACGCTGGAGGTGTTGCTCTCAGCTTAGTGCGCCCTACGGGACCCTGGTATAGCCTGCCAAACAATACAGTGCTCCTTGCAGCTGGCAACCAGCGGCCATAACCGATACACCACGTTTGACTTCCTTGCTTCCTACGGATTGACTATTAAAATGTTCCCAGTGTCACTACATTAAGACGAAGCCATTAAGAGCTTCCTTGGACATTGCCTGTTTGCATACATTCAAGTGTTTCTCTGAGAGATATGTAGAAAAGGAATTGATGTGTCATAGAGTATACACATCTTAAATTCTAATAGAGACTGCTAAAATGTTCTTCAAAGTGCCATAATAATGGAATCTTCTGCCAGCAATGTGTGAGAGTGTCCATTTACCCAGACCATCTCCAAATTCTACATTTTTAACCAGTCTGATGAATGAAAAATAATATCTTGCTTTAGTTTGCATTTTCTGAATATACCTGCAAGCCTGAAGTCTTCATGTGTTTACTATCTATTTATATTTCCTCCTCTGGATTGCTTGTCCGTACCCTTTGCCTATATTTTAAAGATTTTTTTGGTCATTTTGCTATTGATTTTTAGGATTTCTTTATGCATTTTGAATACTAATACCTTGTTATGTATGTTACAAATATTTTTCTACATTGATTCTTATCATTTAATTGTATCTTTTGTCTTAGATAAATTTTATCTTTTAATACATAAAAGACTGATAAATTTACAGTCTTATCTAAGAAAGCCTTCCCTATATCAAGGTCAAAAACATTTCTGTATTTTCTTCTCTAAAATTTATAGTTTGCATACATGTATATATTTAAGCTTTTATTCTATATATAAAATAAACTCCATACACATGAATCTTAGGATCTAACTTTACTCCCTTCCCACCCCTCAAAAGTTAGGTAATTGTTCCAACACCACTTATGGAATAATATATTATTTATCCACTGGTTTAAAATTGCTACCTTTGCCTGACACTAAATGCCGATGCGGGTCTATGTCAGAGCTCTTTCTGGTCCACTAATCTATTTGTCTACTCCCGAGCTTGATAATATGCTTTGCTAACAGGCGAGACAAATCCCACCCTCTTTGTTGTTTTAACAAAATTGCTTTGGTCATCCTTGCATGTTTGTCCCGCTGCATGAATTTTAAAATCGGCCTGTCAAGTTCCAGAAAAATTTCTGCTAGGATTTTAATTGGGATTTCATTGAGTTTATGGATAACTGAAAAAAATTGGCATCTTTGTTATGCTGAGTCTCCCTACCAATGCACATTGCTATATTTCTCAGTTCCAGTCAGCGTGTAATGTCTCTAAGGGATTTTCTGTGGTCAAAGTCTTGCACATTTTCTGATAAATGTATTTCTAGATTTATTATAAGTTTTGCTGTCAACTGAGAATAGGACTCCCTCTCCCCTTATTTGATTAGTCCTTGTTCCTTCATATTCCATTGCAACCCGTTTGCTAATAATCACTGTACCTGATTTGCAGACACACATGCAAAGTAAACGTTCTTTCTCCCTGAGCACAAACATTCGGTCGGGCACAGCCAAACAGAGAGCCGGCATAGTTGGCTGAAAACAAATTAGAATCTTTTCCAATTATACTTTAATCAAACAAGTAAGGGATGAATGCATTCTCCTCATTAAAAGTAGAACAATGTGAATATAGCTAAAGTTTCTTTTGGCCACCTGAGATCCTGGTCCCTTCCCCTTCCACAGAGGTGGCTGCTGGTTCAGTTTTATGTATCAACCTCCACATAGTATTGATGGAGGCATTTTGAATAAATTATACCACACCATAGGTATTGTACTATATCCTGAATTTTTTTCATTCAATCTTATATTTTTGAGATCTACAATGTTAGTTGATATAGCAGCTCTTGTTCCCTCCTTATAATAATTGTTAGTACCCCTTCACATGGCTGTACCCTATTTTCCCTTTGCTAGCATCCATAGACCCTGAGGGGTTTCCCCCTGTTATGAAGAATGCTGCTGGGAACAGCCTCTTGAAATGTTTCTATGAGATAGGTACTGAGAGTGAAAACTGGCCTCCCTGGTGTCCACTGTTTTAGTTTTATTAGGCATGGCCCAGGTTAGCTTCTGAAGTGGCTGTGCCAATTTAAACTCCTTCCACAACTAACTGTAAGTTCATATTTTTTCCAGATCATCACCAGCTTTTAAAGTTTATAGCTCAAATGGGTGAAAAAAAATGGTTTCTTCTTGGTTTAATTTATATTTTGCTAAGTGACTGGTCATTATGTGTTGTCCTCACAGGTTTCTGGCCATTTATATTTCCCCCTGTTGGAATAATCTGTGCATATCCTTTGTCCATATTTTTTCTGAGTTATCTTTCTTTATTGATTTATGGGAATTCTTTATATTTTCTTAATATTAATTCCCTGTCCACTCTATGCATTGAACATAATTCTCTGCCATTCTGAACCTTGTCTTTTAACTGAACTATATATTTTATTATAGGACTTTTAATTTTTATGTCAAATGTAGAGTCTTGCCTTAAAAAGGCCCTCTGTTAACTAAGATCATAACCATTTTTTCTATATTTTTTCTAAAGCTTACATAGTTCTCTTTTTTGTATTTATATTTTGCATTTTACAATTTCACATTTAAGATTTTACTGTATATGAAGCTTATTTTTAATGTGATATTGGTGTTTAATTTTCATAAATATCAAAATTGATAACCAGTTTTTTTCAATGTCACTTATTGCATAATCTGTAATTTCTTCTGTGATTTCAAATTGCTACCTTTGCCTGACACTAAATGCCGATGCGGGTCTATGTCAGAGCTCTTTCTGGTCCACTAATCTATTTGTCTACTCCCGAGCTTGATAATATGCTTTGCTAACAGGCGAGACAAATCCCACCCTCTTTGTTGTTTTAGCAAAATTGCTTTGGTCATCCTTGCATGTTTGTCCCACTGCATGAATTTTAAAATCGGCCTGTCAAGTTCCAGAAAATTTTTCGCTAGGATTTTAATTGGGATTACATTGAGTTTATGGATAACTTTGAAGAAAATTGGCATCTTTGTCATACTGAGTCTCCCTATCAATGCACATTGCTATATTCTCAGTTCCAGTCAGCGTGTATGTCTCTAAGGGATTTTCTGTGGTCAAAGTCTTGCACATTTCCTGATAAATGTATTTCTAGATTTATTATAAGTTTTGCTGTCAACTGAGAATAGGACTCCCTCTCCCTTTATTTGGTTGGTCCTTATTCTTTCATATTCCATTGCAACCCGTTTGCTAATAATCACTGTACCTGTTTTGCAGACACACATGCAAAGTAAATGTTCTTTCTCCCTGAGTACAAATATTCGGGCACAGCCAAACAGAGAGCCGGCAGAGTTGGCTGAAAACAAATTAGAATCTTTTCCAATTATACTTTAATCAAACAAGTAAAGGATGAATGCATTCTCCTTATTAAAAGTAGAACAATGTGACTATAGCTAAACTTGCCTTTAGCCATCCTCTGAAGTCTGAGTTTCCCACCCTGTCCACAGTTTTGTCTCCTTCCATAGTATTAATGTAGGTATTTTGAATGAATCATCCCACTATATAAGGACTTTAGTGTGAACTGCTTTTTTCATTTATTTTTTTATGTTAAGATATACTCATATTGATGCAAATGGCTCTTGCCCAATTCTTTATTAGCTGCATTATATTTATTCCCATGAATGTACCACAGTTTCTCTTCCCCAAGATCTACAGACATTAAGTTGCTTCCTTTTTTCTCCTCTATAAGCAGCACTGTAGGAAAACAGCCTGCACATGCCTCCACTGTAATGTTTTTCTAGACTAGTGATTCAGAAATGGAATTTGGGGTCTCATGCTTTCCACATTTTTAGTTTTAACAAATATTACTAAAGTATCCTCCATAATTTATGTACCATTTAAATTTCCAGGCAGAGGGTATGAGAAGGCTCTAATCCCCATACCATAAGTAGTTGTTTTAAATATTTGCCAATCTGATGGATGAAAAATTGAATCATTTAAAAAATATATAATACCTGTTTGCTAGTGAGATTTTAATATGTGTATGGCATTTGTTTTTTCTCTTTTCTGAATTATATGTTCATTCTTTTTCTCATTTAACTCTGTAGGATCTTTTGTTAGACAATTTATCAATTTTGACATAATCAAATATAGCAATCTTTTCCTTTATTCCCTTTATTTATATATCCTATTGTAGGCCTTTTTTACTCCTAAGGTTTAAATATATTCTGTATTTTCTGATAATTTTGTTTTTATTTAGGTCTTTAATGCATCTCCCATATATTTTATGATTGAAATAAGATATGATCTAACCTTTCTCCGAACATGGAGCTGATAATTTCAGTGCAGTAAATTGACTAGTACGTTCTTTCTCCATTGAGCTGAAGTGCTAGGGGGGTCTGAGGCCCCTGTTCTGTTTCATAGGTTTATATATTCCTGTCTGTACCAGACTATTTTATTTGCTATAACTTTATACCATTTTTGTATCGTTAAATAAAATGCTCCATTTCATTGTGCTTCCTTTCCAATGATCTAATCTAACTATTACTGCACATTAAGTCCTCCACATGAATTTTAAAGCTTGCCTGTCAAGTTCTGTGAATTTAAAGATCAATTTGGGGAAAATTGAATCAATACAATACCGAGCCTTTCAATTTATGGATACCGTGGAGCCCTACATTTATTCTGATCATCTTGTGTGTCTTTCAGCCACATATTACAGTTTTCTCCATAAAGAAGCTATCCGTTTCCTAATGGTTTGTTCCTCTAGTTTGTACTGTGATTGTGAAGGAGTTCTCTTCTCACCCCCTTTCTTGTTTTGCTTTTGCTGGTTACATTTTTCTAAATCTACTTACTAATCACTGTATTTCATTCATATACACACACAAAGTAAATGTTCTATCTCCCTGGGCACAAACATGCCAGCACTGCCAAATACACAGAGCTGGCATAATTGGCTGAAAATGAATGGGAATTTTTTCAAATTAAAGTTTAATGATACCAGCAAAACGTGAATATATTCTCCTTTTTAAAAACTAGAACATTGCAGATGAAGCTCAAGTCCCTTTCAGCCACCCACTGCCGTCCCATTTCCTTCTTTCTCCCGAGAGGTAACCACTGTAATGGGCTCAGTGTGCACTTTTCTAAACTTTCTAAAAACTTGTAAATACATGGATAGGCACCCACAGGAAATATATGGAATAGTTGTCTCAAATAATGATAATTTTGTCTTTTCCACTTTTCATTTATATTCAATTTTTGTATTGGCCTGGATTTGATTATAGTTTCAGCATAGGATGTCAGTATTATCACCCATTACAACATGAAAGTAAAGATACAGAAGTTGGGAGATACCGATGTAGGGAGGGGGTAGGAGGGCTGATGAGAATGGTAGTGGGGAGGCAAGAGCCTCTGTGAACACAGTGGAACAGGAGTGAAGAAACAAGGAGATGTCTTACAATTAAACTGATAAATAGTTGAGGTACTTTAAAACTGTGTTGGGAAAAGCAGGAATGGAGGGAAGTAGTTTCCAAGTGACCTAACGCCTTATCTGCCATGTGGGACATCAGTGAATCTTAGGAACTAGATATAGGATATAGCAGATGCTGTTCAGAGAACTCTCATGACCCAATTTTGACTAGGATCTCATAAGGGGAAATCTTCAGGCAGCTTCAAGGCAGCACTTTCCTCCCGATTAAAGAAATAACCTGGGAGCTTTCTTGGCCCTGCCCCTTCCTTTCTACTTAGGTGAAAACGTGATGCTTGGCGCTCTGACAGCCACCTTGTGACCAGGAGGGGAAGGCCAGGAGATGCAGCTCTTTGCTGACCCAGAGCCTAGACACCTGAAATCACTGACTTCTGGACTTACCATTCTTTGAAATAAATAAACATTCTACTGCTTAAGACACTCTGAAGTGTTCTGTTCGATGCTAGTAAAAGCATTTCATCTAATACAAATATAAGGAATCTAAGATCTTTTTAGAGCTAGGGAGGTGACCTCAGGAACTCTGGGGTGACAGTTTGGGGTGGGGAGAAGGCATAGAAGGCTAGTCTTCATCAAACCTCTTCTATCCTTTTGGATTTTTAAGAACTATATGTATGGGGCTTCCTCTCAAGATGGTGGCATAGGTAAACCCCATACCCATATCTTCCCACAACCACATCAAAATTATAACTAAGCTTCATCATTCAGAACCTCCTGAAATCTAGCTGAATGGAAGTCCTACAATTAGGAATTTAAAGAAGAAACCATAACCCTGGCCAGTGTTGGAGCATAGGCAATCAATCAATGTGTCTCTGTCACATAGATGTTTCTCTGTCTCTCTCCCTTCCATGCACTCTAAAAATCAATGAAAAAATATTCTCAGGTGAGGATTAACAAGAAAAAAGAAACCATATCAAGACTGGTAGGAGAGGCAGAGACATGGATGGGCAGATAAAAATTGGTAGAATTATCTAGGCTGGAGAGGTCCCGCCTGAGAAGTGACAGGTCCTAGTCCCACACCAGGTCCCCAGCCCAGAGTTCCAGTGCCAGGAAGAGAAGTCCCCATAACTTCTGGCTATAAAAACCAGGGGGATTGTGAAAACTGCTGGAGTCCCAGGCAGTTCCCATGCATGGACTTACTCAGACTCACTCTGAGCTCCAGTGGTGGGGCAGCAGCTCAAAAGGCCCCAAGGATATATAGGGAGGAACTGAATTGGCTGGCATCAGGGCAAGAGCTAGAGGGGCAACTTTTTGCCATACTGGTAGAGGCCATTGTTCCTGAGACAACCTCCCCCCCCCGGACACACACAGAGCTGGAAGGCAGGCACTATATCTGAGACTCCATCAACCTGGCTCACACTGTTTGCCCTGCCCTGGTGATTCCTTGCCCCAACCTACTTGGAGATCCACCCAAACTGTTTTCAGTGGCTTTTCCATATGAATGGCCTATTTTGGCTCATACTTCAGACTCTCCTAAAATCTCTCAAGCAACAGCTGGCCTCAGATTGCCCCATACCTCTTGCTAAGTGGCCCCAGGCCTGGCACTAGCAGCAGCTGGCCTTGTCACAGTGTGGCCTTACCTGGGCACCTTAAAGCCCAGCACAAGTGGCAGCCATCTGCAGATCACTCTGGAGCTCATTCAAGGTGCCCCAGAGCAGAACATGGGTGGTGGCTGACATTAGCCTGCACCTTCTGGGAGGCCTCAGAGCCAGCACACATAGTGGACAGCTTCAGATGTGTCGAAGTACCACAACCATCTCCACAAGAGACATACTCAAGATGTGTGGTTGTTTGTTACACAGCATTATCATGATTGTAGTCATCTGATGCACAGGCTCTGTGTTTAACTGACTTAGCAAGCACCAGAGCCCTGCTGAAGTAAGTCCTGCTCTGTGAAGTGGACCATTGCACAGATGATCCTCCATGGTCAATGATCACAGCCAGTCCTTGCATCTGATTGGCTTGTGGGTAAATCCCTCCCATTGACGTGCCAACAGCAATCAAGGCTCAACTACAAGAGGAGGGTGTACAGCCCTAGCCAGTTTGGCTCAGTGGATAGAGCGTTGGCCTGCAGACTGAAGGGTCTCGTATTTGATTCCCATCAAGGGCACATGCTCGGGTTGCAGGCTCGATCCCCAGTAGGGGGCAGGCTGGAGGCAGCTGATCAATGAGTCCCTCTCATTATTAATGTTTTTATCTCTCCCTCTGCCTTCCTCTCTGAAATCAATAAAAGTATTTTTTTTTTAAAAAAAAGAGGAAGGTGTACACAGCCCACCTGGGGGGCTCACTTCAAGTGCCCCACTTGGGTGATCAGGAAGGCTGTGCCACTGTTCTCTACATAATACCTACTACAGAAGGCCACTATCCCAAGCCTGGGAGATGTAGCAGCTCTACCTAATACATAAAAACAAACACAGGGAGTTTGCCAAAATGAGGAGACAAAGAAACATGTCCCAAGTAAAAGAACAAAACTAAACTCCAGACAAAGACTAAACAAAATGGAGACAAGCAGTCTACTAGATGCAGAGTTCAAAACACTAGTTATACCAATGCGCAATGAACTTAATGAGAATTTCAAACGCATAAAAAAAGGATATGGAAACCATAAAAAAAGAACCAGTCAGAAATGAAGGATATACTAACTGAAATGAATAATAATTTTCAGGGAATCAACAATAGAGTAGATGAGGCCAAGAATCAAATAAGTGATTTGGAATGTAAGGAAGCAAAAAACACCCAATCAGAGCAGCAAAAAGAAAAAAGAAACAACAACAACAACAAAAAATGAGGGTAGTGTAAGGAATCTCTGGGATAACTTTAAGCATACCAACATTTCCATCATGGGGTTGCCAGAAGGAAAAGAGAGAAGGCAAGAAGTTGAAAACCTATTTGAAAAAAATAATGACAGTTAAGTTCCCTAACTTGTAAAGGAAATAGACATGAGTCCAGGAAGTGCAGAGAATCCCAAACAAGAGGAACCCAAAAGAGGCCCACACCAAGACACTTCATAATTAAAATGTTGAAGGTTAAAGACAGAGAGAATCTTAAAAACTGTAAGAGAAAAGCAGTTATCTACAGGGAGCTCCCATAAGACATTCAGCTAATTTCTCAACAGAAACTTTGTGGGTCAGAAGGGATTGGCATGAAATATTCAAAGTAATGAAAAGCAAGGACCTGCAACCAAGATTACTCTACCCAGCAAAGCTATTGTTTAGAATCCAAGGACATATAAAGCGCTTCCTAGACAAGAAAAAGCTAAAGGAGTTCATCATCACCAAACCAGTATTACATGAAATGTTAAAGGGTCTTCTTTAAGAAGAAGGGGGAAAAAAGGATAAAAAAATATGAAAAATAAAATGGCAATAAATACATATCTATCAACAATTGAATCTAAAAAAAACAAAATAAACAAGCAGAACAGAAACAAACTTATAAGATGACGAGAACATTTTGGTAGTTGCCAGATGGGATGATCAGGGTTGGGAGATGGGAAAAAGGTGAAGGAATTTACAAGTACAAATTGGTAGTTACAAAATAGTAATGGGGTATAAAGTACAGCATGGGAATGTAAATAATCTATACTAATAAAAAGGGTAATATGCTAATTAGACTGGACATCTTCCGAAAGTCCTTCCGGACAAAGCCTCAGTGACGGGGCCAAGGCAGAGGCAGTTAGAGGTGATCAGGCCAGCAGGGGAGAACCATTAGGGGGATCAGGCCAGCACGGGAGAGCTGTTATGGCAATTAGGCCAGCAGGGGAGAGCAGTTAGGGCAATCAGGCCAGCAGGGGAGAGTAGTTAGGGCGATCAGGCCAGCAGGCAGAGGTGGTTAGGAGCCAGCGTTCCCGGATTGCGAGAGGGATGTCCGACGTGTCCCGGATTGGAGAGGGTGCAGGCCAGACTGAGGGACACACACCCCCCTCCGTGCACGAATTTTGTGCATTAGGCCTCTAGTATTCTAATAACCATATGTGGTGTCAGATGGGTATGAGACTTATCGGGATGATCACTTAGTGAGCTGTATAATGTCTAATCACTGGGGTGTACACCTGAAACTAATAAAATATGGTATGTCAACTGTAAATAATTTTTTTAAGCCAACCCAAATTGTACCCAGGGCCAGAAGTAGGCTGGCCCAGAAAAATCCAGCTAGATCAGCCAAGCCCCAGCCAACCTCAAGACTCATGAGCTGAGTAGATGCTTTCTGTATCTACTGCAAGATATGTGGTTGTTCGTTATGCAGAATTATCATGATCGTAGTCATCTGATGGACAGGCTTTGTGTTTGACAATTTTTTGGAGGGTTGAAAACTTGAGTTGTAGTTAAGGGACCAGAAGTCACACTTTTATTTTTATTTTATTTTTTATATTTTATTGATTTTTTACAGAGAGGAAGGATGAGGGAGGGATAGAGAGTTAGAAACATCGATGAGAGAGAAACATCGATCAGCTGCCTCCTGCACACCCCCCCACTGGGGATGAGCCTGCAACCAAGGTACATGCCCTTGACTGGAATCGAACCCGGGATCCTTCAGTCCGCAGGCCGATGCTCTATCCACTGAGCCACACCGGTCAGGGCCAGAAGTCACATTTTTAAATAACTCTAGTTCAATAACAAGGTATCTAAGTTGTTGGAGCAAAAATATTTCCTCAGAGAGCCAAAGATCATTTTAAAGGAGAATACCCCTCTCTTTGTTTTCAAGGAGTGCCTTTATCTTTTAGTTACAAACTCATAGTTCTGGAAGGATTTCTTCTTGATCCCATCCAGTGATGATTATGACAGAAAATAGTCTATGTCTCGATACACATTGAAGAAAAGTTTGGTTAAAAATAAGTATGTTAAGAAATGAATAGATCAATACAATAAATTGTTGGGAAAACTAACTAACTAAATAAACAAATAAATAAATACTATATATCACATGGAAAGAAATGGAATATTGGTCTTTTAAAAAGCAATTCTGATAAGTATATCAAGATGTGAACAGTGGTTGCCTCTGGGTACTTTGGGTACTTCACAATTACCTAAGATGTTCACAAATTGTCTTTATAATTGAAAAGAAAAAAAATAAAAGTCAAGCACCCAGTTCTTAGGAGATGACTTATGACAGAGGCAATTTTTGAACCCAGAGCTTAGAAGAGACTGCCCAGGTGAAATCCTAAATAGACTTAGATTCAAAGAACTTGAGAGTCAGGAGAGGAAAGGGAGCAGGCAGAGCCGGCCTGTATCTCATCTCTTACCTGATCCTGAGGCCAGCAACATCCACAGGGTATTAGGGACAACAGTGAGTCCAGCATGTATGGGGCATACAGGGCTGGGGGCATGGATGCAGCAGGAGATGGAGCAGTGACAAGTCAGGCTAGCCAGTACATGCAGGGCCTGTGTGTCACGCCAAGTAGTTTCCTAAGGGTAAATGAGGAACCAGTGCTTAAGCAGGGAGACAGGTGTGATCACATTCTCATTTAGTCACTTTTCTTTGCCAGTAAAAGAAGCTCAACTCAAACCAGCTCAGTCAGAAAGAGAGCTTGGTTGGCTTCCATAACCAAACCACAGGATAGGCTAGGTGGGCCTCCAGGTCCCCTGAAGCCAGGGGCTTGACCAGCAGACCCACTCTCCCTCATTTCTATGCCTCCACATCCTGCTGCATACCAGCCTCACTCTCAGGTTTGTGGCCAAACAGAGACCAAGGTGGGAGTGCCAGAGTTGGGTTAAGCCGTTTCACTAAAGTCAGTGCTACTTGCTACTCACTATTTTGGCTGATTTCTCTGCCCTCAGTGTCCTCATCTGTGAAACAAGGAGAGTAGCAGCTCCAGGCTTAAAGTGTTGTCACGGTCAAAGGAGATAATGGCTGTAAAATGCTCAGCTCAGGGCCTGACATGTAGTAAGCGCTCCAGTGATGTTCATTATGAGCTCTCTCTGTTCCCAAGTCAAAAAATCTGGGGAAGGACTCAGCCTAAGTCAGGGATCCAATTACCCCAGTCCAATCAGTGATAGACAATAAGATGGATTATGTAATAAGGAGAATTCCATTCAAAACAGGTAGGTTGAAGTGCACAATGATTTTCCAGGGGAGTTGGCACTGGTCTAGGTAAAGAAAATAATGGATGTATCATGTTATCCCTCTGGCTGCCTGTAGAAAAGGGTTTGAAAAGGGCCCCACAAGCCTGGAGGTAGAAGGAATGCCTAAGAGGTCACCACAGTTGTCCAGGTGAGAAGTGATGCACAGATGAGCTAAACAACAGTGCAGATAGAGAGGAGATGGATTCAAGAGAAATTCTTGAGGTAGACATAGGGGGCATGAGAGATGAGAGAATGAAAGGTTGAAGATGGCCCCAGGTTGCTGGCCCAGAAACTACCATAAACAGAGCCTTGCCAAAATACAGCTTCTTGTTTCTCTATACTCTCACTCTTATCACCACTGCCACTCCTTTCTGTTCAGTAGCACAAATTTAATGTCAGTTCAAGGTAAATGCAGCCACATATGGACTTTTCCTGTCTGGCCTAAGTAGATTCTTTTGTTGTTATTAATCCTTTCCCAAGGAAATTTTTCTATTGACTTTTAGAGAGAGTGGAAGGGAGGGGGAGAGACAGAGAGAGAGAAAAATCAATGTGAAAGACACGCATCTATTGGTTACCTCCCTTGCTCACCCCTTGCAACTGAGGTACATGCCCTTGACCGGAATCGAACCCGGACCCTTCTGTCCATGGGGTGACGCTCTATCCACTGAGCCAAACCAGCTAGGGCTGTCCTAAGTAGATTCTTGGTCCACTTCCAGCTTCTCTACTTTCCGCTGGTCCTTTTCTCACTGAGGGTGATCTGTGTTCTGGGCTCTCCTATTTTGCCCTGGCACCAGGGTTTAGATCTGACCCCAATCATCAGGATCTACTAGTATCCACTGAGTTGAAACACCCGGGGCTGAATCCTTGTCCTGACCACAAAGCATTTCCAACTCCACCAGCTACACTCACCCAGTTCCCTATACCCTCACCATCAGTACTTTGATATGGGTACACACAGGACCCTGAAGGACACCCACAGGCCCATCTGTCAGACATCTCCTCCCAGCAGGGCTCTCAACCTCTCCAGGCCAAGCTGGGAGGTTTTGGTCTCCTGGGGAACACCATAAGAGATCTAGTATATACTATTAGTTATGTCTCCATATGACACCCCTTCTCCCACTAGCTGGTCAAGACAGCGTCTGCATTCTTTTCTATTTACTGCTCATGGCATCAATTTCAAGTTCTGAGTTCCTTGGGTTCTTTTCCCTTTACAAAAGGTCAGCAACCACAACCAAACTCCCTGTAGGATTCAAGAAACCATTTGAAACTATCGGCTGTCTTCCTCATTGCATTCATGCTACAACAATACCAACCATTTCCCAAAGCTCTGACGAATCAGGAGAGAGTGACGATGATAGCTAGTCTCCAAAGATGGTCACCATCAATTCCAATACCATCAACCTCCCCCCCCACACACACACCTTTATGTATATACATACTACTCCTCACGTCAGGAGGTGGAGTTTACTTACCATTCCCCCCCCTCCGGCCCCCCAATGAATCTGGGCTGGCCTTAGTTACTTTCTTGGCCAATAGAATGTAGCAGAAGGGACATCTGGGACTTGTGAGACTAGGTCATCAGCAGCCTTGTAGCTTCTGCTCAAGCCTCTCAAAACACTCACTCTTGCAACACAGCTGCCATGCTGTGAAAAGTCCAATCCATGTCGTGGATCCACGTGTGGGCACGCTAGTGAACAACCTCCGCAGAGTTTCCAGCTGACTGCCAGCTATGTTAATGAACCTTCTTGAGCTGGAAGCCCAGTGGAGCCTTCAATGAGTCAAGCCCAGCTGCCATCTGACTGCAATTGTTTAAGAGACTTTAAACAAGAACCGCCCAGCTGAGCCCTGTCAAACCCCAGAACCATGAGAAGTAATAAATTGTGTTTTTAAGCCACTAAAGTTTGGGGTCATTGTTATACAAAACAGTGATGGGCAAGGAAGTGTGCGGGACACATTGAATAATATATAAAATATTATCCTACTACACGACATTTTAGTAGACGATAAAATATAGTCTGGTAAGTGCAATAATGGAACATAGAGATGCACAGAGCTTTTCAGAGGAGGAGAGCACTGGTCTGACTTGGAATGAGCAAGGTAGAGGAACTGGAAGGACACTCTGAGCAAAGCCCAGGAAGTGAGGCTTGAGGACATTTGGTGTTTCTGGAATATGAGAGAAGGAGGGAATGGGAAGAGTGTCACTGAAGAAGAGGACGAGATCAGGCCCTCCATACTACAGTCAGTGGGTACTATTGAAAGTTTTTATACCAGTGACATGTCCAATTTGTGGTTTGGGAAAACCACTGTAGTAGCCAGTGTGATGGCTAGATTTGGAAGGTTACAGTCTCTAGGAAGGGAGACCAATTAAGATACTATGGTCCAGATAAGATAGGATTGGGCCTGACCTGGAGCAATGAAAGGGGGTTGGACAGAAATCTTTAGAAAATAAAGTACAAAATGTTTGATGATTGTTGGCTGTTGGAGTGGGAGTGAGGGTAGAGCCAAGGGTGAGTCTCGTGTGTGTGTGTGTTGAGGGGGGGGGGGTTTGAGGGGGGCAGGAAATTCAGTGGTTGGTGGGGAACACAGCATGGGGGCCAGTTTGAGGGTGGTAACAATGAACCCAGTCTTGGATAGAGCTGAGAGGCCTGGGAGCACAGCCATGTAATGCCCAGTAGGCAGCTGGATCCCACAGCCTGAGGCTCAGAAAGAGATTCGACTGGAGGGGCCAACCCAGGGATAGAGAGTAATGGGAACCCCAGGGAAAATGCAAAGAGAGAATGGGAGAGGCCCTTGAGCAGAATCCTGAATTACAGCGACATTTGAGGGGCTGATTAAGGTGTGGGCGGGCGACAAAGGAGGGAGAGGGAGAGGGAAGGACCAGAGAGATGAGACAAACAACTTGGAGAGGGGGTTGCCATGGCAACCAAGGTAGTGAAGAGTTTCAAGGAGAAAGTAATCAACGCTGCTATATGGCCCGAATCTCAGAAAAATACAAAGCAAAGTCCTTTGAATTTAGCAATCAGGAGGCTATTATGAACCTTGGCAGGGGGGAAGAAGGAGGGGGGAGGAGGTAAAAGCTATTTTACCGGAGGCAGCAGAGTGAATGGGTGTAGGATACACAGACCCTTCCTTAGAGAAGGTTGGGTGACTAGGGAAGGAGGTGGATGGCAGGGAGAAAAATGTGGGTGATCAAGGGAGGATTTTTGAAAACAAGAGACCCTAAAATTTTCTCATCTTGAAAGAGGGCACCAGCAGAGAGGGAGAGGATGAAAAGAGGAACAATGTGTGAGCTGGGATCCATCCTCTGAGCCCAGTTGAAAGGAAACATGTGACTATGATTGCAGACTTCTCAAGGGAAGCGGGCGAGACAGAAAAGATTCCCTTGTGATGCTCTTTCCAGGCCTGAAAACCTTGTGGAGAAGGTTGTCTACACTGTCAAATTCTGCAGGGTGGTTGACACTGATAAGAAAGTGAAAAGGTACATTGAATTAAGTAGCTAGAAGGTCATTTGATGCCTGTTCAGATATTCTTCACTGGCTCCTTCAAAGCCATTCTCTATCTTTCTCCATCCTGTTCTGTGCTCTGGATGGCCGACCTTTACACCACTCAATCTCCTTGCCCTCTGGTTTTAGTTGAATTTGACCAGTAAAGGAACCAGCAGGAGAGTGAGGGAAGAGAGTGAGGTTTCCCTGGCTGTCCTCCTATGTGCTGTGGATTGGCACTGACTGCGTTCCTTTACTGGACGCCACAGGTGGGGTCCCTTTCTAAAGCCACAGCTTTCTCCTAAGGAGCTGAAAACACACACCCTCTTCTCATCCCTTCAGTCCTAGAAGTAATGATGGCTTTGAACTGTTGCTCACCCCTGGGTCCTTCATCTTTTCTGGAACCCCTCTCCACTCTGGCTGCTCTGTGGGGTTAGATTATTGGTGGGAAGAATGGATTTAAGGAGACCCCTCACCTGAATAGTTCTTTTATTAAATTAGTTTCAGTTCATTTTTTTGAGTACACCACGCTCTTTCTCATCAGGACCCTGGCTGAATCAGTGAACTGGTTTCATCTAAGCACTGGGACCAACAAGTAAGAGGTACACAATGCTGAGCAAAAACAGACCTGGTCTCCGCCCACATCAGCTGCCAGGCCAGCAAAACAGCCAGATATTTATCAAGAGAATAAAGAAATCCATAATTTTAAACTCTGATAGGTGCCATGGAGAAATCTTCCTAGACCAGAAAGGTAACATTTGATCAGAGGAGTGGACTTTAACTAGGAATGAGGAGAGTATTGCCCATAAGGAAACAGCTCATGTGAAGCTCCGTGGTGGCAGGGTGGTGCATTCCAGAAACCAGGACTTATTGGTAAGAACAATTATGACTCAAGTGACAGAGAATTCAGCTGAAACACATTTAAACAACAAGAAATTTATTGTGAGAAGTTCCAGGGGAGGCAGCTTTAATGTCATCAAGAACTCAGTTTCTGTTCCTCTTTCAGTTCTCCCAATCTTTAGCACATGGACTCCTGTCCCCATGATCACAAGATGGCTGCAGACACTCCAGGCATTGTATCCATCATACAATGATGGATCCAGAGATGGATAAAAGGAAGTGGTTCTTTCTTATACTTCTTTTTAAGGACTAAGAAATCTTCCACAAAAGACCCTACCACCTCTCATTGGCCAGATTTGTATCAAATGCCCACTCATAAAACCAATCACTGGCAAGAGAAGTGAACCTGACCATTATGATTCAATAGATCAATCTATGTCACTTGGAGAGTGGCTTCTGTTAGCAAGAACCAAGGAGAAAAGACTGTTGGCAGGAACCATGTCCGGTGGAAGGAATGTGGTGTATAATGAGGCTGAATTAATCAAAGTTGATCTTTCTCTAAGAGCCATTGAATGGGTTTAAGTAGGAGGTGGGCATTAAAAGGATACATATTCTGGGGGAGAGGGGAAACACTCTGGCTGCTCTGTGGGGTTAGATTATTGGTGGGAAGAATGGATTTAAGGAGACCAATTATCAGGTAACTGCAGTGGACCAATCATAAGATGATGGTTAGACTAACCTACTGATATGACAGTTAGAAGGTAGATCAATCAACTTCAAAACAGATGTGGCAGGTGAAGTAGGAGGAGGTTGTAGGGTGACTATCAAGTGTCTCTCACTATAGCATATTGTCATTCCCCTAAAGAGGAAACACCAGATGAGGACAAATTTGGGGGAGAAAGTTTAGGAATTTGAATAAAAACAGATAGTGAAGTGGAGAGAGAAAAACAGATTAGGAGTTTCATTTGGATCATGTTGTTGAGATGTCTGAAATGTTGGTAGATGGTTGACTCCCATCGGATGGAGCTCGGAGTAGAGCTCTGGACTGCAAATGGGAGAGTGGTCATTCGAGAAAGATTAGTGTGTTGGTCTAGAACTCAAAGGCAGTAAGGACGGGACTCTCTACTTGGGGAATCAGCCCCCAGGAGGTAGGCAAAGCTTTCGGGAAAAGTTGCACAGTAATAGAAGAGGCCGAGACCAATGAACATGGGAAGTGGAATCTGAGAAAGAGGAGACTAGGAAAGCCGAATCTCAGAGGTCCATGAAAGAGCATTTCCAGAAATCAGAGTGGCCACTGGTGCACAGAAGTCAGGGGAAGCGATGACATCTCCTGGATCTGGTCTTTGGGGACCTTTGCCGCAGCAACTTGGAGGGAATGAGGCAGAAGCCCATCTGGGTGGGGATAATAGAGGCTCTGACTGGGAAAGCAGGAGGGAAAGGGGTACCTGGAGGGGGGGGACAGTGGGGAAAATGCTGTTTCTTACATGCTGACATTTGAATGGAGGAGGGCTACAGAAGCCTGAGTTTCAGAGTCTGAAGAGCAAGAACAGGTAATGAAAGGAGCCCTCGAGTGGCGGGATTAAGTGTAGAGGTGAAGGGATTAGCTGTGTTGGTGGAAAGGAACAAAATTGATTCATGTACATTTTACAAGTCACCTGATCTCCATGTTCTTCTGGAGGCTTTTTCTCTGCCCTCTGGGTACTTAACTACAGCTCTAATTAGCAGTAGTTTTATCCTGCCTGTGTCCGGGGCCATGTCTTATTCATTCTTTGTACCTTTCGGCACCTAGCAACAGGCAGCGAGCTAGGTAGAGGCAGGATAATTACTTTCTGCTTGAAATCGAATGTTTGAAATGGAGGTTCAGAAAATGTTTTTTTAATCAAAAGTACCATGTGGGAACTCTGAGGGAGTGAGGTTACAGGAAAAAGAAGCTGTTAGGGTAGGTGAGGATGGAAGGGCTGTGGGTTTGGAAATGTTAACGAGATGGTTTCATGGCTGGGCATCAGGAGATGCTCAAAGAATGTGTGCACGGGAGGAAAGGGGGGACTTCTCCGACCAATGCCAGCCCAACTCCTCACAGGTGACAGTGCTGCCCACTGGCCTGGCATCACTCCCCCCACCCCTTGTTCACCGCTGCCATTCTCTTCAACAACCCCCAACTGCCCGATCCAAAGGATGCTTTTCTCTCCTTAAACTCATTGGGCCCCATGGCAGCATTTAACACAGCTGACCACTCCCCCCTGAAAGCACCTCTCCTTGGCCTCCATGACACCAAGATTTCCCAGTTAACCTCCACCCTCACTGGCCACTCCTCCACCCACCATGTAGGTGTTGGGTTCCCTCAAGACAAGATTCCTGTCTGAGCCCTTTCCATCTTCCTCTGTATTTTCACCCTGGGTGGTCACCAATGACTAGTTATTCCTACCCCGCCCCCCCCCCTAAGCTGGCATGCCCAACTGTCCAGCTAACAGCTTTACTTGGATGTCTTTCCTGGACACCCCAAACTTGCTAGAGCCAATCAGAATGCTAACTTCTCAACACTTTTACTCCCCTCTTGTCTTTTCTGCAAAAGACCCAACCTTCAACTCAATTTTTCAAACCTGCCCTGACCCCTCCCACCCAAATCCAGGGAATCCTGGCACTCCTGTCTCCAGAATCTGGCCCTTCCCTCACCCCACTGCCACCGCCTGGTTCCAGACACTTCCCATCTCCCATCTCCTTACCACAATAGCCTCACAGCTTTCACACAGCAGTGAAAAGAGACTTCTTAAGACATAAACAGGATCATGTCATTTTCATCCATATCACCAGCCTTCAGTGACTTCCTATTGCTCTGAGAACACTATCCAATGTCTTTCTCAAGGCTCCCCTGATGTGCCGTCTACATTTTAATCCCCCTTGGATGCTCCAACTCCTGTCCCCTGGCCACAAGCTAATGCTTTCAGTTCCACAAGCTCATTCCTCTCTTACAGGCTTTGCTCATGTTGCTCCTCATTCCAGGAAAGCTCCCCAGCCCCGCAACCCCCTCCTCTCAGCCTTTTAGGCTTAAATGTCCCTCAGAGAGGCTCTCCCCAGATACCTGTCCAGAGCAGGGTCCCTCCTCATTCCTTCCTCCATATTCTGTTCATTTCCCTCACAGGCTTTGTAATAATGTCTTTGGAGTTGCCACTTTTCTCTGGTTTGAGGGGCTTCCCCCTAGAAGAGCCCCCACCCTTACTCTCCTGGAAGCTCCCTGAAGGCCATTTCTTCAGAGACCATTTCTTCCCTGACAAACTCTGCTATTCCTGCACCTCGCACACATTAGCTGATGTTCTCTACCTCATTTGGTCATTGAAACCCCATTTTACAGGAAGGGAAACTGGGTGTCCAGAGATACAGTGTACGGCCGGCGGGGGCAGTGGTCAAACCCAGATCTCCTGACCCTGTCTCCAGATTTTAAGGCTGTGCCCACCCCTCGTCTGCCCCTATGGAGCACAGTGATATGATTTGACTTCCTGGGAGAAGAATAGCTAGAAAAATGTATACATGTGGGAGCTGTAGGAAACCCCAGGTGAGAGACCAGAAGGAAGTTGGATGTGGAAACAGATGCTTGGCAACCAGTCTGGCATGAAATAGAGATCTCAAGGGTTCTAATCCTAATTAAGATATTGCATTTTAATATAAAACAAAATAACATACTTTTGCAAACAAAAAAAGGAAGAAAAGAAAGACATCTCAATGCAGTAGAATATGAAGCCCTGATGCAGCTCCCCAGAATATCGGCCCCTGTGGCCTCTGAGAGTGGAGCCATCACAAATGAATGGGGAATGGAAGGATTTGGGAAACAAAAAGCAATTTTTACCTCCTTTGATGCTAACCTCCAAAATCAATGCTAGGTAATTTAAAGAGTTAAATGCAAAACAAACAAACAAAAACCAGCAGACTACTAACTAGAAAAAAAAGGTGGGAATGATTTATCATCAAACTGTGATTGAGAGAGGCCATTGTAGCCTTCACAGCAATAGAGAGAATTATAATGGTGAATACAAATATAATTGACTATGGGAAATGTAAAGCTTCTCTGTATGGAAAATTCTCATAAATTAAACATTCAGAGAGTCAGTAAGAATTTTCATAATGAAATGTTGGGGCAATAAAAGGAGGTAAGAGTCCATTTATGAAAGATGAGGTTCAAAACGCAAATTCAGTTGCAAATGTTGAACTTGTCATAATAAACTAGATGCAAATTGGAATGGAGAGATACCACGTTGGGCCCTCGAAAGAGTGCTACAAACGGAGTGGCTGGCAGCCCTGGTGGCATGGGACCTCTCCTGCACAGCTGGCACGACTGTCAAGTGGCAAAGCCTTTCCAGAAGGCAATTTGGGTAAGACGGTGAAGAGTCCCAAAAAGGTTCATACTGTTTGACTCGGAAATTCCATTCACAGGAAGCTCATCCCAAGAAAATGATCTAAAACCTGCCCAAAGATAGGTACAGAAAGATCTGCACTGTGGCTTTATTTATAATAGCTAAAAAGAAAGGGAGGAAAAAGCACAAGAAGCTATAAAAAAATCTCCAACTACAGAAGAATGGCTAACCAAATTATGTTTCCTTCATTAAGTGGATTATTAGGCAGCCATTAAACATTATAATTACAAAGAATGTTGACTAACATGGGGAAATGTTTAGCATATAATCAGTGTAAAAGGATGGTGCAAAATTATACATATAATAAAAGCTTTTATTGTAAACAAATGCATAAAAAGGACTGAGAAGAGGTGTGTTTTTCAGATGCATTTTCATGTAACACGACCATGGGTGTTGGGATTCTTGTCAGGATTTTTCTGTTCTCCGTGCTGTTACTCTCCATATTTTCTGCAATGTTCAGGTATCACTGTTTTTATGGTAATATATTTCAAAAATACAGAGGAGAACAAGAACAAACTATGCAGTACACTCACCATCCAAGATCATGTATTACTTTTTTAACAGGAAAACCAAAAGAAGAAGGAGGAGGAGGATGAGGAGAAAGAGGAAGAGGAGGGGAAGGGGGAGGAGGAAGGCAGATCTTAAAGGAATGATACCTGCCTGCATCGGGCAATTTTTGAAGGGAGAAGGAGGAATGAATGGACAAGAAAGAAAATGGTCCTGCGAGAGGCAGGTTGCCAGGGTGGGCCCCTTTCAAATTGCTGAGGAATGGGGAGCTTTGTGCTCCTGGGGACTAATGCCCATTATTTGAAATGCCATGCCTAGAATATGGCAAGTTTCCTTCGGACATGGATCTGATCCTGAACTCTTTCAGTTCTATGGGTAGTATGCCTATTTCTGACCATGCTGCTTAATCACTGTTGCTTTCTCAAATGCTACCTACTAGGGCCAATCAGTCCTTTTCCTCCTACTGTGTTCCCATCTCCTCTTCTATATGACCTTTAGAATCAGCTTATTAAGTTCCATTACAAAATCCTGGTGGGATTTTGATTAGGAAGGCATTGAATTTGTACATTAATTTGGAGAGAACTGACATCTTCACAATATCGAGTCTTCAGGACCCTAACATTTCAAGGGTGGTTGATTCACGGGCTCTGATTAATGAGACTGGGAAGGAAAAGTCGTCATAGAGATGGGTTAAAAACAAGGAGAGGGTGTTGTCATGGAAACCAAGAGAGCTGAGCGTTTCAAGAAGGCGAGAGTGATCAACAATATCAGACCCTGCAGAGAATTCCAATAAGACAGGGATGGAAAAACACCCACTGAAGTTGGTAATTAGGAGGTTATCGGAGCCCTCAGCAAGAGCAGTTTCAGGGGTGAGATGGAGCAGAACCCCGACCGCAGTGCCTGGGGATGATAGATAGTCAGCGAAGATGCCCAGTTTCACTGAAGTTTAAATAATTAAATTTAGATAATTAGAAAAGTTTCAAGAAGGATTGTCTTGGAGCTAGAGTGGAGTGTGAAGTCAAGAGAAAATTTTCAACTCAATTCAAGAAATGTTTTTTTAACACCTCCTATGGGCTGGCCATTGGGGAGACCGTGTGAGCAAGCCAGACACATCCCTGGCCACACATAGCTAATAGTCTAAAGGGGGAAACGGACATGAAGCAAGCAATCCCATGAATAAATGGATAATCATGAAGGAG
The DNA here is from genome assembly GCF_951640355.1 of Cnephaeus nilssonii. NCBI lineage: Eukaryota > Metazoa > Chordata > Mammalia > Chiroptera > Vespertilionidae > Cnephaeus > Cnephaeus nilssonii. The sequence continues at coordinate 38,110,151 of NC_137082.1, read as the reverse complement.
AGGTGTATGGTGCTGAGATCAGCAAGGGGACCCAGAGTCAGGGAGGGGAAGATCTGCTAATGTTTCCCAGGTGGGATCTTAAAGAAAGAGGAGTAGGTATCAACCAGGCCAAGAAGAATCAGGAAGAGCGGTCCAAGCAGAGGGAAAGCACAGACAAAGGTCCTGCAGAATGTGATCTGGGAAGGGAAGGAGTCCAGTGAGGTAGTTGAAGGGGTCCACAGGCTGGGGAGGTTTGGGGCTTTCTCGCAAGAATGAACAGGGGAAGGGGTGTCTTTGGAGAGTTAAAAAAATGTTGTTGGCATATTCCTATTTGCCTATTGAAAGTATCACTCTGGCCTCTGGTGAGGAAAGGATTGCATGGGGGAGGGGAGCTGTAGGGAGACCCTGGAGAGGGCAACTTCCCATCTGCCATCCACGCCAGGGCTGGGCGTGGCTTGGACTAGCACATTGGGGTGGAGTTGAAGAGAACTGAGAGGATCCAGGAGCCATTGGGAGGTCAGGTCTCCAAGACCTTGGCCTGGACTATGGAGGGGGTGAGTGAGCGCTAGTGAGCTGAGGGGGAAGACCCCAGGCATCTGTGTGGCTGGTGGTGTCTTTCATGAGACACAGGACTCTGGAGAAGCACCAGACTTCGGACAAGAAGGGCGGTCTGTTGAGTGTGCTGAAGATGGAGTCATCTGAACTTCTGGGTTCTGGAGCCCAGAGGAAAGCTCAGGCTGGAGATGGGGATTGGGAAGGCTTCAGGAGCAAGTAGGGGTGCAGGCGGTGTGGAAGCAGCTCAGGAGATGCTGATATTAAAGGATAGAGCATGGAAGGCATGAGCAGAAGGTCATGCCCAGCAGAGCACCAGCGCTTAGTGGCCTGGATATGGGAAACAGAGGCTGAGAAGGAGGAGCCGGAGGGGAAAAGAAAGAAAGGGGATGCCCAGGAGCCCAGGGAGGAGAGCTTCCAAAAGTCAGAGTGGCCAGTGGTGGGCCGTGGGCAGGAGGTGGGTACGGTGAAGCTGGCCTTTGGGAACCTTTGCCAGTTTTTTGCAGGCGGGTGTGCAGATCAGGAGGGCGGGTAAAAGGAAGAAGGTAGATAAAGGGTGCAGAATTTTTCATTTGGTTTGGTTTTAATGAAAGGGCAATATTAGCATATTAATTTTCCCTAGCGGAAGGCACCTGTGGGATATAAGCTATTGCAGAACAGAGGCAATTAGCTAAATGAGGCCTCCAAGGAAATGAGGCCACGTGGCAAGAGGCATCCATCCTGGGCAATAGCGTGCATCCAGCTCCCGGGAGAGAATTCAGTACTTGGCCTTTAACTGAGTAACTTGCATCCCACTTTCTTTCGGGAATTTGTATGTGACCTTTGTGACTTAACCACATCTCACTGTAGCAGGATTTTCGCCCTGCCCATGGCTGGAACTCTCTCATTCATTTGGAATCATCGCCAGCCTGGGGAAGCCAACCAGAGATTGCTGAATAAAACATTTTCTGACTTGTTCCAAGTTGTACTTAATGTCTGAAATGGAAGGTCAAATTTTTTTTTTAATCAAAAAGAGTTGATGATCAATAGAACAATCAGACAAAAACACTTTTTTGGGGGGAGAGCTGCCAATTTCTGCATTGGAAAGTGAATGAGGAATTAGGAGAGTTTGGGGGGATGGATTAGATGGTTGGCACCTTTGCCATGCAAGACTTATAGGACATGAGGGAAGGAGATAGAACCAGGACAACCTACCATAGTGTGGGCACAGGTCTTTATATAGTGGGTCATAGCCATTGTCTCGTGTGATCATTACAAAACCCATGAGGCAGGTAGAGATGGGTAGCCCATTTTACAGGCAAGCAGAGAAGGAAGCTGAGACCAGCCTGGGGCATATGGGCCCTGAAGACCTCAGAGTGTGCTCATGGCCGTTCTCCTTGCCTCTGACTCCAGAATCCCAGCACCTCTATCTCCCAGGATGAGCTCTGACAGGAGCTTCCTGGTCCAAAGTTGACTATGGGAGAAATCAAGTCCAGAATTAGAAGTAAAAGTTATGAGAAATGAAAGTAGAGTTTGTGGGTCTTCAAGAGAAGACATTCACCAGAGGGCTTCCTGGAATTCAAGGTTTGACCAGCCATCCTGAACATCAAATATAACTCAAAACCACATCAGTGAGGCCACAGTGGCTGGGTGCAAGTTCAGGCTCCAGGACTTGGGGACTGCCACATGGTCACAGGCAGGATCACTATGCTGCTCAGCCACACCCGGCAGGATCGCTCCTCTCCTGGGCCCATCCTCATGTACTGCCAGCCACAGACATTGACTCCATGAGTCGTGCATCCTCTTAGGTTTCCCCGGCTTCCCTGAGCCTCAGTCCACCAGTCCCCTATGGGTGACCCGACACTATCCCATGCTCCCTAGCCCCCCACAAGGTTGCTAGAGGCACGCTGCCTGTGCTGTCTTTGATGTACCTCATTGGACTTACGACTTCTGCTCTGGATCCCCCAACTTGTCTGGAACCCCATCATATTCTTCCTGGGACCTGAGCCTCTCCTGGGGACCCAAGCGATGACAAAGCTCTGGTCAATCCCCTTGGATTTCTCCACTTCTGCCCACAGGTTGAGCTCATTGTCCCTTCATGGGGCCCAGACTCTGAAGTCATTGTGTTTGCCGTTTCAGTCTATTGTCCATGCATCAACTCTCTGCTCTTCTCTTAGCTTGGATGTCAAATCCTCCCAGTTCTGTGGAATCCAGAATCTTCTTTCTCAAGCCTCAGAAGCTATGACTCTCATTCTCTAGTCTCCCCTGTAGACAAAAGTGTCATAACTGTTGTCTGTGCTATGAACTTAGCAAAGCCCACACTGGAGCTGGAAGCCAAACCAGGGACTCTTCCTAATGTCAGCACCCGAGAGCAGCCCCCAGGAAGCTCAGACTGTGAGTGGGTGGAGAGCGCATTACAGCTACACTCAGTAGATGAGGAAAATATCACCATACCCCACACGGCTACTGAAGCAGTGAGAAAAGAAGGGATTAGTCAATTAAAGGTGCTCGAATGATCGCTAAGCTGTTTGGAAAAGCAAATCCACTTCATTTTTCATTTCATGTCATACAGCAACACTAAGTTCAGATGGATTAAAGACTTATATTAAAAATCACACTCCAATAAAGTAGAAGCAAATATTCATTCAAAACTCCGGATGAGTGTTGCCGTCTAAGCCGAAAAGCAAAGGAAGCATTCACAAAGAAAAGAAAAAGGAAATAGGTTTTAAATTTTAAACTTAACTATACGAAAATTGAAATCAACTTGGAGGATGTCACACAGAGGGTTAATATCCTTGGCGTTTAAGAATCCATACAAATTGAGTTTTAAAAATTCAAATCACTGCTGGGTAAATGCGGAGGGATAGGAACACTCAATTAACAGAAGATTAATTTTTTATGGCTTATAGGTTAAACCTATTTTCCAATACCTAATTATTTTTTAAAAAGTAAATGAAAACAACAGTGAGATAACACTTTTTGCCCATCACAGAGTGCAGGAAAAAATTTTAATGAGAATACCCCATGCTGGCTAGGGTGTGATGAAACAGGCAATACTGCTGATGGGAATGTAAATCACGCCCGCCTTTGACCCGGTAATTACACTTACAGCACTCCATCAGAAGAAAACTATCCCAAATTGACAAAGATTTATGTACAAAGAGATGTGGAATGGCCTTGTTTTTAGCAACAACAATAGAAATAACCAATGATCGGGAAAACGTTAAGCAAATTATTTTATATCCATTTAAATGGACTATTATTCATTAACTAATTGGGTCGTTTTGGTTTATTTATTTATTTATTATTTTTGGTTTTGTTTTGTTTTTTTACAAAAAGCTCCAGAAAATTCTTATGATATAGAAGTGGAACAGCAAGTGAGAAATCAGGGCACAGATTGTATGCTAGCTATTCTCTCAGCTCTGAAAACAAAGAAAAAAAAATACATTTAAAAAAAGACTGGAATGAAATGTGCTAGGACCCTGAACCTAAGGGCATGGGACTCAGGATAAGTAAGCTTTGATGAAAGCCAGGAAAGTAAATGGTCAAGCCCTGGAAGATGACGTGAGGGTGGTTGTGTCAAATTCAAAGACCTTTGCATCTGGAAGTTAGGGGGAGTGGAGTTGGTCAACCTGCCCTGAAACTCAAAGGCATTGAGCTCAAGGAATGGCATTTATTCAAGTCCATCCAGAGCTAAGGGTGGTGGGAAAGCAGGTCCTCTGAGACATGCTGGGGAGCTGAGGATTTTATCCCAAGAGGGATGAGGAGCATGGAAGGTTTTAAGCTTTTCCTCCTACATAGATTACAATATTCACAGTGACTCTCTCCTTTGCAATACCAAAACCCAACTTAAACTAACTCAGACATTAAGATAAAAGTAAAAAAATAAAAAAGGGTAAAACCTAACACTGTAAAACTTCTAGAATGAAACCTAAGAGAAAACCTTTGTGACCTTGGGGTAGGCAAAGATTTCTAAGATGTGACACCAAAAGCATAATCCATAAAAGAATAAATTGATAAATTCGACTTCATTGAAATTGAAAGACACTGATAAGGAAATGAAAAGAAAAACCTCAGAATGGGAGAAAAATATTTGTAAGTCATACATCTGATGAAGGACTTGTATCTAGAATATATAAAGAAGTCTCAAAACTCAAGAATAAGATAACAAACCAGAAAAAAAAAATGAGCAAAAGATTTGAACAGACACTTCACCAAAGAAGATATACAGATGAAATAAACACATAAAAAGTTGCTTAACATCATTAGTCATCAGGGAAATGCATAAAATCATAATTGCACACCACCTGTTAGGATGTCTAAAATTAAAGACTGCTCAGACCAAGTGTTGGTGAGGACGTATATCAACTGGAACTCTCATACATTATGGGTGAGAATGTACAGTGGTACAAACACTTTGGAAAAGAACTTGGCAGTTTCTTAAAAAGTTACACATACACTTATCACACGTTCCAGCCATTTTTCTCCTATTTACCCAAGAGAAATGAAAGCATGTGTCTTCCCAAAGACTGTACGGGAATGCTCATAGAAGTTTTATTCATAATAGCCAAAAACTGAGAAGAAAAAGAAAACAAAACATCCGTCAATGGGTGAATGGATATCTTAAAGTCATTATGCTGAGTGAAAAGAAGCCAGACAAAATATGGGTATATGCTGCATGACTCCATTGTATAAAATTCTAGGAATTGCAAATTAATGTATAGTGGCAGAGAGCAGATCAGTGAGGCCTGGGGGATGGAAGGAGAGGGAGAGGTGGGACAGGAAGAAAAGAAGAGATCACAAAAGGACACAATCTTTTGGGGCATGGGTATGTGTATTAGCTTGGCAGGTGATGGTTTCACAGGTGGATATATATGTCCAAACATACCAAACTGTACACTTCAAATACGGGCAGTATGTCATTTGTATATCAATAAAGCTGTTAAAATAAATACATAACAATAACACATACATTGTATTGGTGCAACTGGGTATCCTGGACTTTTCCCTATCTCTCATCTCCACATTCAGTTTCCCAGGAACCCACATGAACCCCTGCCCTTCCTGAGCCTATACATTCCCCATTTGCCTAAGATGTTTCTAACTTGATTTCTGTTGCTTGCAACCCAAAGTGTCCTGGCTGTCATGGAGGTAATGCCTCGAGTGTTGTGAGAACACAAGCAGAGGACTGTAACCTCATCTTGGAGACCCAGAATGGAGGCGGGGGTGGGGGTGGGGGTAGGAAAAAGATGCCTAGAGAAGGCGATACTTCAGTTGATTTCTCTTGAAGTAAGGACCAGGGTATAAGAGCTTGCCAGTGTTCCAATTGCCAGACAAGGGGAGCATGTTGTGAACAAAGCCATGGAGGACGAGAACCGTGTGGTGTGTGCTTGGAGGCAGCTGGGTGTTCCTGGATAGGAACATGTGGAAAACAAGACTGGAAAAGCCAGCTGAGCAGTGCATGCCCTGTTAAGAAGCTCGAGCTTAATCCTGTGGACAATGGGGAGCCATGGGAGAGTCAGGAGCAGGCATGTGCCATGGACAGATTTTCGTTTTGTGGGGATCTCACTGGAACTTGGAGAAGCAAGTAGACCAGAGAGGGGTCATTGCCACAGTCCAGGGTTGATTCTGAGGGGCCTGAAAACACCTTGGGGGGATAGTCTGATCCTCAGGAAGACCTGGAGACACGGAGTCAGGGTGATCACCGTGTCAATGGCCAAGGTTTAGGAAGACTGAGAGATAGAGACTCCTGCCAGGGTCTAAGGACCTCCACCGCCATTTCAGGTGCTGGCAGAGCTGGGGGCACCTACCAAAGCAGCAGAGAGAAGGAAATGTCTGTGCCACGTGGCCATGTGAGCAGAGCCGAGAGCAGGTTGTCATGGAAACTAAGCTAGTGAAGTGTTTCTAGGAGGGATCAGCAGGACCAAATGTAGCAGAAAATTCCAAACTCTTGAAGGCTAACATTTTTCTTTTAATTTGGCAATTAGTAGGACATTGATGAGCTTAACAAGAACAATTTCAGGAGGTCATGGGCCCGGGGGTGGGGGGGTGGGGGGGTGGGGAGATAGAGACAGAGAGAAATTTAGGAGGTGAAATGGACCAGAGCTGGTGATGGGGGAGGGAGAGGAGCAGGAGGAGGGAGACACTGCAAGCCAGACCCCCGGATCTCCAGGGTTCAGAAGGAACCAGGAGGCAGCTGAAACGCCGCCGGGGAATTGGGTTTCCAAGAGGAAGATCAGGAGTTCATTTGGGACATTTAATCTAACAAATACATTTTGGCCTTGTCAATGTGCCCGACTCTGTTCTAAGAGCTTTATTTGTATTAATTCACTTCCCCTTAACAACTGTCCTGTAAGGTAGCTACTACCTGATTTGTGGCCATTTACACAGGAAGAAACAGACACAGAGAGGTTGAGAAACTTGCCCACAGCAAGGAAGGGGTAGAATACAGATTTGAAGCCAGGCAAACTGGCCGTGAAAGGTGTGGGGGTCCCAAGGGAAACAAATGGGGGTGACAAGGAGGCAGGTGGATCGGGGCTCCTGGCTGGGGGTGTAAGAGCAGTCACCACACGGGGCAGGTCCCTGACTTGCCTCAAGCCCGTGCTGGTGGGGGTGTACACTAGGGTCACTGGAGCCAGGAGAGGGTCACAGCTTTAGGGATGGTGACACTGGGAGAGGGTCCAGCCAGAGGCCTGGATCACATGGCATTTAAAGGAGCCCACCAGGAAGATGGAAAAGGCAGGGCCAAAGGGCAGATGCTGAAAGGAGGGTCCCTCCAGTGGACAGCAGTGGGCAGTGTCCAAAGAGTTCAGGGGAGCTGACCTGGCCTTGGTCAGGCTTCTGGGGATCTTCCCCAGGGGAAGGTATAGGAACCCCGAGAAGGGAGGCAATCAGAGTTTGGCTACGAAAGAAGACGAGGCAAGGTGTGCTAGGAAGGATGCAGAGTCCAGAAAGCTATTTTTTTTTAATGGAAATTATATCTTAATCTAAAAATTTTTAATTAGAAAACACATTCCCACAGTTCAAAATTCAAACCCTACAAAGAATGCTTGGTGAGAAGTCCGCCTCTCCCCCTTGCCTGTCCTCCCCCCGAGGTCCCCTTCTTAAAGGCAATCAGCATATCCCTCCAGAGACAGCAAATACAGATGCACAATGTGGAATTCTGTAAAAACGGAGAAAATAAATTTCAGAATTGTGAAGCTCTAGGGAAGGACGCCTTGCAGAGTGAGTGATGGAGCAGAGGGGGACACGCGCTGGGGGCGCGGGGGTCCCGAGAGGCAATGGAAAATTAGTTTTGGACAAGAACACATGTTTCATTGAATGGAACAAAATTAAATTGTCCTCCTGCTGCCAAACCCCTCGCCGCTCAGGCCTGGCAGCAGCTCGAATTCGGGGATTTGGTCCTGCCCCGCAGCTGGACACCCGGCCGGCCTTTGAATCACCCTCCGCACCTGGCGACCAACCGCCTTAATCCCAGGGGCCGGCTGAAGGACGTTTTCAGACATGAAATGAAATGTCTGAATTGCAGCTCAATCTTTTTTTTTTTTTTTTTAATTATTGAAACCAATTGGAGTGTCAAAGGGACATGAATGGAACCCCTGGGGTGGAGGGAAGGGTGGCAGAGGCTGGGAGCGGGCCGGAGGGGAAGGGGACAGGATGGGGAAGAGGCTGCACTCAGCTTTCTGAGGCCACTGGTCAGGGGAACATGCCCCCAGGAATCCCCGACTCTATGGACTGAGGGAAGCCAAGGGCTAGGGGATTGGGAACCACTGTGCTCCCCAGTGCCTTTCCCCTGCCTCATTCTATGACTCCTGACATCCCATCCGTCTTGCTAAAATGTGAAGGTCATCCTTGATCCCACTCCTTTCACATCTCTCCCAACAATCAGAGCCAAGTGCAATATGTTCAGTCTTGCTGATATTTCTCAGACCCGCGCCCTCATCTCCATCCCCACTGCCTCCCTGGTCCAGGGGATGGTCTCACTCTGCCTGTGATAACCTCTGACCTCTACTGCCCAGGCCCACTCTTGCTTAAAACAACCCTCACTGCTTAGAACAACCAGTGGCTCCCCACTGCCCTTAGAATACTGCATCATTCTGATCTCTGCGCCCTTCCCAACCTCATTGCCCACGGCTCAGTACACTCTATCCACAGAGCCCGCTAGTCCTTCACATACTGTCCTCTTCGTGCAGCCTCAGGGTCTCTGTACATGCTGCTTCTGCTCTTCGAACCTTCTTCCCCTTTGCACATGCCTCCCTCCGCTTCAGCTAGTATGGTTCTATCTTAGCAAAAACATTGCTCCTCAGGGCAGCCTTCCTTGATTACACTCTCATAGCAAGCGCCTGGTCTGTCTCCCTCAGAGCTTATGTATTTGTGTGATTGCTTGTTTCATATGGGTCTTTTCACCTGCAGATGGGATGCTCCCTGAGGACAGGGACTGGGGCTGTCCTGTTCCCCAGCAGACATTCTCACTAAATATTTGCTGATTGGAAAAGTGATTCCAAGTGAAGATATTGACTGAGTGCCCCCATGCCCCAGGCATAGAGATGAGGGAGAAGATGCCGAAAGCCCTTGACCGCATGGAGCTCATGATGATCTAGCAGAGGACACAGGCACATGGCATCACCTGATCTGCACGTTCACCTTTACCTTACCCTTCCTGTGTGTGCATCTCCTGGGTAGCCTGACTTCATCTATGCCCCTTGCATGGGCAACAGGGCCCCATGAAAGCACCAGTTTGCATCGCGGCTGGGATCACTTACTCCTCATCTTCTCTCCCAACTGATGACTTGCAAATCCTGACCATTGGTCAGTAAAACCAATGAGTGCTGAATATATCGTGTTTTGTATAAAAGCCTAGTATACAAGCAATACAGCATACAGAGCTGAAGTGTGCAGCTCAATGATTTTTTTATTGTGCGTACACCCATGTAACCACCACCCAGATCAAGATACAAAACAATTTTATCCCCCTAGAAGGCTCCCTTGCACCCCTTCCCAGTTAGTACCCACCGTTCAGCAGGAGTTACTATCCTGACTTCTATAACAAAGGGGAGAGAAGTTGCTTGTTCTTGAACTTCACCTGAATGAAATTCGTGTGTTCTCTGTGTCTGGCTTTTTTTTTTACCAAATATATGTCTGTGGGGGTCACTCATGCTGCTAGTGTAGATGTGCTCTGTTCTTTCTCACTGGCGTGGAGTGTTCCTTCCTATGGACATACCACCAGTGGGTCTCCTGTTTATGGACATTTGAGTTGTTTCCAGTTTTCCATGATGACAGAGAAAGCTGCTGTGAATATTTTCTATACCTCTATAGCAGGTGAATCTGTGCGCTCATTTCCATTGGGCGTAGTTCTAGGAGTGGAATTGCTGGGTCAGAGGGAAGGCATGTGTTTCGCTTTTGTAGATATTGCCAAACAGTTTTCAAAAGTAATTGTACCAATTTACACTCAACAAAGTAAGGTTTTAAGTCCTGTTTATTGAGGTATGATTTGCATACAGGGATATTCACTCTTTCTTGTGTACAGTTTTGACAAATGCATATAATTGCATAACCCCCTAAACATAATTTAAATATAAAACATTTCTATCACCCCACCCCCCAAAAAAAATTCCCTTATGTGCCACTAACCACTAGTCACCACTGGTCTGTTGTCTGTCCCTATACTTTCACCTTTCCAGGATGTCACAGAAATGGAATTACAGGGTAGGTAGCCTTTGGGTCTGGCTTCTTTCACTTCTCATAACGCATTTGAGATCCATCCATGTTGTGTGTTTCAGTATTTGTTCCTTTTTCTTGCTGAGAACTGTTCCATTGTATGGATGTGCCACAGTTTTTGTTGTTGTTTTATCTCTTTATCAGTTGAAGGATATTCGGATCATTTCCAGTGTGGGGCAACTGTGGATAAAATTGCTATAAACATCTATGTAGAGGTGTTTATATGGACAAGTTTCATTTCTCTAGGGTAAATGCCCAAGAGGGAATTGCTGTGTTATATGGTAAAATGTATGTTTAGGTAACTTTATAACAAACCATTATTAAAGGCTGTTACCATTTCACACTCCCGCCAGCAATATTTGAGAGGTCCAGTTGCTCCTCATCCCTGGCAGCACTTCATATTGTTGGGTTTTGTTTTATTTTGTTTTGTTTTCGTTTTAGCCATTCTAGTCGTGGTTCAAATCTTTTGTCCATGTTTCTGTCGGGGCGACTGGGAGGGCACCGTCATAGGTGTGTTTCAGTGCTGGCTGGAGGGGACCAGAGTGGATGCAGCTGTGCCCTGGACCGGGGAGGAGCTCGGTGCATTGTCCAGGCGACAAGGACACAGCAGGGTGTGGCCCTGAGGCTGGAGGGAGTGAGAATCTGAATGGTGCTCCTTGGCTATTGTGTTCGCCACTGACTTAGGTGAGGGTTCCCAGAAGCAATCCAGGGGACAAGAATTTAGGTGCGTGTGGTTTATAAAGGAAGTGATCCCAAGACAACCCGCTGAGGGAGTGGGGAAGCAGGACAGGAAAGGGGGAGGACGCAGACAAGGTCCCACAGAGGGTAGCCTCAACCTGATCCCCCGGGAGCCCCCGAGGGTCAGGCACACCTCTAAACTGCCCCTCCTAGAGGCAAGGAATCTGGGCTTGCCCACTCACCCACCAGTCAGGTATCAAGTAAGGGATTCGGGGCACACCGTGGGGTTGCAGGAGGGAGACACAAATCCCCATGCACTCCTGGCTCTCAGCGCCTGTGGGGAGAGAAGCTCCTGAAACCTAAGAACAGTGCTGCAGAAAACACAGCTGGTGCCAGTTACGGGACCCCAAACACACTTAACATGGGATCGGGGGGCACAAAACACTGGTTAAAAGAGATCAGAGTAGATCTAAACAGAGCATCATCCACGGTATCTACCACAAATGTTGCATCGCAGCAATTAGGACGGTGCCTGGCATCTAGTAGATACTCAGTAAATCTGAGTTGACTCAATGAGTGACAGAAGCCACTGAGATGAGACACTCAGGAAGAGCTGGCTCAGGAGGAAGGATAGAGTTTGGTTGGGGGCCTGATGACTCTGAGGTGGCGATGGGTAACTAAGGGTCTGGCACTCAAGGCCCCAGAAGTGAGTGAAGAGAGCGGAGAGGAGTGGGCTGGAGGGAGCCTAGAGGCTTAGAGGACAAGGAAAGGGGGTCACAAAGGGTGAGGAGAAAGTGGCCAAAGGGGGGAGGGAAACCGGAGAGACTGGGGTGCTGGGGAAAACCCAGGGGCCACACATTTGAGGAAGAAGGTGGTCAGCAATTTCAGATGCTGCCAAGCTAAAGCCGCTGGCTGTGACCTCATCAACATCCTGATGACTTTGGCCTGAGAGGTTTTAATTGTCCAGAGGGCCTGAAGCAAGATCAGAAAGGGCAGCCAGAAACAGGCCTGGGGAGGGGGCACTTGGGCAGCAGGGGACGGAGGAGAAAGGGAGGGTGTTTTCAGAAGGAAGAATCAGGCTGGGGGGCGGGGGGGGGGGTGCCCATGTAGACAGGATCAGGCCAGGTGGAAGGATTAGATTTAAACAATACGTCAGTGTTGGGCTAAGCTGCCATTAATTAAGTGCTGAATTAATTAAGTCCTCAGCGGGTAACTTTATCCCCGTGTCCTGAATGAACCTTGTGGGCTTCCGAACGCCCCAGGAAGAGGGGGGGCACATCCTGCCTGGGGTCCCCAGCTGTTGTGCCACTAAACCATGGCCCATGTCAAAAGCCCCCAAGCGGGTAAGTGGGCAGGAGAGCTCCTGGGAACCGTTTGGAAGACCACCTTGGGGGTAGAAGGTGAGGATAGGGGGCAGGGAAGGAGAAGCTTCCCCAGGAAGGAGAGGAGAGGGATCAGAGGCTGTGGAATGGGAGCAGTTGAGAATTCTTACGGGTGGAGAGGAAGGAGCTGCGGAGAGGGAGAAATGGGAGGAAGGGGGTGTGAGGCCCAGGAGGAGATGGTAAGGGACAGCTGGCCTTAGACATATGAGAGTGCTGGCCCATCACTCCAGAGTCGTGAGGGAGGGGTGTGGTGGGAGCTGGTGCCTCCACAAAGTCCTCTGTTTCCTCCATTGAGCCCAGTTGTCTGACCAGCCCAGGGGAAAGGGGGCAGGGGGTGAGGGCTTGGGCAGAAAAGCTACTGCAGGAAAGGAAAGAGAAGGAGTTTGGGGACCAATTGAGGGGCTGCTGAGCTGTGCTTAAGACCCAGCTGAAGTTAAAGAAAATTAATCTGTGTTGGCACCAACCAGCGTGATGATGTGATTTTTGCCGGCCGTCCTTGGCAGCCCAGAGACGGAATGGAGAAAACAGATGGTTTTCTTAGCTCTGCTCATTCGCCTTCTTGTTTAATCTGCCCAGCAACCCTAGCCAACTCAGATCTACAGATGAGGAAACTGAGGCCCAGGAAGAGGAGACCACATGCCCAGACGTTGCAATAAGTAAGTGACGTAGGGCCCAGCCCAGGAACCTGGACCCACCGCTTGGGGCAGCCCCACGGCCCTGCCACCTTTTGCTGGCATCGCTGTCAAGTATTGTGTCAGCCCCCTGTCTCCAAATCCAAATCCTCACCGGGCCAACTTCCTTGTGTGCCCAGAACTTCTTAGTTCAGCCTCGACCTGCTCATGAAACCTCTCTGAGAGGAAACGGACTCAGAGATGACGCATACTGGTCCAGGGTCACAAGGCGTGTGAATCAGCATTGTTAGTGTCAGTTCTCCCCAGACTGGTGGACAGCATCAACTGCCATCAAAGTCCTGGAAGCCTTTTTGTGGAAATTGACAAACCGATCCTAAAATGGATATAGAAATGCAAAGAACCTAGAATAGTCTAAACAATTTTGAGAAAAAAGAACAAATTAGGAGAACTTGCATTACCTAATTTCAAGACTTACTATAGCCTACAATAATCAAGACAATGTGGCACTGGCCTACAGATAAATGGAACATAATGGAGAGTCCAGAAATAGAACTACCCACATATAGTCAATCGATTTTTGACAAGGGTGCCGAGGCAATGGGGAAAGGATGATTTTCCTCAAATGGTGCTGGACAGATTGGAAACCCAAATTTAAAAACAAACAAACAAACAAAAAACCAGGAAACTCAACTCTTACCTAATTCCATATCCAGAATATATAAAGAACTTTTACAACTCAGTAATAATAGGATACTAAAAATTACTTTTTAAAATTGGTATAGATTTGAACAGGCACTTCACCAGAGAAGATATATGAATGGCAGATAAGCACATGAAGAGATGCTCAACAGCATTAGTTTTTAGAAAATGCAAATTAAAACCACAATGTGGCTAAAACGAAAAAGATTGACAATATCAAATGTTAGCAAGACTGTGGAACAACTGGAACTCTCATACATTGCTAGAAGGAATATATAATGATACAACCACTTTGAAAAATATTTTGGCAGTTTCTTACAAAGTTAAACATACACTAACCATTCAACCCAGAAATTCTACTCCTATATATTCACCCAAGAGAAATTAAAATCTATGCCCACACTAAGACCAGCTCTCAAAAATCATAGCAGCTTTATTAATATAGCCTAAAACTGGGGGCCATGTGGGGGCAGAGTAACTAACTGGAGAAAGCTATGCAGAAAAGTAACTCAAGAAATCTACATGGGGTCCCTTTGAGTCATTACTAAGTGCAAGGCTGTGCATGTGTTGGGTGAAACTCCACAAGGCCAGGCAAAGAAAGACTGGGAAGTTTTAAGCTGAACAATTCCCAGAGGTCACACAGGGTGGGGAAACTTCAAGCTGTGACTAGCCAGAGCTCAAACCCTTAGTAATCAGATAAGGCATTTCACCATGACTTAGTGAAAAGGCTAAATTATTCCACGAGTGAAGGCTACTCTGAACCTACCCTAAAGGAACTTTAAAATGAGCGTCAAAATAACCAAACCAACTAATTTAACTGCATACCATTTCTTACAGGAAGACAAAAAAAAAAAAATCCAGACCAGCAACAGTGTAACCTTCACAATATCAGCATCCAATAAAAAATTCCTAGACAGGACAAGGAATAGAAAAATGTATTCCATAACTAAGAGAAAAGTCAGTAAATAAATTTAAAAAATAACAGAGATTGTGGAACTAACAGGTAAGAATGTTAAAGGGCTTTTCTCTCTACATATTTAAAAGAAAAAGGCAATCTTTCTTCTAAGCAGAGGCAACTCCAAACTAGGGTTCATGGCTTTGAGAACAGAGTCTTTTGGGCCTCTACTCACACTCTCAGCCAGATGTCCTCATGCAGGATGTGTATCTTAAATAACCATGGGTGACAGCCCTGGTGTCAATATTTTCAAGGAGCACCAAGGAGGCCAGTGTGGCTGGAGCAGCATGAGCAAGGCGGAAAGGAGTAGGAGATGAAAGCAGAGAGTTAACAGGGAGATAAACTCTGTAAGGCCTGTGGGCCATTGTGAGGATATTAGTTTTTGTTCTGAGTGACATGGAAGCCATGGGAGGGTTTCAGCAAAGAAGTTTCATGATTTCTCCAGATGTAAATGGAGGATAAAGAGGAGGGAGTAAGAATGGAGGCTGGAGGACCACAGAGAAGACGTCTTCAGTGATCCAGACACAAGATGCTGGGGTCAGGGCAGAGACAGGGGCTGAAGGGGTTGGGATTAGAGGGGTCTCAGAGCAGGATACAATGGATGCACAGGTCTGGGGCTTGAGCTAGAGTCAGCAGAAGGGGACAGATGGCCGTGAATGACAGGAACAGGAAGAGTCGGAGATGACTTAGGCTCCTGGCTGCAGCTCCAGGCATGCGGTGATGCTCAGTGCTAGAGAGAATGGAAAGCGGAACACATTTCAGGCTGTGAAGATGATGCAGTGTGTTTGAGGCACCTGTGCAAAGATCCGGCCAACGTTGGCTCAAAGTCTATTGCCTGAGAGAAAGAAAATAATGGAAGGGGTCTCAGCTGCAGGAGCAGTTGGGGGATGTCAGAGGGTGGGGGTTGAGTTCAGCTGGGGAGTGTGTGGGGAGTGAGAGAAGGAGAAGGAACGAGAGATAGGACAGACAGACTCTGCCCAGAGCTAAGTATGCTGTGGACAGATGGATGAATGCACAGATAGACAAAGACTCCAAGAGAGTGATGGAGAAGGTGAGAGCCAACCCCAACCACACCTCAGAGAGATGTGGCACTCTTGCATGTTTACACATGTATACACACACACACACACACACACACACACACACACAACCACACCTTGAAACAGAGAGTGAGCAAAACTCCACAAGCACACAGACTCATCAAGCTAGACAAAACTTTATCCCCTCCACCCCTCATCCATGCTCCCAATCCTCCATCTCCAGGGCCAGGAATCCCCACATCACTCTCTCCACCTCAATCCTTCAAGTTTGTGCTACTTCTTCCTCCAAAATCTCTCATTATCTCCTTTGCTCCTCTTGGTTCCTGTGGCCAGTATGGTTGCCCTGGAAACAGCCATTCTTTTCCATCCTCCGTGGTCCACTGATGTTATGACTGAGCAGGGTACAATGGATGCACAGGTCTGGGGCTTGAGCTTAAGGATCTGGGAGGTGGAAAGGCCAACAGAGAAACAAGGTTCATTTGTGTGGATGGCGTCTCTGAAGCCCTGGTGTGGACAGAGTGGGCCAGGAAAGCACATAAAGAGAGAGGAGTGAGGACACAGCCCTGGGAAGCATGACAAGGAAGATCGGGAGGAAGGAAGAGGTTCTGAAGAGGTAGCCAGAGCAGACAACACACATAACGCACACACAGTGATGCTGAGAGTGACTTAGAGACTTCAGAAGTCCCTGTCACACCGTCTTCTCATGGGTGACAGATAACGCGTCTTTTTTCCCCCTGGACTCCTTAGAACTCAGCCTGGGGCTTTGATCCCCTCTCTTCAGCGGAGCACCCAGGTGCTCAATGGGTGTCTGTTTGGTGGGTGGACAAATGGATGGTGCAGTCATCCACTCATCCATCTACGTGATGCCATGACAGGGCTGGGCGGGGGGCGGGGGGCGCATTAGCAGCCTCTTGGAGGGAGAGTTGGCACAGAGGGGGAACAGATGGACCATGGGTGGCTAAACAGGAGTAGTCAGAGACAACGCAGGGCTCCTGGCTGCGGGACCACACCAGAGAGGCAGTGACATTCTGCATTAATGAGAACAGGAAAGGGGCTGGTTGGGGACGTGGAGAAGATAAGATGAGTTTGAGGCACTGTGGAGAGGCCCAGTCAACACTGATTGGCTCTGATCTATGGCTCCAGAGAGAGAATGGGATGGGGTGGTTCTAGGATGCAGGAGGAGATCGGGGTGTCCTTACAGAGTACAGTAGGTGTGTGCAGAGAGCAGGTGCAGAGTGAGAGGTCAGGGATCAAAGAAGGAGAGGGAGAGAGACAGGACAGACCCTGGTTGAAAGCTCACCAGGCATTCTGTGGACAGATGAAGGGATGAACCAACAGAAGAAGAGTCCAATATAATGATGGAGAGGATGGGAACCAGCCCTGACAATGCCCTGGAAAGACACACCTCACGCACATGCACACACACCCAGATACACAAAGAAAGTAAAACTCCACAAGCCCTAGAAAGAGAGAGAGGAAGTTGGAAGGGAAAGTGGCAGGCACACACACACACACAGAACAAGAATGACGCACACACTCAAATCAAAAT
This sequence comes from Cnephaeus nilssonii, assembly GCF_951640355.1. Classification (NCBI taxonomy): domain Eukaryota; kingdom Metazoa; phylum Chordata; class Mammalia; order Chiroptera; family Vespertilionidae; genus Cnephaeus; species Cnephaeus nilssonii. The sequence goes on along the minus strand of NC_137082.1, from coordinate 38,092,989 downwards.
TCAATAAGGCCCTCCGGAGAGTGAAGCGAGCGCACAGAGTGAGATGAAGACAGAGGCGGAGGTGTGGGTACATCAATAATCAAGTTAAAAAATAAAATGGAGAGGGGGTGGTGGGCCCTCAGGGAGACGGAGAGGCAGGCAGATGCAGAGATACAGGCACACGTGTGCATACACAGACACACACGGCAGATGAGTGAGCGAGGGAGTGAGGAGTGGGAAGAAGAAACCTGATAAAGAGCCTACAGAGAGGGGCACACGGTGACCCACATGTCCACACAGAAGCAGACTCCAATTGTGACCCTTGGAGGGGGGCAAATCAGGAGAGGAGAAATGAGGGAGAAGATGAGACAGAATGAAGGAGGGGAGGAGAGAAGCCAACTCACAGAGCTCTGGACACACAGTGTGAACGCTTGGACAGGCTGCTAGGCAGAAAAGAACCTGCATACTGCAGACTAATTCTGGGCAAGATGTCCTAACACTGGGGGAGGTTGGCAAAGACTCTCCAGGTGGGCTTCCTGGAGAGTGCCCAGGACCCTGCTCAGCAGAGCTCTAGGAGGGACGGGCCCTCGAGGGAGACCACTGGGTAGCAGATAGAGTGGTGGGAAGAGGGAGGATGAGACCTTGCGAACATGGTTACGGTGGTATGTGTGAAGAAAACAGAAGAGGGAGTCAAGGAAATAAAGGGGTCCAGACACCAGGATAGACCCCAGCATTCAGAGGCCCCAGATGGGTGAGGAAGGTGAGGGTGAAAAGGGCCGTGGTGTCTGGAAGCCTTGTCTAGCCACCTTGGTGGACACAGAGCAGCTGCTGTGGGAAGTTGCCGAGGACGATGAGTTGGGGAAGGAGTGGGTGAACAGCCATAGCTGAGTCCCTCCCCAGCTGTTCAGTGGATGGCAAGAGAGAGGAGAAGAGGCAGACAGGAACAAAAGGTCAAGGGGTTCCTCAGGTGGGAGGGAGGTGAGCATGTCCACCTGCTGAGAGAGCCCAGGGGAGGAAGGAAGGGAACAGCTGTTGCCAGGGAAACCACATTGACTGAGAGGATGGAGAAGATGGGACTTCAGAGGAAGAATCAGTCATAGGTGGGAGGCAGGTAGAGGGAAAGGGGCTAATCTGTTTTCAGTCCTAGATTTGAGAAATAGGGGCAACACAGAGCTGGTTGTGGACTTGGTAAGTCTGTGATGCTGATGGGGTATTCAGTGGGGCATGTGGTTAGATGCATGGTGCTTCCGCAGAGGGGCCTAGAGGGGCCCAGAGATGTGGGAGCCCCTTTTTCTTTCACATACACAACCACACACACTGTGATGCTCAGGGTAACATAAAAACATTGGATTCACTTTCCCTCATATCCTTATTACAGATGGCTGCTTCCCATGGACCCAGCTCCACCAGGAAGTAGTCTGAACTTTGGGATCTGTGTCCTCAGCAGAGCACCCAGTAGGTGTCCAGTGCATGTTTGTTAGCAGGATGGATGGATGGATGATGGATGATGAATGAATGGATGGATGATGGATGATGGATAATGGATGAATGGATGGATGGATAGATGGGTGGATGGATGAATGGATGAATGATAAATAGAAAAATGGGTGAATGGATGGGTGTATGGTTGGATCAGTGGGTGAAAGAAGGGAAAAATGGAAGGATACCAGATGGATAGGTGGGTGGAAGAATGAATAGAGTGGTTGGTACAGGCCTGTGTTCAGGCATGAAATAATGAGGCCTAGGCCATGAAAAAGCTGAGGAGTTGGGCTGGGGTCTTGAATAACCACTTGGAGGGAGATTCAGCAGGAAGGGGAGACAGATAGGCATGGTGGCAGGAGAGGGAGAGTCAGAGATGACTCCTGATTGCTGAGCCAGGTGGTGATTCCGGGCTAGTGAGACCAGGATATATTTGGTTGACCCTGAAAGGTGGATCACTTGGGGATGTGAAAATGCCCTGAGACACTCTAGGTCTATATTAGTTTCAAATCTGAGGCTGTGGTTAGGAGTTTCAGCCAGAGGAGCAGGGCCTTTACAGGGAACAGGGGCCTGATCTGAGGGCAGTGGGGGGAGGTTGTAGAGACAGAGATGAAGGGACTCAGACAGACCACGCCTGGATCTCTCTCAGTGAGCACTGTGTGCAGATGGGAAGATGGATGAACAGATGAAGAGTGTATGAGAGTGATCTTGACCATGCCCTGGAAAGAGAAACACGTTTCAGACCTGTATTTACACACATGTACACGGACACATACACACACCAGTACACACAGTGAAACTGACATAAAGTTAGAGAAAATGCCATAGAACCAGAAAGAGAGGACCGAGGGGATGGGTGGCAGGGACACAGTGTCACTGGGGATACTCATGAGGCATGGGATCTGGAAAATAGCAGGTCACTGGAGGTCTCCAAAACCCCCGTGGGCTCAGGACCAAGCAGGGTGGGCTGCAGCGGAAAGGCTATGAGAGCTGCCTTTCCCTCCCAACTCCTCTGGGACCGGGGAGGAGAAGGACGGGAGCTAGGTGGGAACAAAGGGTCCAGGACGAAAATTTCGTTTCTGGAAGAGAGGTGAGTGTTTATCTGGATGCCGGAGGTTGCCATGGGGAAGAAGAAGAGAAAAAGGACTCTGAGAGAGGTAGTTGGGGGAGGAATCAGCAGAATTGGTAGGAAGGTGACTCGTGGGAGGTCAAGGTATAGGGAGGCAGGCTCTAGATTCCTTCCCCCAGAGATGGGGCAATGGGAGCATGAGTGAGGGATGGGAAGATGAAGATGTTGATCCTGTCTTGCTTTCGCTGCTGGGGCTGAGGAAGGCACTGTGGACATGTGAGTGTAGTGCTGCCTCAGTGAGGCTTGGGTGGAATAAAGCCACCATTGACATGGTGGTGGTGGGGGGAACCTCTGATTGTGACATGACCCCCGAAAGAGAGGAAGGAGAAGGACACAGCTCTGGGCCCACTGATGCCAGTGTAACGGAAGGGTGAAAAGAGGTCCAGAGAAAAGGGACCAAGATTAGAAATAGGTATATTCCCACCTTCAATCATTCTTTCTCTCTTTTTCTTGTCCCTCTTCCCTCAGGTGCACACACATACTCAGAGCATAATGTGCAAAGTGATAAGAAGATTTGGGACTCCTCTCTCATTGTATCACTATCTTCTCATGATGTGTTAACTTACCTGTCTCCCTCCTGGGTCCTCAGCAAAGAGCCCAGTGGATGCTCAGTTAGGTTAGAAGGATGGCATGGCAGATGTGTGAATATGATCCAGGCATAAGATTTGTCTATCTGAGCTGAGTCAGGAGCTGAGGGGATTGAGAGGGGGTCTTGACCTACATCTTGGAGGGAAACTTGGCAGGAAGAGGTGGGGGTGGGGCAGGTGGGCCATGGAAAGGCAGGAATAGGAACAAAGATGACTTGGGGATCCTGGCCCTATGTGGCAGTGATGACCATCCAAGATGAGAATGGAGACAGAAACACGACTAGGGGGTACAGAAACAGTGCAATGGGATTGAGAAGCTAGGTAAGGGCTTCCTCAAACTCAAGGGTGGAGGGAAAAAGAAAGGTGGACTGCAGCAGGCATGGGTGGGGGCTAATTAGAACAGAGCACAGTGACCGAGTGCATCCAGGGAATGTGTGTGGAGTGAGTAGAGAACCTGGGACAAGGCTTTGGTAGGGGACGAGGTATGAGAACAAAAGGGGAAGATTGGAGAAGGAGAGGAGAGGAGAGGAGACAGGACAGACAGACACTGCATTAACTGAGCAGTTTATGGGCATATAGAAGGGCAGGCAGATAAACAGGCAAGGAGAGTAACAGAGAGGGTAGGAGAGACTCCAGTCAGACGAAAAGATGTGGCCCACACATGTTCACACATGGTGAGATGGAGCAAAGGAAGGACGGGTGTCCTGGCACCCAAGAGCTGGCGTGTGTTTGTGGATGCTGGGTTGATGAATGGATGGATGAATGGAGTAACTTGTGGAGTAAGAAAAAAATCGGATACCAGAACTAGAAAGAGAAAAACTCATGTGTGAAACCCCTTT